>NC_140589.1:704030342-705510342 GCF_964204655.1 Triturus cristatus
CTACCCTCTTCAATAACTACCTGGCACAGCTCCCCCTTGCAAGTCTGAAAATTAATTGATAAATGGTATGTGTTTCATAGTACTTTTTTGGTGGAAGGTTACAAGAAGTATAGCTGTTTGATTTTTTTGTCATATTCTACTGAACAAGATTGAAGGTGGTTAAGGATAAGTTATTACCGTAAATTCTTTGCTTCTACGATTTTGAAGTTTGTCAATCATACCTAAGCCATGGATTTTTTTTCTGGAAAATGTTCATGGTTTTTATGAATCAAAATACAATATATTGTGCCCCTACTTCTTAATAAGGTGCTGTTTCCTGTGGTAGGTGTGGCTTTTAATGGCCGCATGAATTAATAAGCTTTGTATATCAAACAGATGTTCAGTACCAAAAAGCTGACATTTGATTAGCTTCTAGCCAGTCGATGTCCATCCAGGAGATTCAGATTAATGACTTGTAACTGAAAAAAGCTTCATTGCAGTAGCAATCACATATCACTGTGCCTTCATCCCCTATTAGAATATTGGAATGTTGAAAGCTCCATTGGAGTAGCTCCAGGCTTATTATGGCTGGTGTAAGTCTGGAGCTCCAACAGTCCAATGTTTGTATTCATGTTTCTCTCTTGTTAATTTAGAACATTCTACCATTAATGGGTGGATTGTTCTAATAGCCTTTAAACCCTTTTGCCTTGGGCTATACTAGTTATTGAAGGCCCTCTCCCTCATTTTAGACCCCCGCTTGCGGCTCGGGCCTATAACTCGCGTTCAGAGCCTTAAACAACCAGTGGGCTATAAGGCTATAACGACTGTCTATGGAGATCACAGAGTTTTATTAGAGAACTAGATTGTTCACATTGCTGACAGAATGTGCCATTTGAAGACATGCTGCTGGAGAAAGAGTTATTCTTACTTCTCCTAAACTACTGCACTGTCTTAAAATCTGAATTTGTAAAACTGATATGTTTAGCTAATGGAATCAGAACCTGAATGGAAACACTTACCTTCTGCCTGAACACTAAGGGCCTAATCACAAGTCTGGCGGTCCTCGGATGATCAGACTTGTGGTGGGGTGGCAGTCTTCTGACCGACACCTTACTTTCTTGGCGGTCGTGCTGCCCTGGGACCACCAATTATGTTAGGGATCCGCCGTTCCCTAGCAGTGGTGCACCGGTCTTGAGGCATTAATATGCTAGGGAGGACTACTGCAGTCCCCCCCAAGCATATTAAGACTTTCCTCACTGCCACTGATTTAATGGAGGACTTTCCTCAATGTAAACAGTGGCGTTGAGGACCTTGTGCCTCACTCCATTTAAATGCACACAGGGGGGCACAACATGTGCCCCCCGTGTGCATGAACCCCCAGTTACAGCACGGCATAGACTTCACAGTCCGTTCTGTGCTGGAACTTCCTTTGATGTTCCCATTGCAGTGCCTATTTTATAGGCTCTGCTGTGGAAACGCCAAAGGAACCCCCCACCAATGACTAAAAAAGTCAGTTCAGTTCATAAACTTTATTCGACAGTTAAAAAACGTCATAAAAGTACATGGATAAAAACATACATGTGACATTACACAGGAAAAATACATATCATCATGGGTTGTTTACAGGGCATACAGAAGTCAGCAGTAAAAAACCAGAGAAAATAGCTAAAAAACCATACTTTTTCTTGCAGCAACAGATTTCAGAATAAAAGTTGCTATATAAAAACACAAATCCGGGCTAGCAAGTGAAAATAACAATTTCATGGCATTTGAGGTAGAAGACACAGAATGTTTTTTAAATAACGGTTTCAAGTAAACAATACGTAGGGCTTTGTAAAGGGGGCAGATTAACATAAAATGAAGGGTACTTTGCTTGGTTAATTCATCACATGGACAGGCAGAAGTTGTATAGTGTTTCATTATAGGAAAGGCCACAAGATTGTGGACAATACCAAGTCTAAGTCTGGATAGGACGAATTGGTGAGATTGCCTGTAGATTATTTGGAGATAGAGAGGCAAACCAGGACCCTCGTTTGCATTGGAGGAATAGAAAGCATGAGTTGAGTAATTACTTGTGTCTGCTTTCCGTTTAACGAATTTTACCCTCAAAAATTCCTCTTTCACTTCCTTTTTGGATAAAGTGGTTACAATCTCGGGATCTTTGCGTACATCCAAATCAAAGATGTCTCTAAAAGTAGTGGACACATACTTTATCCATGGTATATTCTTGAAATTATCCAAAGACAGACAATCTTGGATAATGCTCTTTGTGAAGCCTGTTTCGTCCTTCAGCCAAATAGACCTCCATACCAGGAGGGGTCTCAATTCAATCAGATCGGCTATATGGTCCAACCTTAATTCCTCGTGGACCAGGTAATTAGATGCCGATGAGGGTAAACAAAGTAGCCGTTTCAAAAATAAATTTTCCAGAATTTGTAAGTCTTTGTTACACCCGTGCCCCCACACCCCTGAACCATAAAGTGCTATTGATGAACATCTGTGTCTATAAATATTTAGCATTGCTGGGATCCGTCGGCTTCCCAATTTGTTGGCAAATCGGAAGACACCTAGTGTAGCCTTCTCCAACCTGGCTTTTATATTAATGTGTTCAGGTGTCCATGAGCCCCGACTGTTAAAAGTAATGCCCAGATAACAGAAGTTATCTACAACCTCAATTCTGTTATCTTTAAAATAGAAAGACTTGTGGTGATTCACCTTTTTGCCACAGACCATGATGAATGTTTTAGAATTGTTAATTTTAAGTTTCTTACCCTGGATAAAGTCATAAAAACAGTTCATTAGCCGCTGTAGGCCGATTGGGGTTCTAGATAATAAAACGGTGTCGTCCGCATATAACAACACTGGGATTGGAAGGCCACCTGCTTGTGGTGCGTCAGCTTGGACCTGTTTTAGTTCTTGTTCCATAGAATTAATAAAAAGGGAGAAAAGCAAGGGGGCCAATACGCACCCCTGCCTAATGCCTGATTTTACCATAATCTTTCTCGTACACTCTCCTGCTGGTCCATATCGTATCTGAGTAGTGAGGTTGGAATACAACCTAGCTAAGAAATGGATAATGGCTGAGGGAGCTCCCATATCGAGAAGGGTTGTCCACAACAGGGAGTGGTTCACCAGGTCGAAGGCACTAGAGAGGTCCGCAAAGCAAAGAAATAAGGAACCCGATTTGGCCTTAGTATATTTTCCTATTAAAAGGTTGAGGTTAATGCACTGGTCAATGGTCCCCAAACCCTTTCTAAAGCCATATTGTGATTGTGCCAGGATATTGTTATTAGTCGCCCACTCCTCCAGGCGTAATAGTAATACGCGGCTCATAATTTTAAGGGAGGAGTCTAAAAGGGAAATGGGACGGTAATTTTTGGCCTCTCCTCTATCTCCCTTCTTATAAATCGGGATAATAACGGATTCACTCCAGGTTGCCGGGGTGGAGAGATCATTGGCAGCATTAAAGACCTGGGTCAATAGGGGGCTCCAAAGGGCCAGATCGTGTTTGTAAAGATCTATAGGGACCCCGTCAGGTCCCGGGGCTTTACCTCCTTTACTAGAATTAATTGCCGTGACTACTTCTCGGATGGTGATTCCCAAAGTCTGCGGGGTCAGCTGGGGATTCATACAAATTTTATCATAAGACTCCTCGGGGGGGTCAAATATTCCTGAAAAATATCGGACCCAGCTATCTTCGCTTACTAATGCGGTAAGTACTGGGAAATAAAAAAGTCATAATATGGCGGGCAGTTCTGACACGGGTTTGGCAGTGCAGAAGAGTGGCGGTCCACTGCCCTACTGCCAAACTTGTAATCGGGCCCTAAGAATAAAACTGAACTAAGCAGGATGGCAAACATTTCACTACTATGTTTAGAAAATTGAATAAGTGCATTCAATCTGAAAAATATTGTTTCTGACCATGGCTCTTTTGTTTTACCATGCCTACATGTTTTTCAGACATCTTGAAACGTTGTGAGGTAACCAAGTATACTAGGTACAAAGTTGGGCGAAGGGAGATTCTTCCGGGACCCTTTATTAATATAAACTGGTATTGTTCTTGTCACCTCTTATTTGGTTTTAAAACATTCGATTGCGATCTGTTTTTAGAAATCGGTTTTAGCTTGAGAATTTGTTTATAAGCAAATACATTTATTACTTTCATGTGATTGTTATTTTGTCACGATTTTAAATACTCTTGTGCAACAAAGGTTTTTCTTCTGCTTGGTTTGATTGTGGTATATTAGCTTTTAGAATTACCAAAAGCCCATTCATCAGGAAAATGGATCCTACAACTGAATTGTTTCTGTAGTGAAAACTGATGAGTTTCTGGGGTTCTTTGATCCTCTTAGGATCCCAATTCTGGCATTGGCATCACAGTAGAAAAACCTCCCTTGACCAATTTGTTTTAATTATTTGTCACAACGTTTATCCCCTAATGATGCTTAAATTCAAAGATAATTTGGCCATAAAAAATTAAGATATTCTGATTGCTCTCTCAGCAAATCTTGAGTGACACCTTTTGGTATGTTTTTTATGGGAAGTTTGTTGTCATTTAATTTGACAGTTTTTTTTTGTGGCAGAGAGCAAATATGCTCATGAAACATGTTACAGAATTCATTTCTTTTTTGAAGTCCCACAATTTAAACTTCACTCTACCTCATTTGATGGTTCTGTACAAAACACTTTGTAGCAAAATTGGGATGAACAGTAAGTGCAAAACTTTGGACAGAATTGTCAATTAGTGCCAAATTGATTAGCAAATTATAAAAGGCTGTTTCAGTGGAAAAGTGCTGTATAATGATAACAAGCCTCTATTGCTGACACTATTATATACATTCTAATTACAATGTATCTGCATTGACTACCAGTAGATTTTTCTTCTGTGGGATTTTGAAAATATTTTACATATATTCCAGACTTCAGTAATGTCAATTCTTCTGAAGTCATCGAGGTCTTTGTGTGAACTCACTTCCTGTATTGTTAACAGGGATGGAGTCAAAGTGCATGTAATGTTATTTCCAATATGCCTTTAAATTTGATGAAATTATGTTACTGACATTTATTTCTCAATGGTCAGCCCAAGTTTCAATCAACTTGATTCTTATATTTTATTTGCCCCATTATGGAAAGCAAGTACAACCACCAACCATCTTGATCAAGGTTTGCTGATAGCTTCGCTTTGTTTTAGGCCAACACTTCCATTACCAGAACGGCAGCAGTACTTCTCTTTACAATAACAAACATTTATTGATCTCATAGCATTTTTATATTTAAGCTTTTTGGATTTTATACCTTCATCTCAGGTTTGATAGCAAAATTATTTTTTTAACTCACCATGTTTACCAATGATTTGAGCCAGGTGACAGTAGGCTATAGGCTCTATGATAGTCCAGAATCTTGGCTAGTAAAAGAGTTACTCCTATAGTTGTACTGGCCATCGTGCTGTTCTAATACAGGTCTGGGCTATTTGGCCTGGTGTCTAGTATTACCAGTATTGATCTTGCACTTATTTGACAGCATTTGTGTGATAACATAGCCGGGGCTAAAGGTATTGTGTTTACCCTGCAATTACCTTCCATTTTACATTGTTTAAGTGGCTTTTGTGGTTAGACTATCCCCTCAGCCATGGACCAGCATGTTAATACTTCTGAGTTTTGAGTTTTCTGCATTCTGGTTGAGTAACCGGACTTTACAAGGTTCTCTGACAAAATATTAAAACACTAAAAATCGTGGTAAAATATTATGACAAAAATATAGAGCAAAAAATATTGTTTTCCCACACCTATAAAGTAAATTATAAAGAAATATAGTTTTACACTAATATCAAAAACATATTCAAAATATTTACTTGTAAGAAATATCTAGTTAAACACAGTAAACATGAAACAATAACATGTAACAACAATATAATGTAAATTAAATATTTTTAAATAACACAAAAAATATACATAAATATATAATTATTCAAGCAAATACACATGTATATGTATGTGTGTGTTTATTTGCACATATAAAATGTAAATGTATTATTAAAATATTATCTGAAATGTATATTGCAATGTATTTATTATTTATTTTATACATTTATAATGTAATGTACTGATTTTTGTAATGTAATAATATAACACAAACACACATATGTATATATATATAAATATATATATATATATATATATATATATATATATATATATATATTACCTACTGGCGGTCGCCAGTAGGTAGTTATAGTTAGGACCACGTTTCCATAGGAAAACCTCAACATTCTATTTTGAATAACTTTGGCGCCGGTCGCCGAATCCTCGCGAATTTCTCAAAATAGGTGGGGCGCTACGCTCCGCTCCTACCCTGAAAGTCTCGGGGGGATCCGTCAAGCGGGGGCTGAGATAAAAGGGGGGTCCCAAAACGCGTTTTTCCCATGCATTTTTCCATAGGACCTTTAGAACGAGCTACAGCCCGAACGGCTGAACAGAATTACTCAAAATTTGGCAGAGAGGTAGTCCCTAGGTCAAGGAAGTGCCTTTTGTAGGTTTGGTGTAAATCTGTTCAGTAGATTCTGAGAAAATAGCCTTTAAATCAATATATATATCTGAGCCCGCTTACGGTACGCTTACCGTACGCTTACGGTAAGCGTACGGTGGCGTGCGCGAGCGCGATTCTGATTGGCTCTTAGATCTTAGTAAACATTCGAATCGGCCGAAACCAGGAAGCGGCGGCCGCCATTTTGTGTATTTCACTCTGAAAAAAAAGAGTGAAAACAAGGAAAGGGGGCAATGAGGAGAGTTACAGACCCCCTAACATTTGTGAGGGGGTCAAAGAAGGACTGTAAAGTACAAAGAAAACATTTATTGATTTTAAAAAAAATCACAGGGTACGCGTACGGTAAGCTTACGGTAAGCGTACGGTAGAAAAAATAAAAAAAAATAAATGAAAAGCAGATTTAAGAGTTTAGATATTAGGGAGCTCTAAAAAGAGCCGTTGTGTTTATGAAACGATTTTTTAGTGGTACCTACAAGTAAGTACCGATGCAGAGTCTAAGGTTCAAGAGGAAGACTCTGTTCCCTTCATCATTGAAGTGCACACCATCTCCTCTATAAATGTCTTGCATGTCATAACGCAAGTTGTTGTGGTAAATGGCACCCATACCATAGTCACGGAGGAAAGCAGAAACAGATTTGTTGACGTGCTTTCTTGCTTTGTCATCGCACCGCGTGCCCACCGTGCGTGCACGGCACTAACTGCGTAAAGTGGGCGCACGGTGCGCGAAGCGCACCGCGTGCTCACTGTGCGCGCACGGTGCGCGAAGCGCACCGTGCGCGCACGGAACGCGCACGGAACGAACTGCGTTAAGTGGGCGCGCACGCCACGAATGGCGTAAAGTAACTTAGCATTTAAAAAACCGTACAAATTCACTGAAAAAACCATAGGTTTCACACACGTTATAGTTAGGAATTAGCATTTAAAAAACCTTGCAAATTCACTGAAAAAACCATAGGTTTCACACATGTTATAGTTAGCGGAAATTTTACTGATAAAAAACCAATGAAATTCCCCCGTTATAGTTAGTGCAGGCAACTATAACTCACGCGACCGCAATCTTCTGCTGATGACATATGTGTCTTTATGAAAAAAAAATATTTGTAATATATGTATAGCTAAAAATGTATGGAAGAAGACATGGGCAAATAAGTGTCTAAATACAGTATTAGCATCAGCAGAGGATTGCGGTCGCGTGAGTTATAGTTGCCTGCACTAACTATAACGGGGGAATTTCATTGGTTTTTTATCAGTAAAATTTCCGCTAACTATAACATGTGTGAAACCTATGGTTTTTTCAGTGAATATATATATATATATATATATATATATATATATATATATATATATACAAATATATTTTTTTTTATATATATCCAAATAGAAAAAGGCCCTTTCTGGAACCCTTGACTTGTGGGAAGGTGCTGTGCTGTGCCGGCGGAGCCTGCCATTCTATAAATGCCACACAAAATAGTCCAAGAAGAGAGCACACTCAGGCTAGTCACAGTACACTGCAGGTTATTCAATCCAGTTATGTGTTTCGACTGCAATAAGTCTTAATCACACAGAGATTGAAAGGTGAGACCTCAATACATATCCTCACATAACATAAAAGATGGACTAGACAACATAAGTCCTAAAAAAACATAAAAACATGCATATTGTGGCAGCCATCTGGTAGTATATTGTGGCAGTCATCGTTTTATGGTATTCTCTATATATTCTGTTTATTTTTATGAATATGTAGTGTGTGATAACATGCATGGCTTTATATTTTAGCCCCATCTATCGTATGTTGCCAGACGTTTGTTTTTCTCCAAGTGATTGTTGTCATTTATTTCATCTGTGTTCTGCAGTTTTTTCTTCTTGTGTCAACGTGCTTGGTGTGTATTGTTTTGGCCGCTTTGCACTTGCCTTTATTATGTATTAACATACTACAAGATGGCCACCACAATATGCATGTTTTATTCAGGACTTATTTTGTCTAGTCCATCTTTTATGTTATGTCAGGATATGTATTGAGGTCTCACCTTTCAATCGCTGTGTGATCAAGACTGTTTGTAGTGAAAACGCGTAACAGGATTGAATAAACCTGCACTGCACTGTGACTAGCCTGAGTGTGAGAAATAGAAACATAACATTAATATAATTGTAAACAATATAAGCAGACTATAAAATTCTAGAACTATTACATATACTATTCCCACTCCATTCTGTTCAACATTAAGGAAAGCGTTGGGCTCAGGAGGGGAAAATTGTCCTATTATCACTCCAGTAGGTGCAACAGTAGGTAAAGCATTGGACTCAGAAGGGGTCAAATTTCATATTCCTACTCCAGTCTGTGCAACAGTAGGGAAAGTTCTGGACTCATGAGGGGAAAATGTACTATTCCCACTTAAGTAGGTGCAACAGTAAGGAAAGCGTAGGGCCCAGGAGGGGTAACATTTACTATTCCCACTCCAATCTGTGCAACAGTAGGGAGAGCACTGAATCAGGAGGGGTAACATTTACTATTCCCACTCCAATCTGTGCGACAGTAGGGAAAGCATTGGCATCAGGAGGGGTAACATCTACTATTCCCACTCCAATCCGTGCAACAGTTGGGAAAGCACTGGACTAAGGAGGCATAACATTTACTATTCTCACTCTAATATGTGCAACTGTAGGGAAAGCACTGGACTCAGGATTGTTAAATTGTACTATTCCCACTCTAGTCGGTGCAACAGTAGGGAAAGCGTTGGACTCAGGAGAGTTACATTTACTATTCCCACTCCAGTCTGTGCAACAGAAGGAAAGCATTGGTCTCTGGAGTGGTAAAATTTCCCACTCCAGTCAGTTCCACAGTAAGGAAAGAGTTGAACTCCAAAGGTGTAACATTTACTATTTCAACTCCAGTCAGTGCAACAGTAGGGAAAGTACTAGACTCAGGAGGAGTAGAATTTACCACTCCCACTCCAGTCCGTGCAAGAATAGGGAAAGTGTTGGACTCAGAAGGGGTAAAATGTATTATTCCTACTTCAGTTTGTGCAATAGTAGGAAAAGTCTTTCAAACACAATAATTATTTTAATCCAAGTATTAATTTCATAAAATGTAAATACTATTAACTTGAAATTGAATATATACTTTAAAAAACAATTAAAATAATTATACATTTTTAAAATAATTAATATAGGGAAAACAATATTTAATAATGATTTCATTAAATTCCCACATTATTGTCCTACATACCAAGCAAAGCACATTTAAACATATACCAAATTACAAAATGTGAATAATTATAACAATTTACATAATTGATTAGCAACCAATTAATTACTATTAAAAAAATAATTAATTATTATTAAATTAATGTTCTACCCTATACCCCAACAAACCCACCAACCCACACCTAAAATATAACTTTAAAACATATTATTTGCATACTTAATAATCAAATAAATAATTAATATATATATATGTTTTTAATTATACATTATTATACTTGATTAACTTCCCACCCTGTACTCCTACAAACCTCACAACCTGCTACAACACTATAAATTACTATTTTACAATTCAAAATAAAAATATAAATAACTTAAAATTACAAACTATGTTTGAAAGAATTAACAAAGCTTACACAAATAATACAAAACATATACAATTAAAATATTATTTAAACACTTAAATAAACTTAAAAAACAAAATGTCTTACCTTAAGAAATCGATATTTTGGTCAACGACATTTTGCACACAATATTTCTGTGTTGCGATAATAAAAACTCTATATTTTAGCAACTTGATATATTTAACTTGATATTTTGTCAGAATACCTCAATACACTTGGCCACACTCTTCCTTGTCATAGTTCCTCATTCCCTCCCTCACATCTCCATGTCATCCATTCCTTCCACTAATGTTAGTGGCACTTGGGCATACCAAAGAGGACTTCATGTTAAGGTGAAAGATGAACGTGAGGAGTTTCTCAATTTTAGACAAGAGCACGATTCTTCTTTATCAGAATATGGAATGGCACTCATATGTTAAGGAAAGTGACAAGGAAGTGTAAGACTGATTAATTATTTCTAATCAACAGGGTTTAGCAATAATTGATCGATGCATTACACCAAATGATGCACGTCTAATGTGGACTGAATATATGCACGCCAATGAACCTTGCAGCATGTCATTGAATTTCACTCAATAATTCGGAAAAATCACATCTGGAATCTAGAAAAATTGTTCAAGAGAGTCACTGTTCACTGTATTTTCTTATTTAAAGGAAGGTTTTAACATTTCTTTTAAACTTCTAGAAAGTTCTACATGGACATCTGTAAAAATTGAGAACTGAATTGGAACATCAGATGTATTTACAAGCGAAAGAACACGTAAAAAACCAAGATCCTCAGGTGAGTCAGAAACAGCTTTTCTCAGATATCGAAGTAGCATGTTGGTAATTGTGCATTATGCATGTGCAGGTGCCTTTAAAATCAAGAAAGAAGTGGTGGTGGAGATGATTCGCAACAGACAGGTTACTTCTAGTGGTAGAAAGTAGCAGAGTTAGGTGAATACTTCCAGTGGTAGAAAGTAGCAGAGTTGGTTGACATTGAGTTTTCTCTGACAGTGACATGTTTTAGATTTACAAAAGGATAACAGCAGGCTTGAGTCATCAGCAGAAAGCAGCACAGTTGGAGTACAGAAGCACATTTATTTCCACTGAGTAGAACCAAAAACAGAAAAGTGTAGTAATCTTGGAAAATGCTTTATATGATAGAGACAATCTAAATTAAAAATCTCATATTCAAACTGCAAAAATTTGGGATGAAAACCATTAACCATATTAGCAGAAAATGTGTTTTTAACACAGAACCTTAAGCCACAATGTACAGAAATCACAAAACATCATATTGAACAACCTTAGCAAATTATCTCCCTATCTCTTCCACCAAAGTTATGAACCTTGCCAATTTAGGGACGTCTCGCATTACAACCCCAACATAGCCCTATATTCATGAACTCTTGCTCCCTGATCCACAATGGCCATTACCCCCTGGCTACTACACTCCAAACCTTAACAGCTCACCCACAAACAAGTTCAATGTCACCCTTTAATCAAATTTTTAATACCCATGACCAGATTTACTGGTGGCTGGTAAGGAGACTACTGCAAAGAATGCCAGAAGTCCTGTTCGCTCACCTCTGTATTCTCCCTCATTATTTCAAGGCAGGTGAAAGGCTGCATTCTCAGTAGCAAAGCTACTTCCAGTTGCACCACAGCAAAAGCCATTAGTTTGTGGGTCTGCTGGAAGCGGATTGGGCTGGATGCTGGATTTATCTATGCCGCCCGTCACCATTTTCGGCAGTTCATGCACTGAAATATTAATAAAATCAACTACCTTGAAAAATAAACAAGCAAGTTATTGCAAATATTAGGCTTAAGTATAATTAAAATTAAGGAAACTAAAATAATCCAAGATTACACAGCTCTTCATAAGAGCGAAAATGCCTTTCTGAGGGAGAGTTGTGAGGTTCACAACAAATTCTCAAGGTAACCTATCGCTAGTGTATGCAAAAAATCCTGTCTTTCCAATTTTTATATCGTTTTCAAAATTCTACAAATATTTGTTGCAATTTGGTGTTTTACAGCAGTTCCTTGAAAAGAGCTGTAGTATAGCTCATTCTGTGGATTATACAGAATTGAATTTGCCCTAGTTTCCTGCAGGTGGGTGAGAAAGTGCAATATTACTTAAAGTGGATGGCTGTCCTTTTAAAGTAATACTGGTGCTGTTCCTTACCAGGTTCAGTTAGATCTCAATAAATTAGAGCTGCGTTGAACCCTTGGTAGATGTAGCAAGCATTTATCAGTACAAAAACAGTTGAAAAGTAGAAAACACAACACAATAATAATCCCACTCCAATTTAGAATGATAGAGACAATTTTAATGAGCAAATACTCACCAAAATGAGAAACAATCAAATGTAGCAACCAGAGAAATGATTTTTCAAAGATTTTGATGTTTCTAGTGCCAAAAGCTCAAAGTGCAAACCATGGATCTATGGTCCGTCTAGATCGGTGCCAAGTAAAAAGTTAAGGTTGACCACTATGGAGTGATTGGTGGATATAGGGACCAGGTTCAGTCCAGTGGAAAGTTTTATCTTCTGACTTAGGCTCTGGAATAGAAATAAAAATAAATCCTCAGCAGGGCAAAGAAGCAGGTTCTGGACAAAATAGGTTTCTCAAGGCCAGATAGCCGTTAGACAAAGTCTCCAAGAAGCCATTGACTTTTGTAGAAAAAGCTCAAAGCAGGAGAGATTCAATATTCACACCTAAGGCAGGTCTTTTGCCGGGTGGATACATTTGGCATCTCCACCCGGGGAAGACTTCTACCTTCAGATTTGAAACTGTTTATGGAAGTCAAGATTATTTCAGTGGAGGAAACCAGCAAGTTGAGTCCGGCCAGCAGTGTAACATCGGCAACTATGGCTCTGGTTTGTATGTTCTAACCATGCTATCCCCAACCACTCATGGATGAACAACGTTGTCTTAACAATGACCGCGTCTTAATCATGCATGTTTTTACCACGCATGCCTTTACAACAAGTTACATATTTGGTAAAGGCATGTGCATGGTTAAGGTTCTGTCCTAGCCCCGATCTTTGCCCTAACACTTAGCCACCTGTCCTGACATATAACCCCACCCTTAAAACACCCTGGTCCCCCTGCCCTAAATCCTAAAAGTGATCCACCGTTCTAAATATGAAACCCACCCCAGCCCTTAAAATACCACAGTCACTACACTCCCTGAGCCCTAAAACCCAGCCCCCATATTTGAATTCAACCCAACCCGCAGCCCCTAAGCCCTAAATCCTTTTCCGCTGAACTCGACCCCGACCCCTCTCTCAGCCCTGAACCCTAAAATCTTCAACCTATAACTAAAAAACACCCCTTCCCCCGCCCTGAGCCCTAAAACTGCCCCCACCCACGACCCCCGACTCTAGCCCCCTAGTCCTTCACCCCAGAACTTGAGCCTGACCCCCCTCTCTGCACTGAGCTTTAAAACCTTCAAACTATAACCAAAAACACCCCAGGACCCGACCCTAAGGCCCTAAATCTGCCACCCATCCGTGACCCCGACCCTAAGCCATAAAAATATCCCCGTCCCAACTATCCAGCCCCTCACCCCGAGCCCTAAATATGGCTTCCCAGTCAAAACCCCCCTCTGCCCTGAGCCCTAAAACCTTCAAACTATAACCAAAAATACCTCATGGCCCACGCCCTAAGCCCTAAAACCGCCACCCAGCTGCAACCCCGACTCTAAGATGTAAAAATATCCCCATCCCAACTATCCATCCCCCTACCCTGAGCCCTAAAAACGACCTCCTAGTCAAAAGAAAAGTTTTACAAAATCACACTCATCAAGTTCCTGGTCCTGGCAGGAGCTTCCTTTCAACCCTCCGCCCAGATCTCCTCCGCCCGCGGACTAAAGCGATAACTACCACAGACATCTAAACCATGCATACACATGGTAAAGGCATATGAGTGGTTTAGACGTCTGTGATTACCCCTGCATTGTTCAGCCACGCTCTGTTCTGACTGCGTTGTTTAGGCTGTTTCCTGTGGCTCAGCAGAGTTCCAGTGGTAGAGTCTGGTTCTTATGGTAAAAATCCTTCAAAAAGTTTAGAGTCCAAGATTTTAGGGTTATGCAGGAGGAGTACACTCTGACACTTCTCAAAAGGCCCTAGAACCATAGGAACACTGTAATGGGCATCAGACATAACATTGAGCCATCTAAATGTAGTTAAAGAAAGCTTTATTGTCATAACTCCCATAAGCAGCTTGTCTCATTCCTGTTCAGCTCCAACTGCTCGTTTCTTAAAACACATCGCCTACTCAACTCACATTACTACATGAGCCAACCTTGTAAACATTTAAAACATAACAGGTACGTCTTGGGGGTCAGGACTCACTCCAGGGGAAGCCACCAGCAGGGTCCAGTGCAAGTACAGTTGGAAGTGGTCAGCTAGGCGCTATAAGAAGGTGGATTGGCAACTAACCCCTAGAGGCCACTCTTCTCTCCTGGGTTCAAGAGAGGCCATGTCTATCCCTTGAGATTTCCCTCTGCAGGTTACAGTAGGTGCAGTCCTCTTTCTGAAACCCAAAGGGTTTAATAGATCATTCACACCCTCCAGCAGACTGTCATGTGCCAGTTGGGGATTGACCATGGAAAGGCTACTAAAGGGCTTGGGCCGCAAAATGCCAGCTTTCTAAAAGTACTTTCAATCTGACTCGACCATCAGATTGGATTTTACATTCCTAATAATTTGAATCCTTGAGCCATGGTTCCAGCTCTTCCCAAACTGAAGTTATGCAGTATAAGGCTTTATATTGTAACCCAGTGTTTTCTATGAGAAAGCAAGCCTTGGAGATTTTTCACTGCCAGCACATACCATGGACTCTGCCCTGTGGTCATTTAGGGCCTACCTTAGGGTGACTTACCAGTATTTAAAGGGAAAGGTAGGCCTGGCAAAAGGTTTATTTTGCCAGGCCAAATTGGAAGTTTTAAAACCACTCACTCAGGCTGCAGGGCAGGTCTGACGACATGCTTTGCTCTGTCACACTTAAATGGGGGCATAATAGCTGCTACAATTCACAAGTGACATTTAACTTATAGGCCTTGGGTATAGTCTGTACCTTATACTAGGGACTTACAGGTAAGTTAAGTGTGCCAATCACGGATTAGCCAATTGTACATATAGTTTGGGGCCAGATCACTTACACTGGGGCCCGGTTTCCAGGGCCCAGTGCAACAGAGTCGTAAGCCAGCAGCATCAAATCCAAATTTGGGAGGTGGTGATCATGCCCAAAGAGATCTTTCCTTACAAGGTGCATTGCCAGCTCATTGTCAATGTATAAATGAACAGATGTGCACTATTCAATTAGCTCTGAGGACAAACTGGTGATCTGACACTCAAGGCTTTCTTGCCCTGCTTTGGCTGTAGCTGGTAATATCAAGCAGCAAATCATGTTATACCTTAATATCATTGCCAAAATATTGAGGATAAAGAATATTGAAAAGTAAATGCAAATAGGGAAGTATGGGTTTTCTATTCTTAACCCCACATCTAAGTACCTTGAAGATATGTATATCTTCAAGGTACTTAGATGTGGAGTTATGTATTGAATATCTGTAAATACTTACTGGTTAATAATTATTTCCTCAATATTTTGACTACAATAATAAGGTATAACAGTATTCCCTATATGATGGTCAGGATGCACACACTTAGGGGCCCATTAGCATAGCAGGCGGATCTCCACCGCCACTGCCGGCCAGGTAGTGGCGATCCGCCCGCCAAATGGCCCATCTTCACCCCCTGCCATATTATCATGGCGAGGGGCTCTGCAGCGGATGGTGAGACCATCTGCCACTTTTCCGCCGGTCGGATTCCCGGCCGGGCGGATTCCTGGCTGGGCGGTAAAGGCCTTCAATATGGTGGCGGTGCCTTGCAGGCACCGCCATCCATATTAGGATGTGCCATTTTTAGGGCCTTTCCATGGCGGAGACTCTGCCATGGAAAGACATGTGGAGTTCTCTTTTGGGGCCCGTTGCAGGTTAATGTGGGGGGCTGCCCATGGTACCCCCCAACATTGGCATACACAAGGTGGCAGGCACCGCGCGGTAAGATATTAAGATATTAAGATATTGTTGATCTTTAAAAGGATACAACATGGGGCATGTCCAGGGTCTCAGCTCTTGATGATATGAGAGCCTGCCAGAATCTCTAAGGCATTAATATCTGAGGCAAAAACAACAATTGATGGACAGAATGCAGAACAATTTCATACATTCACCCCAGTACAGAGATCTGGGCCTAAATCCATCGTTTTTTTGCTCACCATGCCATTCCAGTTTGAACCCAGCCATATGCAAATCAGTCTTGACCCTGTGCCTCATGGGAACAGTCCAGCCCGAACTGCCAAGCCAGGTCCTCCCTGGACTGGAAACAAGCATCCTAGGACCGGTTTCGGGGTTTCACCCCTCTTCAGCCAGGATAGCTTGATTCCAGTGGCATGGAGAGCACGGGACTCACGTCTGAGCATACCCGTCCCACTCGGGGTGACAAATGCAAAAACAACAATTGATGGACAGAATGCAGAACAATTTCATACATTCACCCCAGTACAGAGATCTGGGCCTAAATCCATCGTTTTTTTGCTCACCATGCCATTCCAGTTTGAACCCAGCCATATGCAAATCAGTCTTGACCCTGTGCCTCATGGGAACAGTCCAGCCCGAACTGCCAAGCCAGGTCCTCCCTGGACTGGAAACAAGCATCCTAGGACCGGTTTCGGGGTTTCACCCCTCTTCAGCCAGGATAGCTTGATTCCAGTGGCATGGAGAGCACGGGACTCACGTCTGAGCATACCCGTCCCACTCGGGGTGACAAATGCAAAAACAACAATTGATGGACAGAATGCAGAACAATTTCATACATTCACCCCAGTACAGAGATCTGGGCCTAAATCCATCGTTTTTTTGCTCACCATGCCATTCCAGTTTGAACCCAGCCATATGCAAATCAGTCTTGACCCTGTGCCTCATGGGAACAGTCCAGCCCGAACTGCCAAGCCAGGTCCTCCCTGGACTGGAAACAAGCATCCTAGGACCGGTTTCGGGGTTTCACCCCTCTTCAGCCAGGATAGCTTGATTCCAGTGGCATGGAGAGCACGGGACTCACGTCTGAGCATACCCGTCCCACTCGGGGTGACAAATGCAAAAACAACAATTGATGGACAGAATGCAGAACAATTTCATACATTCACCCCAGTACAGAGATCTGGGCCTAAATCCATAGTTTTTTTGCTCACCATGCCATTCCAGTTTGAACCCAGCCATATGCAAATCAGTCTTGACCCTGTGCCTCATGGGAACAGTCCAGCCCGAACTGCCAAGCCAGGTCCTCCCTGGACTGGAAACAAGCATCCTAGGACCGGTTTCGGGGTTTCACCCCTCTTCAGCCAGGATAGCTTGATTCCAGTGGCATGGAGAGCACGGGACTCACGTCTGAGCATACCCGTCCCACTCGGGGTGACAAATGCAAAAACAACAATTGATGGACAGAATGCAGAACAATTTCATACATTCACCCCAGTACAGAGATCTGGGCCTAAATCCATCGTTTTTTTGCTCACCATGCCATTCCAGTTTGAACCCAGCCATATGCAAATCAGTCTTGACCCTGTGCCTCATGGGAACAGTCCAGCCCGAACTGCCAAGCCAGGTCCTCCCTGGACTGGAAACAAGCATCCTAGGACCGGTTTCGGGGTTTCACCCCTCTTCAGCCAGGATAGCTTGATTCCAGTGGCATGGAGAGCACGGGACTCACGTCTGAGCATACCCGTCCCACTCGGGGTGACAAATGCAAAAACAACAATTGATGGACAGAATGCAGAACAATTTCATACATTCACCCCAATTTCATACATTCACCTGGCTGAAGACGGCTGAAATGCCAGAAACCGGTCCTAGGAAGCTTGATTCTGGTCCAGGAAAGACATGGCTTAGCAGTTCAGGCTGGACTGTTCCCATGAGGCACAGGGTCAGACTGATTTGCATATGGCCATGTCTGAACTGGGGTGGCAGAGTGGGCTAAAGAACGGTGATGGATTAAACCCAGATCTGTTGACTGGGGGTGAGTGCTTGCAATGTTCAACACTCCGTCCATCATTTCCTTTGGTTTTTGATTAATATCTGAGGACCTCATAAGAGAGGTCAGTTTGCCATTAGTTGACAAAGTGGCTCAGAACGCACTTCAGCCTTCCAGGATGGCAACACCTTCTATGATCTATGGATGACAAGTCGTAGAAGGAAGGCCTACAAGGCGTAGAAGGAAGACTTACCTGGAGATGCTTTGCCTTGAGTGGAGGAGTTCAAGGCGCCTTGGGGTTTCCCAAACCCATAGGACCACTGCAGAAAAAATAAATGAGTCTGCCAATCAGTCAGCCCCCTCTGAAGGACCCTCTCAAGAAAGAATGTTGGCAACAATTCCATTGAACCTAGCTTTAACAAAAATACATTCTGGATAGACCATGCACACGTCAGATCGGTCCTGTAAAAGCTCAAATTAATTTGGAAAGCTCCTTCAAGTATGCATCCCAAAACTGCATGGCTTTAAAAATGAGTCTCTTCTCTGTGCCAGCAAACTCAGACAGACTGAGACAGATTTTCATCAAGATGCTAGTATATCTTTTTGCTGACATGTAGAAATTTGCATTGCCTAAGAGGCACATGGCACTTTGGAGTAACTCTCTAAGAGCTTTCACGTCTAGGTCAGATCGGTGAAAAGATGAAGTTCAAGGCGATAGCCTTAAGGCTGGCCAAATACAGAAGCAGTTTCTTGGCATACCTTTAGCCCTTTATTGAAGATCTTTTCTGGGGTCGCAACCACTTTTACCCAAGAACAAAATTATTTTGGAGTCCAGCTGAGGACTTACAAGGTCCTTAGATTTTATTGAGGAGTGGGAACACTTGGAATAGCCACATATGCATACCTCTCTATGGATAGCCCTCCTTATTCAGAACTCCACATAAGACACTATCTGTGGTCCCAAAAACCTCTACCGCAAAATACAATTCTGAATGCCCTCAGTCAATCATGACCTACCAAGGGGGTCCTCAAACAAAGGTATCTGCTGGGACTTTGAATCACCCATGGAACATTTCTCAAAACCTTTAGTGAGTTTTGGTGAGGACTTGGGATACCTCTGTGGTTGGGAGCCAGAGGATTTCTTCTCTCAACCTCGGTCTCTGGATTACTTAGGTAGACAGCCATACTGTCTGGATAATTTTCACAAAAGTGGTCCTAAGGTGCACAGACAAAGCATTTCCTTATGTGAGTCATGGGGATCACTAAGATGTCTAGAGTTCAAAATACTTCTGCTACAAGATAAAGTCCATCTTTAATATCCAGTCCAATTCAAGAACATTTTATTTGCTGCTTACCGATTTTACCAGGATTTTCTAAAATGTGTACTCCAATCATATTCAGCAATAGCTGTAATAAGTATTTTTAAAATGCAAATATGGAACTGCATATACAATGAAACAAATATCACTCACAAAATGCACATGAAAAAGATAATAAAATTGCACAACACAACTATGAACATATTATGGAAATGACCAAGACAACCAACGTGTAGTATACAAATATTCACAACCAGGATGCATTTCTTCCTGGTTCTCCTTTAGATCAGCAGCTGTAGCAATGTCCTAGAACTGTGATGCAAGGCTTTGGACCATTGAGCTGGGTACAGAGTTTCCTAAAACCTGCCTAGTTAGGCTGATGGTGTGGGAATTGGTGAAAGACAAGAGTTGTGGTGATAGCTGAGCAAGCGCTCGCAACTAGCTACTAAATTCTTATTTTTCTAAAGCTCCCAATACATTGGTTCTACAATGGTCTTCCTCTACTATTGTGCCCCCCACTATCAATGGTGTCAGCATCTGCCTTGCTGTCTTCCACTACACTGCTGTTGCATGCTTGACACACTTCCCTTCATCTTCACAACCTATTTTCTATACTATCTTAGCTGGTTATATCTTTTCTTGATTCTAGTATAGCCCTATTTACGATTCAAATACCTGTGCATAGCTTCATTTGCAGAATGGTTGGAATGAGAAGTTGGCTGTGCTTTATTCCACCTGATAAATTTATTACACCCGGTATCACCCCAGGAGAGATAAAGGTCAAGAGCTTGGCTAAATGTTGGCTAGTCAAGCCTACCAGAATTTAACGGGCCAAAGTAGTTGGATAATTATCTGGTCGTGCAGATTCTAGTGTGGTAAGCACCAAAACCACACGTTATCTCCTTTTTAAGTCAAAATGTGTACTAGATGCTGATTATTGAACCTAATAAAATCCAAACTACATGGTGTTGAATTTTATCAGAAATAATACATTCTGAATACCTCTCTGGGCACTCGTAAATAGGCCTATGTATAACAGTATTGATTATATGCAAATCCAGCTGCCTGTAGCCACCCCCATGTTTGTGTTCACATTATCCCTTTCAGACCTCCCTCTAAACAGCCTCCACCTGTAATATTCCTTGCTATATCACTTTCACCTAACATCTGTTTTCTCATCACATAAGAGTTCTGATGACTGATTGCTATTCTTTGCTATTTCGGTTTCACCTAACATCTGTTCGCTCATCACATAAGAGTTATGATGACTGATTGCTATTCTTTGCTATTTCGGTTTCACCTAACATCTGTTTGCTCATCACATAAGATTTCTGATGATTGATTGCCTAACCTTACCTAAATAGCCCTGCACTTCCAGGTGCAGATTGTTTTTGAGGTACAATATTAGTTGGTTTTGAGAAAGAAAGAAAGAAAGAGAGAAAGAAAGAAAGAAAGAAAGAAAGAAAGAAAGAAAGAATCTGATCTTATGATAGTTAATTACAGAAAGTAGCAAAGGTGGATTTGCAAAATTGAATGTTTTACTTTGATAACACCTAAAGAAGCAGGGTGGAAATTCAGCAATTTGGGATGTAAATAATATTAAGGAGCTGTTCCACATAAGCTATTAATGTTTGTCCTATTATTGTGAGGACCGTTATCAGGTATTTTCTTTAGTATACATTATTAGTGGAAATCACATAGGACCAGTTGTACCATTGATGAACCAGATCAAATAACATACACTTTTTGGGAAATGGCGCACTGGTGTCAAGTCAAGAATGTTTTCATTTCATTTGCACCAATGACTAATACAAAATGGACCTTCACAGAAAAATACCGGTGCAAATTGAAATGTTGTGCCAGTCTCTTTGTACACATGCTTAAGGTTGGTGCAAAATGATTTGGCAATAAGGGGTTGTTTGGATATAACACTGCAAAATTTACAGGCACGGATGCAAATAACATGATCCGTTTCATACTTTTTTCTTCCTTTTTAGGTCTCGCTGGCGTTGCAGCGCGAAGCGCTGCCGCCAACGAGAACTATTGTTGCCGTGATGCCTGTCAAGGGAGACAGACCGGGGCACGCGCAGCGATCGGGGTCTGTGGACGCGCTTGCGCAGACGCGCACACACACACAGACACACGCGCGCGCACACACCCCGACGCTGCCGACCACCCACACCGCGGCTGCCTAACGCGTGCGCACACACCTCGCCACCGCCGCCGCCCACTTGTTGTTATGTTATATCTTCAGCCTCTGTTCTGCTTGGCCTGCCGGGCTTGCGGCATCCTCTGGGCTCGTGGACATGCTTGTGTTCTATGTCTCGAGCCCAGTGTTCCGCGATGCGGCGGTTGAGCAGAGGCGGCTTCCCCGTCTGATGTGGTCAGGTTTTGTTCGATGTGAGAGTCTTAGAGGAAAGGTGTGCACGGAGCGACAGCTAACAACCCACCACCAACTGAACCTACGCGATGATTAGCCTCCGTCTGAACACGCGTAGGTATAACGAGAGACTGCGCTAATTTTGACTAATTAAAGGTACTGTTTCATATCCACTCAGCTTAAATCCTGCTTGTGTCTGTTCCTGCCGCACGCCAGGCGGGGGCGGATCCTCTGTCTGGGTTCAGCCGCGCAACCTCTTGGAGCTGCATATGGGTGGTGACTTTTGGAGGCTTTCCCATTAAAGCGGCAAGGTCACACTAAAGTGGCATGGGCGATCTTCAAGCCCACCAGCAGCACGCTCTTTGGGGGCACTGTTATTGCAGTGAATTCACTTACTTCGTTAAAGCGGCAAGTCGCGCTAGTAATCCTCCGCTGTAAACTCCCTGTGTCTGGAAGAACAAACAGAGTCTTTTTTCCCTTGTCTAGTTTGTCCTGCAAATTTTTCAGAACGGGCGGGACCATCCGTTGCTTGGGTTTTGGACCTGTTTTAACATGTTTAATTGAAGGTGCTTTGAACGTCAAAGCAACTTTTGACCCTGCTGAAGCTGCAGTATATGGTGTTTCAGTGCCGACTGCTTATCTGTGTGCTTCGGTGCTTGAGTCTCTTTCGACGCCAAAGGAAGCTTCGGGTCCGATGTTTGTTGCTTTGGCTCCGAAACTCTGTGTTGATTCGGAGGTGCCAAGCCAGATTTCTTCTGTGCCGATACAAGGTGTATTTTAGGGCTTTAAACTTCTACACTTGTTGATTGTTTTGCAGCGATAGTGACTTTAGTACGCTCTTGAGCCTGTTGTCGGAGACCACCATCGTCAAGGGCAGTGGGGTTTCTAAAGCCACTTTACTAGTCTTTGTAGGGGTTTGGTAGGCTTTTGCTGATGTACTCCCCTGCCTTTGTAGATATGGATCAGGGTCTAAGTCAGAGCTGTCGCCACTGTTAACCAGCAGCATGGGGATGTCTGTTATCGCCATATGTGCCTCAGTATCACCCGGTTCTTCTTCGGGGTTTGGTGACTGTCCCACGAAAATGTCAGGCGAATCTTCGGTGTGTCACTGCACGGATGAGTGGGACTAACAACATTCTGTATGCTGCCGAAGTGCCATGCACGCCTCACACCAGCTCGTGTAGTGAGCTGGAGACAAACTGAGATTGCACATTCTGTGTTGGTTTTGCCTAGAGTATTTGGCATGACACTTCGGACAGAGGCTGAAGGGTGTCTTTACCCTCATTGTCGTGGAGTTTATGGAGTAAGGTGTCTGGAGTATGGTGACTGGAAAAAAGATACGAGCAAAGGCAGGAGAGATGAATATTTCTGTAACATCAGCCGGTGTATGCGATTGTCTATGCAGTTGTTGAAGAAAACAGGGCGCTGAATAAGGCCTCAGAGCTGGAATCGAGCATTGGTCCCACAGCAGCGATCTTGACGTCTGAGGCTGATGGTGGGAAAAAAAAACAATCTAACAAAGGAACCAACAAACATATGCAATATGAATTGGAGGAGTAGCCACAATACCTCCTTACTCAAAGACTTCTTCGAAGAAAAACAACTTGCAAAAGTCCGAGCTCAACGCTAGATGGCAGGATACAGTAAGCATATGCATCTACGGCCAACACATGCTACGAAAAGTACATTTCTTCACCCTATCCTACTTTCCAAGAATATTTCCATTGCTAAATATGCTTTGCGATTACAGCTACTAATTTTATGGTAATATTTTTTATTAACATTTCTGTCTGCATTTATCCATATTCATTTTTGGACCATTTCGGTGGTATTTATCCATATTTATTTTGTGTTTTGAGAATAAATAGAGGCATAAAATGGTATATTTCTACATTTATTGAATTGCTAAACATACACTCATATAGATACCAGTCTCATTTTAGCAAATAAAGCAGTCAAATATTACAAACCCCTACAACCACAGGTAAATATAAACATTATCTACAAATATATTTTAAAATATGTCTGTACTCAAGGAAATCTCATCCTGTTTTTAACTTCCCATGCTGTCTATCTGCTCAGCTGTTGGGCTGGAAATCATGAATGACACCATGAAGAGTCACTCAAAAGAACACAATTTTCAGCATTTTCCACTTTTAAAAATAAATAGACCGTAAACAGACGGTTTTCTGTATTTATCTGTAAAAATCAGTAAAAACGGAAAACTGAGACCCTTATTTGTGATCCATGCTCCTTCAAACCCAAGTGATTGTGATCGTCTAGATTTTAAAAAGTTTTTAGGTCTCACCTGAGCCAGCGCTTTAGCGCTGCTCTCGCGAGAGCTTTTGTAAATGGGGGATCTGGAAGTGCAAACGAGTGCTTTCAGCCCTCCAAATACAGTGCATGTGCGCCGGGCACGCGCACCATTTGGCAGCCTGCGTGATCACTTTCGCGGCCGCTTTTATGTCCTCAGTGAGCCTCGCGGCCACCGAGGACATCAAAGCGGCCACGAAAGTGCACACCATTTGCCAGCCTGCGTGCCTCTCTCCCCTACCCCCTCCTTTATACCACTTCCTGCTCGTTTTTAAAGTTATCTTTTTCAAGGTTACTCAGTTTTAATTATATTTAATGGATGCATTTAATTCCCTGAGTTTTTTCCTAACTCTTCAGCTTACCTGCCCGAAAAGACGGCATGCCAAGTTCAGAGAATTCCTTTCGGTAAATTACTTAAAGGATGCGCCCCCCACCCCCCCTTCCCGAGAGCCTCGCGCAGACCCCTTCTCAAACAGGACTTCCCCTCCCATGGCCGCTGCCCTCTCCTCGGCTAGAGGACAATGACTCCGAGTGAAAACGGAAGAAAGCGTGTGAAAATTGGAGCCGTGCTGGGGACCGAACCGTGACGTGATGTGTTGTTGGAGACTTCTTATTAACTGGCCATCTCCTGTTGATATTTTTGCAACTTTGCCCCTACCTCTAAACGGAAAATTATAAAATCCACGTTTGTGTTGCAAACTTATCATCTTCTGTGATGCCCCCATACACCCTCCCCCACTCTCTAAAACTTCACAGGACTCACACAAGCAAAGCGATCAGTTAGCCAAACATTGTACGTTTGTCGTGATTTAAAGCAAGCCGCAAAAGTACGAACACATTTGTAGTCCACTCCAAATGATGGAGACACAAAGTGAAGATACAAGCCTTAAAGCGATTATTTGCTGAACGCGGCCCAGAGGTTCTGCACAAGACATCACGCATACATGGGACTGAATGTCAGTAAGGCTGCGGCATACAATTCAGTCAAAACAACTGCGTTTTGGGAGTTGTAGTCTTATTTTCTGCAGGTGAACGCCACTAACGCCCCGGACAGCAATTCGTTTTAAAAGAGAGTGCATACACAAGAATACCCGATTATAAATATTTCTGACCACCTTGTGCACTTCCCATCACGTCCTGAACTCTTGTAAATCTTTTTTTTTTCTTCAGTTTTTTATAGCACAAACTCAACTCGAAGGAACCAGAGCGCTTTCCATAAGCACCGGTTGCATTGCAAACGAACACGTCTTTTGTAGTCACGAGTGATTTGCCCCGAATCAAGGAATGCTTGAGTTAGTTCTCTAGCTCAAGGCCAGCCGCTCTAGCCGTTAGGCCACCAGACCCTTTTTGTTTTGTCTCGTTATGATTTTTGCCTTCGCTCTATTATGCGCACTATGCTCTCTACAGCGCTCTGACACCTATGCTGAGCGTGGCCTTTGCAGTGTGTCAACCTCAACAAACAAACATTCACAAACAAAAGCCATTTCCCTTTCGAAATTTCACCTCAGTCAGGATTAGTGTAGACTTAAAACAACAGCGCGATGTCTGTAGGAGGGGTAGGGGCCGTGGGGCTCGCACCACCATAAATTAAGGGTTAGGTGAGTGAAAGAGGGGCGGTCGTATAACACAAAGGTGCGCTGCGAAATGCAGTAAACACCCAAAATGTGCAGTTTTCTGTGTGAAAGAAGGGATATCGTATCACAAACGTTTTGAAGCTAAGTTGCAAGCACAAATACAAGGAAAGGGACAGAGACAGAATCCCGCACCCCCCGGAATTCCCTGGAGTGTAAAAGATTTTTCTCAACGGGGATAAATATTTTCCCAGTGAATAAACACCAAGTTATTGAGGCAAATGCACATTATGCAAAATGCCAGTGTGGCATTGTAAGTTACTTTTTTCGAGCAAAATGCATTCTTGCCAATTTTGACTGAAGGAGAGCGCTTCGAAAACAAAAATAGCACACTATCGCATGCGATGCGAACAGCATCTTTTCTCAATTACATGACGTTGAGTAGGTACGAGCCTCGGGGTTGACTTCACATCCTGTGATTCTCGGCAAATCACTTAATCTCCCTGTGCCTATCAAATCAAGCATTTGCAATGCAATAGGTATCGCATTTACGCAAGTTTAAGCTAATGGCATTGTAAATGGCAATGCCTTTTATTTATGTTTTAAAAACCAAGTTATAAAAAAGGCATTGTCATTTACACTGCCAATAGCTCAAACTTGTGTAAATGCGAGACCTATTGCATTGCAAATGCTTGTTTAATGTTGGAAGTGGTTTTAAACACAGTTTGGTGAATAGCCTTTTTCTCTTTGCTTTTCAAATTATAAATATAAAGCACACCATTGAAAAAGAGAAAATCCTGCATGAATTTGCAGAACTTAAGAAAAAACTTTTACAGGAGAAAGAACATTTGCTCAACAGTCTTGAAAGGTAGAAAATACATCTTTTTCAAAGGTTCCCTGAAAAAGTGATCCAGCTGCCAGAACTTCAAACTCCTCTCAGGGACTTAATTACAGAGATTGAGGGAAAGTGTTACGAGTCAGGCCTGGAGTTTCTGATGGTGAGACAAAGTAATAACACATTTAAGGACTGAGTGCCAGTGGCTGTGTTCCAGTAGAATGGAAGCAAGTTCCTTCAGTGTGCTTATTTCCTTATTGCACACATTTATCCCCTTGTGTCCCGGTTTTCATTAAATACCTATTGTTCAACCAAATACACATGAAACAAGCATTTGCAATGCAATAGGTCTCGCATTTGTGAGAGTTAGAGCTCCTGGTATTGTAAATGATAATTGTTTTTCCTATGTGTTTTGTTTTGAAGTGTAGTGGATGTATATGGTGTTAAGTGGAATTATATGGGTTGTATTGGAATTGGTATTTGTATAATTTTGTGTTGTGTAGTGTATTTGTGTCGCAGAATTATGTGGCATGGTAAATAGATAGTGGTGAGAGCTGCAGAGAATAGAAAGAAAGGTAGAATGATAGGGATAGGTAATTTGTGTAAGTGGCTATTGAACTTGAGACAAAGAAGCAGAAAGACTGTGTGAGAAAGATAGAAAGAAGGGGAGAGCAGGCCATAGACACATAAAGAGGGAGTTTTTGTGTATGCAGAAGACACCCTAAGAAGAGGAGGAGAGCATGGGTTTGAGGGACGGAAACTTTGAAAAGTTACAGGATAGAAACTCCGCTTGAAGACCTGAAGTTAACCACATGAGAGTGGCGAGAATAGTGCATGAGAGAACGAGAGAGATGGGTGAGAAAGAGTATGGGAGAGAGAGAGAGGGACAAGTGGAAGGGGCACCTAGAGGGTGGGAGGCAAGAGGTGGATCAGTGCCCAGCGTGATGAGTTACAGGAAGGTAGCAAATGTGAGTAAGCAGTATAGAGAGGAGACCGGTAGTGAGGGGGGTAATGAGTGATGGCAGTGGTATTGTGAGATGAGAGTGGGTAGTGTGAGTGTGAGAGAGAGATGAGAGGGCAAGAGGGTGAGGCAACAACCACCTAACTTGGACTATACTGTTCATGAGTGTAGCTCACATGGATTTGTAAAAACATTTAAAGAATTTTAGAGTGCCAATTCCTGCAGTACGGTGTAAGACAAAGAGAAGAGTGCGATATAAGTATGTTGTAGTCTGGTAATGGTTAATGTCTGTAGACACCACTGGGAGATGCGATGCAGATGGAAAAGCAGAAAGTGATACATGGACTGGATCTAAAACAGACTTCAAAACACTGTTTACTACAATGTTCTTTTGGGCCAGGTTGAAGGAAGACTGCTGCAGGTTGCTCTTGCGCCCCTCAGAATGCTGGCGCCCTGGGCGTAGGCACTGCTCACTCATGCTAAAGGCTGGCCCTGACTACAAGTCTCAGAATGCAGAAGAAAAAAAAAACATGAACAAAACAGGGTACTGACTCACGGACCAAGGAAGCTTGAGCGCTTTGCATTTCCGTGTAATATGTGCATATACACGACGCTTTTGCAGAGATTTGGGATACAATCCCCCACCCCCAAGAAGTACTACTGGTGAACGAAGATGGTTGAGGGGGCCTGTCTTTCCCACTGCCCTCACACTAATATTTTACTCACAATATAATTATATATCGTTGGATCTATTGTGAATCCGCAATTTGGCATGTAAACAAGACATTACAAAAATGTATTTTCAAGACAGGTGTGATAGTGTATCCGTTTAGTCTGTGCCACCTATACCGTGAAACCACAGCAGGACTTCTCCTGAAAGCCTCGCCTCCCGATGCCATCGGAGTTCGGAATGTGATAAATGAACTTTCAGGTGGTGATGGTAGGATTATGGAGGTAAGAAGTGTGAGTGGAAGAGAGGTGTGCAGCAGGCCTGGACCAAGGAGGATAAGGCCAGCGTCTGCCAGATTTGAAAATTATATACAGTGAACCTTCCAGATCTTCAACTTCAGTACCTCTGCCCCTCTTCAGAATGTTTCCAGTCCCATTGTTGTTTCTGTAATAATATTTGCATGTGTTGGATTGTGACAACAATACTTACATTTTTCTTTGGGGAAAACACGTTTGTTCTATTTCTCTGTATGAGTGTATATTTTATAATTCTTTCCTTATCCATATTTGAATTTTTGTTCTTATTGTTTCTTTTTTCAGACCATGGAAATAAGAGATATGCATGCACTGTAAGAATGCAAAAGACACACAATTGATGGATGGAATGCAGAACAGATCTGGGTTAAATCCATCATTATTTTGCTCACCATGCCACCCCAGTTTAGACCTGGCTATATGCAAATCAGTTTTGACCATGTGCCTCATCGGAACAGTCCAGCCCGAACTGCCAAGCCAGGTCCTCCCTGGACCAGAAACAAGCATCCTAGGACCAGTTTCCGGGTTCCACCCCTCTTCAGCTAGGATAGCTTGATTCCAGTGACACAGTGAGCCCAGGACTCACGTCTGAGCATACCTGGCGCACTTAAGGTGAGAAAGCAAAAGACACACAATTGATGGACGGAATGCAGAACAAATCAAAACATTCACCCCCAGTCAAGAGATCTGGGTTAAATCCATCATTCTTTTGCACACCATGCCACCCCAGTTTAGACCTGGCTATATGCAAATCAGTCTTGACCCTGTGCCTCATGGGAACAGTGCAGCTCAAACTGCCTGAACTGGGGTGGTGGAGTGAGCTAAAGAATGATGATGGATTAAACCCAGATCAGTTAACTGGGGGTGAGTGTTTGATTTGCTCAAACGCTCTGTCCATCATCCCCTTTGGTATCGCTTTGCACTGTAAGAATGTCATATGTGTTGGTTTGTTCAAGTATTTACACAAATAACAATTTAAATCTCACTATTTCGTTTTATTTCTTTTGTAGCACTACTTATCCCAATGCCGGGTGTCAGAGCGCTTTACATCACACGAACACATTATCATTGGCAATAAATCATATGAGTGTGTAAATCTATGTTAGATATTGGGATTTCTTGTGATTTGCTTTTTTGCATTTTTCCCTTAAAATGCTCCCTTATCAGTTTTAGGCATAATGCCTTCTCCTTTACAAATTCGTACAATTCGTTCTGTGAATCAGAGGCGAACTTTCGCCCTCCTAAATACTACTGTATGCCCACTTAAGTTCCCATCAGGAGGGTAAGTAGCTTTGTGAATGGACCCAACATGCGCACGCCGAGCGTAGCCGTGGCTGGTTGAAAGTGGTGCAGTGAACTGGGCTTGTTTACTCGTAAACCCCGTGCCTTTTGCTGGCCGAGCACCAGCGGAACATTCCACCCTTTACTGAGATATGGGCGCTCCCATTTTAGGACATCAGCAGCACGGCCTCAGGTTTTTTTTGTATTTTTTCCCCAGCTAATACCTTGCAGATGTTGGCAGCTTGTTGTGGTGTTGAGCAAATCCTCTCTACGCATGCCAAACTGCAAAGACATTTTATTTGAACAATTTACAGTTCCTGGAACCCAGAGATGCTTACCGACAACAAACAGAGGTATATGTGCATGCTCCCCTTCCAGGCATCGCGCTGCTCGTCATTACTGTAATTGTAAGCCGTTCGCTAGCTTTCTTCGAGGTGGTAAAGAGACGACGCTCAGAGAAGCTCTTGTTACCTACCTTTCTTCCAATCTGCAAGGCAATTGTGCATTTCACTGTGTTGCCAAGACACAGATTTCGAATCACTCGAAATGTAGATCACTTGATTTGTGTCAATTATGGGTGAGTAAACCAATCTGATTAAGTGGCAGCTACATTTGAGTGGTCCCTGCTTCCTTGAACTCTGTAGAACTTTGACACAGAAAAAAAAATGAATGCGAGCGGAAACCACAGCCAGCCATGTGGTTTCAATTATCGTGCCCGTGTCTGGGCACGATTATTGAAACCACATGGCAGTGGTGCGCGTTATAGACACCAATAGGTCATGGACGGAGCCATGCAACCGCCTTTGGCCTATTGCGTGCACGCACAAGCCAATAGCGTGGACCAAAAAGAAAAGCACATGCACGAACGTGTGCAATTCCTAGGTCCGTTTTCAAACCCCCTACTAGAGGTCTCTCACTGCTGCAACACTAGGTGCGAGACCTAAAAAGTGCCAATGCATAAATGATACATGCAGATGAAGAAACTATATTGTGCTATTTATTACCATTATTGAGGGTGGTGAAGGACATCATGATCCAGAGGCGCAACTAGAACCAAATTTCGGGGGGGCTAAGACATTTTTTCGGGGGGGGGGGGCTAATTCTTCCAGCAATAGGCAGAGTGGAGATGGAGGGGCTCTAAGAAAGGGTGAAAAAACAACAAAGCCTCATTAACAAGTAAATGATCCTTTAAAGACCTGTGAAGTACTCGGGTGCGGCTGTGTTTGTGTGCCCGGTAAGCTGTCTCATCCCGGGCTGTCACACACAACGGGGGGGCGGAAGCCCTTTGAGCCCAATGGGCACTGCACACCCGTCATCATCCACCCAAGGCTTTGAAAAAGATGTCTATGAATATAGTATTATTAATTGATTTGATTATATGTTTTGGTTAATTATATGCCACATTTAAGTGTTGTTATTTATTGGTATAAATATTGTGAGATCCAGTGTTATGGGGTGCATGGCTGTTGTGGGAGTTAAGGATTGTGCTCCTAACCATAACTTGCAAACTTCAGTGTTTTTTCAAGTTTAATTAATAACCATCACTGAACTTTATCTGTGCTTTTTAGTTGAATTTCTGAGGCTTGTTTAAACATGCATTGAGGTATTTAAACCTAGCCAAACAGCTTCACTTTAACCATTCGGTCAGTGATTTTTTTTATCATATGCTACATCCAAATGTTTACTGAAACTAACCCTCTGACAGTGGCCAACTTCAGCTGTGCACACCTTTCTCCAAGTATCATCAGCCAGGTCCCACTTTCAACACTATGCAGACATTCAACATCCGCTGTGCACAGTTTTCAACCCTGTAGAATGGGGTTGGCCACAGGGTCTCCAGAGACCCTCTGATCAAACTTCGGCAGGCCTCCCTGGGTATGTGTACAGGGTTGGTGGCAGAGCCTGGCCTCAAGCTAGGCCCCTTCCTCAAATATTTGAGGGTGTACAACCGATGCTGTGGACATGCATAGCAGGGATTGGCTACATCACATGTACAAACATAGAGGATGTTGGAAGGGCCAGGCTTCCAGACAGGCCATGCACTCATCCCGCTACAGGGAGCCGGCCCACAGGGCCTGAGGCCAAGCTCTGTGCGGTTAGCTGCCGAGTTTGGTCTACAGTCAGTCCCTTCATTCTTTTTTTAATTGTTTGCCAGATTTGTGTATCCATCTCAGTATAGTATTGAAAGCCCCAGGAATGCTTCATTGTCCCATGCTGAATTGACGGTTACAGAACCAGAGCTGTGAATCCAGCAAAAGGCCATAAGGTGCTCGTGAAGCTTGCCCAGATTTCATAGTATTTGGTCGGGAAACATTTTCTGAATCTGCAATTCACAGCCAGAGACCGAGACACCAAGAATGCCCTTCTTTATTTATTTTTTAATTTTTTATAGGGGACTGCTATTCCAAAATTCAAATACAAGCCTCTCAGGATGGTACCACGAGCCCTGGATCAATCTTCATGGTCCTGTGCTAGAATGACAGTGTCAGAACCAGAGCTCTAAATCTGACATCAGGCTGGCAGGGGCCTGTGAGGCTTGCCAAGGTTCCATGGTACTAGACTCAGAAACTTATTCTAGATCCACAGTCACAGAAACCGCGAATCCTGAAACAAAATGTTAATATATTGGGGGGTTTTTCAAACCAAGGGGTTTCTCTTTTGGGCCCGGGGGTCAGAGCATATACACCCTATCCCCTTGTCTGCCTTTTTAGAAATATTTCCAGGATGCAGGGGCCAAGAACCTGCATCCTATAAATGGAGCCACAACATTTTCACTAGATCTTGTGGCAGTCAGTTCGATTGTTAGAGTACGGTAGATCTATATTTTGGATCTGCTGTACTGAAATTAGCCAACAGGACAAAAAGCTCTTTTGGCCAATTGGATCTGAGTATTTTTTTAATTTGGGAGTACAGACGTCAGTGGTACTAGTACCATGTATCTTCAGTGAACTAGTAGTCCTCTTATCTTCATACCAAACATTGGCACCTGTCTAAACGCTATTTTTGAAACTACTGCCAAGATTTACTCCAAACCATGACAAGCAAGAACCTTAGGTAAAGGTCTGCCTTCATGCCAAATATGATGTAATTCTCATACAGCCATTCTTTGTATCAACGAAAAAAAAAGCCTCTTGGAATTAAGATAGGAAATGCAACTGTTACACACGCCCACCCTTTGTCTTCTACTGTTAGGGTTTGAGAAAGAATAAATGCAGAAGTAGTATGTAACCATATGCTTTTGTATAAAATTCATAAAAAACATTAATATATCAGGCCACAATAACAAAAGCTGTAGGGATGAAGATACCTGAATATTCTGTGTAATGTAAATTAATTGGTCATCTGTGTGTCTCTTCCTTTAGAACAAGAAGAGCATTTTGGCCAGGTATACCCCCAATTTCACCATATCATAGTTTATGTGAAAGTGTTTTACTGAAGATATATTCTGTGGTGTAGTGTGTGTGCTATAAGACAGGAAGGGACTACTGTGTATTATGAGCAATTGCCATAGCTCCTATTGTCAAATACATGATTAAGCAACATGGCCATCCTTGCCATCCAGCATCTCTTTTATTCATTAATTTACACATCTCAGTGTTTTTGTCATTTATTCTTTAAACTTTATTTGATTGATAAAATCCCTATGTAAGAACAAAAAACAAAAACTTTGCAGTCAAATTCATAAACATTAAATAGAAAAATAAAATACACAATAAATACTAAGGGGGTCATTATTATAGCAGGCAGATACGGTGGTGGCAATCCGCCTGCCAAAATCTCCTGCCCGCATTATTTTTCCCCCCGCCACATTAGGATGGCGGGGGGGACCCCGCCGGACGGAATGATCGTCCGCCGGTAGGCAATCCGCCCAATTGCCTACCGGGTGGAAAAGCCCATCCATATTATCATTGTGGCGGAGATTGGCCTTTCCATGGCGGAGACTCCACCATGGAAAGGCATGCGTTTTTGACTTTGGGGGCCCGTTGCAGGCCCCCCAGGTGTTCGGGGGTGGGGGTGCACATGGGGGTACCTATGGTAGCCCCCTGCATTTGCATGCACAAGGTGGCAGGCACCGCACAGTGCCTGCCACGTTGTGCATGCAAATGCACAACATGCATTTCTGACATTGAGGAGGGTGCTGCTGAAAGCACCGCCCGCCGCAATGTCAGGAATGCGGGATGTGCCTGACAGTATGGCGGGGGCATCCTAATGCCTAATGCAGGACCACCGCATACATAGCGGGCAGTCCCATTTCCCGGGCCTATGGCTGCGGACAAAGTCCGCCCGCCATACTAATGAGCCCCTAAGTAATAGGGCAATTTATCAAATCTCGATCTTCTGGACTCTAAGGCTGCTCATAGAAAAGATAAAACAGTAAAAATGGCGTAATCAGTGGTAACGTAACAGAGAAATACACTTTGCCTGATTGATTTTTAAGAGGTCCCTTGGCACCCCAGAGCCAACCCTCTGTGCAAAACTAAAGATCGCCCCCGTGGTTTGAGAAGTTCAATTGTTTTTGCCTCCACCAGGGGTGTCCAGCAATTATTAAGATTAAAAAAACAAGGGTATAATTAGCAACTTTAAAGGGCTTACTCCTGGTTGATTTAGGGCCTACTACTATGATATATGACTTTAAGAAATTAACCATTAGGACAAGATTCTGCATAAAAGACACATACCTAGCCAGGAGTAAATAATAACACCAGGAGAAATCTATTTCCCACCTTAGGAAAATCAGCCACCCCTGATAACAGCGCGGATTCAAGCCCATTCACATTCAAAGTGAATAGAAAAGGAACAATTATGCAACCTTGACCACACCCAAGCTGGCCCGAATGGGTGAGTACAGGCGACATCCTGGGAAAAACAAACAGAGGTTGAAGTGTCTGAATTAAGTTAAGCTTTGAGGGCCACAATAATTGTATCAATCCACATCTCGCTAAGCAGGGCTCAGAGTTTTGCTTGGTTCACCCTGTCGAAAGGGAATGTCAAATCCATTAAGGCTAAATGTAAAGATTCAGACCTTATATTGATTAATAATTAAATGAAGGTTCAGGCATTGGTCAGAAGTGGATCTCCCTGATCTAAAATCATAGTGGACATCGCTTAAAATATTTTTCTCTTCTGCCCAGTCACTTAACCTGTTTAAAATCACCCCCCCCAGAACCTTGACCGTAGAGTCCAATAACAAAATTGGTCTAAAACATTAGGGATTGTCTGTGTCCCCCTTCTGAAAAATAGGTACAATCACAGCAGTGGACCAAGAGGGCAACGTCCCCACTCGAGCGGCTGCATTCAACACCAGTGTTAAAAGTAGAGCCCAGACCTCAATATTGGATTTAAACAGATCAGGCGGGGTACTATCAGGGCCCTGGGACTTATAACTGGACAATGCAAGAATACCCAATATGACTTCATCTAGGGTCCAGACCACTGGGGCCACCTGATTGTAAACACACTTGAAATGACCTACCCAGCAATGCTCAGAAATATGGCGACATAAGAGTGGCCCGGAAAGCAAGGCCTGTTTACAACTCTCCAATGCTTTACAAAGATCCACCCAGGATAATTCCTGTAACTTATGTTTACAGGTAACTTGGGCTTTCTTGTAAGACCCCTTGCAATTTTTAACCAATTGTCTATTCCTTGGTGACTGCTTCAGTGTCGCCTTCAGGTGATGGAGGGTTCTCAAACAATCCTTATCGATCCATTTAATGACAGGCAATGTCTTGCTAATAGGATCTGTGACTGTCAACAATTTTAAAAGCTTCCAGGACCTTCCCTTCCCCAGCATCACTCTCTAGAAAGGTTTTAATCTCACTGGGACAAAGTGCAAAAAGTGCCACCTGGAGGCACCCGAGGTCCATCTGGGACCATTTCAGTCTCCTCCCCAATCAACAGTAGAGAGCCTAGTTAAAGCCCCCTGGACTGTGACGAGAGACCTTAGATAAACCCAGAGTCATGGAAATGGGATTGTGGTCACTAAAAGAACTAGAAATAATATTAAAATAGGTAATGAGCCCAAATAATGGTTCAATACAAAGATCAAATAAATAAACGACCTGCAACCCCTCCCTTTCAAAGTTGGACAAAATACAGAGTCCTGTGAGTTCACCAGTTCTTCCATAAAAAAGATCAGATTGTGACAGTCTAGGAACTCATTGAGCTCCTGGTCTCTATGTGAATGCTCAAAATGTACCCCTTCTCTGAGCTGACCGCTGCAATTTGGTACGCCATCATCTTGGGGGTGGTTAAATAAATGGCAATTGAAATCACCAGAAATGACCGCTAGATCTTGCCCCTCGCCCTTGGCTGAAGTAGAGCTCAACAGGCGGTCCAAGTGCAAGACGCCACCGGCTCAGAACTGCCACATTTACTTGACTAGATTCACTGAAAGGGAACCAGGAAATGTCATTCGTACCCCATGCGTTATCTGCAAATGCAAATGAAGGTCTGAGACACATCCACTCAATTCCAATTTGATTCACATAGTTAAGTCCCCCTTAGACCTACCCGCCCATAAGGGTGTAGCTGGCTCAAAGTAAGTTATATACACCTCAAAAAAGTTTCCTGGAGACAAATTATGTAAAAAGATTTAACAAATTGAACCTACCTTGGGTCAGTAAACTTGGAAGAGAGACCTTCGATGTTCCAGGACAACGATGTATAGCCTTTTGAGGACAGAGAAGGGGCTACAGCTGGATACCCGGCCCATCAGTGAGAGAAATCTATTAGAGATAGGCACGAGGGATGATGGCCTCAATTCATGGCATTCATTAACTAAGCGGAGTCCCCTGTGAGTAGATTGAAAATCAAATAGGTTAATTGGCCTACCTGGTCTGTAGCAATAACCCAGGGGGAGGGAAAATATCCCTGGTGTGCCTAACACCAGGCAGGGGGAGGTTGCAAGAAGATTGCCAGCTTGTCAGAGATTATTAAAGTTAACAACCACAAAGTCCCCCCCAAGGATTCCTTTCCTTGCCTATTCAGCTTACTCTACAGGCCATGCTGCTAGAGTCCACCACTCCCCTGCTACAGAGAAGTTGTGCTCCTAACCAGTGCACCACCTTATTCTTGAGTTCTTGATATGATTCACCTCGGAGTGGAACGGAGGGGACATTCCATAAAACCACTACATAGGGGGTTGCTTCTGGGGGCAGGTTAAACGCTTACCCAGACTTAATGGGAGGCCTAGCTGGCAGACTGTCAGTACCCAACAATCAGGGTAAGCAGTAGACTCCTGAATCACCTGCCCGTACCCTGACTTAACAGCAGCCATGATGGTATCTGTGGCTGCGACAAGTCGATAACATGATTAAGCCTGGGCGGTAAACTCCAATTTGCTCACATAGTTTGCAGAATTCGGGCACTCCACGCTGTGCGTAGGAGCACGGATTTCCTGAATTTTGCCATTCGGGCGTGAAGCAGAGGTTTTTTTGAACTTTGTGTGCTTGAGTTTTCTTTTGGTGCTCAACCACGAGCGCCAAGACTCTACAGCTGCTTGTGAGCATGTGCCAGACTTCTCACACCGCTAGCGAGCTCCTGCGAGACTTTGTGCTCATTCGCATGTCTTACAGCCACAACAGCACCAATCTAGCATTCTTAGAGCTGATCACAATGGCAAACAGAGCGGTTGAGCAGCTTTTCTGCTTGAGAATCCAGCTGAGAGGCATTTAGTGGACTTTCTTCTCAAATTGGCCATTGGAGTTGTTTTTTCTGTGCGAGAAGCCATTTTTTCAACCTTTTTTTTTCAAACCAGAAGGAAGTGCCCCAGAGACTCCAACTTCCTCTTCCTGTCCAGCAGGGTCCTCCCAGTGATTTGTTCCTCAACTGGTCACATTTCATTGGGATTTGGAGCTAGAAGGATCACTCTCCTTGTCTGCTGCATACATACCACTGGATGTAAGGACTTTGTTTTTGAGATATCACAAGTAAGATGAAAAACTGGGGTATTGGGGTGCTATTTGTTTGAGTGGTGGCATGTACCTGGATTTAATTGTACTTCTATTTGATTTTTTAAATGTATAGTGGCAGATGGCATGCAGTTTTAGGAGGGGACAACTCATTTTTTGCATGAAATGTATCTTCTTTTGTAAAGGAAAAATGTTGCACAGTTCAGTACACTTTCTTCTCTATGTTTTTTAATAAGTTTGCAATATTGATTGATTTAATTAACTATGTGGCCTAGTCCGCCAATGGGCCTTCCAGATATTATGTCCTGTACTATTCATGGGTGCATGAAACAACTGTTTCTGTGGTGTCTGTAGATTTGAAACATCACTTAGGCCATGGATGGCATTGGATTAAAATACAAAATGGTTTTTTCGTGGTATTTCAAGTTTTTTCTCCCTGCAAACAGTGTTTAGGTGGGTTAATGCCTTTGAAGGATGTGTGTTGTTATTTTTGTTTTTGGCATTGCTGAATTAATGCTGTGTTCTCTGTGTTACCATGCTTCTTTTGTCTGGCCACTGTGTGTGTGTGTGTATATATGTGTTTAGCATAGGCCACCATTTGCATTATGCCATGTGGCCAGGGGCCATTTAGTATGGTCAATGTCCACCCTAGGCCTGCATGTGTTCTTTGTTTCCAGGCCTCCTGCTTGTAGTTGTTCTGACGATGTGGCTGGTGGCCATTTTGTTTAGCCAGCCAGTGTGCTTTCCCCGTAGACCTGCATCCCTTCTCTGTTTGTGGCCATGCCTCCTAGCTGGTTGTTGTTGTCAGACCATGTGCCTGGTGGCCATTTTGTGTAGCCAGCCAGAGTGCCTTTCCCATTGCCCTGCATGTCCTTTCTGTTTGTTGCCATGCCTCCTTGCTGGTTGTTGTTGTTCTCCCCATGTGTCTGGCTGCCATTTTGTGTAGCGAGCCAGTGTGCTTTTGCCATATTCCTGCATATCTTCTCTCTTTGTGAATGACCATGCCTCCTTGCTGGTTGTTGTTGTCCTGACCATGTGGCTAACATCCTTTTTGTGTAGCGAGCCAGTGTGCTTTTGAAATAAGCCTGCATATCTTCTCTTTGTTCCCCATACCTCCTGGTTTGCTCTGTGACCATGTGGCTGTTGGCCATTTTGTGTAGCCAGCCAGTGTGCTTTCCGCATATGCCTGCATGTCTTCTCTGTTTGTGGCCATGCCTTCTCGATGGTAGTTGTTGTTTTCTGACCATGTGGCTGGTGGTCATTTTGTTTAGCCAGCCAGTGTGCTTTCCTCATAGGCCTGCATGTCTTCTCTTTGTCCCCCATGCCTCCTTGTTTGCTATTTGACCATGTGGCTGGTGGCCATTTCGTGTAGGCATTAAGGATGCTTGCATGTGTTGTTCTTCTATCATTATGTTGCAGCCATGTCTCCGTGCTTGCTGGTTCACCCTGTGGTTAGTCGGTGGCCATTTTTTGTAGGTAGCCAGTGTGCTTTTGCCATAGGTCTGCATGTCTTCGCTTTTTTTTCCAATGCCTTTTTGCTCTGTGTTGTTGTTGATGATCATGTGGCAATGGCAGGCAGCCATTATGTGTGTCCAGCCATTGTGGTCCTTTGCTATATACTTGCATGGATGGTTGAGCGATGAGATAGCAGTTTAATAAACTAAAATGAATGATATGCTTGAGGATAATGTCACTTGTTATATATGTATATTTATTCAATTTTAATTTTTAATGTTTAATATTTTGCATTTCAATGTATTTATTTTAATTTTTGATTATTTTTTTGTTAACATTTTCATAACATCTGGCATCAATGAATCAACAGATTAAATTAATTTAATATGTTAGAGCACACCTCTACCTGTCAACCAATGTAGCAAAAGATAAAAATAACTAAAGTTGCATGCGTGCACATCAGCTAGGGCGAGCCCACCTCTCAATATAGAACAGTATATGCGAGTGACTCTTCACTTGATTACAGCGCAATCATTTTCATTCTTCTTTACAGATGCCCCTGAAGAAGGGATTTGACGATTTCGAAATACATTGGGCAATGTCATTATAATGGATGTTACGTAATCGAGTTTAATATTGACAATGTGATGTTTTTGTTAAATTTATTTTTGTGATCTCGAGTATAGATAACAATTTTTTGTAAACAGTCAAACTCCACAAACATGATTAGCCAAAGAAAGGCTTTAACAACAGTTTAAAGACAAATGCATTATTTTTGAACTTATGTATATTGATACTGCGCCGACACCCACCGACCAGCACGCGACCTGGGGTTCATCCTGGACTCAACGCTCTCAATGACCCAACAAGTCAACGCCGTCTCCTCCTCCTGCATCAACACCCTCCATATGCTTCGCAAGATCTACAGATGGATCCCCACCAAACCCAGAAGGACGGTCACCCAGGCCCTCGTCACCAGCAGGCTGGACTACGGCAATGCCCTCTACGTGGGAACCACCGCCAAACTCCAGGAGAGATTCCAACGCATACAAAACGCCTCCGCAAGCCTCATCCTCGACATCCCCTGCCACAGCCACATCACCGCCCACCTAAAGGATCTGCACTGGCTTCCCGTCAACAAGAGGATCACCTTCAAGCTCCTCACCCACGCTCAAAAATCACTCCACAACGCAGGCCCAGCATACCTCAACAAGCGACTCACCTTCTACACCCCCAACCACCAGCTCCACTCCGCTGACCTCGCCACCGTTCCACGCATCCACCGAACAACCACCGGTGGCAGATCCTTCTTCCACCTCGCCGCCAAGACATGGAACACCCTCCCCATCCACCTACGACAGACCAAGGACCTGCTGACCTTCAGGAGACTCCTCAATGTTTGATTGATTGATTGATATATTGTATGTTTACTCAGTGACAACGTGAGATACTTTTTTTACGCTGTGCAATCAGTCATCGAGTGAAGAGTCACTCGTATATATCGATCATGTCTGCTCTAGGTGCAAAACAGCATTCATTGTGTAAGGATTATTCTATTGCCATTTGTCAGCTGCACCTCCCTGAGTGCCACATCCCACGTGATGCATTATACATAAAGCAAACAGTTATAGCTGTATGTTTTGATGCTGTTGTTGCTCTTTCTAATTCTTTCTGAGTGTACACCATGAAAGATTATGTTGGTGTGGTTTTCCGTTTTACGAATGAACACTGTATTTTTAGTTATTAATAATAATTTAAGTAACCACACTAAATGATACTGCTTGTTTGTACTAGTACTTGAACTGCAACAATGCCTCATTGATGTTTTTCTTGCTTGTTCGTTTTTAGGTTCACCAGAGAAGAGGCATCACCCACAGTACTGCCAGACAGAAGGCCTGTGCATGATGTGACATGAGACTGGCTATGCAACACGGTCATCTCTTCAGCTTGTTGTGAAGCAAAGTGCTACTGCCAACTGACAGCTTCAAGATGGCCCCAAAGAAAGGTGCTGTCAAGAAAGTGGCTAGGGGGGAACAGAAGAAGCAGATTTCCACCAACTGCAACCTTTTTAAGGAAAGTTGTGCCTGCCGCACCGGCCTCCAGCGAGCAAGCTGAGAGCAGCACTCCTTGATTAAGAGTACTTCCCTTCCCAACCTAAGTCCAGAGCAATCATGTCGACGCTGACGAGTAGTGATGTTGAATTGGATTTGTCCATTTTGCAAAGTAGTACACAATCATTTCAGGAAACACATTAAAGTGGACAGCAGCCGCAGCCAGCAATGGATTTGTCTGATGTTGGAGTAGAACAGGAGGTTGAGCTTCCTTCAGAGAAAGAAGTTGAACCTCCTCTTTTAGAATCATTGGCTCTCACATCTCCAGCAAGGAAAAGGAAGGGTACTACAGCACCGTTTTCTCCAAACACCACTTTTGATGATGATTATAGGGTCATGGAGTGAACCCCAAGAGAGACCAGGAGACAACAGGAGAAGCAAGGGAAAAGAAAAGTTCCAAAAAAACGTAGCCTTATGGAAGGGGATGAAGAGGAGGATGATGATGGCGAGGTAGTCATGGTGGAAGGTGGCACAGAGGAATCTGACATTGCTGTTCAACCCCTTTAGCTCCCATATTTGCAAAGCCCCAGCTGATATCTGCTCCAACCCCTGCCTCAGGAGAAGCAGAGAGGCAATTGACAACATGCCCACCTACCTCCTGTTCTTCTTCAGGCATTGGTAGTGGCCCAGTAAAAAAGTACTCCTCCCTAGTTTGGAACTTTTTTCATACAGTTAGCAAAGAGGGGGAGCACATTGCAGTATGCACCATTTGCCACACAAATGTTTGTCGAGGTAAGCCTGGTACACATTATGGTACTGGAAGACCCATATGAAAAAACACCCCACAATAAAGTGGGAGGAGCACCTTAAAAAAATTCTGAATGTGGTTGTGGTGATTGGGGGAGGCGGGAACATCAGCTACAAGTACAATCATGGGAGAAGGTGATGATGATGAGGAAAAAGAGGGTGACATCTTCTTCACACAAAGCAGCCATGTCCCCAGAAGTGTTCCAGCAGATTCATCCACCTCAGCGACTTCACAATGGCACAAGAAGACTCAGAGCGAGATAATGGGGATACCCTGGCATACAGTGACTGCCCCACCACCACCACCACACACATTGAGTCTACCTTTAGAATCTACTTCTCCAAAGGCGCCTGTGTCAGTGCCCTAAGAAAAGAATAAAATTAGGCGTATTTAGACAGGAGGGGCCCTATGAGCAAAACCACCCAACCACACGTTTGTACAATGGGAAGCTGGCAAAAATGTTAGCTCTGGACCTCCTCCCTTTTTCGTTTGTGGAAGGAGTGGGATTCTTAGAATTTGTGGCAGCCATCTGCCCAAAATGGAAGGTACCAAGTAGGACCTATTTTGCCAGAGTGGCTGTTACAGCACTGCATCACGATGTGCTGCAGTTGGTTGCACTAGCTTTGCAGCAAAGTGTTGTTCACACCATCAACCTGACAACAGACATGTGGACCAGTTGTCAGGTGACTAATTACATGTGCACCACTGTACACTGGATCTCTTTTGCAGGGGTAAAGCAAAAGACATTTTCAGTTCTTGGCCCTGAAGAAAGTTTTAAGAGCGTTCAGTGGCATGCAACCGTGGGCATGTTTGCTATGTGGAAATCACATACAGCTGTTAACATCTTGGAGGACTTTAACAGCAAGGTGTACGAATGGCTGTGACCTCAAGAAATTAGATTGGTTGCCACGGATAATGTCAGTAACATAGTTGTGGCCATGTCAGATGGAGGAAATTTCAGGTTCCTGTGTTTGGTCCATTGCATCAACCTGGTGGTGGAAGACTTCCTCAAAAAAGGAAGACATAGTCAGTAACAGACTGACCACCTGCAGAAGAATCTACATCCATTGCAGCCATTTTTTTAAATACCGGAAGCAGCTGCAGATTATTCAGCGTACTAATCGAGTACCAGTTAAAGACTTGATTAAGGAGGTGCCAACACATTGGAACTTTACCTTTTACATGCTGCAACGTCTGTTTGACCAGTACAAAGAGATCAATGACCCTGTCATTGAGTTTGAGTTTAAAAATTCTTATATAGCGCTCTTACACCAGCGGTTTCATGGCGCTGTAACTGGCAGATCTCCTCAATAGGCAAGGAAGGGAGGTCGGGTAACAGAGGATTAAATGAAAATTTTGCTGAAGAAGTAGGCTTTAAGTTTCTTTCGAAACTGGGAATATGGGGTTAGGGATCTGAGATCAAGGGGTAATGAGTTCCAAAGGGTTGGGGCAAGGGTCGCAAATTTTGAGCCCCCCCACTTTTTCCGGCGAAACCGGGGAACTATCAGGAGGGATTGGGAAGAAGATCGGAGCTCCCTAGTTGGCAAGTAGGGGATAATCTCCGAAGAAATGAATGCAGGGGCCGTACCCAATCGAGCCTGGTAAGTGATAGATGCAAGCTTGAATTGGATACGTTCCCGAACCGGAAGCCAATGTAAAAGTTTCAGAAGGGGGGTGACATGTGAGGGTTTAGGAAGGTTAAATACCAGCCGAGCCGCCTGGTTTTGGATCATCTGCAACCGCCTGAGACTATATGCAGGTATACCTGCATATAGGGCGTTGCCATAATCCAGGCGGGAGATGACCATCGCAAGGACGATCAACTTCAAGGCCTCAAAGGTGAAAAAACGAGAGACCCTGCGGATGGTGTGAAGAGACAAAAAAGAGGAAGAAACCACAAAACTAACCTGGGAGTGAAGGGTAAGGTGAGAGTTGAGTTTAATACCAAGGGTTTTGACCGAAGTAGAGGGGACCGGAGAGGGACCAAGGGAAGGGGGCCAAAAGAGTGAAAACCAGGGACTGGAACAACCACCCGTCAACACCAACTCGGTCTTATCAGGGTTGAGTTTCAGGTGGTTGAAATCCATCCAGTCCCTGATGAAAATAATAGTGGACTGGAAATTAGAGATAGAGGCAGAAGAAGAGGACAGATTAAAGACAAGTTGGAGGTCATTCAAAGAGGAGGGGGTGTAGTTGGGAAAGCTATGACCATGGGTGCGAACAAATGGGGCCAAGTCAAATGCCTGACCCAGATGCTACTCCCTTTGAGGTTTTCAGACGGGAAGTAAGCAAGGAGGACAGTATGAAGGACTATGCTATCCCTTTGTTGCATCTCTTACAAGACCAGGTAAAGAAGGCATCTGAAAGGTTTGCCACTGCAGTTGTGAATAAAAACACAGAAGCATATGCCTTGGTTGAGACTTAGTCCTGCGCTTGGCTTCTAATATAAGGCTGCAAAAGGACATCAAGTCCAAAGAGTCCATGTGCCACACTACTTGATCAATGGTACAAAAACAATAAGCCCACTTTCATCCCTTTTTCTGAAGGGGATGTTTTAAAATACAAGAGTTGGATTTTAGAGCAAGCCGGGGACTTGCAAAAAGTACAGCTGTAACTCCAAGTCCCACCGCGCAGTTCTGGGGTACTGCTTTCAACTTCCAGCTAGGGCAGTCTTGTCTCACAGCAGCCAACTTTACCATCAACCAGAACACTGGCAACAACAGCAAAAGAAGGACTGGACCCAACCTCTGCATTGTATTGGTATCAATTGGCAGGGCTCAAATCCAGTGCAGAGGTAATGGTAAAACAGGTTGAGTAAGTGGAAGCACTAATGACCATACACAGGATGTTCCAGGAGTATCTAGATGATCCAAAGGAGGTCTATGTGGATCAAAATCCATTGATGTATTGGTATGGGAAGATGCGCCAATGGCCAGAGCTCAGCAGGCTAGCAATAAAGTATTGGGCTTCTCCTGTCACCAGTGTGTCTGCTCAAAGTGTGTTCAGTGCAGCTGGTACGGTCATCGGAGTGAGAAGGACCAGTCTCTCGCCTCAAAATGTAGAGAGATTGACTATGATCAAAATGAACCAACATTTTATACCTCACAATTACACCGTTCCTGGAACAGCAGCACAGAAGTGGAAGGAGGGAGATTGGTCAGAAATTGAATCAAATGTGTTAGCTGACCAACTTCTGGGTGAACCACTTTGAGTTTGAGGACACACTCTACTTCCCAGACTAAGTATGCCAGTGCTCCCATGGAACTTTCTCATTGAACTTAGTTCTTTCTTTGCAAAAAAGAAAAACAAGTTAGAGAGGAACATTATTATTTTTGTGTCATATTTATTATGCCCCACCTATTTTTTTAGTCACATATATATTGCTGGATTGCAGTTGGACCAGTGTGCATTGAAGAAGCCTCCACAATCTCTTCATGACATAGGGGACAATGCTTGCCCCCCTTGCATGCCTATTGCCTAATGCCTATGTCTTTTTGCATCAGATAAGACTGCCTGCCAAGAGCAAATTCCAATGCGTTGTCTGCATCAAAGATGATTGAATACCTATCAGAACTACCTGTGCTTGGATTGGAGGAGGTAACTTCAACTATTGCAACAGTGAGTGACTGATTGCATGAGTGATGATTTAAGTTGATTGATGATTCATGTGGTGGCAGACACTAAGGGAGGGTGTGTGTTCAACTGTAATATGGGGAATTTCTTGAGATGATTAATGATTTTCATTGTTTGGGGCTTAAGTAATGGCTGCTCATTTTCTTTCCTGTAGGTGATGATCAGCCCTTTCACACTTAGCCAGATTTAATTATTTGAGGGGTGTTCTCCTTTTTTCTGGTTCTTCATACACCAGAGAAGTCACTTTAGTTAACAAACAGAAACGTATGCAAAATACTGCAATTCTGTTTAATTCTTTGCTTGTTCTTCAACAGCAGTCCACTGCACTCCATGTCTATCTTGCTCGGGTCATCGTGATCTATGATGATGATGATGACTGGTCTGGGACGGTGTTTATTCGGTGTCAGAACTGGAGGAGTATCACGGAAGAACTCAGAACAGGAGCTACAAGACTACCTCATCAATAGCTAGAAGCAAGAAGTTATCAAGTATATATCAAATTGAATTTAAAGGTAAACCAAGAGTCTGAGGCCTAGTACTCAGCTGTGTGGAATAGAGAGAGGTACGTTTGTGAAATGCTGCTCTGTGTGTGTGCATGTGTTGGACTTGTGACACAAGCGATACTTTGAGTCTCTCTTTTGTTTTTTTTGGGCTGTCTCTAAGTCTTCTTGATACACTACTCATGATGCTTAGATTTCTTCTGTCCTTCTCCTTGACTCTAAATACAGTTTCCCTCTATTTATTCAATTTGCATTCCTTCTTCTAGTCTCCTTCACGAACGAAAGGTGAAAGCTAGCTGAGTTTAACAACACTCCTGCTTAACTACTGGACCAGTGAAGACAGGCGCCAAACAGTGGACATTCCTGAGGTAGAATGCAGACACACCACTCAATTTTGCAATACAGTATTATTTTTCTTTAAACGCTCATTTTAACTAAGAGAAGTAGGTGGGTGGGTTCACTCCCTAACGTAGAAGACAGAACATTTAGATATATGGTAATTTGGGTCTCAGGGGCAGAAGGACTGTTTGCAATGCATATATCTGTACTCATTCCTTTGTTTTATTCTAACAACAGATTGATGGCAAATGATGTGCGGCTGCTTATTGCCCAGATGAATGTTGGCCTTGTGTTGTAGTGCTTGTCTTTGTCAAACCTTTCCCCAAATCCCATTACCTATTCATTCATCAAACCTCTTTCCCTCATCCCCCGAGCTGTGTGATTTATTGAGGTGTGGCTTAAATTACACCATCAATGGTTCACACACTTGGTGGGGCGGATGTTGTTAAAGCAACACCAACTTACTGTAGAATCTTCTAAGCAGTAGCCCACACCAGCCCATTACCAACCCGCGCATTAAAAGTATTCATATTTTTTTAGATATAGAAGGAAGAACATCAGTCTCTAGAATGATCAACATTCAGGTCATGCGTTGTCAAACCGTAAACGCCTAACCTAAGCTTGCTGACTCCAGACTTTGAATCCATTTTTGATAACTTGAGAATTTCACAAATAATACTGCTAGCTCCATATTAGTCAAAACTTACTAGCATTGCTATTTTTTTCTATTTTACCACAATCAGGCATTCTCATTGTGTCATCACGTAGTACTCAGGTGGTGTCAAGTCTCTGTAAATCCTTGATAAATGTATAACCCACTTACTCAGTCTTTCTACTTCCATTTAGTGGTCTACATTGGATAATCAATCAATCATTCAGATCAATCCTACAATTGGAGCTCACCTGGGTGGAACTGGAATGGGACCTCGCTTGTGAAGTTGTGATGCCTCCCCTGTTATTGCTGCATGTATATTCAGGTAAGACAACTAGTATGGATGTAATTTAACTTAGTAAGAAATAAACTAACTGCTACTGTATTTTTATCTAGATAGAACTTCGACACAATATAGGTCATCATGGCAACATTCCCCATAATGGTCAAGATAGTTCTAGAAGTATAATCCTAGACTCTATAACTTAGTGCTACGCTATCTCTTAAGTTACAAGCACATAAACAGGCTGCGTAAAACTACTTGAAGGCAGCAGTGCAAAGTAAAAGTAAAATACCCTACTTCAGGCATAAATTTAGATTATAAAAATTGTTTCCCCCTTTATTTATTTACAAAGCAACCCACCCTCTCCACCCAAACAACATGCCCAGCCCTCTCCCAAACAAAACTGACCTATGCCCCAAAACTCAAAATGTCCAAGAAAGTCTCTCCAGGCCCAACTCTCTTCCCATCCACTCCAACCAGCCTCAACAAACAACAAATTCCTCCCACCAAAACATAAAATTAAAAAGGGCTAAAAAAGGGCATTATGGATGTCGGTTCAGGTCTGGTTCATGTTCTGCATTATCGAGGTTAGCCGGCTCTCAATGGTGTCCAGCCGCCGCAGGATGCAGCGCATCATGGGCCTGTTGCCATTCTGGTGAGGTGTGGCAGCAGTTGGCTGGTGGCGGCGCAAGAAACTGGATGCCTGAGAGGCTGGAGGCTGAGGGGGACAGGCTGAACTGATAGTGATTCTGTTAATAATGTCCACAAAATGTTTAATGAAAAGCAAACACAGTCACTAAAACAGATCACCTATAGTACTACTAGTTTTGACTCAAGTCTATCGACTACCGTTAAATCCAAATTCCAAATCTCTTTAACAAAAACTACATTTGGAACTAACGTATTGCAGTGAATGATCTTTGATTTTATTCTATTCCCATTTCTCAACACCCTATATGAGCAACCTCAGTTTCCATTTTTTGCAATGCATAGATGCATATTTCACATCATCACTGTGAATTCAATTTAATAACCTGGAACTGTACGTGCTACATAAACAAAGTCATAGGGAGAATGCTCTATTCAGTGATTCACTAGTGACAGAAGGAACAGTCTGCAATGGCTTCTTAATTAATCAGCCAAAGCGAGTGCCTGATGAATGCAATTAGGTAGCAGGACCTGCATAGCAGAAACTAGAAACTGGATCGCACAATAATATACCAGCGTATGCTTTACTAAAAATAAATTTCATTTGAGTGTGAGTAGCCGGCCATTCTGATATTTTTGTTTTTAGCATTGTAGAACATAAACACAAAAAATAATTAATACTCACCAAGCCCCGGAATCTCGATGCCTAGCAGGTCGAGCAGGCCCTGTTCATGGTCTAGAATGTGTGCCAAGTTGTGGCACAACTCCTGCTTGTAGTCGGTCCCCAGCTAGCGTGGCTGCAGTCTTTACCGGTCACTTCAATTAAGCACTTTTTGCTCATTTTGCATGGCATACATTTAGTTAAGCAAGGTAGTAGTTGTTGCCTATGTGTTACGTTTGATGTTTTGTATGGTCAGGATATTTGTTGAGCTAAAAAAACAATAATCAGAATTAAGTTTGCCAGACATTGTACCAATGTTTGGTGAGTCCAGAGAGAGGTTTGTTAGTTGTAACTGAGAGGATAGGGACCTGTGAGAAACAGGTGGACACATGTGAATTCATCAGACAGTAGACATTTTGGCCATCTGACATTATATGTTAAAATGGCACGGGGCATTACCTCGGGATCTCCCCTTGACCCTCTGCCCCCAAAAATCTGGAAAGCTTGCGGGCACGAGTTATTCCACACCCTTCGGATGATTTGCAATCAATCTCTCGGCTGTGGTCTCGTCCCCATCCCCTGGAAGCAAGCGCTCATCACCCCGCTATTGAAGAAACCTACGCTGAACCCAGAATGCCTTTCCAATTTCCGCCCCATATCTCTTCTGCCATTTCCGGCAAAGGTGCTTGAACGTTGGGTCAGCAACTGCCTCTCAACCCACCTTGAGCAGCATCACGTTCTGGACGAATTCCAATTTGGCTTTCGCCCAGCCCATGGCACAGAAACTGCAGTGCTTACCGCCATGGAAGAGCTTCGAATGCGTGCAGACAGGGGCCAAGCCATGGCCTTGATCTTATTAGACCTGTCTGCCGCATTCGATACTGTCAACCACGCGACCCTGCTTGAGAGGCTGAGAGAGGCAGGGGTCGATGGTACGGCCCTGCTCTGGTTTCATTCCTATCTCAGTGACAGAAAACAGGCTGTATCCCTCCCCCCTTTTCAATCTATCTTCTCCCCTGTCCCTCACGGTGTTCCCCAGGGCTCCTCTATCAGCCCGATCCTTTTTAATGTTTACTTGAAACCACTGGTCACTTTAATTAAATCCCACAATATGACTACAGTAAACTATGCGGACGATACCCAGCTCCTTTTCTCTTGGGATGGCGAAGATTCCATCTCTTTAGAAGCCTTCCACGCCTGCCTAAGAGACACCGCAGGCTGGTTACATCGGAACTCCCTCCAGTTCAACTCCTCGAAAACCGAGGTTCTGTTCTGTCCCGCAAGCCGCATACCCCGCCCTCTGCCTGCCGAGTTTTGGCCCCCGGAAAACTTAAACAACCCGCTACCTGCTACCAGCGTTAGCAATTTGGGCGTCATGCTAAATCACCAACTGAGCATGGAAACGCAGGTTTCAAGAACAGTCGTCACCTGCTCAGCCCTTATGCGCTCACTGCGCAAAATCCTGCCTCTACTACCACCATCAGCCCGAGCATCGATAGTCAGGTGTACGATTCTCAGTCGCCTTGACTATTGTAATGCCCTCCTGCTTGAATCCCCTGCGACACTGTTAGACAGACTCCAACGAGTTCAGTCGGCAGCAGCCAAACTGGCTCTCGGATGGACCAGGAGATCCTCGGCCACCGCTGCCGAGTTGCACTGGCTTCCCTTGAAGCAACGCATTGCCTTAAAAGCCCTTTGCTTGGTCTTCAAGGCATTACACGGTACAGGACCTATACCTCTTCAACGTCTGTTCTCGTGGTACATCCCCACCAGAACACTTAGGTCCGTAACCGCATGCCTTGTGAAAGTACCCAGATGCAAGAAGGCCAGAATTGGGGGAAGATCCTTCAGAGTAGCTGCGGCCGAGCTTTGGAATAGTCTGCCTGCCGATATCCGCCAAATCCCTCACCTCCTACCCTTCAGGAAGCGAATCAAAACATGGCTCTTCCCCCACTCCTCATACCCCGTCCACCCCTAGTCACCCCCCGACTAAAATCCCAGGAGTAAGCTACCAGCGCCAGGATACCTGCCAGGTGACAGCCGCGCTCTACAAATGTTTTAAATAATAAATAAGTGTCAGAAGCTCTCAGTGTTTATTCACAAATGTGTCTGAATAACTTGGCTCTTCTAAAAATTAGATATTTTCCTAGAACCCTCAAGATAATAGAGAATATTGTTTTTAAAAAAAGATCTGAGACTTCTTATCAGAAGGATCTGCCTCAGTCATTTGATCTTCTTTTTGAGATTTTTTCAATGTAGATAAACCTTATGCTTGATTTTGACTAGGGTATAACCTGTCAGTTAGCATGGCTGTGCTGTCCTGTGTGAGCTTGACCAGAGACCATGTCAAATTAAAAGCACATTTTTTCCAGCTCACAATATAATGTTCTTATTAATTTATTGTTTTTGACTTTTTGCCTTCCTTAATTCTTCTGGGTGCATAACTTTACTAGTATGCCACTGGGAAGATCTTCATGTCACATGCAAATTTCTTGGTAAATCTACCATCCATCTTATCTCATGTAAAGATTCACTAATTACTCTTCACTGTCACTTTTTGGGAGCTCTTTAATTCCTTTTCATATAGCCGATGTGCTAAATTGCCATATTTCATTCATATCCCTTATTTAGGACTCACCAGCATCTTGCATAAGTCCCAAGCGCAGGCAGGAGGATAAGTATCAAAGAAGCTAAAGATGAGAGATGACAGTGTAAGGAGGTGGAGGTATGCCCACCGGGTTGCAGCTGACAGAGGTGCCATCTTGCTTATTGACGGCAGATGGACAATGCTGAATGCTTGAAGGGCAGTGTCCTTCCCAAATCAAAATGACTGTTTCTCCCAATCTTCTGAAATGAAGTAGTTCATTCCAAGGTAGCCACCACTGTAAATGTACTTCCTCTTCTGGGTAAAGAGTGGCAAAGATGACTTAAAAGGCAGCCAACAATGTATTTCCTTGCCTTGCAACTGAGCTTGTATGTGGGTTTTCCTTGGAGCTCCCAGTTCACATCTGGCTCTCCCAGCGGCCTATAATTATTGTTTTGGGTTGCTTCTCTGGATCTTCTATTTTCCCTCATGGGTTCTCCTGATTTGTGGGCTGTTTAGTTTCTTGTAGAAATCTGCTTAATGACCTTCCTGGGTCCAGATCTGACTTGCACATTTTGGAGCTCTGCTTCCAAGATGGTGAGTAACATATATGTATTTATATTAGATGGAAAATTCTAATGTTACATATTTTTTGTAAACCTGTTATTATTAATACCTTTAATTCAGCACACAGACTGAAAAGAATCAGTTCAGTTCAGTTAGTCTTTATTTTGATTATTATAATCATAGAAGACATAGAATTACTACAATTTAAAAATACAGAATAGCAAAAATGTGTAAAACTGTCAGGGTTCACGGGAGGTTTCCTCCGCGTAATCCTGAACCCACTACTGCCTATGCCATTTCCCCTGCTAAACCTAGTATGAGAATTCATGGGGCCCTCAGCTGACGAACGTGTTGGCGCCGCCGGATTTCGAACATGGCCGCTGACGCGGTCCTGGGTCAGCGTTCTAGTTTTCACTGAGCTCTAACAAAGCAGGTGAAGCGCGCATGTCAACATTCTCAAGCGCACTTCATTGGAGAATTCAACGGGACAACACTTACTTCACACCGTCGTGGAAGTTAGGGTAGGTCGCGTCGAGGATTTCGTCGTGTTTAACTTCGACGGTCACCAAATTCCTTCTTCCTTCAGGTTAGTGTTTAATAGTGTAGTGCCTCTGGAAAATACGGGTGCATGCGCGAATGTATTGCGTTTCTTAAAAACTCTCTTCTGACTGAAAAGTAAAAGAAGGTCAGAACACTATCTCCTCAGAAAGTATAGCGTACTGATGCATGCGCATTTAGAGTTTACAAAGAGTTCGTAGAATATTGAGTTCGTAAAGGTTTCCTAGTTTAAACTAGAATGAGCGCGAACTCTTCCTCGCGCTGTTCTCGTTTAATATTTTCCTTTCAGGATTGTGAAGGAAGAATTAGAGTATTTAGCATCTCAGACTGAGTAGCGTCCGAGTACTTGTGCAAATAGTGATCTAATAGAGTTTGAAGTAAATAGGGGTTCTTAGTGATTCGTAATTCAGTTTTAGAACGAGCGAGTTCTCATTCAACTCTGTTCTGATGTAATTCTTACTCTTCAGGGTTTAGAGAAAAGTATAATAACAAAACTAAAAGTACCTTTCGTACTATCAGTTCCTGGAAAATTCAAAGAACAATATACACAGTAATCAGGCAAAAGAACGTAGTAAGTTTTCTTTAAAATAACAATGAAATTAGTTAAGATAATTAAGAATTCACAACACTTACCATACAATTCTGTTTCAAGACTCGTGACAACTTCCATCGACTCCTGTAAGAAGAGAGGAGGAGAGAGTTAGCGTGAGCCAGAGCGAATCAGTTGCTATACATTAAAAACAACTGAGAAAAAAATAGAAGAGAGGTTTGGCCCTGAATGCATCCTGGTAAGACAAGTTAACTTATTTTAAAAATACAGTAAGTTTTAAGGTCGAATAACAAAAGAAGTGACTGCATGTTAATTGGTACAGAATTGCACCCTACTAAGAAAACGAAGATATCCAGGGCAGTCTCTTCTCTTTCCCAATCCCCTTTCCCCAGTTGACACTTACCTGCTGGGAGTAGTAAAAGATCTCGCAGAGACGTTCTCACGGGGGCATTGGGAAATTAGCAACATTCTGCTCCCGTGTTATTTGAAGATTAATGGAAACAGTCGTTCTGACAGAGTGAAGTGCCCACGTTATCATTAACACCTGAGCAGAATGACGGAAGGCTTTGATTTAAAAACATTTGAGTGAAATACTTGGAAATATACAAAGAGATTTAGGAGCAGTTAGAGAAGAGAACCAAATTTTAAGACAAGAGATACTAAATATTGAGGGAAGGGAGTCCATTTCTGGAACGAGTGCAAAATCTACTGCTTTTGAAACTCAAGGACCAAATGTAAGTTCTAGCTCCTTGCCCTTTGGTACCACCCAAGTTGTGCACTCCTTGTCCCCGGTAATTCCCCTCGCCCCTCCGGAGCGATTTAACGGAGACACCCAAAAGGCCCAGATTTTTCTGACTCAATGCTCCCTTCATTTCATGTGCCGTCGTGCGATTTTCCCCGATGCTCAATCTTGGGTAGGGTTCATTCTATCTTATCTCAGTGGGGACGCTGCCTCCTGGTCGATGCCTTTAGTAACGCAAGATGATCCAATTCTGTACAATCTCGAACACTTTAAGAAGGAATTTCTTCGTATATTTGATAGGAGAAAGGCATCGCAGGCTACGGATAATGAATTGCTTGAGCTTCATCAAGGTAATAGATAATTGGTAGCTTATCTGGCCCAATTCAACAAGTTGGTGGTGGAGACGAATTGGCCAGTAAGCAAAAGAGCAGCAGTGTTTTACAGGGTCTTGAGAAATAAACTGAAAGATGCCCTATCTCAGGTTCCAAATCGACCTACAGAGATCTCAGCGTTAATAGATTTAGTTCTAGAGATTGACTTTCGTTTAAATTAACGAAAAGGAGGAAAAAAGAGAGATTTTAAATCAAATGTCCCTCGGTTTGACCGAGTCAAGTCAGATTCAACACGAACTGACGAGCATACCACCGGAGAGGAGCCTATGCAGATAGGTGCCGTTAGAGGCCCATTGGCTAAGGAAGAAAAAGAAAAGAGACGTCAGAATAAGCTATGCATGTACTGCGGAGGTAGTGGTCACTTTGTTTGGACCTGCCTGAAGAGACCTAAAGTCCAAATCAAGGAAAAGGAAAACTCTCAGCACCACCAGTAGTAGGGGTTGGACTGGTGGATGCGAGCGAAAATACAACTCCAATGGATCATCAATTGGCAAACACCTTACAAGTTTCCACACCTCACTTGACCTTATCCTTTACCTTGAAGTTTCGAAAGGTGATCGTGAAAGAAATCGCAGTCATGATAGACTCCGGAGCAACTGGTAATTTTTGTGATCAAAAGTTTGCTATTCGCAAAGGTTTGCAGGCAATCCAAAAGGATAAGAGTGAGAAAGTTAAAGCTGTAGACGGCTCTGATTTAACTTCAGGACCCATAACCAGCTATACGGAACCTGTACAGATAATTACTAAGGAGGGTCATCAAGAAATATTACAGTTTGATCTAATAGACGCTCCTCAATTCCAACTTATCTTAGGTCTACCATGGCTCACAGAACACAATCCGTCAATTGATTGGGGGGCCAGGACCATAGCCTTGGATTCAGAATATTGTGCCAAACATTGTTTTACAGAGCCAGAAACACAGTCAGAAAAAGGTGTGGCGGCACAACTTTGTGACAATGGAACAACAATATGCGTTATTCAAACTACAAAAATTCCCGAAAACCTTCAAGATTTCATGGATGTATTTGATGAAGCCAAGGCAGGAAAGTTACCACCCCACCGGCCTTATGACTGCAAGATTGACATCGAGCCCGGAGCAAATTTACCATGCAGTCGAGTTTATGCCCTCACAGAAAAGGAGAACCTCCATTTAAAGGAATAAATAAAGAAAAATCTTGAAAACGGTTTTATTAGACAATCTCAATCACCTGTTTCCTCTCCTCTCTTCTTTGTGCCCAAGAGGGAGGAGATCTTCGGGCCTACATAGACTTTCGAGCAATCAACAGAATAACAATAAAAAATCGTTACCCCTTACCACTTATCTCTGTATTGATTGATCAAGTTAAAAAAGCCAAGATTTACACCCGCCTTGATCTTCGAGGAGCCTCTCACCTGATCAGAGTGCGAGAAGGTGATGAATGGAAAACAGCCTTCAGGACAAAATACGGTCTCTATGAATATCAGGTAATGCCGTACTGTCTGTGCAATGCGCCAGCGGCATTCCATTATTTAATCAATGATGTACTGAGGGACTTCATCGATCTATGTGTGATCGTCTACATAAACGATATCCTAATTTACTCAAAATCAGAAGAGGAACATCACAGACAAGTCCAAGCAGTATTACAACGTCTCAGAGAAAACTCCTTGTATGTAAAGTTAGAGAAGTGTTTATTCAACACTAACACTGTGGAGTTCTTGGGATTCGCGTTATCGCCTTCTGAAATCACCATGGAAGAACAAAAGGTGAAGGCAGTCTCAGACTGGAAATCTCCAACCACTATTAAAGAAGTCCAGAGCTTCATAGGCTTTGCTAATTTTTATAGGAGAGTTATCCAGGGATTTTCTCAAAAGAGTTTACCTTTAACCAGACTATTGAGAAAAGGAGTTCCTTTTAATTGGTCAGAGGAGGCAGAGCAAGCGTTCAACTAATTAAAGAAAAGCTTCACATCGGCACCGATTCTACTTCATGCAGACCCCACAGAGCCTTTTTATTTAGAGACGGATGCCTCGGAATTTGCCATAGGAGGTATATTGTCCCAAAGGCATAAGAAAACCGGCCAGCTGCATCCTGTAGCGTATCGTTCTCGTAAGCTTAATCCAGCGGAATGCAACTACACCGTCACAGAAAAGGAGCTTCTAGCCATAAAGGATGCTTTTAAAGAATGGAGGCATTATCTGATGGGCGCTAAGCATACAGTGACGATATTTACAGACCATAGAAATCTGACGTTTTTACGCTCAGCAAGAACTCTTACACCACGCCAACTTCGATGGTCACTCTATTTTGCTGAATTCGACTTTGTCATCACGTACAGACCAGGTTCACAAAATGGGAAAGCAGACGCCTTGTCAAGAATGGATACTGAACATCAGAGTATCAGGGTTGAAAATCATCAGATAATTCCAGCAAACAGAATCATTGGAACCATTTCCTTGGAACCTTTTGAAGATCAAATCCGAGAACATATGACTGCAGATCTCCTTAACAACTGGGCAGCAGAAGACCCATTACGGACTGTGCAGAACGGATTACCATATCACGGACAGGCACTATTCTTACCCACCACCGACCTTCAAACTAAAGCCTTACGTGAATGTCATGATCATCCCTCAGCGGGTCATAAGGGTGTGCACAAGACTGAAGACCTGGTAAAACGTAGATTTTGGTGGCCACGCATGAGTAGTGACATTCGACAGTATGTTTTGGGTTGTGAGATTTGCATTCGGGGAAAATCGAACAGACAAGCACCAAAAGGCCTTTTACAGCCTCTACCAATTCCCCCATATCCCTGGCACACAGTGTCTTTAGACTTAATTGTAGATCCACTATCCTCTCATGGCTTTGACACTATCCTAGTCTGTGTGGACACCTTCAGTAGAATGGCACATTTTGTACCTATTAAGGGCACACCAACGTCACAACAATAGTCACAGCTTTTTAACCAACATGTAATCCGCCTTTATGGCATTCCTAAGGTGTTAATCACTGATAGGGGTTCACAATTTCTATCTCGATTTTGGAAGGCCTACATAAAAGGTTTTGGCATAGACCACCGCTATTCCACTAGTTTCCATCCAGAAACGGATTGACAAACTGAACGCACAAATCAGGAGCTGGAACAATATCTTCGGCTTTATTTACTTGATGAGGAAGGGGATTGGCCTGACTATTTATGGTCTGCTGGGTTTGCCCACAATAATGCTCAAATTGTTTCCACTGGGTACTCCCCTTTTTTCATAACCTCAGGCAGACATCCTAACTCACACATTCACTTGACTGATATTGAAGTCCCCGCAGTTCAGGATTTTGCCCAACGTTTTAAAATCCATCAATCTGCTACACAAAATTTGACTGCCGCTAAGGCGTCTTACAAACTTTGTGCTGATTGGAAGAGACGACCAACACCCATCCTTCACGTTGGAGACCGTGTTTGGTTGTGCACAAAAAATGTACGCCTCAAGGGCACCCGTAAGTTCCAACCACGATTCATGGGTCCATACCCTATTGAAAAAATCATAAATCCAGTAACTTATCGTTTGACACTACCCGCTACTACTAAAATTCACCCAGTTTTTCATGTCTCCCTACTTAACAAAGTACAATCAGCTTTACGACAAACATCTCCTCCTGCTCCCATACTTGTTGATGGAGAATCTGAATATGAGGTGAAAAGAGTTTTGGATTCAAAATTGAGCCATAATGACCTCCTTTATCTCATTGATTGGAAAGGTTTTGGACCTGAAGAGCGATCCTGGGAGAAAAGCTCGGATGTCCATGCCCCACGTTTGATTCAGGCTTTTCAAGCAAAGTATCCTAATAAACCCAGTTTGGAGGACACCCCGCTGAGAGGGGGTACTGTCAGGGTTCACGGGAGGTTTCCTTCGCGTAATCCTGAACCCACTACTATCTATGCCATTTCTTCTGCTAAACCTAGTAAGAGAATTCATGGGGCCCTCAGCTGGCGAACGTGTTGGCGCCGCCGGATTTCTAACATGGCCGCTGACGCGTTCATGGTTCAGTGTTCTAGTTTTCACTGAGCTCTAACGAAGCAGGTGAAGCGCGCTTGCCAACGTTCTCAAGCGCACTTCATTGGAGAATTCAACGGGACAACACTTACTTCACACTGTCGTGGAAGTTAGGGTAGGTCGCGTCGAGGATTTCGTCATGTTTAACTTTGACGGTCACCAAACTCCTTCTTCCTTTAGGTTAGTCTTTAATAATGTAGTGTCTCTGGGAAATACGGACGCATGCGCGAATGTATAGCGTTTCTTAAAACCACTCTTCTGACTGAAAAGTGAAAGAAGGTCAGAACACTATCTCCTCAGAAAGTATAGCGTACTGATGCATGTGCATTTAGAGTTTACAAAGAGTTCGTAGAATATTGAATTCGTAGAGGTTTCCTAGTTTAAACAAGAACGAGAACGCGAACTCTTCCTCGCGCTGTTCTCGTTTAATATTTTCCTTTCAGGATTGTGAAGGAAGAATTAGAGTATTTAGCATCTCAGACTGAGTAGCGTCCGAGTACTTGTGCAAATAGTGATCTAATAGAGTTCGAAGTAAGTAAGGGTTCTCAGTGATTCGTAATTCAATTTTAGAACGAGCGAGTTCTCATTCAACTCTGTTCTGATTTAATTCTTACTCTTCAGGGTTTAGAGAAAAGTATAATAACAAAACTAAAAGTACCTTTCGTACTATCAGTTCCTGGAAAGTTCAAAGAAGAATATACACAGTGCTCAGGCAAAAGAACGTAGTAAGTTTTCTTTAAAATAACAATTAAATTAGTTAAGATAATTAAGAATTCACAACACTTACCTTACGATTCAGTTCCAAGACTCGTGACAACTTCCATTGACTCTTGTAAGAAGAGAGGAGGAGAGAGTTAGCGTGAGCCAGAGCGAATCAGTTGCTATACACCAAAAACAACTGAGAAAAAATAGAAGAGAGGTTTGACCCTGAATGCATCCTGGTAAGACAAGTTAACTTATTTTAAAAATACAGTAAGTTTTAAGGTCGAATACCAAAAGAAGTGACTGTATGTTAATTGTTACAGAATTGCACCCTACTAAGAAAACGAAGATATCCAGGGCAGTCTCTTCTCTTTCCCAATCCCCTTTCCCCCGTTGACACTTACCTGCTGAGAGTAGTAAAAGATCTCGCAGAGACGTTCTGACAGGGGCATTGGGAAATTAGCAACATTCTGCTCCCGTGTTATTTGAAGATTAATAGAAACAGTCGTTCTGACAGAGTGAAGTGCCCACGTTATCATTAACACCTGAGCAGAATGACGGAAGGCTTTGATTTAAAAAATTTGATTGAAATACTTGGAAATATACAAAGAGATTTAGGAGCAGTTAGAGAAGAGAACCAAATTAAGACAAGAGATACTAAATATTAAGGGAAGGGAATTCATTTCTGGAACGAGTGCAAAATCTACTGCTTTTGAAACTCAAGGACCAAACGTAAGTTCTAGCTCCTTGCCCTTTGGTACCACCCAAGTTGGGCACTCCTTGTCCCCGGTAATTCCTCTCGCCCCTCTGGAGCGATTTAACGGAGACACCCAAAAGGCCCAGATTTTTCGGACTCAATGCTCCCTGCATTTCTTGTGCCGTCCTGCGATTTTCCCCGATGCTCAATCTCGGGGAGAGTTCATTCTATCTTATCTCAGTGGGGACGCTGCCTCCTGGTTGATGCCTTTAGTATTGCAAGATGATCCAATTCGGTACAATCTCGAAGACTTTAAGAAGGAATTTCTTTGTATATTTGATTGGAGAAAGGCATCGCAGGCTACAGATAATGAATTGCTTGAGCTTCATCAAGGTAATAGAGAATTGGTAGCTTATCTGGCACAATTCAACAAGTTGGTGGTGGAGACGAATTGGCCAGTAAGCAAAAGAGCAGCAGTGTTTTACAGGGGCTTGAGAGATAAACTAAAAGATGCCGTATCTCAGGTTCCAAATCGACCTACAGAGATCTCAGCGTTAATAGATTTAGTTCTAGAGATTGACTTTTGTTTAAATTAACGAAAAGGAGGAAAAAAGAGAGATTTTAAATCAAATGTCCCTCGGTCTGACTGAGTCAAGTCAGATTCAACACGAATTGTCGAGCATACCACCGGAGAGGAGCCTATGCAGATAGGTGCCGTTAGAGGCCCATTGGCTAAGGAAGAAAAAGAAAAGAGACGTCAGAATAAGCTATGCATGTACTGCGGAGGTAGTGGTCACTTTGTTAAGACCTGCCTGAAGAGACCTAAAGTCCACATCAAGGAAAAGGAAAACTCTCAGCACCACCAGTAGTAGGGGTTGGACTTGTGGATGCGAGCGAAAATACAGCTCCAATGGATCATCAATTGGCAAACACCTTACAAGTTTCCACACCTCACTTGACCTTATCCTTTACCTTGAAGTTTCGAAAGGTGATCTTGAAAGAAATCGCAGTCATGATAGACTCCGGAGCAACTGGTAATTTTTGTGATCAAAAGTTTGCTGTTCGCAAAGGTTTGCAGGCAATCCAAAAGGATAAGAGTGAGAAAGTTAAAGCTGTAGACGGCTCTGATTTAACTTCAGGACCCATAACCAGCCACACGGAACCTGTACAGATAATTACGAAGGAGGGTCATCAAGAAATATTGCAGTTTGATCTAATGGACACTCCTCAATTTCAACTTATCTTAGGTCTACCATGGCTCACAGAACACAATCCGTCAATTGATTGGGGGGCCAGGACCATAGCCTTGGATTCAGAATATTGTGCCAAACATTGTTTTACTGAGCCAGAAACACAGTCAGAAAAAAGTGTGGCGGCACAACTTTGTGACAATGGAACAACAATATGCGTTATTCAAACTACAGAAATTCCCGAAAACCTTCAAGATTTCATGGATGTATTTCATGAAGCCAAGGCAGAAAAGTTACCACCCCACCAGCCTTATGACTGCAAGATTGACCTCGAGCCGGGAGCGAATTTACCATGCAGTCAAGTTTATGCCCTCACAGAAAAGGAGAACCTCCATTTAAAGGAATAAATAAAGAAAAATCTTGAAAACGGTTTTATTAGACAATCTCAATCACCTGTTTCCTCTCCTCTCTTCTTTGTGCCCAAGAAGGGAGGAGATCTTCGGACCTGCATAGACTTTCGAGCAATCAACAGAATAACAATAAAAAATCATTACCCCTTACCACTTATCTCTGTATTGATTGATCAAGTTAAAGAAGCCAAGATTTACACCCGCCTTGATCTTCGAGGAGCCTCTCACCTGATTAGAGTGCGAGAAGGTGATAAATGGAAAACGGCCTTTAGGACAAAATACGGTCTCTATGAATATCAGGTAATGCCGTATGGTCTGTGCAATGCGCCAGCGGCATTCCAGTATTTCATCAATGATGTACTGAGGGACTTCATCGATCTATGTGTGATCGTCTACATAGACGATATCCTAATTTACTCAAGATCAGAAGAGGAACATCACAGACAAGTCCGAGCAGTATTACAATGTCTCAGAGAAAACTCCTTGTATGTAAAGTTAGAGAAGTGTTTATTCAACACTAACACTGTGGAGTTCTTGGGATTCGTGTTATCGCCTTCTGGAATCACCATGGATGAACAAAAGGTGAAGGCAGTCTCAGACTGGAAATCTCCAACCACCATTAAAGAAGTCCAGAGCTTCATAGGCTTTGCTAATTTTTATAGGAGATTTATCCAGGGGTTTTCTCAAAAGATTTTACCTTTAACCAGACTATTGAGAAAAGGAGTTCCTTTTAATTGGTCAGAGGAGGCAGAGCAAGCGTTCAACTTATTAAAGAAAAGCTTCACGTCGACACCGATTCTACTTCATGCAGACCCCACAGAGCCTTTTTATTTAGAGACGGATGCCTAGGAATTTGCCATAGGAGGTATATTGTCCCAAAGGCATAAGAAAACCGGCCAGCTGCATCCTGTAGCGTATCATTCTCGTAAGCTTAATCCAGCGGAATGCAACTACACCATCACAGAAAAGGAGCTTCTAGCCATAAAGGATGCTTTTAAAGAATGGAGGCATTATCTGATGGGTGCTAAACATACAGTGACGATATTTACAGACCATAGAAATCAGAAGTTTTTACAGTCAGCAAGAACTCTTACACCACGCCAACTTCGATGGTCAATCTATTTTGCTGAATTCGACTTTGTTATAACATACAGACCAGGTTCACAAAATGGGAAAGCAGATGCCTTGTCAAGAATGGATACTGAACATCAGAGTATCAGGGTATAAAATCATCAGATAATTCCAGCAAACAGAATCATTGTAACCATTTCCTTTGAACCTTTTGAAGATCAAATTCGAGAAATTATGACTGCAGATCTCCTTAACAACTGGGCAGCAGAAGACCCATTACGAACTGTGCAGAATGGATTACCATATCACGGACAGGCACTATTCTTACCCACCACCGACCTTCAAACTAAAGCCTTACGTGAATGTCATGATCATCCCTTAGCGGGTCATAAGGGTGTGCCCAAGACTGAAGACCTGGTGAAACGTAGATTTTGGTGGCCACGCATGAGTAGTGACATTCGACAGTATGTTTTGGGTTGTGAGATTTGCATTCGGGGAAAATCGGACAGACAAGCACCAAAAGGCCTTTTACAGCCTCTACCAATTCCCCCATATCCCTGGCACACAGTGTCTTTAGACTTAATTGTAGATCTACAATCCTCTCATGGCTTTGACACTATCCTAGTCTGTGTGGACATCTTCAGTAAAATGGCACATTTTGTACCTATTAAGGGCACACCAACATCACAACAATTGTCACAGCTTTTTAACCAACATGTAACCCGCCTTCATGGCATTCCTTAGGTGTTAATCACTGATAGGGGTTCACAATTTCTATCTCGATTTTGGAAGGCCTACATAAAAGGTTTTGGCATAGACCACCGCTATTCCACTAGTTTCCATCCAGAAACGGATGGACAAACTGAACGCACAAATCAAGATCTGGAACAATATCTTCGGCTTTAGTTACTTGATGAGGAAGGGGATTGGCCTGACTATTTATGGTCTGCTGAGTTTGCCCACAATAATGGTCAAAATGTTTCCACTGGGTCCTCCCCTTTTTTCATAACCTCAGGCAGACATCCTAACTCACACATTCACTTGACTGACATTGAAGTCCCCGCAGTTCAGGATTTTGCCCAACGTTTATTTAAAATCCATCAATCTGCTACACAAAATTTGACTGCCGCTAAGGCGTCCTACAAACGTTGTGCTGATTGGAAGAGACGACCAGCACCCATCCTTCACGTTGGAGACCGTGTTTGGTTGTGCACAAAAAATTTACGCCACAAGGGCACCCGTAAGTTCCAACCACGATTCATGGGTCCATACCCTGGGCACCCGTAAGTTCCAACCACGATTCATGGGTCCATACCCTATTGAAAAAATCATAAATCCAGTAACTTATCGTTTGACACTACCCGCTACTACTAAAATTCACCCAGTTTTTCATGTCTCCCTACTTAACAAAGTGCAATCAGCTTTACGACAAACATCTCCTCCTGCTCCCATACTTGTTGACGGAGAACCTGAATATGAGGTGAAAAGAGTTTTGGATTCAAAATTGAGCCATAATGACCTCCTTTATCTCATTGATTGGAAAGGTTTTGGACCTGAAGAGCGATCCTGGGAGAAAAGCTTGGATGTCCATGCCCCACGTTTGATTCAGGCTTTTCAAGCAAAGTATCCTAATAAACCCCGTTTGGAGGAAACCCCGCTGAGAGGGGATACAGTCAGGGTTCACGGGAGGTTTCCTCCGCGTAATCCTGAACCCACTACTATCTATGCCATTTCCTCTGCTAAACCTAGTAAGAGAATTCATGGGGCCCTCAGTGGCGAACGTGTTGGCGCCGCCGGATTTCTAACATGGCCGCTGACGCGTTCATGTGTCAGCATTCTAGTTTTCACTGAGCTCTAATGAAGCAGGTGAAGCGCGCTTGCCAACGTTCTCAAGCGCACTTCATTGGAGAATTCAACGGGACAAAACTTACTTCACATCGTCGTGGAAGTTAGGGTAGGTCGCGTCGAGGATTTCGTCGTGTTTAACTTCGACGGTCACCAAACTCCTTCTTCCTTCAGGATAGTCTTTAATAATGTAGTGTCTCTGGGCAATACGGGCGCATGCGCGAATGTATAGCGTTTCTTAAAAACTCTCTTCTGACTGAAAAGTAAAAGAAGGTCAGAACACTATCTCCTCAGAAAGTATAGCATACTGATGCATGCGCATTTAGAGTTTACAAAGAGTTCGGAGAATATTGAATTCGTAGAGGTTTCCTAGTTTAAACTAGAATGAGCGCAAACTCTTCCTCGCGCTGTTCTCGTTTAATATTTTCCTTTCAGGATTGTGAAGGAAGAATTAGAGTATTTCGCATCTCAGACTGAGTAGCGTCCGAGTACTTGTGCAAATAGTGATCTAATAGAGTTCGAAGTAAGTAAGGGTTCTTAGTGATTCGTAATTCAATTTTAGAACGAGCGAGTTCTCATTCAACTCTGTTCTGATTTAATTCTTACTCTTCAGGGTTTAGAGAAAAGTATAATAACAAAACTAAAAGTGCCTTTCGTACCATCAGTTCCTGGAAAATTCAAAGAAGAATATACACAGTGCTCAGGCAAAAGAACGTAGTAAGTTTTCTTTAAAATAACAATTAAATTAGTTAAGATAATTAAGAATTCACGACACTTACCTCACGATTCTGTTCCAAGACTCGTGAAACCTTCCATCGACTCCTGTAAGAAGAGAGGAGGAGAGAGTTAGCGTAAGGGCTTATGGGATTCGTAGTACATGAGGTTACGACGTGCCTGTGTGAGGGTGATTGTGAGGGAAATTGTTTGGTTGGAGTGGCGCGGTCACGTTTGGGGAGGCAACGGGGGAGCCGGTGGAGGGCGGCCGCGGTGGAGGGGCGGGGTGATGTTCGCAGGTGCTGTGGGTGGGGACAGGTGTGGGGGGAGTGTTTGGATTGCTGTGGGCGCGGTTGAGGGCCGTTCACTGGATTTCTCTTTGGGGGTATGGGTTGGTATGGAGTGTCTTGTGGGGCGGGGTGGCGGCTGGGTTGTGTGGTGGTTTCAGACACTTGTTTTGTGTGGTTGCTGTGCTGGTCTGTTGGGATTGGGGTGGTGACGGTGGGAGGTGGGTTGGTGTTTGGGGAGGTTGGGTGGAGGTTGTTCTGGATGTCGGAGTCGCGGTGGTGGTGGAGCTGCATTGTTGGCGGGAGGACGTTGGGTTGGGGGTGGGTTGGGGTCCATGGTGTGGCGTCTCAGTGCGGGGTGCTGGGGGTGTCGTGTTGTGTTATAATTATGGAAATGCAAAGTCTAACGTCAATGTTTTAATTTGTAGAGTACCCCTGACAAAGGGCCAGTAAAGGCCCGAAATGCATTGGGTTATTGGAATCAACAGTGGAGGATTACTTATGTACGCTCCATGCTTCAAGATAAGGCCTGGATTGGCATTTTTGTGGCATTAAGGATAAAGCAAAAAGCATAAGCGTCTCTCATGTGACAACTGAAAAATATTGGTGAAAGAGAAACTGGGGAAAAAAAATTGAAGAATAGAGTTCGAAGTAAGTAAGGGTTTTTAGTGATTCGTAATTCAATTTTAGAACGAGCGAGTTCTCATTCAACTCTGTTCTGATTTAATTCTTACTCTTCAGGGTTTAGAGAAAAGTATAATAACAAAACTAAAAGTGCCTTTCGTACCATCAGTTCCTGGAAAATTCAAAGAAGAATATACACAGTGCTCAGGCAAAAGAACGTAGTAAGTTTTCTTTAAAATAACAATTAAATTAGTTAAGATAATTAAGAATTCACGACACTTACCTTACGATTCTGTTCCAAGACTCGTGACAACTTCCATCGACTCCTGTAAGAAGAGAGGAGGAGAGAGTTAGCGTGAGCCAGAGCGAATCAGTTGCTATACATCAAAAACAACTGAGAAAAAATAGAAGAGAGGTTTGGCCCTGAATGCATCCTGGTAAGACAAGCTAACTTTTTTTAACAATACAGTAGGTTTTAAGGTCGAATACCAAAAGAAGTGACTGAATGTTAATTGTTACAGAATTGCACCCTACTAAGAAAACGAAGATATCCAGGGCAGTCTCTTCTCTTTCCCAATCCCCTTTCCCCCGTTGACACTTACCTGCTGAGAGTAGTAAAAGATCTCGCAGAGACGTTCTGACGGGAGCATTGGGAAATTAGCAACATTCTGCTCCCGTGTTATTTGAAGATTAATAGAAACAGTCGTTCGGACAAAAATTCCATGACCGGCTTATAGCTAAAAACAGCCCATAATAGGATAAAACACATATTCGTTAAAAACACTATTTAAAAGAATAATTAATGCGTAATAAAATACATAGGACACACCACAGAGCATAGCTAGCAAATACTTTTCGCACTATTTTTTTATTTTTGATCGACAAGCACGCAATGGAAGTACAAATACATGTGTCTAAAAGAAAGTAGGACTACAGTTCCAAGCATTGGGACTAAAACATTTGTTATGTCTGACAGGATAGGTATACCCTCATTTGTTTAGCATGGATTAACCAACTCCAACTCAAATACTTAGCAACTGCGATCACTATGGATTCCTGTGTGTTTGTCTTCAAAATCCTAAATGCTTCCACGCCTGATCTTGATCCCAAATTGGATCAAATTGGCTTAAGCCATTTTTTCCTAGGAATCTTATAGGCTGGGCATACAAAAGAAGTGTGAGCTACTGTTTCGATCTATGTTGGACATGTAATGCATTTGTCATCTGACGGGGGATCCCAACTACTTGTGAAGGCTTTTATGGGGAGGGAACCCACCCTGAATTGGTGGTACAACTTCCTGTCACTCGGTTTGATAATGACATCCCAATAAGCTTTGAACTCAGTATCATGTTTGAACTCCAAAGATCCCCTTGACAGGATGGATCTCGTTACAGTTAAGAAGCACTTAGTCTTGACATTATTCCAATATGCTGCCTTAAACTCTTTTTTGACGGAAATATGTTATTATCAGGATCCGCCCACAAACTACTCATCCCCATATATAATAAAGTAGTTTTTACTTTGTTTAACCAAGAAATCCTACGTAGGCAATCTGGCCCCGTACTTCATAGAGAGCTTTAGCATACAAAGAAAGCTTGGGAGTAATCCAGAGCCTTCTCCAAAGTGCCATGGGTCTAAAACGCGCTGTAGCCTCGATGGTGTTACAACCCCGGTCTAAATATAAGGACGTAAGTGGTGTTGATTGAGGGAGGCCAACTAGAGCTCTTATAAATTTATTTTGTGCGGCAGTAAGAGTTGATAAATTCTCAAATCCCCAAACCTCAGCACCATACAATACTGAAGAGTTAATTTTAGAATTATACATCTTTAAGGCAGGGGAAATGGGCTTGATCTGTGAAAGCCTGTGTTCTTTTATGAGGGCTCCAGCTAGTTGGCCGTGTTTGAGGACCAGCATCTCAATATGGGGTTTCCAATTCAGTCTCCTACCTAGAGTAATCCCCAGATAGGTAAATACGTCTGTCTGCTCCAGGAGGATGTTATTCATAAAGACTCTCCCTTTTATAGCTTTATGTTTGTGGAAAACCATAAACGTGGTTTTCTCCACATTTACCACTAGCTCATTATCATGGCAAAAGACCTCGAATCGAGACAGGGCAGACTACAACCCTTTCTGGGTCTTTGAAAGGATCAAGGTATCGTCCACGAACATGAGCAGGGATATCTTCATTCCAGATAGTGTAGGGGCATCTGTATGATAAATAGAAAAATACTGAACCACCCTTATTAAATAAAGAAAACAGGGTTGGTGCCAACATGCACCCTTGTCTTACCCTTTTTGTGACAGAGAACCTGTCCGTAACATTCCCATGCATGCCTCAGCATACCTGTGCATAGTTAAACTCATGTAATTTAACAAAAATGGCCAGTATTTCCAATGGCATCTCCATATCCATGAAGGCGCTCCACATTTTGGTTCGAGGGACCAAGTCAAATGCGGATTTGAGGTCGACAAAAGCCGCATAAATTGAACCCCCTCCGATAATAACAACCCGCCAGTAAATTAGCCCAAGTCGAAAAACCTGATCTATAGTGCTAGTGTATGGGCGGAACCCCGCTTGAGTGGGGACAGAATATCCATTTCATCTATCCAGGGGGCATATCAACAACAACCAACGATAATTATCGCTGAGCGCACTTAGCGCTCGGATAATTATCGCCGGCTAGCGCCGATTTTTATCACTGAGATAGCGTGCTATTAGCAACGCTTATCTCATCAGCGATAAAAATCCTAGCGCTAACTGGCTAACGTGAGATTATCGCTGGAAACCCAGCGATAATCTCACATTAGCTAGTTGATAGGGACTCACAAACTTAGCCATGATATCCACCTTCCATAGGATATCATGGCTAAGTCAGTCCTGAAGCAGGCGTAAGGAAAGTAGTGATAACAGGAGTTATCGCTACTTTTCCTGACGCTATGCTTCATAGCGTTAGGCATGCTGATTAGGAGAAATGCCGCTTAGCGACATTTCTCCTGTCATGCCAGGTCAGGAACGCCCACTTTGCATCTCATTAGAGATGCAAAGCTGGGCGTTAGGAATCCTGACGCGAAAGCAAGGTTTCACGTGTTAGCGTGACCTTGCTGATTAGGCGATAAAATTATCGCCGCTTTTCGGCCGATAACGGCCTCAAAAGCGGCGATAATTTTTTATCGCCTGCTTGTTAATATGCCCCCTGGTCTGGATTCTGCCCAACACTAGCCTGGCGACAATCTTTTGGATGGAACCAATATGACTTATCGGCCTGTAGTTACCTGGTAGAGATCGAGCACCCTTTTTATATATCGGGAGAATTTCACCACCGAACCAAGTGTCTGGAATGTGGGCACCACTCGCTATTGCATTGGTCAGTATCTGTATGTAGGTTACCCAAGCTTCTTTATCGTGCAAAAACAGGTCCGCCGGAATGCAGTCAGAGCCGGGGGCTTTACCACTCGGGATCATTTTAAGAACGGATGCGACCTCTAATATGGTAAAGTGCAAAGCTGTAGTAGGAGTGGGCATTTGAAAGTGGTCATCACTATGAGCGGAAGTGGTAAACTGCGCCTCATAATGCGAGGCCCACAACTCAGGGGCTACATAATTAACTGGTGTTTGGATTAGTGCACCACTATCCCATTTAATAAGCTACCAAAATGTTACCATATTTTTCCCTATACTGGCATTAAACAGATCGTGCCAGTGTTGCTCATCCCAATCCTTCTTTGCTAGATATTTAGTTTTCTTTTACCCGATTCTTGCCTTTTTAATATCACCCATAATTTTAGATCTAATGGTTCTTGAGAGTAACTTGTAAGCCTCTCTACACAATTTGTTATACCAAAACGCTGCATTTGGGGGCGCTTTAGACATCCGTTTTTTAGGTTTAAAAAAAAATATTATGTTTCGAAAACAAATCATTGTGGACCTGGAGAGCAATTGCATTAATGTCCTCCTGCTTATCACAGTTTTGAAGGGTAGCTACCGAGCGAACAAACATTATCTTCATTTGTTCTAAGTCCCCATCATTGTCAATAATTGCAGCCCATCTAACTCTCCTGGAATCATTTGTAAGCATGCTGTAGGCGGCTCTGCTGGTTGGTTGTTGGCGTTAATTAGACGCAAAATCTGCATTGATAACACCAGAGGATTATGATCACTTTCGTTCCGCCCCTGGACTTCCATATCTAATATGGATGACCAAAATTCTATATTAAGGAATATGTAGTCTATCCCACTACTTCTCAGGACATTATTGAATGTGTGAGAGCCTGCTCTGTCTGACTGGGACCTCCCATTTACTGCCCTTACACCCCCTTCCAAGCACAGCTCCACTTTTTAATTGGTCATAGATCTAGTTGCGGAAAATTCCACTGAGCATCCTCCTCTATACTGAGGTTACCATCATCTTGTTCTAGGGGCTCAAAGGAGCAGTTAAAATCTCTTCCTATTATCAGGTTACAACTTCCCCTATTATTTTCAATAAAATTATCAAGAAGGGTAACTATGTTGGAACCTCTACCACCCGGCATCCCTCTTGCATAAACATTAATGATCAAAATAACTGGTGATTGTACCAGACGTAGCCCGTATAGCCATGATGTCCGGACTATCAATATATACTTCCTCCACCTTGTAACCTGCTTGCTGTCTAACCCAACAGGTAAGTCCACCTATTAAAAGAATCAAGTGTTTCTATTCCGTTCTTGATTTTCCACTGTTGATTAAATGTCAGGTCTTCTGCACTAGTTATTCTCTTCCACTAACATCATAGTTATTCTCTTCCACTGCCGTATTATTAGGCTACATAGCAGTAGAGAGGCTGTCTATTAGCATTCTACACCTAGATGCCTCGAACACCTTAAAAGAGCTCTGATCGATCATTTGTATATGATTCCAGTCCTATGATTAGTAGTGAGTGCTTTAATTCGTTTTATTGTCACCTATTTGGATGTTGAAGGGTCCCTCACCCATTATTTGTCTTGGGAATTTTCTTATTCCTCTTGTGCATCCATGTTGCTACTCCATGCCCAATTGTTAATTTAGGTAGCCTTCCATTCATCTAATCTGTATACTTTTATAGGTTTCCCTTCTCTATCAATTTCTAAAGAAGTCTAATTTCTCTCATGTGACTTTTGGTACACGATCTGCATCTGGGTGTTACTTCCAGCTCCTGCACCTTCATCCTGTATCTAAGACTGCGCTTTGAGTTTAAAAAAACCCTGATACTGTGTCCCAGAGTACCATGGTAACAGTGGTGCTACTGGACTGGCTGTATATGCACTGGTTTAGTTTTTGGGTACTTCGAATGATTTTTAATCTACCCAAATACAAGTCACCAGCCCAAATAAGAATAGAATTTGGTATGCAGAGGCAAGGCCTGGCCATAGAGGATCTTAAATCAAATGCTGGCATGAGATCAAAATGGCGGAGACAGGGACACTAAGCACTCATCTATGGCCAGAACTGTCAACTAAGGACAAAGACACAGCAAGGGCCTACCTTGAAGAATCTCTAGATCAGTTAGGCCTGGGGGCCTCTGGGAGGCCCCAAGTACACATGATAGCTTTAAAAAGCTTGTTATTATAACCGTCAAAAGAGTCTCCTTGTTGGAGGACAAAGCATTACTGGCGGCAAGGGCACACAAATGGATTACCTTACACAGCTCCACCAAGGCAGCTCCTCAATTCTGTTTAGGCACTGGCTTTCCCAAAATCTCCAATGAAAAATACCCATGGGACAGTCTTGGCATTTTACCCTCTGTATTCCATCTACCATTGTGGAAGCAGCCCTCATCATCAACACACTGCTGACTGTGTGGGGAGGCGAGAGAAGGCATTATCCAGCTGCTATGCATATGCAAAGAACTTTTGAGAAAATTCAGAGCACTGCCGAGGCAATTCTTAAACCTTAAAAGAAATCAGACATGCAGACAGGTGGTAAATGTGTTTTTTCTAGCAAGGATGTACAATGAAACTGCTGCCTGGTAAGATTCCTGACCACAGCCCAAAAAATACTAAATTGCAGAGACATACCTGAAGAACTTAGTGAACATCCGGTGGAATTAGAGGAGGCTACCTATAATTTCATGTTTCTTATGGAATTTGCAAGATGGCACAGTAATGGGAGCACTTTGAATGATTTTCAATATATATATATATAAATATATATATATATATATATATTACCTACTGGCGGTCGCCAGTAGGTAGTTATAGTTAGGACCCCTTTTCCATAGGAAATCCGCAACATTCTATTTTGAATAACTTTGGCGCCGGTCGATGAATCCTCGCGAATTTCTCAAAATAGGTGGGGCGCTACGCTCCGCTCCTACCCTGAAAGTCTCGGGGGGATTCGTCAAGCGGGGGCTGAGATAAAAGGGGGTCCCAAAACGCGTTTTTCCCATGCATTTTTCCATAGGACCTTTAGAACGAGCTACAGCCCGAACGGCTGAACAGAATTACTAGAAATTTGGCAGAGAGGTAGTCCCTATGTCAAGGAAGTGCCTTTTGTAGGTTTGGTGTAAATCTGTTCAGTAGATTCTGAGAAAATAGCCTTTAAATCAATATATATATCTGAGCCCGCTTACGGTACGCTTACCGTACGCTTACCGTACGCGTACGGTGGCGTGCGCGAGCGCGATTCTGATTGGCTCTTAGATCTTAGTAAACATTCGAATCGGCCGAAACCAGGAAGCGGCGTCCGCCATTTTGTCTCTCGCACTGAGTGGTATTTATCAAACATGATGCCCAAAAACATGTTACGGGGCTGTTTTGACAACTCCCTCCCACATAGTCATGTTGAGGGAGTCCCCAACATCCCCCAAGAGCAAAAACGGTTTTATTTTTTTTTCGGCAATTTCGCCGAGTACGCTTACCGTACGCTTACCGTAAGCGTACGGTAAAAAATAGAAATAAAAAAACCACTATCCACACTTACCCCACCCCCTGTGCTTTTGGTGGCCGTAGGCCACCAAATGTACAGGGCTTATAACATCAGTAAAAAAACTATATTTTGGCAACATGAAATTATAAAATCGAAATAAAAAAAACACTATCCACATTGACCCCACCCCCTGTGCTTTTGGTGGCCGAAGGCCACCAAATGTACAGGGCTTATTAAAGTTGATAAAAACCGTGCACGGAACGCACTGCGTTAAGTGGGCGCGCACGCCTCGAATGGCGTAAAGTAACTTAGCATTTAAAAAACCTTACAAATTCACTGAAAAAACCATAGGTTTCACACACGTTATAGTTAGGAATTAGCATTTAAAAAACCTTGCAAATTCACTGAAAAAACCATAGGTTTCACACATGTTATAGTTAGCGGAAATTTTACTGATAAAAAACCAATGAAATTGCCCCGTTATAGTTAGTGCTGGCAACTATAACTCACGCGACCGCAATCTTCTGCTGATGACATATGTGTCTTTATAAAAAAAAATATTTGTAATATATGTATAGCTAAAAATGTATGGAAGAAGACATGGGCAAATAAGTGTCTAAATACAGTATTAGCATCAGCAGAGGATTGCGGTCGCGTGAGTTATAGTTGCCAGCACTAACTATAACGGGGCAATTTCATTGGTTTTTTATCAGTAAAATTTCCGCTAACTATAACATGTGTGAAACCTATGGTTTTTTCAGTGATATATATTCTCCTATATTCTCCTATATCGCTATAACGAACTCCCCCCTCAGCATCAGACAAACCCCAACACTGCAAGCATTCAGAAAGAGCCTCAAGACCTGTTTTTTCCAATGACTCGGAGCTGCCCGATATCACCCCCCATCGCCTTGAGATCCTCACAGGTGAGTGGTGCTCTTCACATATCCCGATTGATTGATTGATTGATTGATTGACACAATGTAATTTATAATTCTAATTGTTGCCTAATTTGCACATCATTGCTTAGTTTGCACATTGTTGCCGACTCAATAGATAAGATGCCAAGATACTAAGCTAACTAGCTGGTTAATGACATCATCGTTTTATCTCACTATATCTTAAAAATGTAGATTTGAGTCCTAAACTTTGCATACAGAAGAAGGTAATGTCAGTCTTCAGACATTGTTAGCTAACAAATGGCAGGTTTGTCGACTATTGAAACATCCTTAAACTGTTTTATTCATACATGCTCCCAATGAATGGATGGCATGATTTTTATTATTAGCAGGTAATGCGTGTTAGAAAATATGTTTTAAGAATCACTGACTATTTTGTAATTCTTAATCTTTTTTTATCCAGTTTTATTTTGTATGTTGTTGCAATGGTCCTAATTAATCATGCAAATAAAGACTTATTTAGTTGGAACAAAAGCAGGTTTGTCAGTGGGATACATGTAGCATAGAGAATTCATTCAACAGACCCCATCATTCGCAGCTGTGGGCACAGTAACCTACCAATTATTCTGAGAATAAGTCAAATGTATCAGAAATTCATTTTAAACACAAAGCTACCCACATGAGCTCAAAAGCATGTCATCCCTACTGAGTAGTCTTTATGAGACTATGAGCCCCCCTGCCCTTAGTCAGACGCCATGATTTCCTTCTATAACAAGATGACAACTGAGAGATTATTCCTTTATTAGCTAAAAACTGGTCATTACCCATTCATTAAACAACAGCAAATACATGAGCTTGTATATTTTAGTCTTGCTAATTGATTTTTCCTTCTTTTCTTATTCCTTGCATATTTGCCCCTATTGTATACGCCTTTGTATTTTTTTTTCGTTTTGATGAAACCCAACTCATTATACGTTTTACATTTTTTTTCTTCATTTGCAAAAGGTAGCTGTCTGAAAGTCTACATAAAAACCTGTACCTTTACTATTATTTACCCTACAGTGGAGTGCTATTATGACATAATTTGGAAGGGTTGTCTTGTCTCTCATTACAGCCTATTTAATGATTAATGTTGCTTGCAACAATCTGCACCTTGGAAATTATTCATCCTTCTCTTGGGAGAAAATCATCACACCACTTAGCTTGCTTTGAATGCAAAAAATTGCTTTATTTCAAGCAGAGTACCTGCCTCTTCTGCTGAGCTGCACAAGCTACCCTGTCAACTGGGCTAGCAAAAGGTTGTAAACCAACCAGCCTCCACTAAATAATTCCTTTCTTTAACATCCCACCCCCTAACAGTTCTGACCTGCAGACATTTGAAATGCCATGATTCCTTGTGGTCCTCACACTGGGTGTCTTGTAGTTCCTAGGAATCCCCCTGGATCTGCGTGTTTTGGATGACCTAAACTGAGGGCTTGGTATCCCAAACACTGTTAGACCAGCTAGCTATACAGTACCACTACCACCCCCCTGTAGTCTACAGTGTAGTAGGTAGTGTCTGGCAACCACTGAACATGACAACCCTGATTACTCAGGGATCGTGGATAACAGTACAGTACTTTTCGCTCAGACACTCGTGCTTGCTTTCTCCCAGAAAACACACAGGATGGCGATTAGGACGTTTCAATAAGAATTTATTGGGCCACCGACAGCCTTGTGTAAAACATATGTGCTGCGACAATCAGGGGACAGAAGCATACAAAAGAGATTGGTAGGACCAATATATTGAATGGTAGAGACATTTCTACCATAGTGCTAATAAGATGAACAGAAACAGTTCAGATAAAAACAGTAGCAGTTGCATATTCCTAAAATGCACGCCCTAGGTAATTTGCCTAAATATACATAGCCTAACCTGGATGTGTAGGTGTATATGCGTATAGCTATTTATCTGTAGCCAAGAAACCCCTAGGGAAGAACCAGTCCCTCACCTGATCTTTAGAACAAAGCATCCCGTCTCTGCGTTGAGGTTGACAGCCTGCAAGGGATGTTAGACCGCTGTGTGTCAAAGATTTTGTATTCAGGATCACATTCCTAACTTGGAAGGAATTCTCCTCTAATTTGTTAATTTCTAGGGTGGAGTTATACTAAAGTGGTCACTCCAGGGTTTTTTCTAGAATTGATGTTTTGAAAACAACCATGGATGTTTTGAAAACAGTCATAAATGTTTTGAGAACAATCATCGATGTTTTCCTAAACAATAGTGACCATGCACAGCTGGCTGTTGGCCAAGGATGAAAAAAAGTGGTTGACCCTTACACAGAATAAATCTGCCGTGCCTGGGGACATGTTTATGTATGTCAGGTAAAGGGATCATGATAGAATACTCAGAGCATGGTGTCAAGGAGACAGGAGCAAGCTACTAGTAGGTAAAAGGTCACCTGTTTAGAAATGTTATTTTCATGTGGATGGGACAATGTATGTAAAAGTGGGGTATACATCGATGAGACTATCCTAAAAGACATGACACAGGTCCCACAGTAACAATCTTGTTGAGCCAACTCATTCTTGGATGAGGCCCTGGTCCTTGCCCCAAATTTAAACTTCATTGTTCTTTGCTCGTTCCCACCCCACCCCCCATATTTCTCCCAATCAGCTGAACAACAATAACAACACCTTAGCATTAAATATACATTCCCAACCCCCAACAACATAGACCAGGTGGGCGGTGTGCATCAGAACAGTGGCAAGCGCAAAGGAAAGGGCAATCACCACCATATGACCAGACACTATGTGGGCAGCCTCAGAGCCTCTAAGTCACCACAATATTCCCGCCCCTCCTCCCAACCTCTTTGGGCCATGATTGAGAGGAAATGATCACACTATTCTGCTTCCTTTAAGTGCAAACGGCTGCTTTACTTAGAATTGGCAAGCATGATACCTAGCCCATTGGCTGAGATGCACAAGCTACACTGGCAACTGGGCTAACAAAATGTTCTAAACAACCCACCTCCCCTAAGTAACTCCCACCCCTAACTCCCCAACCTCAAATACTTCTGAACTGCACACAACCTTTGAAGTGCCATGAGTCCTTGGGGTTTTCACACTGGAACCCACATTAAACATCTTCTCAAGAATGTCCTCTCTTGGACTAAGCCCTCATCCTTGCCCCAAACCTTGGCTTTATTGTTCTTTGCTTACTTTTACATCTCTCATCTTTCCCCAATCAGCTTAACAGTTTGTCTTCCTGTGCCACCATAAAGACCCTCCATCGAGATGTAATTTCTGTGTCCTCCCAACTCAAACCTTCTTCAGGTCCTTCATCCACCCTTCCAGTGACCTTGTCAACCTTCCAAATACAGATTACTTCTTTGTTCAGCAAGTACACCCACCATACCTGAATAAATGTTAGACTCAAAAAGAATGCTCTGATGCTCTATCACCAGCACCCCCCTTTCCCTGTAGAAACCAGTAGTTTCTCTATTCAGCGCCTTCCTGGCTCTATTTATCACAGCTGCACATCACTCTTTACCCTCAGAAGCAACAGCCTAGTCTAGAAAACCTCAGTGGAAACCCAGCTAACGTTTAACGTTTCCAGGTCCCACTTTATGGTCTCCCAAAAAGGCACTACTGTGGGCCTTGACCTTCCACGATTGAGACCATGTCCCCGCACACCAATGCCTCTCCCAAAACACCCCAAACACCCCGCATCCGAGGCAACTGAAAAAATCTCCACCTTTCACATCATTGGATCATTTTACAGCCACATGGTCACCTCATTATAACCCACTAAAAATGCTTCCAAATCAACAAGTTATCCTTCACTCCTCTGGATAAATGAATCCTGGGATGTGGCAATACAGCTCCCACATTGCAAAGGCAATTATTTTGCAATACCCATGTCCTACATGTTTAATTCAAATGGCCCAACACATTTTGCTCCAGTCACAGCAAGAACTACTAGCAAGAAATCTGACAAGTAATGAAGACCCTGATCCGAAGCTGTAACTGTGCAATCCTGCCATTCCAAGAAGCTGCTACATTTTTCAAACACTGAGAATGCAAATGAACATCCCATAGGCATACACAAAGTAACCTTCCTGAAACTCTATTCATAACAAGTGGTAGCCATCCGGGTGCACTGGCAGAAGGTGAAAAGTCAATTTGATATCCATCTTGCCCAGTTCCACACCGGCCCGCATCTCCAACCAAACTGAATGGGTGTGCCTACACCTGCGTATGACATTGAACAGCCTGTCTGGTCAGTTGAATGATTTGCAGAGTCCCTTTGAGGCCATGACAGATGGTGTATCAGCCTTAACCCCCCAGAGCTTTCTTTCGCACCACCCCTAGTAGGGACACCAGCACATTCCTTAACGGAGAACTAAAAAATGGCCCGCCATCCTACCCTCTTTCCACAAGCTTCTCTGGCACTAGCTCCTCCATCGCTTTGCAGGACTTCAGATTGTCTGCCTCTCGACCCACCCGGGATCTGGTGTAGAGTGTGCGAAAACCAAAGCAAAATCCTTCCCACAAGAAAGCAGCCATTGTCCCTTCAGGATATCTGTACAAGCACAGAAGCATTATCTTCGGTTTAACTGGAGTATTTACCCTTTTCTGTCACTCCTCTGCCATCCCCCTGTCCTGACCCACAGAGGGCAGGTTGCCTCCTGCTGTGCACTACAGTAGTGAATGCCTTCTGCCACAACTGGGACAGCCATGGCAAATCATGCAAGGGTAGCTATAACAGGTTCCCTTGTTAAAATTCCATCAAGCCCCAGTGGAGAGCTGCTTGCCTGTCAACCCTCGCTCTGGCTGGAGTGACTTTGAAAAGGCTGGTAAGGAGCAGGCATACTAGTCAAGGTATCTGCCACTTGTGTAGGTCTTGTAAGTGTCACGTACTGTAGCCGAAGCTCCGGGTCAATATCACCCTATGATTATTTTGGTGTGCCCCTATAACGTGCCCTGAACTGCTCGTCATATCCTAACCATGCTAAATCACTAAAACTGATGCTGGCAGACATAATAACATCTGTGTACTTCTATAAGGCCACACTCTGCTCAGGGCCATTTCATAGAAGATACTAGCAACAATAGTGAATGATGATGTCCAGGTATCAGTGTTAGTGGGCACTTTCAGCTTCTTAGCTAGCTCTGTTTCCTCTTCTTTCAATCCTTCTTTGTTCACTGTTTCCCTATGCAGAAATGTAAACAAATCAATATGCTCATTTGCCCAAATCATATCCTTGGTCATCTGCACCAAATGACCCACAAGGGTTCACCTATGCCTTTAAACATCATTACCAGATCACTTCTCATTGCAGATGCTGCCGCCCCCACAGAGTCCCCTGCTGGGTGTCCCTCACTGTGTTATTCCCCTCTTGCATTGCATGGAGCCTTAACCCCCTGTTAAACCAACCACAACAGCCTGTACAGTACTCTGCCCAGCTGTTTAGCCATGTCCCTGCACTACGTCACAGACTCTCACTGCACTCATACCTTGATTTCCTGCTTTCCCTTTCTGCTGTGCTACCAAAAGCACTTCCACTATTCCCACCATACTGTTTGAAACCTCTCAAACTCCCCGAGCCACTGAAACCCCTGGAACTCCGATAGCCCTATCTCCTTCTTTCTACTGGCAGAACTACCCACATGAGTCCACCCAATAATCATTATACTCACTTCCTCTCTCCAAGGGGGTGGTTGCTGTCTTCTCTCCTTGGTTGCTTGACACCTTCCCAATGCTGACCCAGGACATGCTATTCCCGTGCATGTCTCTTGCCCTGATGTCCAACTCTCCTTCCTGGGCTAACCTCCCCACTGTCCTCCCCCTCCACCTGTTCCATTTCTGTACTTTAGCCACCGCTGTCCTAAGCTCATCCAGGCCAGTGTCCAACCCCTCCCCCCTGAAGAGGAGGGCCCCACCCCCATGCTGTCACTGTCATGAGCACCAGACGAGTACCCATCTGCATCCAAAGGGTCCCATAGCCCTTTGCCATATGCCCATTCCATCCCTTATTAGGCACTGCCAGCTCCTGCTCTGTGATCCTTATCACCACCAACCTAGGAGCAGCTCTGTGCTCCATTACCTGTATATACTAACCACCCATTCCTCACCTGCAGCACTTCTAGGCCTCCCCTCACCACTTCTAGCCCTATCTGTCTCCTCTTGCTACTACAGACCCCGTTTGAATTCCAAATTATTGCTCGAAAAGTCAAGGACACTGCTCCTGGGGAGTGAGCCTGCAACAGGGCTTCAACCCTACGCTAAAGAAGAACTCCTTCCCATGAAAAACTCTCTGGGGGGGCTTCACAAACTCCTCTGGGACCCTTGACCTGCCATTGTCCCACACAGGCTGTCACTGGCCACCTGCACCTTCCCTGCAGCTCTCAGTTGCCAATGAATCTCTAGAAGAAGTAGTACCACAAAGTCCTTCGTACCCTTCCTCCCACTCAGCCTAAACGCTAGCTATAAGGAGTCCAAGCCCGCTGGTGTCATATCAGCAGCACCCACACCTTTCTCATCTGCCAGGGCTTGGATCCATGTTGACGTGGACTTCCAACAAGACCCTTTCACTTGTGCACCCTTATCACTCAGCTCCCAAGACCTCTCCACTCCAAGGGAGGTACTCACTGGAATACCTCACACCAAACCTACTGAGTGATGTCAAATTTTTGCCCCAGTTATGACCAGTACAAGGAACAGCTAGGTTTGCTCTACCAACTTCTTCTGACTGGCCCCTGGCCCCTCCATAATTTCCTGTCTAATGTCGGTTCACCCCAGGACTGGTGCCACTGTTTTGACGAGCACCAGAGGGGGCACAATAGCAGCCTCCCCTCCCCTCCTCAGGGTTGCTGCACATTTTCATGGAGGTGATCCACTTGCAAAAATCACAACAGAAACACCTGCAGAGGCTGCACAGTGGGGCTGACCACGAGCATTCAATGCCAGGGGGGATCTGCCCCACCGCTTCCAAAAGCATGAATTTCTAGTTTGAAGGGGGCTATTTAAGCCATCAATGCCCCCGTAAGTCCAAAAGGTACTGCCTTATGAAGGCTTAATTAAGACAGTGTTGCTTTCATAAAATAAAAAAATGCCACTTTTGTTGAAGTTTTAGGACTCGACTAACCAATTCAGGAGCTATAGAAATTCCCTTCAGCACTGTAGCAAATGCAAAGGAATGTGTAATGTCTGCCATACGTGATGAAGAAACCATGGGCGGGCCTATAGCCAAAACAGCACTGCATTATTCCCTCCCCTTCCTCCCAACGTTCCAGAGGGTGGAGCAGACTGCGGTCGGGGCTCTGAATATCCAGGGGTTTAAATTCATTTCATAATTGATGTTTCTGGAAGCTAAGTGGTCTCTGTTTTTTGACTTTGACTCCTCTGTAGCATGTCCTTGAATCATACTGTTGTTATGTCTTGGTGTGATCTAGTATATAGGGAGGAGATGCACCTAATGGACAGACCCCCTTCTTTGGAACTGGGGGATCAACGTTTGAGTCCGGCATCTGCTCAGTAACCTATTAACCTATTAGTCTGAGCAAAACACTTAGGGGCCAATTACAACTACAGACAAGTGGGGGCAGTGGCTTCCTGACCGTCCAATTATGATTTGGGTGGTCGGACCACCATTGCTCCAACACAGCCGCCAGGGAACCACCGTTCCCTGGTAGTGGTGCGGTGTTGTAGAGGCATCTATATGCTTGGCGGGACTGTGCAGGAACTGTTTTTGACGTTTCCATTGCGGTGCTCATTTTCTCAGGCATCGCCTTCGGAAGGCCAAAAACCAGCCTGCCAGGCAGGAGGAAACTCCTAATCTGGTGGGCGGTCTGACCACAGCTTTGGCAGTGCAGTGGCGGGGTGGACATGCCGCCGCCCCAACAAAGTCGTAATCAGGCACTAAAGCTCCTTGTCGCCGATTTTTTTTATGATGTAATCTGGTTTCACATAAAGCACTCAAATGCCTTTGGGCCAAGATTGCACTGTAACAATGCATGTGTCAGTAGTCAAATATATTATTTTGTATTGGTTTGTGTTATGAGTTTGTGTAAGATGCCTACACCAACCAGCCCAGGTGGATGGAACTCTATCATTCGTCTAATATCTAGAGGTTTAACTGGTTTAACAATTGGTATTTTTATGAGCCATCTTTTCTGTGTTTATTGTTTGTGTAGCCTCGCTCACATTACTTGCAGCATACCTCTGAATGTGTTGTTTTTTGTTTCGGTGTCTATAGACTGTTGCAGTCTAATAAACATCTATGTTTGTGAATTTTTGTATGTGTGTGTACATACTCTATCTTTGTGCATGTAGATAGTGCATTAGCACTGTGCGTGTTTATGGGTGTGTGTGTGTGTGTGCGTGTGTGTGTGTGTAAGAGTGTGCGTGTGTGTGCATGTGTGTATGTGTGTGTATTATAGTTTGGTATCGTAATATTTCTTAGCCTACATAAAAAGAAAAGCTAGGAATTCACTGAAAAGGCCAAAGTTTAAATAGACTTTATGGCTAGGTATTGAAATGAGAAAACACGTAATGTTTCAAAGACAAAACATTGATAAGTTATATTTTACTTAGGCAACTATAACTTGTGCCCCACCCTACACTGATTATGACCTCACCTACTATGTTCCTCATAACATGTTAAATGACGTCATTGATTATATTACTGATGACATCACCAGCAACACTATAGTCATATACAGCATAACGTTACTGTATACGTTTGGGTCCTTAATATGAAAATAGCATAAGCCATGGAGGCAAGTGTGGTTGTGCATATTGAAAGTTATTTGGTGCATGGTTTACCAGTCACAATAGTTTGGGGTGCAAGTAGTACTCCATATTGAACAAAGTAAAGAGTGAGCATATTTGATGTGTTCCTTTGTGCATGTCCCTGCCACAAAGCCTCCCGCCTGTCATCCATGGTCTGTTAAATTGCCACTGCCATTCTCACCTCTGTGGTCAGTTTGCTGCCACTCCCCCAGGCCCTCTCCCATCCATCCTTCCCTCCCCCCTGCCCTCCATTGTGCACTGTGCTTAATCTGTTCCTCCTGCATCTCTTGGGTGGTCAGATTGCACCCATTGCCTCCCTCACTCTTGCCCTCCCTTGTCCATGTGCATGCCCCTGCCTCCCTCCTCCTACTCTTCATGGTCCATTATTCTGCAACTGCCCTTCCACCGGCCCTGCATGGTCCATTGTGCTGACACTCCCACTACTGCCTGCCCTCATTGTCTGAGTCTATGCCCCTAGTCCCTTCCTCCTGCTCTCCATCATTTGTTGTGTTTCAACTTTCCCTCCCTCCTGATTTCCTTGGTCTGTTGTGACACCACTCTCTGTCTCACTTGCCCTGCATTGTCTGTTGAGCTGCCACTACCCCTTGTACCTATTCTGCATGGTCAGCTTTCTGCCCTTGCCTTCCTCCCCCTGCACTGTGTCACTGTGTGCATACCAGTGCCCCCTCCCACTTGCTCTCCATGGTCTATTGTGCTGCCAAAACCCCTCCTGCATGTGATGTATGGTCATCTTGCAACCCTGCCCCCTTCTTCATGCTCTGTGTTGTGTATATATACCCCTACCTCTTCCCTCTCATCCTCCTTGGTCTGTTGTGCTGCCACTGCCCTTCTGCATGTCTTGCATTGTCTATTTTGCTGCCACTGCCCCTGCGGTCTGATTGCATGGCCAGCTTGCTACCACTGCCACCTCCCTTCTGCCCTCAATTGTCTGAGCTCATGCCCCTACCCATACCTCCTGCCCTCCATGGTAGTTGTGCTACAACTGCCCTCCATAGTTTGTGGCACTGTCACAGCTTCTCTCACCTATCATGAATGGTTGGAATGCTGCCCCTGACCCCCTCCCCCTTGCCCTCCATGGTCGGTTGTTCTGCCACAGCCATAGCCCCGCCTTACTGGCATGGTCAGCTTGCTGCCTGCTCCCTCCCTCAGCCCATTGTTCGAGTGTGTGCCCCAGTCCCTTCACTACTCACAGTGATATAATGAACAACAAGAGAGCTGACATTCTGTATGTATAATAAAAGTGTGCCACACCTGAACTCACCTTAATGGAATCAAAACTGTACAGCATACAGCATTCCTTTAGAAATGAATAAAGTGAGGGGGGGGTCCTGCTCTGGTTGAAATTATGGTAAGTTCTCTAGAACGCTAAAATGAGGAGACATTTTCTGAGTTCACAAATAGCAACAAAGGGCTTTTAAGCTAGTTTGATGTTTTTATCCAATTGATTACTTGATTCTTTGTAGCACTAGTCATTTAAGGATTTTGCACACTTTAATCATTGGGCTCTATTTAGTGTGGGTGTTTGTGTGTGTGTGTGTGTGTGCGTGAGAGTGTGAAATTTGGAGTACACTTGGGCTCCTTTCTTCCAGGCGGCCATCTTGGGAGACTTTTATTTATCAAGCTTCCTCATTTCTTTATTTATTCCAGCATCCTCTGTAGGATATGCTTTAATTTTTACAGATTTTACTAATTGAAAATAACTTTCAGGAGTGCCCTACTTTTGCCATAAATATAGAAAGTTAGCACTTTACTTGCTCACTAGAAGACTGTGGTAAAGCTGCAGTTGCTAGCCAGTAAGTTAACTGTAACACTAGTCCTAGTTTTGAAACGACATGCTTCAGTCTGCTGTTTTACTGAAATGCATGAGAACAATATTTGGGAACTCATGGAAAATATGTGCTAACTTGGGTTTCTACAACACTAGCCATAACCCCTCAGTTTGTTTATTTCTAAAGTAAATGTTTTAAGTCTGTCAGCATTGATTCAATCAAGATGCCAAACTTCTGTCATAAATAAGAATGATAGTTCTCTAGTTGTTCATTTGAACACTTTTGGAGGTTGCAGTAGAAAACTGGGGAATCAAGTGACAGACTGCTGCTGCTGATGGTTGTACAAGTTTATGTCAGTATGTTATTCTCACATGAATGAGGAAGATAGTGTAAATTTATGGAAAATATGCTCTCATTTTGGCTTCTGGAGCACCTTGTATGACCTCCATGACCACATCATGAAAGAAAAAAGATTTCCCTCAAGCTTGGTTCATTTTTTTTTATGGAAGGGAGATGTTGTGACACTCCAGGAATATATCTTGTGGCTAAATGCAAGCAATGTGAATCTGAAGTTTACAGCCAAGTTCAGTTCTGAGCAGGTGGAATTTTTAGATATTCTTATCATTGGATCAGGTGACACTCTGCAAGGCAGTCTATTTAGAAAACCTACAGCTAAGAACACCATATTACAGTACCAAAGTTTCCATTCTACCTGTCAGAAGGACTCAATCCCCTTTGGGGAATTCCTTCGTGTACGCCGTAACTGTACAAATATGGAAGATTTCGATAGACATGGAGATGCTTTAAAGAAACGACTATCGGATCGTGGTTACCCACATCGACTTGTGAGACACGCATTTAAAAGAGCGAAATATTATACTCGAGTTGCTCTTCTGCAGGGCACCAATTGTATACCATGTGATCAGACTACGTGTGTAATTAACCACTCATCATTAAACTACAAAATAAAAAATGTGATCAATAAGAACTGGAAGATCTTGAATACAGACGAAGATGGGACTCAACTCGAGCAACCATTAGTGACATATAGGAGGAATCGCAACTTAAGAGACCTTTTGGTTCATACTAGGCAAAAGACATCTCAAAGTCAGCGTCAAACTAGCATTACGGGATTGTCTCCTGTATTAGGAAACCACAAATGTGGGGAATGTCATGCCTGCAACACAGCATTAGTCACTGACTCCCTTAGTTATAAGGGCAAGGATGTAAAATTGAGGTATCTGACAAACTGCAGAAGTAGCAATGTTGAATACATCTTATTTTGCCCCTGCGGTTTAGCGTATATTGGAGAAACTGGAAGAGAATTTTGCCTTAGATTTAGCAAACACAAATCGGCAATAAGGACAGGAAAAACTATGGCACCACTAGTGCAGCACTTCCGTGATAAACAACACTCAGGGATGGATGTAAAGTGGTGCATCATAGAAAAAGTCCAAAGTAAAGCAGGTCAATCAACAGAAGTCACACGCAAAAAACTGGAAACTTTTTGGATTTTTTATTTTAACAGCGTGAAGGAGGGATTTAATGAAGACATAGTTAGGTATGTCACCAAAACTTGATTCCTAGAGTTAAAATTGTATCATTTGCTGCAATGATGGCAATCCTGTTTCTTAGAACATGTAAAATACTTATATCTTCCTTACATTTTTGTAAAAGGTCCATCTGTACTCTAAGCTTTACTTATTGTCACTGTCTTTAAGATGAACTCTTGTTACCATTCTTCTTTTGAATAGACTTGATGGTTTCTGTTGAAACTGAAATCAAATATAATTGTCATTGTTCTAATAGTATTAGATTATTATTGAAAATATTTTTTTCATTTCTCACTTTTGGAGTTGGTTTTCTAATGATGAGCTTTACAAATGACAAGTTGGCAAAAATGACCGCATAAAAGGTGAGCCTCTTCCTCCTACCCCTTGTTTTCTCAATAGCGAGATAATGTCACAAGATGTGCTAACCTCGTTGTTTCTCTCTTTGATTTACGTAACTCATTGTTGACGTTTTTTACCATCGTATGATTACTAGCGATAATTTACATGTAAATTTCCCTTTGCTTTGCTTGAAGTATGTAACTTTCTGAGAGATTTTTTTATACTAAAAGATGGCGCCCAATATCGAACAACGTGTTGGTCCTACTTCGATAGCAACTCAGATGACGCGATGTTTGAATTTTACCGCCGCACTTTCCGCCGAGAGCTATGCTATTTATAAGATCGCAAGTTTTAGTTTTATACCGTTTTCGCCAGAGAGATGGGAGGTGTTTTTTCCGTCAGACACAGCGTTTCTAAAAAGTGAGTATATGTGAAGGAGGGAAGTTTTTTTTGCTTAGTATTTTGTAAATATCGTTCCTTCTCTGTATTTTTTGTTTACCAGTCTGATAGTGGCTACTGAGAATACACGTAAAATGGGTAGGTTCACCATAGAGAGTCATTCTATTTTGCTTGTTCGGCAGGGTACGCTTTTTTATATGTTTGAGTTAAGCATTTAATATCAACACCTTCTTGACGATTAACAAGTGTAGAGGGTGATATATAACTCTGAGCTTCTTTCAACGTCATATACTTAGTGAGAGGCAGGATCTGTATTCTGTCATATATTGTAGAATGACCGTGAGTCCGCTTTTTCTGTAGATGTGGGGTCATAGAACCTACATGAATGCTCTAGTAACAGCTTCCACGTCCCTAAGTACGGTGATTACTCGTTTCTTATATCGGATATTGATATGCTGATATTGAATATACTTGAACTATTAATAAGGGAATTGTATAAATGAGGCTTTGTTTGAGATGCTGTTTTGCCTTCCTTTTTAGATTGTTTACTTAGAAATACCCTTATGAGGGAGCTGTGTCCTCACATTCCACTAATAAAAGACTGAAAGTTGGACTCTTTAAGAATGAAGGATTATTAAAATGAAAGGCATCTTCGCATTCGGCATTGGATTTATTTTCTGGTGCGTATTCTTTCTATGAGTCTATTTGAAAGTTTTTTTGTTTGTTGACATTGATACTAACTAGTTAACTAATACAGACTGTGTTGGAGCCCTTATTTAATTTGTTCTCTCTGTCTAGATTACATTGCCTTCTCTGAGTTAGAATTCCTGGCAAAAGAAATAGGACTGCCGTATTAGTGAGGCTGCATAAGAATGCTTCTAGGTAAGGCAGATTGAGACTAGGGCATGAATCACTAACTTAAAAGGCAGACAAGGGAAAGGAATTATTAGTTGTTTATTGCTCATACTTATTTACCATCTTACTTATTTAGATTGAACACCGCCTTGTAAGGAAGACAGACCAGTGTCTCTCTTCTTTAAGTGGAACGATTCTTTGGTGGTCTTTGACCATCCCTTGTGTAAGTATCAATAAGAATATATATAGCCACAAATAGATCTACGTACTTCACAGTTTATTTTTGTTCAATTTAGGAAAAAGGAACTATTGCACCCTATTGGATCACTTTTTCTCTTTATGATATTGAGGGCAATTATGGTATTTTTATATCATATACTCTCTTTGACACTTTATGTATTGTCTATCTGAGATTAATTACTCACTGTTGGAAGTCATCATCTCGATAGTCCCACTGGTAAGTATTGGGAGCAAGATATCTTGGTGGTTGGATCTTTTCTGTCTGTCAGTCATGTGTTTGATAAAACTTAATAATGGTTTGTTTACCTACTTTGTCATTTTGGTCCAATCAGTAAATAATAAAATAGTTATGGGCTCATAACAGTTATGTTTTAATGTCGTTGCAGATCCCCTGGGTGTTGTGATAATTGTGTAGGTATCTGGAAAGGTCCCGATGAAGGTGGTTTGATTATCCTTCTTATACCACCGAAACGCATGTCGACCTATTGTTCAGACCTGTTTTCCTGAACATAATCTTTCCATTTGGTCATGGGGGTTGTCCCGTCATCTATGATCCCCCCCTTACTCAGATGCCAATTGTATGCAGGTTGTGTAAGTGTGTATGTGTTTGAATGAGATTTGTGCGATTGTTGTAATTTTATGGATTCTCCAGGGGTGTTTTTAGTTAAGTAAATATTATTGTGTTTCTGTTATATTTGATGTAATAATTGTATAGATTTCCTTTGTGTTGTTTTCTCTGTAATGTATTTTTTCTTGGAAAAAAAACTTTTAAAATGAAAAAAGAAAGAAAAAATGAAATGTTAAAAGAAAGAAAAAATGAAATGTTATAAATTATGTAAAGAAATTAGATAAATAAATGAATTGAAAATTAAATTGTAATTGTGTGTTACTAATGTGATTTATTTTGACAATTGAGCCCATTAGTGATTTAATCCTCAGTGCAACAGTTAGATAGGCCTCGAAGGAGCACTCGTAGTATTGAAATCACCTTAGCATACACCACAATATCAAAAATTAGTTTGGTACAACCAACAAAAGATTTATATTGTGACTAAAATCTCAGCCAGGGTCAAATCCATGTTCAGATCATCATAAGAGGGGGCTTGGAGAAGATTTATTTTTTCCTTACTGGAGATCCTGCAGCTGATTAGGGAAGAACAGTCTTCTCAACAACATCTTACTCTCAACCCCCTGTTCTGCTCTTACTCCTGGAAAATATGTTGCTGACTGCAGCTCTTGTTGTCAACTTTCCTGCGATGGTTTGCTTTGTGGCTAGGACAATTCCATTTCAGATTCACTGCACTCCATGACTGCATTCACTTCAATGCATAGAGGCAAGGCCCTAGGTTTTGGTGTTGTTGCTGTTGTCGATTCAGGAGTGATCTTCTTGGCCTCTCCCTGTCCTATTGTTCTGAAAAAGATTGAGGTTTTGATGCTGGCAACCAGCTTCTTCGCCGTACACTTGCCAATTTATTGGCAGGAACCTCTTTTTTTGAAGCCATCTTCTTAGCACTAGCACTTACCACTCAGAGCAGAATTATTCACCAGTGAAGGATTCAGGTGTCACTGTCAGCTGTTTCCTTTGCGGACATCTCTCTGTATCAGTACTGTGTGTGATGTCTTCTGCAGCACCTGCAAGCAAGCAACAAAAGATGTCAGTGAATCGCTGTCAATCAGAAGAATCTAGTCAATGTAACACAAGTGATGTCATCATCATGCTTAAAAACGCAACAATAGTATACCCAAATCAGGCATAATCCCTCAAGAGAATAGGACTTCTATAGGAGGCAGGGGGTGTGGGGAAAAAATGTAATAAATGTGGTAAATCATTGCTATTTCCCCACCAGGACCCATGTGAGCTCTATGAGAGGCAATAGGAGTCAGGCAAAAAAAGTTATTACTGGTACTCCACCAGGGCCCATTAGGACTCTATGGAAGACATGGAGAAGGGGGCAAAAATCAAAAAGAAATAAATAATTGCTGGTGCTGAACTGGGGGCCATGAAGACCCAATGGGAGGCAAGAGAAGGTAGGCACAAATTTAAGAAAATGCAATAAATAATTGGTGATGCTTCCACCAGGGTCCATGAGGCACTCTATTGGAGGCATGCAAAAATCGAAAAAATGAATAAAAAGAACAACTCTATACTACAATCAGCCACAAGCACAAAAAAATATCAGCAAAAAAGAAAACAATGAACTAAATGTCATAGACCTCGTCTATCAATGTTACCAGATAAATCCGCTTACAAGTGGAACAAAGGGATTGAAGCACACACTGGCTACACAAAATGGTGGAAGCTAAGTCATCCACCACATGGCCTCTGAAGGAGGCATTGAAATTAAAGCCAAAGAGGTCATCAAACACAAACATACTTGTCCACAAAATAGTGCTTGCTGAATGGCTAGCAAAGATGAAGGCATAGAGAAAAAAGACAAAATGGCCACAACACACACACACACATTGGCTACACAAAATTGCCACTGCTGCATGGCTAGCAAAGGTGTAGGCATGGAGAACAAACAACACATGGCAGCCTATGGCAAACTTACACACTTGCAAATATTGAAAAACAATAGATCAAATAATTGCTGATCCCTACCAAGACCTCTGGGAACTCTATGGAAAGCAGGGAAAAATCAAAACAATGAATACAAACAACAACTATGTACTGAAAAGAAAGGAAAAAATGAACAAAAATGCCATAGGTCTCTTCTATGAATGTTTCTGAAAATTCTCTTTTAAAAGTCGAATAAAGGGATCTAAGCACACACTGGAGACACAAAACAGTGCAAGCTAGCTCATCCACCAAAAGACCTCTGAAGAAAAAGGCATGCAAAACAAAAACATAAAGGCCAACAAACACACACATGCTAACTGGATCCACAAAATTGTAGTTGTCACATGGGATACAAAGAAGGCAACCTAGAGAAAAAAGATAACATGGCCACCAAATGCATACATACTAACTGGCTCAACAAAATGGTGGTCTCTACATGGCCAGTATGGTACAGCAGATTCTGCAGAAAAAGAGAGAGAGTGATGCTTTCCCTCCAAAATCTAAATCCAAAGTGACCAAAGGCTGGACAAAACAGAGGGCGGCGTCTTCAGGACAGGAAGAGAAATGTACTACTATATGTACAGTAGCCTCCCAGTCTCCATAGTACTTAATTCTTGTTTAAAATAAAAAGTGCATTTTGCACTAGAAAAATACCCAAACGTTTTTTTGGGGTAAAAAAACTTGAAAATGCTTTTGAGTTGATTTTCTGGCTGCTCAAAGAAAATAATCTACTCAAAATTCTGACTGGAACCGCCTATGGTAATGTACTGACACTCACACTGGAAATGACAGCTGAACATTCTGTTTACGTTCGCCAAATGACAAACATGAGTCTTCGCATTCTCAAGTTTTTTCAGTGCTTCTCGTGGTCTGATTTTCCTCGAACAGCGGCGAATCGGTTAAATGACATAGGGTCAGATGTATCAGGGGTTTTATCGGTCGCAAATGGGCTGATATGCAGAATCGGCCTGTTTGCAAACGAAAAAAAGCCTTTTTGGATGTATCAACCCAAAAGGAATTCACAAAATAGGTAGTCACAATTTTTGCAATTACATATTTGGCGAATGCAGTTAGGGAATCGCAATTTGTGATTCCCTAAATGCAATACATGAAGCGACTTTGCTTTGAGGAATCGCAAATTACCACCAACTTCAAGTTGGTGGTAATTTGCAAATCCTTAGAGAAATGCACAAATTTGCATTTTTTTAAGTGCCATGTGGCGCATACACATGCCCTGTCTGTGCACCACATGTGCACACTTATCTTTTTTGGGTGTGCATCATGGGGGCCTTATGGCGGTTACTTATTTGGTAATTGCAAAGTGCGAATGCCTTCCCATTCATTTCTATGGGCCTCAAGGCTATTTTAGAATCACAAAATGAAATGTTAATACATCTGGCCCGTAGAGTCATTGAATGCAAATCAGCATTTCTGCATCACAAGAGGAATGTACAGTTACCGAATTACTCCAATTGCTCCAAGGTATTCAAAATGACACCCAGGCCTATCCTATTCCTTATTTTGATTCCAGCCCTGTTCCTGATTTTGATTTGAGGCCTGTTCTTGGCTTTGTAGCTGGATCTTGGATGTCTGAGTTGGACATGCTATATCTGTGTTTAGTTTTCTCCTAATTTCATGCAAAAAAGCTTTTCATATTTAAAAGAGTACTTTCATCCTCATTTCACTAAGAAAATATAACAGTGATTCGGGGCTGTTTTTACTACTTATGTAACAAAAATGAAACACAGCTATGTTGCCTTAATAGTAGCCACATCCTTCAAATTAAAAAGTTAAGTACATGCATTTTATTCATTTGTAATGTAAACACAACAATAATAACCTGTATGTTTATGCCATGTTTGGATTGGTGCACATATAATTTGCTCCTTTCCCTGTTATTCTAGCAGTCAAAGAGTTGCCACCTTATTTGCTGTGTTTATTCTTTTGCTCTGGATGTTGCAGATGTATAGGGACCAACTTTACAAAAAAGTAGTAAATCTGCACCCATAGTCATACCCCTATGTAGGGATGCTGATTTACGACCTTTTGGAATCCACAACCAGTAGTGGACATGGAAACTTGCTCCTGTTGCAGGTTTTGAGGCATACCCCTGGCAAAGCTTTGTGACAATTCATAATTTTGGGCGTTACTATTTTCAACATGTAGATGGTACACGCAGTACTTTTTCTCATTGGGAAAAAACGCTTTGCAGTTTGATAATTTATTTTCTCCACTGAGAATTTTTTTTTGTCTCTGGAGATACCCTTTCCTTCGCATAAAAGATTAGGGGTGTACCATTTTACTTCTAATCCAAAAAGGGGGTTGACTCCAGTGTGTGCTGAAGCAAATCTCCGACGATTTCTAAGGTGGAAAGGGGCAAAGAGGAGTTTGCCAATGCCATCAAATTGACGAGTTGGTGGGCATTTACAACCTGTCAAAAGAAAATCATGGTTGATCTGTCCATGGGGTTTACTACTGCCTATTTTCAAAGTAGTGATGTACAATTATGCAGCAATGAATGCTAAGTATCCTCTGGTGGATACTTGGTGGTGTAAATTTGGTTTTGGGAATCAGGCTTACAATATCAATATGGGATGTCAGAGCGCAATGTAAGTATCAATTGTACTCTTTTTTTCTTGGTGTATTGTGACCTGGTACAGCAGGACAAAATAACATAACATCCCTCTGGCATTTTTATGCTTCATATTGCAGAGCTAGACTGGTAACTAAAAGCAGCCATGTTTCCTTATTACACTGAGCTAGTAGTGTACCAAGAGAATCATACCCTCTCCATGAAGGTTACAGTGAACCCACAGGAAAAATCTGAAACAAATTTGGGACCTAACAATTTAACTGACAGCACAATTTTCCCCAAATTTACTGGGCAAAAATGTCTGTGCCCCGCTAAAAAAAAAACAGAACGCTACACCAACGTTTTCTGACCTTTCATGGGAGCAAGATTCCTAGATCATTTCGCCCCTCCCAGATGCCCACCACTTTTTTAGGTGGGAATTTTGGCACCCCCGGAATCTCCCTAAGATGCGCTCTGACAAACATTTTGCACTTAAATTCCGGGGATTACTGGCGCACCCCCGAATGGTGAAGAAATCGGAAGTGTATATTGAGTTAACAGAAGTACATTCAAAGATGGCCCCCATATTTATCTGTGGCCTTTTGTTCCTCTGAAGACGTTTTTTGTGGTTGGACATCAGAGGAGGGTAACCAGATGGGGAGAGTCCGAATACTCAGCATCACCTGCAACAGGGATGTGCTATTTGTTATATTTCAGTAATAGAGAATGTAGCTCTCACTTTACTCATGTAAGCATTCTATCTTAGTGTTATGAGTGCCTATCGTGATGTAGTAAAGTTATGACTCAATCTATTTTTGTTTGCAAACCAAAGGTAACTGTGTGGTTACAATGTGAGATAGTTAAAATTACATAGTAGTCATGCCACCGAAATCATCCAAGACCAACTGACCTGAAAAAAAAAAGGTGGCTGCAGAAAATATGGCTGTACTGTGTACACCCAGGTAAGGCAGCCTATATATCACTGAAGCTTCGTTTTGGCAATACAGACCGCTTGCACATTGAGGGAGTGCCTATTCTAAAGGTAAAGTCCAAATTATTTGGCTTTCAATGGCCAAATGAATGCCTTCCACCGGAGAAGTCAAGTTTACTTTCTATGAGACATTATTGCAGGTTGTGTGTCTCAAACTAGAAACCAAAGACACAAATATCCTGTGGTGTTTGCATGTCACCTGTTTATGTTGTGAACTCAGCCTGTTGTGTCTCAAAAGTCCAAATAATGTCATTCGCTCAAAAACATCTCATAATATGTATTGTTAACAAACATGGATGCCTAAAGCAAAGTTTAATACATTTACCAAATTTGATTGTTTCCCAATATCAAATGTGTAATATGTGTAATTTGTATTAGATTGATTTTTGATGTGATAATTAGGTTTCCTTTAAAAGACTTGTTTTTTCTTGTGTGCAGCAACACACGCTTCCAAACGTTTTTCTTCTAAATATCCGAGACATCATAAAACTTATGAAGTATTCAGTTACACTTTGGGGTCCCTGTTTCCAACCGGTTTTGTATCAACAATATGCGCTTTTTTGTTTATCATATACACAGCAGTAAATAACCTGTATTTTAGGCTCTGAAAGTTTATATGGATTATTTGGCTTTTAGATACATTTAGATTAATACATTTATATTTAGATGTGTTTTTCCTCTAATGAGTTTGGTGTGAATAAATGACAATAGAAGCAAGTTAAGCGCTTATGAAAAGATTTGTTATGCATCAACAAAAACTGGTTTTAATGTATAATTCATGAAAATAATAGATGAAATGTTGATAGTAAATACAACAGCTTGTAATTGTTTCCACGCCTGAAACTACCCATCCTCTACGACAGCTAGCATTACCCAACAAGCATTGGCATGCCCAATAGGTCTCTCCTTTGGGACCTTATAAGTGTTTAGCCATGCAGCACATTATCCTGGGTGCTGTGCAATTAGGGATGGAAGCATTGTCAGGCTTAAAATCTGCACTCCTTTTTTGCATCTTGTGCAATTGCCCAATATTGATTTTTGCGAGAAAGTTTTCCTGCCGGCCATTAGGGAAAAATAGAGACACTAATGCAATAAACATACTACATGGGACAAGTAGAGCACACACTGCTTGCACTGAAATTCAATGCAGAAAGCATCCGGCACGAAACAGATTAGAGTAGTTTGAAATTAGCAGGCTTGATGAGGATTACACTGTGGGGGTGAAGCTGGATACATTTCAGGGGACAAGGGAATGTGATTTAGATTTGACTGCCTCGGACTTGCAGATCCTTGCAGTGCATGCAGGTTATTAATGTGATGTTTCCGTTTTTACTGATTTGAACACACTCAATCAAAAGGAATCCAACTTTTTCCCCATGCGTTTTTTTTCTTTATTGGTAAAAACTCATACGTAAACAGGTCTTTTTGTTGGGTTCTTGTAATGTGTCACCGCCTTCCAGGTCAACTGCTAAGGTAAATGACAGAGCACTCTGAAAAGAGAGAGGGAGGGTGAAAGGAAGATGGAAAGAACGAAGAAAGGCATGAGGAAAGGAAGGAGCGGATGAGGGACGGAAGACAAAAAGAAAGAAAGGAAGGACGAGAGGGAAAGAAGGAAGTCGAGAACTAGGGGAAGGAGTTTGAGAGGAAGAAAAGGGAAGGAATGAGGAAAGGATTGATGCAGGGTAGGAAGAAATGAAGAAAGGAAAAAGCAGGTGAAAGAGGCAGAGGAAGCAAAGGAAAAGGGAACAAGGAAGCAAAGAAAAAGAGGAAGAGAGGAAGGAAGGAAAGTAATGAAGAAAGAGGAAAAAAGACTTGAAGGAATAAAGAAAGGAAACAACAGGGGAAAAAGTCTGGATGGAAGGGTGTAAGATAGAAAGCAATGTATGAAGAAGGAAAGAAAGTAAGAAAGGAAAGAAAGAAAGAATGGGGAGGAAAAACACTGGAGGAAACAAAGGGTGGAAGCTAGAAAGGAAAGAAGAGGGGAAGGAATGAAGGAAAGAAGGGAAAAAGGAAAGACATCGTTTAGACTTGTATCAGTGAAGCCACACAGAGAAAATAAACCTTAGATACACATTCTAAGCATAAATAATGCCAATGGGCACTTATTTTTTCATTTCCAGCTATGGGTTGCAAACTGCATCTATTTTGAACATCTTATCCGCAGCCAAATCAGATCTATGCCTTTCAGAGTGTCTTTTAGAAGTGGAGGACACATGTCTCTCTCACTCACATGCATACATACATTTCTACAGTTTAAGGCATCATTCCGCCCGACTCACCGTAGTTATTGTTGTGCACGTCAATGCAAAGATCAACATGTGTTTTAATTAGTGCTGTGCCGTCTGCCTTGACTCTCTGCCCTGCACCAACCCTGTACTGAGCCAATGCACGATAAGAGCAGGAACAAAAATAACTTGGCATTTGAGAAGCCATCACGTTCAAGAAGTTTATAATAAGAGTGTCTTTGCAAGCCTTTTTCCATCGTTGCGCGACCTAATAATTTTTCCCCTAAGCAGAAGAGACACAATTGTAACTCTTCAGTCTCTCCTTCACAGTGATAAATTAAAATATATTTATTTATTTTTTATTGCGCTCAATACCACTCTGTAGCCATTTCAAAGCGCTAATTAGTGGCAGAGGGAATAAGATTGACGGTGTACATCCAAACGTTAAACCAGCCCAAACCGGTGACGTGCCTGACACGCTTCTGCACACAGCGCCAGGGAAGCAGGCTCTGTTAAATAAGTAACGTTGCTGGCCACATCCCATCGGCCGGAATTCCGGTGTCTCAGGACTCGAAGGAGGACATCAAAGCGAACAGAACAATGTATTACTAAACACAAGATCATGTTAAACAATCCTGGAGTGCTGCGGGGATGAGGACGCGTGGTAGCGGCTGGATGCCAAACTTGCATTTCATTTTGACAGGAGCATCTCTGTCGCCATTCTGAGCCTGAAAACGAGCCAAACCGAGCAAAAAATATTTGGCAGATAAACATATACATTAAGAACAGATTAAGCATACATGTAACAGGGGCAGTCCCCATAGAAGGAGACCAAGCAACAAAAAGAGGACAAATACAACTCAGTTACCACTAAAAAACACACATTTGCGAGAGGCACTACAAAGAACCAATTAAAAGTAACGGGCAGCATTGGGTGTGCACGTACCCCACAGAGTAGATAACAGCATGTCTGAAAGAGACTATGGCCGATCAATCTAGCAAATGAAGAAAAGAAATAGCCAAACTCCAACGGGCAGTCGATATTGCCCTAATGCAAAAGAATGCCTCTTAATGGGGCGAGGGTCTAGCTGTAAGTCAGCTTGAAAAAGCAAAAAAAGAATTAACCCCTTCGCCGCGGGGGGGGCTGCGGCAGTGCCGCAGTGCTCGTGACGAGCTCAGCTCGTCATGAGGCACAGTGGAGCTGTGCTCATGACGAGCTGGGCTCGTCACAACTCCGCCCACTGATTGATTCTCGGGGAATCAATTGCGCGTGGGAGTGCCGCAACCGTTATGACGAGCCCAGCTCGTCATGGGCACAGCTCCACTGTTCCTCATGACGAGCTGGGCTCGTCATAAGCATGGAAGCAGTTAAGAGATTTTTTTGGGCTGGAAGAAATTAAAAGCTCCAGGACATTCTTACAGCGAACATATGAAGAAAGCCAAATGGTTGGCAAACTGTAAGCTTGGTCAACGAAGGCTAAGCAGGACACGGCCTTATTTACCGAAGTTATAGATCCCTGGACCAGAGCTATGGTGACGGATAAGGAGAGGGTTGCTCAAGTATTTGTGGAGCATTATGACCAGCTATATGCTACTAAGTATGGGGTCAGCCAAAAGGCAATACAGTGCTATTTTGAGGGAATAAATTTCCCGCTCTGTCAACTATCCAGGTCGAGAAACTTCTTCATGAAATATCAGGAGTAGAAATCATGGCTGTCCTAGATACAATGGCGGGAGCAAAAGTCTGTGGAAATGATGGAATACCAACTGAATTTTACAAGGTTTTTGCTAAGGAATTAACACCCTTTTTGACTAAGCTTTTTAATTATGTGAAGGCAAGTGGTTGCATTACCTCCACTTTTAAAGAATCCATTATTGTGAGCTTCGTGAAAAAAGTGAAAAATCCTAAGGATAATAATGCCTATAGGCCGATTAGTGTACTTAACACAGACTATAACATTTTAATGAAAATCTGGGCACAGCGTTTTATCCCGTTAGCACAAGAAGTGATCCACAGAGACCAGACAGGGTTTATTGCAGGGAGGTTAATGTCATCCAATACACGGTTTTTAGTTCGGGCTCTCGACTGTTTTAATAGTAACCTGGTCCATTGGGATGCGCATTTTTATGGTTGGGGCAGGTATGGGGTTCCCCCAGGTCATTAAAATGTTATGGAATATTTATCAGGGGACACAGGCTCAGGTTTTTATTAATGCTAACTTAGCAGGGACAATAAATGTGAACTGGGGGACTAGACAAGGGTGTCCGCTATCACCTGTCTTTTTTTATTGAACCTTTGCCCACCAACATTTGAAACAATATGATAATTAGAACTCCAATAGTAGGCATTGCAAAATTAAAGTTGTTTGAGGATGACATCATTCTTTATCTTAAACCTGAGAGCCAGAACATAGAGTAAGTACTAGCAGAATTTGCTCAGTTTGAATGGATTGGGGGTACAAAATAAATCAAAATAAGACTGAGATCTTAATTATGAATACGGAGAGTGATTTTTATCCGGAAACCCTTAGACAACAAGTCCATAATGTCGATCCAATTCATTATCTCGGGGATTTATGTCTCCAGTCAATGTGAGGATTTATATAAATTAATTTATGAAGCCATGCGAAATAAGATTAAAAAACTGCTAGACGACTGGTCATTATTACACCTAACTTTGATAGGTCATGTGGTCCTCATCACAATTTCAATTCTGCCTTTGCTGGTTTTCTCTTCACAAATATTGAATTGAATTGAATTGAAATGAGATTTGTAGAGCGCGATGGCTACCCGTAGGCCTCCCAGCGCTAAGGACAAAGAGCAGAGTAGCAGAGGCAGAAGAAGACTAGAACAACCAGGTTTTCAAGAGCCTACGAAAGAATAAGAGGTTGGGTTCTTTGCGTAGTTGAAGAGGGAGGGCATTCCATCCCATAGCACCATTATAGGAAAAAGAGCGACCACCACATCTGGTCTTTCTTATTCTGGGTTTGAGTGCAAGTAAGGAATCGGATGACCGAAGATCTCTTTTAGGGTGGTAGGGGGTGATGAGTGATTGAAGAATGACCGGACCCTTCTTCCAGAAGGCATTGTGAGAAAGACACATAGCCTTAAACTGGATCCTTTGCTTAATCGGTAACCAGTACAGGCTTTCTATTGCTTGTTTTGCAGATTTCCACCGCGGGATCAGGAGAAGTCTGCGAGCCGCGCAATTCTGTATTACCTGCAGTCTATTATTGGTATACTGAGGTGCTCCCAAATAAAGTGCATTGCCATAGTCCAAGCGGGAAAGTATCAGTGCTTGAACCATAATTCTTCTGGCGTGGAAGGGCAGAAGGGGAAGGACTTTATAAAGCATCCTCAGGAGTCCAAAACAAATGGACGACAGTTTAGTTGCCTGGTAACTGAATGAAAGTGACTGATCAATCCAGATGCCAAGGCTCTTAATTTGATCTTTGGGCATGGGAGAAGGGCCTAAGCAGACAGGCCATAGGGATGTTGCATTAAAAACAGGGGAGTTACCCAGCAGCATGAGCTCCGTTTTATCCCCATTCAACTTAAGGCATGATTGGTCCATCCACTTGGCAACCTTTTGTAAACAGCTGGCTAAGGTGTTAGATGATCCTTCCAGATGGTTAAGAGCCACCACAAGCTGGGTATCATCAGCATATGTGACAATTTTTATGCCATATGGATGAACAATTTCTGCCAAAGGTTTCAAATATATGTTGAATAGGGTGGGGCTCAATGCAGAGCCTTGAGGAACCCCACAGTGGAGGGGATACTGATTGGATACATTATCTCCCTCAAAAACCCTAAAAGAGCGGCCAGTGAGGAAAGATCGCAGCCACAGAACTGCCATACCGGACACATCCACAACCATCAGTCTGGTGCATAATGTGGAGTGATTAACCGTATCAAATGCAGCACTGAGGTCAAGTAGGATAATGGCTGCATTTCCCCCTAAGTCTAAATATACTTATAAAGACTAACAACATCTATTTTAAAGAACTAGAAACAATCTTCAAAAAGTGTATCTGAAGTAAGAAGGTACCCAGGGTCAAACTCTCGGTGCTTCAATTGGATATTAACCAGGGGGGTCTCACACTCCCTCAAACTGGGACATACTATGGAGCTGCTATTTTAGACTTGATAGTTTGTTTAATCAACTTGAAAGGATCAGTAGATAATTTTTTGGGGATAAAATGGTGCAAAAAATTGGCTCACAGTCCAGATATTTTTAAAAACAGCAAAACTCCCTAAACAAATAGGTACAAGACTCTCCAGGAATATTTTTTATAGATTACAGATTTTTTTATAAACAAGCAGGCGCTACAGGGTTTCACTATTTAAAAATAGGCGAATGTAAAAGTTTGGGTCTTCAAATTAGGACTAAGCATCTAATCTGTTGGTATAATTGTGGCCGTAAAGAGTTGGGATAATTTATAACAGGAAATAGAGTGATTACTTGGCAAGAGGTTCTAAATAGCAGTGGTGATGGGTGCAAGCCTCGTTTTTTTGAATATATACATATTGTATATTTTTCAAATAGATTTAATTTCCCTTCAAGTATCGGTCCCACTAAATTTGTGACTGCCCTACTGAGAGCAAAGTTAAGAGGGGTTGGAAATTGGTACCGTCTCTTATGCTCACAGGAAGACTCAATGCTGGTCAAAAAATGTCTTGAAAAAATCACTCAGGAGACACAATGTACGCTTTCAGATCGGGATTGGCAGGCCATTTCACAGTCAGGTAGCAAGACCTTAAGAGCTGCTAATTTTAAAAGAATGACCTTTTTGTCTCGATGGATGCCTTATTAAACAGCCAAAGTACTCCATAAAATCTATCCAGAAGTGGAGAATAGATGCTTCCGTTGCCAGGGAGATTGGCTGCATATTCTTTTTATGTGTCCAAAGCTAGTACAATTTTGGGAAAGGATCTTCTTAGCCATTAGCCAGGGGCTCCAGAAGAGGCTAGATCCCGAAGTTGATGTAGCCCTTTTTGGAATTATTAGAAAAGGGGAGACCTTAGCAACGACAAGAGGTGAGGAGACATTTATAGCAATCACTTCCCTTGTAGCACGCTCCCTGATATTACAGAATTGGAGATCTGCAAGAATACCTACGTACGCGGGGTGGCTAAATAAGATGAAATGCATAAGGAAATTCAAAGAATCATATGCAAACAGAGTAGGTGCTATTAAAAAGTTCACTGCCGTATGGAAACACAAGGCGAAGATAGAAAATGCGGTGGAAGAAGAACTTTATATTTAACCACAAAGTTTTGCTTAAAATGCAGGGTGCTATAACACAATAAAAACAGTTTTAAAAAAAGAAATTAGCAAAAAATACCCTTTAATATAGCACATTAGAATGAGCAGTTAAGGTTGATGAAGGAAATTTGTACTGGATGCACTTAATCACTTTAGCACTGCACTTTAGTATTAAGTCGGGATATAAACTTTTGAATTTCATAAAATTTGCATTTAATCAGGTCTTTGTTGGAGTATTCCATTATGCACTTTATAGTATCTATTTTATTAGACTGTTTCTGAATTTTGGTCAGTCTGTGTCTTAGAATGCCCTGTTTTTATCGATTGTTGTTCTTTTTCCTATACTTCTGCCTAATAAAAAAAGAAATGTCTGAAAGATTCTGCGCATGTGCTGTCTAGGCGAGACCTAAAAATGACTAGCCTTGAAATTAAAAGCCAAAACATTTCCTCTTTGTTAATTCCATCTGGGATGCTGCAACATATTTTCTCATCCGCTACAATGTTCTATGATTTTAGAAAGCAAGGTATCTTGTACATTGGAGAAAACAGGATACAAAGAATTAGCATGTTATTTAACTTTAAAGGTTTTGCTAGATGTTTTGAACCATTCATATCTTTCATTTAATCTTGTAATTGGATTCCCATTAGGCCAGCTTGTGGCCTTTCTCCTCCCCCCCCCCCTCCCCAAGCCACAGCTTCTTCTAGAATATTCCAATGTCACATTAACCCAAATCGCATGTAGATTATTTTGACATTCCCGTGCACAATGCCTGTTTTTTAAATTGATACATATTCTGCCTAATAATAGCCTAAAGCTTGCACTGCTAAAATTGTGTGGTAGGAGACAACTATATTATATGGAACAATGTCTAATCTTTGTGGCAAGAAAAAGTAAATTATCTGGCATTATGAACCACATTCCTTAACAATGCTATCTTGAAATTGTATTCCTTTAACACACATTGATACAAAAATGATCCCACATGCTATGTAAAATAGAAAGGTTTCATCGGTAAGAAAATTGCTCACAATCAAGTCTAAGAAAGCAGCTTTACGAACACCATTCATTCTAAACCCAAGAGAAAATAATGTGTTATAAAGTACATGTACTTTATGGCTTGTTTTCTTTTGAGCAAAGCATTTGGCTGCAACCAAGTTAAAATATGTATACGGCTTGTAATAAAGGTATGGATTTGTTATTATGCTTCTCACACTTATGTTTTAGTATTTGTCTTCAGTATTGGGTTTACTCTGTGTTTCTTTAGGAACAATCTTTTCTGAATATAGTTGTACTTTACATATGCATATATACCCCTATGAGGCACTAAACAATTTAATACATCAGATATTAAAAAGAGAAGTAAAATGTTAAGCATAAAATAACTGCTTCTCGGAGAACACTAACTCTGGTAACATTAATTTTCATGAATGATAAAACAATACTTTTTATTGCTAAGAAGATGTAACTATTACCAAACTGTCTGAATTATACTTACGTATGTAAGGATTATTTTCATGGTCTAAATAGAAGCCATTCCCCATTTCATATGCTGGAGGCATTGATAATGTTAGGGTACTAAATACACCTCATTTGTACCAAGTAAACAATAACAGTTTTAGTAATTAGTTTAGCTTCAACAATAGTACGATACACAGCATTGAAACAAGAGTTCCTTTGTAGTTGTACTTTACATATAATACCTTTTAGTACTGAATATTTTCACTCCTATCCAAGAATTCTATGGCATAATTGATGAAAAGGTAGTCATGTGTAGCACATAAAGTTTGGGTTTCCCACCAAAACTGTCTTTACAAGAAGACACCAAGCAAGAGGACTAATTTCCATCATCCATCTGGACAGAAAGTGAGATCAAGGGATTTCCCATCATCCATCTGCTCAGAAAGTCACATCACTCCTTCTCCCTCCAGAACCTACATAATGGCGGCCACATCACAGATGCACCGCTGGTGTGCTGAAGTTACCCCAAAGGGAAGCCCGTTTGCACCTGCTTTCTCCTGGACTGGGTCCAGTGGCAGGAATCCTGGTCCTCCATCTTCCAGTTCTAACCTGCTGCAACCTCCATGCCCTCAACCTAAGCTGCCACTTCCCACATTGCTGCCTTTTCTCACCACACAAAAGCAAAGGAGCATTCTCCAGCCTGTGCTTCCTGCAAGTTGCATGAAGTTAACCACACCCAACACTCAGAACAACTGCACAGAGAGCACCCAAGATCCCACAGTCTCAAACTCACACAGTCCTGCAACCACCCATAAAACATTCTGTGCTCGCATGTTCCTCAGCACCCGCTCGCTCACCAAACACACCACAGTGATCTAAGGCCTGCTGCACAACAATGTTCCAGACCTCACAGAAACCTGTAATAACCCCGCAATAGCACCTGACATCACCACAGTCATCCCTTCCAGCAGCAAGATCACCAGGCAAGAAAGACTTCACAAGCCTGAAGGTGGAATCATCATTATCCACAAGCATGTCATCAGCTGCACCACCCCCATGAACATGTCGTCCTCATTGAAGGAACACTTATCATTCAAGCTCCACATCAGAGCCAACTTTACCCTTAGTTGCACTCTCATTTACAGGCCACTGGGGCCGTACACCTACTTCACCGGCATCCTCACCGACTGTGTCACACCACTAGCCCTCAACAATAAAAATTACATCCTATATGGAGACATGAACTTCCAACTGGAAGACCATGTGTACACCAACTCAAAAGCACTCAACGAAGACCTTGGAAGCCTGGGTCTTACCCAACGAGTAAAAGGACCTACCCACCTCGCAAAACACCTCCTGGGCCCTATTTTCACCACCGTCAACAACATTAGAGTATAAAAACCCATCAAGTCTCCTGGACAGACCTCGCAGTCTTCAAGTTCAGCATCATTGCAAGAACTGGAACAATGCTCTCACCACCACTGTCCTGAACACAGCAATAGCCATCCCAAAGCAATCAAGAATTTCAACAATTGGATGGGGGGGCATGGCCGGGAGCACCAGCATGGCGGCCGCTTAATAACAAAGCTCTGTACCGGTCTGGCAATATTCCTGTATTTCTCTAATCTAGGGGGACACTGTAGCTCACGGAAGGGGAAGAAGTTACCCCTCTGCACACAGGCAGTGGGAAGGGCAAGGAAGAAAATGCTGGTAACCGGAGGCCGTGAAAGTGTGGGAGTCAAGCTGCGGGTTTCTGGAGACGAGGCGAGCAGGTAGCGGAAGGTGACCCCAGCGGAGCAGAGCTTGAGTTACATCAGAGCGGAGAGGGGTTACAACACCATGCAGAATGGGGGTGCCCCGCTGCACATGGACAGCTGAAAACCAAGGGGGGTGGTCCCCGGCGCTGGGGGGCTCATGAGGGATGCGGTGCACACGGAAACTGTGTGGTGGGTCACAAACCGTCAGACCCATTGTGGGAAGTTAGAGGGGCCATTGGGACTGAGCATGAACATACTAGGAATGAGGCTGGTATGTCACAATTAGATCAAGCGATGCTGGTAAGGGGAGGTGAAAGCCCAGGGAGCATGGCTCTGGACAGGACAAGACTACACTCTGCTGGATGAGGAGATCGGCACGGAGTGAGAAGGCATGGCCTGGAGTGGTCCAGCAGACACACGTGAGATTAAGGGTGCAGTGGGCCTGGAAGATTGCCCGAAGGAGAGGCAGTTCAGACCAAGGAGGCCCAGACTCCTAAAAAAGGAAAGATGTAAGCCGAGGGAGGCTTGTGGGAGCCGGAAAAGTGAGGCTTGAGGCCGTGAAATGTGGCCCTTGGCAGAACCGAACTGCATTCAGCTGGATGAGGCAAGCGGAGACGGCACTGAACGAGGAGGCCCTGACCAGAGTAGCCTGACAGAAGTGCACTAGAGGATGTGGTGGGCATGAAAGAAGGCCCCCAGGAAGAGGTGACCCATACCAAGGAGGCCCGGATCCCTAAACGGGAGCCTGCAAGTGAAGGGGGGGCCTGCATGGGCAGGCCCGGAGTGCAACCTCGAGTTTGGCTGCTTTCCCTATCTAAGAGAAAAGATCCCAGCACATAGTGAAGGTGATCCAGGTTGGCCTGCCCTTGTCCAGTCGGCCTCGCGGGCCCAGAGGAGAGCCCCTGGAGAAAGGTGATCCTGTCCTTTACCTAGAACCATCAGGCAAAAAGCCCCAAAGTGAGAGTGCAGCCATGCACAGAGTGCAACAGACTCCCACACCAGTAGGAGAAAAGTGATCCCAGATAAAGTGCATGCATCTGTGGGAGAAAGGAAGGAAAAGAAAATATGAGCCTGCTTAGCACCCAGAGGGTTCGCAGCCACAAGGAGACACCGGAAGCCCAGTAGAGCAATGAGAAGATCCCATGACCAGTGGGAGGGAATGTAAGGAACCTCTAGCTGCATTATTAGGCCAAGTTTTAACAGAGAGCTTGAGGAGGTCAGTTGATCCTGGGGACACTATGAGGCAAGACTAGCCCACGGTGGAGGGAGCAGCACAGAGACTGAGCCAAGAACAGTGGGGTCCTCTGAAAATGAGGTAACACCGGGTCATAAAATCTGCTCCAGCTGAGGCGGAAACGACAGACAGGGTCAGTGGCAGAAATAAAAATGGAGGAGAAGTGGAGATGAGAACTGAGACCTGTATAATTGGCTGCAAAATATTAACTGGGAAATCATGGTGCCCCGGGGCTCAGGTATCCTGGGAAGGGGCAAACCAAGAGAATGGCTAAAATCATACAGAAGTAGGAGTCCGCAAAGGGACACAGTGGGACCTGAGCACATTACTAATCTTGATAGCCAACAATATACACGACTTAGTAAGTCAAGATCATTAATGAAAAAACTAGCTATTAACGCACACCCATCCTGAAGTTATAAACAGTTATATATCAAACTCCTGTTATGAAGCCAATAGTTGGAACAATAATACACTCAGTGTCCTTCAACAATTCCAGAGTGTTCCAAAATTTCCATAAAGTAATTCAAATGGACTTCAAATCTTCACAAAACGTATTCTTTTTAATAGTTCATCGACCTTGTATCCAAATTTGCAAAAAATCTCAACAGCCAACACGTGTTTCGTCCGTACTAATGCGTACTGTGACTTTCTCACGGCTAATAATAGAAAAGTCGAATATTAACTGGAAATGGCGATGTCCAAGTCAAGATTGGTTCAATAAAATATCGTACAAAGGCTGTATAAAGATGTCATCAATTCTGGTTACAAACATGAGAGGAGAATACCATGTAAGCGTGATGGAATAATCCCTACCTCTGTGCTAGTGCAATCCAACACGGAATTAGTTGTTATCCATGTCGAACAGAATAAATCACCAAACACTCAAAGTAGTCAGCGAATAGATCATTTGCTCTGTGAAAGCCAAAGTAAGTCCACAATTATCCTGACGCGCTTGATAACGCTCCCAAACGAAATCGCTATACTTATAGCAAATGTATACCTAATACGCCATTAACTGAATTCTAATTACATCGTTGTTGCTCATGAGGTGCGGTTCTTTCCAAATGTTTTGGAACACTACTACCCTTTTGTGTTATAGTAATTCAAGATGCTGCGTTCAAAGAGCAAAGCAGAAATCACTCAGCCTAGCACTCTGGAACCCTCCCCATTACTCACTGAAGATCCAGATCCTGAAGAGAAAGAAACATCCTTGCAAGGTACTAGCGGCAATAGTGGACTCAAAAGTGGCACTGCAGCAAGACATAGGGGCGGTGTCTGTGGGGCTGGGATTACGGCAGACGGAGCACCGCAAATTGGCCGACAGGGTCGAGGAAGTTGAACACTCAGTAACCAAGCTCATACCAGATAAGAAGCAGGAGACCTCATGGCTGGACAACCTCACCGCAAGAGTGGCAGAGCTAGAAAGGTGAACTGAAGACATTGAAAGAGGAAATAGTCATAATAATGTAAGAATCGTGGGCATCCTGGAGGGAACAGAGGGCACAGACATGGTGTCATTCCTTGAAAAGTGGCAGTGAGAAGAAATGCCACCAAACTCACTATCTAATTTCTTTTCCTTGGAAAAGGTGCATAGGGTCCTGGGGCATCCTCCTGCACCGGGTAGGCCCCCCCTAAATTCCTTCATTATAGGGACGTAATCCTGCAGCAAGCACGTCCTCATGGTCCCTATGTCATGGGCAAAGGCAAAGTCCTACTGTTCCTGGAATTAACAGCTAGAGTGCAGGCACAACAAGCATCATTTATAGAGGCCAAAAAGGCCCTCAGGGAAGCTGGCTTACAATACTCACTGGTGTTCCCAGAAAAACTCTGGATGATTCTAGCTGGCAACATGCACTTCTGTAATTCACTAGAAGAAACATGGAACTGGCTAGAGGTGAACGGAAAAAGCGCGCCCCTGCCCAAGCCACAAACAGGACCCAGAGGAGCAAAACGCATGCCCAGAACTAGGCAACGTCGCCCCAAGAAACCAAAAGCAATACAGAAGCCCACAAGCTACCAGACCCAACAAGACAGTGAGGCTGCGCTACAGGCGGTGGCACGACTCATATCACCTTAAAATTCGTACAAACACATGGATTCCTCGTCTGAATATCTGGCACTGTCATCGGATTCGGATGTTAACACAGGCAATGACTCCGACTTGCTGTAAGTCACTCCACGCACAGCTGACAAAATAATTTAAAGATATGAACACATGGACAATAAAATGGGAGATGACGCAGAAACACATGGACAGGGATTTCTAAGTCCCCCGGAAGTGAACACAGGTCGAACCTGGAACAATATGAGAAACAGGACAGCACCAACACCCGTTGGCTGTTACTAGACTCTCCCCCCCCCCACAGTGAACCACCAAAGGATACGAAGACGGCGTTCTAACTGAAGAGATGTTTGTTATAACAGGTTTGGGCAGCTGGCCATTGCCAGTCTGCTTGAGGGACGGGGAGTTGTGAATTTGGGGCCCACAGCATACCATAAAAGTGGGATTAGGTACTGCAGGGAGGGGGTAGGATGGGGATGGGTGAATTAGACCATGGTTAATGGTAATAATGTGGCCAAAGACATCAAACTGTTGACTTGGAATATTAGGGGCATGGGTTCACCCTCAAAAGATATAGCATCCTCAATTATATAAGGCGTAGGGGTGCGCAAATTGTGATGCTTCAGGAGACCCATTTCACGCGGGAGGAGGTTGCTAGACTTAAGCTCAGGTGGCAAGGCTAATTATATTCAACTACATGTTTGGCATATGCCAGAGAGACTTTGGTATGGGTCAGGCCAGGCACCCCCTTTCACGCAACACATAAGATCATTGACCCAGTGGGGAGATATGTTTTAGTAAAGGGCAAACTGAAGGGTAGGGAGATAAGGCTAGAAAGTATTTATTCCCCTAACCAGGATCAAATTCCCTTCCTGCTGAAAACTTCTAAACCCCTGTCGGAAGTAGCCTCCAACGACCTGATATTGGGAGGGGACTATAACTGTATATTTGATCTAGAAATAGATAGATCCACTCCCCCTTTGCAAGGTACTACAGCGGCCTTGACAGCCAGTGACCTTCAGGATTGGACTACCGGGTGGGACCTCCTGGATAGTTGGAGGTTACAGAACAAACAAAAGAAGAAATATTCATTTTATTCCCCACTATATGGACTGCATACTAGGCTAGACATGTTTCCTGCTCCAGTAGGTTATCGACCACGCTGATGGAAGTGGAATACCTGGGAAGATCCATATCGGATCATAGCCTCTCCTTCTGTGATTTGCTCCAACCTCAGAGAGGGCCCCTATTCCTCTTTGGCGATTTGACCCCAAACTACTTAAAGATGACTGCTTCAGACAACAGCTTTAGGGAGCAATAGCGACTTATTTGGCACAAACCATGGAACGGCAAACTCCACCCAGGTGGAGGGGGATGCTTTTAAGGCGATGGTAAGGGGGCATGGCCTGGGTCAAACAGTGGGAGCCAGAAACTAGATCAATCTGGAGCTCAGATCTTTAGAGGACTAAATGCAGGCAATGGATCGAGAGAAAGGGGCAGGAGTAGAGTCCAAGAAACGGCTCTCAGAGGTAAAGAGCAAATACAACACAAACTGGGAGCGCCTGTGAGCCATAGATGCCCGAGCATATCAAGAGAGGCAGCACGTGGAGGGAGGAAAAGCTGGGAAATTATTGCCCTAGCTGATCTGCCTGGACAGCAGGGAGTCCCCAATACTGAGTGTCTTAGCCCCAGGAGGGCAGATGATTGTATTCCGTATAGCCATAAATGAAATTTTTAGAGGATACTACGCACACCTATATGGGAAACCAGGGGAGGAGCAGGTAGAAAGGATAATGGAATATTTGGAGGCCCTGGGTCTGCAAGGTCTGACTCAGGCTTCACGTGAAAATCTTGGAAACGGCATTCACTGCACAAAGGAAAAACCCTAGGGCCAGACAGCGTTCCAGACGAATTTTATCACACATATGTAGACCTTCTTGCTCTCCGACTGGAGAAAATGTAGGGAGCTTCCTTGCAGGCAAACCTTCTTCCAGTGTCCTCTAGGGGAGCGCTGGTGCTCCCACTGCCCATATTTAAGTCAGACACAGCAGGTACGGTGGACTTTTGTCCGCTATCAATGCTAAATCTCGATTTTAAAATTCTTAGCAAAGCATTGGCAACTAGATTCATGCCACATATCCATCCAGACCAAAACAGGTTCATCCCGACGAGGTCAACCTCTGATAATCTAAGAAGGCTATATCATGTATTATTCCACAAGGAGCTGGCCAGGTTACCAGATGCTGTGGTGATGGCGTGAGACCTAGAAAAGACTTTCGACTCCCTGAGATGGGATTTCCTGCTGCAGGTTATGAGAAGAATGGGCCTGGGAGATGAATGGGTGCGTTGGGTCTGCCTGTTGTACACAAACCCACGGGCCAGGGTCCGCATGGGCAGAGAGGTACCGGAAACCTATTCCATATACAGAGGGACTCAATAGGGCTGTCCGCTGTCGCCACTACTCTTTGCACTGGCGATAAAACTATTAGCAGAACGCTTCAGGCAAGGGACCATGGAATAAAACTAAATGGCACTGTGCAAATAATTTCATTGTATGCAGACAATATTCTGCTTTACATACGAAATGGGGCACGGGGCATAGGGAGGGGAATGCAGGTTTTGGAGGAGTTCGCAGAACTGTCTGGACTTCGAGTTAATACTCGGAAGACGCATATTTTCCCAGCGAGGCCTACAATGCCACAACCAATAGATCTCCCAGTGGTACCCACATGGACCCTGGAATCCTTTCAATATCTATGAATTTAAGTGTTCCACACACAAATTGACCTGTTGAAGTGTAACCTGGGCAAGCATTAGAGCACTAAGGGCAAATGTGACCTTTTGAAGATCACTTAAACTCTCGGCCATGGCCAGAATAACTCTCTCCAAGAAGGTGATGCTGCCCAGGCCACTCTATTATTTCGTTAATCTCCCAGTAGTGATCCCAGAAAAATAGTTTAGTGAACTGGAATTGATTTGGGATGGAGGACGAAACCGGGTCCCCTTAAAAATACTGCAATTACCCTTATCAGGTGGAGGACTCAGTACCCCGCATTTTGTGGCGTACTACCTGGCATACTACCTACTCCAGTGCCTGTCCCAGTGGCTGGAAGGGAAGGGATTGGAGACACTGGCACTCCCTAAACAGTCGTACCGGGAGATATTGCTCACTAGGATGTTATAGCCCAAATACAAGTTTAAAAATATGGGAATACTGCTTAAGGTAGTATTGGCATGCTGCGACAGATGTACTAAACGAGCAGCCGGAACTCCCCTGTACGCACCTGACCTGCCAAAATTGGGGTTACCATGGATGGGGATTGGCCCCCCTTCACCCAGGACCAGCTGCGGGGATGGGAGGAGGCGGGAGTGGTTACAATCTGGGACTGTTACCAAGATGGAGAACTACTCCCACTCGCAGAATTCCTGAAGTATCATGTACTATCACTGGGGCATTTCTTAAATTACCACACGGTGTGAGGGACACTGGCTGTATTATGGGGCAGACACACACATGAGCCCACCACACACATGGTCCTTCAGGCTATGGTGACACTGGGTACGGCGAGACACTTAGTGAAATGGCTGTATCCGGCGATATTGGGGTTGACGGAGATGCCCCTGCCCCACGCACAAGAGAAATGGGAGGAACTGATTGGGAGGCCACTGACAGGGGCGGAATAGAAAAAAGCCTTGCAGAGCCCCCCCAAAAGTATTGAGGAATTCTAATTTTCAAATTTTACAGTTTAATGTACTACATATGACCTACCTCACACCACACAGGCTAAATGTCATGTATGGGAAAAACAATCAAAATTGTTCAGTAGGAGATTTAATCAGAAACTGAATATGTATAAGATGACTGCTGTTCTACTCCTATACCTTTTGAATGAAAAACATGTTATGCTGCAGGCCCTATTGCTGTAACTGGCAATAAATGTAGACGGTAAGATACTAAATAACAAAATGATAATAAAAATATTTACAAAAAAAAAGAATTTCAACAATTAGATAGCATCTTGCGCCGTCTCCATGGCCCTCTTCAAACACAGCAATGCAACAAGATCTAGCCCCCAGGCCAGTTAGTAGACAGAGGATCTCAGACTGATGAAACATCACTGCAAACACTGCCATTTGCAGCAACTTCAACCCACAAACTGACCCAAATGGCTTTACCAAACGCCTCACAATCTTAACCAAAAAACAATGCTAGCTCTTCTGCAAATTTCCCAGATAGTGGAAAACATTGATTAGTCTTCTCATTGCATCCACGGACCCTTCAACACTTGCCAACTACAGACCAGTTTCACTGCTACCATTCCCAGCCAAGGTCTTAGAGAAAGTCATCAACAGACATTTCACCAAATGGCTCAAAGACCACCAACTGCTCAACACCACTCAGTCTGGTTTCCTGGTCAAATCGCAGCATGGAAACTGCTCTTATCGCCATCATGGATGACATCTGCATGACTGTGGGCAGAGGAGATAGAGACTCTCTCATCATCATTGACCTCCCCATAGTGATTAATAGTTTTCCACCCCATTCTCATGCAACAACTACACAACATCGAAATCCAAAGACATGCACTCAGATGGATCTGCTTTTCCTGAGTGGAATTACCCGTTAGTCAGCCTGGCACTATATGTTTCAGATGTTTACAGCCCTATCTGCAGGGATCCACAAGTATTTTCCACAAGCCCGATACTCTTCAATGCACACATGATATCACTAGCCAGCATCATACACTCTCACAACCTCAACGTCATCTCCTACCCGACAACATGCAACTCATTCTCTACCTAACAGATAGGATACCCAATACCTGGATCAAGTTCAATGCCTACATGTTAGATCTGACATCTTTGATGTGGTATTATCCAAAACGTTTTGTCCCCCCCTTAATATGCTGAACTCATTTTTGGTGGTATGAGGATTCTGTACACTCTACCTCTGCTAACCAGTGCTGAAATGTTGGTGTTATCTCCTTAAAACATGTAAAATTGGCCTACACCAAATTGTACTTATAAGCCTCTAATGAGAGGTGCTACCTGTACACAGGGCATGTAAGTTAAATGCTACTTGTGTCAGCAGCACTCATTGTATCACCCACTGAAGAAGCACTGTAAACATGTCTCAGACCTGCCATTGTAACCTGTAGGTCAGTTTTAAACTGCCATTTCACCCCAGCAAGGCAAAACCCTCTGAAAGGGCAAAACCGTCTGTTTTAATACTGATAAGTCACCACCAGGTAGACCCTAAAAGCTCTTAGGGCAGGGTGCATGGTATTTGAAATGTAGGGCATTTGTACTTAAGTTTAGCGTGTTTGTGCAGTGAAAAACTCCTAAAATATTTTTTTACTGCCATAAGACTATCTCTCCCAGAGACTAACACTGTGTTTTGGGTTATACACTGAATAAGTGCTAACTGCAGATATGGAACAGATAGAAAAAGTATGTTTACACACACATTAATTGTAATGTTAAATCCTCTTTATTGGTAAACTTTGAATGTATGTTGGCATTATTCTGCCCAGACCAACTGTGCGTTTCTGTTAGTGTCCTGGGTCACATGACTGTGAATGACTCTCCTGGTGTATGTTGTGTATTCCTTACAGATCTTGAGATCAAAGAGGCACATGTGTGAGGGAACAGGTTCTTCCAGACAGAATGGCTGGGGACGAGCAGTGCCTTACCCCGATTACACGTCTAGAGGTCCTGCCTGCAGCACAGACAAAGTAAATTGGACTTTCAGTACCTCTTATCCGAACACTCCTGGACGTTTGGAATATTCAGAAGTAATAAGGAAGAAGAACTGCTCTGGTGACTGAAGGGGGAAGATTGAACTTGCTTGCTTTGAACCAGCCTACCCAGAATGACTACAAGGGTAATATGGCTTACCTCCTGTTTGTGTTACAGGGACACAATATTCTTCCAGAGATGTCCTGCAACTGCCCAGCTTACCACAAACAGCTGCCTGGACCTGTCTTAGCCCTTCTGCCAGCCTCTACTGGAGTGGCACATGATCTCCAAGAAGTTTCCCACAGATCCAGGACCCTTGCATCACACCACACCCTAAGGACCTCTACTGCCTCTCCATACACAAACAAGCACATTTTAAACTCCTTACCCACACTTTCAAGGCACTACATAATACTGGCCCAGCATACCTCAACAATTGCTTCTTCTTTCACAAACCTTACAGAAACTTCCCCTTATCTGGTTTCCTCCTTACACACATCGCATGCATATTTAAAACCGGATCCGGTGGGCAAGCCATCTCCTACATCGCTCCTAAAGTGTGAAATGACCTGCCACTACACATAAGAGCCTCCTCCTCACATCTTCAATTCCTCAAGAAACTGAAGCCTGGCTTGTTGAGTAGTTCCACTAGGCCCTAGCTTTAGCTAGACTCACACCCACTCAGAACCAGTATAGAGTGTGCTCCTTTTTTTACTCCTCATTTCACCATCAGCATCTGCAAAGTTCACAATAAAACCCCATTTTGACCTAGGCGCCCTGGGATTATGTTATTGCACATGCATTAGGCCGACCAGGCCAGCTTCTTTTGTATGAAGTCATTGGACCCTTGAAGCCTTAGACCAGCCTCATTTCCTTGCCCCAAAGAATCAATGGTGACCAGATGTTATTATCCTCATTGTACATCATACCCTGACCCAATCGCGCTGTGCCCAGTGCTGCACCCAACCAACTCTCATAAGACGGAGGTCTAGAGTCTTTCCATAATTTACAAATCTCCCTGCGAGCAATCAAAATCAAACTGAAGAATAAACCCACTTGCATCATAGAGAGCTGCCTTATAAGATCATTATCCAATCCAAAGATGACTTGAGCTAAGTTCATATGCAGCATAAGTTTGAAAATGCCTTCCATAGCGCACTACACATTGTGCCAAAAGTCTCTTAAATTGGTACAATCATAAAAAATATGCATATCATCCGCCTCAACCAAATCGCATCTAGGACACCTAGGAAGTGGACAAGAAACAAATTTAGCAATCTTCTTAGGCGTGTAATATAGCCTGTTAACCACATAAAAGGGGTTCTTTTTAAGAGAGGCTGGCTTATCAAACTTGTATAGAGTTTGGAGAGACAGAGTATATAATCCGACAAATGCATCTCCCAATACAGTAGAACTCCATACCAGATAAGAAGGGGGAAGCTCTTCATCCTCGTCATCTAATAGGCTCCTATACCCGAATCTGACCTCCTTTTTCCTTGAGTTTGCATTCTGAAGCATATTCTCAATCTCCCAATTTCCGCCTATATGCTCCTTTTCTGCTGAAAACCAGGAGCACAATTGCAAATATTTGAATCTAGAAAGGGAGTCACCTATTTTTGATCTTGAAACCTCCCAGGGAAGAACTCCATCGGACGAAATAAGGTCAGACCAGATCATGATTCCTGCCTTCCTAATAGGGGACGCCAAACTATCTTTCAAACACACAGGTAATCCCGGGGAGTCCCAAATTGGGGCGAAGTCTGAATAATATCTTATCCCCCATCTCGCCTTAACTTTATACCACACATTTAGTGCAGATTTTAAAACCTTTAGGCGAACCTTCTTGAAAAACCTTGGCGCCCCAAATTTATACAAAAATCTGATACCCCCTCCCTCAAAGTTGGCCATAACCCTCAGGATCCTCCCCCAGTTAGTATCATCAGGGCTAGAGAGTAGACAGCGTATATTTTTAAACTGGAAGGCAAAGGAATACCAAAGCACATCTGGAAGGGCTAATCCACCCTTTAGCAGTCTTCGTTTTAACTTCTTCCAGGATAATCTGGAGTTTTTATTAGTCCATATAAAGCTGCCTATATTACTTTGGATTTTTCCCAGAAATTTACCTGGGAACTCGAGGGGAATAGTGCTAAATAAATACGTCAATTTAGGCAGAATTACCATCTTAACTAGATTTACACGGCCATAGATGGTGAGAGGTAAATTCTGCCATCTAGAAAAAAGATGGTCAATTTCCTTAGTCACTTTCCTCAAGTTGATCAGTGGGATGTTGCTTAAATCCTGTACTATGGTTATCCCCAGGTACTTAAACTCCTTACTGCTGCTTTCAGGCCAGTTATCAAACACCCCAACACATTACCTCAGTCTTGGAGGAGTTAACCAAGTACCCAGAGTACAGACCAAATTCCTTCAGGGTAGTTTCTACCCTGGGAAGTACCTCCGCTTGATTGTTGGTATAAACCAACAAATCGTCCGCGTATAGGGGTAATTTCCACCTATATTCTAAAGCTTGAAAGGGAGTGATTTGTACATCTAGTCTCAATGCTTGTGATAGGGGTTCAATATAGATATCAAACAATAGGGGTGAGATAGGACACCCCTGTCGTGTTCCCCTTTTATACTAAAACTCAAAGTCAATAAACCATTTAAAAGGATAACTGCAGAGGCGCCCTCATAGCATTTAAAGAGGGTTTGTATAAATATTGCACCAAATCCCATCATTTTTAAAGTTTCCCATAGGAAGGCCCAATTAACATTGTCAAACGCCTTGGCTGCGTCATATGCAGCCACAGCCAAGGGCTCCGACAGTGCCAATGCCAAATCAATACTGCCTATCAGCTGTAGAGTTTGCTCCTGAATGGACCTACCTGGGATAAAACCCTTTTGATCGACATTGATCAAGCGTGGAACTATCCTGACTAACCTCCCTGCCAAAATGCTAGTAAAGATCTTATAATCCGCATTAAGCAGGGATATTGGCCTGTAAGAATCTGCCTTAAGAGGGTCCTTTCCCGGCTTCAAGACAAGTACTATAGTTGCCTCTTTCCACGACGGGGGAACCCTACCTTCTGAACTATAGATATAATTAAAAAGTTCATGTAACCTGGGAACTATCACCTCCTGGAGTGCCTTATAAACTTCACCCGGAAGAGCATCCGTCCCAGCGGCCTTATTATTCTTGATCTTCTTTATATAAAGTTTAATTTCCTCTTCTGTAATAGGATCATCTAGCATATTACGACCCTCAGCTGTCAATATTGGTAAGGCCTTATTTTTTAGCCATTCTCGAATACTGTTGGGACTCGAAGATGTCTCCTCTCTGTAGAGATTAGAAAACATAGAAAGGAGGCACCTTTGCATATCCTCTTGATTACAAGAGGTTTCCCCGTCTCATTTATAATAAGTTTATTGATGTTATTTTTTACTCGATCCGCCCTTACTTTCCATGCCAGAATAGCTCCCGCTTTTTCTCCATATTCATAATTTTCCATATTATGGACCAACCATTGTGCCTTTACTTTTTGGTCTAGCTTTCCTCTATACTCCAATTGCAAGTGCTCCAGGTCGCTAAGAGTTTGTGCCAAGCTGTCAACTTGACAGCTCAACCTTACTTTTTCCAATTTAGATATCTCTATTCTTAGCACATATCAGACTGTGTAGTAGACCACGAATGTGGGCCTTAAATGCGTCCCAGACATAGTCAAGTGATGTCGAGCCCACATTTTCTAAAAAATAATTAATAGTAGATGTTTTAATGGCACAAATTATTTCCTGGTTGGATAACATTGCCCTTTTTAATGTCCACCTGGGGGTGGAATTGATCTTAGGCTTATTTCTTATTTTTTGAGAAGGCTATAGGGGCATGGTCAGAATGCTTGGGAGAGTAACAATATCCTCTAGCTTCTCCATCCCTGATCTATCCATAAGGATATAATCGATTCTAGAGGAGTGTCCATGTTTTTTACTAAAAAAGGTGAAACCTGGTTCTACACCCTTCTTGGCCCTCCAAGCATCTACCAGCCCCAGCTCATGGATCATATTGATCATTGCCCTACGCATACGCGGGGTCGCCACATGATGGCTACAATTTGACCTATCTTGAACGGGATTGAGAAGAACATTAAAATCCCCTCCAATTACAACTGGGATAGTGACGTCTACCAATTTGGTCTGAACACCTGACCTCCTGAGGCGGAAGCCGGGAGAGACGCATTGCTGCTTTTAAAAATTGATTGTATTTTGGTGATTTTAAACACAAATCCTACCTTCACTCTCCCCTGGGCACTACCGCGCGGCAGTTGAGAACGCTGCCGCGGGATACCTGATTGTGTTGCCGCCATTCCCCGGGACACAGAGGCCACGCCCACAGACTCCAGGCCACGCCCCCTCCGATCAGGCTATTTAAAGCGCGCTGATTTGCTAGCGCGTCCTAGAAAACCTGACCTCCTGAGGCGGAAGCCGGGAGAGACGCATTGCTGCTTTTAAAAATTGATTGTATTTTGGTGATTTTAAACACAAATCCTACCTTCACTTTCCCCTGGGCACTACCGCGCTGCAGTTGAGAACGCTGCCGCGGGATACCTGATTGTGTTGCCGCCATTCCCCGGGACACAGAGGTCACGCCCACAAACTCCAGGCCAAGCCCCCTCCGATCAGGCTATTTAAAGCGCGCTGATTTGCTAGCGCGTCCTAGAACACCTGACCTCCTGAGGCGGAAGCCGGGAGAGACGCATTGCTGCTTTTAAAAATTGATTGTATTTTGGTGATTTTAAACACAAATCCTACCTTCACTCTCCCCTGGGCACTACCGCGCGGCAGTTGAGAACGCTGCCGCGGGATACCTGATTGTGTTGCCGCCATTCCCCGGGACACAGAGGCCACGCCCACAAACTCCAGGCCACGCCCCCTCCGATCAGGCTATTTAAAGCGCGCTGATTTGCTAGCGCGTCCTAGAACACCTGACCTCCTGAGGCGGAAGCCGGGAGAGACGCATTGCTGCTTTTAAAAATTGATTGTATTTTGGTGATTTTAAACACAAATCCTACCTTCACTTTCCCCTGGGCACTACCGCGCTGCAGTTGAGAACGCTGCCGCGGGATACCTGATTGTGTTGCCGCCATTCCCCGGGACACAGAGGCCACGCCCACAAACTCCAGGCCACGCCCCCTCCGATCAGGCTATTTAAAGCGCGCTGATTTGCTAGCGCGTCCTAGAACACCTGACCTCCTGAGGCGGAAGCCGGGAGAGACGCATTGCTGCTTTTAAAAATTGATTGTATTTTGGTGATTTTAAACACAAATCCTACCTTCACTCTCCCCTGGGCACTACCGCGCGGCAGTTGAGAACGCTGCCGCGGGATACCTGATTGTGTTGCCGCCATTCCCCGGGGCACAGAGGCCACGCCCACAAACTCCAGGCCACGCCCCCTCCGATCAGGCTATTTAAAGCGCGCTGATTTGCTAGCGCGTCCTAGAACACCTGACCTCCTGAGGCGGAAGCCGGGAGAGACGCATTGCTGCTTTTAAAAATTGATTGTATTTTGGTGATTTTAAACACAAATCCTACCTTCACTTTCCCCTGGGCACTACCGCGCTGCAGTTGAGAACGCTGCCGCGGGATACCTGATTGTGTTGCCGCCATTCCCCAGGACAGAGAGGCCACGCCCACAAACTCCAGGCCACGCCCCCTCCGATCAGGCTACTTAAAGCGCGCTGATTTGCTAGTGCGTCCTAGAATACCTGACCTCCTGAGGCGGAAGCCGGGAGAGACGCAATGCTGCTTTTAAAAATTGATTGTATTTTGGTGATTTTAAACACAAATCCTACCTTCACTCTCCCCTGGGCACTACCGCGCGGCAGTTGAGAACGCTGCCGCGGGATACCTGATTGTGTTGCCGCCATTCCCCGGGACACAGAGGCCACGCCCACAAACGCCAGGCCACGCCCCCCCCCGATCAGGCTATTTAAAGCGCGCTGATTTGCTAGCGCGTCCTAGAACACCTGACCTCCTGAGGCGGAAGCCGGGAGAGACGCATTACATACAGCCAATTTAAGACTCATCAACAAGGGCCCCACGCACAGAGCGGGCCACACGCTTGACTTAATATTTTCTAATATTAACAACGTGACGGCAGAAACCCCGCTGCCGCTGGTTTGGTCAGACCACTCTCTGATTCCATTTCAACTAAAGTTAGCGGCTGACAAACCTGCAACTAGCAAGTGCTCTTTCATAAAGAGACAATGGAAGAAGCTAGTCCCCGCTGCGATGGGACCAGTTCTTGTCCAGAGCACACCTACCCTCACCTCAAATGTAGACATTGACGCACAGCTACTTAATGACTGGGTCGGTGATATGGTGTCATCCATTGCACCAGCATCACACGCTATATCCAAGCGAGATTCTCCATCCGCCAACTGGTTTTCGCAGGACCTCAGAATACAAAAATCTGATTGCAAAAGGCTGGAGCGGCTTTGGAGGCTTAATTACGAACCCCTAAACAAAGCCCGATACAAGGAAGCATCCAAAAAATTACACAAAGCCATTAGAAAGGCAAAAAAACAGTTCTACGCTGATGCTATTCAACAAGCTGAACATTCGAGCAGAGAAACCTATAAAATAGTAGTCTTTCTTTAAACCTAGGTGTATTGAGAGGGAGGTTCCCCCAACAACCACGCTGTGCAACAACATTTCTGACTTCTTCGACTCAAAAATTGAACAAGTCTATGAGTCCTTTGGACCAGAGAAGAAAACGGTAAAAATGGACTTGGCCGATAAAATGTCGAAAGGTGCTACCTTGACACAATTTGAGCCGATAGCTCTAAACGCGGTTACGCAAGAACTAAGCCAATGTAAGTCAGGATCTCCTGACGACCCCTGCCCTCCCAAACTCTGGAACACCATAGCTGATTTTGTGGCTCCCACCTTTCAGCAAATATGGAATAGGTCCATCTCTTCCGGGGTATTCCCGAACATCTGGAAGCACGCCACTCTCCTCCCGCTAAAGAAAAAAACAAATGGGGACCCCAAGGACCTTAGCAATCTTCGTCCGATCTCTTTGCTGGCAGCCCCAGGCAAAATGCTTGAGAAACTTATCCAGCGCCAACTGAATAAATTTATTGAAGATAATAATATACTACACGAGACGCAATCAGGCTTTAGACCCGGCTTCAGCACTGAGACAGCTCTAATTGAGGTGGCGGAGTCAGTGAGGTGGTCGATGGATTCAGGAGACTCAGCGATGCTGGTGCTCCTGGATCTGTCGGCCGCTTTTGACACGGTCGACCATGCTAAACTGCTGTCACGTCTAGCGGAGTTAGGTATCCAGGAGCAGGCACTGGGGTGGATACAGTCGTATCTGACCCAGAGAACACAGAAGGTGGCGCTAGGGACTGTCTCTTCAACACCCAAGGCGCTCAGTTGCGGTGTCCCCCAGGGTTCGGCTCTTAGCCCACTTTTATTCAATATTTACCTGGCTCCACTTTTCACGCTGATTGCCAACTGGGGGGTCAAGGCAATTTCATATGCCGATGACACCCAACTGGTGTTCCCGTATTCAGAAGTGTCGGAGGCGTCCTTTTCAAATTTCAAGGGTTGTCTCCAAGATGTGGCCTGCTGGATGAATACAAATAAACTAAAACTTAACGCCAACAAGACGGAAGTGATTTTTTTCGGCAACTGTCCACCTCCTCCACCTGATCTCTGGTGGCCGGCAGAGATGGGACAAGCCCCCTCGCCCAGCCACTCGGCAAAAAATCTGGGAGTGCGGTGGGATGACAGGCTGTCCTTTTCATCACACATCCAGCAAATAGTTGGCTGCTGCCTGTGTAAGCTGAGGAATCTTCGTAAGATTCTGCGACTCTTACCTGTAAGCTGCCGAAAAACAGTTATCCATGCCACAGTGACATCAAGGCTGGACTACGCCAACGGCCTGTATCTGGGCTTACCTAAATACCTTATACAGCGACTACAACTGGTCCAAAATGCGGCTGCGAGACTACTAATGCGGATCCCTTTTAAGCACTCAGTCTCTCCGCATCTTCTCTCCCTTCATTGGCTACCAGTAGTAAACAGAATAAAATTCAAGGCACTCACATTGGCCTTCAGATCACTGTATGGCACCTGTCCAAACTATCTGAAAGCCCGATTACCTAGATACACCCAAGCGCGCTCCCTCCGATCCAACAACCGTGTTCAGATTGCAGTCCCTCGAGCAAAAAGAGCACGGCTGGGAGGACGCACTTTCTCGGCCAATGTGGCTACAATCTGGAACACCCTGCCACCTGCTCTTCAACAGGCCCCCTCCGAGGCTTGCTTCAAGCGCATGCTGAAAACCTGGCTCTTCGCTCAACCACGCTAGCTGACTACACCTTTAGCCCTCTTGGTCAAAATTATCTTGTTCTTGCAGCGCCGGGACACCTCCGTGTGAGGTAGCTGTTCGCGCTTTACAAAATTCCGTATTATTATTATTATTACTCTGAGCAATCAGGCCGGATCATCAACATCAGGGCCGTAATAGGATACTATAGCAATCTCAGTCCCCGTAATAGCTGCCTGCACCATAATCCATCTGCCAGATTGATCTGTTAGCATGGCTTTTATGGAGCCACCAGCTCCTAATCTAAATAAGACAGCTACTCCCTTATTATGTACTGTCTGCCCAGAACAACAAAAGAATTCAATCCATCTATATTTTCCAAAGACAGTCTTACACTCGAAATAACTCAAGTGGGTTTCTTGTAAGAGGCACACTTGAGCTGAGGATTGCTCCAAAAAGTCATAATCAGCCTTTGTTTTCGTGGACATCGTAGCCCTTTAACATTCCATGAGATAAACCTTATCCTAGCAGTCATCCTATTTTACTGATTCTTCTTACCTCCCCCCTTTAGCTAAATACTCCCAAAAGGACTTACTCTTTAAGAGATAAGAGAAAAAAGAAAGAGAAAGAGGACTTATTTTTATATTTTCACCCACAACAACCCCACCCGTGCATCCCTTCCCCTCCTCCCATCCCTCCCTCCCTCGTGACCCCCTCAATCCCTCGAACCCCTGGGGAACCCTCCCTACTCCTCCGAGCATACGCCCTTTGGCCAGGAGCCTCCCGATGTGTGACTAGACAGAGATTACAGATAAAATATATACTGATCTAGCCAAAAACCTCAGCGGTATTCTTACTAGACTATAAATTTCTCCTTTATTTTTTACATTCTTTTTTTTTCTTTTTCCTTTCCCCTCCCTCTACTTATTTATTGATTCATTTAGAATCCTTATGCCAATAAGCTTTGATAATTATACCCCGCTCTCACTTCCGCTCCCACAACCTTTTCTGATCTTATCTATTCAAATTTCAACTTCCTCTGTTTGATTTAGATTATACATGTGGTTATTCCACATGATCCGTAAGGAAGCAGGGAATCTTAACTGTGTCTTAGCTAATAACAAATTCAGAATTGCCATCCTCTTGCCCAATTCCCACTGCCTTGTGGTAGTGATGTGGGAGACATAAGAGCGAATAAGGAATGAAAACGGGCTAGATAGTATAGAGCACTTCACATGACCAACTTTCAGGGCCAAAGACAAAATTTTCTCCTTAATAGCAAACGTAAAAAAGTTCACCAGAATCTTCCTTGGACGCTCTTTTCCAGGTTTCCTCCTATACAGATCACGATGGACCCTTTGAATATCAGCCATCAAGTCCAGATTTTCTCCTGACAAGTCTTTTAAAATTGTAGATTTTAAGAGGAAGACTACTAAATTCTTGATGTCACCCCCTTCAAGATCTTCAGGGACATTTAAAATCTTCAGATTATTTTTTCTAGAATGATTTTCAAGACGCTCAATATCGTCTTTCAATTCCCTGTTATGTTGAACCAGCTTATCCATTATTGCGGAAGAAGAACATAAAGCTTCCTTGATCTTAGGAATTTCTACCTCGAGGGCATCCATTCTCTGTGAGACCTCTTCCACTTTCTGTGCCAGTAATTCACAAGAGGCCTGAATGGCTACCTGATTGGTCTCTGAAATTGTAAATCTCCTGCCGATGTCTTCTTTAAGACCTAACAGGATATCTGCTAGTGTCCCGGGCACCGATGATATCAAAGGGGTGGAGGGGCTGGTCAATTGAAGCCCTAATACGGTGGATATAGGAGCTTCTTCTCTCCTCTCCGATGGAGTTCCACAGTCCTCTCCTCTGACTTCTTCCTGATCCATATCCTGGTTTTCTAGTACCGAAAGACTATTTGTAAACTCCACTGGACAGTCTACAATTATCTGCTGATCTTGTAATGCGCTCCCCCCCTTGCATTACTAGGAGAGCTCAAAGAGAGCTGATCAGCAATACCGGGAAGGACAGCAATAGGAACAGTAGGAACAGTGGCCATATTTATATTTGTATCTTGCCCCCGGTCAGATATAGTAGTAGAGAGGACCTTGTAATAGGACTTCAATGAGGGCGTAATCCTGACAACCAGTCCCCCCTCGAATCTTTTTCCTACCTCTACCTTTACCCGGGGGTGTAATTTCCGCAATCTGACTTTCTTTTCTGGAAGCAGCCTTGATTTCTATTATTGGAGGTGAGATTACAGGGGGCTTGGATACAGCTGAAACGATATTTGGAGCCCTGTTACGTAAGGTGTATCTGCTAACCGCAGGGTCAGGAATAGATACCACACTGCCACAACTCAAACCCCGCTAGTAACATCACTAACTTGCTTCTCCATGCAGCTCACTTGCTCTTGACTATAATCATTAGTCCCGGTCTCCACTGCATCAGCTCCTTGTCCTAAAGAGACTCCGGCCCCGTCTCCTGCGCTCCTCACCCATTTCTGGACCGTCTCCACCCCTCCGCGGTCCCTCAGAAGGAGAGGCAAAACAAAATCCAAATCGCCCGAATCACACGATCCCCCCGCCGGGAGCCTCCCGACCTCACCTCCAAATGCGTCGATTCCCAATCTGGTGGAGCCCCTCAGTTGACAAAAAACAAGTTCCCCTGGGGAGGGCTGCTGAGACCACCGCCAGAGATTTCTCCGCCTCCACTGTCTGGCGGCTCCGAGAACACGGAACCACGGAGGCTCCGACACTGCTCCTCCCGCGGCATCGCACACCATCAGGTCCGTGCCCCACCAGAACGCCCCCAGGGAGGGGAGAAAAAAAACGCGGAAAGAAAACGGCAAGTGAATATCCCGCAGAGTATTAGGACGACATTTTTCAAAAACGGGGATTTATACGGGGAGAAAAGATTAAAACTTCACCACCCGCTAAACGCTAATGACAGCTCAAGACGCCACACATCGGGAGCTCCGCCGCGGCCGTTAGCTTCCGGCCGTCATGTTCCCCCTAATACTCTAAAGGATATGCATTTATAGCTGACACCAGCTAGTGGGTGGAGGGGGATTCTGGGCATTCCCTAACTAATGGGGTAAATATTTCCAATGGAAACACAATCCACTTTCTTCAGCCATTCCTGTTTTCATTTTGCAAACAATCTCAAAGTGCCCCTCACCCTCAAAACCCTAGGAAGGGAAACCATTCTCTCCTTATACTGATCCTGTGTTCCCCTTCAGAGACGTGGACAGGAAAATGAGCAGTCCCTCCTCTGTAGGCACTCAAAACCAATTTTGGGGGTAATTTTCTTCCCAGTTGGTTTGATGCCAACCTAAGTAGATGGACAAAGGCTGGGGTTTTTTCAGTTGTCTCTTAACATTTACTTGTGACAGGGAAGGCCCCTGTTAGACCTGGCACCATTGGCGTGAGTCTCCCTTCCATTTTTCGCTGTGTCTACTCTGTTTTTGCTGGTTATAGATGCTCTGGGTGCTGTGCCACTGCCATTCAGTGCCACAGCGCGAATGCTCCCTTTGTAAAGATGACATGTGAATTGGTACATCCATGATTGGCTTATTTGGTTTACCTGTTAGTCCCTAGTAGCGTGGCCTGTGTGTGCCCAGGGCTGGTAAACCGAATGCTGCTGCTGGGCCTGCAGCACTGGTTTGTGCCACCCACAGAAGCAGCTTGTAAAGTGTGTCTCAGACCTGCCACTGCAGTGTCTGCGTGCAGTCCAGAACTGCCATCTTGGCTGTGAAGTGCACCCACTTCCCAGCCCCTGAACCTTCCCTTGGCATCCTGTAAGCCACCCTTATGATAGGGTGCATTGTATATGTAAGGTAGGACATGCTGAAATGTGTGTAGCATGTCCTAGTAGTGAATTACACCCAAATTTGTTTTTCACTACTGTAAGGCTACCTGTTCTCCATAGGCCAGAATGGGAGGTTTTGGCTATTACATTCTATAGTCCTAACTGACCCATAGAACACGGTAGAAAAACGAATTTAGTATGCCTGAGCTCAGAATATTAAAATACATCTTTTAGTGAAGGTTATATTATTAAGCCTGGGCGTTGAACTACGCTCCGTTCGCGGAGCTTGCGTAGTTTTGGCAACTTCGCGACTCGCATAGAGCGCGAAGTTGCAGATTGCTACGCAATCTAGCGCGTAGCGTAGTAGTTTTGATTCCTCGCGCATTCAATATTCATTCTCGCGCGTGCGGTAACGTCTTACCGTGATTCTGCGATCGCCAACTTGCTTTTCTGTCCGTTCGCGAGCGCCACGAGATTTGTAATATGGCTGCCCAAGCCCGCGAGAGTGTGCGAACGCGAACACGTCATTCGGGCGCGCGAGCTGACTTCCGGCGGCTGTCTTGGTAAGATCGCGATCCCGAACATGCAAAAACTACAATCTGGCGAAGAATATCTCTCGAGCTTCATAAAACCTTCTCTAAAATGATCATTTTGCTCAGAAAAACTCCTCAGATTGTGATTTTGCTGTAGTCTTTTGTGTAAGGAGGAGTCCTTTAATTTTTGTAACTCTTTTTTTCAAGAGGAAGGAAGTGCCCCTGAGTCTACAACTTCCTGTTCCTGTCCAGCAGGCTCCTCCCAGTGCTTTGTGCATGTGCTGTTCACTTTCATTTGGATTTGGAGCTGGAAGGATCACTTTTTGTGTCTGTCTGCTGCATCATTCCATTGGATTGGATGTATTTGAGGACTTTTTGATTTGAGATTTAATTTACTACAAGTAAGTTGGAGAATTGGTGTGTTTGTTTCATTGGGGCTTGTTTGTACCTACATTTTTCTGGGATTTTCATTGTTTTTTAAAATTATTGTTGTGGCTGGTGGCCTGTACTTTCAATAGGGGCCTAGTTGTTTTTCTCTGCAATTTCAGCCAGTAGGGTACCCATGGGTCCATGTTTTGTGGTGTCTGTAGAATTTTAAACATCATGTAGGGCATGGATGGCATAGGATTGAAATGCTAAATGTGGCTGTGGTGTATTTCACTGTTGGTGTGTGTGTGTGTGAAATACCATTGTTGGATGTGTGTGCTTGATGTGTAACTTCTTTCCAATCCTTTCGTAGCCCTGTTGATTTTCATTTTTGTATTAAAGCTGTGTTGTTTAGCAGGCCTCCTTTGTCCGGTCATATATTATAGGCCTGCTTCAGTTCATTGTTTTCCATGGCCTGTTGTGACTGTGAGTGCCCATGTGGCTTGTGGCAATTTTGTGGTGGTAGTTTAGTAGTGTTTGCTTCTTTTTCCACAAAGGCCTGCATTTCTTTTCTTTGTTCCCCTTGGCTTATGCTTGTTGTTGTTGTGTCCTCCTGGCCATGTGTGTGGCGGCCATTTTGTGAAGGCAGGCATTGTGCTTTTGCCATAGGCTTACATTGACTGTTCCAAGCTTGTGGCCTAGTCTGCCAGTAGGCCCAGAGGTATTCAGCCTCAAATCTTTGGTGCGTTATTTAAATTTACAGTTTGTGTTGTCTGTTGATTTTTTTTTACACCATGATTGGCTTTGGATTTTATTGCAAAATGTGTTTTTTGGGGTGGAATAGCAGTTTTTTGGTGTGTGTTAAATAAATAGGGATTTTTAGCGAGTAGGTAACTCTAGGGATTCAGCTCGCGTACTTTCGGTAACTCTGCACAGTGCGACAACGCAGACTTACAGTTTTCGGCATTTTTGCGCTCTCAATATGCGTGTTCGCGCACGCGATAAAGCCTTTTTGTACAGTTCGTGATCCCGAACACGCAGCATTTGCAATCTGGCAAACAATATCTCGCGAGCAACATAAATCGTTCTCGAAAACGCTGATTTTGAGCATTTGCTAAAAAAAGCTCCTCAGGTTGTCATTCAGCTGTAGTTTTGGAGCACGGAGAAGATTTTATTTTTTAAAATATATTTTTGAGAGAGGAAGTAAGTCCCACAGAGACTACAACTTCCTGTTCCTGTCCTTTGTAATCACTTTTTGGTTATTATTGTGGTGGGTGGCCTGAGCATGTGTGCGGTGGCCATTTTAGGAAGGCAGGCATTGTGCTTTTGCCATAGGCGTACATTGACTGGCTTCCATTTCTTGTTGTTGTGGGTGTGTGGCAGCCATTTTGTGGAGCCATCCAAGCAGTGTGCTTGCTTTTGCCATTCTGTTCCAAGCTTGTGGCCTATTCTGCCAGTACGCCCAGAGGTAGTCATCCTCAAATCTTTGGTGCATTATTTAAATTTACATTTTGTGTTGTGTGTTGAATTATTTTTTTACACCGTGTATGGCTTTGGATTTCATTGCAAAAGGTGTTTTTTGGGGTGGGATAGCAGTTTTTGGGTGTGTGTTAAATAAATTGGGCTTTTCAGCAAGTAGGTAACCCTAGGGATTCAGCTCGCGTACTTTCGGTAACTCTGCACAGCGCGACAACGCGGACTTACAGTTTTCAGCATTTTCACGCTCTCAATATGCGTGTTCGGGCACGCGATAAAGCCTTTTTGTACAGTTCGCGATCCCGAACACGCAGCATTTGCAATCTGGCAAACAATATCTCGCGAGCAACATAAATCCTTCTCGAAAACGCTGATTTTGTGCATTTTGCTAAAAAAACTCCTCAGGTTGTCATTCAGCTGTAGGTTTGGAGCACGGAGAAGCTTTTATTTAAAAAAAAATATTTTTATGAGAGGAAGTAAGTTCCACAGACACTACAACTTCCTGTTCCTGTCCTTTGTAATCACTTTTTGGTTATTATTGTGGTGGGTGGCCTGAGCATGTGTGTGGCGGCCATTTTAGGAAGGCAGGCATTGTGCTTTTGCCATAGGCGTACATTGACTGTCTTCCATTTCTTGTTGTTGTGGGTGTGTGGCGGCCATTTTGTGGAGCCATCCAAGCAGTGTGCTTGCTTTTGCCATTCTGTTCCAAGCTTGTGGCCTAGTCTGCCAGTACGCCCAGAGATAGTCATCCTCAAATCTTTGGTGCATTATTTAAATTTACATTTTGTGGTGTGTGTTGAATTATTTTTTTACACCGTGTATGGCTTTGGATTTCATTGCAAAAGGTGTTTTTTGGGGTGGGATAGCAGTTTTTGGGTGTCTGTTAAATAAATAGGACTTTTCAGCCAGTAGGTAACAGGATTCAGCTCGCGTACTTTCGGTAACTCTGCACAGCGCGACAACGCGGACTTACAGTTTTCGGCATTTTCGCGCTCTCAATATGCGTGTTCGCGCACGCGATAAAGCCTTTTTGTACAGTTCGCGATCCCGAACACGCAGCATTTGCAATCTGGCAAACAATATCTCGCGAGCAACATATATCCTTCTCGAAAACGCTGATTTTGTGCATTTTGCTAAAAAAACTCTTCAGGTTGTCATTCAGCTTTAGTTTTGGAGCACGGAGAAGCTTTTATCTAAAAAAAAATATTTTTGAGAGAGGAAGTAAGTCCCACAGAGTCAGAGACTACAACTTCCTGTTCCTGTCCTTTGTAATCACTTTTTGGTTATTATTGTGGTGGGTGGCCAGAGCATGTGTGGCGGCCATTTTGTGGAGGCAGGCATTGTGCTTTTGCAATAGGCCTGCATTGTCTGTCTTGTATTCCTGACCTTTTCTTGTTTTTGTGAGTGGCCTGGCTATGTGGTGGCGGCCACTTTGTGGTACCAGCCACTGTGCTTTTTCCATAGGCCTCCAAGCTTGTGGCCTAGTCGTACAGTAGGCCCAGGGGTACTACTCATCAATCATCACGGGTGCATGGAATTTAAACAACCGTTTTTGTGTTGTACGTTAAATTTCAACATCATGTATGGCTTTGGATTGAATTGTAAAATGTGGCCTTTACTTTTTTTCGGGGGTAGATTTCACTTTTTGGGTGTTGTAAATAAATACCTTTAGTTTTTATGTGTATATGTTCGTTGTTGTTGCTCCCTGATGCTGCATCCATTCCATAAGATGTACACATTTTTATTTAGGGCAAACAGGCTAGACTACATTTATGTTTTTGTTCTTTGCTATTCTTCTTCCTGAGTGTACAAGGTACAAATACACCAGGATCCCTGGCCTTGTCAGTCTCTTTAATGGCTGGCTATACTGTTGTTGTTCACTGACTTCATAAAATTTAATAATTGTGACCACCCACCAGACACTAAGAAGTTATATATTATATTATTGTTCTTTTGACTGATGTTCTTCTGGCTTTTTTGCTTTTAGGTGCACAAAAGACAGAGGACGTGTGTCATCATCATCCACCGTTGTGGTGCCAGACCAACGTCCTGCTGCTGTACACGACGTGACGTGTGAGTGACCTGACCAGGCATCTCTGCAACTTGTGCAACTGAGTGCTGTTTTGACATCTGAAGAAGATGCCCCCTAAGAAAGCAGGTAGCAGGTCCTCCGGTACCAAGAAAGTTGCCATGGAGAAGAAGGAACAGAAAAAGAAGGAAGTGTTACTTAAGTCTGGTGTGCCTCCCAAAACCTTTTTTGGGATACCAAAAATTACGCCTGCAGCAGCGGTGTCAGGGGGGCAAGCTGGGGGCAGCACCTCCATGTCAGTGGGCCCAACCCACCAACCCAGGCCCAAGCAGATAAGTGTGGAAGAGATAGCCAGCCTTATGGTGGAAAGCAGTGATGTTGAGCCTGAACTAAACTTATCGCTATCTCAAAGTAGTACACAATCAACGCAGGAGGGAACACAGCAGATAAGTGGTCAACAGCCGCAACCACCACCTGCAATAGTAGCTGTAGTTCCTCCTGAAGTAGGGGCAGTTCAGGAAATTGAGCCTCATGCAGAGGAAGAAGAGGAAGCGACTCCTTTAGAAGTTCCATTGGCTTCCAAATCCCCAGCAAGGAAAAGGAGGGTTAGTACATCAAGTTCTTCACCAAGCCCCCCTTCTGATGATCTAGATGCCACTTGGAAGCCACAAACTGAGTCTGAGAGGGAAACACGTCACAAGAGCAGGCATGGCAAAAAGGAAGGTTCAAGAAAGCCTAACACTTATGGAGGTTGATGTAGAAGAGCAGGAGGATGATGATGATGATGATGAGCCAGTCATCACGAACATCACTCCCGGGCCTGAGGAGATGGAGACCTACATTTTTACACTATCCAAAATGGCTGCAAGGGATGTAGCACGCATACCTCCAACACAGGTAACACCAACATGACCTCCAGCTTCCATATTTACATTAGCAAAGGGCCGGCAGCGTCCTACATCCAGCACAAGCACCACCTCAGCAGAAGTAGGTAGTGGTACTGCACAGAGTCAAATTCAACACACACCCTCCAGTTCATCCGGCATTGGAAGTGGGAGTGGCACCTCCAGCAGGAGACAAAAGTTAAGCTCCCCAGTGTGGGAATTCTTTACGGTTAGTGGAAAGGAGGAGAACATTACTATATGCTCCGTTTGTCATACCTCTGTTAGTCGTGGTAAGGTTGGTACAAACTATGGTACCGGAGGCCAAATGACCCATCTGAAAAAACACCACGCAATCCAGTGGGAGGAGCACCTTAGTCGCATGAAAAAAACTGGAACCATTGCTGTTGGGCATAAATGAGTAGAAAGTCTGCTCACAGTGGAACAGGAAGAAGAGGGAGACATTCTCTGTGGTAGTGGTACACAAAGTAGCCCTGTCCCCAGGACTGCAGTGGTAACTCCCACATCCTCAGCCACATCTCATTGGCACAAGAGTAAGAGTCAGCCTGAGACACCAAGGAGTACTGCTGGACCAAAAAGTGCGACGTTGACCACAGGAAGGAATACCATGCAGCCTACCATTCTTAGCATGTTTAGTAGGCCGGAGGGGCAGTACGAACGCAACCACCCAATAGCACGTTTGTACAATGCGAAGCTGGCTAAAATGTTAGCACTGGACCTTCTCCCTTTTTCTTTTGTTGAAGGGGTGGGTTTTCTTGAATTTGTGACCACCATCTGCCCAAAATGGAAAGTTCCCAGCCGCTACTATTTCGCAAGAGTTGCTGTTCCAGCACTACATCACGACGTGCTGGAATTGCTTGTAAAAGCCTTAAAACAGAGTGCTGTTCAGAGTATACACCTGACAACAGACATGTGGACCAGTTGCCAAGCCACTGATTACATGTGCATCACTGCACACTGGGTCTCTTTTTCGGGTGTTAAAGATAAGATATCTGACGGTGTTGTTGACACCGCTGAGATTTTAAAGACACTCGCAAACATGCAACTGTAGCCATGTTTGCTATGGAAAAATCTCATACTGCTGCAAACATTTTGGATGAGTTTAACAGCAAGGTGTTTGAATGGCTGCGACCAAGAGGGCTTACCATTGGTTTTGTTGCCACGGACAATGGCAGTAATGTAGTTAGGGCCATGAAAGATGGTGGCTATTTCAGGGTGCCATGTTTAGCACACTGCATTAATATTGTTGTTCAAGACTTTCTGAAAAATGAAAGAAAAGTCAGCAGCTTACTGACCACCTGCAGAAAAAGATGCACACATTTCAACCATTCTTTTAAAGCCCTGAAGCAGCTGAGGGTCATTCAACGTGAGCATAAAATGCCAGTCAAAGCACTTATCCAGGAGGTGCCAACACGTTGGAACTCAACGTATTACATGCTTGAGCGTCTGTTTGAGCAGTACATACCACTTAATGCTTATGTCATGAAAAGGTCAGGGGATCCTACTGTGAAAGGCATGACAGTTGAGATGGCCCAATGGGACCTCGCCAAATGCCTGACAGAGATGCTACTTCCTTTTGAGGTCTTCACACGTGAAGTGAGCAGGGAGGACTGTACTAAGGGCCAAGCTATCCCATTGTTGTACATGCTAGAGCAAGAGCTGAAGGAGGTGTCAGAAATGTACGCAGGTGTGGATGACAAAGTAGACGCAAATTATTTGGCAGACACCTTAGTCGCTCGCTTATCTGACAATACAAGGATTCAAAATAACATTGTGTCACATCCACATTACATTACTGCCTCAATTTTGGATCCACGTTACAAATTATTGCTGCGCAGTAATGAAGTAATTCCTTTTTCAGAAGTGGATGTTGCCCAGTACAAAACTTTGATAGCTGAGGAAGCCACTGACTTTAAAAAGGAAAGGATCTTAATTAGAGGCCCGCCCCCCCAGGGTAGAAAAAGTACTGCAGGGCACCCAGAGTCAAGTTCTACATCAGAGGCCGAGAGCAGTGCGTTTGCCTCCCAGCAGTCAACAACACTGCCAGCAATAACATCAACAGCACCAACAGGATCATCAGGCACATTTAAAAAAACGGCAGGTGATTGGTTTCTACGGAAAGGGTTTTGTACGTCCATGACTGATGCAAAGGCAAAAGAGGCCAAGCAAATCGGAGCACCCCTGAACATTGAGCAGATGGTTCAGGCCTATCTAGATGACACAACAGAGGTCTTCATGGAGCAAAGCCCATTGGTGTATTGGTATGGGAAAAGAAGCCAATGGCCAGTGCTCAGCAGGCTGGCGATAAAGTATGTGGCTTGCCCTGTTGCAAGTGTCTCTTCAGAGCGTGTTTTCAGTGCTGCTGGTGCCATTGTTACTGTCAAAAGGACCAGTCTCTCGCCCAAAAGCATTGAGAGGTTAACCATGATTAAAATGAATCAACACTTTATACCACCGGAGTACAAAATACGTGAATCACAGCAGGAAGAGGAGAGCGACTTCGATTACATAAATAGTGGGTTGTTAGACGTACTTCTGTCCGAACCACCAGAGTTTGAGGACGAGCTCCTCTTCCCTGACAACTAGGCTTTCAAATTGTTCTCCCTTCCTTTATTTATGTGTGACTTTGTATCTGTTTTTCTGGTTCAAAATCTAATCACAACAAATCCATCAACAGTCTCCTCTTTTTATTTCCCTATTGGAGTTGCACGTCTGTGCATAACTGTCCACTCCACTCCTCAGGGTCCTGCTCCATCTTCCTTACTCTCCCTAAGTACATTTCAAGCAAGCAAGACATTGGATGAGATGGAGAATAGTACAATACATGTTGCCTCTAACAGTCCCTCCATAAGAAGTGAAATGTGACTCCAGCTATATTCCGTTTTGTTTCCAAGCCGAAAGAAACTCATCACTGACTGTCAGAAGGCTAGGCAGGCATCAGATCTGACAGCCAAAGAGAACAGCAAGACAGGTAATGAGTGATTATTGTGAATGATGGCATGCATTGCATTGGATTCTGGCTGACTACGAATAATTGTGCATGAAGTAGAACTATACTAGTTTATCGACAAAGTAAAAGTGACTCAGGTGTGGTGACAGTTAATGTTTCCTTGTTGTTTAATAATAACCACATTGCACTCCTACCACTGCAGGTGCCGGCCAATATCCGTTGCAATTTTGTAATATGGAATATATTATAAACTTAATCAGTCACTATAGACTGAGTTGGTGTTGGAGAATACGTACCACACGGTCATCATCATGATGCTTCTGAGCATACTATCTTTGCACACAGTCAGTTGGATCGGAGAAAATTGATGGAATAACTGCGTTTCATGGGCTTACTTAAAAGTTAAACAGTTTGAACAAGAACCACAGCAGACCTAGGCTAGATGTCCGTGTAGTGGTGTGGACTGGAGTAGAGTGTAGTGGTATGAGGGACAGTGGCGCATTGATTTAGTCACTTCATTTGGAAAATGCTAGGTTGCTGCAGTGCATATGACATTTCTCTGGCTCGGTCAAAATGTAAGTAAGGGGTAGGGTACCTGGCCTGTGCCGCGGTTCTCCTGTTCTGTGGCTGTGCTGGCTCCTGAGTCCTGTCCCGTTGTTTTTGTAGCTTAATGCTGTAGAGTAGACACTATGTATCCTATCCAAGCTGCCTCAGTCTGAAAGTGTTCTCTCCAGAGTCTTGTCTTCTCGTCTTGCACTCCACTGTAATTGAGTTTATTGTTTTAAATGCAGTAATTTTTCAATACCCCGTTTGTTTTTCCATCTACACTTACAGGCCGACCTTTAACCTGTGCTATAGTGGGAGAAACGACTCACACTTACCTTACCAATCCGCATCAGGCAGGCAGTGGTACCCAAGATTGATGTGCGGAGTGTCCATGGAAGGGAGGACCAAGAGGAATGACGAGAATGATGCAACTCCACATTTGGATCAGTATAATACACTAACTTTAGTATCATTCATCATTCGTCTTTAAATTTATTTGATTGCTTTTTTCTCTTCAATCATTACGACTGTGTGGTGTGGTTTGTTTGGTAATTGATCCCTACAACTATTTTTTAACTTGCTTTGCTAGCTTGAAAAATAAAAGTAAGCCCGGTACAGCATGTAATTTGGTTCGGTCTGAGCTTTGAGGGCGGCAGACAGGCAAGGCAAATTTCAATTTCTTCCCTGTACTGTCTCATTGGGTAATAGTAGTTATAGTAAGTACAACTCATTATCATTAACCATCAAGTTCTCTTCTTCAGCATACATGCATTTGATTTTTCTCACTTTATACTTTGATTTCTTTGATAATGGATCATGGTCGTCTTACAAGATTGTGTTTTACTTTTGTTGTGTCCATGCATACTGTCTGTTCTTCTTTCTCAAACCTTTCCCAAAACCCCACTTCCCATCCATTCATCAATCCCTAACCCTCTTCCCCAGGGGCTGTGTGATTTATATTGAGGTGTGATGTGATGACTACATTAAATGTACACCAACAATTAATCACACGCTTGCTAGGGCAGATGTGGTGAAAGCTACACTAATTGAATTTCAACTAAGGCAGGGCAAGGATCTTCTTCTGCTTGCCCACCCATGCTGTAGTTTAATTTGTGTTCTCTTCTACTACTCCTCCCACAGTCTCTGAGTCAAGTGACTTTCTCTTTCTTTTTTCAAATGCTATTGCCAGTGTCTACTACTACCACCACAATAATGGCATCTTCTCTGTTAATTTGGGAAACCAACCATGCAGCCATGAGTGTGCCGAACTTCATCATCAATCACAGGTAAGATAAGTTTGGTGGGAGGTATGGACTAGGAGGAGAGACTGACAGTACTATTATGACAATTAAAAATAACTCAGTGAGGGGTACTGCATCTATCGGTTTGTGTGTTACAAAATCGGCAGAACTTTTAAATCAAACACTGGCTGTGGGCATGCAGCAGCACGGAAACAAAGTAACAAACCATGTAACTTAGATTGAATTTGGAAAACTGTAACCCACCACAAAACATTAGCATCGTATAAGTAAATAGTATAAAATTTAATATCCCCTAACAAAAATAAACTATCCCACTCTGACCTAACCCACCCCCTCCCTAACCCCAACCAATGTCCAAAACGAAACGAAAGTCCAAGAGTCCCAATGTCCGAACGAATCCCCAACGCCCAAAAACCCACCCACCAACAAAAGGAATTAAAAAAGGGGCAAATGACGAGATCCTCTATTGTCGGCGGGCCTTCCGATGTTTGTCCACCAGGATCTTTACACGCTCCTCTAGGTTCTCCTCTAAGCGGGCCATCCCGCGGAGCAGCTGGTGGCGAAATGCCCTGCAGTTACATGCAGGGTGGGGGGCAGCAGTGCTTGAAATGGAGGCGCGGCGGCGGGCGGCTGCCGGACCATGGCGCCGTGAAACTGGAGGCTGTGCCTGACTGGGGCCCGGGGCATTGGAGGAGGCTGCAGCTGCAGCCGCCTCCTCCTCCTCCTCCGCCTGAGCCACCAGCCGGCGATAATGTTCGCAGATGGCCTCCAGTTTACGGCGCCGGGCCCTAGCGGCCAACTCCTTCTGAGATGGTTTTGTGGATGTGGAAGGAGTATCTATATCAAGAAAGAAAAAGAACATGTTGTAGCCAATACTCTTAGCAAAACAGAAACACTAAAATCATTCTACACATAGTGTCACAGTATCACTAGCAAGCACAGTTCATAACATTTGTGATTTGGTGGTAAGTATCTCTACTCCTACTTCCTTGGACTCTTAATATTTGTGGGAGTTTCCGACATTATAAATATAATCGTACTATGTACTCCGGTACACCAGTCGTGTTGTTCTTATCTGTAGTTTAGCCCAATTACATAACCTTGTTGTAGCCGGCATGCCAGCTCAGTCAGCTAAGCTAAGCTTGCACCCAAGAGAAACAGATATGAGCCACATGATGCAGACTCACGTTAGTTTTATTTACTACTACTGTCTGCAGGCGGGGAAGCTCATATTTTTGTATGACAGACTCTGTCTGTTACATGAGGGCAAATGCACAATTTCACTTACACCGTGCCCTGGGTACTACAAAAATGCTGATTATTTATCTGATCCAATGATCATTGCTTATATTCATATTATAGATGCTAATACGATACGACATCAGGTCAGTAGCGGTCGGTGGTGGGAGTGCTGCCGGGCGGTGACGTGGGAAGGTGCAGGGTGGGGATAGTAAACTATGGATTAAGGACAATCACAGGTAATTAAACAATACATTAAAAAAAAAAATTGTTGCACGCACTCCATCGAATTCTGCGGTGCAGTGCGCACATTGAAAATATATATATATTTTTTTTCTATGTTGATTACCTGTATTTGGCCGTAATACACAGTTTACTCGCCAGTGCCACTCACCCGTCCTCTCCCCATGTCACCGCCCGCCAGCACTCCCACCACCAACCGCTACTGCAGAGGGTACTTTGCATTCATTGATTGTGTAACCAATAACTATAAACAACAGATAGGCCACCCTTTGCAGGCTGGCTGACCCAATCGAAAATACATTAATAATAATAGGTAGGGAGTGGTCCCCAGAGTGGGAGGAAGGGGTTTCCGCTTGATAATATATATATATATATGACGTGCTTGCAAACTACTGCAAGTCTACTGTATTCTGATAATACTACCTATATTCCCCTACGCTTTGCTACTGTCGCGCAGTTTCTTTTACATTTTCTTCAAAGTAAGAATCTCCAGTGACACTTTCCACCGATACTGTCTATTGATGATAGTGCATCCAGGCATACATCCATTAAAGTAAACGTTTATCCTTCTTTTTTATATATCTCATACTTAGTTGGTTTCACCAACAACCACCCATGCTTTCGCTCCTTCCTTGCTTGCCTTGGCTTTGAGTTTGAATTTGAACCAAATAACGCTGATTCTTGCTATCTAGCACTATCCACCCATACTGTGTCGCCCACCAAGGCAGGCACTCTCTTTCACCTTCCACCCATCCTTCAACAACCCATGCATCTGATCTGATTACTATCAGCCACCTATGCATGCTTCCAACAACATATCCTTCTCTGCCAGTCAGTCATATTATTTATCTCGCCCGTCCTTCCACCCTTAGTTCTTTCCCTCTTTGTTCAACACATCCATCAAGGTCATCTGATCTGAGTTTGTCTTCTCCATAAAACCTTCACAGCTGATTTTGGAGTCAAATAGAAGAGGCCATTGGTTACTCAACTCACGCTGCTAATGCTAAGTAAATGATGTCTTCTTCAACCGTTGTATAATGTTCACTACAACTTAATAAGTCGCACAGTACAGTGAAATAGTGAACACACTTCCATCTAGTAGTAATGTCAAGAAGTAATGAATATAACTTACCGCCGCCGGTCACTGCTGCTGGCTCCCCCCCTGTCTCTCCTGCATGTGCCGCCAGTTCTCCTGCCCCCTCCGGAATGGCCGCATCGCCGCTGGCCCCGCCGGCACTGGTGGATGGTAGTGTGCCTAGAAAAAAACATCACAAATTTTTAGATGCCTGGAAACCCCCCCCTATTTTAAGTGTTCACTTGGAACATTGAAAAAAAAGTTGATACAACATACATCAGCACTAGACAGTAAGTACAGTCAGTAGACAGACACTAGTAGTGATATGGTTCCTAGGGTCATCTAGTCCTACTCTACTCTTTTGAAAGTTAACCTGAGCCATGTGTAACCCTTTTAGATTCATCATGTCGACTACTACTCTTTTGGCACATATTTAATTATACCTGCCAGCTTATTGCCATGTGCAGTAGATGCCTTTGAGGCCACTTGACTGTTGCGTACAAGTGAAGAGGTAAAAAAACAACCCACTTATTGAGTTTGTTTAGTCCATATTGCTTAGCCATCACATATATGTTACAATTTTTGCCATGACTGCAAAATGCTTGCATTCACCAGTATACTATCTAACGGCTAACGCGCAGCATTTTTCTCATATAATAGGCGGAAGATTCCCTTCTACAAACCAGAGATTTACAGAGCATATTATGATGCAAGATGATTTAACCAGTATTTCTACGTTCTACGGTGAGGGGTCTTCCAGAATTCAAAAGATCTTGACTCTTATTCTTGTTGTCATGCACTTGTAAATGTTTACTGTTTTAATCTTAGGCTTTTTGCTGGCCTATTGACTAGGGGTGGGCGGAATTTGCGAAAGTGACTTTCGCAAATTATCGCGAAAATGTTAAATATCTCCGCAAACAAGCGGAAATATCGCGAAGATGCGGAAGTTTTTTTCCTGCCTGTTCGGGGTATTTTCTGCGTGGTCGCGGCTCGCCAACTTACCCATGCGGTTGCTCGCGGGCGCGGCCATCTTGTTTTCACTCTTCCCGCGGTGCATGATCGCAAGAAGAAAGACGTGATCGCGCGACCAATGACATTACTGCAGGGCGTGAACTGTCGCAAGAAAGCGCAAATGGCTACCAGCAATCCAACATCTCGTGGAGAACTTGTCGGCAAACGCGGGGATTCAGGTAAGGCGATCGCGCGCGCGAGAATGTATTATTTTACAGTGCGAGCAAGAAACAAATTATCGCTAAGCTGCGGAATGCAGAAATTTTGACATTTTCGCGCTCTCCGCGGAACGCGAAAATGTCAAATTATCGCAATTTCCGCGAGCGGAACGGAAATTTAGCCCAGGCCTACTATTGACTATGGCTGTAGTAAATTAAATTTCATATTAACGATGTACAGAGTTTGATACTTGTTTCAAATAAACCTTTTGAACTTACACATACACTCTGTGGTATTTGGTGTGGTGGGGTGGACTTACACAAGTGAGTGAGCAAAATGGTGTTATTATGTTCTGGGTTGTCTGTCTCAGTCATCATCAACATTATGTATCTTCTTCGAGGGGGGGGTCGGGAGTGGGACCCTAATGTGAGACACTATAGCTAGTCGGTCAGGGGATCGTGGGTTCTTCGGACTGAGGTGTGATCAGTAAGGTCCAACCTCCCATCAACAACATCCTATTTTGTTGTGCATAGTTCTGTATGTGGCTCTGCAGAATCACTAGACAACAGTAGTATCATGTACTATCCGATCAAAAATACTAGTCAAATATCTGGTTGGCCATGTTGTTTGTGGTAATTGTCAAAGCCTCAACATTGAGAAGACTTGAAGAGGACAACCCAAAGGACAGGACACAGTGGCTAGAGCTATTGGTCAATCAGAGTTTTATTATTCCAAAGAAAACCTTCTATAAAGAGTGGGCAACTGTGCAAGCTTTGCTACAGACAGAGTAATAATAGTAATAGTAGTAGCAGTAGTAGTACAGAGAGTCATAGCAGAGGCAGTTAGAAGCAACTTAGTTAGAGGCAGGGATAAACAGAATTTGGATACAGATAGTCAAGGTCAAAGAAGTAAGCTTTTGTAAAAAATAGAATTAGAAAGTGGAACCATAATTTATAGCTCGGAAAAAAAAGATGCAGTAAAAGTTAGGGAAATATAAATGTCAATATAACCACTGGAGGACTTACTAGGGCCAGCAGCAGGAGCCTCGGTAGAGGAGCGGTCCTGTGGTTCCTCCGCCGACTCCGACCCCGTCTTCTTGCCCCTGGGTGGTGCTGATGATCATGTAAAATATAATAAAGAAAGAGACAAACATTAAGGAGTGCTGTGAAACAAATAATAATAAATCATTTGGAAAAATAAGTCAAACAACATTTTAGGAAACAACAATTGCAATAAAATTGACCTATCTAATCAGATGGATCGACTACTGGCTTCTTCCTGCATTCACGGATCGTCTACTTATTTATGAACACTCCAGTGTTCCATAATCATTCTGATTACAACACGAAGCCTAGTAAGTACCACCTGACATACACCACCTATTCCAGACGTGCCAATTGTTCACTAAGTCTGCATTTCCATTTTTTTCAGCCATCAAATGCATAGATGAGATGGAGGACACACGCATACATTAGTGCATACATACATACAACAAATTGTGGGTTGGTTGCATGATTCTGATCTAGTTCTGCTACTGACTGACCATGCTAAGCCTACAACTCACTAAACAAAGTACAAAAGGTTCGACGGAGGACTGGGGTAAGCAGCACTCAGTGACAGAGGAGGCGTCACGCAGACCGTATAAAACAATTATTAACTAATACTAACAAACTAAACCTAGTATCCAATATCCATCCACCACTGTTTCACAGTAGGACAATGGAAGGACTAGAGTCTCTCTAGCAAATCGCATTACCTAACTTCAGTTCTGTAAAATAACTCTTACATAATCAGCATCAGCACAAGCTAGCGCAAACTAAGTTGCAAACAAGTAAGAGTACCACCGAGTACCTGGGTCCTTAAATCAAAGAACATTTTGCTTTTTGGAACGTAATTTACCAGCAACGCTTGGCACGAAGCAGTAATCTTGTTGTTCATCAAATTTAATATACACAATAAGTTACTCACCAAGCCCGATGACCTCGACACCTAGCAGGTCCAACAGGTCCTGCTCCCGGTCCAGGATGTCGGACCACCGGTGGACTAGCTGATTGTGGGTGCGCCGGACCCCAGAGCACCGGAACACGGTCCGGCGCACCTTCGCCCACCGACGGTGCCGCTCCTGGGTAGCGTACCCGGAGCCGGGCCTGCCGCCTGCTGCCAAGGTCAAGGGGAGATGGCGCTGGATGAAAAAAACAAGGGCGGCCACCTCCTCCTCCCCAAACAGTTGCCGGGCCTGCACCCCTGCAGGACGCATTCTGCCGCAAGGCAGGCGGCCCTTCTCTGCTCCTGCAGGTCCCTTGCCCTTGGCTTTCGGTGGGCCCTTGGCCATGGTTCTGGGGTGGGTGGGAGGCGGAAAAGAAAAGTTAGAAGGTGAAAACAAAGTTAGGGGGAAGAAGATAGAAAGAACTTTACAAAAGTAACAAAAACACAGTAAAAGTAGAAATAAAATGCAAAATATAAACTTAGGCAAAGAGCGAGATAGATAATAACTAAAAAAAAGTCAGAAAAAATGCTTTAAAGACAAAGGATTGCAAAGATAAAGGGAGGATACAAAAGTAGGCCCAGAACCATAGCATAGAGTGAAAAACAAGATGGCCGCGCCCATTCGCGACCGCGTGGGTAAGTTTGCGCGATATTTCTCGCGAACATGTACTATTCATCGCGAACAAGTAAAATGCGCTCCCGAACACGTCAATGCACATCGCGAACACGCTATCCGTGACGCGGAACAGGAAATAGGCATCGCGAGCGGGCGGGACAATTGAAAAACAAGATGGCCGCGCCCGTTGGCGACCGCATGGGTAAGATCGCGAGATATATCCCCCGAGCATGCAAACAGCTCCCCGAACACGCTCACCGCGCTCCCGAACAAGAAAAAGCCATCGCGAACGGGCGCACCAAGCAACTACGCAAGCTCGAGAAGCTACGCGAAGGTCGCGTAGTGCAAGTACATCTTCGCGAAGCTTCTCGAAGCGCGGCTACGCGAACTACGCCCAGGGTTAATTTTTATATTCTGTATTTGAAACTACCACTTTTAGAGTATAGGTACTTTCTTGCCTAAGCCTTCCAGTGTGCTCTGCTATTATGTGTATTGGCAGTCTGGTTTTAGAGGGACAGGGCAGGCTGAGTCAGACCTAGGTTGAATAGAGAGATCTGCCTTGGAGTGAGGGGAGGGGTAGCTCCTGCACTTGAATAGGGCTGTGCCTGGCAAGGTGAATGCTGGCTCCACCTCCCACTGTGCGTCTGAAGGCAGACCCTCTCTTTCTGAAAGGAAGGATGCAGCCTGGTAAACAAAGTGCTCCAGGGCTGGGCTAAACTGGTTCTGGCTGGGTTCAGAGAGTTGTGGCTCCTAAGAACAAAGACTTTGGGGGTATAAATATTTGTGCCCAAACCCCTACAATTTGTATTGCTCCTGGGCAACAAGAAGAACCGTGGGCATGTGCTACCACTCGGTCCACGGCAGTCAAGAAGGGTGTTGAGAAAGGCCTGGAGCCTGAAAGTATGGCCCAGGTCCCTGCCTTAGAGAGAAGGGGCAGGGGGCACGGGAAGCCGGCCCCCTTGCTTCCCACGGCCCAGGAGGGAGCAGACCCTGAGGGGGATGCCCTGGAGCCTACCGGGGAGCAGGGTGCCGACCTGGGGGACCTGCCTGAGCTGACCCATTGGCAGCAGGAAGGAGGGCCCACCAGGGAGGAATTTTGTGAGCCGCAAAGAGTTTGCCCTTCTCTTGAGGGTATGCAGAAACAGGCTGCAGCCCAGGGAGCAGGAGTTATGTCTGGTTCACATCTGATTTATTGGGAGAACAGTCTCCTGTATAGCGAGCCTAAGGCTGCTGAGCCGGGGTCAGCCCGTGTGCTGGTGGTACCCGAGTGCTTCAGAGCCTTCCTACTGGGGTTGGCTCATGACATTCCATTGGCAGGACATCTGGGGCAGATCAAGACCTTTGAGAGGCTGGTCACCCACTTTTATTGGCCCCAGATGCGCAAGAGCTCAGATACATACTGTAGGACCTGTGAGACTTGCCAGGCAAGTGGGAAGAGTGGGGGGAAGATCAAAGCCCCACTCCAGCCCTTTCCAGTTGTGAGTTCCCCATTCGAGCGAGTGGGCATTGACATTGTGGGGCCTCTGGACCCCAAGACAGCCATGGGCAACAGGTACATCCTGGTCTTGGTGGACCATGCCACCCGGTACCCTGAAGCCATCCCACTCAGGACAGTGACGGCCCCCGTGGTGGGACGTGCACTGATAGGGATCTTCTCCCGTGTGGGGTTCCCCAGAGAGGTGTTGAGCGACAGGGGGACCAACTTCACCTCCCAGTATATGAAGTCTCTGTGGAAGGAGTGTGGGGTAACTTACAAGTTCACCACCCCTTACCACCCCCAAGGTAACGGTCTGGTTGAAAGGTTCAACCGGACCTTGAAAGGCATGATCATGGGCCTAGAGCAGCCCCTGAGGCGTAAGTGGGACGTCCTCTTGCCATGCCTGTTGTTTGCATACCGTGAAGTGCCATAGAAGGCCTTAGGGTTCAGTCCCTTTGAACTGCTCTATGGCCATCCTAAAGAGGGCCTCTGAGTCTGGTCAAGGAAGGCTGGGAGCAATCTCCCAGGAAACCTCCCCAAGATGTATTTAGCTACATCTTGGCCTTCAGGAACCAGACTCGGCGTTTCAGAAAAATTGCTGAGGCAAATCTGGAAGCCAGCCAGGAGATGAAACGTTGGCACGACCAGAATGCCACTCTGCTCGAGTTTCAACCTGGGCAGAAGGTTTGGGTACTGGGCCCAGTGGAGCCTTGTGCGCTCCAAGATAAGTGGACCGGTCCCTTTGAGGTGGTGGAGCGCAAAAGTCCAGTTACCTATTTGGTGGACTTTAAATCTCCGAGGAACCCAATGCGGGTCCTGCATGTGAATCACCAAAAGCCCCACTTTGAGAGGTCTGAATTGGGCATGCTTCTTGCCACAGATGCAGGGATGGAGGAGGAGAGTGAGCCTCTTCCTGACCTCCTGTGTGCAGAAGAGAAGGATGGGTCAGTGGAGGGTGCGGTCCTCTCCACCACACTGACCCCTGAGCAGCAGAGAGATTGCCACCAGCTGTTGGGGCAATTTTCTGATTTATTTTCCCTGGTGCCTGGTGTCACTGATTGGTGCGTCCATGAGGTAGACACCGGGGACAGTCCTCCTGTCAAGCACAAGGCTTACAGAGTGACTGACCGGGTCAGGGCCTACATTAAGGAGGACGTCTCCAAAATGTTTGCCCTAGGGGTGATTGAGTCCTCTAGCAGCCCCTGGTCCAGCCCTGTGGTCTTGGTACCAAAAGCTGCAGCGCCTGGTGACACTCCAGAACTTAGGTTCTGTGTGGACTACCGAGGTCTCAATTCGGTCACGAGGACTGACGCTCACCCCATCCCCAGAGCTGATGAGCTCATAGATCGGTTAGGGGCTGCCTGGTACCTCTGCACATTTGATCTAACGTCTGGGTACTGGCAGATCGCCTTAACTGATGGGGCAAAGGAGAGGTCAGCATTCTCCACACCAGATGGGCACTACCAGTTCCGGGTGATGCCCTTTGGGATGAAGAATGCCCCTGCCACCTTTCAGAGGTTGGTCAACCAGCTGTTGACTGGGCTGGAGGATTTCAGTGCCGCCTACCTGGATGACATTGCAGTGTTTAGTTCCTCATGGGAGGACCACTTGCACCACCTCTGGGAAGTGTTGATGGCGCTGCGCAGAGCAGGCCTCACAATCAAGGCCAGTAAGTGCCAGATTGGGCAGGGTTCTGTGGTGTACTTAGGACACCAGGTAGGGAGTGGCCAGGTGGCACCCCTACAGCCGAAGATTGAAACAATCCTAGCTTGGGAGCCCCCAAGGACCCAGACCCAGGTGAGGGCCTTCTTAGGACTCACGGGTTATTACAGGAGGTTTGTCAAGGGGTATGGCAACACTGTTGCACCCTTGACTGAGCTGACTTCCAAGAAGCGGCCAAAGATTGTGAACTGGACTGACACCTGTCAGAAAGCGTTTGAGGCCCTCAAGACTGCCATGTGTACAGCACCCGTACTCCAGGCGCCCAACTTTGCTAAGGAATTTATTGTCCAGACAAACGCTTCAGAGCATGGGGTGGGGGCTGTTCTGTCACAGATGAATGAGGAGGGACTAGACCAACCTGTAGCCTTCATCAGCAGGAGGTTACTTCCACGGGAACAGAGGTGGAGTGCAATTGAGCGTGAGGCATTTGCTGTGGTCTGGGCAGTGAAGAAGCCGAGACCATACCTGTTTGGGACTCACTTCTGGGTTCAGACAGACCACAGACCCCTCAGATGGTTGATGCAGATGAGGGGTGAGAATCCCAGTTGTTAAGGTGGTCCATTTCCCTACAGGGTATGGACTTCACGGTGGAACATCGCCCTGGTACAGAACACGCCAATGCTGATGGTCTGTCCAGATTTTTCCGCCTTAGTGATGAGAACTTCCAAGGGGATGGGTAGTTCTCCCCACATTTCAGCTGGAGGGGACGCGTGTTAGACCTGGCACCATTGGCGTGAGTCTCCCTTCCATTTTTTGCTGTGTCTCCTCTGTTTTTGCTGGTTATAGATGCTCTGGGCGCTGTGCCACTGCCATTCAGCGCCACAGCGCGAATGCTCCCTTTGTAAAGATGACATGTGAATTGGTACATCCATGATTGGCTTATTTGGTTTACCTGTTAGTCCCTAGTAGCGTGGTCTGTGTGTGCCCAGGGCAGGTAAACCGAATGCTGCTGGTGGGCCTGCAGCACTGGTTTGTGCCACCTACAGAAGCAGCTTGTAAAGTGTGTCTCTGACCTGCCACTGCAGTGTCTGCGTGCAGTCCAGAACTGCCATCTTGGCTGTGAAGTGCACCCACTTACCAGCCCCTGAACCTTCCCTTGGCATCCTGTAAGCCACCCTTATGATAGGGTGCATTGTATGTGTAAGGTAGGACATGCTCTAATGTGTGTAGCATGTCCTTTTAGTGAATTACACCCAATTTTGTTTTTCACTACTGTAAGGCTACCTGTTCTCCGTAGGCCAGAATGGGAGGTTTTGGCTATTACATTCTATAGTCCTAACTGACCCATAGAACATGGTAGAAAAACGAATTTAGTATGTCTGAGCTCAGAATATTAAAATACATCTTTTAGTGAAGGTTATTTTTATATTCTGTGTTTGAAACTACAACTTTTAGAGTATAGGTACTTTCTTGCCTAAGCCTTCCAGTGTGCTCTGCTATTATGTGTATTGGCTGTCTAGTTTTGGAGGGACAGGGCAGGCTGAGTCAGACCTAGGTTGAATAGAGAGATCTGCCTTGGAGTGAGGGGAGGGGTAGCTCCTGCACTTGAATAGGGCTGTGCCTGGAAAGGTGAATGCTGGCTCCACCACCCACTGTGCTTCTGAAGGCAGACCCCCTCTTTCTGAAAGGAAGGATGCAGCCTGGTAAACAAAGTGCTCCAGGGCTGGGCTGAACTGGTTCTGGCTGGGTCCAGAGACTTGTGGCTCCTAAGAACAAAGACTTTGGGGGTATAAATATTTGTGCCCAAACCCCTACAGTTTGTATTGCTCCTGGACAACAAGAAGAACCTCTGTCCGTGTAACTACAGGAATCTGCAAGAGAAGGACTGTCCTTGTGCTTGTGGGCTGTTTCTTGGACTGGCCTGCAGTGGTTACTACTGGACTTGGAAGAAGAGGAAAAGGACTTTTAAGGAACTTTTATTTTTGCTACAGCAATCACCCAAGGGCTAGAAGAGAGCTAGCCTCCTGCAGGAGTGTCAGGCAAATCAGACTCCACCACCAGGGTCCTGTTTCCTCCCAGCGAGGATTTCTATCTGCAGATGAGGCTCCTGTGAGTTCCAGGGCCTCTAGTTCTACTGTTGAGAAAATAGCACTGAAAATCGCCGCTTACCCCCGTTAGCGAGCCGCTGCAGCTGGAGAGCGTGAGGAAAATCGTCGCTCTGCTGCCGCCGAGCGCTCGCTACCGGAGATCATCGCATCACCTGTCGTCGGGCCTGAAAACGCTCGCTAACCCGAAGGTTATCGCATCGCCGGCTTAGCGTGCAGAAGTTTGTCGCTTTGTCCTGCCCGCAACCCAGCGCATCATCCTCCCTTGCGGTAAGGATTGAACGCATCGCTGGTTAGCGTGAGGAAAATTATCGCTACAACTCCTTAGCGACATTTTTGTTGCTTTGCTACAGAATCCAGATACCTTGTGATTTAAAGGGTCGCAGAGACCACTGCATTGAACTGAACATCCCTTTGTGCACCTTGAACTATTTTTGCAGCATTTTTAAAGTAACCCTATTTTCTTAGTATTGTGGATTTTTACTGTTATTGGTCTTGTGTTAAGTCTATATAAATATTCTTATTTTTTATAACTACTTGAGTGGTGTCCATTTGTAGTGTTCCTCATTGTGTTACTGTGTATGGTCATAAATGCTTCACACACTGCCTCTGAGATAAGCCTAGCTTCTCGTGCTACATTACCACAGGGTTGAGCAGGGGTTATCAAAGGGTGTACGCTGCTTACTCTGACTTAGGAAGAAGGGTCCCTACTTGGACAGTGGCCAGCCATTGCCAACTAGAGACCCCCATTTCTAACAGCCCCTTTGAAGGTGTGTACATCTTGAGCCATATCGTAACTAGACTTCTTCCAGGGGAACACCTCCCCCCATGCATGCAGGTCATTGTTCCTGCTCTGGAAGCAATTTTCAGAACTCATTCAGGGAAAATGATAGCTAAGCACTGGCTGGAGAGCTATGTTATGTTATAAGGAATTTGTAAAGCGCAACTCTCACTCCAAGGAGCATCATGGCGCTGAGCGGATCACTTAACAGACAGGGTGATTGAGGCTAGGAGATGGTTTAGATGAGTGATCTGCATAGAGCATCAGGGGCCATAAAAATCCAGTTTTTCAGAGCTTTCCTGAAATGGGTTTCTGATTGGATGAAACGTAGATGATTGAGGAGTTGGTTCCAGGCCTTAGTCCCAATCACTGCAACTGATTTCCCCCCTTTTAAGACACATCTGAATGCAGGGGTTTTTAGTAAATTTGCTTTAGATGATCTGAGAGTACGGTGTGGCACATAACGTGCAAACCTAGGGCGAAGGTAGTGGGGGCCTGAGGAGGGAAAGATTCTAAAGGTAATTATCAGGACCTTAAACAGGATTCTTTTGTGGATGGGTAGCCAATGTAATGCTTCCAGTGCAGCAGATGCTGCTGAACTTCTGGGCCATTTTAATACTATTCGGGCTGCTGCATTTTTTACCATCTGTAATTTGTGTAGGACCAACTCATTTGCTCCTGCATAAAGGCTGTTGTAATAATCCAATCGAGAGGTGATTAGGGCACTGTGACTGCCAGTCTTGCCGTGCAGGGGAATAGGTAAAAGATTATTTTCAGTGATTTTATCAGACAGAAGCAGGGCCCAGCCACTGCTAGGGATTGCTAGTGGAAGGATAGTGCTGAGTCAAATTTGACCCCTAGATTCCTAGCTACAGTTACTGTGTTGGGGGGGAAGAGGAATGTCGGATGGCCACCATAGACCAGGGGAGAAGATGTTCGCTTTCCCCAGTGGGATGATTTCTGTTTTTTCTGAGTTACATCTTAGGTGATTTATTTTCATCCACTGAAAGACTGCTGTGAGACATTGACGAATATTTTCCACAGCCAGTGTGGTATTTTTGTCTAAGACCAGAATTAGCAGCGTATCGTCCGCATAGGAGATGGTCTTGATCTTGATGGATGATATTGGACTAATCAGGGGGGCCATATAGACATTGAAAAGAACTGGACTGAGAATGGATCCTTGTGGAACCCCAGAGAGCAGAGGTTTTTCTGTTGACTGATATTGTCAGAGAGTAATGACTTGTCTTCAGTTTTGTAGAAATGATTTTAGCCAAGCTAGGGCGAGATGAGAGATATCATATGACTCGAGACGGTCCAGGAGAATGACATGTGAGACCGTATCGAAGGCATCTGATAGGTTCCATAAGACCAACACAGCATTCCTTCCCTGGTCTAGAGCCGCTTTAAGGGATTCAGCTGTGTACTAGAGGGCTGATTCCGTAGAGTGCTGAGGCCTGAAACCTGATTGGTTGGGGTGCCAGATATTGGCTTCTTCCAGATAAGTCATCAGTTGAGAGTTAACTAGTTTTTCAGTAATCTTACTAAGACATGGTAGTAGGGAGATGGGTTGAAGATTGGTACGGGTGGTGCGGTCACCAGGTTGTTTCTTTTGGAAAGGTTTATCTGCTTCAAGTTTCCATTCACTGGGAACTTCTGCTAGTGACAGGGAGGCGTTTATTATACTATTGATGACTGTATTGACAGTATCTATCATAGCATGTAGAATTAAGGGAGGACATGGGTCAAAGGAGAACCCGATTTGACTGCAAGAGTAGCCTAATGGGATTGGTTAAGGCTAATGGCTTGAAAAGCTTGAAGAGATGGTCTGTTGTTTTCTAGCTCGGCTGTTGTAGTAGCGAGGGGAACGGAGGGTAGTGGGAAGTCTTGTTGTGGTGACTGAACCTTCTGTTTGAAGTAGTCTGCTGTGTGGTCGCAGAGAGACTGTGATGGGGGATCTCTTGTTTAAGGGATATAGGGCTAGTGAAAGAGTTGACTATCTTAAAGATATTTTTTTGGTTTGCGTTGGCCAGTTTAAGCAGTTTGGTGACATAGGATTTCTTGGCAGCTTTGATTTGTTGGTGGTAGTTTTTAAGAGCTGCTTTGAGCCTGGTTAGTTCCACCTGTTCATATGTTTGTCACCATCTACGTTCCGAATTCCTGCAGTGGCTATGTAGTTCTTTTAGGTTTTGGGTGTACCATGGGGCAGAGGGTTAGCAGCTTGAAGTAGGTAAAGGTAACTTTTTCAAGCCTGTATTTCCAATATATTTATTAACATCTGACTTCACCATTAGATTGAATTTGTATTAAATATAAAAAAGTATTTGAATGGAGTCTATAGCTGATAGAAGTCAAAAGTAATAGATTTAAGCATACATTCTATACTTTGACCTTTCCTTTGTACCGGCTACAGCCTGATCAGTAACAGTGTCATTTGGGCCAAGCCACTGTTATCTCTAATGTGACACATCATCCACTCTTTAATATTATACATCCTACCTTACCTTGTGCGCAGCAAGATGCTTTTGGAGTAACTTATTCGCCAGGTCTGGTAGCTTAGTTGACTAATGCATCCACTGTAGGGGCCTGTGTTTGATCTCACCTTCACAGGTTCAATTCCCAGAGGGTCCACTCAGCTTTTCATTCTTCTGAGGTCCATAAAGTGAGTACCCTTGAGTTGGGAATCAATAAATATTTGTTATTCATCGTTAAGATGCCCTTGGGTGAATGCGTGCGTTACAAATACACGTTATGTTAATTATTGAATATTTAAAATCAGCTTTTCATACCTGTCAAAAGGCCTGTGCAGCAGGGTTCAAGCTGCTGCTGTCAGGCTACTCATGGTAGAACACAAGCCATGCTACTTATGGTAGAACATAAGCCATGTTTACATTGCCACTGTTGTGGGTGGAACAATACATGCTGCAGTCCACAAGTCCCAATTAACTTTCCATTCCAGGGGTGTATTTCTGCATCATAAACTAGGGCCTTATAGTAAAGTTAATTGTGGCAGTCAAGTTTGGGTGAATTTTGATATTTTTTTGGGGGGTGGGGGAACAGGTACTAAAATGCGGTTTAACAGGGGTAAAGTGCCAGAGTTCTAAGTTCAGCAAAAATAAGGTCTAAAAAAGCCATAAAATCTAGGGTAGAAATGCAGAATAGGCAGATTTTCTACAGTGACATAATACATGATGATATATAGTGATTGGAGTTAGATAGAGTGTCTGCCATAGAGGATACTACACAAAATGGAAAACCAGCACATATGTTTACCAAAGATAGTGGAGTGCTCACCAGTTGGTATCATCTTGGTTAGAAGACAGATCCAACAGTCAGTATATTTTCGTTAGTTTCTGCTTAACAAATTTACATATTAACTATTGTTACATTATTCTATGTTTAACATGTATATAGGTCACTGCATAAATAAGTACATTTTTATCATAACTATCTGCAATTGCTTCAATATTGAATGCAAAATATATAATACATTTTAAACAGAAATAAATTAGCTTAAGGTACAGCAACGCTTGAAACACTTGAAAGTCTGAGTTTATTAGATGCAAATTAAACCTATATATATTACCTTCCTTATACATGCATACCTTCCATATACTAACATATCTTTATATTTATTGTTTTGCTCCTAATTCACCATCTCCACTGCACTATCCTATATCTCACCCTATAACTCTCTCAATATATCCTCTGCTTCCAATCTCTGACTCATCCCAATACTCATTCTACTATTCTCTCCAATGCACTACCCTATTTCATAATCTATACATCTCTTAATATGTATCCTCCACCCCCAGTCTCTGACTCATCCCAAACCCCATTCTACTACTATAATCCCAAAATTAACACTTTCTAGACTTTTCCCTCCTCTACCACTCCTTGCATCATCTCACACATATTTTACTATTCAGAGCTCCCCGAAAAAGCCTTTGTAACCCTTCGCACTGACTCTTCCCTCCTCCACCTCCCTTTTACTCATCCCAAACCTCCTCCTACTGCTAAGATCTCCAAATAAACACGTTCTAGACACTTCCCTCTTCTATCCTTTCAATATCCTTTTCAATCCAACTAACAGACTCACATGTTCACTGCTCAACTTAGTTTCATATATCCCTATACTAATTCTCCCCTACTCCTTTTTGTGGATTGGAGTAGCGTGCTACTCACCGAAAAGCACTTAGACACCTCGTCAGGGGCAGAAAGCATTATATAAATGAAATCCCAATTACAATCACCAAAACATGTATTAGATCAGCTAATCAAAAGTCTTGCAAACAAAATGATCCAATCATTCTGACTCCAGGGTAACATTGTCATGGTGCGTTTGACATCATCTAAAAGTGGAAAAACAGCAATAAATTCATAAATTATCAGATTGAAGTGACTGAAACATATAAACTGGACAAGATAAATCTAGTAATTGTCCAAGCAAGTGTATATTCATTCTTTTGAGGTCGCTTATTTTTAACATCTGTTTTTATGTACAAGACCTTGACTACTTGGGACCCATGCTTGTATTAACAATTAGGCCCTGTAAAATTGGGCAAAGGACTTAGCAGTACAATTCCATAAAAGAAAAAATACGTTGTTCATCTCTTACTTCACACTTCTTCAGGATAGCTGTCAAACATCTTACTTCCAAAGTCAAATAAAAATGAATAAAAAAGGTGTATGATTAAGTGACCCCATAGAGGTAAAATCACTGGAGCAAATGTTGTCCTCAAAGGGAATATTATTCAATTTGCTAGTTCTTCTCTCTACCAACAGAATGCGCAGTTTAAGTTGGAGATAGATATAGTGCATCCTTTGGTGGCCCATGTCAGCTAAATAATTCTCAAAGGCTCAAATTAGCCTGCTTTCAAAATAATTCAATGTCATAGAGCTGCCAATGGCAACATAGTATAGTGATTTATCTACCAACAAAATGAACACTCCTTTAGGATTCCCTTTTCCTTAGTCTAATCCCTAATAAAAATAAATTAGTTGATGAATGCCATCCTAGAAAACAGTGGTAATGTTTCTCATCATTTGATTTGATTGAATCAAGTGAAAGCTTCTGAGAAGAACAGTAAGCATAAAAGAAACAGTCTCGCCTTTCAATAGGTCACAATTTTCTGCTGCTTTTTGTGTATATAATAAATTTCTGTGGCCAAATAAACAACTAAGATTGGTTTTATAGGTAAGCTTCCCTTTTTTACTGAACTTAAATACATCATGTGAGGTCAGGGCTAAAGCATGTTGACTTTTGCAAAATTGGAGAATCCATTTTATTGAAGAACTGAAGCATATTCATGATGTGGCATTATTTCTGTATTGCAATGTAGATGTACAAAAAGGTTGATTCGAGCAGTGCCATATATGTACCCCAGACATCATTGATTTTCGTTTATCTGTTGCAAAAATAAGGAGCTTACGGTCTCCTTTAGAGTTTGTTTGTGTGGGAGGAAAACTGGAAATCAGCAGGGCTCCTACCTCAACAAATATATGGTTATCTGATCTAATTAGAGATGAGGGAAGCACTGTGTTTAAAACAGAGAAGTCTCTGTTAGCTCCAACTGCCTACACCTGTGACCTGATGACCTGCCTATCACAGGGCCATCAGCTCAAAGTGACAACCACACCATCCTATTTCATGGCATGGTGATTGTAACTGTTTTTCCTTGCCCAAGACCACGGTTTAAAGACAATACAAAATGGCACCCAAGGGCAGACTAAATGCTTCCTGCTCATCATGACCAAATTTCTTGTTTCCAAGAAAAAGACTCCAGCTTTCAGGGTTTGTTCTTTAAAACAAAAAACTTTGCTAAGTGAACGCATCATGGATGGTCGCTATTCGCTATAACTTTGGTGCCTTCAATGGAGCTGCTGCAGCAGTGGCTCATCTGAAAGCAAAGGGATCCTCTGGTGGGTATCTCTAACCATAGTATGTGTGACTCAGATCTCTAAATATGGTAGGTGCAGCATGGTTTCTGCTGACCTGGTGAGCCAGCAAGCAATCAATTAAGGTCTAAATTACCCCCTTTCAAAGAAGAATGTTTATAAAATCCTTTAAGAGGTTAATGGCCTGTATTTTTCACACTGGAGAGAATGGCAACTATTAATCCAACCCCTTTACCATATTGGGAACCTCTGTAATAAAAATTACCATAAGGTATTTATAATTCAGTTAAAACTAATGTGAGCAAGCATACACCTTTAGCTGAGGCGTTTAGGATTGTATTTCAAACCCATCAAATATTTTCTCATGACAATCATAACCTGATATCCAGGTGAATTTCTCCTACTACCTCACAACCTTGCTCATGGTTTAGCAAATTTTAAAACAATTGGCAATATTAATGTTCCACTATACCAATCCTGGGTCTGAATTAAGCTTGAAATACATGTTCAACCATCTACACCTATAATCTAAAACACATCTGGCTTAACAAGAGCTTTCCAAATATGTCACCAACGAATGTAGAATTGTGAACAGTGAAGATTAATGGAACTATAATCTTTTGAAATATATGGTCACTCTTTCCTATACAAGGCTATGGTTTCAAACCGTTTCCAAGAAGGTAGAAACTGTCCTGATGTTAGAATTATATTAATGAATATTAACAAGACTGTATCTTCCCTAGGGCATTATTTTGGTGTTAGAGACAAAACAGGTGCTTATGAGACCTTGATAACCATTTTCAAGGGTGGTTTCTATGGTACTAAGTTCTGAGGATATACTGCCTCTGTAGGCCACTGGATATCTTTACATATTTCTGAGAAGTGGCTGAAATATTGTTTAGCGGGGATAGATGATCTTACTGCAGCTAAATGGTCTTTTGAACCCCATGATACTCATCTCTGGTAAAAAGGGCTGTCCTTACTCACTACAAGGTCTTAAAGACCTTATAAGGCCTGACTGGATGCTGCTGCCTTGCTTTATGCCAATAGCTTCTTTTAATGGTATCTCAGTGTGGACTCTAAACAATTGTATTTTTATTAATCTTGCTTGTTTTTCTAAAGTGCTTGTGAGAACGCTATTTGTGCATCTTTGTAGGCTGATGTAAACCATGGATTTAATTGTATTTTACCATGTGCTCGGCTCACAGTGCTTATTATTTTAATACTGTCATGAACAGAAATAAGCTTTACATTTCTATTGCTAATTGTCAATTTTTTTTTCATAAGTAAATTATTCCAGAATTAGGTTTCACTTACTCAAAAGTAGAAAATTCCTGCTCACAGGAAAGATTTTGTACTACACTCCTATCTGGTTTAATGACCAATTTGTATAGAGGCTGCAAACTGTCAGTGTGATCTGTCCATTAACATACTGTTGTGTTATTTACACTGCCATTGTTACACGTGCTTGCATAGTTTCCATGACTCAAAGGGGTCGTGGGTTACAGAGTAGATTCTGCCATTGTCCTCTGTCTATCCTCTTATTTGGTGTTTCTATAGTAGGCCTGACTTTGATATAGAAATGCATATATGTATGGAGAACGCTGAAGCATTCAGCGTTTGGAAGCCTACATTTTATTTACAATTGCCCAAGTCCTCAATTCCTCTACTCTTTGCCAATTTCCAACCACTTTGCTGTCAGTTGATGCCATATGGTTTATCGTACTGTGCAATTTACTAGCACATTTTTCCTTTCAGACTCTTGATATGTATTTCATAGACCCATCTCCTTGATCAGTGGATTTGCTTGTGTTTGCAAATACAGTAGAAATGTCCTAATTGAGAAACGATAGATACAAATCCTCTTTATCAAGCAAGTAAAGCCACTAAACCATCGTGACATAATTTTTAATAATCATCATTGAAGGCATCTCGCTATGTATTTTATTTAAATATTGGCTTCCAATCATTTGCAAGAGTGTTTGGCCCAAAAGGATCGAATAAGATTTCTACTGGGCTTTACAGAGGTGGGAATTCAGCAAAAGCTAGTGTGATCTTATGTGGCTGTATTTGATAGAAAAACTAATCAATAGAATGGAAATTCAGAGAAATAATTTCACCTAGCCTATTAAAAGAAAATTACCAACAACAATGAGATTTACTGTTTCATAGCAACCAATCCATAAAATGTGTTCTTTAGGCAGCCTTTTACATGCCTTTTATTTAAGTTCTGAATGAATTTTTTCTTTAAAATGTATACCGTCTGTTAATTATTCATTAGGGTTAGTGTATCCCCTGTTTCGTTTCACTTCTTTTCTTCCCATCTTCATCTCTTCATAAAAATGTCTGTTCCCAGAGTGGCCCGTCGACATCCCATTACCTCTTTCCGTTTCTGATTTCCCCTCCTATGTCCTTTTTTCTAGGCCTGGGCGGTTAATTCCGTTCCGCTCGCGGAATTTGCGGAATTTGGGTAATTTCGCGTTCCGCGGAGAACGCGAAATTGGCCAAAATTCTGCTTTCCGCGACTTCGCGAAATTTTTTGCTTGTTCGCGTTCTCAAAATGCGTGTTCGCGAGATATTTCTCCCCGAGCACGCAAACAGCGATTGTGAACAGGAAAAAAGCATCGCGAACAAGCAATTCCGCGTGTTCGCGGAATTTCTGCGTGTTCGCGGAGATTTTTACCGTTTCGCGGGGATTTGCGTAACGCGATTACGCAAATTCCGCCCACCCCTACTTTTTTCCCTCACACCTCCTCCTAAATAACGTTTGGTGTTTCCTAAAATAGATTGTTGAAGGCATTTTCACCAAAATATCTAGATAATCTAATGAATTTTTGCAAAGTTATTGAGTCATAATATTGTATTGTAGATACCCATCTCTAATGGATCTTGGCTATCCTTGGATGTCATACTCAAAACTTGACATCTTGTCCTCCACATCTTCTTAAGGTATTAACAACATCTGACTGGAAGACGAAGGGACACCAACACTAAATCTCACCTAATTCTCGAAATTTCAAAAAAATGTTTCAGTCAACCAATCAATCCCTCTTATTGACTGGCACAGACACTCTAGAATAATCTTCCAGATAATCTACACATCAGCACTAACCTGCTATCCTTGCAGAAAAATGTAATGTCACACCAGTTCATGCTGTACCTCAATATTTAACTTGCTTTTCCATGTTCTGAAAATATAAGAACTGCTTCAAAACACTCCAAAGACAGCTTCACAACCTGCCTCTCTTCCTTCTTCCCTTGTCCTCTTCGGGCGTACTCATATTATACTGCTTCCGGTTTAGGTGTAATGCTTCTCCGACCCTGTGGCTAGGCCTCTGCTTTACAAATATTACAATAAATACTATACATATGTGCGTCATGACTAGACGTCTTCGAGACTTGTGCCTATTTTCCTTTGGAGTAACCTCTTACTTTTTCCAGGCATGTTTCTATTTTGTCTTAAAGGAAGATCCTTTTCTTCACTAATAGAGTGCAGGGAGGCAGGTCACATAAAGTCAGGGCCAGCTTTAGGGTAGTGCGGCTTGTGTCACCGCACCAGGCGCTGACTTTGGCGGAGGGCGCCGGCTGTGCAAAGGTATCATAGTTTTAAAAGCACCTGCTGTCGCATTCCTGGCCGCCAGCAATTTTCAGGCAACAATAAAAAATGTCAAGATAACTCTGGTGATTAATATTCTTCCTGGAAAGAGATCATAGTTTTGTCTAGTGGAAGATTTGACTCATCATAAGGTGGTCCTTTGAGCAGTGCCTGCTGCAAACAATGTGTACCATGCAGATCACAAAATGCATATAATGTAAATAGGTCAGTGAGTTACTCCTTTTGTCAGAGAGATCCTTTTGTTACTTGCAATTTAGAAGTTAAAATACTAATATTAAACAGTGAGCTGTTAACTACCATTAAAGAGCTGCATGCAAACTGCAGGGTATAGATTAGAGCATTATGATTTTTCCAGTCTTTCATTATCCTAATGTTGCAAAAAGGGTTTGTTTGGGTAGGATTGAATTATTGTTAAACAGAACACCCAGCACAGTGTTACGTTTTAGATTCTGAGTTTGTGCTTTTGTAGACCAAGCACTTAAACTATCCTACCTACCAGTATGGATGACATGTAACTCCTACACCTTGTAATCCTCTAATTCCTATACACTGATTTACACACATATAATTGATTGTCTCTGTGTGAAATGTGTGTTATAAAGTGCTCTGACACCCTACACTGGTATGAGAGGCACTATAAAACAAAAGAAATGCATGTGAGAGAGAGTGGTTATAGAGACTTGAGGGGCTATGTTAAAGGGTGATAGTAAGGGAATCAGTGGAGAAGGAGGTCATGGGGGGAGGGGCGCCAACAAACATCGTGGCACCAGGCGCCACGAGCGCTAAAGTCGGCCCTGCATAAAGTGCACCATTGATGTGAAGTTGAATAATGGTGCAATGCAATTTTGATCCTGTCTTGGTCAATTTCGCATCAGTGTTGGATTATCATTTGCTATAGTAAAACATGCTGGTTTGACGAGCATGATTTTGAATTGATCAATGCAAATGTCACTGAAAACTTGCCAGACATCTTTGCTAGGAAGCGATGTAGAATTGTTTTGAGCTGTGCTGATTGGCCTAAAATTTGTGAAATTTCCCTGAGCTGGCATTTGGGGCCATATTTTCTAAACACAAAAAATATTTTCATTTGGCTTTATTTCTGTAACTATGTGCGCTTGCACCTCCGACTTAGGTATGACTTGCTCTATAATTTCAAAAGAGAAAGTCTCATTTCTTTTACAGAAAAAAGCTTAGCGAATCACCGCTTAACTTTTAAATATGTAGATTCATCCAATGCCTTAATTTGAGCCAGTAGTTGCAGGTGGGCCCACAGGCACTCTTTTGGAGAATGACTCTTATTTTTAATAATCAGACTTTGACCCAGAGGGGGGCGTGGTTTCGGCGCCTTCGGAGATGGCCGCCGGGTCTGTGAGCTCCGCGACGGCGTGAGGCAGGGGAATGTCTCCAGGGCATTTTTTCCTATCGTGGTTGCATGGGAACCGTTCCTGACAGCATCGGAGGTGTTGCTCCGTGATGTGCGCTGCAAGAACAGACTTTTGGTGAGCTTTAAGTCAGCATTTCACCTCAAAATCGGATGCAATGCACCCGCGGCCGCCATTTTGTTTTTTCTTTTGAAACGCGTTTTTCGTGTTTTCCACCACAGTTCCTCAGGCAACATTTATTTTTTGCTGAAATGTATCCTTTCTTTTTCTTTGGAAAGACTGCCTAACATGCTAGTTTATTGCACTATATTGGAGCTCCTTTATGGGTTTTTGCTTAAACCCTCTATTTTGTGACCTACTGCTGTATCGCCTTCCCTGATAATTTTTATGCTCTGTAGCTGGACATTACTGTATTTTGAGCATAAGTTGTTTCGTCTTGGAGCCACTTTGACGAGACGGAACTTCCATTAGGTTGCTTTGTGGGGCTACCGGTTCTCTTTGACGCTACTAATTTCTGGATTGGATTTTATGATCTCATCTCCAGCATTATTTTATCCTGTACGTGGTGGCTTCCTACAGCTATATTTTATTTTCCAAACATTTGCTAGAAATTATTTGGGTTCAATCTGAAGCATGGCGACTTCTCGGAATAATCGTAGAGAGGTCCCGCAAACCAATGCTGCTTCGTTGAAAGACTTTAATCCCTTTAATATTCTACAAGAGAATGCAGATGATATCTCTAATGATCCTGCAGTTACAAAGGGTTCCTCTCCATCTACGTCGCGGCTGGGCGCCAAACAGGGATCTAAAATACCATCCTCAGTTCCCTTCACTCCTAGGAAACGAGGCAAAACGAACCCTCCTTCTCCTACGAATTCTTCTTCACCCCTTTCGTTGGAGCTTATTCTTGAAGAGATTCGCGCCCTCAAGCCCTACATGGAAAAGACTAACGTTCGTTTACAAAGCTTGGAAGACAACTGGTCCCACACTGAGCAATGAGTTGATGCTCTGGAGAAGAGAGTTGACTCTGTTCAAGACTGCGCTCTACAAGTTCCTCTTCTTCATAAAGAAGTTGATCATCTTAAACAACAGATTGAACAGTTGGAAAATCAAAATAGGCGTAATAATTTACGCATTTATGGTCTGGCTGAAGGTCTTGAAGGTTCTAACGCAATATCCTACTTTCAGTCCTTTCTTCCAACTCTTCTTGGTCTTCCAGAGTCTCCGTTATTAAACATCCAGCGTGCGCACCGTTTGGGTCATCTTTCCACTTCTGCATCTTCTTCAGCGAAACCCAGAGGAGTAATTTTGTATTTCCTGGAATATACGGATCTTCTTAAAGTCCTGCAAGCAGCCAAACAAAGAGGATTGCTTTCTTGGAATGGTTCTAATCTCTTTTTTGCTCAGGACTATGCCAAGGTAACTGCTGACCGTCGGAAGAAGTTTTTGGACATGCGACCTGCCCTTCGCAGCCTAAATGCACGTTATGGTCTTTTTCACCCCTGTCTTTTCAAGGTGACTTATAATAACAGAACAACCAACTATGAGGATCCTGCTGTGCTTCAACGATTTTTAGATTCTTGTAAAGGAGTCTCTATGGACACTTCTAAATCATAATATGTTGTGCTAATTTTTGTTCCTACTACTCACCTTTTGTTCATATTTGTTTGCAAGCGTGAACTACTTATCTTTCAGTTGCTTTGGTATGTCTTGGTGTTAATATATTGTTTTTCATATTAATTTCTCCTTTATTCTCCCCTCTCTAGGTTATGGTTTCTTTGCTCCCTTGCTTCCGGTGTTCCTTCCCTTACCTGGATGACATTCTCTGTTTGCTTCTCGTCTCGTGACCCCTCTCCCGACGTTTGGCCTTTCTCCTGTGGCTCCACCTACCCCCACACTTTTGTTTCTTGTGTGGTACGTTTTTCTCATATTGTATTGATTTAACACTTGTTAACTCTGTTATGTCTTTTTGTTTCCTGTTTCCTTCATTCCTTCCCTCTCTTTCCCCTCACTTTTTCACTTTATCTCTCTTTTTAATTTTTCATCTATGTTCTTTGTATACAGCGTCTTCTCTTTTGTTTTCACTTTTTCTTCTTTTCCGTAATCTTCTATATCCCTCACTACTATTTTTTCATAATTCCTGATAAATACTTTACATTGCTTTTTGTCTATATACTTGGGATGTTTTGTCAATATTGTTTCATTGTTATTGATATAAAATTTAAATGTCGTTAAATATTATATCTTGGAATGTTAAAGGTTTGGGTTCTCCTATTAAACGTCAAAGGGTTTTGTCACATATTGCGAATTTAAAGGGAGATATTGCTCTTTTGCAAGAAATTCATTTACCGGATACTGAAATAATTAAACTACGAAGGAATTGGGTAGGTCATGTCTTTGCCTCACCTGGTTCAGGAAAACGCAATGGTGTTGCTATTCTTTGTCATAAACGATTAGATTTTCAGCTTTTAAAACAAGAAAATGACTCTGCTGGCAGATGGGTTGTGATTTCTTTATTGATTAACAAGATTCCTGTCACTATTTTTAATATTTATGCTCCCACTATTCAAGATAAATTGTTTTGGCCTCAAATCCTTTCCCTTTTAATGCAATGTACTGATGAGTATTTGATTTTTGGTGGGGATTGTAACACGATTGTGGACCCCTTTATTGACAGGAATTCCAAATCTAGGTTTATCCCTTCCTTTGTGCATTCTCAATTCACCTCCACTATGTCTCAGAGATCTCTCGTAGATTCTTGGAGACTTTGTCATCCCACATTACGGGAATATACTTACTTTTCTCCTGCTCATTTCACGCAATCTCGAATAGATTATCTTTTTATTTCCAAAGCTTTACTTCAGCACATTTCTCATTCAGACATAGGATCTATTCTAATTTCTGACCATGCCCCAGTCTCTTTAAGTTTGGATCTACTTCCACCTGTTAAAGGTTCCAGACGCTGGAGATTTAATAATTCTCCTTTGCTTGACCCTAAATTTACACCGGCCTTTCTTGATTTTGCCTCCTTATTTTTCAAGGAGAATGAATCCCCTCAAGTCTCTCCCCAACTTATATGGGACACTTTTAAAGCCGCTTCTAGGGACTTTATTATATCCTTTGTTGCTCGCAAGCGGCGGGCAGCTTCTTTATCTTCTCACGCAATTAATCTACAAATTAAACAATTGGAACACCGTTACTATTTAACAAAAAGCCAGTCTACTTTGGAAGAACTTATTAAGGCCAAATTTTCTTTTAACAAACTTTCTACTGAGTCTGCGAATCTTTATTTACTTAAATCTAGCGCTAAATTCTATTGTGCAAGCAATAAATCTGGCAATCTTCTTGCTAAATATCTAAAAATTAAGAAGGAACGAACTAGGATTGAATCTATCCTATCCTCATCTAATACCATACTCCACAAGGACGAAGACATTCTTTTAGAATTTTCCAACTTTTACAGATCACTTTACACCCCTGAATCTCCTCCGCTTTTATCTGACATTGATCGATACCTAGCCTCTGTTCCTCCTCCTTCCTCTTTGGATGTGGATTTCTCCTCTTTAGAATCTGATATTCATGCGAAGGACATCCTCAATGCCATTCAGTCACTGAAAAAAGGGAAAGCCCCGGGACCCGACGGTTTTACCATTGAATTTTATACCCACTTCTCTAAACTACTTGTTCCCAAGCTACTACAATTATTTTCATCTTTTATATCTTCCCGGAGTTCTGATGGATCTTTTCAAGAGGCTTTGATCTGTCTCCTTCCTAAAGACGGTAAAGATCATACACTGTGCAAAAATTACAGACCTATATCTTTAATTAATTTAGATTATAAGATTTTTGCGAAGATTCTTGCGCTGCGCCTCAAAAATATTCTACCACAACTCATAGGTAAAGATCAATGTGGTTTCATTAAGGGTCGCCATCTTTCTGATAACACCCGCCTCTTTTTTAATGTCCTGAGTCAATCTTATTCCCATAAATCTTCGTTAGCTGCTGTGGCTTTAGATGCTGAGAAAGCTTTTGACCGGGTTAATTGGCAGTTTATCTTTTCCACTCTTACTTGGTTTGGTTTTGGTCCCAAATTTCTCTCTTATGATTCCCTGCTTTATTCTTTTCCAAGATCATTTATTTTAGCCAATGGGCTTGTCTCCTCTTCTTTCCCTCTTCTCAGAGGTGTCAGACAAGGTTTCCCCCTCTCTCCCCTTTTATTTATTTTGGCCCTTGAACCCTTCTTATCTAAAATACGGACGAATAAGGCTATTACTTTTCCTTATAGTGATAAACATCTAAAACTCTCGGCATATGCTGATGATATTCTTTTATTTAAATCTAATCCTCAGACATCCTTGCCGAATTTTCTTTCAGAAGTCTCTGCCTTTTCCTCCGTTTCGGGATACAAACTCAATGTAGACAAATGCGAAATTCTTCCGTTAAATAAATATTGTTTCCATGCTGATTTTCTCTCCTCTTCATTTCATTGGAGCCCTACAAAGATTAAATACTTAGGCTTAGGGTTTATCCCCTCTATTAAAGATACTGTATCACTAAATTTTAAAAATCTCCTTTCCTCTCTGGCTAGTTCCACCTCGCGATGGCATCCCTTATTTTTATCTTGGTGGGGTAGACTCGATTCTATAAAAATGATGTTGGTCCCTGTAATTTTATTTTTCTTATCTAATCTTCCTCTCAATATTCCTCATTTCTGGTACAAAAAAATATATTCTATTTTATCAAAATTTTTGTGGCAGAACAAAAAATCTAGGATGTCTTTCTCCAAGCTTAAACAACCTAAACATTTAGGTGAAGTTAACTTTCCTGATTTTGCATCATATCATACCTCCTTCTTCCTTAAAAATTCCTCTTCGTTATTATCACAGAACGCGTCTGATTGGGCAGCTTTACCTTTGTGGGTAGAAATTGAGTCTTATTTTATTTCTCCTCTCTCTTTTGATGAATGTTTATCCCTATCTAATACTCCTCAGAAATTTTCTCTCCCCATTCTTAAACATGCTCGTAAAATTCTTCACCCAATTCTGCTAGATGGTTTTGACGCCCGAGACCATTTCTTGCAGTCTCCAATTTGGTATAACAAACATATTAAGATCAATAATAGGACTCTTTTTTGGAAGGACTGGTTCCATCTTGGTCTTAGATGGACTCACCAGCTTTTTCAAGATGGTACATGTATTCCTTTTTCTATATTGCAGGAACGCTATTCTCTACCTTCTTCCTACCACCCTAAATATACATTATTTACCCTAGCTGCTCAAAGTTCATATAATAATTTCTCGTCTCCTTCTACACAGATCAACCCTTCTTCTTTATCACTTTCATCCCTGACCTTGACCACTTCGGCTTCTCAAATCTACACTAAATTGAGAGACAGTGGTCATACTCGAGACAAGTCTAAGGTAGAATCTAGCTGGGAATCTGATCTAAACACTTCCTTTCCTTCCTCTGTATGGGATAAAATTTGGATTCAACTAAGAAAGGCTTCTAGGGCAGCAAATATCACTCAAACATTATTTTTCATATATAATAGACTCTTCATTACTCCAGCTAGATTGCATCAGATTAATCCTCTCAATCCCTCTACCTGTTGGTCCTGTCCAGCCCCTGTTGCAGATTTTAAACATATGTTGTTTACCTGTCCACCTATTCACCAATTTTGGCTTAGAGTATGGCGCCAAATTAACAAAATATTTTGCACAAATATCCCTTTTTCTTTTTCCCATATTTTTCTAGGTAGCATTGCAGAAATATGGCCCTCTTCCACTTCCCTTAATATCCTCATCATTGATCTACTTATTGCTGTTGCTTTTCAACAAATTACTAAGTCATGGAAAAATGCCTCCCACGTTTCTTTTCAAGGCTGGTGGTATGGTGTTTGTTATAACCACAGACTGGATAGAGCATATGTTCACTCGATTGCACTTGCCATTAAACGTGACTTACTATGGTTACCTGTTACTAATGTTTTAGACAAATCTGCTCAATTATTGCCAAGGCATGTTCCTGTTGTAGAAGAAGTTTCCAAACCTCCTTAAAATAGTATTAATCAAGCGTTTACTCATTCTAGTTTTTCTTCTCATTTATATAATTCAAGTTATTGTAGTGAGATAAATATGATATATTTGTATATTTTTCCATTGCTGGTTTAATTATATTATTATAAGACTTATGTATATCTCTCCCCCCCTCCCTCCTTTCCTCCCAACCCTTCCTATTTTCCTTTCTTTATGGTATTCATTATACTTACAGTTTTCCTATTATTATTACATACTGTATTGTATTATTGTGTTATCCTATTTCTACACCAAATAAACTCTCTTTTAAACTAAAAAAAAAAAGACTTTGACCCAGAACAAGCGAACAAAGGATGAAAAAGAGGGAAGGGAGGATAGAGACATAACAATAGTGGCAAACTGAGAAAGCAGTGATGAAAAGAACACTAGGACAGTGTGAATCAGAGGACAGTATACTGGTAGGAGAAACAGGAATAAGGTGAAATAAAGACCACAAAGCCTTGGCCACAACATTTGGCAGCGGCCTGACCAGCTTCTTAAAAAAAAATGGACCCCAGAATTTATTCAGTTACTTTTAGAGACCGGTTGGTGATTTGCGCTATATAAATATCTGTACATTTACATTTACATTTACAAATTAAGCACTAAATTGAACACCTTTGAAGTCTACTGCACATTTGTTAGATTATTGCACACCTTTTACAGAAGACTTAACAAGATTACGGGCCACATGTATCATATTACAAGTAGCGATTACCTCCGAACCGCAATTAGGTAAAATCGCTAATGTATGAAACTGTTTTCAACTTCATTAGAGAATCTTAATGTGTCACAAATAGACCTACCTCATGTATGTTAATGAGGTAGGTCACAATTTGAAAGCCATTAGGAATATATGCCATCACAGGGATGGTGGCCTGCTGAGGTCAGCAGATCACCATGTCTGTGATTGCTTTTAAATGAAGCAGTCTTTTTTGTTTAACGGGCTGCATTTAAAAAGAAAAAATGAAACTTTGCAGTTTCATTTTTCAAGAGTAGGCAGTGCTCTGTGGGACCACTGCCTGCTCTCAAAAATTATTTTACAATTATTCACAAAGGGGAAGGGGTCCCTTGGGGCCCTTCCCTTTTGCGAATGAGTTACCACCTACTTGAAGTACCTGGTAATATGCGAATCGCAAATTAGGGTTTACTGCATCTAAAAAGCATTTTTTGTGTTCGCAAACGGTTGGCGAAGACAATAATGCTTGATGCATGTGCCCCTTACTTGTTACATTTCTTTGTTCGTATAATAATTATTTATGATTTAGTCTTACCTTTTTTGATGCGTGTTGCATTCCTATGCCAAGACCATTGAAAACATGCAGCTTTTAATGCATTCAGAAAATGATAAAGTAGCCAACAACTTTGCTCTTATTTTCCCATCACCCACACATCTTTGTTGCTGATTAGACCAGTTTTTTTAAGGCTCCAGCCAAATATGTCCCCAGAACCAGACAAGATGATCTAATCAGCAGATAGCCCGCTGCCTTGTGAACAACCAGCAGCTGGTGTCGTGAAAGGCTATCACGGCCAATGAATCTCAAGCTACGCGAACACCACCCTCGAGAACTATCTGCTGCCTCCATTCACTTTTTCTCTTGTTCTGAAAATTGAATGCGACTGAGGTGACAGGTATAATAGGTATGAAAACTTGTGTTTTCTAAAGAAAAAGTTGTTTTTCTTTGCAGACTTTTTTTCTTCTCTTTCCATTTGTTCTAGCATAACATTGCCTCAATTTAAAACATAAAACACAAATTGATTTAAATTAGTGTGACACTTTAATGCACCTTCAGTCATTCTTCTCGCTGAATAAAGGAGGTAGTTTGGTTTCACACATTTACTTTTTCAGCCCTTTGGAATTTGAGAAAGGCATGCACATGTAACACTGAGGGGCATATTATCAAGCCAGGCGATAAAATTATCGCAGCTTTAGCGGCAGAAAACTGCCGCTAAAACGGCGATAATGGGCTTGATAATATGCTCTATGGAATTCCAATTGAAGCCCATGTTAGATGTGAAGGACATCTTGTAGTGAGGGCTGCAATTTATATACGTACATTGCTAAGTTAGCATAACCGCGTTAGATGTTAGAAAGCCATCTTGCCACTTTTGCTGCTTTTGCACACGACACTGCAGTTACATGTTATTATTTGAGAAATGCTTGCTCGCCTTTTCTTCACATGAGAACAGTCTGTTGTTCACATCCCTAGCCGTGAGCTGCGACCTTGGTCTGAACATTATGTAAAGAAACAGTCTGGGTCGCTAGACGGTGCATGTTTTTGGGTTCAGGTTGATCGGCCCACTATTTAGCCATAACACGCACACAGCTGCAAATACCTGAGAGTCGAACGCTTTTAATATTGCAGGCTGCATGTTTAACACATTCATTCGGAAGAAGAGCTTTCCCAGGAGCAGACTACACCTGATCCTGTGATGTGATTTCACTAAGCTGATCTTTATGGTATGGGGTTCCCCATTCAAGCCTAGAGACCTTCTACTAGTCTAATAATATTAGTTTACTAGCGAAAGGAAGGTGGCTGTATTCCACTGTCATTATATTATGATTTCTCCTTTCATTTTCTATGGTATTGTAACTATGCTGATGGTTTTGATTTTAATCATTTGTCTGCTTATGTTAGCCAAAGTACTGCACCTTAGGACACGAGGTTTATAAAATAAACTCTTTAAACTTTACAGTGTCTTTGTTTACTCATGTTGTGAACTGATATGAGAATAATAACGAACAGGTATTTCTGATTCCCACCATTCCTGAGAATACACTAAGTCGCTTGTTCTGGGTTGTCTATACATTGGGACCGCCGAGATAAATACGGATAACGAATGGGACACTGATGCTGGTCGGATAGGGGTTCTGGGTACTGAGGTGAGTTTTTGGTACACCGCAATTCACTGAGGTCCTGGTTTCCTGTGCATAGTTCTGTGCATGAGCAGAATCCCTGCAACATGGCGCACCTAACGTTTGGTCTATTGATTTGAAACGCCTTAGTAGTGCTTATATTAGTCCACAACTCCCTCACTCTTGTTTCCGGATAACGGGAGTGACAGATTTTGACCTACCTGTTACTCACCTGATAGGTTCTTTCAAGCTCAATCATTAAAAAGGTTTCTTCTATTTCGGAACTCTTGTGCTACTGATTAAACTCGTTGTTGATCTTTTGTGTGTCCTTATGGCGGTCGAAATTGCTGCACATAGCCGTGCACCATTGCGACGTCATTTGACGACGTATGGGTTGCCGGACAATGGGATGGCCATTATTTTTGTGGTGAGTGCTGATGGAACCCATCCTTATGAGTTGTTCTACTCTTGGGTGACACTGCCAGCAGTGAATGCGGATGATAAAACGTTTCACTCGTATGCTCACACGCGGGTCCCAGCCAATTATACGCCATATTGGACACTAGAGATCCCCCTTTCAGCCTGGCAGCACAGCATTTGGTTTAATGGCGCCCTTTCCCATACGGTTGCACCGGCTAGAATGGGCCCTTTGTCAATTCCAGGGGCCACATGGCCGGTGCTTGCCGGATTTACGCCTCACCCCCGCTATTTGACTATTGCGGTGGATGAGATGCGTACGCTCCATACAACCCTTATTTCAGTATATAGGGCTTTGGTGCAATACGTTTCACGTAATGTGCAGGTGAGTCCTGCTGTTCTGGGACTACTGGCTGGTCACCCGGCGGTTGTTATTAGTCCCGTCATAGTTAATTCAGTGATGGGCAAGTGCCTCCAAAATAAGGATGATTTTCCTTATTGACTTGCTGAGAAATTTGACCAGCTGGAAGCAGTGTTTCCACACTCTACGGAGGTGGAGAAACACAGAATTCTCACCATTAGTTTGCCGAACGACATTATCCCTGATGTGTCAGATTGTGACAACTGGGGAAAGATCTTTGCCGCTGTCTACTCGAAGTGCTTCGGCACTCCGTCTATGGCCGTGCTGCCCGCCGTCATTAAACGTGTTCAAGATCAGCACGGACCGGAGGCGGCTGTAGAGTTGGGAATGAGGCTTGTCGGAGTATTTGACGTCGTTGCCCCCCCTCGTCCTTGGTAATCTCAAGGGAGATGCGGTACAATTCCAAGTGGCAAATGGCTTAGCCCACGTCGCTGAACTCGATAAGCCCAAAGAGTTACCTAAACTTATTGCGGAAGCCTATAAAACTATTGGCCGCAGTAGTTTGGGAGTTAAACCAACTGTAATAATACCTGATTTGATACAACAAACTAAGGTGAGTTTGTCTAGTAATGACGATCGTCCATCTTTTCCAAAGCAGAGTTGGAGAGCAAAGAAACAGGCAAAGCAGCAACAGAAACAGGGGTCTCGTCCTGCTTCTCCCGTACAGCAGACTAGCGAACGCACTTATGATTTGCGCGATCGTACTAGTATTAAGTGGCCTGATAGATTTCAGGTTACTGAACAACGCTCTCCTCGTTCTTCACAGGAAACATCGGCCTCACAGTCCGGTGGCGGAGACCGTGGCAAAGGTCTGGGTGCAAAACAAGGTCGTGAACAACCCCGTCAGGCTGACGGTAAGGGCAAGCAAGACGAGTTTGCACGTCAACGTCCCCTGTTTCAGAAGAAGAATGTTGCTGCACTGACAGCGAGGTATGCCACAGATAGTGAGAACGCAGCTTCGGAACCTGACATGGGCCCTAACGCTGCTCGACAGCGCGGCGGAGGTTACAGTAGTGCGGCAAGCACTGCGTCCATATCTGAAGGCGACAGCAACTGACACTTTCATTATCGTAGAAACTGCTGACACTAGAGTGGCTCCCCTGACAGACTTTATGACATAGTCCTCCTAATTGAAGGTGACATACAACGTACAATTCAAGGGAATCTGACCTCTTCTTATGACATTCTCCTAGCAGAGGCAGACTGGCCCCTGGCTTTCATTTTAGATGCTCCTAGAGGGGAGGAGGTAATCCTCCCGTCCTTTGCGCACACAGTGCCAAAGGACCAAGCTAAAAGTTTTCTGAGGAGTGGGCTCTGGTGCTAGCACCGGCTTTGTATCGTACTCAGGTGGGCTGGGATAAATTGTCCCCCAGCCATGAGATTCCATTGCGGTCTATGCCCCAGCCACAACCCCAATATCCCATGCGTCGCGAAGCCAGACCTCACGTTGCGGCAATCCTTGAACAATTGGAATATCAAGGTGTTATTGAAACATGCGTGTCACCAATGAATAATCCTTTATTCACTGTGACGAAGCCTGATGGGTCGTACCGCCTGGTTTTGGATTACCGGCATTTAAACTCTCATTGCCGGACGTGCGCGGTACAAACTACTCACAGTTCGGCTCTCGTCGATAGTCTCGTGCGAAAAAGGTTTAAAACCACACTTGAAATTTCCAATGGCTTTTACAACCATAACCTGTCCTCTATTAGCAGTCAGTGGACAGCGTTTACTTCAGGCGGCAAACAAAAACAGTTTACAAGACTAGCCATGGGCTATAAAAACAGCCCTGGCGTCTTTGCCGCACGTGTAGTCTCTCTTTTAGAGAGCATAGATCCAGATGCGTACTCGTATGTCGATGATATCTATCTCACAGACGACGAGCTGTGGCCGCATCTGTGTTGCGTTGATCGCATTATAGTTATGTTCGCAGACTTCGGTTGCAAATTCAATTTTGCGAAGTCTCACATTGCAGAGTATACAGTGTTGTTCTTGGGCTACGAACTCAACAATGAAGGTCGAGGATTGGCTCCGCACTTCCTGGAGAAGTGCGCATGCCTGCGTGCTCCTACAACACTGAAAAAATTACAGTCTTTGCTGGGCTTTCTGAATTTCGGTCGTTCGTACATTCCTGATTATGCCCAGCGTATCAAGCCGCTTTATGCCTTGGTACAACCTACTTTTCCAAATCGTGCTGGCTGCCGGAGCATTCAGCTATTTAGCAATTACTGCAAGCTGATCTTCTTGCTTCAAAATACTTACTGACACGTGATAACCGCACTAACCTGGTAATAAGAATTGTGCCGGGCGCAGTGGGTTTCACGTACTTAACGTTCAATGAGGGCGACACCGTCCCCATTGCCTACAAATCACACCTGTACACTTCGGCTGAAATGCGTTTTTCCTCTGTCGAGAAAGTACTTACGGCAGTAGATGAGAAGAATAATAATCTTTATTTAGATATAACACAGATATCTTTAAAAGAAATTACAAAATTCACATTAAAAACCAACTGTGTTAAAATACAAAAAGAGCAAGCAGCAGTTCAGTAACCATAATAAAAGTAGAGATCTTCTACATCCTGAACCACCTGATTTAATGATATTTGGATAATAGCAGACGTTTAAAAAGTAATTTACAAAACTGTTCAGACATTTATTTATTTTTTTGTTTTGTTACGCTGACTATAAAAATACAACATACATATTAAAGACAAGGCAGTGTTCTTAGGAATACAATTTGATGAGTTGACCTATCAGATTGCAGAGCATGATAATCATTTCATTTCATCTTCCCTAAAATTTTATTAGCAAGGCCTCTTTTGCATAAAATTACGATATGCTTGCTAAATAAAAGTTATTAAGCCCAGGTTTAAATCTGTATTTTCGGGGTTCAGGGCCACGATAATGGCTTACCTACATGTCCGAACACCCAGCCTATTCCACTCTAATTTGAGTTTGCACCTGCGTTGAGAATTAAAGGCTGGGCAAAGACAAACCACATGTAACAGAGTTTCGGCTGTCTTGCCACACCCTCTACAGATTACATTTTCCGACGTGCGTCGCCAAGGGGGCAAATCTTGCAAGAAACGCCAGCACCCATTCTGATTGCCATAAAACTACGTTTTAGATACAATGAATATGTGCAAGACAGGTAGGTGGCAGGGGCTAGCCGTCTGTATGAATTTACAAGGGCCCACGCATGACTACGTTTGGTAAGGAGTGCCTTATCCATTATGAGAGAACTCATTCTCACACATTTTTTGATGCCAGTTTTAAATGCTGCCCGACTGGGGTTGAGGGCCCATAGCTCACTCGCCGACATTTGATGGATATGGTCCTTGAAAAGACAACCAAACGTACCTCCAGGGTTTTTCTGGGTGATTTCGAACCAGACTAAGGATTCTAATGTGCCTCAGTCCGCTTGCCTCAATTTATGACAGAGGTTTAAATATGTACCGATGTTAGAAACATCATAATTCAGTATCCCTAGCTCTAATCTTACCTGGGCTGCGGATGCGGAGTTTGGCAAATGGAGTACCTTTTTATAAATTTTGGTCGTATGTTGATTTAAGGCAGTTTTCAGCTTGCCCCTGAATATCTCTATGCCGTATGATAAAGTAGGGCCAATTTTTGCTCTCAGTACTTCTAAGAGTGGTAAGAGAGTTGGGACGGAGATATTTTTCGAGAGCTTAGCTAATGACACCGCAAGGGTCATAGCTTTAACTGCGATCTCGTTACGATGTTTAATAAAATTACCCCTGGAGTCCAAATGGACACCTAGGTACTTGTACGAGTGTCCTACGACAAGGCTTATGTTGTTATATGACCATCCTCCAACAGTGTGCCGTTTCCGACCAAACGGGACAACTTGTGTTTTCTTTAAGTTAACCTCTAGTTGGTTCATGGTCGTATAGGTGTACGGTTTATCGAGGAGCATTTGCAGCCCGACCCTAGTGAGGCTAAAGAGAACCAGGTCATCGGCATATAAAAGATTACTTAGTGCCGTACCTCCTACCTTTGGGGGGTGACTGATAGTATCATCCAGTGAAGTTGACAAATCCGCTATGAACAGGTTAAAAAGCATGGGGGCCAGCACGCATCCCTGCTTCACGCCTCTTGATGTTGAGATTTTCCGGGAGAGATGCGTGCCGGACACCAACTTCACCCTGACCCAAGTTCTGGAGTGGAGTTGTATGATTGCCTCCAAAAGTTTATCAGGGATCCCCCATTTCCTCAGCTTTTCCCATAGGGCAGCCCTCGGAACCCTGTCAAACGCTGCTTTAAAGTCGACAAAACAACAGAACACTGATCTGGATGTGGAGAGTGCTTTGTCGACGATAGTTGACAATGCTAATAGATTGGTCATCGTCCCGGAGTTGGCAATAAAACCTGTTTGATTAATTGGTATCAGTTTGTGGTCCTTTGCCCATAGGCTCAACTCCTCCAACAGGAGGCCCGCATAATGCTTCGCCTCAATGTCCAGCAGTGCGATGAGTCTATAATTATTGGGAGAGGCACGGGAACCTGATTTATAAATAGGTTGGATTATTGCACCCCGCCATGAATCTGGGATTGTTGCAGTTCTCAGAGCAAAATTAAAGAGATTTGTCAGTAGGCCTGACCAGAGAGCCACATCAGATTTAAACAAATTCTGTGGCAGGCCGTTTGGGCCCGGAGCTCCATCTGATCTAGCTCTTGACACAGCAGTGGCGACCCTTTCTTGTGGCATCTGAAGATCCTCATTGTCGGTGTGTAAGCGCTCTGTAGGATTGCTCTGCTTATTGTTATAATCTATTACTTTCTCTCTTGCGGGGCTGCCTCCTGTATCTCCTAAGCATTCTGGAGGTCTAAAATGGTCGGTGAGGAAGGTAACCCAATCTGATTCTTGGATGTTGGCAGATCCAAAACTCAATATGCTTGAGTTGGACTGGTTGATTAGGGCCCAGAATTTTCGTGAATTTCGGCTCTTACTCTCCCACACTAGCTTGCACCAGAATTGGTTATCATGTGTCTGTTTGTCTTTAGTGATCGCCAGCCTAAATGACTTTTGGGCTACTTGATACTATTTTAAACATTCACTGTTCCCTGGAGCTTTTACCAGTAGCCGTAAGGCATTGTTTCTAGCTTTCTTAAGTAGCTTCGACTGTTGTGAAAGTGCGAACTGGCGCGGGAGGGGTCTCCTTGGGGAATGCTGTTTTTTTGGGAAAAGATTAATCAGATGTAAGCAGAGCGTCGTCCATGTCGCTATCGGGGAGGCTTCCTGGTCGATTCCACCTCTTATGAGCTCCATGCTTGCATGTAGGATCTTCGGGCTGATGTCTTCGCTCCATCTGAGACGCTTTAGGTTTTCGGAGTATATTCCCCTGCTGGTTGAGGGTGCAGATTTATGCTTCACTGGGTTTGTTTTGAAAGCTATGACCTGGGGCCGATGATCACTTTCAGATCGTGGGTGAATGCAAAAGCTAACCAGACAGTGGAGCAAAGCTGAGTTACAGATGGAATAATCCAGGTAGGATCGTTTCTTTCCATTTGTCCAGGACCAATTGGGGGGGGTATCGCTCTCCAACCTTCCATTTATAACCAGGTAGCCTGCGCTATAGAACCGCATCACACAGAGGTATCCCAGGCCACAATAGGCTTGATTTGCCGGTTTGGTTTGTGACACTGCCTCATTCAAGGAGAATAAAAAGGGCCCATCGGTTTCTGTTGGTTGCCCCTGGAATAGGTTGGTAATAAAATCCCCAGTAACAATACAGTATGAATCAGGGTGCTCCACGGCTAAGTCGCTCATAATTTCCGTTAGTCGTACCAGATGTACTTTTTTTGTACGTGTATTTGGGTTGATATACACGTTTAGGAAAATAAGTGAACGTTGTTCCCGCCATGAATTGATTTTGACCCCAAGTAGCCAGTCTTCATCCAGTTTTAATTGTGTTATTGGGCCTTTTAGATTAAATGATATATATATTGACAGGCCACCTTTTGAGTGACCGTGCCGGCTGATCCTCAGTGCTGGTTTCCATAGATCGATATAGCCAATGACTGGGCAGCCTTGTGAAGCCCAAGTTTCCTGCAGGGCTATTACAGCATGCTTACAAATAAAGGAGTGAGTATCTGAGTTCCTATTTTTCTGTTGAAGTCCGCTGATGTTCCAGGAGCAAATTAAGAAGGTGGGATCTGCTTGCGGGTTGTGCCCCATTGCCGATGGCGATGTTTGAGGGCTTATATTTTCCAGAGATTTGAGTGTTTGACCAGTTGACTCTGTACCTTGTGGTCATTCTGATCTTTTTGTTGATAAGATAGCTGGGAGCCAACTCCAGCCTTGATGTAAATCGTCGTTAGAGACCACATTTGAAGTCAATTTGTTGCGTACTTCAGGTCCTGATGCGTTTTTTAGAATCGAGTATGGTCTAGAGTGGGACACAGGTCGAAGGGTTCCGGCTTTTTTAAGTGGCATTTGCTGGTTTAATAATGCTGGGGGGTACCCTGGGATGGAATATGGGTAAACTCGAATGCCCCAATCCCGCAGGGTGGCCTTGTGATCCAAAAATACCCCTGCCCAATGGGCCGACTTGAATGCTACCAGTGTTACCTCAGACGGTTGTGTGCCTCTTGGTGGAAGGAATACGATAGATTCTATGTCGTCCGTTACCAGGCCTGCAAACCCCGGGGTGCCATCCACTAGTTTAATTATATTGGATCTATTGAGGATATCTTGCCAGCCTTTTGATTTGTAGTCGGGAGCTAGTATAATGTAAAAAAGTTTTAAATCGCTTTTGTCCTCTTTGCTGCGTGGGCTTTGAATTGGCTTGTTAATTTTATTGAATGGCGGGCCTGCTTCGAAATCTTGCTCCTGTTGAGGCTGGTGTTGGGGGGCCTTCCTCAAAGACTGACTATTAGTTGGCAGAAGTGTTTTATGGTTGTAGATTGTTTTTGTAAAATTTGGTTTAGTCGTTAAGTTGTCAGACTGGGGTGAAATTAAAGCTGGCACTGGATTGGGATTAATTGCGATCGCTGTAGACCCTAACAAGCTTGGTTTGTTGCTTTTCACCCTTTGCTTTTCTTTAGCTGTACTAGGATCTTCTATTGCTATTCCCACAGATGGGGACTCTGAAAAGCTTGGTTCGTTGATTTTCACCCTTAGCTTTTCTTTAACAGTACTAAAGTCATCAATCACTGTTCCCGTGGCTGGCTTGGTTGGATCTTGATTACTACCCAGAGTCAGTTGAGTGATGGTTTCGGATGGATCCCCTTTCTCTTCAATTGCACTTGGGTTTACTAAGGGTGATGATGCGTCAGTTGCACTTAAGGCTTTTTTGTTAGGAGCTATTGCAAAGAGAGGAAAGAAGTTTGTCGAGGCAGCTGTTGTTTTAGACCTTGTTTTATTTCTGTGTTTACGCTGGCTTTTGCGCTCTCTCTTGCTACAAGGTGGTAAGGGAACTGGCTGCACTTCCGAGATCGAGGGTATCTGGGCTGCTGAACTGGCCACTAGCTCTTGCTCAATATGGACTGCGCAAATTGTACGCCCGCTTAGAGACCGAGCATTTTTGATCGTTGCTTCAGTCAGGTCGGGGCCCGTTATTCCGGTTTGAGGTCGGTCGGATGATGACTGCTCATTTAGCTGTTTTGGAAGGGGAACTGTTCCCTCCCTCAGCTGGGTGCCTTGTTTTGTTGTAATCCAGGGGTTAGCTTGTTTTTGAGACATATTTGGCAATATTTGCGATTGTGGACAAAGAGTTGTTAGTGAGTTGCCTCCCTTCAGCAGCTTGACTTCATCTATAACATTTGATAGAAAGGCTGGAAGCGACGAAAGTGAGTCTATGATTGGGGAACAGCAACAAACCGCCTGAACGAGCTTTGCGGAGGATTGCGCTCCTATTATTAAGTTGTTCAATTTGTCCAATTTATTATCGATACCTGCTGTGAAAAGTGCTAGGGTGTTCAAAAGGTCTATCTGCACATCCAGTTTATCAGAATGGTAATTTAAGGCATTAACTGTTAGTTGAAAAGTTTGGAGAAGTTGGGGCCAGACACCAACTGCTGTAGGGTCCTCTAAGTTGGACTTTATATTTGACATATGTTTAGGAGAATTTTGAGTATTTTTGAAGAAAAATGACAAGTCCTCTAAAAACTGGTCATCTGGAACTGATTTTTTGGGCGATTGCGGTAATGGTATCGTTATTGCTGTTGTTGGTGTGAATACAATATGCTGGGGACTTGACGCATCCAGATGGTCCTTTGGTGTACTTATAGTTTGGGGCAATTCAGCTGATCGTAAGTTTTTATTACAGAGGTGGGTATTTTGCGCATGGATTTGAGGGAAAATTAAATGACTGTGAGGAGCCGTTGTGGGTTCCTTTAATACGGCGAGGTCTTGGCATGACAGTGGAGCTAGTAATTCTATATTCTGAGCTAGGTCTGTGGAGGGGCCTGAGTTTTGTAAAGGGCTCAACGGAGGAGTGTGCAGCAAACGTGCTTCTTGCTTACGCATAGCCGTTGGTGGGGGGGTTTGACCTGATTGCGATCGTAAAAGGTGATCATGTTGAAGACTTTGTTTTAAAATTACCCCCTCTGACTGGACTGGGGTTACATCGTTTTGTGCAGTTCCAAAAATATAGACTTCCGGAAGTTGAGCCAAGTTTTTACTGGTCGTATTCTTCAACAACTGTTGTGGGGGTGGGGGTTGTGAAGAGGGCATAATTGTTTCGGCCAATTGGTCCGGTACTCCGAGGCTAGTTACCTCCAGTGATTGCGAATATAAAAGAGTATTTGCCATAGGTGGATTTTTTATTAAATAGTCCAGCAACTTCAAGGATTTCGAAGTATTTGATGAGTCCTTACTCTTGACGTTATGACCAAGACTGTTATTGTCATCGCTATGTGGCCTCGGTTTTACCACGTTCGCTGAGTCATTGCAAGCCCTTGGGGACCCATGACTACCTTGGTCGAGCTCCTCGTCAGATGACAACTGTTTAGGCTCCTCCTTTTAGGAGCCGCTGCAGTTTTCCTAACTTTCCCAGATCTCATGGCTTATATAAGTTGAAATACTTGTTAAAGGTCAGCTAGAACAGATGCCCTTGCCAGGGGTCCACCGGGGATCCACCAGAATTGCTCTTCCAAGCTGTTGGAGAGCTAGGGGTCTGGTGGTCTAATGATTCCAACAATGCTGTCTCCGGCGAGTGAATATTGTAGATATTGTCCTGTGTTTATGTTCTGTACTGTCTTGCAGGTTTGATTTGTATTACAGAAGCTGCCGAGTCTATTAGTAGATGGCGTTTTTAGCTTTGCTTTTGACACTTCGATGAAATTGCGCCAGCTTTTATTGGAACCTTAATCGTGGCACACCCCCGCTCATTTATATAACCCTACCCCTGTCCACCGGCCCGCGGCCGCCCGCTCACCGCACCGCTCAGGCAAAAGACCGGAAGACCAGGCCAAACCTCACCTCACCTCTGTGTTTTTCCCCTCAAGAGGGGTCGCACTGGTAATGAGGCTGACAGTAGGGCTCAACCAGTCAGTGGCCGCAAAAGGCTGCGAGAGCGTCGGACGCTAGGCGGCTTCGCGAGGGGAGGGGAGAAAGCAGGGGGAGCAGCCCCAGGGCTGGACAGAGCTGCCCAATGCCCCCGCACGCCCACAACCAGGCAAGTAGATAGGTACAGCAGGGGAGAATGGACGGGCCGCAGGTGCAGAGAGTAGCAAAAAGCAAGGAAAGCAATGAGAACAGAGGGGCAGAGGGAAGCAGGCTTGTGGAAGCGGACACTGGGAATACAGGGAGATCTAGGCGAGCAGCATCAAGCAGCACCCCACGACGTGCGGCTCCGGGGGGGGGAGCTCAAGGCTTATGGCTTAAGGCTTAAGCTTAAGGCTTGGCAGAAAATGCCGGGGGCAAATCTGTCCTTCTTTCACTGCGCCAGCCAGCCAGCCAGCCGAGCTCCCAGAACACCCCCGCCTTCGGTAGCGACGACCCTCAAGCCTCCTCAGCCACACTCCCGGTCCCGCCGACTTACCGAGGCTCCTCGGCGCGCCACTGCTGCTGCCACCAAGATACCTCCAAGATCCCAGCTACCCGCACCACCGGCGCCCTAAGGGAGAAAGGAGACCGGCTCTCTTGCTCGCGGCTCCACGCGGCACGGTAACTGCAGCCGCGACCACAGCCTTGCTCAGCCCAGCCCGGCCGTGCGGCCAGCGCCCAGCTCTGCCTACCTCCCCAGCCACACCTCGCCTCAGCTGACGGCACGTCCGACTGCACAGCAACTCCTCCGTTAGTGGGGCGCGGCTTTTCACTGAGTCTGCTCCTCTGCTAGTACAGATGGCGATTCTCAAAGAACGAGCGCTGTCGCAAGGAAAACGCATGTTGGTTGTCACACCAAATCCTGCCCTTGAGGCAGTGACCAAAGCGAGTGTACCAAATTCTAAAGCTTTGCATCCTCGGTGGATACAATGGGCCACTTCCTTGACATCGCCCGACGTCACCTATATCTTTGATGCCTCATTACAGACTCAGGAGTACTTACAGTATGAATTCGTTCATCCGGCTCCTCTGTCTTTGCGCCCGCTCGAAGATTACCATTGTGTCATTTACACTGACGGTTCTGCGCAACCGGCGACTGGATCGAAGCATGCCTATTCAGCGGCCTGCACAATTGTGGTGGGTACTTTCGTGAATGGTGAATTCCAATCTGATGTCGTGCATACTCAGTCTTTGGGTGATTGTACCGCACAGTTGGCGGAGCTTCGTGCTCTGGTGCTTGCACTAGAGTTTGCTGATCCTCGGGTCACTACTCTTATAGTAAGTGACTTGTTTTATTGTGTTCAATCTTACAACGACAATCTATATATTTGGTCTCAAAATGAATACCGTGATTCCAAAGGTAGCACAATTAAGCATAAAATGCTTTGGATTCGAGTGGCAGAACTTAAAGAACATCTGCCTCTCGTGAATGTTATTCACACTCTCGGTCACCAACGAGTTGGTGTCCACGCTGTCGGCAACAGCTTAGCTGACGAAGCAGCAAAAACAGCAGTGGTGACATATCTAGTAGCAGCAGTTACAAGATCCAAAAGTAAGATTGATGATGACATTTTGGCAGCTATTGCTGCTACAGAAACGGGAAGTAATTACCAGAGAGATTTCCCTTCTCGTTACCATTATCACTTAAGTCCTGATAAAGTCCCATTGGTGAGGATTAACGACGTTGGTGACAGATTGATTCCCAACGCGGACTGCAGACCATCGTTGATAACAGCAGCTCACGAAGGCATGGCCTCTGCCCACGCCGGCGTTGCAGCTACTGTTTCTCTGTTACAACAACGTTACTGGTGGTGCGGTTTATATAAACCAGCTCGCGCTTATGTTCTTGATTGTGACATTTGCCAGCAGATTAAACCTTCAACTGCTGCGCGCCCACCACAAACTCAGTTGTACATATCTAATAAACCACTAGGGTGTGTTTATCTAGATCACTGCGGTCCTTTCACCTCTGATACTGCGTACAAGTACATCTTGGTTGCAGTGAATTCGTGCACACGTTTTCTGTCGGTATGGCCACAAAGGAGTGCGGATGCCCGTACTGTCATCAGGGATTTGCGTGTCTTTGTGGGAAGTTTTGCGTGTGGTACCTCTAAGGCGTACAAAGAAGCCATCAGAAATCTGGGGGTCCAAGTCAAATTTTTGTCTCCCTACCGACCTGAGGGTAATAGTGTGGTGGAGCGAATGAACCGTGACTTAAAGCAATCTTTGACAGCTAGGGTTTTAAGCACTGGCCGGAACTGGCTAGCCCATCTGTATAACGTCCAACATGCACTTAATAATCTCCCTAGAAGGTCTCTGGGTGGGCGGACTCCATACATGATGCTCTTTGGCATACGAATGTTTGTCCCGGACCTTGGTGGTCTAGACATGGTGGCGTCAGCCGCACCCTTTGACGTAGATGATCACTGTGCTGTATTACAGACTCTACAAGAAGCCAGAGACAATCTCGCGAAGGAACACGTGCCCTCCACATCTGATGCTGCGCTTCAGATTCCGGTAGTCGGCTGGCTACCTCGAGTTGGTGATCTGGTCCGTGAGAAGGTGGAGAACAAGAAGGAGTTCGGCCCCTCTTATCGTGCACCGGTTCCAGTGCTTGGCGTGCAGGGTACACGAACAGTCATTTTACCTCCACTTCCTGGTCGCAAGGATAACAGGTACATCTCTATTGACAATGTCAAGCTACAGCGAGTGGCCGATTCTTCTTAGTATGACTCCAGCGGTTTCTTGCCCTGCGATGCTGAGAAAGTCTGTTTTGGCTCCAGCTTCTACCACCATCGAGATGCATACAGTTGTTGCCATCGAGATGCATACAGTAGGGGTGGGCGGAATTTGCGGAATTAACCTTCGCAAATTATCGCGAGAATGTTTAAAATTATCGCAAACAAGCAGAAATATCGCGAAGATGCGGAAGTTTTTTTCCGGCATGTTCGCGAGATTTTCTGCATGGTTGCGGGTCGCCAACTTACCCATGTGGTTGCTTGCGGGCGCGGCCATCTTGTTTTGAGTTGTTCTCGCGGTGCATGATCGCGAGAAGAAAGACGTGATCGCGCGACGCATGACGTCACTGCGGGCGCGAACTGTCGCGAGACAGCGCAAATGGCTAAAAACAATACAACATCTCATGGAGAACGCGAGCGGATCAAGAAAACTTGTCGGCGAACGCAGGGATTCAGGTAAGGCGATCGCGCGCGCGCGAGAATGTATCATTTTACAGCGCGAGCAAGAAACAAATTATCGCCAAGCTGCGGAAACCGGAATTTTTGACATTTTCGCGCTCTCCGCGGAACGCAAAAATGTCAAATTATCGCAATTTCCGCGAACGGAACGAAATTTTTGCCCAGGCCTAGCATACAGTTACTGGTCCTTTGTTGCTACAACCGGCTGGTGGTCTACCTGAAGATACTGAGTATGTTTATCCTGCAGATGTACCATTGCCTGTTTTACAATCCACCGCAGTTAACCAGTCACGCTTCTCCTTTGACACTAACTCAATGACTTCCAATGCCCCATCAAAAGTTTCTATTTTTGCTGTCTGGTTTAAAAGACATTTTTTAATTCCCCCTTGGACTTACATTTGGCTGGTGCTCGTATGTATTTTTTTGTTCATGTCCATTGGATTTGTGGTGGTATTTTTTCGTCTTGTGAATGGACACTACCTAAAAGAAAGATCGACAATTAGACTAATTGATGGAACTTTGGCCCTCCACTCCTCATCACATATCATGAAAAGGGACCAGACTTTTGTGAATATTACTGCCTGGCCTGTGTTGGATGGGATTGCGTGGGATGCTGTTAAATTTCAAATTCATGGTCCCACTGAAGTAATCAATGTGCCAAATGTATTTCGTGTTTCTATGGGTGATGTAGTTAAGCAAAGCATCCGCTCAGATGTTTGGGATGTTCAAGCCATAGAAGCACTATTTTCTGATTTGAAATATTATGCTGCGTTTGATGCTGAGGATTTGTATTTAGATACTGCTAATTATGATGAGCAGTTTTGCTATCAACATTATGGCAATCATTTCCTTTATAAAGCCAATATGTTTAGAAATTTTGTAAATTACACGCAATGGGAACACTGTCCAGCGCCTAGGCTGGGCAGCTCCACCACGTTAGTGAACAAATTCACATATTTTTCTGATTTCAGTGTTTCAAATCCTGCCTCCTTTTACTTTAAAGTGGCAGCTGAGTCTGCCTCGAAAGTTAGTCTGACACACACGAAATTGCTATATTATAAATCCTTTATGGATGATTTGGCAATCATAGGTTATGATCTATGGAAAGCAACTATTGATCTTAAATCGGTTTGGGGTTCTAAACCGTGGCAGGTACAAGGAACAGAAGCTTTGCATCGTGCCTGCCTCATCCCGAACCACGTTGTTTTTGAATTTGTCGATTTTTCAGACCACCTGCTTTGGATTGGCTACTTCTAAAAAATTTAATTCTCCCTCCACTCCGGATCTGGGTGCTTATCCTTTTTTTTATTTATTTATTTTTTTTATTTTTTTTATGCAGTTTGGACATACTGACAAACATTTACAAAGAAAATCAACACATTTACAAACATCCTTTGTCTTCTCGAGCTTAACAATAATAAGAAAGGAGCAAGGAGTCCAACCTAAATAGACATTTCGGAATACTATATTCTCTCTCCCTCTCTCATTCTGGACTCCCTCCAATTTGAAACGGGAGACCAGACAGATTTCCCCAAATCCCCTGTTTTCTTCCCCTTCTGAGCATACAGGGAGATCTCTATGTTATGCATACCCAGTAATCTGGACAGCCACATTTTAAATGAGGGAGCAGTAGTATCCTTCCAACCTGAGGAGATTAAGATCCTGAGTACAGCTACAGAGATAAAAACCAGGGCTTCCTCTGCTTTCCCCAGTTTTAGCCTATTGTCAGTGCCCAATAACATCAGGGAAGGGGATAGATTGATCTTTTGACCTAGCAGCCCCTCCCAGAATTTTCCTATCTCTCCCTGAATTACAGCTAGCGAGCCACAATTAAAAAACATATGCAACAGATCTGCATGACCGGTATTACATCTGGGACATCTGTCATCTTCCCTGACCCCCCAAGCATAAAGCTTGGTGGGAGTATAATATAGATCAAACACAGTTTTGTAATGCTGAGCCCTCAAGTTCGTAGAGCGAAATAATTTTTTATTCAGAAGGAGGGCCATATCCAGATCAACTTCGGGATTTCCTAATTTTATTGCCAAAGTACGTTCGGTTTTCTCCAGATCATCTTGAATTTCTCCCATGAAGAGCATATAGAGGACTTTTAGTTTCTTACCCCCTTTAACCAACGAATCCATCATGGGGGATTCTGCCAGAGGTGACATCCTCGGTCTTAATGCCTTCAGCGAGCACACTAATTGGACATACAGGAGCCAATGATTTGATGGGATGCCAGCACTACACTGAAGGACATCGAACCCCCATATCCCGTCTTTCCCTATTATATCCCCTAGTGTCTTAATTCCCAGGTCCTTCCATACCTGAAGGTTCCTATCTAAACCCACCCGCGGGAATAAGCTCGAGTTGCAAAGATGGAGGTATGGGTTTATCTTGGGGATTTTACAGAACTTTAAGGTAGCCCTCCAGACCCCACACACCCCTTCCAAGATCTTAAGACGGGCCCTCTTATAATATCTACGATCGACTTCACACATCAAAAGGCCGAATGCTTTTCTCCCCACTAGCAGCTCAAAAATTGAGGGGGGCGTCTGAATATCGTTATTTACTGAACTATGACATGACTGTGACTGGAAAAGAATAGACATTTGAGTCAATAAGCAAGACCAGTGATAAAGCCTCAGGTTTGGTAAGGCCAACCCACCCCTTTCCCTAGGAAGTGACATTAGGTTCTTAGAACGCCTGATCTTCCCGTACTGCCATATAAACCTTATAAAGATGGACTCCAGGTTTTTGATTATTTTCTCCTTGATTAAAAAGGGTATGGCACGAAACATATATAGGATTTTAGGGAACATTGACATTTTGAGTACATTAACCCTCCCAATCAATGAGAGGTGTAATACATCAATTCTTTTCAGATCGACTTCTATAGATTTACTAAGTGGAACAAAATTCTCCGCTGCTATTTTAACTATTGAGGCGTTGATTCTAACCCCCAGATAGCTTGCTGAATCCAGGAATCTGATGTCTGATTTGATAATATTTTTAGTACATATTATTTGCGTTTTGGATTCATTTAATAAGTACCCAGATTGACTGCCGAAAGTCTTTGCCATTTGTGCCAAAACCAAGAGTGCCTGTTGAGGATCAGTAGTGATCACTGCCAGATCGTCTGCATACGCCAAGATCTTACTTTCGTAGCCATTACACACCACAGGACTGATCCTTGGGCTCGCTAATATCTTCCTGCTAAACGGATCGATGTAAAGAGAGAAGAGGATTGGGGAGCAGGGGCACCCTTGACGCGTGCCTCTATTTATAGAGATTTTATCAGAGCTCTCCCCCATAACCACAACACGCGCAACTGGATCAACATACATCGCTCTGAGTGCTCTGATAGATTTCTCGCCAAATCCTCTCTCCACTAAAATCCCCCAAAGAAAGTTCCAAACAACTCAATCAAAAGCCTTCTCGGCGTCGAGCAGGATCATGGCCATCTCGCCCCCCCGGCGGCCTGAGCATCGAACAGAGCTATTGCCCTCCTAATATGATCCGTGGTGCCACGCCCAGGTACAAACCCGTGCTGCCACGGGGAGAAAAGGTTGCCGATGATCCTGCCCAACCTTTTAGCCCAAATCTTGGAATATAATTTCGTGTCCGCATTGATTAGCGAGATGGGCCGGTAGGATCCCGGTTTCTCCCTGGGCTTCCCTTTGTTATGAAAGACTACTATATTAGTTTCCCTCCATGATTCTGGGACCACTCCTGTACACATTATACCATTAAAGAGATCAATTAGGAGCGGGGTGATCTCAGATTCGACACATTTATAGACCTCCAGGGGGATCCCATCTGGACCCGCAGCCTTACCCGTCTCCATCTCTTCCCTTACTGAATCCCCTAATCGAGGGCCGTTATCCACAACCTCTTCGCCCTGGAAGCCATCCAGCTTTTCATCGGCGTAAAGGCTTTGATAAAAGTTCTTCAAGACCTGTAGAATTTCTTTAGCATCCGTAAATTCAATCCCATTTTCTTCTATCCTAGAGATGATATTTTTTGCTTTTTCCCGCTTAATTTGTAGAGCTAAAATTCTACCGGCCTGTTCACCTGTTTCGTAACGTTTAGCCCTAGATGATTGGTATTCACTCATCGCCCTCTGCATTACCAGCTTCTGTAATTCCGCTCTAGCTACCAGCAGTTTCCTTTGACTCTCATTACTGTCCCCACCTTGTGCTATATCTAGGGTATGTTGTTCTTCTGTGAATGATTATTTCCTCGTAAGTCTTTCCACCTCGCTCCTATCCTCCCTTCTCAATCTTGCTGCGCAGCTTATTGATTCGCCCCTCAAGGCTGCTTTAAATGTCTCCCACACCCCATTTCGTGACGTGCTGTATCTATTGGCGGCAAAAAATTCCTCTACCCATTTCCTGATATGTTCAACAAATCTGTTATCCGCCAATAACCTCCTTTCAAAGGTCCATCTAGTCCTTATCCTTTCTAACCCATCCAATTCATAGGTTAATACCAGCGGATTATTATCCGACAAAAGCTTCGGGAGTTTTGTTATTTCTACCCTATTTATTTCTGAAGATGACACGAAAAAAAAATTCCAGTTTCGTATACCTCTGAAAAGGATTTGAAAAATATGTGAAGCCTGGTTTTTGGGGTTCTTTGACCTCCCATACGTCTACCAACCCATGCGAGCTGATAAGAGCCTTAACAGCCCTAAAAACTCTTGGCTTCCGTCCGAAATATGCTGCGTTACTGCACCAATCAGCTGAGATATTTAGATCCCCACAAAATATTATAGGGGTTAACCAACCCGCCAGCTCTACTTTGAGGAGATCAAAAATCTCGGGATCATCGCTATTTGACCCATAAACTACACACATCGTAAAGCCCTTACCAGCTCCACTAAAACCCATCTCCCATTACTGTCCACTTTAGTCCGTCTAACCCCTCCCAAGGATGTTCTTGCTAAGACTGCGACCCCCCTGTTTATCGAAGATTGTGTTGTACATGCTGCCAGCTCAAAGCCACTCAGAAGCATGAGACTCCTTCTAGCCCAGGGGAGGTGAGTTTCTTGGAGGCAGAGGACATCAAATCTATTATGCTTCACAAAATGTGCCCATTTTTGACGTTTCCTCAAATCTTTCATCCTGCCTATGTTAATTGAGCAAACTCTAATGCTTGCCATCCTGAGGGTCTTCTTGATCATCAAGATCCACGTGCACCTTCGACAGATTATCCGTTGCTATATCCGTAAGCTGGCTAGAGAGATATCCAGAATAATCCAAACTGCATCTTTTTCCCTTATTTTCTAGTATCACCCCCCCTCCAACCCTTCCCACCCTCAGACCCACCCCCCACCTCAATCACCACCCCCCCTACACCTCCCCCCACAACCTGTTCTGTGAAGCTCTCAGACCTAGTCTGTGCGTGTGATGGATTAGCAGAGATCGCAGTGAGGACAAACAATTAAAGCAAAAAAGAAAAACCCAAAACCACTGCAGAGACCCTTTAACCATTCAAACTAGTACAATATGTGCAGCACGATTTCCCTGCCGGAGATTCTACCAATCTACCAAGCCCTTCTTATCTCAAACAATAACTGGAGTAGAACTGCCCTCATCAGATTAACAGTTAAGGACTATTTGCCTAGAGAGTTCAAATACTCCTTCGCTTTAATTTCTGAGGCAAAAAATAAAGTCCTGCCTTCATTAATTATTTTTAACTGGGCTGGATTTATCAGGAAGGCTTGAATCTTCTTATCCTGAAAGGGTTTGATCATCTCCTGCAATCGCCACCTTCGCTCTACGGTCGCATGGCAGTAGTCCGGACGCACGAAGAAAGAGACCCCTTCGCTACTTCTCCTAGCATCCGGTCTCGCCCTTTCTGCGATGGACTGTCTCAGGATAAAATTGCCGAGAAATATCAACACAGCTCTGAGTTTATCACCTTCCTTGGTGTTCCTACGAAGTTTGAAGGGGTTACGGTGGACTCGTTGTAGCTCGGTAGACCAATTCCAGTTAGAGAGCTCTGGAAACGCTTGCTCGAAGAGCTTGATGATATATGCCCTAATATCAGAGCCCTCGACCCCCTCCGGGATTCCCAAAACCCTCTAGTTGTTCCGGCGTAGCCTGTTCTCCATCTCCTCCATTTTCCACTGAAGATCGACCACCTGCGAGCAGTGAGCATTAACCTTGCTGGTAGCTTCAGCTACCTCGGTCTCCGTTGTTACAACTCTCTCCTCCAGATTCGAGACTCTGTCCCCCGTGTTGGCGCAAACTTTAGAAAGTTTCCTGACCACGCCCTGCATCTTCCTCATTGCAGCCTGAGCTTTGCGATTATCCTGGCGGGTCTCTTCTCTATGTGCGATTATCTCTTGATGTATTGTCTCCAAGAGTGACAGGTGGGCAGTGTCCATGCTGGGGCTTCGCTGGAGAGCCAGGGCGGGAGAGTGATCCCAGCTTAGTTCACAATGGGGGTCGCACTGAACCTGACTCCTCGCATCTGGGTGCGTATCCTAATTGGGATAATCATACAGATCTGTCCCTTGATGCGTTGCAGTCCTACGTTTCTAACACATCCTTCAATATTTCCAAATTAAATCCGGAAGGATGGTTAATATGGCAAACGAGCTCAGATTTCTGTCAACATCGTTTTCTGGATTTAAATCCGGGGTATACGCAGGTTCGTGTGGACCCCCGTTTTGAATCATCTCATACTGTAACTACCTACCCTGTAAGGAAGTTATGCCAATCTTGGCTGCAACATTCCTCCTTGGCATCTGTTAAACTTCATTTATCACAATTACATGACAAAATAGATTTGAATGATTTTGTTAAGGGTCCTGCGGGAGGCAGGTCCAAAAGATGGGTATATGCTGTTTATAACGAAGTTTGGAAGCTATCACAAATTGAAGCTGCATCCAGATTACGGGCTATTGATCAAGCCAATATGAAAAAAGTATTGGCTGTTATATATAATAGCATTAACACCCTTTCTTCCAGAATTTACACGTTAGATAATATCGTTTCATCTCTTGTTGACAGTGTGCAGGATGATATGTCTGTTTTATATCATGGTCAAAATCAATTTTGTTCTATATTGCAATTTGCATGGACATTGCAAACGTTAAAGGCTGGGAAAGTTCCTTGGGACTACATGAATACTTCATCTTTGTTCCTTCCTTTTAATTTAACTGCAAAACAACAGTTCATGTCCATGAAAGATGCAACATACTTATTGCTGCACATTGAAAAGTTAGAACCTTTGCCTTTCTCTGTAGCCGAATTAAACTCCGCTGTGTGGCTTATCCACGGGTTAATCACATTACCATTTCCCCTGTTTAAGTTCAGTTCTTGCATGAAACATTATGCGCTAGGCAGATATGAACAACTAGGTACTGCCTTCCTGCATGAAGTTTGGTCACTCCCATTCACATACAGGTGCGTGAGAGACGGTAAAGAGGTCTACTTAAAAGGTGAAGAGTGCACTTCCTCTCCGGATCACTCTGTGGTGTGTCGGCACATTCAATTGCATGGTGCATGCGATGTGCACGCTCCTGAAAGGGATTCCAGTGCCAGCCATTACACCGTCATTCACGCTGCTGGCTAATGGTAGTTATTTGCTCTTAAATAATGAAGCTTGCTGTGGGATGTTAGTGGGAATTCCCTACATAGTGACTGTATCACAGAGAGTAGTCTGCTGTAACAACGTCCTTTTCCCACCCCCGCATGGGCGGCTCGATGTATCCATCTGGCCTTCCATTCCAACCTCGAAAGCAGAGTTCAACAAGATGAGCAGAATAAGGACTCTATTGTCTCAAAAAGAAGTCACGTTGACTTCGCCCCGGGAAACATTTGTCCTTCACGTAGCAAACACGCGCACTGAGGTGCAAGCGCTTTTGAATACTGATCTCTCACTTCATTTTGGTGCCCTGATTCAGACTATCTTTAAGGCCTCGTCAACAAGTGGCCTGGCACATTTTTTCAAAATTGTGGGCTCCGGCCTCGTGACCTCCTTCCAAACTATTTTTGGTATGATCCCGGCATTTTTTCATTCTATTTTTTCCAGCGACTTTGGAGGTCTACCGTTGATTCTCGCCCTCGTGGCTGGGGCGCTGTTGTTGGTCTGCTTACTACGCAATGGCTGCACAGTTTGTGTCACACGAGAGCCTGTCCCGGCTGCTCCATCTTCATAACCGGATGCTTGAATACTATGGAACACTACCACTGGCAACCTTGAGCGTAGCCTATGGACTGTCCTTCCGGTTATCCTACTTTACATGCGTATAACCTGTATTTCATTGCCTAGAATGTCCGTTCCAATGGGCTCTGGATTTGTGCTTGTCAAACTCGGTGTCTCCCGCCCCGGATTATGATCGACTAATGAGTCCCTTAGTGGCTCATGAGTTGGACTGTTCTGGTGTCAGGATTATGGCCTGTGGAGCGGCACATGGAGTCCTAGGGAATTGGGACATAGGTAAGGCTGCAGATGACTTCCTGGCAAGGAGTTATCTTGAAGAACATGCCAGTTGTCCTCTGATGATACTAGAGGCTCCAGTTGTCGAAGAACATGTGTGTTCATTCCCCTTACTGAACTGGATGGCAGACAATTTTGCAGGACGTTCCAATGATTTCCTCTTGGAAGCCGTTGCTACTTACTGTGCTTATACGTTGATGGATTAACTTGGATGTCGTCCAACATTCCTTTGCACAAACTTTTACCTTTTTATTCGACATCCATCGCAAAAAAAAATGTCTCTCTCTTCGAACCTTCACTGCCTTTATATGGATTTCCAATTTGTGCTCTTGGTTCCGTTCTATCGAACTTGAACTCTGCGTTCCTAAAATTGTACCCCTATTAGTTAGTTGTCCGATCAAGGGGGGGTGTAGTGAGGGCTGCAATTTATATACGAACATTGCTAAGTTAGCATAACCGCGTTAGATGTTAGAAAGCCATCTTGCCACTTTTGCTGCTTTTGCACACGACACTGCAGTTACATGTTATTATTTGAGAAATGCTTGCTCGCCTTTTCTTCACATGAGAACTGTCTGTTGTTCACATCCCTAGCCGTGAGCTGCGACCTTGGTCTGAACATTGTGTAAAGAAACAGTCTGGGTCGCTAGACTGTGCATGTTTTTGAGTTCAGGTTGATCGGCCCACTATTTAGCCATAACACGCACACAGCTGCAAATACCTGAGAGTTGAGCGCTTTTAATATTGCAGGCTGCATGCTTAACACATTCATTCGGAAGAAGAGCTTTCCCAGGAGCAGAGTACACCTGATCCTGTGATGTGATTCCACTAAGCTGATCTTTACGGTATGGGGTTCCCCGTTCAAGCCTAGAGACTTTCTACTAGTCTAATAATATTAGTTTACTAGCGAAAGGAAGGTGGCTGTATTCCACTGTCATTATATTATGATTTCTCCTTTCATTTTCTATGGTATTGTAACTATCCTGATGGTTTTGATTTTAATAATTTGTCTGCTTATGTTAGCCAAAGTACTGCATCTTAGGACACGAGGTTTATAAAATAAACTCTTTAAACTTTACCGTGTCTTTGTTTACTCTTGTTGTGGACTGATATGAGAATAATAATGAACAGGTATTTCTGATTCCCACCATTCCTGAGAATACACTAAGTCGCTTGTTCTGGGTTGTCTATACATTGGGACCGCCGAGATAAATACGGATAACGACACTGATGTTGGTCGGATAGGGGTTCTGGGTACTGACTACTGAGGTGAGGTTTTGGTACACCGCAATTCACTGAGGTCCTGGTTTCCTGTGCATAGTTCTGTGCATGAGCAGAATCCCTGCAACAATCTAACATGGGCTTCAATTGGATTTCCATAGAGCATATTATCAAGCCCATTATCGCCGTTTTAGCTGCAGTTTTCTGCCGCTAAAGCGGCGATAATTTTATCGCCTGGCATGATAATATGCCCCTATGTTAGTAAATTATTCGATGTTTTGCATATTATACTTATTTTAAAATGCTCAATAAGCGTTTAACAACAATATCAAAAATATTTCATTTTGCCAGATGCATTATAGACAAACACATACATGAGGAGAGTCACAGTATCTATCTAAATATATGTTGGGAAACAGTCTGTTCAGAATTTGTGGAAAAGGATTTGCTATTCTAAAAACTATTAGAACTTTGAATATTTGGCGGGCCTGGCAGAAATGAGGGTCGAAATTGATGAAAGGCTAACAAGGTCATTTAGACCCCAGCAAATAGGTTACCACCCACCAGGTCAGTGAAGGCAAGGGCACAGCCCCCGCCCCACCCCCGGCAAAGAACCCACCTTTGCTCCACTGACAGTGGACCATCTATGGAGCAACTACAGTGCAGAGGTTGCTCCGAAGGTAGAAACATTTGCTGAATCAGCATTATGTTTTCTGCTCCCAAGTGGATGTTTGTTCTTTAAAAACAAAAACCAAGTGACCCCCAACAGGCAGTGTGCATGAGTGCCATTGGGAGAGGAAAATGCCAGGTAATTTTTGGGCCAGAGTAGGCAAGTCTAGTGATGTTCACAATGGTCCAAAAAGGGTAGGGTAACCAACACTGGAACTTGACTGTACTATGGGAAGAGGATGTCAGGTCAACGATTTCGATCGCAGAGCCAGCAGAGATTCTGTTGCTCAACACACTGTTGTTCCCCAACCTCTTAATGGGCTTGGCCGCAAGTTTACCAAGAGGAGTTGAGCTGCTGATGTATGTGCCAAGCTTTAAATCTGCTCGAACCATACATAGGCTCAAATTATTCCCAATCCAAAGTGAACCATACCTCACTAAGGTCTTGATTTCAAAGAAAGTTCTGGTGTAAATGCTAAAAAATGGTAATTGTACTTTTTGCACTTTACTGGTAAAACCACCTTTTTCAGAATAAGTCTGGCTTGCAGAAATAACTAGGAGGTAAAATGTTAGAAGATCGTTCTGACACTATGGGCTGCCCGGATTTTTCGCTTTTTGAGCAACTAATTGTTGAGCTTTTACTGTGGGGGAGCCTCATAAGTTGATACTCACCCACAGTGAACTCACAATGAAAGAGACTGCATGGGGATTTTACTGGTGTCCCCCTGGCTTGACCAGGCCGCTGCGCAGCTGCAGGAGGAAGGGGCACTGGGCTAGTTACATGCAGACACATGTGTACATGTGTGTGGGCTGCACAGGGGAAATTCCTGGCGTGCGTAGCCCCAGAGCAGATACAAAGTGAATGGTGTGACAGGACTTATGCAGAATTGGGTGGTGACATGGAATAGGCTCTATACACTGGGAAGACACATGCCATGGAAAGTCAGTGTGCTTTACAGTGTGTATTCCATTATTCTCTTATGTGGCTAGGGAGCACATGGGCTAGTTTTACTTTCATAGGGCCTACAAATTCCAGACATGCACTAAAGTCCACTGTAACGGGTGTGAGAAGAAGTATTCTGCAGAGTCCAAAGTCATATTTGTACTGCTTTTGGGTCATCCAGAAATGTAATATTTCTCTGAGTCAGCCGTAACCAGGGCCTTGCTGGGGCCTGCCCTAAGCAGGCTGGATTGATAACCTTTCTTCCACGAGCTAAGTCCTCCCACCCAAGGAAGAGAAGATGGGTGGAACTACAGGCTCATCCATCAGCAGCTATCACTAGGTGCCAGGCACCAGGCTGCACCAGGGAGACGGCAGCCCTGGGGGGAAGGGGCTTTTTCAGAGAACATGTGGCAGGAGAACCTGGACGACGCCATCTTAAACCAACCCAGAGGCCTGAGCAGAAAGGAGGGAGCAGGGGCAGAGAAGTGATGTGTCACTGTGTGATAGGGCAAACAGAAACTTCCTGCCAGCCCCCTCCCCAACTTCTTAATAGAACTTGCAGAGAAAGAGGAGCTATCTCTGGGGTGTGGTCTGCTGAGGCAGAAGGTGCTGGTGCCTGGCACAATGGACAGTTGGAAGTAGGAACCCCCTGACTGTCCCAGGATCCTGAACAATGCCAGGAGAAGAAACCAGGACCAGTGCGCAGAAGCAGGGGCCTCTGTGCAGGAAGAAGAGAGGCCCAGGAGGAGAGCCAGGTGAAAGGCTGGTGCAGGGAGCCAGTGAAGACAGCTCCCTGCTGAATCCCCCCTCTCAAAGACCCAGAGGGTGAGGCTGGGGAGCACCACCAGGAGCAAGAAGAGGCCAAGATCACCAAAATTGGACCCCTGGGGGCCGAGATACACCCCCCAGAAGGTAGGCAACCTTTGACCTCTGGAGGGACCAACGACAAAGCGCGTGGGGCTCCACCGCCGGTCCATGATGTGCCCCCGGCATGAGTCAGGTCCCAGGGGCTGAGGTAATTCAGTTTTAACTCCATTCTGTATTCTGTCGCCATTTTGTTGCCCTCACTCAGGCAGCACAATGAACAAAGTTTTTCTGCTGATCTTACTGCGACGTGTCAAAATAACCTCCTGCCTCTGTTTACGAAACTAATGTCAGGGACTGGCTGAGTCCACTAATCCTCGTCTGGTTTGACTAAACCCTGTCTCGACAGTCTGTTGGTTTGCACCATTCTTTCCTGACTTTATCTTATCTTCTGGCCTTCGCTATTCTCTACTTGTATTCTCTCATTTCACAACTGTCCTCCAAAGCATACAAATGTGTCCTGCCACCTGCAAGTTGAGTTGTAGACACTACCACTGATTAACTTGTGGGGAGGGGTGACAAAAACAGTTGGAAGAGAGGTTTATTTGGGTTACTTGATATCTTGTTTTCAAACTTTTCTCATTGGTTATATCTTGTTTTCAAACTCTTCTCATTGGCTAACCATGTATGCATTGGGAGTGTTCTTGGTGAATCTATGTGCTATAAAAGATTGTGCGCCACGGAGTAAAGTGGCAGTCTCCTAAGAACATACCGAGTGTACTTCTGGGACAACTGTACTTAGCTGCAGCTAATAAACCTGATCTTCTACGCTCAACAGAGTGTCCTGTGTCTCTGTTCAACAAAGCAGGTGAACTCAGGAGATTAAGGCGTGCCCTGCGCCGCCAGGCCCATAAGGCCCTGGTTCTTCAATTGGTGCCCTCTGTGTGGTGGCTTCAGAGGTAGCGGTTTTGCCTGAAGGTCGTGAGGAACCCCGCAAGAAAAATCTGGAGGAATCGCGAACCACGTCAAGCGACCCATGTATATCGAAGTGGTCCGAAGGTCTTTTTCAGCGCGGTTTCTCCTTCCTGGCGGCTGCTGACGACTGCTGCCCTGACTGCCGCCTTGCTTTGGCCCCCTTTTGTTGATGTATGGTATCGCAAGACGATAGACGGGCCTCTGTTGGCGTAAGAAGACACTTAGTTAAGTATTGGTGGGTAGCTCCCACTATTTTGTTTTGATTTGGGTCTTTGATTCGGCTATTGCAAAAGCCGAAGCCGAGGGGTGAGTACATTTGTGCTGTGTTATTTCATTTAACCCCTTGATGTTTGTGAACAGTCCAGTGAAATAACGATGCCTGGTCTGAGTAAGTTTAGAAAGTTTTGTTGTTTTGGTTGTGATAGGGATTCCCGGCTGGAGGACTCTTGTCCAATTCCTCCGGTTGGAACTCCCACTTATGAGCTTTATTCTAAACATGGTGTTGGCCCCATTGCCTTTAATGAGGCATGGATCCGATACACGAAGAATGATGGGGTTCTGCAGTGGCCACAGAATGGTAGCTTTGAGCCTGACATATTAGATAATTTGGAAGCAATTTTGTTTAAAAGAAAAGCCCGGCCGGCAATGTTTGACTCTTTCCGCCTTTGGCGCAAGGAAGCCAAACAGAAAGAAATAAGTCAAGTAAAAAGAGATAGGAAGGAAAAGGGCATGACTGTTATACAGGCTGCCCAGCAGTTTAAAGATAATGAGAATGATTATACAATTGAGGTTTTAGATAGACAACATCGTATGGCAGGACATATAGCAGTCTGTTGGGCTGTTTTTTTTGCAGTCTTTTGGAACACTATTAAGAAGCGTTTCTTGTAAATATGACTTGCAACTAGTATTTACAAATGGTTTGGTTTAAGTACAGTCTGTGGGCTGTCCTTTGTTTCTGTCCTAAGTGTTGATCTGTGGGTTAAAATGTGTGTTTCTGTGGGTTAAATGTATGTGTCCTGAGTGTTTGACCCCTTTCTGTTTATGTCTGAAATGAGCTCAATGTGTGTTTGTGGTTTTTCTTGATGTTTTCAGTATGTTAAGCAAAATGTCAGTTAATTAATATTAAGTAGAAATTAAATAAAAATCTAGACATGAACCATGTGATATGCTAAATAGCTATATGTTGCTATATAATTTATAGAGTAAGCAATTATGCACATGTACAAACTGTTAAATGCTTAAAAATAAAATTAAAATTCACATTCATTTGGAATACAATGGCCTCAAAAACGAAATTGTGAGTTTTGTAGAAAAATAAACTTATAGTATTTTTTTTACTTACATACATTGTATTAGATATTAACAGGCAAACACTTCAGCTGAAGTAAATTTTTGCTGAACTCAAACGCAACACGCATTGATATGTCTTAGTTTGAAAAAGACTGCCACCGTGCTCATGTTACAACACTGAGAGACAAGCTTTTATTGTCGCTAAGCAAGCAGCTCTAATAGACAGGAATGTTTACCCGTGGAGAAGTGTGGCTCAATGATTAGAGTGGCAGATCCTGATGCAGAGGTCTAGCCCGGGACCAGGGTTCAATTCCCCGCCTCAGTGGGTCTTGGGCTCAAAAATTCCACGGACCTGATAATTCTTGCCTCGGTGCCATTCCAATCATGGAGTCCCACTCTGCAACTCTGGGCAATAGCTTGCTTAATCTCCACAACGGCCCCCACAACGCTAAGGATGCCTGGCCTCCACCTTGGGGGTGCCCAGGAGTGGACGCCTCACAGGGAAAGCCAGGATGGGTTCCACAGCGGTATTCGTACAAGCACCTTGAGACCCTTGCGGGTCAGTAGTGTGCTATACAAGTATACATTTACATTTACTCAGCCAGGACTTCGCCCTCAGTTGAACACGGGTGAAACTTTGCATTTCAAAATGTTGTTTTAAAAAGGTTCCAAAACTAAGGTTCATTATTTTATATTACAGGAAGACATTTCAATTAAGGGTTTCTTCTTTTTAAGCATTTTTATAAGAATATTCTTGGTTCTAATGTTAAAATAATTGTTCTGTTGAAAAAAAAAAAGTGGCGCAAACATTTGTCATGTTTTAAATTAGGCTTCTGTGCTTAATGAATGCATCTAAAATGATAGGCAAGGGATGCAGCTTGCTTTTATATGTGAAATTATCAAAAATGATTGGGTTTATCAAAAATAATTATTAATTATGAAAAATAATTATTAAAAATAAGTGCTTCTAAATTAATTTTTTTACTATTTATAAAGCTTAATACTCATACTGTGACCTCCTAGCATTATACTTTAATTTAAGTTGTGTTGTACTGCATAATGAGGACATTTGTATATGGAATTTCACTTGGCGCAGGCTTAAAAAAACTCATTTTTCTAAAGGATTTGCAAGAGATATGTCTAATATCCAATATCTGCAATCTGTAAAGAACATTCTGAGGATGATTAATATGTAGCACAATTATAGGATATTTATTTTTAAGTGCCCCAAATATCAAAGTCGAAATTGGGTAAAATAGACTTTTTAAACAGCATTCTTGCCATTTATAATAGCTTTAAAGTGCCTTAGGCTTCAGTAAATGCATATATTTAGGTATAATACAAATTTACAGGTTGTTCCCATTTGAGGTTGCTTTTAATGTCTCAGTGAGCCAATGTGCCCAGTGCAGAGGTTTGGGTTTAATATCAAGATTGAAGGTTCTAACTCTAGCTAGACCTACTGAGACGTTCATCCTTTTAAGGTTGATGAACTAAGTACCGTTGCATAGGGTAGTAACAAACATTTGTTCTAAAGCTAGTATGTTATGTTATTATGTTCTGTGAGTTATTCACAGTAAATGTTTTAATAATTTAAAAATAGAAATAAATTGTAGCCCCTAAAAGAAGGGTTAATTATTGCAGGTTAGGAAGAGTTAGGAAGGTGTTTTTGTTTGTGACAAGCTTCAGGGTGAGGAGAGAGACAGGGCTGAGGAGCGCAGAGCGCGGGGCAGATTTTGACCTTGAGGTCAGTAAGGTGGGAGTTAGGAGTGAGTGTAAACAGATGAAGAAACCATTGCTTGGAAAAGCTTCTCTGACAAGAAGACATTAATGCTTGCACACTATAGGAACCTTGAAAGTGGCGGGGACCAAGAATGTTGGCAGAGGCTGGATAGCAGCCCAGAAAGTTCTGCTGAGGTGTTATTCTTAGCTCTTGGAGGACTGTGCAAGGTCGAGAAGTGAATTCCTGCATGGCCTTGCTCAAAGCAGGGCCTCAAAGGGGGTGATACATTCATATTTTTGCTTTTGAAAATACTGTCCATGTAGTTGCCTTAATTTAAGATGGTTGGTTACAATTGATATTGTGTGTGTTATGTGTAGTATCAGCAGTAAGTTGAAACAAGATGATTTTTTTATGTATGACTCCTTTGAAAACAAAACAAAATGTTTGTGTGTTTTCCATGTTTTTGCATTTTGTCCTTCTATGGATTGTTCCTGCTGGTTCTGTGTGTCAGAAGCGACACAGTAAGTTATATTTGACAGCCGGTCACCACTAACTGGTGACCAGCTGTCAAACAGAGGGTTGGGAAAGTAAAAAAGTATAATTTTCATTTTAAGCCTGACAAATTAAGCAGGCCCGAATATTGGGTTTTGGGCTGCAGGTTCATAGTGCATAAAGTACATGACATGGTGTTGTGAGGAACTGGAACATTAGCTGAGATTACCGTATATGGTGTAGGGGCCAGCGGTAGATTTAAAATGTGTGTACTATTTTGACTTTTGCGTATCACCCATATTCTTGGTATTGTGTCACAAACTTGACTATCAGCCGAGTAATTTCTCCTCCTTCCTATAGATTTTTCTTTTGCCGCTTCTCCCCTGATTGATGTTGCATTGTGCCTAGTTATTGGGGATTTTAGCTATATCCTAGTCCCATTTCTCTTTTTTTTCGTATTCCTTTGACCAGTCAGCCCTTTTATTATTATTGGTGTATTGTTCAGGTTCACACTTCCAGACTGTAGTAATGTACCAGGGACATATTGGGGCAGATTTATGTTGCACTTGCGCCACTTTTGCGCCGCCGTTGCGTCACTTTTGTGACGCAGCAGCGGCGCAAATCCTGCGCCATGGTGCGGGGTATTTACAACGTGACGCATCTGGGAGATGCGTCACGCTGTAAAGCCCTGCGCCACATGTAGGCGTTCCAGGGCAGGTGGGGGCGTTCCGGCACAGGAACGCCTCCTAAAAGTGGCTGAGTGAAATCTACAAGATTTCACTCAGTCACTTTTAGGCCCATGTTGCGTCAAAACCCTGCGCCTGCTTGAAGCAGGCGTAAGGATTGACGCAGCATTGTACAGATAGGGCCCCCCAGAACATTGCTGGAGCTGCGTCGCGCTTGCGACGCAACTCCAGCAATGCGCCACTTTTATGGCACAGATGCATCACGCATCTGTGCCGTTTTTGCCCCATGGTGCGCCGCATTATAAATGCGGCGCATCCATGGTGGCGCAGCTGTGGCGCATAATAATTGGCGCATCCCTGCTGATATGCAGGGATGCGCCAGTTAACATAAATCTGCCCCATTATGTATAATTACCTTTTTGTATGACCAGGCCTACTTCGATGTTTTCCAGTCTGACTGTCAGGGTAGTGATGGACTGGTTAACTGACTCAATACTATAGTAAGACAAGTTTTCCACCTCAATAGGAGATACCTTACATTTTTTTTTTTTGAACATGGCAAATTTTCAATGACTATTTTAATTTGGTTTTTTACCCTTTTGTTCCTGCTTCTTTAATTTTCGGTGGGATCAGATGTGTTCTAAATCATGGAAATACCAGGACTCTCTAGTTCTAGTCTTTTATTTCCACATTTGATTATTAGCCTGTGTATTGCATAGTGCACCTGATGCACAGTTATTCAAGGGAGGTATCTACATGTCCCTGATAATCTGTATCATGTGATTTCTCTTTTGAGGTGTTCTAGATAAGGAATTTAGGAACACCTAGACGTAATCATTGAAAAAATAAATAAATAAAATGTTTACCCCATTAGGCAATGCCACCATGTGATAGAATTCCCATGTAATTATCTACCCTCAGATGGCAGAGGATAATGAAGGGTACCCAAATTGAAGAGACTAGAAGTACTGCCTTTGAGAATGACAGTGTATTCTAGACCAGAGTTGTCCTATGGCGTATGGTCACTCCCTTGCAGATTGTAGGCCACCTGCTTGCAGTCCCATTGTTAAATACAATGAACTGTCTTTATACTAAACTGAAGGAAACTAACAACTGTGTCACATTTCCTACGTCACTAGATTCTGCGGGAATTAAGTCATAATAACCTGCAGAACACTGATTTAAGCCTAATTCCCATCAGTGACAGCTACAGATGAAAGGCGGACGTCTTGGCCCAACAGTCCCAGCACCCAGAAAGTAGCAAGGCTGAACAGCGATCGCCAGCGCGCCATCAATGGTATCTCCAAAGCATTGTACTTGCTCCATCAGACGGCATTGGACATCACAAAACCAGAGTTTCAGTGTAAAATAGCGAAAGAGAAGGATCCCTGTTGTTGATGGCGGGGCTGGTTTGAGGCTTCAGTTTTCTACCTGTCATGTGCTGGTAACCTCTGACAGTGTGTAGTCCCTTGAGCCCCTTGGCCTGAGTTTTGGTCACCCCCCCCTCTTTTCTTTGCTCCAACGGAAGGGCAGTGCACCGGAGGATCTTAGGCACTACATGATAAAAGGAAAATTAAATGAAAGAGCAGCCCGAACATCCTCTGACACTGAATAGCGAGTGTTGGAGTCTGAAAGTGTTGCTGAGCGTGAAAGTCTGTTGCTCTTTCCGATGAATAGTACTTGGGTCTGCACGAGATGATCTGTGCCCATGACCAACGAAGAGCACAATATCTGTAGTGCCTGCCGCGGAGGAAATATATTGGTGCGCTGCCTTGAGACATTGAGACTTTCGAGTGAGCTGTGAGTGTTTGCCAGGAGGGCACTCCAACGGATACTGAGAAGCACTATTTTTATGGAAGGCCTGAATGAAGAGGCCCAATGCGGAAGAAAACAACAGAAGCAGATTTGATGGACGATAGAAGCCTACCAGAGAGGCTTAGAACGGACTTTGGGCATAGTTATGGTTGCACAAGCGGTTCCCGTGCAATTGCATAGAATGGGTGTTAGGAGACTGATTCTTATTGTTTTGCTGGCATTGTTTCAGAGTAGTATTCTGTTTAGTAAATGCAGAATGAAGTCTATCCTCTGTTGAAGAGTATCTCCATTTCACCTGAGAGCATTGATAAGGATCGCCACTGTTTCACCTGAGTATACAATAGTCACTGAAATGCATAGGAGCCCTGAAAAGGTTCGCTAAATAATTTTAGGATTTGCTTTTGCCTAGGGTTGTGAAAAAATAATAATCCTGTTTGTAATAGTGGTCATTACTTTCTTCTGCTACCTGAATGTTAATTATGACCCGATGCTCTGTTCTCTTTGTATCCCTGTTGATAGCTTACATATACCTGCATAAATGAAATGTGTCGAATGGAAAATGCTCACCTAGCAATGAATTAGGATTTGCCTGAGTAATGGCAAAAGGAGGGTCTGAGGTAATTCAGTTTTAACTCCATTCTGTATTCTGTCACAATTTTGTTGCCCTCACTTGGGCAGCACAATGAACGAAGTTTTTCTGCTGATCTTACTGCGACGTGTCAAAATAACCTCCTGCCTCTGTTTACGAAACTAATGTCAGGGACTGGCTGAGTCCACTAATCCTCGTCTGGCTTGACTAAACCCTGTCTCAACAGTCTGTTGGTTCGCACCATTCTTTCCTGACTTTATCTTATCATCTGGCCTTCGCTATACTCTATTATTATTAATTATTATTATTAACTTTTATTTGCATAATTAATTAAAACTATTACAAAATTTGCATGGTAAATTACAATTACAATAAGTAAAACATTTATCATTTTAAAAGAGTTAATACTGGGAGTAAAATACTCTTTAGAAAATGTACTTAAATTGTCCAGTAGTTAAGAAAGGAGTTTTATTGCTTCTTCAAGGAATTTGACTCCACGACAAGCTAAGATTATGGAGGAGCCACTGAGCCAACATATGACTGCCTGTCTGCAAGAACGAATGTTTAGCACGTTAAAAATAGGTTTCAATAAAAGTCGTCTCTGGTTTATCAGGGCCGGGCATATGCAGAAAAGGTGAACCAAGGTTTCTGTGTGGTACCCGCAAAGGCGGCATTCTTTCGTCTGATGCGGCGGTTTCCAAGATGGTAATAAATCTTTTGAGACATGTATCCCCATCCGAAAAGCTGTAAATATCTTTTTGAGGTGTACATTAAAGTGGGATGCTAGGTAGGGCAGTGGTTTTGAAGGTATAAAAGAGTTCATGATTGTCCAACCATGCCGACGTATTGCCAATGTCTCTTTATCCTCCGCAAAAGATTTCCTTTTTGCCGCCGCATTTGCTAGTTTACTTAACGTTGCCTTGTCAGATCCTGATTTCCATACTGATTCCAACTCCAGCATTTCCACACAATATTTCAGGTGTTGGCCCCAAATGTTCAGCTTTTCAGATTCCCCGCTTTGTTTTATTTCCTCCCAGCTTAGCCAGTCCAGTGTTTCTGAATGAGCAGATCGAAGTTTATGGCAAAGTTTCACAAACCTGCTCATACTCCGATATTTCTGGTTTTGCAGACCAAATTCAAGCCTGACTTGTGCTGCTGATGCAGATTTTGGCAGGTTAAAGACCGCTTTATAAATTTTGGTCTCTAAGGTGTTTAAAAGTTCAGCTTCCTTCCCACACCATGTTACCAAGCCGTAAGATAGAGTCGGCATTATCTGTGCTGCCATAACTTTTAATTGGTGGCTATAGTTGGGACAGTCCATTTTACCTTTTATGGAGCGATGGGCAAAAATAAGTGATTGAGCCTTTGTTTTTAAAGCTGTTTTGTGATCATTATGAATACCTCCTTTTGTTATGATTAGGCCCAAGTATTTGTAGTTCACTTGTTCTTTTACTGTTATCCCTTGAGCCATCCATTTATATTTTAATTTCTTCGGATCAACCAACCGGACCACTTTTGTTTTTTCTTTGTTTAAATCCAAACTTTCCTTTTCCAGGTATGATGTTAGTTTGTTGATGGCTCTTTGTAAGCCGATTGGGGTTTTACTCAACAACACTATATCATCCGCATATTGTAAGTAGTAGATTGGGTTGTTTGCCAAGAAGGGGGGATGACTATCTGCTGAATCAATAGCCTTAGTGAGGTCAGCAAGAAAGAGATTGAAGAGGGTGTGGGCTAAGACACAGCCTTGTTTTAGACCTTTGTGTGTTGGAATATTCCCTGTGGTGCTGCCTCCGTTCCCCAGTTTCACCATTGTCCAAGTGTTTTGGTATAGGGCTTGGATGGCTATTAATAGCTGTTGTGGCAGCCCCCAGCTCTGCAGCTTACTCCATAAGCGCTCTCTATTTACTCGGTCAAAGGCAGACTTGATATCAATGAAACAAGCGTACAGTCGAGTACCTTTTGCTACAGCTTGGTCTATTAGAATTGACAGACAGGTTAGGTTGGTTGTAGTTCCCATTCCTTGCCTAAAGCCAGTCTGGAATTTTGGCATGATCTTTTGCTCTAGGATCCAAGCTTGTAGTTCTGCTAAGATGCAAGAGGCATATAGTTTTGCCTCTACATCTATTAGGGATATCAGTCTATAGTTCGCAGGGTTTCGATGGTCACCGCTCTTAAAGATGGGGTGGATAATACTCCCTTTCCAGGAGGCGGGTAACTCTGCCTGTTTGTATATTCGGTTGAACAGTGGTGTTAGAATCTCCGACCACAAGTCCGGGTCGTGTTTAAAAATTGCATTTGGCAGCCCGTTGGGTCCTGCTGCCCCCTCTGTCTTTAGTCTTGAGATAATCATCCTTAGTTCGTTGATACTGGTTATGTCGTCTGATTTTGTTTGCCCATTCTCCATGTTTCCCTGCTTCAATTCCCTTTCTTTATTTTTATTGTCTCCTTTTAATTTCTCCACCCCGGAGCAATTGTTTTGACCAGCCTCCGTTTTGCTATATAGAGATTGCACATGTCTGATCCAGATGTCTGCTCCAACCCCGGCTTCCTGCTGGAATTTAGACCCTTGGTTAAGGTCATTTATGATGCCCCAAAAATCCCGGTTGTTCGGATTTTTTCCCGAAATTAACAGCTTGTGCCAGATGGATTCTTTGTATGAGTACTTTGTAGCACTCAGAGCCTTCCTATATGTTCTCCTTACTTTCCTCAGATTAGATGTATTAATCGTTAGACCTAATTTTTTTTGATGTGCCAGGGCCCGGACCTCCTTAGCCACTATTCTTTTTTTTGTTCTGAGATCCATATTAAACCACGGCTCCTTATTGTTGTAATCATTTCTGTGATTCCCTGAACTTGCTGGGAACTTGCGTTGCAGAGCCTGAATCATTTGTTCCCAGTTCGATACTATGTCCTCCTCCTTTTGAGAGCCGCAGTCAGCCATCTGTGCTTTAACTGTGGCCATGATTTTGCCCAGCCCCTCCCCACACCATTTTATTTTTTTCAAGTTAAACTTTACTGCGTGTTGTAATAAGGAGTTCATTGTTGGGGCCATACTTGGTGCAAAATTCAAACTTATAATTTGGGGGAGATGGTCACTTTCCGCTCGATGTTCAATACCAAATGCATTAATACAAGGAATTAGCTCGTCACTGGTTATGGTGTAATCAATTATTGATTGAGCCCTACCACGTAAATATGTGGCGGCAGCTGGCATGTCCTCCTTAAAATTCCCGTTTAGGATTGACAAGCCGTGAACTTTAAGGCTTGAAGCTAGCTGTTTACCTACACGGTTTGCTTTTATCCTCACCCTCGCCTTATTTTGATCAATGAGGACTGTATTGAAGTCACCTGAGATGACCAGTGGATATTGTAAGTGAGACTTTTGCAGGAACTGAATAAGAGATAGCAAGGTCACATGTTTTTCTTTTTGTGAATGTCTATCAGGATGGATGTAGACATTGAGAATTAACAATTTCCAAGGTTCCCTACCCGATGAGTGGTTTCCCGTAATTCTAATCACTTGGACCCACCTCAGTCCCACGTCTATCTCCTCAGATGTCCAGTTGAACTTAAGGGTAATATATGTCGAGTGACCACCGCGAGAGTGGCCGTACATGGAGACTCTTTCTGCGTATATTTGAAATTCTTGGAAGCCTGGTATTGGTGTTGATGCTAGTTTCCAGGACTCCTGAATCAGAATCATGTCCTGACGTTGGAAAAAGGCTTGGGTATCATGGTCATAGGCCATTTCTCGAAAGCCATGGACATTCCATGAACAGATTGAGACTATGGGCTCCTTTATTATTTTCTGGCGGGGCAACGAAAGCCATGAGGTGTGCGTGGAATTCAAAAGTGGGTTAGGTAGCTTTATTACTCAAGACAGCAGGAATCCAGGACCAATCCAATCTGTCTTTGTGACGGCGATCAATTGCTTGTGCCTGATGGACTGCGCTAGATGACTCTGGCGTCGAGGCCCTTGCGCCTCGTAGACAAGTGGACATTTGGCCTTTGCTCTCTTGCCCCTTTGCTTGAACCCTTGTACTAGATTGTAATGGGTATGGGTATCTCGGGCGCTTATGGCGCATTATTGAAATACCCCATGTTTCGAACTGAGGTTTTGCAAGATATATCCTGTCTGCCAGGTCCTTTGAGGCCCAGGTTGTAACTGTTTCTTCTGTGTCCATTTTGTTTGGATTTTGCTGGAATTCCACTGAATAGAGATCCTGGGAGGTAATATCTTTTAAATTCGATACTTCTTTAAACAGAGTTAACAGATTACCTCGGTTCAAGATGTCCTGGCAGCCCCTTGTCGAGTAATCAGGAATAAATGTTAGTTTTTGCTCATATAAATCTGAGTGGTTTCTTCCCTCTTTGAATTTTAAGTCTTTTTTGCCAGAAGTAAGGTTACAACCTTGTAACCTGGTGCTGATGGACTTTATCGGTTGTCGTTCTTGCCCGTTCTGTTCAGAAGCTAGTGCTTGCTTCTGTATAATGGTAGTATTTTTTGTCTTCCGTCGGGGCGTGCTTTGATCTCTTTGTAAAAAAGAGCATTTACGTTCTTTTTCCAGGATAGTAATCCGCAGAGGGGTCAGTACTGGATTGTTTGTGATTGTAACTGCTTTGCCGCGTTGATTGTGTAAATCCCTTTCGGGGAATGTAAATAGTTGTTGTTCAATAGAGTTTACTAATACTGGATTTGGGACCTCTTGATGGATGTTTTTTGTAGCCAACCTATTTGTTTCCGGGGTTTGGATCATGCTATTTTCCTCATACGCTCTATGTTCACCCCCTTGAGATTGTTTTTCATCAATACGTCCCCTCACTTGAACTAAGGAAGTTCATCGCCCCTGGGCAGGTCTAGGCTTAGGTCGGCTCCTGAACTAGGGCTTTCTTCCCTACGTATGGATACAGGGTTTAATTTATCAGTTTGATCTGCTAAAAGGCCCTCACCACTTGTTGACCCGTTCATAAGGCTAATGTTGTTTCCTGGGTGGGGATTAGTTTTAAATAAAGGGAAGATTTTCTCAGGAGCCCCGTTGAGTTGTTTCTTATTCTTAAACCTTGTCTTTCTCGCCCTTTTCCTTTCTCTCTTTGTTAGACTTTTCTTGGAGTTAGCTTGGATGATAGATTGAGGGTCTTCGTTGGCTGGCACAATTTCACCTAGGCTACTTTCCTTTTCGGATTGGTCTGCATCCATTTTTTGTATGCTGTTTGAGGCCTTACTCTTGAGTATTTGTGGTTTTTCCGGGGAAGGGGTTAAATCTTGCGCCTGTCTGTTAGCACGTGAAAGTTTCACCTCCCCAAGGATATCCATAAGAATGGCCGGTAGGCTTGTTAGTTTTTCTATTATGCTTCCACAACCACAGTTTTGTATTTGATCACTCCTTCCTGTGGTCAGGTCTGGTCTCCCCTGAGTTGTCAGGAGTGTAGAAAGGGAGTCCAATTTTGCGTTTATGCCTGAAATGTGTCCCGCCATTAATGTAATAAGGTCGATCTGGACTTCCATCTTGTCAGATTGGTAGTTCAGCACCCTTATTGCTTGCTCTAGGGTGCTTAACAAGGATTTGGTCCAGGATGATGAGGGTTCGTTTTTTTCTATATTACTCAGGTCCTTTAGTTCTAGATCCGACATATTCCCTGATGAGATTGTGATTGGCAAAGGGAGACTCGGGAATTGCTGAATGACCTGCGTTGTTATGCGGTCATTTGTGCCAGTTTTTTGTTGGTCTTTACTTGGATCCAGGCCTCGAGGGGTTGAAGCCAGCATACCTGGGCTCAAGTGCTGATTGCCGAGGCCGGATGTTACTTGTGGAGCTCTCTCTTGAGTGTCGATGTATTTTGTGATTCTCTCAGAGAGTTCCTCTAGTCGAGAGTCATTTGATAAAAAAAGGGGGTTTAACCATAAATCCACTTCTGGCCCTAAAGAGATGGATTGGTGTTTTTGGCCTGAGATTCCCTCGTGGACCCCCATGTTTCCTTTAATGAGGTCACCCATATTAGCAATGTCGTCAAGTGTCGCGGCTATGACCTCACTTTTCCTCTGTGTCGGCCTTGAGGTCTTTTCGAGGCACTTATCTGCCGTGGCCCTTACAGCGCTGCTTCCATTACTTTTTTTTGTGGTAGCTGGTGTATTGGGACTGTGCACTTGTGCGATGGTCAGCCCACGTTTGCTTTGAAGGGAGTGCATAGGGATGATTGGAGACTCTGGTTTGCTATTTAGCAGGTTTGATGGCTCAAGAGGGCTAGGAAGCTTTGAAGCCTCCGCTGTTGGGGCATAGATCGGTGCCAACGGGTCTTTTAGGTAAAAGAATTTTAAGAGGCCGGGCTTCCGTTTGGGGTCGGGTCTTGGCTGGGGAGTTGGTACCGATACCAACTTTTCTCTTATTTTTGGTTCATGTCCCGATTCCGATGTTAATTTTACTTCCATGGTTAACTTTCTGGGCTTTTTGGGGAGTTTTTTACTTTCCACAAGTTGGCGTGTTTTCCCCGATCTCATTTCCTCTGTCTGGGACCCACACTCCTTTGGGCCCTGGCGAGGATCAGGTCGTGGAGTATAATGGCCAAACTTGGTGGAGTCAGGCTTGTTTTAGTCCGCCACACTACAGACCACAGACCGTGCTCTCCGGTACTCTCCGGTACTCTCTGGTGCTTTCACAGCGTCGAGCTCCCTCAGTCCCGTACAGATGCAACAGAGGGAGCTATTGTCAGCCTTACTTTACAATTTCCTTGCTCCTTGCTCCTTACTCCCTGTTTCTGCACTACCTAGTCCAGCTGCCTAGCCAGGCATGGCTCGTGCTTATTTATTTCTCAAAATGCTGGCTCGAGCCCAAGTGCAGGTGTGGGTGCGAGTATAAGGTACTGGGAGCAGTAGACTGTGCGGTGGGCAAAGCGCTGGGAGCGTACGGGGCGGCGGGGAGCGGGAGGACAGGGATTAAGTAGCTGCCCCTCCACTCAACCCAGCTCTGCCCGATTCAGATTGTTGATACTTTTTCTCCTTTCCAACTTCTTTCCACTCACCGCTAGCAGCTGCCGCTCTCACCTCGCCCCTCTCGTCTCCTCTAATCACTCGCTGGTGTTTCAGCTGGTTTCTGCTGTACTGCTGTACTGTCCTGTCCTGCGAGGACTCTGCGCTGTGCTGTGCTGCTCCTCTCTGGTCACGGCAGCGTTTTGGGGCGTTTTGGGGCGGAAAACAGGGTAAAACAGGGTAACACCTCCTGTGTCTGCGACCTCCGTCTTCCGTCCTACGTCAGTCGCACTTGAGATCAGAGCCGAGGCGAGGCGGAAAACGAGCCGGAGCTTCAGGAGCCGCGGGGCGCGGGGGGGGGGGACTGAACTGCCGCTCCAGCCCACTCAACCCGACCCGTCTCTCTCCCCGCCGGATCGTCACGGCTCCGCAGCACCTCCTGCAGTGGCAGCCCGCGGGAAGCAGGGAAGCTCCTCCTCCTCCTCTTTCCGTGTCGACTTTCGTGACTCGTGACTCGTGACTCGTGAACAATTCCTGCTCTGCCTTCTATAGGCAGCTGTCCATCTGCTATACTCTACTTGTATTCTCTCATTTCACAACTGTCCTCCAAAGCATACAAATGTGTCCTGCCACCTGCAAGTTGAGTTGTAGACACTACCACTGATTAACTTGTGGGGAGGGGTGACAAAAACAGTTGGAAGAGAGGTTTATTTGGGTTACTTGATATCTTGTTTTCAAACTTTTCTCATTGGTTATATCTTGTTTTCAAACTCTTCTCATTGGCTAACCATGTATGCATTGGGAGTGTTCTTGGTGAATCTATGTGCTATAAAAGATTGTGCGCCACGGAGTAAAGTGGCAGTCTCCTAAGAACATACCGAGTGTACTTCTGGGACAACTGTACTTAGCTGCAGCTAATAAACCTGATCTTCTACGCTCAACAGAGTGTCCGGTGTCTCTGTTCAACAAAGCAGGTGAACTCAGGAGATTAAGGTGTGCCCTGCGCCGCCAGGCCCATAAGGCCCTGGTTCTTCAGGGCTGGCCCCAACAGGACGAAAAGCCGGGGAGCGCCGTAGCGCTCCCTGTGAAGGTGGCCAAGCAGGGAGCCAGAGCCCACCCTGGCCCCCAGCGATATGGGGGGGCAGGGAGCGACATCGTGTCCCCCGAAAGGAAGCCTGTAGGGGCCCGGGACCCCAACTCCGGGCCCTGATGTGGAGAAGCACAGCAGAGAGCACCATCATGCTCCCCTTGAAGATAGCGAGGGGCCCGGGACCCCATCCCCGGGCACCGATGTGCAGGCAGAGGAGGGCCCGCTGGGCCAAAGTAAAGTCCCCGTGAAAAACATGCCCAGGGGCCCGGGAACCCATCCCTGGGCCCCGAAGAAGAGGATGCGCAAGTCGGGGGTGCCATCGGGCCCTCCCGTGAAGAGGATGAGGGACCCCATCTCCGGGCACCCCGAAGTGGTGAGAGAAGAGGGGGGTGCTGCTACACTCCCTGAGGCCAGTGGTAGCCACGCTGGCCTCCATGTCTGCCCGCTGGAGCGGGCAGACCAGAACTGCAGGGCTGACTCCCGCAGCAGCACAAGAGGGTGCTGGCCGAGCGGGGAGCCGGCGGGGGCAGCTGTGGAGGGCCTCCCCAGGCTGCCCTCCAACAAAGGAGGCAGGCGGGTGGGACCGGGATCCCGAAAACAACGGAAGAGCACCTCGGGCCCGGGTGGGACTGGGCCCCGGAAAATGGACAGGAACGGCTCGGGTTGGGCTCCCCGAGCGTAGCACTTACCTGGGGATCCGGGTGGGACCAGACCCTCCAACGGAAGTCAAAAGCGGTAGGAGTGCCACATCGCAGCTCTCCCCGGAGCAGCGGGAGAGCCGCTGTTCTAAAATGCAAAAGTTCCCATAATGCCTTGCAGGCCAGGACCGGCCTGCAAGAGTAAACAGCATTTTTCTCTGTTTGTGGTGGCCCCAGGAGAACGGGGTCACCACCACACGAGTGCAAAGGTGCCGGGGGAGCTGCTGGAGAAGCGCATTCTCCCCCCAGCACCAAGAGAAGTCCCTCCCTAAGTCTTCTGAAAAGGATAACCCCTCAAGGGCTCAGCCAGCATTTTAACTCCTCCTGGGGTGGAACTTTTTGTTCTACAGCTGGGTGTGTATGGAGATGTGCATCAAGGAGTAAAGAGCTGAGTTAGGGATGTCTGAAGAAGGGCATCCCCTGGAGGTGAAGAGGCGTAATTGCACCAGGAATGCATTTACTAACGTTATTTCTTTTAGAGGTACTAAAAGTCACATGTGTAATGTCAAGTACCTGTGTAAGATGATATCATAAGCAAAGTGGGGTTATGTTGTCAGATGTTCCTGCTAGGGTGTCTGGCTGTATATGCGTAATCCTGTGATTTCATCTGTGATGCCTTTAGGGGCTGTAATTGCAATGCATTCTAATGGTCCACAAATGTGATGAGAACTGTCATTCTAAAGTGATGCTTAAACATGTATTCTTGCTGCTGCGCTTCGGTGAAGACCCCAGACTGCTAGCCCTTAAGATGTAGAGGTGTATACTTCATGGTCAGTAGGAAATGCTCAGTCAGGGTTATGTGTCACCAAGGCAGGGTTACCCATTTTTAAGGCTTGTTGAGGTAATGGGGTGGGTCGCCACTGGGATGGTGCCCGTGCGCAGGGCCCTCTCTCCAGAATATGTTCAACTAACTGCATTGGGGGCAAGATGATGGGCATACATGGGAGTGGTGTTACTAGACCCCACTCCCCTACGGGAGGGGTGGAGATGTTATGCAATGTCACAAAGTAATTCCAACAGCTTATGTATATTTGTAAATTGGTGCATAGTATTGAGTAGTGTGAGTGTTTAATAAATGTGCTCTTACTTTTATAAAGCAAGGTATAGACTGGACAATCAATTATTGAATGTTATTTCCGCGCACCTGCAAATGCCGATTACTAGCCCACACCACCTCCCTTGAGAAAGCCTCAGACTGCTCTGCAATGCTACCCTCTGAGAGTCAGGTGCTACAATTGGGTGTTTGGTTCCCAGTGAAGGACAAATGTAGTCATGTTATTTGTGCAGGCCTCACAAATCCTGCCTCATTTTCCAACATAAAAACATTGGGTCCACTACTCTATTCACCAAGGCAAAGAGCTAACTCATAAAAAGTAGTGAATCAAACAGTCAGTGTAGAGCGGTTGATCTTCCACCATGCCTGGCAAAGTCAGCTCAGTGATGGGCTCCCAAGAAAAGGGTGACAGATGTTACAGAAAATGTAAGATATTCCTCAAATGATGGGGATTCCCAGCATGTAGGAAATACTAAATATGTGGGGTCTGCCAATATACCACCATTACCAGAACCAATATTTGGTGGAGAAAACTCCATTCATTGACCTGGACTGTAGCAGAGTTTGCCTCCCAATACCTTTGCCCTTACCATACTAGATGGAGGCATCATTGTAGTTAAACATTCTCTAAAATGTGTTCTGATCAAAATATAGTCTTCATATTCCAGAACAGAATTAGCTGAAAAAAAGAGGGTGGGACATGTCTCATAGCAAGATCAAGTAGAGCATTTCTCCTGTAACTCATTACTGGTTGAAACAAAAAGAAAACAATTGCACATATTGTTTTACTTTTAGGGCAGACATTTCTGCAAGTAAAGAGGGTAGCACAGGTGAAGCCCTTGGTGATGAGGAAAAAGTGATGAATTTATTGAGAGAAATTGGAGGCGTGTTTCGAAAAATACCCTTTGCTCATGCTAACTCCTTGTGAAACCAATGGCAGTGAGTCACAGAAAAGGCGTTTAGTCCACCAGATGCATTGGAGGCTGTTAGACTCAGTGAGAAGGTAAGGTGCAGGTGAGACTCATGGGGAGCTGTGACAGTGATGATGAAAGCAATGAGCTGAATTGCCAAGACCAATGAAGTCTGGGCATTGACACACTACTGGGTGCTGTGAGTCATGAGCCTTGGAAACATGCTGTAGAGAGGAGGACCGCTACAGACAGGAGGACCGGTGATACAGCTGATCTCAGCTTCCGGTTCCATACCATGGTCACCAGAGGGATGGCAAGGTCTCCAGTCAGGAAAAACGATGGAGATGTCTGCCAGTGAATTCTGAGGCAGTGAACTTATCCCAAAGTTGCACCACTTTGTTGTTGATATACAAGACTGAAAATACAACTAAAAATACCATACAGAGTGACTGGCAGCCTGTTGCCTACCTTGAGCAAAGTGCATGCATAGGGATCCTATAAAATGTAGAAGCAAAGTGGAAGTGAAGTTTACTGTGCACTGCCTGCTCATACTTACCCAGGTGAAGCCTGAGAGAAAGTGCTGAGGCACTATCAGATCAACTAAGGGGGGATCAGTGTCATAGTTAATCACAAAAAATGCTGCCCAGTCAATATGGATGAATGGTGGGAAATACAGTTTGGACACCGTTTCACTTCTAAATTGAAGAAAATGCTTGTCAGTTTGAAGACAAAGAAAAAGAAAGTAGCAGATTTGTGCATTTAACCCTATGGACGACTTTGTAGGTTATCCAAGGATAGCTCATTATTTTGAGAATTACCCAAAGGCTCTATCAAGCTTATGTGGCTGTACAGCATAAACAGTGTCTTATAGCATCAAGACCCCTTTCTCAGTTAAAGCACTTCAGGATTACAGGTGGACCCTGAGGTAAATAGTACCCAGGTGAACTGCTAAGAGTCAAAGTTTAGTAGAATTAAGGTAATTAAGTATCTTCCTGATTTTTTGCTTGTCTGGTATTACTGTCAGACCATGCAAGATGAATGTATCCTCAAGAGAAAGATGTAGAAGACCCATCGAAAGGTACAGATTATACAATATATTGAGGACCTAGGCTGCTAAGGGTAAACATTCGCCACTTACTATGAATATTGTTGGATGTGAGCATGTTTGTTCTCCTAATAAAAATACATTTTGTAAAAAAAAAAATTAAAAGTAGCTTACTAGAATTAGTTATCCATCCAGAAGGTGGATGGTAGAAGGTTTCTCCATTTTCGGTCTTGAAAACGGATTCTGTTTCCAGGATTGTGTATGCATGTAAAGAATACCCCAAACCTGTAGGGTATGGGTGACAACCCTTTTTGCTACCTGTAAAAAGATTTTTGTTGGTGTCTGGAGGAATTGGCAGGCTGATATGTCAGGTATTTGGGAAATTATGATTTTGCTTCTATCTTAAATCCAAGGCTTGGAATATTATGCTTGTCTGCTCGAGGCACTTGGGGTTCAGCTGCCTCCTGGAGACACCACAGGGATCTTTTCAATAAAGGTACTCAACAATCTTATGCAGAGCGTCAAGTGAATTATTACAACAATGAACTGTTTGCACATTTTGTACCAGGTTAGGTACATTAATATTTCTCCCTCTAGAGAGATGTAGGGATCTGTACGGAGTCGCATCTCCCAGATGTCTAAGTCCAATCAAATACAGAGATAGAAATATCAAACGTGTCACTGATGCCGAATTTATCAAATACTAAGGGCCCTATTTATCAACGTGGTGCATGCGCGACGCAAAGTCACGTGGCCCTGTATGGCTTGACAAATCAGAAGTAACACAATGCAGTACAGCACAAATCACTGTGTTGTGTTACTCTGCCCCGGTAAAACATTTCATAGGCGTTGTGTGGGTGTTCCCATGCAACTCCCATGGATTTTGATGCATTCCCAGATTTACCATCACTGCTAGATCTCGGAATGCACCAAAAAGATACGCCTTTAAAGGAGAGGCGTAACAAGAAGAAATATCTTTATTTCTTCTTGTTTCTTCCTCTTTCTGCATGTGCTGCATTCATCAGGCAAAGAGCTGTAGGCAAAATCCTGTAGAAAGGGAGGCCTGTGGTTCAGGTGAGCCCTGAAGAAACCTATAGAATCAGAACAACCACTTATCAGAAAAGATGATACCCCTAAGTTGCACAGAGCACATGGTTAGGAGAAGCGTTACTGAAGTATGGGTAAGCTATCCTGTTTCCACACCAGTTAGCACCCATTCTCTAAGATAACTAGCATTACCCAAAAATTAGTATCCTTGAAATTAAAAGCCAATATACTCCCTCTTTGTTAATACCATCTTGGAAGATGCAACATATTCTTATACCCTACAATGTTCTACGATTTTAAGAAGCAAGGTATCTTCTAAATTGAAAACAGGGTACATAGAATAAACATATTCTTTAACTTAAATTATAATGTTTTGAAAGATGTTTTTAACCATCCATTGCAAATTCAATATATTTTTCCTCACCGATATCTTTAACTAAATCTTGTAATTATATTCCCATTAGGCCAGCTTTTAGTCCCTTACTGGTTTCACATAGCAAGCAACTGCTTCTTCTTGTATAATCGATTCTCACATTCACCCAAATCACATGCAGAATATTTTGACTTTCTCCTACCCGATGACAGTCTTTTGAAATAATACATATTCTATCTTCTAATAAACTAAAGCTTGGACTGCTAGAATTGTGAGATAGTAGAAGACCTATGTGGAACAATGACTAAACTTTGTGGCAAGAAAAAGCTAATTATTTGGCATTATGATCCACATTCCATAACAATGCTATCTCAAGATTGTTTGTCTTTACCACACATTGATACAATAATGATCCCGTATGCTATGTAAAATGCAAAGGTTTCCTAAGTAAAACAATTGTACACATTCAAGTCTAAGAATGCAGCTTCATGAATACCAACCATTCTAACCCCAAAAGAAAATAGTGGGGGATATTCACAAGGATCTATCGCCGAGATAACAGCACTTTATCGCAGCGGGTAAACAGCCCACAGCAGCAGTTTACCCGTGACAGCAGCCACAAAAAACGTCGCCACCGATGACCCCCCGCAACTATCACTAATGAGATGCAGAGTAGGCGTTACCGTGCCAAAAGCAGCGACAACACCACTCAACAACATTCACAACGACCAGCCAGAACTGCGATAAGAGCACAAAACAGGCGATAAGGCGTGTTAGCAGCAAGAACATAGCACCTGCTCAGACCTGGTGCAAAGACGGACCACAGCATGCACCATAAAAGGAAGCACAGCCCACAGCCACAATGGAAGGGCAACAGATGCACCCGGGCAACTGAACATGCAGCCCGGTGGGCCGAAACACCTGCTACCACCACCCCTAGGACCCCCCCTCCCCGGCACCCCCCTGACAAAAGACATGCCACATCAGCTACACCTAAACACGTACAACATAATCCGCTTGAAGTTGCAAAATCACAACTGGTGACATGCATGTGTCGTCACAAAAATGAGCATCACACATTCACTTTCGAAGCAATAAATGGAACTTTATTAACATGAACACTGAAATGAAATGAAGACACATGGCGACTCCCCTCCGGACAATCCGTCGGTCACAGCTTGCAAGACAAAAATCATGATGAGAAGGTGTGTCCTGCGCACATCAAGGGTCAGAGAGAGAGAGCGAAGGAGAGAGAGAGGAAGAGAGGGCGAGGGAGATAAGAAGAGGGAGAGAGAGAGAGAGTGAGAGAAGAAGAGAGGGGGAGTGAGATAGAGATATAAGAAGAGAGGGGGAGAGAGAGAGAGATAAGAAGAGAGGGGAGAGAGAGAGATAAAAAGAGAGGGGGAGAGAGAGGGATAAGAACAGAGGGGGCGAGAGAGAGAAGAAGAGAGGGGAAGAGAGAGAGAGAAAAAGAGAGAGAGTGAGAGAGAGAGAGTGACGCCCCTGCACACCCAGGCCACACTGCTCACCTGCTGCCACCAGTGTGTCTCCAACCACTTGCCGGTATGTATAGCAGTACACCAGGGCACACATCTGAGACAGAGCTGTCATCGGAAACAGAGTCCAGATATATGATTGGCACAGTACACACAATTGCACAAGACAACATTGCCTGCCCGCCCATGCACACCTATGCAGAGGCACCCCAGCCCCTCCTGACGCCCATTGGAGCATGCCTGCCCATGCACACCCAGGTCTCACTGCTCACCTTCTGCCACCAGCATGTAGACAGGAGGTCCCACCACATGCTGCTGCAAGCCACAAGCCCAAAGCCCACAGACATAGCACCCTCCACACCATGCAGCCCCACTCCGCAGACCACCAGGTCTCACGTTTGGTGCTGGGTCTTGATTACTCCATGGCATAGGATATACCAGTGCACCCGGCATCATCGCAGGCTGCACACCCGCTCAGCCCAATGGGTGCCACTAACTCTGGGATCCCGGAAGCGACGCCACGTGACGGTAGGCCCGCGCTGCCCGCTGGCTCTGACCTACACTGCAGTCCAGCAGGGCACACAAAACCTGAGCTGTCTGGACCGCCGGGATGGGGCATCATCGCAGGCTGCACACCTGCTCAGCAGCTTAATGTGCCACTGACTCAGTGCACCCAAAGTCACCGTACCGTGGCAGGCTGCATGTGCCTGCCGCAATGCTCTGGGTGCCACTAACCCTGTGCAACGCCAGTCAGCGCCACGTGGTGATAGGCACATGACAGCCGCAAGGCCTGGGGTGTCACTAACCCTGTGCGCAACAACTCATGTGCCCTTTATGATTGAGAACCGTGGAGCGTCCGTTATCCAGTCACCACCGGCAGAAGAGAATGTGACGTCGTCGGCCCCTTATGATGGCGGAGTTACATGGCCTGTGACGCCTGTGCCGGATGGGTGTGGTGTGCGTGCAAACCTGCCCTCAGGTAGTGACTGTGACAAGCGGACAACTAGACCAGTGACCTGCACACCACCAGCGAGTACGCCTGCGATGAGTAGCAATGAGCCCCCCCCCTCGGAGCATATACCGGACCAGCGCAGGGTCTGCAAAAATGACTCGTGGGCTCTGGGCGTGGTTCAGTCCATGTCCGGACATGGAAGTGACTGATGCAAGTGTCCCTGTTGTAGTGTTCATGGGACCCGGTACACAATATGCAATGTAGCACCCTCTGACTGGCATCCCACAGGATGAGCATCATTGACGCAAGGAAAATCACTGTCCCTACATTCATCCACACATTCATATATGAATGATGAAAGACATGACACAGCAGTGCGTCACTGGATGTTTATTGCACATCCAGTGCAGTTCTGCAGCTGGAGCGGTACAGGGCAATGCCGAGCACACTACACAATATGGGCCTGTGGAAGGCCAGCCAGAGTACATCCGGGGATGACAAGTACTGCGAAAGAGGAAGGTTACAGTCCACAGTCTGCTCGCCATGTCATTGGTCATCAAACAGGATGTCCATGTCGCTGTCCAAGGTGAGTGCATAGGAGTGTATCGGGGGTCAGTGGACGGTCATGAGGCCATGTGCGGCACCAAGCAGAAACAAGCCAGGTGGCGGAAATGAATGCTAGTGCCTCCTGATCACAAACCCATCCACGTCCTCGTCCGCAGATGTGTGCTCTGCCCCACCTGTGGGTGTTGCAGTACCAGCTGAGGCACTGTTTGCCACTGACACATCAGGAGCTGGAGTGGATATGTCTGCCCCCCTGTTAGGCCCAGATCTCCATACTGGGGTGAATGTATGACATTGTTCTGCATTCTGTCCTTCAACTGTTGTTTTTGCACTGTGAGGCAATGACACACCAGTGGGCGGAGATCTAGATGGTGTGGGGGCAGCAGCATTCATCTGCGCCTTGTGGCAGCAATGCCATGATGATGATCTGCAGGGCATGGTAGATCCCAGCTACATTTCGCTGATGTACATCCATGGCTTCCATCCTTTCCGCCTCCATCCGCACCATGTCCTCCATGATCCTCCGCATGTGTGCCAGCTCTCGGCTGGTATCGCTGGTGCCCCTCTGAGCGGACAGGTGTTCTTCTCTCCACATCAGGACTCCAGCAATGTCAGTCAGGACTCATTGGAGACCATGGAGCGGGCCTAGACACTCATGGATGGTGTCCAGTTTGGTGACCATGAGGTCGAACCCCACCTGCACCTGCTCAGCCGTCTCCCTCTGGGCCTCCAGCACATGGCATTGGAAGGCCGTGTGTTGTTCCTGGGGGTCTTGGGAGACTGCTGGGGCCGTGGGTGCCTCCTGCTGGGTGGTTTGGGTGGTGGGTGGGGTCTCCTCGATGCCGCTGGTCAGCCCTGATCCTGGAGGTGAGTCGCGGATGATGTCAATGATGTCTAGGAGGGCTTGTGCGGCGATGCTGGGGTTGTCCTCCTCATCATCAGTGAAGAGTGGCTGGGAATGCTCTGCAGGGGGTGTTGACGGTGGCCCTGCAATGTGAAGGGGAGATGGTGTATTGAAATGTGTCCACATGTATGTAGCCGCATGGTACATGTTGACATTCAGACAGCATGGTATTGTACATTGTAACAGTCTATAGATCTGGGCGATGAACCAGAGTCATTGAGGGTGTGCAGTGTGCTCTGCTTGATTGTGCATGTGTGCCATCGTGGCCACATCAACACCCCCCCCTCAGTACCTGGTGGTCACTCACCCTGTTGCAGTTGCGTTGTGTCCTGTCGATCAGTGTCTGGTCCCCCGACTCCGGCCACAGTATCCACACTGATGACTGTCAACACCAGCTCCTCCATGTCATCCAGCACGAGCTGTGGCGATGGGCCCCCACCTCCAGTCTGCATTGCTGCCTTCTGGTTGGCTGCGAGTTTCTCCTTGGTCTTTCTATTGATGTAATTCCATCGCGTCTTGACCTAGTCCATTGTCCTCTTGTGCTCTCCTATGGCATTCACCTTGTCCACGATGTCCCGCCATATTCCAGTTTTGGTGCCCAATGAATGAACAGTTGTTGATGGTGTTCCATCACCTCCGTGACTATGATCCTGTTCGCCTGCGGACTGAACTTCGTCTTCCTCTTCTTCTTGTCCTTGCCCTTCCCTGTCCCCGAGGTTCCGGGCTGGTCGTCCGGGGTGCTTGTGGTGTTGCGCTCGTCCTCTGCACCTGCTCCAGCTGCCTCCATGGTGCTTGGGTGTTGGTCAGTTTGTGTTTGGGTGTTTTTTCTACTTTTATGGTGATTTTTCCCACCTGCCAGGTGTGTGTTGCAGGCCTGGCGCTGCTTATCGCTGATTTCCTCATCGCGCTTTGGCCCATCGCAGGTTTTTTTGTATTGTGGTTTGTGTTTTTATCTCCATCGAGGTGGTTGTATCATGGACATTGTCCACGGTTTAGGCAGACTATCGCATGGTACCACCTTGTTGTGAATTTGACGTTGTCACGGAGTTATTTTCCCGCAATGGGCTGCGATGTTGAGAGTTGCGTTCAGCTACATTTGCGGTAGTTATCACACATTCTTGGGAATATACCCCAGTGTGTTTAAAAAACCTGTAAACATTGGCTTCTTTAGTGTTGAGCGCAGCATTTAGTAGCACACAATCCTAAATATGTACACGCCTTGTACTAATGGTGTGCATTTCTTATTATGCTTATCACACTTATGTTTTAGCATTTGTCTTCAGTATTAGGTTTACTCTGCATCCATACTTAGATCTTTAGAATAATCTTTCTTTTTAAGAACAAACTCTTCTGAATATAATTACTTTACATTTACATACTTATTCCTACCAGGCAATATACAATTCAATACATCCGATAGGAAAAAGAGAAGAAACATATTTGGGATAAAATAACTGCTTCTCTGAGAACAGTGACACTGGTGTAACATGAATTTTCATGAATGATGAAACAATATTTATATTTGTAAGAAGATATAATTATTCCCAAACCGTCTGATTTATACATAAATATGTAAGGATTATTTTCATGATCCAGTCAGAAGCCATTCCCCATTTAATTTATGATACATTGATACTGTATGGACACCAAATCCACCAAATAAACATCTGAATTTAGTCATTAACAGTTTTACTAATTAGTTTAGCTTTGACATAGTATGATGCACAGCATTGCAGCAAGCGTTGTGTTACTTTGCAGTTGTACTTTACTTCTAATACTTTTAAGGACTAAATATGATTCACATCTGTCCAAGAATTATATGGCATCATTGATGAAAATGTAGTCATGTAGATGCCCATAATATTTTGTTTTACCACCAAAACTGTCTTTAAAAGAAGAAGCCAAGCATTAGGACTAATTTCTATCATTCATCTCCCCAGCAAGTGAGATCAAAGGATTTACCATCATCCATCTGCCCAGGAAGTCATATAATTCCTCCCTCCTAGTAACTACTTAATGGTATGGTGGCCACAGTATGGATGCACCACTGGTGTGCCTAAGTTTCCCCAGAGGCGAGCCTTTTGCACCTGTCTGCTCCTGGATCGTGTCCAGCACCAGGATCCCTGGTCCTCCATAACACAACACCAAAGGAGCATTCTCCTGCCTGCACTTTCAGCATGTTTCTTGCACTTAAACACACCCAACACTCACAGCAACTGCACCAACAGCACCCAAGACCCCACACTCTCACATTCACACAGTCCTGCAACCACCCACATAACATTCTGCACTCACGTGCATGTTCTTGAGCATATGCTCACTCACCAAACACACCGCAGAGATCTGGGACCTGCTACACAACAGTACCCCAGACCTAACTCTTCCTCCGAACACATAACATCAACCTGCATCAGCACCTGACATTACAACAATCATCCCTCCTAGCAGCAAGATCCCCGGGCAAGAAAACTTCACAAGTCTGAGAGCGGAATCACTATTATCTACGAGCATGCAATGAGCGGCACTACTCCCACAGACAGGTTATCCTCTAACATGGAACACCTGTCGTTCAAGCTTTACGTCACAGCCAACTTCACCCTAAGCGGCACTCTCATCTAATATCATCTGATCCTAGCACAATCCCCATTACCATTGCTCTTCAAACATATGAAATAAGATATACATTCAATGTAATCACATTATGTGGTTTATAGATTTATTTTTTTAATGAATTGTTCTAAGGCCATACTGTGCTGGACATGTACCCAAAAAGGAAATCCTGGATTCCTCTTTGAGACGACAAATCCTACACTCTTTGGCAGAAGTAATTAAATGCGTCTCAGATTAGCAGTTTACGCATAATTTAAAGATAAGCAGAGATTTTCTTTTCTAAACAATAGAACTCATTCTTTCAGTAAGATACTCTTGAGGATCCAAAGTACTGTATATAAGTAGCAATAATGTTCCAACATTAGTACTGGGGTGCAAGATACTTGCATAATTTGCTACAGTGTACTTATGGATATTAATGCACAATTATGCCAAATATTAATTATTACTCAAAATGCATCTCACACCACTGGGGCAGTGCACCCACTTCATCAACACCATCGTGGAGTTTGTCCAACACTAGCCCTCAACAATAGAAAATTACACCCTACACGAGACATGAACTTCCAACTGGAAGATCTTGCTGACACCAACTGAAAAGCACTCATCGAAGACTTTGGAAGCCTGGGTCTCTACCAATGAGCAAAGGGACCTACTCACATTGCAGGACACCTCCAGGACCTTGTGTTCACAAGCTTCAACAACATCAGAGTCAACAGACCCACACAGGTCTCCTGGACAGACCACGCAGTCCTCAAGTTTAGTGTCTCCCTTCCCCCTACAAACACAGCAATACAACAAGATCCAGCACCCAGGCCAGTTAGTACACAGAGGATGGCAGACTGTTGAAACACCACTGTAAACAATGCCATTTGAAGCAACTTCAACCCACAAACCGACTCAACAGACTTTGCAAAACGCATCCCGAACTTATCCAAATAACCAATGCTAGCCACATGGCCCAATCATACCCCAGAAGAAACTGCCACCATCAGGAAGTCCATCCACTCAGGGGCCCCATCAGTCCCATGTGAGTACCATGCCTATTCCAGCGGACAGCAACCCTTCTGTACCTTCTTCACATCCATTCTGAATGCCTCCAACAATTCTGCAACCTTCTCAGATACTTGGAAACATGGAAATGTCCTTCCTTTGCTGAAGTAACCTTCCACGTACTCTTCAGTGATTGGCAACTACAGACCACTCTCCCTGCTACCATTCCTGGCCGAGGTCTTAGAGAAAGTCATCCACTGACGTTTCACCAAACACCTCAAAGACCACCAACTTCTTGAACTCACTAAGACCAAACAGCAGGAATGAAACTGCCCTCATCGCCACCACAGATGACATCTGCATGACTCTGAGCACAGGTGACAGGGAAACTTTATCCTCCTTGACCTCTCCAAAGTGGTTTAATACAGTCTCCCAGTCCATCCTGTGGTACTGTAAAATTCGGAACCACATTGGAGGCATGGCCCCACCATGCCTATTTTGGTGTCAACGAACCGCAAATGACAAAAGCGGTATGTACAAGTGTTTTCGTCATGTTTCACTGATGAATTCACGGTGTATACGATACTACATATTGTATCCGTGGGTTCCATTTTACAATAGTAGCCATTTTGTGGTTGCCCTCACATAGGCTGCGCTCTGAGGCCATGCCTAGGCCTAAAGGACACGTACACCTTCTGTGACTTCTCTGTGACCTGTGCAAACTGACTCCGATGCCCGAGGTCAATCCTGTCCGGCCAGTTCCTATTACCCGCGGCCTAATGTGATTAGCATCAGGGCTCACACATCATAAAGTCCTTGTTCCCACACGATCTCTGACTAAGCTATTTCACACCTGACTCTGTTTCCTACTTTATGGCTTGTTTTACGAGCAGGAGGTGCCCATGTTATTGGGGTCTGCTGATATCTGATGAGGGTTCTGAGCCTTGCTGGGTTAAATGATAGTGGGCTGAACGAGCTGAAATGTGGGATTGTCATCATAACTCTGTTTCTTCTTTGAAGCGAAAATATGTGAATGACCACTTGTAAAACAGGGGTGGTGTTGCCCAAAGCGTAATATTCTGTATAAAAGAGAAGACTGGTTTTGGTTCTGGAGACTGCCTCGTTCAGTTGCTAAGGCTTCTGTGTGACGTAGTCTCACTCAATTGAGTTTAATAAAGATGTCTTTTTCATATTTCAGCTTCTTTTGCCAAGTTCTTTGTTATATTACCATGAGAATGAAAATCAGCAGTACCTCAAATGGCGCCCAACAGAGTGGCTCATCAGCGAAGTGACTTTCTGCGGTGTGGGAGTGATCTTGTCAGGAGACTGAAATCTACTGAGGAGGGCAGAACAGGATTCTACCAAGAAGGTACTCTGTGTGCAGGGATTCTGGAGATTCTTTGATTCTGCAGCCCAGTATATTTCTGATCTTCCTGATTTTGATCTTCCATTTGACGTCACTCCTGACTGAGAACCCTTTTTGGCATGCGTATTATAAAAGACCGTTAGGTCATGTAGAACTTGACAGTTAGAATTTGGATTAGTAAAAGTAAGAGTTAAGTATAAGTGGGTCGCTCCCAGTCCTTTGGTTCTTTGGGTCTTTGATTTGGTTATCGCAATTACCAAAGCCGAGGGGTTGGTTTCTTGGTTTTTGATTTGGTCATTGCAATTACCATAGCCAAGGGTCTCGTATATTTGCGAGTGTATTGGTAGAGATAACCCCTTGAAGTTTGAAGCTAGTTTAGTGAGCTATAAGATGCCTGATCTTTGCAAATTTGGAAATGTAGCTTTGGAACTTTGAAAATTGTGTTGGCCAACTTTTGGTTTGTATAGGTTTGGATATGCGAATTGCAATTTGTGTAGGCAGGTAATGAGGAGATATTTCTCCATTTGGTTTAGTTGAACGGTGCACATACGAAAAATACCTTAAGCGCCATTTTGATTATAATACTTGCGTTTTCCGCAGTATTTTTGGCATGCCTGTTTGTAAGCTCACATGGAAAAATGTGTTGCTTTTTTGGAAGGTACCATAGTGTGGGAAATATCTAAATAGGTTAGATTACAAAAAAAATATTTCTTCCTTGGTGATTTTGTATCCCCGGGGAATTAAAATATTACATAATACAAAACAAGGATGCTTTAACTGATTGGAGTTCTAAAATAAAAGGGATTCTTTTTGGGTATTTATTCTTTTTCATACGGGAGGTATGTCTTAACTTAGATTCATGCAGTGGCAGTAGGTTGTTTGGATTAATTTCAATAAGATGGGTATTTTGAGAATTTGTTCTTGGAACATTTGTGGTCTAAACAATAGGGAAAAGAGGGGGGTCTGTGCCCAATTAATACAGAATATGAACCTTGATTTATTGTGTCTTCAGGAAACACATCTGGTCTGGAATGATAGACATTTATTTAACGAATTGGGTATGCAGTTATTGGGCTGTACTCGTCAAGGTACCACCACTAGAGGCGTTGCTATCCTTATGAGAAAAGGATTGGCCAGTCTGAAACGATCTAAAGCAGACGAGTACGGTAGATGGATGATTATTGAAATCTGTATTGATAATAAATTATGGACTATATGTTCAGTATATGCCCCCAATACAGATGATCCGGACATATTAAATTTTTTAAACCTAGAATTAGCCACTTGGTCATCTCCTCTAATTTTTTGCGGAGATGTAAATATTCATATGGAAGGTGGTCTAGACATACGGGGCACTTCAATATATCCTGGACTGAAAAAAAAGACATTTAAGGCATTAAGAGCTTTAGTTTTGGACTTTGGTCTGTCTGATGTGGGCTTTGACAAAAATCCTTTATCACCGGGGTATACTTTTTTTTCCTCACCACATCAAAAACTTTGTCGACTGGATTATTTTTTTGTTACTCTAGGGTTTAATCATAATATTGACTTTCAAATTCTTCCACGAATAATTTCTGATCATAATCCGGTTTTATTAGTGCTTAAAATTGACAGACCAGATACACCTCTGATGAGTACTTGGTCCTTTGAGCGAAAGTTACTGGCGGACCCGGCATATATAGAACATATGGGAAAGTGGATCAGAGAGTTTTTTGAGTTTAACAGGGGGAGTGCATCGACCCAAAATGTTTGGGATGCATTTAAAGCAGGAGTACGTGGGGAGACTCTGTCGTATTCGATTAGAAAACAAAAGAACATCCGGAATAAGCTAGATCGTTATTATAAAGCGATTCAGGAATGGGAGACTAAATTAATCATTTCTATCAGCCTAGCACAAGACACAGACCATATTAAAACCATTTTAGATATACATAAAGCTAGACTGTATGAGGTGTTAGCTACTAAAGTGGCTGAGCAGACCGCAATATTTAGATCACAGATTTATGAAATGGAGGAAAATTCTGGCAGGATTTTGGCAAAAACAATAAGATTAAAAGAGACCACTAATGTTGTCACTGCAGTTGAGGATGCTACTGGGCTAATCCATAATAATCCCGATGAAATCCTTGAGGTATTCCGACAGTTCTATTCAAAGCTTTACGAGCAAGATGCTCAATTATATTCTAACGAGCTCTTCTTGAACTTTTCCTCATTGCATAACATCACAAAATTAACCACTGCTCAAGTTCAGGCTTTAGATGCTGACATTACATGGAATGAAATTGAGTCGGCGTTATCCTCTCTCGCTTCGGGTAAAGCAATGGGGCCTGATGGCATCCCTCTGGAGTTTTTTAGGCTATTCAGGAACTTATTGAAACAAGACACGCTGGCCACCTTTTTAGAAGCACAGAAAGGAATAGCGCCTGCTTCTTGGAGACAATCAATAATAATGGCATTTTTGAAAAAAGATAAACCCGCTACCAGCCCGGCTTCCTATAGGCCAATCTCGCTAATTAATGCAGATAGCAAAGTGTTCTCTAATATATTAGCCTCAAGGATATCAGGGATAATTGCCACCATAGTCTCTAGATGGCAACATGGGTTTATACCCGGGCGGGATACTACGGATCATGTCCGTAGGATCATTGCCCTTATGGACTGGGCTCAGGGTACTAAACATCTATAGCAATCACCCTGTTGGATGCTGAAAAAGCATTCGACAAGGTGGCCTGGCCCTATCTTTGGGATATGCTCTCCCTGAAGGGGTTTGGACCTACTATGATCTCGGCCTTGAAAGCTCTGTATAAATCCCCTCTGTCCTCTGTAAGAATTGGGACAAAGTCATCTGCCCTGTTCTCTATCAATCGGGGGACCAGACAGGGCTGTCCAGCTTCACCATTACTCTTTGCTATCTATATTGATCTGTTTATTAAAGAGCTTAATCAAACTGAAAATATTTCCCCAGTTCCGGTGGCGGGAGTGAATTACAGAGCGTTGGCCTATGCCGATGACGTGGTCGTGATTACAACAAATATTGTTAAGGCTATCCCAAAGGTAGAAGCGTTGGCATGTAAGTTTGGTTTATTTTCGGGGTACAAACTTAATATGGCTAAAACGCAAATTCTCTTAGTGGGCCAGACTCCTTCAGTTCGTCCGTTGGTCCACCTCAATATTGTTACGGTGGCGACATATCTGGGCATTCAGATTACTACACCAGTATCTTCTATCCCGGAACTCAATTATAAATTAATTCTAAAAAAAGCCAATTCTATGTTGGAGCGTATTAATTATTTGCATTTGTCTATATATGGGAGAAACAACGTGTTGAAAATGTTAATTCTTCCCAAATTTTTATACCTATTTCGTTCTGTCCCTTTAGAATTTCCTCTTATTTTTTTTAAAGAACTTGAGAGAATGACGACTAGATTTCTGTGGGGCTATAAACGCCAACGTAGAGCGTATAAGAAGATGATCCTTCCTAATGATAGGGGAGGATGGAATACACCTTATTTCTTGTTTTATTATCTAGCATCTGCTTTACAGTTCATTTCTCCTTTGATAATTGGCGCAAATGTACAATTACAAGAGTCACATGCTCCTTCAATCTATGAATTTGCTTTGGGAGTTGAGGCGCGTGGGTGCTTGCTAACTAATATAGAACCCAGCTATTATAAAAAAACAAAATTTAAGATATTGAAAGCTGCTTTTTTTGTTTGGAAGCTAATCCGAGGTTACGTAGGACTCCAAAACATATCTAAGTACACCCCTCTGACGTCTATACATATATTTCCTCCTATCTTTAGAGATTATACAATGACGAGATGGGGGAACAGTGGCATTAATGTATTAGGTGATTTATGGCATAATAACCATATTATAACATTTTTGGAACTTAAATCTAAGTTTAATCTTACAAATCTGGATTATTTCAAGTACCTCCAGGTGCATAGCTTTCTTAAGAAGATGACCTCTCTGGATCACTCTGGGTTGGTCAAAATTCCTATCATTGACGCTTTCTACACTAAAAAAAGGATAGGTGTATATTACAAATTATTATTATCTTCCTGCTCTGATGATATGTTGGATATTCAACAGCGGTGGGCGGAGAAGACGAACTGTGATAGCAATTCGATTCAGACATCTATTTTGCTTGCTAACTCTGTTTTGTTGACGGGCAGAATGCGTGCTCAGCATTTTATGGCCATCTTTGACCTGTATTATACTCCTGCAAAAATTTCTAAATGGGGCTCAACCACTGGTAATGCATGTAGTAGATGTGGGTTATTTGCTGCTGACGCAGTTCACATGTTTTGTAGCTGCCCACGTTTAACATCTTTGCTACATGAAATTCAATCCTTCCTCACTGTAGTACTTGGATCTGTAATAACAATAACACCTGAATTAGTTCTGTTAGGAGTTTCTTCCAAGATATCGAATGAGTATAATAGAAACCTGGTATTTATCCTTATGGCAATTCTTCGAGGGTGTATTACCCAAGAGTGGATTAGTCGTGAAGCACCATCGTTTTGTACCTGGAGGGCACGTTTATTAGCAATATATAATCTGGAATATGCTATATATAGAACAAAAGGGACTAAAAAAAAGTCTATGGGAATGAAAATTTGGGCGCCAATTCTGCAATGGATTGAGGGTGAAGCAGGATAATTCATGGCTATTCTCTCTTTTCCTCTCTTTCTTTTTACGCCCTAATATGTTTTTATCTGGTCTGTCGTCTGTTGGTTACCAAAAAAAAACAAGCTGTATCTATTTATTTACTTATTTATTTATTTTTTTATTATTATTATTATTATTTTTTATTTTTTTTTATGTTTGGTATTTATTTTCTGTCTGCTGCTTGCACTTGTCTTTCTGGTTTATATGTATTTTTGTTTGTATTGTAACTGGCTTGCATTAAATAAAAACTTTATAAATAAAAAAAATAAAAAAAAATAAAAAAACAAGGATACTTTGTTCTGCGCAGTTTTATGAATAAAGATATGCAGAACGATTTTGTTTGGTGTTCTGCTAGCCAAAGCTAGTGAATTGAGCGCATTCACTACTTCTTGGAGATACATCAGTCTGTTGGGCTGTTTATGCAGTCTTTTGGAACACTATTGAGAAGCGTTTCTTGTAAATATGACTTACAACTAGTATTTGCAAATGGTTTGGTTCAAGTATAGTCTGTGAGCTGTTCTTTCTTTCTGTCCTGAGTATTGATTTGTAAGTCAACTGTGTGTTTAAATGTCTATGTGGTTTTCTCATTAGTGCAACTTCTGTAAGTAAATTGCGACGGCGCTATTTATGAAAAATGGCTAAAGCGCGCTGTATTGTGTGTTTGACCCCTTTCTGTTTATGTCTGAAATGAGCTCAATATGTGTTTGTGGGTCTTTTGATGTTTTCAGTCTGTTAAGTAAAATGTTGGTTAATTAATATCAAGTAGAACCTTAGAAAAAATCCAGAAATGAACCGTGTGATGTGCTAAAATAGCTATATGTTGCTCTTTAATTTATAGAATGAGCAATTGTGCACATATACCAAACTGCCGTTAAATGCTTAAAGGATAAAATTAGAAAACACATTCAATAGATATAAATAAGGCTCCAAAAACGAAATTATCTATTTTTGCAAAAATAAATAAATTTACAGCGTTTTTCTTAGATGCATTGTATTAGATGTTCACAGGCAAACTTTTCAGCTGCAGTATATTTGATAGGAATGTTCATTCAGCCAGCACTTTCCCAGTTAAACATGGGTGGAATTTTGCATATAACCGTCCTTTTAAATGAAAGTGGCGCAAAAATGTGACGCGTTTCAAGTTGGGCTTATGCGCTTAGGCTTGTGAGTTAATGTGTCCAAAATGATAGGCAAGGGATGCAGCTTGCTTTTTATATGTGGAATTATCACAAAAACGAATAAGTGGTTGTGTTTTTTTAAAGAAACTTATTTAACATGGAAATTTTTTTTTTTTTTAAATAAGTGCTTTTCAAAATCGTTTTTTAATATTTATAAAGCTTAATACTCATACTATGACCTCCTAGCATTAAAATTTGATTTGAGTTGTGTTGCATCACTAAAATGACAAGCACTCGTGTGTACAATTTTCCCTTGGCACAGGAGCAAACAAGCTCATTTTTATAAAGTATAAGTTATTGTTTCCAATGCCTGACTCATGGGTTATGTAATAGACATTCTGGTAATGCATATTATGCAAGAAAATTGTAGGATATTCGTTTTTTAATGCCTAAAATATCAAAGTCGAATTTGGGTAAAAGCACTGTTTAAACTGCATTTTCTTTCATTCAGAGTACTTTTTAAAGTGTCTCAGGCTTCAGTAAATGCATACATTTAGGTTTGATATATATTTACAGGTTGTGCCTTCTTATGATTCAATGAGTCAATGTGCCAGTACAACGGCTTGTTTTAATATCAGGGTTGAAGGTTCTAACTTCAGCTGGGCCTACTGAGAAGTTCATTAATTTAAGGTTGATGAAATGTGTACCATTGCATAAGATTGCAACGAGCATTTATTCTAAAAACTGGTATGTGTGTTATTAAGTTTTGTGAATTATTCACAGTAAATGTAGTTTAATAATCTGGGAATAGAGATAATTTTTTAGCACCTAAAAAGGAGAAATTATTTTTCAAAATAGAGTAAATTATTGCAAGTTAGGAGGAATTACAAAGGCCTTCTGGCTTTGACAAATTCAGAGTGGCAGAAGCTGGGGTCTAGGAGAGCTGCAGAGGCTGGCTCAAGTCATGCTGCTGAGATGCTATCTTTAGTTTTCCCCTAAACAATGGAGTAGGCTGCCACGTTGACATTTATGACCTTTTAAATTAGGGCCTTGTCTCTGTGGAATGCAGAATGACCTTGCTACACGGGCCTCTAAAGGTGGGGTTTCTGGTTTCTCCATAAGAACATCAATAAAACTAAAGAACTTAATTCCAAAGGGAAAATATAGAAAAAGGGTTTCTTTGAAAGTCCAAACATTATGTTAAATGCTTTGCAGAACTGATACATTTGTGTCTTGCTCTATAAAAAATAGAATGATGCCTGCTAGTTGCTTTTATTTGACAGGAAACAAAGTGTTGCATTAAGTCTTAGACAGAAAATAAGATGCAGCCCTTTTCTGAAATTTTGGAGGCTACATGCCTAAGTGAGAACGAATTGCGAATTAAGACTTCTTTTTCACAGTGGAAATTGTAGGTGCCAAATTAATATGGAGTGTCAGTGTAACGATTTTTACTTTTAGAAAGGTAAAACTACGGTGGCTTGATGTTGCAAGGACTGACAAGAGGGTAACAGTTAAGTAATGGAAATTTATTTTTGTGTATTTGGTCCTATCATGAATTGTTCTTGCTGGTCCTGTATGTTAGAAGAGAGACAGTAAAGTTATATTTGACAGCAGATTTCCATTGCCTGGTGATCTGCTGACAAATTAAACATGCCCAAATATTGGGTTTTGGGCTGCAGGTTTACAGTGCATAAAAGTACATGACATGGTGTTGTGTGTCACCGCTTATTCACATATGCTATTGTTTTGTCTATGCCTTTTGTGCTTGATATACAGCAAGTATATCTGATGGCTTGACGTTTTGTGCGTTTTTATTATTTTTTTTATTATTATGCATGTTTTTGTTCTTTTTGTTGCTGCTTTTGATACTATTACAAGGTTACCTGTGTTGTGAGGGGATGGTGATGACGATGCCCATCGCTACGCAACAGTTGGTTGAACTTGTTCTGGTTACTAAATTCCACAGCTAATGATATTTCATGCTGTGAACATGAGAGACAACACTTCACCAGTGCATGTCTATTTGGCTATAATGGTATTGAAGGAAAATAAAAGAGATATACAGGATCAAAGTGTGTCATCTGTAGTTAGTCACGTTACTGTCCCTTCCCTTAAAGGAACAGGCAGCCTTACATTTATGTATCCTTGATTGGACCTAAGGATGAAATTATAGATCTGTGACTCAAGGTGGCCTAATTTCTATATTACATTAGTTAATGATGTTCTGTTTTCTAAGTAGCATATGGCTTTTGTTCCTTAAAAGAAAAACCAGGTTTTCATTTTTCCCTGAAGAAGGAACTGGAATATTACCTAGGAGTATCGTATATGGTGTAGTCGCCAGCGGTAGAGTTAAAATTTGTGTAACTTTGGCCTTTTGTGTATCACCCGCACTCTTGGTGTTGTGTCACATGCCTGACTATCACCCAAGTAAATTCTTGTTCTTCCTATTTTTTTTTCCCTTTTGTTGCTTCTCCCCTGACCGATGTCGCATCATGCTTAGTTATTGGGGATTTTAGTTGTGTCCTAGTTCCAATTCCCTTTTCCGTATTCCTTTCACCAGTCAGCCCATTTATTATTGTAGGTGTATTGTTCAGGTACACACTTCCAGACTGCAGTGATGTACCAGGGACCCCCATGTTATGTATAATTCCCTTTTGTATGGCCAGACTGGTATTCAAGAATTTTCCTTAGGCCTGCTTCAATGTTTTCCAGCCTGACTGTCAGGGTAGCGATAGACTGGTTAACTGACTCAATATTATAGTAAGACAAGTTTTCCATAGCAATAGGAGATATCTTACGTTTACCCTTTTGAACATGACGAATTTTCAATGTCTATTTTTTAATGTGGTTTTTACCCTTTTGTTCCTGCTGCTTTAATTTTTGGTGGGATCAGATGTGTTCTAATCATGCAAATATCAGGACCCTCTTGTTCTTGTCTTTTGTTTGCATATTTGACTATTAGCCTGTGTATTGCATAGTGCACCTGATGTGAAAGTTTTCTACATGCCCATGATAATCTGTACCATGTGATTTCTCTATTGAGATGTTCTAGATAAGGAATTTAGGAACACCTAGATGTAATCATTGAGAAAAAATGTGTTTGCCCCACTAGACAATGCCACCATATGTGAAGACATCCATTTAGATAGAATTCTCGTGTAGTTATCTACCCTTAGATGATGGAGGCTCTCACACGGAAACCCAATTGAAAAGATTAGAGACACTGTTTGGCCTACTGCCTTTATATTTGTATTGCTTTTTGAGAATGACAGTGTATTCTAGACCAAAATTGTCCCATGGCGTGTGGCCACTCCTTTGAAAGACCGCAGGCCACCTGTTTGCAGTCCCCTTGTTATACAATGAACTGTTTAAAGCATCGCACTTGCTTCATCAGAAGGCGTTCAACATCAGAAAAGAAGGAGGAGCTGGTTTTTCCACAAAACCAGAATTTCAGTGCAAAAGAGCGCCTGTCATGTGCTGGAAACCTCTGACAGTGTGCAGTCCCTTGAGCCCCTTGGCCTGAGTTTTTGGCCACACACCCCTCCTCTTTTTCCTTTGCTCCAATGGAAGTGCAGTGCACCGGCGGATCCAAGATTGACAAAAGGCACTACATTCTGGTGCCCATGAAAGAGCAGCCTAAGCGTCCTCTGACACCGAATGATGAGTGTTGGATCCTGAGAATGGTCCCGGGTCTGCACAAGATGATCTGTGCCCATGACCAATGAAGAGCATATTATTTGTAGTGTCTGCTGCAGACGAGAGACACTGGTGCACTGCCTTGAGACATTGAGACTTTCGAGTGAGCTGTGGGGGTTTGCCAGGAGGGCACTCCAACTAAGCAGTACTTTTCTCATGAAAGGCTTGAATGAAGAGGCCCATGCGAAAGAAAACAACAAAAGAAGATTTGATGGGCAATAGAAGCCTGCCAGAGAGGCTTTTTGAATGGACTCTGGGCATAGTTGGTTTCACAAGAGGTTTCCGTGTGATTGTATAGACTAGGTGTTAGGAGACTGATTGTTTTGCTGGCATTGTTTTAAAGTACTATTCTGTTTAGTAAACGCAGAATAAAGTCCATTTTCTGTGGAAAGAGTACCCCCTTTTCACCTTAGAGTATTGATGAGGGTCACCACTGTTTCACCTGAACATACAAGAATTACTGAAATGCATAGGAGCCCTAAAAATGTTACTAGATAATTTTGGGATTTGCTTTTTGCTTAGGGTTGTGAAAAATTAGTATTTCATTTGTAATAGTGGTCACTACTTTCTCCCGTTGTCTATATGTTCTTAATAACGTGTTTTCTAGTGTATTTTTAAACATGACGTTGTCATTTATGGGTGGGATTGTTTTTCTCTACTCAATTGACTTCTGCACCCGCTTCCCAACCTATGTCTTTTCCTACTACTGTTTCTTTGCACTCTTTTCACCCTTTTCCTGAACATGAGCAGGTTGAAAGATCAGAATTCGTAAGCAATTCTTTTGTACAGCTTCTGCATCAACACCAGTTAGTAGTGAAGATCACTAATTGTTGGGTTTGAGATCTTATGCCACCTACTACAGATAGAGGTATTCCTTATTTTGTCCTGCCATATGTGGCCTTTGTGCTTCTTCATGTTCAAGGAGACCTGTCCAGAGAGAGTTACCAAGTACTAGGATTTTGCTCCATCAGCAACATCTTGATGATCTGATGAATGTAAACCTGGAATCAGATTAGTATGAGTATAGTTATTGCCTATGTAAGGGCAAAAGGAGGGTCTGCGGTACTGTAAAATTCGGAACCACATTGGAGGCATGGCCCCACCATGCCTATTTTGGTGTCAACGAACCGCAAATGACAAAAGCGGTATGTACAAGTGTTTTCGTCATGTTTCACTGATGAATTCACGGTGTATACGATACTACATATTGTATCCGTGGGTTCCATTTTACAATAGTAGCCATTTTGTGGTTGCCCTCAAATAGGCTGCGCTCAGAGGCCATGCCTAGGCCTAAAGGACACGTACACCTTCTGTGACTTCTCTGTGACCTGTGCAAACTGACTCCGATGCCCGAGGTCAATCCTGTCCGGCCAGTTCCTATTACCCGCGGCCTAATGTGATTAGCATCAGGGCTCACACATCATAAAGTCCTTGTTCCCACACGATCTCTGACTAAGCTATTTCACACCTGACTCTGTTTCCTACTTTATTGCTTGTTTTACGAGCAGGAGGTGCCCGTGTTATTGGGGTCTGCTGATATCTGATGAGGGTTCTGAGCCTTGCTGGGTTAAATGATAGTGGGCTGAACGAGCTGAAATGTGGGATTGTCATCATAACTCTGTTCCTTCTTTGAAGCGAAAATATGTGAATGACCACTTGTAAAACAGGGGCGGTGTTGCCCAAAGCGTAATATTCTGTATAAAAGAGAAGACTGGTTTTTGTTCTGGAGACTGCCTCGTTCAGTTGCTAAGGCTTCTGTGTGACGTAGTCTTACTCAATTGAGTTTAATAAAGATGTCTTTTTCATATTTCAGCTTCTTTTGCCAAGTTCTTTGTTATATTACCATGAGAATGAAAATCAGCAGTACCTCAATCCTCATGCAATACCTATTCAATATCGAAATCCAAAGACATGCATTCAGATGGATCTGCTTTTCCTTACTGGGATGACCCACTTAGTCAGCCTGGCACCGTACATCTCCGACGTCCGCAACCTCATTTGCAGAGTTCTGCAACGATCCCCCCTGAGCCTGACCCTCTTCAATGCACAATGGTCACTATAGTCAGCATCATACACTCTCACAACATCAACATCCTATCGTACCTGACAACATGCAACTTATTCTCTCCCTCCCTAACAGACAAGACACCAAATACCCAGATCAAATTTAATGCGTACAAGTTAGACCTGAAATCCTTGGCTTAGTATTACCCCAAATGTTTTGTTTATACTCCCCTACTATGCTGAACTCATTTTGGACAATGTGTACTTTACCCCTGCTAATCAATGCTAAAGTGCTTGTGTTCGCTCCTTAAAACATGTAAACTTGGCCTAAACCTAATTGTACTTATAAGTCCCTAGCAAATGGTTCTACCTGTACCCAGGCCATGTAAGTTAAATGCTACTAGTGTCAGCAGCACTCATTTTACCACCCACTAAAGTAGCTCTGTATACTAATCTCGAGCCTGCCATTGTAAACTGTAGTTCATTTTTAAAATGCCATTATGATCTGGCAAGGCAGAACCTTTTGCCAGACTTAAATCTTCTGTATTTACAGATAAGTCACCCTAAGGTAGGCCCTAAAGGCTATTAAGAAAGGCTGCGTGGTATTTAAAAAGTAGGGCGTGTACAATAAAGTTTTACATGTCCTTGCAGTAAAAATCTCCTAAAGTCATTTTCCACTACTGTACGGCTATCTTTCCCTTACACTAACACCGTGTTGCATTATACAATGATGTTTACACTTAAATTAATTGTAATGTAAAATCCTCTTTATTGGTAGTTTGATTTTATGTTACAGTTTTAAAATTGCCACTTTTAGCAAGTTTATCGTGAACAAAAAGGGGGTGTACCTGACTCCTTTCGTATTTTCAGCTTTTATCTCTTTACAGCATCTATCAAACAAAAACTTTTTATGTTTGATTTAGGTTATTTGTGAAACCACTTTGTTTAAGATTTTTCGTATATATTTTGGAAACATTTTTCAAAAGTAGGAAAAGAAGATCCACATAAATTTCAATAATCATAAACAAGTAATAAATAAAACAATTCACAAAATTACATTCATAGACAAAACGTTGGAAAATGCAACAATTCATTAAACACTACGTGAGCCTTCTGACTGTCAATTAGGCCAATAATCCCAGCAACGCCTAACACAGGGAACTACTTTCTGCAAATAGGAGGGAAATTAATTTTTCAGTCCAATTCCCTCACTCACAAATCACAAAGAATTACATTTTTGACAGTTCCTCAGTGTTTTAGTAGAATGCCAACGCGTTTCAAAGCACAGGCATCAAGTACTGTGCCTATCATCAGTGCTTCTTATTCATGGGTATTTCTCAAAGGTCTGGCAAGACCTGGTTACAATCATTAGTATGCTTTCATCATGGCAACAAAGTCGCGAGTCTATATGTGCTTTTACTTCGTGACAACGCGGTTTGCTGATTGAAAGTTGTACTTCGTTTCATATATCGCTTTACAAGCACGAAAGTGTCACGCACTCGTGGATCTCAGTTCAACCATGTCCCGAATTGTTCTGGCAAACTTCATTGAATCATTCCGCCATAATTCGACCGGCAAGTAGCTAGAGTGAGGTCATAATATAATTCAGTGTCATAGAGCTGCCACTGGCAACATACTATAGTGACTTATCTAATCAAAAAAAGGAACCCTCCTTTAGGAGTGTCTTTTTCCTTAGTCTAAACCTTAATAAAAATATATAAGTTGATGAATGCCGTCCAATAAAACAATGGTAGTGTTTCCCAGCTCTGTTTGCGATTGAAGCAATTGACGGCTTCTGAGAAGATTAGTCAGCATAAAAGAAATAGTTTCTGCTTTCAATATGTCACAATTTCCTGCACTTTTTGTATATAAAATAAATTGCTCTGGTTGAATAAACATCTAAGACCTGTTTATAGGAAATATATTTTTTACTGCACTTTAATACAGCTTGAGAGGTCTAGGCTAAAGCATGTTGACTTTGTCAAAATGGGAGAATCAATTTTATTGAAGAACTGAAGCCTATATCAAGGGATTCATGACGAGGTTCTATTTCTCAACTACAATTTAGATTTACAAAAAAGGTTGATTCAAGAAATGCCATGGGAGTACCCCATAAATATTTCATTTGCTTCTTTCTGTTGTAAAAATAAGAAACTTAAGGTCTCCTTTATAGTTTTTCTGAAAAGTGGTTGAACTATTGTTTGGCAGAGATAGATAGTCTTGCTGCAGTTAAATTGTCTTTTGAACCCTATGATACTTATCTCTGGAAAAATGGTCTGCCTTTCCTCACTACAGTGTGTTAAAGATCTCACAAGACCTGATTGGAAGCTGCTGCCGTGATTTATGCTAATAGCTTGTTCTACTAGTACCTCAGTTTGGACACTAAACACTTGTTTTATTCACCTAGCTTGTTTTTCTAAAGAGCATGTGAGAACTCTATTGTGCATCAGTGTAGGCGATGCAACCAATAATGTAATTGTTTTTTATGTGCCCAACTCACTGTGCTTATTGCATTAATTATTTAATACTGTCTTAGGTGGGGTTGTTGTATTAGCTAGAATTGTTTATCTATGAATTCCAGCTCGTTCCTGGTGTTCCAGTCTCCATGGTAATGTCTCTGCCGAGACAGTTAGAGGCTGGAGTCCGCGGAGCTTGCAGTGTCTGTTGGTGGTGCACTTCTTGGAATAAAATTCTTCCACAAATCTACTCAGTGTTTGTCTTTACAACACTGGCGATGAGCGACGCTAGAGGGGGACAAGCCTACCCACCAACAACTCCCCCGTGAACCCACGAATATTATGCGACTTGGTTTTACTGCCGGCGGACTAATGAACTTTATCATCTTTACTTTACTGCCATCTTTCTAGCATTCCTTCCGCATCTACATGGACTTTCATACTGCTTGGATTGGTAATTATATTTAAAATTACCTTAGACTTTGAATTTGATTTCTCGCAGCTTCTCGCGTCTGACTCGTGCTTGTCTCTTGCTCTTGACTCGCGCCTGCACCATTCGAGCCCTTGACGTCTCGCTGGTCATCGTCACGTCTTCATGCATGTTACGTTACATCACGTCGTGCGCCCATTTTGTTTACTGATTGCCATAGTAACACTCATAACCGAGTAAGGATTGTTTTGGGCTCATTTTTACTAACGAAGAAATTGCAACAAGTTAAATTCAGTGGATATCGACTTTGGCTCAGTTATTTTACTTTGGTTTTCATTTATTTTTCATTGTTATCATTATGTCTACAACATCTATGAGCCAACCTTCTGCTTTTCTCAGTGAAAAAGGTGAGCCTTTACTTCCATGGAAGAGATGGAAGAAATTATTCGATTCTTACCTAGTGGCTATAGGTGGGGAAAGATTTTCAGCATTTAGGAAACAAGCCATTCTTCTTCACATTTTAGGCATTGAGGGTCGTAATATCTATGAAAGCATTGATGAATTGCCTATTGGTGAGGAGGATAGCGAGCCTGCGGATGTTTATGAAATGTCCATGAAGATGCTCCTTACTTATTTTGGTCCACGTATCAATGTTGTACTTGAAAGAAATTAATTCTTAATGAGAATCCAAGAGCCAAATGAGAAAGTTGGAAACTATGTTGCATCTTTAAAAACACTGGCCGTAACTTGTGAATTTGGTGATTAATCCGTGATCAGTTAGTTAGATGCACTAAGAGCTTTAGAGTTCAAGAAAAACTCTTGTCAAGGAATCCTTCACTGAAGGAGGGAATTGCTATTGTCGAAGGCGTAAAGAACACTTCCGGATGGGTTAAAGAAATGAAAGGACAAAAACCAGTGACTGAAAAAACTCTCATACTTAGTAACATTCATGAAGTTTTGCTTACTGATACTCAACAAGACCAAGTAGACAATATTTGTAAAGTTTTTCAAACACCCAAAGGCAAAACTCATAATGAACCATGCAAAATGAAGTGCTATCATTGTGGGAGTTTTAACCATACATCAAATTATCCAAATTGTTATGCTACAAATGCTACCTGTCTCAAATGTGGTATTAGGGGCCCCCATGCTAGGGTCTGTAGGTCTAGTGGGAAAGTGCTCACTGTGGAGAGTATTGAAACTATAAGTGTTAGACCAAAAATGGTTGTGTCAAATGTAAGGAGTGATGGTGTGGTGGATGCTGATCCCATCTGCATGCCGGAATGGGATGTTGAGATTGGAGGAAAATTATTTGTTGTTTTAGTAGATTCAGGCTCTCCCTTCACTATGACTGGAAATGAGTTATTGAACAAGATGTTTCCTGATGTTCAGTTGCTTCTGCCTGATATTAATCCTGTGAGTTATGGGGGTGCGCGCATTGGAGTATCTGGTTATGCTGTAATGAGAATACATTTCAAAGGCAGGGAAACCATTGGGAAAATATATGTGGCAGAACGAGGGGACAATCTGTTAGGTTGGAGGCACCAAAGAGATTTGGGTATAATCCTTAATCCCAATGCTCTTAAAGTCTCTGATCAAGTTATGTTAGTGGATTGTAGTTTACATTCTAACAAATTCTTTGATAAATTTCCTCAAGTTTTTACTGACAAGCTTGGTCTGTTGAAGGACTTTGAGCATCACATTATTCTCAAACTGAATGCTGTGCCATGTGTACACAAAGTCAGGAAAGTTCCTAATTTGATGATGACTCCTCTGAAGGTTGAACTAGATAGACTAATGAGCTTAATGTGATAGAGGAAATTGAATCCTCTGAGTGGTTGGCCCCAGTGGTTTTGGCACCCAAGGATGGTGGAAAGAGCATCAAAATGTGTGTGGACTTAAGAGGTCTTAATAAATGGATATGGGTAGACCGAAAACCTCTCCCTAACATCGCCGAGTACATTACTATGCTCAATGGGGCTAAAGTTTTTCTGTACTTGATTTGTCCTCGGCATATCACCAGGTGCCGCTTCATCAAGACTCTAAATATCTTACATTTTTCATGACACCGTTGGGAGCTTTCCGCTTCATTAACATGCCGTTTGGTTTGGCTTCAGCCGCAGCTTGTTTCCAACGTGTCATGAAGATGGTTCTGGGTCATATGCCGAATGTATTATTTTTTCAGGATGATATCTTAGTTTATGGTAAAGATGTCAATGAACATGACAATATATTAAGGAAAGTTCCCTTAAAACTGTCAGATAAAGGACTCACTGTCAACAAACAGAAGTGTAAAATTGGTGTGTCTTCAGTCACATATTTAGGTCATGTGATTTCTGGCATCCAATCAAAACAAAACTTGAACTTGCCAAGAGCATCATTGATGCTCCTGCTCCTACTGACAAGGAGCAGGTCAGGTCTTTTCTTGGGCTATCTGAGTTCTACACAAAGTTTGTCAAGGGTTTTGCAACTGTTGGAGAACCAATTAGGACTTTGCTCAAGAAAGGAACTCAATTTGTGTGGAGTGAGGATTGCAATGCTGCTTTTTGTTCTGTTAAATGTGCAATCAGTGAAATGCCTAATCTTGGTCATTTTGACACTAAGAAAAAAACTATTCTCACTACTGATGCTAGTCTGTCTGGTCTGGGTGCGGTTCTCACTCAAGTGGATGAATGTGTTGAGAAGGTGGTTGCGTTTGCATCCAGGGCTAAAGAAAGCTGAGCAACAATACTCATGCATAGAAAGAGAAACACTTGCAATTGTGTGGGCAGTCAGACATTTTAGATTTTACTTATGGTGGATCCCCTTTATTGTGAGATCTGATCATCGTCCACTTGTGCAAGTATTTTCTTGCATGGAGAGTGAGAGATTTACTCCAAGATTGAAGCGTTGGAGCGAAGGTCTGTGAGAATTCAACTTTCAGGTGCAATATCTCCCTGGTTCTGCTAATAAGGCTGCTGACTGTTTGTCGAGGCTGCCTATTGAGGTTCAGGAAGATTTTGGTGATGCCGAATCCATGAGAATTTTTTGGGTCAAAGAGCCGGCTATCAAACCAGATGAATGGACTGAAGCTATGTCTCATGATCCTCTCTTGCCTGTTGTTACTGATTTTGTGATCAAAGGATGGCCCAGATGCAGCACAAGTGTTAATGCTGACCCTCATGCCTTTTTGGTCCACTAGGGATGAGTTAACCTTACTGCAAGATGAGTTGATGCATGGAGAGAGGTTAATACCTCTTTGTGACTTGAGATCCAAACTTGTCAACCTTGCGCATGAAGGGCATTTGGTAAGGAGTCTCACCAATGCCCGGCTATGTGAGAGATACTGGTGGCCAGGTATGGATCATCATGTTGAAGAGGTAGTCAAAGATTGTTACTAATATGCTACTAATGGCAAGTCTAGGGTCATCAATTCTGCTCCTTTGTCTCCTGTGGAGGTTCCGCGAGAACCTTGGTCAAAACTGGGTTTGGATCTGATGGATCCCTTTGAGCTATTGGGGCCTTCAGAAACATTTGTTATTCTTTTAGTGGATTACAAGTCAAAATGGGTCTCTACCAGGTGTGTGAGCACAGTCAACACTAGTGTAATTCTTGACTTTCTCAAAGATGAATTTGATTATGAGGGTAGTCTCAACTTTTTGATCACTGACAACGGGGTACAATTTACTTCTCAGCATATGCAAAATTTCTTAGATGATTTTGGAATAACCCATCTCAAAACAGCCCTTTATTCTCCGCAGGCCAATGGTCTTGCGGAATGTATGAACAGAGTGGTCAAAGCTTGTGTTCAAAGAGCTTTGGAGTTGAAAGTTCCTCTTAAAGAAGTTTTATGTGATCCTTTGTGGGCTCATCGCACCACTGTTAACTATGTCATGCAGCGTTCTCCATTTCAAGTGTTGCGAGGTAGAAAAGCTCACTCTAAGTTGAACCCTGGATAGTTGCCTTTTCAAAATATTATTTCCTTGGCTAAAGATGAGGTGGATTCTAGAATAAAATCTCATCAAAGGAAATATAAAAAGAGGTATGACTTCAAAAATTCTGTAAAAGCAAGATCGTGGAGTGTGGGTGAGTGGTGATGGTCAAGAAACCCAGGTGGAAGAAGAAGGGTGTCACTGAATTTATGGGTCCTTTTGTCATTACCTCAATCCCGAAGAATGTTGTGACAAAGCACAATGGAAGTAAGCGGAGCATATCAAGACTTGTAAAGTTCAATGGTGACAAGTCACTGTTTCCTTCTTGTTCTGATTCTAATTTTTCTGGTGCTGATCTGCTTAATTTTGATCCTGCTTCTAGAAGGAGATTTCCTTCCAGATCTTATCGTCTTCCTTTACGCTTTAAAGATTATGATATGAATGTATCTTAATTCGATGGTTTTTTTCTGTTGTTTTCTTCTCTTTTTCTTTCTTTTCATAGTATTAGTATAGGGGATGTGTTGAATTAGCTAGAATTGTTTATCTAAGAGTTCCAGCTCGTTCCTGGTGTTCCAGACTCCATGGTAATGTCTCTGCCGAGACAGTTCGAGGCTGGAGACCACGGAGCTGGCAGTGTCTGTTGGTGGTGCACTTCTTGGAATAAACTTCTTCCACAAATTTACTTAGGGTTTGTCTTTACAACAGGGGTCCTACATTTCCATTGCTAATTCACAAAGATATTTCCAAGTGTAATTTGATATTACTCCAGAATTAGGGTTCACTTACTCAAAACTAGAAATGTTTACTCACAGGGAAGATTTTGTACTACTCTCCTATCTGGTTCTATGACCAATATGTGTAGAGGTGTGCCATTGTTACATGCACATGCTTAGTTTCCATGACTCGAAGCTGTGGTGGGTTACAGAGCAGATCCTGTCACTGCCCTCTGCCTATTCTCTTATCTGTGGGTTTCTGTAGTAGCCCTTACTTTGGTACAGCAATAGATGTATATCCTAAAGTACCTCCTGTTACCAGAATAATGAGGCACACTCGCAAAGTGACAGTTAAGGCTTTTTTCTATTTAAAAGCACTGGCAACCCAACACGTTTTATTGCTCATGAGCTTCTTCACAGTTGTAAGTATGCATAGTCTTTAGTAGTTGCAATTGAACCACAAAACATTTGCACAATTGTATTTATACACTTGGTGGACTCCCAGATGGGTTATCAGTGTACTGCATACTGGGATTTGTGGTACGCCGCAAATCAATTAAATCCTTCCAGTGGGAAATGTCTATAGCTTTGCCATCCCTGTGCTTTAAATCTCACTTACATTGCCAATCTCTGCTCTGCATTTAGCTGACTTTAAACGCATTGCAGACCGATTCCGCAGCGATACAAGACAGCTGCCTTCCCCCTGTTTATTGCAGACATTCCCAACTTGGTCCTCTTTCGGGGGAGAATTGTGCTTTTGCAGGTGGTGGGTACTCTACGGCAGAACCAAGGGGCATATTATCAATGACGGCATTAAAAATTATCGCCGGTTTAGCGGCAGAAAACTGCCACTAAAGCGGCGATAATGGGCTTGATAATATGCCCTTGAGAATTCCAATAGAAGTCCATGTTCTGATGTGAACATGGGCTTCTATTGGAATTCTCCAGGGCATATTATCAAGACCTTTATCGCCACTTTAGCGGCAGTTTTCTGCCACTAAACCGGCGATAATTTTAACGCCGTCCTTGATAATATGCCCCCAAGTCACTTGTATATTCAAAAACACCTTATATTACTAGAAGAATGAGGTGTACTCGCAAAGTGGCAGTGAAAGATTTTTATTCATTTAAATGCACTGATAACCCTTCCCATTTCGCTCCTCATAAGCTTCTTCACAGGTGTAAGTATTCACAGTCTTTAATAGTTTAAACATTTGCACAATTTACTTATGTCCGGAGATGGGTTTTCAGTGTACTGTATGCTGAAATTTCTGGTCCTCTGCAAGTCAATTCAATCCCTTCAGTGGGAAATGTATGTAACTTTGCCATCACTATGCTTGAAATCTCATTTAGATTGCCATTTTTTGCTCCACATTTAGCTGACTTTGAAGGCTATGCTGACCCATGTCACAGCGATCTGCGTCATCTGCCTTCCCCCTGTCAATTGAACGGTTCCCAACTTGTTCCTGTTTTGGGAAGATGGCGCTCTTGCTGGTGGTGCCTACCTCTTCAGTGGAACCAACCTGCTTGCATAACCCAAAGCACTTTTTCTTACCAGAAGAATGAGGCACTCTCGCGAAGTGATAGTGAAAGGCTTTTATTCAATTAAAAGCACTGGCAACCTGACGTGTTTCACTCCTCACAAGCTTCTTCACAGGTGTAAGTATTCACAGTCTACAGTAGTTGCAGGTGAGCCACAAAACATTTGCACAATTGTATCTATGCCCATGGAGGTCTCCCAGATGGGTCATCAGTGTACTGCATTCTAGGATTTGTGATCTGCTGCAAATCAAATAAGTCCCTTCAGCAGTAAATGTCTGTATCTTTGCCATCACTGTGCTTCAAATCTCACTTTACATTGCCAGTCTTGCTCCACATTTAGCCAAATTTGAAGGCTATAAGGACCCCAGCAAGAGCACCTACTCCCCTGAAACAGGACCAAGTTGGGAACGTGTACAATCGACAGGGGGAAGGCAGTGGCCGCGGATCGCTGTGCCATAATTCCGCAAAGACATTTTGTTATGTATTTTAATGATTTTTTATTATTTAAACATTTTATTTCAATAATGTTTTTATTGATGCCAGTCATTTGCAAGTGTGCTTGGCCCAACAGGTTTGAATAAGATTGTTAAATGGCTTGATGGAGGTGGAAATTCAGCAAATCATTAGATATCATGATTTTTGTGGCTGTATCTGATTTATAGAAAAATGAATCCATAGAATGACAATTCTGAGAAATTCACCTAAACTATTAAATCAAAACTACTAACAACAATGACATTTACTTCTTCATATCAACCAATCCATAGAATGACTTTTTAAGCTGCCTTTTTACATGCATTTTTATTTAAGGTATGAATGATTTTTTTCTTGAAAATGTATTCAGTATGTTAAGTACTCATTAGGGTTAGTGCAGATCATTTGTCGTTTCACTACTTTTCTTCTGATGTTTCACCTCTTCATAAAAATTGCTGCTCCCAGAGTGGTCCGTCGACATCCCATTACCTCTTTCACTTTCTAATTTCCTCTCCTATATCCCTTCCCCTAACTCTTTCTACATTAAGTTTGGTGATTCCTAAAATTGATTTTTGGAGGCATTTTCACTAAAATGTCTAGATAATCTAATGAATTTAACAAAGCTAATGAGGTATAATACATGGGCAACGGAGTAGTCGGTATTATAGATACCTATCTCTACATTTCTAAGATAATGGATCTTGGCTATCCCTGGATATCCAAATATCATATTTCTTAAGTGTGGCATGGTCCAGGGGCAGGGGACACATCTGGGCAAAGCCCAGGCCAAGGGCAGGCGGTCCATGCCCGTCGAAGCCTGGAGGAGACTGGACTGGGCCATCCCTCTAACTCCTATTGCCTTTTCTTTTTTCTCTGCAATTTTCTTCCAACTTTCATTCAATGGACAAATGGAAAGCAACATCTAGTGACCAAGAGTCCTCTAGACCATCAGTTGAGTCCTCTAGACCATCAGTGAGTCCTCTAGACCATCAGTTGAGTCCTCTAGACCATCAACGAGTCCTCTAGACCCTCAGTGAGTCCTCTAGACCATCAGTTGAGTCCTCTAGACCAGTCCTTGAGTAGTCCTTCAGCTGAATCCATACTGAAGGTGATTAAAGCCACCCTTCTCCCTGCCCTACATTATGGGCACCAGGCCTTTCCTGAAACATGTACAGCCAGTCTTGACCAGGCCCAGATTACTATCTACCCAAAAATATTTTGACTTCTGAAATATATACACAGGGCAAGACTACGACTGGAGTTGGGCCTCACGAAACAATCTCTCTCCTGTGAGGCAGATACCCTGAAGAACTATATAAGGGTACTAAAAGACGTTTTTTCTTTGGTGTTTTTTTTGTCCACATTAAAGAAAGAAAGTGAATGGTCGTAAAGCAGTACCATTGCACCCTCCTGGACCCGATAGAGAGGACACGCCGCCCTGTAGATCTCTTTCCACCTCAAAGGGTACCTGGGGACGCGGACCGCATGACATTTGGGAATTTACCAGGATAATATCGAGCCCATGGTTTCTGCATGAACCATCTTCCCAAAAACTCACTTGTTTCAAAATCATTCGACTTTTGTGTATACTAGGAAGTCACAGGACCCAAGTTAACTAACCCACTCTTCCCATAATCCCCCAAAATCTTTTTCTTTTCTTTGACTTACAACCCAGGTCCAAAATATCCGAAGTAACCCAATCTAAGAACTTTGGTGGATTAGGGGAGATCCAGTTTAAACAGATTTCCCTTCTTGCCACAAGAATTAGAACAAACAGAAGTGAAGCTGTCATCAGGTAAAATTCCCAAAATAATTAAAACCAGGCTTATCTTAATTTCTTGGCCAATTACGTCTGAGATAGTCTTACCCACTTGCCTCCAGAAGCCCTGGATCTGAGAACACTGCATGAACATGTGCACATCATTCGCACTCCTCAGGGTACATTTCACGCAAGACTTCTCTCCACCTCCCAGCTTGGAAAGCCTCTTCGGGGCCCAATAAGGGCTGTGGAGTGTGAACAGATGATTTCTCCTCAATGGTGCAGCCTTGACAACCCTCCACAAAGTGCTCAATGATAATTGCCAGTAAGATGTGACGTCACTGGAAGGCAGTTCTCTTCTCCAGGGCTCCTCCATGGACAATGGTGGTGTGTCTTCTTTAATAAACAGCCAGTACCATTTAGATACTTCTTTGCTTTGGTGGCGAGGAACTAAAAACGTATCCTCCAGCTCATCATTTATAGCTCCTTCTTTGCCCAGATTTGCAGCCCAACAAGACAGTTGATAAAATGTGAATCTAGATAGGCTTTGATTTGTTTGTGAGTTCAACTCATCACAAGGCAGTAGTGTATTATCTCCGAGTAATTGGCCCCATTTCTGAAAGCCATTTTCCCATGAAGGGGCTGATAATCTGTCGTTTAGGCAATCGGGGGTACCTGGCGAGTTCCATATAGGAGCATTTGAACAATAGTATGGAATTCTTAAAAGCTTCCTCACCTGGAACCATAGTTCACAGGCCGACTGTAGCACCTTCAATTTGACCTTTTTAAAGTATCTGGGATGTCCAAATTTAAAAAGAAATCCATCTCCCCCTGGGGGACACTGTTTGACATGGCTATGAGGTAAGACGGAAAGCAAGAAGAGTCAAGGAGCAAGGATCTCATATTCTTAAAATGGAAAGCCCAGCTGTAGAAACCGAGGTCAGTGCTGGCTACTCCCCCGGTTGCTTTCTCACATCTTAATTTCTTCCATGCGATCCTGACCCCTTTGTCAGCCCAAAGAAAACTATTTATATCCGACTGTAGATTTTTTAAAGTGGCCGTGCTAAAAAATAAAGGGATTGTATCAAGAATGAATGTGATTTTAGGCAAAACAGACATCTTAACAAGATTGGATCGGCCAAGAATTGATAGTGGAAGGTTGCACCAACATTTTAATAGCGATCTGACCTCTTTCCTTTTAACCTCCAGATTGACTTGAGCCAATTTGTCGAGGTCCTAAGTGATTTGAATGCCTAAACATCTTATTTGATTATGAACTAAAGGCGAGCTAGATTGGCAGTTCCAAGACATGATTTCAGTTTTTTGCGTATTAATTAAATAACCCGATATCTTCCCATCATCATTCAGCAGTTGCTCCAACTTTGGCAGAATCGCTGGTGATTCTTTCGTAAAAATTATCAGATCATCGGCATATAAGGTCAGCTTTTTTACCCATCTCCTATATTCGAATGGAGCAAAAAGCTTGCTGGTCCTAATGTTATGTGCCAGTGGTTCTATGTAAAGTTCGCAGAGGAGAGGGGAAAGGGGGCAACCCTGCCTAGTACCTCGCTCTAAACTAACTAAGTTGGGTACATTTCCATTGACTATTATCCTAGCTGTGTGTGTTTTATAGATGTTCCTAATAGTCTTAGAGATGTTATCTCCTAAACCGAACGCTTGGACTATATGGTGTAAACTAGACCAGCTCATCTGGTCAAATGCTTTAGCCACGTCAAATGCAAAAATTATGAGCGGTAAATTGTTAGCTGAGCCGATATTGAATGCTCCTATCAGCTCATGAGTTAAATCATGAAGTTGATGACCTCTAATAAACCCCTTTTGATCCGGATGAACTAAATGTCCCATCATGTTATCCAGTCTCCCTGCTATAATTTGTGCAAAACTTTTATAGTCACAATTCAGCAGGGAGATAGGTCTATAGGACTCACATTTTTTTTATCTTAATTGGGCTTTAAAATCAAGGAAACCGCTGCCTCATTCCAGGAACTGGGGATTGGAGAATTGTTAGAATAAATGCTGTCAAATAATTTCTCCATATTGGGGGCGAGGGTCTCACTAAGTGCAATATAGAACTCGTTGGGGATAGCATCTAAACCTGCAGCACTACCTCTTTTTAGATTTTTTATTATAGATTTAATTTCAAGTAGTGTTATCTTCCTATTTAACTGTTGTGCCTGGTCTACAGATAAGGGTTGTAAGGAAGTTTTATCCACATCGTTTTTTATTTGGGAATCTGGGAAAACTAGGTCTTCAGTGTACAATTTTTGAAAGAATAACTCAAACGCTTTTTCCATGTTAGCCCTGTCTGATTTGCAGATCTCCTTAATTAAGTTTCTGGTTAAATTAACTTGGGATTTTCAGGCCAGAAGATTCCCGCACCCTTCTCCATATTCGTAATTAGCGAGTTTACTAACTTCCCACCTTCTTCTAAAGATAGTATCAAGATAGTCTGCCATATACTGCCGCTTAGCTAGTATCTCTGAGCTTTCCTCCCTCTGTTCTGCATTATTTCGATTGGCTGCTTGATTAAGCGAGGCTCTGAGGATTTCGGCTTCCAATAACCTAAGTCTTTCTTTAGCTTCCTTGTTGATTTTAGCTGAAATGCTAATAATTCTACCTCTAATAAATTCCTTATAGGCGTCCCATAATACCTCCATTGGAGCTGACCGATTGTTCACTTAAAAAAAAAAGCAGTGTCTATCTTTAACTGTTCTACTGCTGAAACATCTTTAAGAATAACTTTATCAAATGTCCATCTTTTTATTTCCTGTTGACCAGAAAATTTTAAATCTATCCGGACGGCTGAATGATCTGATAAGTGTTCTGGGATGTGAGATACTGCACTTACATAATTTATCAATCTGGAATCTGTCAGGAAGTAATCAATTCAAGAACGATGGCTATGTTTTTTATTATGAAAAATAAAATTCTGATGGCCAATTACGGACCTATTTTTAACTCTCCAAATATCTACCAAATTCAGGTCATCCATAAGAACTTTAATCAGGGAGCCCATTTTCGTAGGAACCAATGTCCCCCCCTTGGAACTATCAAGAGGGGGGTTCAGCAAAATGTTAAAATCACCACCCATAATAATCGGGAAATTAGTTTCGAGTAGGTGATTGTATATAAATTTAAGGGATGACTCATCGTCTATGTTAGGGCCATAGTAACCCACCACAACCACCCACTCATCTCTTATTTTAATATCCGTTATGATCTATTGTCTATCTTTGAGGAGCCCAAGATTGCTTTGGCAGATTTTTTAACGATGATGGCGACACCTTTAGTACAAGAGGGTTGCGTGGTGTGGAGCGAGCAGTGAATCATCTGTGCTTAGCAACCGCCCTCTCCCATTCCTCGACTGTGAGGTGAGTTTCTTACAGAATCATAATATCAAAATCGGCTTGACTTAGGTATTGAAAAATCCTCCTTCGTCTGCTCGCTACCCTTAATCCATGTACAAATTCTGGTTTCAGCCATTTAAGCCATACCCAAGTGCCTTATCTTTAAACCTGGAGAATGCAGGCTGTTCCTTTATGGTTAGTGACTTCCTTAACATAAATGTGTACATGAGGACTTTTTCTATTTTTTCCCTATTTTGCTCCCCACCCAGTGAAAATCTAACATTACTTTCTTCTCGTGTGTTCCCCCCCCATCCCCGGGAACCCTCCTAAACCACATTGGGTATGATGAAATTTAACCCCTGTGAGCTCACTACCCACTCACCACAGCCACCGATACTTATAACAGACTTTCATGCAAAACTATCCCTGAGCTTTAATTTGGTCAATGAATTTTCCACATCACCCTAAGGAGGGCAGGAAACCTTAGCTTTACAGAGGCACCCATAGATCTTAAATGCTACATGAATTTTCCCGGGTCCCATTGTCTGTTCTGCGTACTTCTTGAGAGGTCTGACCTTATCCGAAATACCCAGTTCCCTTTCGTGAAGCTGCCAGCTTTTAAGGCTTTCGATAGTACACGCTCTTTTAGCGCATACATTTTAAACTTTATCAGAATTGACCGGGGATTTTTTCTGTTTGGGTTTTTGGAGAAAGGATCTCTGTGAATTCTCTAGATGTCTGATTCCAATTCCTTAACATCCAGCATGGGGATACATTCTTTTAGCAGATTTATGACATAGGTTTTGATATCCCCACCCTCTGAACCCTCTGGAATATTCATAATTTTAATGTTGTTATGCCTAGCATTATTTTCTAGGGTCTCCACTTTATCTAGCATGTCCTTTTCTCCTTTCTTTAATGCCAGCATCTCAGTGCAGTTCAGCTCAACTTGTTTATTCAAGGCTTCTATTGAGGCTTCCATTACACAAATTCTTTCAGTAATTGCCATCATTTTGGCTTCTAAGGGCTCACATGACTCTTGTATTTTAGCCTGATTTGTCTCTGAGATAGTAAACTTACTCCGAATTTCCAAAGATAAGGCAGCTAACATATGTGCCAGATTTAGTTGATCTGGAGTAATTAATCCTGATGGCATTGCTAAAGAGGCTGACGTAGAGTTAGAAGTGTCAGAACCGGAGCCAGAGCCAGAACCAGGACCAGAGACAGATTCCAAACCATTTTCGCCTAATACCTCAAACCTGTTAGCAGTTGTAATGTTGGCGAATCCCACCTCACCGGGAACCGGGATAGTTTTCATTGTGTCCATTTTCGCCTCTAATAACTGTAGAGTCCTACTTGGTGCTGTCTTTCTCTTGTCTTTACTTATAGAAGACTGGGACTCGTCCCCTGGCAAAGCAGCAATTTGTGCTTTTTCCTTTATTTTACAGTACTACCTTAGAGACGGCGTAATCTTAAGTATCGAAGTTTCTTTCAGTTGTCGCGAGGCTGAAATGGCTTGCAGACCCCCTTTAGGTTCTTGCCTGTTTTCTTATTGGGGGGTTTCCCTGATGTGGGGACCAGGGGGTGATGGTGGAAGGAGCTTCCAAGTACTCCGATATATGTGGTATGATGCACTGTGGTTATGACTTTGTCTTCTGGAACCGCTTGTGAGTGCCGGCTCTCCAACAACCCGGAGGGCTCAGGCGGAGTTGAATTATCAGCAAGACCCCCTTTATCTGTGTTGTCTACTTGGGGTGATCCCAGGGCTGATGACTTTGATTTTGCTTTCTTTTTTGTCTTTGGGGGCTGGTTTGGGGGGGAGATCGCATTACAGTCCCCCTTGTTTGAATTTTTGGTTCGTCTGGGGGTCATAGGCTGAATCAAACTGATAAACCTGTGGATTTCAATCTGCGGAAGCTGCAAATTAGTGAAAGGTACGAGTGATTGAGACACTATTCTGTGCCCTTGTTCGTTTTGAAAGTCAGCTGGGGGATACGCCGGGGGATATTTCAATAGAAAGACTCTATTACAATCAGGCACTACCTTATCTCTGTTAGCATACCCATTGAAGGATGACCATTTATATTTTGTAATCCTACCTGGAGTTCCACGCATTGGGATCCTTGCAGCTGCACGCCTGTCGATGCAGATTTCAAATGCTGCCTGAATCAGCCGGCCTCTGCCGTGAAAGTCCGAGAAGCTCCTGCTCAGCCGAGCCGGATCCAGTCCTATGTTGAGGGCCAGCAGACCTGCCCGGTTATCTGCAGGCCGTTTGAACGCCTGCACCCGCCAACCGACCACAGCTACGGAATGCCCAGAACCATGCCCAGCATAGTGCAGCGTGAGACACGGCCATGGCCATGAACGAGCCGAGCCGCCGGACGGATACGGGGGAAAACAAAATGCTGAAATCCGCAGAGGAAAAAGCACAGAAGAGAAACACAGGCAGCCTTTGATGAGCCGCTGCCTTCCGTAAGTACACTACATGCTGAGAACTTGCTAGGCTCAGGAATCTTTACTGAAGGTGCCGGGAGGTAGAGAGGAGCTCGCGGCGCAGACTAACCTGCCGCCATGTTCCCTCAATAATACTCTTAAAGCTCGCTTAAAAGAAACCTTTGTCAGTCCTGGGAACCCATGGAATAGTCAAATTGTAAAGGCCATAAGATCCCTACATATTGTTGATTCAACATTATCAGCAGACTCTATCCCTTACACAGCCTGGAAAAGGGTCATAAACAAGCAGGCAAAACAAATCTCTTACGAGATGGACTTGCAGTCTCTAAAATCGTCCACTATTCTGCAACCCCTGAACGAATCATACCTCCCAGTGTTACCGCAACCTTATTTCTTTGAAAGTTTAAACACATCGGCCAGCAGAAACATTATGTTCATGCGCCTTCTATGCTTGCTTTCCATTGCTTTTAATCGATGAGCCCCATGTGGTGAGGAGGGGGCTTGCAGATCGTGTAATTACAGATCTGAATCATGGCTCCATTTCTTGTGCTACTGTCCTGCCCTAGATGGCCCTAGAAGAGTCCTCCTAAAATCATTATATCTAAAAAGGGGCATTAATACTTGTTTGGAGGCATCTGCACTTTGCTTCACACAATCGGACATTCAAACGCTTGCAAGGTCCGGAAAATACGTGAGAGTCTTGGAAAATCTACTATCTCCCCACACTGTCTCTCCTATTCTGGGGCCTGCGCCTCAAAAACTCATTACAGACTACTTTGGACAATGCCCTAGTGTTTTCTTATTACACTAAGGCATAATGTTTATTTTATCTTTGACTTTGATGTTTTTTATCTTCTGTTGCGGTTATTGTACATGATTGCCTTGTCTTTACAACGTGTTTTGAATGCGATGGTCAGCCTTGCCCTGCTCCTAAAAATGCAAAGACGCTACAGAGGCATTTTTTCTTGCAATGGTTAATTCACTGTGTAAAATGTAATAATAAGTTCACAAATGTTCTCCTTAGGCAGATAGAATTATGGCGATCCATTACTCTAAACTGTTAATGATTTTATTGCACAGTATTTCTTTGATGTTTGCACAATGCACTTTTCAAATGATTGGCTTATGTTTAGTCAGGTTGACATAGGATGGCCTATGATTTTAATCTGGTTATGCTCTTTATGCTCTTTTGCACAGTATGTCATCTGCCTGACTCTCCTGCCTTCAGCTACTGGACATAGGATGCCGTCTGACGTTAAACTATTAAAGCTCCTTTGCACAGCACCTCGTTGCTCTTTGAACAATGCTCAAAAGATTGTCTTGTGCCTTGCCAGGTTGATACAGTATGGTTAACAGTCTACGATCCTCTGTATAGTGTGCCTTTGATGCCCATACAATTTACTCTCTGCATGATTCACTAGTGTTTATTCAGGTTGACGCAGAGATTAATTTTAGATTTATTAACTTACGTGAAGATGTAAGGAGGACTATTTTTACAATCCTTGTTCTTTGAATGTTTATGGTTTTTACTTACTAATAACAATAAACTAACTAACTATATATATATATATACATATATATATATATATATATATATATATTCACTGAAAAAACCATAGGTTTCAGGGGTGTTATAGTTAGCTGGACTTTTCACTTGTACAAAACCATTGAAATTCCCCCGTTATAGTTAGTTCAGCTAACTATAACTGGCGCGCCCGTGATGTTATTTGAGATGTCATCAGTGATGTCATGAGTGATGTCACTGACCATGTCATGAGTGATGTAATATGTGATGTCATCAGCAGTGCATTGCGGGCGCGCGAGTTATAGTTAGCTGAACTAACTATAACGGGGGAATTTCAATGGTTTTGTACAAGTGAAAAGTCCAGCTAACTATAACACCCCTGAAATCTATGGTTTTTTCAGTGAATTTCTGAGGTTTTTTAAATGCTAATTCCTAACTAGAACGTGCCTGAAACCTATGTTTTTTTCTGTGAATTTCAAAGGTTTTTTAAATGCTAATTTCTAACTATGCCTACAGAGATAGGACATGTGAAGAAAGAAGAAAAAATGCACAGAAAGAAAAAAAGAAGTGCAGAAAGAAGCAACAGAAGTCCTCAAAGACGAAGAAAAGTGCAGGAAGAAGGATAACGTGCAGAAAGAACAAAAAGAAGAGCAGAAAGAAGCCTTGTTGCAAAATCATCCTGTACCCTCAACTTTTTCAGACGGATACTGGTGGTAACTGAGTCTGACTAACCAGTCCTAGAGCCAGTGCTATGTTAAAAGACACTTAGAATACAGTGAAAACACCTACATACACTAGGGAACATTATGCGTTGGGGTCCCCCTGTGATTAGCATGACCTCCTCTGTAAGCCCCTAGTATATAATAGGGCAGGGGGATTAAAACTACCTCTTAAAACAGGCCACAGGGTGTTTTTGCACACGTTAACTCAGGCCCCATCCCCTTCCTTCACCACTGTGTAAACACGCCCTGTGTCCGTTTTTAGTTGGGAGATTAAGTTCATTTGAATCCTGAGGGTCCCTAGGGTCCAACTAGCCCACTAGGTACCTCCAGTAAGTGCCACAGAGCTGCGTTGCAGAGAGGTGTAAAAAGTGGCACGGCCTGGACCACCTCTCTGCAATGCAGCTCAGTGGCGCTTACTGGAAGCACTTGGTGGGCTAGTTAGCCCCCAGGGGCCCTCAGTATTGAAGGGAAATTATATCCCCAATTTAAAACGTGCCATAGTGCGTGTTTGCACACGTCACCTCAGGCCCCGTCCCCTCCCTTCACCACTGTGTAAACGCGCCTTGTGGCTGTTCTAAGTTGAGAGATTAAGTCCCCTTGAATCCTAAGGGTCTCTAGGGTCAAACTAGACCACTAGGTACCTCCAGTAAGCGCCACAGAGCTGCGTTGCAGAGAGGTGTAAAAAGGGGCTTGGCCTCAGAACACCTGTCTGCAGCGCAGCTCCCTGGCGCATACTGGAGATGCCTGTTGGTCTAGTTGGCCCTCAGGGACCCTCAGTATTGAAGAGGAATTAATTCCCCAACTTACTATTCGCCAGGGGGCGCGTTTGCAAAGGGCTGCAAGGCGGGGGCGTGGCCTCCGGCACGATGCCAGTCTTTTATTTATTTTAATTTTTTAAGAAGGGGGGCTGTGTGGTTCCCCTTCTTATTCTAATTTATTGGCCCTGATGACCCCATCCCCCAAGGCCTGTCTCCTAATTATATTTTTTTGACCCCAATCCCCAGGGCCGGCCACTGTTTTTTATTATTTTTGAAAAATATATATTTATGGACACACCTAGGACATGCTGGACAAACCGTACATACCTATCACCATGACGATTTGCATGATATTCATTAAAAGGCGACTATGCATACAATGATTCCAAGTGGAATGTATTTACACCACTAGTGAAGCTCTGACATGTCTGATGCCCTACCGTGCCTAATCCCGGTAGACACCCTTGTCGTTTATTTATACAAACATGGGTAGCTATTGACGGGCACATTTAATACACATGCACACCAAGCCATTCGAAGGGGATTCGTCAAAAATTCGACCAAAACTATGCAAGAAACCCCCCTCACGGTTAATAAAACACACATCCACTGCCGGATGTTTAATACTTTTTATTTTACTCTCAGGAAAGGGGACGAACATCACTTGAGAGTCACAGCGCGCTCCTGTCAGAGCCCAATGCTGTGTTACACCCACCATTGCCTGCTGAGTGCCACAGACCTCTGTGTTGTATTCCACTAGCTAGTGCATATGCTATGACACTCTCTAGCCCATGTGCACTGTAACACCACCCCGTGAATATGTCATGCCACACTTGCCTTTGCGTGGGTTATATTGCCCCATCTAACGTGCCTTCCTCGATGCCTATGTTATAACGCACAGTGCTATGCCATACATATTACAATCTGGGATCCATATCTTTGTCACAGTGCATATGCAACGTTACACTCCCCAGCACATATTTTATTTTACAACTTTAGAGACTACTTAGGTTACACAACACTGCCCTGTGCATATTACACTCCAAGGCGCATATCGCATAGCACGCGCTAGTGCCTGTGCTATCTCGCGCTCTCCAATGAATCTGTAATTGCACACAATGTATTGCATATTATATTTCACTCCCGGTTCATCTTATATCACACTTTTTGGTGCATAGTTTATACCATACACCATATCTAGTTTTCATTTTCAATCGTGCTCTCAGGACTATGTTCTATATAACACTGTGTTCACCTACCCTTTTCACGGGCATTACATTTTGCGAAAGGGGGTGGAGGGTCAGGGGGTGTTTCTGCCAAGTGAGCCCGGAGTCACAGTCACAAACGTCCTCTTCTTCCTGAATAAAAGTGAGATTATGCTGCATACTTGTTCATATTTTAAGTAGTTCGCACAGACACACATTTTAAAAACAATAAAGTTCCTAATACCCGCCTTCTCTGAACAGTTAGCTTGCTGCCCCATCCCCCTCCTCCCTATCCTCTGTTGTGTGAATCCATGGACTAGCCTCCTCCCTCCTGCCATGCATGGTCTGATGTGCTGCCACTGCCCTCAATTTAGTATGATGTACCAGTCCACTCCTCCTGCCCTCCATTGCCCAATTCTATGCCCCATCATTGACCTCCTGCTTAAACTCTGTGCTTAGCTTGCTGCCCCTATTCTCCTTCCCCTGCCCTCCGATGTCTTTGTGCATGCCCCTGCTCCATCCTATTTGCCCACCATGTTGCATGGACCTGCCACTCCTATCTACTCTGAGTGTTCTGTTTAGCTGCCACTCCCCTCCCACCTGCCTAGCATTGTCCGATGACTGTAACCTGTCCCTGCCACCTCCACCCTGCCTGTCCACATGCCATGCCCCTATCCTCTTCCTCCTGTCCTACATGGTCCATTGTACTGCCACACCCTTCTTCCCTCCCTGGTCTGTTGTGCTGCAACTGCTCCTCCTGCCTGCCCCGTGCGGTCTGTTGTGAGGCCCCTTCCCCTGAACTTTCTTGTCTGTGCACAGGTCCTGACCCTCCCTTCTATCCTCCATCGTCCTTTGTGCATGCCCCTGCACCCTCCTTCTTGCCCATCATAGCCATTGTGCTGCCACTAACCCTCCCACTTGCCATGCATGGTCTTCTGTGCTGCCATGGCCCCTCCCACCTTCCCTGTGTGGTCAGTTAGCTGCCCCTGACCCCCTCCCACCTTCCCACCATGGTCTGTGTGTATGCAATCACAGTCTCAGTGTTGCTCTTTATGGTGTGTCTTGCTTCTAGTGCCCATCCTGCCTGACCTCCATGGCTATCTTGCTGCTCCTGCCCTGCCCCCTTGCCCCCAGCCCTCTGTTTACATGTGCAGACCCCTACTCCCTCCCTCCTGGCTTGTCTGTTCCATTGTAATGCCCCTGATCCGTCCCTCTTGCCCTTTATGGTCTGTTATGTTGCAGCTTTCTCTCCTGTCTGTCCATTATGGTCAGCTAGCTACCATTGCCTCTTGCCCCTCTGTTCTCTGTTGTCCATGTGCATGGTCCTGTCCCCTCCCTCTTGCTCTCTATGGATTGTTGTGCTGCACTCCCGTCCCGCATGCCCTGTGTGGTGTATTGTGCTGCTGCAAACCCTGAGGACTGCCCTGCAGGGTCAGTTTGGTGCACCTCTCCATGTCCCTCCTGTCCTCTGTTATCCAAGTCCATGTCCCTACCCCATTTCCTTCCATGATCCAATGTACCATACTTGCGAACATTTTGAACTTGGTAAGAGGGAGATTTTGAAAAAAAACTGGGGTATTGATTTTCCCCTTTGAGTTACATTGAAAAAGAGGAGATTGTAGACAGGAGACAGATCAAATAAACCCCATTTGAGCTTAAAAACATTGGACGTTTCCTGGCTGAATCGGGTCTGTTGGCATGTATGGTTGTACTACCATTGCCTCTTCCTTCTGCCCACAATGGTCTATTACATTGCCACAGCCTCTCTTGCAAGTCCTGTATTGTTGGTTTGTTGCCACTGCCCCCCTTTCCACTGCCCTCCATAGTCTGTTGTGCTGCCAGGGCCCTTCCTGCCTGCTCAGTGTGGTTAAATTGTTGCCTTTGCACCCTCCTACCTGCCTTCAATTTTCAGAGTCCGTGACCCTGGCCTCTGCCTCTCAACAGTATCCTAATGAACAACTAGATTGCTAACATTCTATATTTATTACAAAAGTGTGGAACGCCTGACGTCATCATGATGTAATCAAAACTGTAATACCTAGAGCATTTCCTTTAGAAATTACATATATGAGAGGGTCTTATTGGCATCAAAATTATGGTTAGTGCTCTAAAAGACTAAAATAAGGACATATTTTCTGAGTTTTCAAATAGCGACAAAGCACTTTTAAATTATTTGTTATCTTTATGTTTTTTTATCCAGTTGACCACTTGTTTAAATGTTGCACTTAGGGGAGAGGATGTGGTGTTACTTCCAGAACTGCAGACTTTGCAACTGGGGAACCAGGTTGGAGTTTCTGCTTCAGCTCGACATTCTGTGATTCTGGTCAAATCACTTAGTCTCCCCATGTCTACAACCAAAATGAATTTGTTCTTGTGTGATGTAACCAATGCTCATGTAAAGCACTCCAATACCTGACAAGTCTGCACTATATAACACTGCAAAAACACAAAATAATAAGTGTTTTGCACACTTCTGTCATTGGGCTATATTTGGGCTACATCTGGGTGATTTTGGGCTACATTTGGGCTCTTTTGTCTCCGGTGGCCATCTTGGGAGATTTATTTGTTATGAAGTTTCCTAATTTCCTCATGTACTGCAGTCTCCTCAGTAGGAAATGCTTTCAGTTTTTTACTTTGATTCCATCATGAAGGTATTCAGATATGTCACACATTTGCCATAAATTCAGAATGTTAGCACTCTAGTTGCTCATTAGATCACTGTAGTAAAACTACAGTTCACCATGGAAGTCTGCTCCTGGTATTAAAAGTGCATGTTTCAGTCTGCATGTCAGAATTTTTTAATGAAATAGAAGAGGATTTGAGAAGTCACTCAAAATGTGCCCTCATTTTCTTTCTTCAGCATTAATCATAATTTCTATGGCAAAATGAACCCCCTCATTGTGTTCCTTTTTAAATTAAATGTTTTAAGTGTTACCAGTTTATTCCAATCAAGATGGCTTCAGGTGTGCCATACTTTTGTCATAATGAAGACAGTAAGCGCTCTAGTTGTTTTTAAGAACACTCTGGGACATTCTGTCATTGGGCTTTACTTGGGCTACATCTGGGTGATATTTGGGCTACATTTGGGCTCTTTTGTCTCTGGTGGCCATCTTGGGAGACTTATTTGTTATGAAGTTTCCTAATTTCCTCATTTACTGTAGTCTCCTCAGTAGGAAATACTTTCAGTTTTTTACTTTGATTCCATCAAGAAGGCATTCAGATGTGTCACACATTTGCCATACATTCAGAATGTTAGCACTCTTTTTGCTCATTAGATCACTGTAGTAAAGCTACTGCTCACCAGGGAAAACTGCTGCTGGTATTGAAAGTGCATGTTTCAGTCTGCATGTCAGAATTTTTTAATGAAATAGAAGAGCATTTGAGAAGTCACTCAAAATGTGCCCTAATTTTTCTTTCTGCAGCACTAATCATACTTTTTATGAAAAAATGAACCCCCTCATTTTGTTCCTTTTTAAATTAAATGTTTTAAGAGTTACCACTTTAATCCAAGCTAGATGGCTTCAGGTGTGCCATATGTTTATCATAAGTAGGACTGTTAGCGCTCTAGTTGTTCTTTGGAACACTCTGGGAAGCTGCAGTAGAACACAAAGGAATCAACTGACAGTCTCTGCCCTTGTTGGATGTACATGTTTTACTGAGAATGTCAGACTTCATTCTCACATGACTGAGAAAGATAATGTGAATTTACAGAAAATAAGCTCTCAGTTTAGCTTATAGATCACCTTCCAAACCTCTGTGGGAAAAGCATGAGAAAATATGTTTCTCTCAATCATGATATCCCAGCAGGAGGCTTTTTCACATGGTGAAATCACCTTAGAACATACCACAATTCCTAAAATGAGTATGGTACCATCAACAAATGATTTATAATGTAACTAAAGTCTTAAAACCTTCTATTAACTGCAATGCTTTTTAATGAGGTGCTATCATGTATATTGGTCCGAAGATGGCTGCCAACACTTCTTGGATGAAGTGCTGACAGCCAATCAGATCTCAGGATGAGATGTGTGGTTAGGCTCCGCCCACATATATATATGATTTTACTTTTGATTTTCTCAGGAACTACTGAACAGATTGACACCAGACCTGCAAAAGGCACTTCCCTGACCTGAGGACTACCTCTCTGCCAAATTTCAAGTAATTCTGTTCAGCCGTTCGGGCTGTACCTTGGACTAAAGGTCCCTATGGAAAATTGCATGGGGAAAACGCGTTTTGGGACCCCCTTTTTTCCCAGCCCCCGCTTGACGAATCCCCCCGAGACTTTCAGGGTAGGAGCGGAGCGGAGCGCCCCACATATTTTGAAAATTTCGCGAGGATTCGTCAACCGGCGCCAAAGTTATTCCAAATAGAATGTTGCGGATTTCCTATGGAAACACGGTCCTAACTATAACTATCTACTGGCGACCGCCAGTAGATAATGTATATATATATATATATACTTTGAAAACACAGTAATCAATCTCACCAACATGGAACTCACGACCGATGAACAAAGAATCCTTTCTTTAGGCCTCACGTTCTGTGCTAAAAACAATTTCGATTATGTTCACACTAGGGTGGACCTTTTCCAACTTGTAAGAAAACTTAAATTACAAAAAAAAATGATTACAATTCTAAAATTAACAATGACATTGCAACTAGTGATGACACCAGCAATATACTCACTATGGGAGACATGTCTCTTCTCCAGAATTTGGCTAATATGGAAGAAACCGAGTATCAGGAAACAACAACCGACTTTGCCATATTAGCAGGCCTGGACATTTTTAGTATAGTGAGAACACCAGTCAAACCCAAATCAGTGTTCACACCTATGATGCCCAAAGATGGGCTTGACATCTTTGCCGAGAATGTAATAAAAGACTTGAAGGAACTAGCCTACAAAAGCAGTAAGGAGTTTGCCAGTACCAACCGGAACACGATGACCAAATATAATGAACTCATCGACAAAATAAAGCAACGACAAGACATAGAGGTCCGCTGGTCGGATAAAGGCGGAAATTTTGTCCTTTGGCCACTGGAACAATCCAATAAAGAAGCGCTAAAAAAACTTCAAAACAGAGAATGCTACAGCCGAATAACTCCAAATAGCATCATCGGAATTAAAGAGAAGTTCCAAAGATCATTGTATGAATGGAGAGGAGTGGGACTGTTATCCAAACAAGAATTTGAGTTCCTTAACCCCTTCCATGCGGGGCAAATTCTGCTGCGGTGCGAGGGGGGGCGGGGCTGGGCGTGGCGCTCAGGTGCTCAGGACGGCTCCCGGCCATCATAAATCATGGTGGGCGTGTGCTCATGACGGCCGGGAGCCGTCCTAACTCCGCCCACTAATTGATTCACCCGCACAGGCGGGGAATGTGCCGCGCGTGGGCGGAGGGGCAACGGTCGGACGGCTCCCGGCCGTCATGAGCACACGACTACCGTGACTCATGACGGCTGGGAGCCGTCCTGAGCATGGAAGGGGTTAAGACAGACTACCCAGTCACACCACAGTTGTATTTCATTCCCAAAATACATAAAAATCCACTGGAACCCCCGGGAAGACCAATCATCGCAGCAATCGGGGACTCTTTGAAAATACGTCCAGATTCATCAACTACTTTTTACAACCAGTTGTATGTGATCTACCTGCCTACATAAAAGACACGGGTGATTTTTTAACCAAAATCTATGATGTATCTTGGGAAAGTGACTATATACTGATGACTTTGGATGTGAACACACGTTATACTAGTATTAGACACAAGGATGGACTCAATGCCCTCAGTTACTATCTAGGCAAAATGCCTATGCATTTGTTTCAACATACTAGGATGCTATTGCAAATGACAGAGATGTGTTTTAAAAATAACATTTTCATATTTGACAAATCGACTTACAAACAGCTGCAGGGCACTGCCATGGGTACTTTTTTCGCCCCCAGCTATGCTAATTTGCATATGGGATGGGATAGGGTCCTTAGAAAGTGCGAACATCTTCTCAGAGGAAATTAACAGCAACTCTCTGAATCTCACTTTCACATGCAATACTAGTACGAAGAGCATACATTTCCCAGACCTCGAAATCTTTGTAGAGAATAACAAAACCCAATTGAGAACTTTCAGAAACCCCAATGCAGAAAACGCCATACTCCATGCTAGTAGTTTCCACCCCACCTCACTAAAGGAGAGCATACCTCACGCTGAATGCTTGCGCATGAAACAGAACTGTAGTACCATTGAAAGGTCTAGAACAGTCCACTAGTGATCTCTGTAACAGATTAGAGTGCAGAGGGTACAGCTCAGACACACTTGTGAAAGCAAAAACTAAAACAGCCAACATACTGAGGGGAGACCTTCTATTTAGGAAAGACAAGAAAACTGAAAATGTCAATAATTCCAACAAAATCGACACCCCTAGACTAATCACAGGATTCAATGCCTATCACACAATTGTAAGTAGAATATTACACAGACACTGGAACACTGTACGCAACAACCCAGTTATAGGCCCCGTTTGTACTTGAACACCACAAATCACATTCAGGAGGGCCAAATCAATGCACTAGGAAATAGTCAGCAATGCTCCGGCTATCACCAAAAATTGTACCTGGCTTAAAGCATTGAAGGGTTTTCACAAATGTGCAAAGTGTAAGGCATGCAAACGTGGTGTCAACACCAGAATGGTCCAAATGCCTTTCTGACAATCCCCTTATGTAATTAGAGGCAGTTTCACATGCAAATCGGATTTCACTGTCTATGTCCTGTACTGCACATGCGACAAAGTGTACGTGGGTAGAACCATCCACCCAGTGCACATCCGCATTCTACAACACCTTAGGGCCATCTCCAATATTGACCCTACTTACCCTGTTGCCAGGCACATAAATACATCTCATGAAGGTAAAGCACAGGATCTATTCTTCTATGTGACCAACACCGTTCCCAGAAACCCTAGAGGAGGGAACAGACAGTTGGCCCTTAGAAGATTGGAATCACGCTACATCATCCTCTTCAATTCTAAAATCCCCAATGGAATGAATGTGGATGCGGCCCTGAATGTGCATCTATAATCTGTTTTAGCTGCCAGTCCCACCCTAGCCCAGCCTCCGTAAACGTTAGGTCACATTCACTAATATTTTTGCTAAGTTTCTTTTCACCTTTTTCACTCACGATAGGGACAATCACTTGTGACATGGTTTCTAAACTTAGATACTCAGTGTTATTGCCTGTTTATATTCTTTTTAATCCAGCATAGGAGCATTCAAGCCTAGCTACCCTGCCCACCGGGGCCAGATGGCTGTTTTCTCATGGTTACATAGCCTTGAGACTCTCACATGTATTCTTAGTGAGAACACATATAACGTTATGTTGAGTGTTTGGCTGAGCGACCATTATGTAGAAATACGAGAGGATTTCCTCTAGGTCAGATTCACAAACACCACGCAAACAATTAGTGTTGGACCTTACGGTAACCATAGATACACTTCTACCGTAAATATAATATACCTCAGCGTATAGCTTGTGCGCTCCCCCACTGCAGTATACAGGTCAATTGAGGCTCTGCTATTTCTTATATGTCCTTACATGTGAACTGGAACAATGTCACAATCGGTATAATTCCACATGCTGCTTATTAACTTTTCATTTTTTAGGTATTGTTATGCTGATAATGATGGTGCATTAACAATAATACTGTGTATTTCCTTACTTTATTTAATTTATTTTGTTTTCAATACAAGTAAAATGCACGCTCATGTGAATTTAGACATAGGTGACTTCTATGTCTATTACCTAACCACTGGTTACTGTGACAACCATTTGTGAGTAATGCATAAATTATGAGAATGTACCGCGTCTAGGTCGTTGAAGGATTAAACTTCTTTGTTGTCATCATTTCAGTGCCTGTCTGTTCGCCGCCGTCAGGATTGGTGTAAAAAAAAAATATTAAAAAAAAATATATATATATATATAAATGTAGCTCGCCGCTGACACTGCCTTACTGACAAAGTGACGAAGAGCGGTCCCATGGAAATAGTGCTTTATTTAATCGCCCAGCTAGACCGCCATATACATATATATATATATATATATATAGTGACCAAGGGGAGGTGACTACTAACACCCTGGACTCATTCCTTAATAGAGCTGCAGATGCCTTGTCTAAGAGTTTGAGTTAACCGAATGCCAGCTATCCACAGGAGAGCTGAGAATCCTGCTACAAATTAGAGACAGCGTGAACAATGTTTTGAGACTATAAGTGATGTATGTTCCTCCCTTTCTAATGGTAGCATACCATCTCACTCTCCCATTCTTACAGCCGTCACTGAAGGAGATCATGGTTCCCCCAAGGAACTGCCAGTGAAAAAGAAAAGAGGGGGTGGGAGGTTGTGCAACCCCCCTAAAGTGGTCACTAGCATTAGGCCAAGATCTAATTTAGACACGCAAATTTAAATTGATGCCCGCTATACCAAGCTAGAACAGACCATCTCCCGACACCTTCAACTCCTTTCAGATAGATTTAAAAGGATCGAAGATATTTTAGTTCTAATTAACACACGAGGGGCTGGGACACACGAGAGGGCAATTAGGGTGCCAGAGGTCACGCAGGATTTACAGCTGAATTTACCAAATTACAACACTAGTCTAACTGCCACTTCTAAGTGATTGGCCATGTGTGAACGCCCAGTATTAAATCACCAGAGACAGAGAGGTTTGGGCGACTGCGTGGGGGATGGTTTTTTAAATTCCACCCCCCAGATTATACCAGAGAAAATTGTAAGATCCTTGCCAACCCTTTTTCCTACCCCTTGCTCTCATCTTCCCCAAGATTCCAAAACTCCTATTTCCAGTGGCCAAGCCCCACAAACCGTGCTTGTTATGGGGAATCCAGAGGCCCCCCTCTTGCCCAGAACGGAAGCAATGACTGGAGTGAGGCAGCCCCGATCTGGGAAAATCTGGGAGGGTGCAAATCGACAGAAGACTCACTTCAATTTAAATCTTCTCCCAGCAGCTTGTCCTTTTGTAATCATTTTGGCAAATACTCCTGAATTGAAACATACCCACTCAGAGTCAACACAGCAATTGATGTTTAAAGCACTACACTGGATGTCAAAGTACACCCATGGTGGACTTGACCTATCGAATCATATTATTATGGCAAGAAGAGTTCAATGGTTGGGTAATTCTGCTAAATCGCTCAGAGGGGGTTGTATAGTAGTAAATGTTAATGATCAATACCTTATGAGACCTTTGCTGGACATACTCTCCAACCACCCCTCAACTGCCACTCAGCTTCATGCACTGCCATTAGGATTTTTCTATAGACCGTTAGGGTTAAATATAAATGGGCCAGGTTATGGTAGTACCATCAATCTTCCTTGCATTCAAGATAACAATCATTATGCTGTGGCCATACCTGCAAATAACTAATACGATATTTTGGAAGGTCTTGATGCATGTGATTGACAGAAGGTAGATAGGCTAGCCGAACAAGTACCTAACCACCCTGTAGATAACCCCCTAATGGTCATTGCTGTGTTGGAGCCCAGTGATGGCATGATACAACTAATAACCTGGAACATATCCAGGCTCAGGTTGAAGCTGGATGACCCCGAATGGGCCAGGCTCATTCATTCTTATGATCTATTATGCCTACAGGAAACCGGGGAAAGTGGCCCTACTCATATAGATGGGTTTCATTCTTTTTACACTCCAGCGATCCCCTTAAGAACAGGCAGAGCAAAAGGGGGATTACCTATGATGAATCCTTATTAACATCTCCAAGTGGGTGCAGGTCCTGGAGGTGTGGATATGTTGTTAATAAACTTCTAGAATAATAATTTTGAGCGAGATATATCTCAGGTGACCAACTCACTTGAGAAGGCGATTGATACTGTCATGACAAACCAGCATCATTCTCTTAATATCCTATGGATGGGCAACTTTAACACTCACAGTGTATTAGGATGCTGAAACCAACGTGAAGCCTAATTTATGAAGAGGGGGATGTAATCCTTTATTTCCTACAAAACTCCTATGGCAGCTCATTGAATAGACTTTCAACCATAAGGAATTTGGTTATTTAACTCGATGGAGTAAATCTCTGGTCTTCCGGAAAAGATTTTTGGGATTAGCTCACAGGGTTCTACTATTGATTATCTGGTGGTCTCGGTCCCTTTTAAATCCTTTTTTAGTAACATTGAAACCCTTGTTACAGCATTTAGTGATCATTCTGCTATAACCTTCCAACTTAAATGAAACAAATATCCCAGTCTTCCACTGAGAAGAGTCCCTGCACCCTATATAGCAAGAAAGAATGGCATAGTCCTTAAATGGACTAAGATAAACAAAAATGAATTGAGACCTATGGCTGTAGGAGCCACTCAGAGGGGCATAATGACTTTCCTTGACCATTTGTATTATTTCCTCTTGGATATTGCAGGCCTTTGGCAATACTGAGCGAAGTGAGAAGTATCTTAAAACATTCTAGGCGGTCTTTTACACCCGAGGAACCTCGCTGGTTCAATGCCGCTTGTACTAAGGCACTCAGTAATTTACATGTAGCATTGAGAATTAAACCAAGAGATAAGGTTGCAGTCAGACACACCGGCCACCAATATAAGGAAACTAGAAAGGCCAGGCTGTAAGCCCTGAAGGATGAGGCATGGGTAAACCTTCAACACTCAGCATCCACTAAAAATACAAGAGAGTTTTGGGAGGTAATTCATTCTCTCTTTTAAAGCAAGACACAGCTCCAAATCTTGACGTACACGTGGACAAGGACACTTGGGTCAACCACTGTATTAGTATATCTCGGACCGATTCGGAACGGGAAAATTATTCCCCCAGTAGTGAAATTAAAGTCCCTCTACCCCTTTTAACATTTTCTATGGCAGAGGTGAGGTATGGACTACTCCAATGCAGATGCATTAAGGCCCCTGCCCAGACGGAGCCCCTATAGATTTATTTTTTGATAACCTGGACCTTTGGGTACATTTGCTGACTAACGTGTTCAATGCAATTGTGCTGGTGGGCCCACCCCGAATCATGGAAAAAGACGGTCATCCTTCCTATTTATGAAAAAAAGTGATAGAGCATTGCCTAAAAACTACAGGCCCATCTCTCTTGTGGACGACATAGTCAAATTGATTGGCTGTTTATTATTAAACAGATTAGAGGACTGGGCCACTGCATAAAATATTTTAATACGATTACAGTACGGTTTTAAGAAATGTAAAGGGACCCTGGACCAATGCTTAAATTTGAACCTGATTGCAGCTAAGTATATCCTAGCATTTATGGACTTATTGGCAGCTTTTAACTGTGTTTCTCATCATAAACGTTGGGGAATTATGAGAGAGATGGGTGCAGATGAGAAAATTATATCTATCATACATCAATTGTATTGCAAAAAATGGGCATGTGTACGGTATGCGAGTCAGGGGGAATGTACAAGATGGTTCCCAATTCATAGAGGAGTTAGGCAGGGCTGTGTCCTAGCTCCTTTTCTGTTTTCCATTCATTAGAATGGTATTGAATTAGCCTGGGCAAATCCTACAATAGATGTTCCTATGGTAAATAAAATGTGTATTCCTATACTATTGTAGGTCGATGACGCAGTGCTGATAGCAAGGACAAGGGTGGCATTGCAAAACCTTATTGATGAGTACGTCCTTTTTATGGCATCAGTAGATCTCCATGTTAATTAATCTAAAACTTTTCTTTTGATGACAGAGAAACAGTCTAAAAAAGTACCATCCATTCAAATTGCAGGACGTAGAGTGGAAATTACCCAAACCTTTTCTTACTTGGACATTTTATTTAATAGCATGTCCACATGGACCAATATGGTAGCTAACTGATGTCTTATGCTAGAAAAAAGTATTTTGGACATTTTTTCTTTTATTAAATAATTAGATTCTAAGCAATTGGAGGCTATTCAAAAGATGAATTCAGCAAAAGCAGTTTCTGTAGCCACATATGGGGCAGGGGTTTAGGGCCTGGCAAATGTTGACTGTTGGACTTGGCCCTTTTCGCAGGGTCATCCCTAAACTTTTTGCCTTTCTCCTAGCCTTTTTTCTGACATGGTGTTGGTGGTTCTAGGACTCTGGGACTTTAGCACTAATGTCCAGTGTAAAGTGCATGTGCTCTCTGTGTTAAATATGATAAGGATAGTCTACACCTGTTTTGGCCTATTTAATTTACCTGTCAGTACCTTGTAAAGTGGTATCTCATATACCCAGGGCTGTCAAATTAAATGCTACTGGTGGGCTTGCAGCGCTGATTGCGCCACCCACCAAAGTAGCCCTTTCAAACAGGGCCTGTGCGCGCAGTGTGACTGCCGCTGTGACGTGGCACCTAAAGTGTGTGCCATGTCCGTGACCCCCATTTTACTACATGTCAGTCACCCCTAAGGTAGGCCCTAGCTAGCCCTATGGGCAGGGTGCATTGTAGGCAAAAGATAGGGCATGTACCTTAAGTGTGTGACATGTCCTGTTAGTGATAAATAGCCATTTTGGTTTCTCACTACTGTGGGGCTGCCCTCCCATAGGAATGCATTGGGGATTCCCTGATAAGTGTTTCAGTGGTAATCCCTGATATGAGAGGTGGAGCGTGGTCAAGTTTGGTATGTTTGGAATAGTGATAATAAATGCTGCGCAATGGTGTGCACAGATTTATAACTATTTTAGAAATGCCACTTTTAGAAGTTGGCATTTCTGTGTGATATGTGTCTGCCTGCCTGATGTGAATTGCATGTCTGGCTTTTGAGTGACAGGGGCTAGGAGGTGTGTGTGGGTCCAGGAGGGGCAGGGTGAGTCGGCGCTAGGCTGAATGGGACATCTACATTTTGAGTAGTGGGAGGGGAAGTCCCTGGTCTCTGAATAGGATGGTACCTGCCCTAGTGAATGCTGGCTCCACCCCCATGTGGCGTGTCTGATGGCAGAGCCCCATCTCTGAAAGGAGGGTGTGAGCACTGTAAGCAGAGTGTTCCAAAAAACCCCAGAACCAGTTGCATCTGGTTCCCTCATGCCCTGCACCACAGACAAAGGAGGAGTATGTGTATATATGTAGGGGCTGTGACCCCATGGGTGGGACTGGTTCCTGTGCTTGTTCTGATGCTGGGGGCTGCTGCTGCTGGGCTCCAGGAGGAACCGCCACAAGGGACTACCTCCCTGCTGGAGGGCCCTGTGTGCTGGCCTGTCTGAGCCCAGCCTTGTGTCCCCTGACCTTTGCCTTGGACTTTCTCAGGACTTTTTGCTTCAGCTAGCTCCTTGTGAGCACTTTCTTTTAACTGCCCAAGCAGGAGAAGAGTGTGGGATGCGCAGCGCTGACCTGCTGTCTTTTTCGAGGGAATCCCCATCATAGGTATTCCCACGTGGTACCAGGAAAGCGGGTGCCCACCCCGCATTGCGCCTACAGAGCGGGAGCCCACCCCGCTTTATAGATATTTAAAATAGCAGGAACCCACCCCGCATTGCGGATGCTTCCAAACCAAAGTGGGAGCCCACCCCATGGTTGTGCTTCATCGAGCGGGAGCCCACCCCGCATTGCCGAGAAGTCACCGTCGCAACCCAGGCCAAGAACAAAAGGACAGCCACGATCACCGAGTGACCATGAAGTCAGGTGCTAGTGCCTGACTGTAGGTGGGCAGGCCGGCAGAAGGAAGGAAGTTCCGGGGTCCTGACGTTGGGGCCTCGAGGGCTCCTGCTGCCGCTGCAGAGGCCAGGAGGAGAGACGTCGCGTTGAAGGAGTCCCGGTGGAGGTCTGCGGGCCCCAGAAGGAGGTGCCTGAGGCCCGGCAGGAGCCCAACCCGCCTTCGCGGGAACAGGAGGAGTGCGGCCGGAACAGGCAGCACCTGTGCAGGATTTGATGTGGGGCTCTCGTGAGCAGAGAGAGCCCCGCGTGTTGTGGCACCGGCCTACGGAGATGCCACAGAGTTCCCCAGACTGCCGGTAAGTGGGGCTAGCCTGGGGGAGCGAGAGTGAGGCACATTGCTGGTGCCTGGTTACCTGAGCAGCCCCACAGGACAGCGGTCCCCTCCAACATTGGGGGCAGTTGTTGTTTAGGAGCCCCAGTGGGGGCTCAGTAGACACAGTAGTGCCAGCCCTTAATTATGGATGCGCCGCACCAGTGCGGGCAGCTGCAAAGTGGCCATACCAGTTTGGAGGGCCCCAGTGGGAGTCCAGAGGGCACCGGAGTGCCGGTGCCCCTCGTTAGTTCCTCAGTTGCACCACCATAGCGGGCAACTGCAAGGTTTGGGCATATTTGGGTTTTAGAGTCCCAGTGGGGGACGGACAGCAAAGTGAGTGCCAGTACCCACCTTTTGCTGCACAGCTGCACCGCAATTAGCGGCAGCTGCACTGTTTAGGCCAGAGTGTATTGAGGAGTCCCAGAAGGGGACCCAGGAGGCACAGTGGTGCCAGAGCATTGTGCACTTTTTGCTTCAGCTGCAAGTGGTATATTAGAGCCCTGACATTCTGGACAGAGAGCATTTGAGCCCTAGAGAAGGCCAGATGGCCTGGGGTCATTGTGGGTGAGATTGGTAGAGCGCCAGGCTCTACAAGGCTATACAATGTGTTTTTATGCCTCGTATGATTGTGATTGCATATTGTGATTTATGTGATGTGAATTATGCACCCTGATTTAGGCCTCTAATGATGTTTATGGTTATACGGTTATTGCATAATGTGTTTACGCTGGTGAGGATTAGTTCATAATGTGTTTATGCTAATGAGGTTTGGGCCTAATATGTTTTATGCCTAATGTAGTAATGCTGAAGTCATTACTGTACCAGTAGTTACTGGTTGTGTTCTATGTTTATTACCTGCATTCTGATGGTTCTAATCGTGGCCCGATTGGCCGGGCCCTGTATATAATCTCCTGTGAATATTGCCCAGAGCCAGTTGGCACAGTGTAAATGTGTGATTATGTGTCTAATGTGTTTATGATAATACAAAGGCTATCTTTTGTATAACCTTTTGTGGAGTTTCTTTTTGTGGTGTACCTATGTGTGTTGCGCAAACGCTTTGCACATTGCCTCTGGGATAAGCCTGACTGCTCGTGCCAAGCTACCAAGGGGGTGAGCAGGGGTTAACTTCAGCGTGTAACTCCCTTGCCCTGACTAGAGTGGTGGTTTCTGCCTGGCTTTGGGGCAAGCCTTAACCAACCAGAAATCCCATTTCTAACATTGACGCTTTACAAACTATAGAAGATTCCTTCTTCAAAAGTCTTTTAATGCTCCCTAGTAAAAGTGACTTAATCCTATATATAACTCTTTATTGTTTGGTTTAAAAAAACATTTACAACAACATGCTAAAAATTGAATAATCAAGTTAACTATAATAAAAGTTTTAAAACAATTAATCAATAAGATAAAATTCAATAATCATAAAAGTCTGGTAATATTCTAATACAATACATCACCCTGGATTTCATGTAGTTTCTGATTTGAATAAATCGTCTTTTAGTTCAAAATCTCTACTCTGGCTAGAATGAAAGTTTGGCTTCAAGAAGTCTTGACGCTTTATGAACAAATTTCGCAAGCCCAATATTTAACTTGGTGTTAACAGGGTTGAGGGCAGCCATTATTGCTTGACGGCAGGAGCGTACACCCAACATAATACATTGGCCTCTCAGCAACTGCCGTCTGGCTTGAAGTAATGCTGGGCATGCACAAACAATATGTTCCATTGATTCAGTATGATAGCCGCACAGCCTGCATGCAATGCTACTGCCCGACCGGCGCCATACCGGGAGATTCTTCAAAAAGGGCGATTCTCCCATCCTCAAGGCTAAAAACTTACGTTTCCAATAAAGTGCATATGTGCTAGACAGGTAGGGCAACTGGACACCCACTTCGTAATTGGCAATTACCGCCCAGGCATGTCCCCTCTTTGATAGTGTTGCCCTGTCTGAGTGGAAGGACCACAACCTAACAGATTTCTTTATAACAGATTTTAACACCGATGGAGAGGGATTTGAGTCCCATAAGTCTTTTACGCCTAACAGCTGTAAACTGTAATCCAAGAGTTGTCGGTGCTTTTGACTTGTAGGCTTTTTCTGTATTTCCTGCCAGAGTCGGGCCTCCAAAGAACCCTCCCTGGCCTGGCGCAGTCTGTGGCACAATTTAACAAAAGCACCTGCCTCCACGCCGAGGTGATCTTGAAGTCCCAGTTCTAGTCTCACCTGGGCTGGCGATGCAGATTTTGGCAGCCGAAAGGCTCGTTTGAAGATTTTTGTAATTAATTTATTTATTAATATACTGGTTGAGCCCTTGGTGATCTCGTGACTATATGTCAATGAGTTAATTACTTTGGCTTTCATTACTTTCAGCATAGATGTAAGGCTGGGACCTAATAGCTGGTTTGTCAATTTTGCGGCGGCCACCTCTAATGAAAGTGCTTTTATTTGTAATGCTTCCTTGTGCTTACCAAAAGAGCCACTTGCCTCCAGAAAAATGCCCAGATATTTATAACTGGGATTTGAGTCCAGCTTTGTTTTATTAAAGTACCACCTTTCTATTGTCTTTTTTTGCTTCCCAAAGGAGATAGTTTTGGTTTTTGACAAATTAAGTTCTAGATGGTTTTTTGTCGAGTATGACAACAATTCGTCCAATAACCTCTGTAGACCCACTTTTGTGTGGCTTAGTAGCACCAGGTCATCGGCATAAAGTAAGTTGGTAATGCGGGTCCCATCAAGTTTAGGAGGGTGACAATTTACTCTATCAAGTGCTGGGGAAAGGTCTGATATGAATAGGTTAAACAGGAGTGGAGCCAATACACATCCCTGTTTAACACCAGTTACAGTTTTGATCTTCCTGGAGACATGACGGCCTTCGCCCAGCTTGATTTTAATCCATGTTTCGGTATGAAGCTGAATTATTGCCTGTAGAAGAGACTGTGGTATTCCCCATGATTTTAATTTCTGCCATAACAGGCTTCTGGGAACTCGGTCGAAGGCTGCTTTGAAGTCTACGAAGCAGCAGTGCAGCTGTATGTGTTGGCATGCTGCTTTATCCATCAAAACTGTTAATGTTAGCAAATTGGTTATTGTCCCGGTGTTGGCTACGAAGCCCGTCTGATTGAAGGGGAGACGCGCGGTTTTTTCGGCCCAGGCCTGTAGCTCCTCTAGTAAGATGTTTGCAAAATACTTGGACTCCACGTCAAGAAGTGCAATCATTCGATAATTTTTTGGCTCGTTTCTCTTTCCGCCTTTATAGATCGGGTGAATGATTGCTCCTCGCCAAGATTCTGGGACCGTGTTGTTTAATCTGCAATAATAGAACAGCGGGGTCAAGTAATCTGACCATAAATTGATGTCAGATTTAAACATTGCTTGGGGAAGGCCATTCGGACCCGGGGCTCCATCAGCTCTTGCTTTCCTTATGTGATTTGAAATCTTATTTTTTAATACTGCTGGCAACACCGTAGGCTCTGGTAGGATGTCATTCCGTTCCATGGGGTCCTTTTTTATCGGGTCATCTAATGGGGTGTTTTCGGGCCAAACCCTCCTCTGGCTCTCTGGACCCGAAAAAAGGAACTTAAAGCTTACTGGGCTGGCAGAGTCGAGACCAACTTTGTTGTCATGAGTGTCTCCAAAATGAAGAGATAAAAACTTGCTCCAGTCTGCTTCACTGATGTTTGCGCTGCCGTGCCCAGTTACACTTTGATTACTCCTATTCACAAGGGACCAGAAATGCTTCGGATTAGGATTTTTACTTTCATGGATGAGCTTCAGCCAGAATTGATCCGAGGCCTTTAATTTTTCTTTTTGGATGGCGGTTCTGAAAGAAACTTGCGTTTGCTTGTAATTATTGAAGTGGATTTTGTTACTAGGGAACCTAGTAGCTGTTCTAAATTTAATACGCATCAAGAGTTGAATGCACCTTATATATCAGATATAGTTTGTCTCGCTCTGATTTTATTATGGCACTCACTGTGGAGAAGAGAAACTGTGGCCTTGACACAAATTATCATTAGGGATTGTTTAACCCTTGACCAGGTACAGAAGGTTCCCTGGATACAATATGTTAAAGATACATTGACTGCTGTGGGACTGCAATCTCTGTTTATAAACCCAGCTAATTGCCAAACGACCTCTAAAGAACAAATTAGAAAACTCTTTTTAAAGAAAAGGTGGAATAACGAATATGAAAATAGTTGTAACAAAATCATAGCAATATCATACTCAAAAATGCCTTTTATCCCTTTTGATGCAAACTCTTACCTAACGTTTTTCACCAATATGTGTCATCATTTTATACTAGCAAGATTTCAATTACACATTATTCCATGCATGCTGGGCCACCCTATGGGAATCTATTCACCAAATGCATTGCTGGATTGCCCATGCGATGGAACCTCTCCACAATCTAATTTGCATCTCATCTTTTTTTGTAAATTTTATACGGTGCATCGCAAAAAGTACATCCTCCCTCTTATGCGGAAATATAAATTCACACAATGTCGCCCTGTCTTATACTTCCTTCAAATGTTGTCTGATTATACTGGGGCATATCTCTGCTTTTCTGCTTTTCTGGCTTTAAAAGCCAGAAAAGCGGAGATAAAACCAACGCTCTAACAGCAAGAGGGTGCTAACATGCGTATTCGCATGTTAGCACCCTTTTACACTACGCCTGCCTTTGTATCTTTAATGCGATGCAAAGTGGGCGTTCCTGACATACACTACATGTCAGGAGAGCAATAACGCGTCTTTGCGCTATCAGCAAGGATGCCCTTGCATTTTAGCAGACGTCACTTTTTGGAGAAAACTGCTGTTTTCTCCAAGAACTAACGTCTGCTAAAATCCTGACTAAGCCACCCCTAACATTGGGGGTGGATTATGCTGATACGACCACAGGGTCGTATCAACAAGGTTATCACCCTTTTGCAGGGAACATCGCTGGGAAACCAGCGATGTTCCCTGCAAAACGGCAATAACATCGCTATCTCTGGAACTTTTATCACCCTGGAGCAGCGCATTGATGATAACGCGCTACCAGGGCGATAAAAAGCAGAGATAGCCAGCGATAAGAAAATTATCACTAAGCACGGCCAGTGATAATTATCGCTGGGCTTTGCTGATATGGCCCTATGTGTGCTATTGCCTTGCATCCTACCTTTGTTTGTCAATAAGGACTAGGAGATCACTTGACCTATAATGATAAGAATAATCAGTTTTAGAGATTATATATTTTAATCTTATAAAGCCCATTTCTAATGGAATTATGTATATTACAACCTCAATTATTTTTCGATTACGCAAAGATTGCAACACTGCAATATTAGTTAAGGAAACGCGGGAGTGTTTTGTTGGTCTCCTGTGTGAGGTTTTAGTTCCCATATTAATATCTGCGTTTTAATTCCTTTTTTACTATCTACTATTCATGCATAAGATTCTTATGTAAACTTTGATCTGATGTATTATATGGGTATTAAGTGTTTGCACTGACATTTTATGAGATTGTAATCCATGCTGTAATGAACTGTTTTGATCTCTAGTTTACTTTTATGATCTTTATTTACAAAAAAGATCGTATAAAGTGACTTCCGATCTCATCTGATACAGCAGGGTTGAAAAGAAAACTAGGACATGCAGGTGATAGTATACTCGTAGGAGAAACAGGAATGAGGTGAAATAAAGACTTCACAGCCTTGGCCTCAACATTCGGCAGCGGCCTAACCAGCTTCTTTAAAACAACTGGGTCCCAGAATGTACTCATTTAAAAATTAAGCACTAAATTAAGAGGCTTTGAAGTCAAATATAATATTCATTTATTATTTTGTCTGACCTATTTGCTGCGTGTTGCATTTCTATGCAATGATCATTGAAAGCAGGCAGCATTTAAATGCATTCAGAAAATGATAAAGTAGCAAACAACATTTCTCTTATTTTCCCATCACCCACACATCTTTGTTGCTGATTAGTCCAGTTTTTTAAGGCTCCGAGGAGACAAATATGTCCTCAAAACCAGACCAGATGATCTAATCAGCAGATAGCCCGCTGGCACGTGAACAACCAGCAGCTGGTGTCGTGAAAGCCTATCACGGCCAATGAATCTCAAGCTACGCGAACACCGCCCTCGAGAACAAGCTGCTGCCTCCATTCACTTTTTCTCTTGTTCTGAAAATTGAATGCGACTGAGGTGACAGGTATAATAGGTATCAAAAGTTGCGTTTTCTGAAAAAAAAATGTTTTTATTTGCAAACATTTTTTTCTCTTCTTTTCCATTTGCTCTGCAATAAGTCCCAAATGTATTTAAATTAGTGTGACTCTTTAATTCATCTTCAGTCATTCTTCTCGGTGAGCAAAGGGGGAAGCTTGGTCTCACACATTTGCTTTTTCAGCCCTTTAAAATTTGAAAAAGGCATACACATGTAGCATATTTATTTTTGCCAGATGCATTATAGTCACATACATTAGGAGTACATCAGAACGGATGTATGACGTTACAACGCATACATTTACATCGCGGTACATTACATCGTGGTTTTTACAACGCAAGTCGTTACAACGACTTGCGTTGGAGGGCGCTGGACTTAGGAGTAGTATAATTTACTATTCCAACTCCAGTCTACGTACAGTAGGGAAGGTGTTGGATAGTAAATTATACTATTCCTTGTCCTAGAGCGCCATCCAGCGCAAGTCGTTGTAACGACTTGCGTTGTAAAAACCGCGATGTAATGGCATCGCGATGTAATCCCCGCGTTGTAAACGATGTTTCCCCATCAGGACCAACCAAAATAGATTTCTGGGAAACTGTCGGTTCAGAATGTGTGGAGCCTTCATAAAACAAGTTGTTATTCTAACAAGAATTGGCAAAGCCAATAGGCCTCGCCAATGTCAACGCTTTTCGCTGACTTTGTTCAGCATTTAAACATAAACAGTGGCGTGCCATGGGAGGCGGGGTACCTCACAGGCCGCTGCAAGTGAAGGGGTGAGGTTGAGAGCAGCAGACTCATTGCCTCCTCCAATAACATTGCAGAATCTATGGACCACCCACTTGTGACCGACCCTCAGTGGGCTATGATCGACAACACAGTGGAGAGACCCACAGAAAAGGTACAGCCAAAAGTACTGCGGGAGGCAGCAGGAAGAAAGACAATATGGACAGTGGGAGGGGGGTGGGAACAAAGGGAATGGATACAACAGGAATGGGTAGGAGCATGTTGAACACAGGCAAGGGGAGGGGGCGAGAGCAAAGTAATAAACAACAGGAAATTAAAAAACAAGCCAAGGCAAAAGAAAACATAGTGTGGCTACCAAAACATATGGCCCGTATAGAAAGGATCCATGCTGCAGGGACAAACGTCAAGGTAAACAAAAAAACAACCACAAGGTGTGACAAATGTACTCTATCCACGAACCAAAATTATGGCATTTAGAAAGGCAGACTAAGTAACCAATCAGAAGTGGTGGCCATGTGGTGGGTGTCTTCTAACTTCCCAGAGACATTACCACAGGACTCGAAAAGCAGCGCATGCACGCTGCCTCTAGACTCGACCTAAAAATTATTAGAACTTTTGGGCTAGCTTGGCAGGAATGAGGGCTGAGAGACAAGAAAGGCTACGAAGATCATTTAGACCCTAGCAATTAGCCAGCCACCACGGCACCAGATCAGTGAAGTCAGGAGCCACAAATCCTGGGCAAGGAACCCGCCTTTGCTCTACAGTCAGAACATCATTTACAGAGCAACTACTGAGCAGAGGTTGCGCTGAGGGTAGAAAAATGTGCATTGTGTCTTTTGTGGATGTTTGTTCTTGAAAGACAAAGGCCAAGTGACCTCAACAGGCAGTTTGTCCTGTGCATGAGTGCCATTGGGAGATTTAAATGCCAGATAAATCTTTGATCAAAGTAGGAAAATCTAGTGATGGTCACAATGGACTAAACAGGGCAGAGTAACCATCAATGAGCCTTGACTGTCTTGAGATTCTGTTGCCCAAAACACTTTGGTTCCCTCCACCTCTTAATGAGCTGGCAGTGCCACACATTTGGCAACTGAGAGGTGAGCTGCTGATTTATACTGCTTCACCCACACTGCCAAGCTTTAAATGAGCTCCAGCCATACCTAGGCTAAAACTATTCCCATTTAAAAGTGAACTGTATCTAACTCAGCTCTTGATTTAGAAGGAAGGTCTGGTGCAAATGCCAAAAAATGGCAATCGAACATTTTGCACTTTATTGACAAAACCATCTTTTGAGTCTGGTTTGCAGAAATAACAAGGTGGTAAAGACCCTGGGTTCACCAAGGTGAAGAGCTAACTACTATAAAAAGTAGTGAATCAACAGTCAATGAAGAGTGGTAGACCTTCCCAAAATGCCTGAAAAGGTAAGCTAGGTGATAAGCTCCCACAAAAAGGGTGACAGACTTTCAAGAAAATGTAAGTAAGAAATACCTCAAATTATGGTGATTCCCAGCAGGTAGGGAAGATTAGAGAGGTGGGCTCTGACAATATACATCCATTACCAGAACTATATTTGGTGGAGGAACTTCATCCATTGACGTGGAATCTGGCAGATTGTGGACCAGAGTTTTCCCTTCTACTACCTTTGCCTTTCCCATGCGTGATGCAGGCATTTTTGTAGTGCAACCTCCTCTGAAATGTGTTCTAATGAAAATGTAGCCTTCAGGTTCCAGAAGAGAACTAGACTGAAACAGAGGGGGGGCATGTCTCATGACAAGATCAATTAGGGATTTTCTCACCTTAACTCAAGCCTGGCTAAAACATAAAGCAAACAAGTTTACATTTGTTTGTTCTATTAGGGCCAAACTTTCAGCAAGTAAAGAGGGCAGTAGAGGTGGAGACCTTGGTGGTGAGGAGAAAGTGAAGAATTCATTGTGAGAAGTTGGAGGGAAAGTTTAGATGCTGACTCCCCTTGAGGAAAATGGTACTGAGACAAAAAAAGGCATGTAGTCCATCAGATGTATTGGTGGCTGTTAGACTCAGTCACAGTGATGATAAAAACAAGGAGCTGAATTGCAAATACCAATGCAGTCTTTGTGGGGACACAATTGGGTGCTGTGATTTAGGAGGCTTTGTACCATTGGTACAGAGAGGAAGACTAGTGATGAAGCTGATCTCAGCTTCTGGTTCCATGCCCTGGTGAACAGAGGGATGTCAAGGTCTTCAGTCAGGAGAGAAGATGTAGGTGTCTGCCAATGGATTCTGAGGCAGTGAGCTTATTCCCAAGTTGCACCACTTTGTTGTTGAGGTGCTGGACAGAAATACACAGAAAATGCCTTAAAGGGTGACTAGCATCCTGTTGCCTACTCTGAGCTAAGAGTATGCATAGGGATCCTAAAAAAGGGAAAGCAAATGGGATTCGAAATTGACTGTGCACCACTTGCTCATGCTTCACCCAGAGAAGTCGGAGAGCATTTAGTGAGGCACAATTAGGCTTCTCAAAGGGGGGATCAGTATCACAGTTAATCTCAACAAAATGCTCTGCAGTCAATATACAAGAATGCTGAAAGGCTATGAAGAATACAATTGGAAAAACATTTCACTCCTAAAATGCAGCTTCTGTGAGGATGTGATTTCACATTATTGCATTGGAATTCCAATATAGCATTGTCGATGCAAGTGCACTTCATCAGCTTGATGTTGCCATTTAGTCTTAATTTGATTTTACATTGACATTTGTTTTGTTTCCTGATTGGGAGCTGTTTATCTTCAAGGTTCTATCTCTAATTGAGGGGTCTTTGTGACCTGTTGTGAAACAAAGATTCCAGTGACGCAATTGGCGGTAGGTTGGAGCTTGTAAAGGTGAAGAGAATGCTTGTAATTTAAAAGATACAGAAAGAGAGAAAAGGGAAGCAGCAGACGTGCCCATATATCTCTATGGAGGACTTTGTAGGATATGCCAGGATAACTCATTATTTAGAGAATGACTCAGAGGCTCTGATAAGCTTATGTGTCTGGACAACATAAACTGTGTCTTAGGGCATCAAGATCCCTTTTTCAATTCAATTACTTCACGAGTACAGGCGGACCCTGGGGAAAATAGTATCTAGGTGAACTACTAAGGGTCATAGCATACCAGAATTAAGGTGATGAAGTATCGTCCTGGTTTTCTTGCTTGTTTGGTGTTATTGTCACACCTTGCAAGATGAATTTATCAATCGGAAGAGGGGGTAGAAGACCCATCAAAAGTGCAGATTCTATCATAGCTATAAGGACGTAGCCTGGAAGGGGTAAACACCACCATTTACTATGAACATTGTTGGAGGTAAGCATGTTTGTTCTAAATGTAAAAAAAGTTAAAAGTAGGTTACTAGAGTTAGTTATCCATACAGAAGATGGATGGAATCAGGTTTCTCCATTTTAGGTGTTGAAGATGGATCTTGCTTCCAGGGTTATGCATGTGTATGGCAAAGAATACCCACAGCCTATGAGATATGAGTGAAAACCTTTCTTGCTAACTGTACAAAGGTTTTTTCTTGGTATCTAGAGGGCATGACAGACTGATATGTCAGTTATTTTGAAAATGCAGCGTCACAGAACTATGCTTGGGATCATAGACCCTCAGTAGACAGGGACTGAGTCATCCTGCCACCTGAGTACCCATGAACCCAGGACCGACTAGCTATAGTGGCTCACTTGCTCTCCTACTCTCTCACGGAGGAAGATGTGATTAGACAACCCAGAACACAACACTCCCAACCCTCTCAGGATTCACGGTTATAGGACACACCCTTTCGGTCTCACACTTGCACTAGTCCACAATACATTCTGACAAAGACACAAGGAAAGTTTAAAATGTTCATTTTAACTATTGTGCTTTAGAATGCAGTATATGTGCTACAATAAGTAAGAAAATGTCTAACACAAATACGGTCAACATAGTAAGTAGTCCATAATTCATAAAAGGGGCTGTCACAGCCTAACGTCCCTCCCCTTCTACAGAAGCAAAATGATTATATACCCGAATATCTCTGGGTGTTAGCAACAGACTTCGTACCTTAGCAGACACAGATGAAAGTTCAACATCTCAGGTGCTGTCACAATCTCCTCCCTGGAAAGACCCCTCTCCAAGTGTGTGTTGTTTCCTATCTGTGCATACCTATATGACAAAAGTATGTGTTCCCAAACAACAGCTGCATTTGTATGTTTTGTCTAGGTGCTAGAGCCTGACCAGAACAGAATAACAAGGTGCATTGTTGCTTGACCTTGTCTACAGTGTTCAGACTAAATCCCAGGAAAGAACAGAACGCAAAAACAACAGCAGGTTCTCTATGAAAGTACAGTGCAGCACAAAGCAAAATATGTTTATAGAGTAACGTGCACAAAGCAGAGGACCGTTTGCAATGTGCTCATGCTAACATAGGGAAAACGACAATGGGCCTTAACGAGACATATGACACCCTCCCCTTGGTCAGGATGGTAGCACGAAATGACATCAGAAATCAGCTGATAAGCAGAACCAAAGCATACAATCCATGCATTTGGAGAGCATATAAAAAATAGTATTGCCAATTGAGAAGGAAAGTTTTGTGCGCAAAAATATATCCAATTACAGCGTATTGGATACAGTATATTATATATCTGACAATGCACCGAAACACATACAATACTGTTACTAGTCTCTTTGCTCAGCAACAATTTCTTTTACAGTTGTCGATTGAAGTTCAACAAATGATGGTATGAAAGGTCTTTTTTTTATTCCAACAATAAACACAGGAGTAGCAGCCAACACGTGTTTCAGCCTCCTGGACGTTTTTAAGGATATCACATAATCCAGTAAAAAACAATCCAATCCAACCATTTGTTGCCTCACCAAGTAAAAATCATTTGTCTGGTAGAGTTCACGGGACGTTTGTCGTCCGTGAGGTTCTTGTCAGAGTAGTTAGACGTGCAATTATCATGGTCCAGTGACAAACAAAATTATTTTTACTTGGTGAGGCAACAAATGATTGGATTGGATCATTTTTTACTGGAATATGTTGCATACATGAGAGAGACTAATTCCTTGCTGACCTACAGCACTTCAGTGATGATTTGTTTTATCTTACTTTTAACAGCCATGAAAAAGTCCAGGAGGACGAAACGCTTGCCGGCTGCTGCTTTTCTGTTAACTGTCGGAATAAAAAAAGACCTTGCACATCATCATCTGTTGAAGTTCAATCGACGAATGTAAAAGAAACTATTGCTGATCATAGAGACTATTTCGTTTTGGATAATAGTAACAGTATTATGTGTGCTTTGGTGCATTGTTGGATTAATTGTACTAGACTGCATTGCTGTGCAGTTTAGGGGATTCATACCTAAGATGGATGGGAATTATGGTGCCACGAGATCACCACTTAATAGGAAATTCATCAGATTGGGAATGAGTAAATTGAAAACTGACTAATAGATGTGTAGACATTTAAGCATATCCACCAAAAGATTATATATATATATATATATATATATATATATATATATATATATATATATTTATATATATTATCTACTGGCGGTCGCCAGTAGATAGTTATAGTTAGGACCGTGTTTCCATAGGAAATCCGCAACATTCTATTTGGAATAACTTTGGCGCCGGTTGACGAATCCTCGCAAAATTTTCAAAATAGGTGGGGCGCTCCGCTCCGCTCCTACCCTGAAAGTCTCGGGGTGATTCGTCAAGCGGGGGCCGAGAAAAAAGGGGGGTCCGAAAACGCGTTTTCCCCATGCATTTTTCCATAGGACCTTTAGTCGAAGGTACAGTCCGAACGGCTGAACAGAATTACTTGAAATTTGGCAGAGAGGTAGTCCTCAGGTCAGGGAAGTGCCTTTTGCAGGTCTGGTGTCAATCTGTTCAGTAGTTCCTGAGAAAATCAAAAGTAAAATCATATATATATGTGGGCGGAGCCTAACCACACATCTCATCCTGAGATCTGATTGGCTGTCAGCACTTCATCCAAGAAGTGTTGGCAGCCATCTTGGGACCAATATACATGATAGCACCTCATTAAAAAGCATTGCAGTTAATAGAAGGTTTTAAGACTTTAGTTACATTATAAATCATTTGTTGATGGTACCATACTCATTTTAGGAATTGTGGTATGTTCTAAGGTGATTTCACCATGTGAAAAAGCCGTCTGCTGGGATATCATGATTGAGAGAAAAATATTTTCTCATGCTTTTCCCACAGAGGTTTGGAAGGTGATCTATAAGCTAAACTGAGAGCTTATTTTCTGTAAATTCACAATATCTTTCTCAGTCATGTGAGAATGAAGTCTGACATTCTCAGTAAAACATGTACATCCAACAAGGGCAGAGACTGTCAGTTGATTCCTTTGTGTTCTACTGCAGCTTCCCAGAGTGTTCCAAAGAACTACTAGAGCGCTAACAGTCCTACTTATGATAAACGTATGGCACACCTGAAGCCATCTTGCTTGGATTAAAGTGGTAACTCTTAAAACATTTAATTTAAAAAGGAACAAAATAAGGGGGTTCATTTTTCCATAAAAAGTATGATTAGTGCTGCAGAAAGAAACATTAGGGCACATTTTGAGTGACTTCTCAAATCCTCTTCTATTTCCTTAAAAAATTCTGACATGCAGACTGAAACATGCACTTTCAATACCAGCAGCAGTTTTCCCTGGTGAGCAGTAGCTATACTACAGTGATCTAATGAGCAAAAAGAGTGCTAACATTCTGAATTTATGGCAAATGTGTGACACATCTGAATGCCTTCTTGATGGAATCAAAGTAAAAAACTGAAAGTATTTCCTACTGAGGAGACTGCAGTAAATGAGAAAATTAGGAAACTTCATAACAAATAAGTCTCCCAAGATGGCCACCAGAGACAAAAGAGCCCAAATGTAGCCCAAATATCACCCAGATGTAGCCCAAATATAGCCCAATGACAGAATGTCCCAGAGTGTTCTTAAAAACAACTAGAGCGCTTACTGTCTTCATTATGACAAAAGTATGGCACACCTGAAGCCATCTTGATTGGAATAAACTGGTAACACTTAAAACATTTAATTTAAAAAGGAACTCAATGAGGGGGTTCATTTTGCCATAGAAATTATGATTAATGCTGAAGAAAGAAAATGAGGGCACATTTTGAGTGACTTCTCAAATCATCTTCTATTTCATTAAAAAATTCTGACATGCAGACTGAAACATGCACTTTTAATACCAGGAGCAGACTTCCATGGTGAACAGTAGTTTTACTACAGTGATCTAATGAGCAACTAGAGTGCTAACATTCAGAATTTATGGCAAATGTGTGACATATCTGAATACCTTCATGATGGAATCAAAGTAAAAAACTGAAAGCATTTCCTACTGAGGAGACTGCAGTACATGAGAAAATTAGGAAACTTCATAACAAATAAATCTCCCAAGATGGCCACCGGAGACAAAAGAGCCCAAATGTAGCCCAAAATCACCCAGATGTAGCCCAAATATAGCCCAATGACAGAAGTGTGCAAAACACTTATTATTTTGTGTTTTTGCAGTGTTATATAGTGCAGACTTGTCAGGTATTGGAGTGCTTTACATGAGCATTGGTTACATCACACAAGAACAAATTCATTTTGGTTGTAGACATGGGGAGACTAAGTGATTTGGCCAGAATCACAGAATGTCGAGCTGAAGCAGAAACTCCAACCTGGTTCCCCAGTTGCAAAGTCTGCAGTTCTGGAAGTAACACCACATCCTCTCCCCTAAGTGCAACATTTAATCAAGTGGTCAACTGGATAAAAAAACATAAAGATAACAAATAATTTAAAAGTGCTTTGTCGCTATTTGAAAACTCAGAAAATATGTCCTTATTTTAGTCATTTAGAGCACTAACCATAATTTTGATGCCAATAAGACCCTCTCATATATGTAATTTCTAAAGGAAATGCTCTAGGTATTACAGTTTTGATTACATCAAGATGACGTCAGGCGTTCCACACTTTTGTAATAAATATAGAATGTTAGCAATCTAGTTGTTCATTAGGATACTGTTGAGAGGCAGAGGCCAGGGGCACGGACTCTGAAAATTGAAGGCAGGTAGGAGGGTGCAAAGGCAACAATTTAACCACACTGAGCAGGCAGGAAGGGCCGTGGAAGCACAACAGACTATGGAGGGCAGTGGAAAGGGGGGCAGGGGCAACAAACCAACAATACAGGACTTGCAAGAGAGGCTGTGGCAATGTAATAGACCATTGTGCGCAGAAGGAAGAGGCAATGGTAGTACAACCATACATGTCAACAGACCCGATTCAGCCAGGAAACGTCCAATGTTTTTAAGCTCAAATGGGATTTATTTGATCTGTCTCCTGTCTACAATCTCCTCTTTTTCAATGTAACTCAAAGGGGAAAATCAATACCCCAGTTTTTTTTCAAAATCTCCCTCTTACCAAGTTCTAAATGTTCGCAAGTATGGTACATTGGATCATGGAAGGAAATGGGGTAGGGACATGGACTTGGATAACAGAGGACAGGAGGGACATGGAGAGGTGCACCAAACTGACCCTACAGGGCAGGCATCAGTTTTTGCAGTAGCACAATACACCACTCAGGGCATGTGGGACGGGAGTGCAGCACAACAATCCATAGAAAGCACATGGACAACGGAAAACAAAGGGGAAAGAGGCAATGGTAGCTAGCTGACCATAATGGACAGACAGGAGAAAAAGCTGCAGCATAACAGACCATAAAGGGCAGGAGGGACGGATCAGGGGAATTACAATGGAACAGACAAGCCAGGAGGGAGGGAATAGGGGTCTGCACATGGAAACAGAGGGCTGGGGGCAAGGGGGCAGGGCAGGAGCAGCAAGATGACCATGGAGGTCAGGCAGGAGGGGCACTAGAGACAAGACACACCATAGAGAGCAACAATGAGACTATGATGGCATATACACAGACCATGGAGGGAAGGTGGGAGGGGGTCAGGGGCAGCTAGCTGACCACACAGGGAAGGTGGGAGGGGCCATGGCAGCACAGAAGACCATGCATGGCAAGCAGGAGGGTTAGTGGCAGCACAATGGCTATGATGGGCAAGAAGGAGGGTGCAGGGGCATGCACAAAGGACCATTGAGGATAGAAGGGAGGGTCAGGACCTGGGCACAGACAAGAGAGTTCAGGGGAAGGGGCCTCACAACAGACCGCGCGGGGCAGGCAGGAGGAGCAGTTGCAGCACAACAGACCATGGAGGGCAGAAGGGTGTGGCAGTAAAATGGACCCTGGAGGACAGGAGGAAGGGGATAGGGGCATGGCATGTGGACAGGCAGGGTGGAGGTGGCAGGGACAGGTTACAGTCATCTAACAATGCTAGGCAGGTGGGAGGGGAGTGGCAGCTCAACAGAAGACTCAGAGTAGATAGGAGTGGAGGTCCATGAAACATGGTGGGCAAAAAGGATGGAGCAGGGGCATGCACAAAGACATCGGAGGGCAGGGGGAAGGAGAATATGGGCAGCAAGCTAAGCACAGAGGCTAAGCAGGAGGTCAATGATGTGCCATAGAATTGGGCAATGGAGGGCAGGATGAGTGGACTGGTACATCATGCTAAATGGAGGGCAGTGGCAGCACATCAGACCATGCATGGCACGAGGGAGGAGGCTAGTCCTTGGATTCAGACAACAGAGGATAGGGAGGAGGTGGATGGGGCAGCAAGCTAACTGTTCAGAGAAGGTGGGTATTAGGAACTTTATCGTTTTTAAAATGTGTGTCTGTGCGAACTACTTAAAATATGAACAAGTATGTAGCAAAATCTCACTTTTATTCAGAAGAAGAGGACGTTTTGTGACTGTGACTCCGGGCTCACTTGGCAGAAACACCCCCTGACCCTCCACCCCCATCGCAAAATGAAATGCCCATGAAAAGGGTAGGTGGACGCAGTGTTATATAGAACTTAGTCCTGAGAGCACGATTGAAAATGAAAACTAGATGTAGTATATGGTATAAACTATTCACCAAAAAGTGTGATATAAGATGAACCGGGCGTGAAATATAATATGCAATACATTGTGCGCAATGACAGATTCATTGGAGAGTGCAAGATAGCACAGGCACTAGCGCGTGCTATGCAATATGCGCCTTGGAGTGTAATATGCACAGGGCAGTGGTGTGTAACCTAACTAGTCTCTAAAGTTGTAATATAAAATATGTGCTGGGGAGTGTAACGCTGCATATGCACTGTGACAAAGATATGGATCTCAGATTGTAATATGTATGGCATAGAGCTGTGCGTTATAACATAGGCATCGAGAAGGGCACGTTAGATGGGGCAATATAACCTGTGCGAAGGCAAGTGTGGCATGACATATTCACAGGATGGTGTTACAGTGCACATGGGCTAGAGAGTGTCATAGCATACGCACTAGCTGATGGAATACAACACAGAGTTGTCTGGCACTCGGCGGGCACTGGTGGGTGTAACACAGCATTGGGCTCAGCCAGGAGCATGCTGTGACTCTCAAGTGAGGTTCGTCTCCTTTCCAGAGAGTAAAATAAAAAGTATTACACATCAGGCGGTGGATGTGTGTTTTATCAACCGTGAGGGGGGTTTCTTGCATAGTTTGGTCGAATGTTTGTTGAATTCCCTTTGAATGGCTTGGTGTGCGTGTGTATTAAATGTGCCCATCAATAGCTACCCATGTTTGTATAAATAAACGACAAGGGTGTCTACTTGGAGAGTACCCACCGACGGGGGCGCCGGGATTAGGCACGGTAGGGCGTCAGACACGTCAGAGCTTCACTAGCGGTGTAAATACATTCCACGTGGATTCATTGTATGCATAGTCGCCTTTTAATGAATATCACGAAAATCGTCATGGTGATAGGTACATACGGTTTGTCCAGCATGTCCTAGGTGTTTCTATAAATATATATTTTTTTTAAATAATAAAAAACAAAGGCCGTCCCCGGGGGATGGGGTCCCCGGGGCCATAAGTGGCCTGAGGAGGGGAGCAACGCAGCCCCCCTCCTAAAGATTTTTTTTTAAAAAGGCCATGAACCGGGGGTTGGGGTCCCCTGGGCCAAATAAGGCCTTGGGAGGGCCAAATTTATTTTTTTCAACAAAAAAAAATTAGGGTGCAGGTCCTGGGGGATGGGATCACCAGGGCCAATAAATTAGAAAAAGATGGGGGGGCCACACAGCCCTCCTTCTTAAAAAAATAAAATAAATAAAAGACCGGCATCGCGTCGGAGGCCACGCCCCCTCCTTGCAGCACTCTGCAAACGCGCCCCCTGGCCAGTTGTAAGTTGGGGAATTATTTCCCCTTCAATACTGAGGGTCCCTGAGGGCCAACTAGCCCAACAGGTATCTCCAGTATGCGCCAGGGAGCTGCGTTGCAGACAGGTGTTCTGAGGCCACGCCCCTTTTTACCCCTCTATGCAACGCAGCTCTGTGGCGCTTACTGGAGGTACCTAGTGGTCTAGTTTGACCCTAGGGACCCTTAGGATTCAAGGGGACTTAATCTCTCAACTTAGAACGGCCACATGGCGCATTTACACAGTGGTTATGGGAGGGGACGGGGCCTGAGGTGACGTGTGCAAACACGCCCTGTGGTGCATTTTAAGTTGGGGAAATAATTCCCTTTCAATCCTGAGGGACCCTGGGGGCCAACTAGCCCACCAGGTGCTTCCAGTAAGTGCCACTGCTCTGCGTTGCAGAGAGGTGGTGCAGGCCGTGCCCCTTTTTACACCTCTCTACAATGGTGCTTACTGGACGTACCTAGTGGGCTATTTTGCCCCTAGGGACCCTCAGGATTCTAGGGGACTTAATCTCCCAACTTAAAAAACGGCCACAGGGCGTGTTTACACAGTGGGGAAGGGAGGGGACGGGGCCTGAGGTGACATGTGCAAACACGCCCTATGGCGCGTTTTAAGTTGGGGAAATAATTCCCCTTCAATCCTGAGGGCCCCTGGGGGCTAACTAGCCCACCAGGTGCTTCCAGTAAGCACCACTGAGCTGCGTTGCAGAGAGGTGGTCCAGGCCGTGCCATTTTTTACACCTCTCTGCAATGCAGCTCTGTGGCGCTTACTGGAGGTACCTAGTGGGCTACATGGACCCTAGGGACCCTCAAGATTCAAATGAACTTAATCTCCCAACTTAAAAAACGGCCACAGGGCGTGTTTACACAGTGGTGAAGGGAGGGGATGGGGCCTGAGTTAACGTGTGCAAACAAGCCCTGTGGCGCGTTTTAATTTGGGGAAATAATTCCCCTTCAATCCTGAGGGACCCTGGGGGCCAACTAGCCCACCAGGTGCTTCCAGTAAGCGCCACTGCGCTGCGTCGCAGAGAGGTGGTCGAGGCCGTGCCCCTTTTTACATCTCTCTGCAACGCAGCTCTGTGGCGCTTACTGGAGGTACCTAGTGGTCTAGTTGGACCCTAGGGACCCTCAGGATTCAAGGGGACTTAATCTCCCAACTTAAAACGGCCACAGGGCATCTTTACACAGTGGGGAAGGGAAGGGACGGGGCCTGAGTTAACGTGTGCAAACTAGCCCTGTGGCGCTTTTTAATTTGGGGAAATAATTCCCCTTCAATCCTGAGGGACCCTGGGGGCCAACTAGCCCACCAGGTGCTTCCAGTAAGCACCACTGCATTGCGTTGCAGAGAGGCGGTCTAGGCAGTGCCCCTTTTTACATCTCTCTGCAAAGCAGCTCTGTGGCGCTTCCTGGAGGTACCTAGTGGTCTAGTTGGACCCTAGGGACCCTCAGGATTCAAGGGGACTTAATCTCCCAACTTAAAATGGCCACAGGGCATGTTTACACAGTGGGGAAGGGAGGGGATGGGGCCTGAGGTGACATGTGCAAACACGCCCTGTGGCGCGTTTTAAGAGGTAGTTTTAATCCCCTGCCCTATTATATACTAGGGGCATACAGAGGAGGTCATGCTAATCACAGGGGGACCCCAATGCATAGTGTTCCCTAGTGTATGTAGGTGTTTTCACTGTATTCTGAGTGTCTTTTAACATAGCACTGGCTCTAGGACTGATTAGTCAGACTCAGTTACCACTAGTATCCGTCTGAAAAAGTTGAGGGTACAGGATGATTTTGCAACAAGGCTTCTTTCTGCTCTTCTGTTTGTTCTTTCTGCACGTTATCCTTCTTCCTGCAACTTTCTTCATCTTTGAGGACTTCTGTTGCTTCTTTTTTTTCTTTCTGTGCGTTTTTTCTTTTTTCTTCACATGTCCTATCTCTGTAGGCATAGTTAGAAATTAGCATTTAAAAAACCTTTGAAATTCACAGAAAAAACAATAGGTTTCAGGCACGTTATAGTTAGGAATTAGCATTTAAAAAACCTTAGAAATTCACTGAAAAAAACATAGGTTTCAGGGGCGTTAAAGCTAGCTGGACTTTTCACTCGTACAAAACCATTGAAATTCCTCACATATTACATCACTCATGACATGGTGAGTGACATCACTCATGACATCACTGATGACATCTCAAATGACATCAATGATGACATCACTGATGACGTCATCCTTGTGATAGAGTGGCAGACCTCCTCTCCCCCTAATATAACCTTTGATACACACATTCAAGAATAGAAACTAACATTTTCAAAGCAATGGACATACCAATACCAGTTACAACAACCTATTCAGTAATTCTAAGATCCACATACACATCCACTCATTGACCAACAGTCCTATACAGTCACTCATACATGTACTCACTCATCATATGTACTCATACACCTATACATCCTGTTACACAACGCCACTCAGAGTTACTCACACACATAGTCACACATACTAATGCAGAATCAAACATCCATGTACTTGCATATACAGCTATACACACACCACCACACTTACTTCTACAGAAAATCACTTATAGAAACACGTACTTATTCATACAAGAACTCTTTCAATCTCTCACTCTCACATATACTCACTTATATACACCAATAGTCACATATACTAGTTTAAAACATATGTAGTTACTCATAAAGACACTATTGAGACAGTCATTCACTCACTAACACACCCATGCACACACTCATCCACCCATACAGTTCTGCACACATGCTGTCTTCAACACATACAAACAGTGAGTCCCTCATTCATGCACCTATGCACTATGTAATGCCCCGACCGAACCATACAGACACTCAGACACTCATACTGATACTCAAAAAACCAACTAATAACCTATATAGACACTCATGTAGCTACTCACCAACCCATGCAGCCACTAATACACAAAGATATATATACTGATACAGATATTTACATATTTAAACATTACTCACTAAGCCATGTATTCACTAAGGTACACTTAATCAGTCAGTTATACAATACATTTTTCAAAAACAAATCATCCATTTAGACACTTATATACCCCTATATTCTTCCATCGACCTTGAGATATACATATATAAAACATATGTAATTTTCAGAAAAACACACATTCACTGGATGATGTCATCAGTGATATCATCAGTGATGTCATTTGAAATGTCATCAGTGATGTCATGAGTGATGTCACTGACCATGTCATGAGTGATGTAATATGTGACGTCATCAGCAGTGCATTGCGGGCGCGCGAGTTATAGTTAGCTGAACTAACTATAACGGGGGAATTTCAATGGTGAAAAGTTCAGCTAACTATAACGCCCCTGAAACCTATGGTTTTTTCAGTGAATAGATCAAGATTGCGGAGGCGATCGAAACGCGTCTGAGGCGGACACTTGTCTGACGAATTGAAAATAAAGTGTCATGATTTGATCTTTGAAGCCGCTTGGTGTATTTCTTGGATGGCAGTTTTGAACAATGACTGAAACTCCCTTAGGAAGACGGGAGGTCAGGACTTTGTCTGCATATATATATATATATATATATATATATATATATATATATATATATATATATATATATATATATATTTAAACTCCTCGTTCTGCTGTTTTCTGTTGAAAAAAGACGAGTGTGGACCCAAATCCGTGCTGCAAATGGTTTATTGGTTACACACCACCAGTTAGTCCACCATGACGCGTTTCGGCCGTCCCTCGGCCTTGATCACATGACCTATATATATATATCGCATAGATGCATAGATACATATACATGGAGTGAGGTATAGAATAACTATATTTACTTGCCTCTCTGTATTTTGGATTTCACATTCTGACCTCGATATTCTGTGCAATCGATATTCTGGTTTTGATATTCAGATGCACACTTTGTTATTCTGTGTGACGGAATATGTGGATTCTTTTAAGGTACATATCAAAGCACACTCAAACTACTTTTTACAATCCAACCTTAAATCCTGACAATTGGTTCGGATTTAAAGTAGAAGGGTGTAAAGTTGTAAAATTAGGCTGACCCACAACTTTATTTTCTAACTGTTCAAGCTTTGTGCAATGCAAAGCTTATCAAGTTCTTTAAAAAAAATATTATTAGGCTGTCCTTAGCTCAGAAACCCCTTCCACACGTCGTAACTTTGGTGGTGGATGTTCAGCGTCCACATTCACATTTTGTTTTGCCGGAGAATTTCCTACATGGGACATTCTGCATCAAGAAATCATCACACCGCGAAGGCCTGAATGGATAAACCTTACCTCACGTAAACATAGGAAAACTTATTCTGCTTGATAAAATTTGGGTTTTCCTAATTCCAACCAACTTTATAAGTAAATTTTTTATTTAACTCACTATTTAACTCACCACTAATTTAAATAACTTTACAGAGAGCTTGGAGCATATCCACTAAGAACATTTTGGTTTATTAGGGGTGAACAGTCTGTTTAAACATTTTCGAGATGCAACAATAGTGAACACTACATAGAAATGAAATGTCATTTTACAGGGGAAGTTGGGAAGGTCCCACAATGAATTTCACTATATGATTGAGACAAAAAATTGATAATTCAATTACATTTAAGCAAAAGCACCAGTGAAAACTGCATGGACTTGAAGCAGGCTCCGACATTGACATTCACTCCTCACAGTTACAAACAGGTTGTGTGAAAGGTATTGTTCTAAAGGAGACATTTGTTAGGCATCAGCCAGCAAGACAGGTAGGCATGGCAAAGTACAGGTGATTGGGTGAGCATGGGATGCGTCCATTTGAGGCCTGTAGCCTGGCTGAGGACACTAATTCCTTCCCCAGTTAGAGGAGCCGTACATGGGCTGCCTCTAATGCTCTGAGTGGAGGTTTCACGGTTTGCATCTAGGATCCTGATATGTATTACCAACTCTTTTTTGATCCTGCTTGCATGGTACCTCCCTTTTGGATGCTACAGAGTCCCCAATTTCCAGATTAAGGTCATTTTCTACTCTTTCACATGGAGTAGACTCCTGTATATGACCCTCATGGTGACATCCTGTTTGTGGCCAACATTGCTTGGACGAGAATGCACTTTTCTGATTGATGAATGTTGAAAAGCATGGAAACCTGCCATGTGTACTAGAAATGGAAAATATTTACTTGCAGAGTAACTGTTTGGCATTACTACAGGTGAAGATACAAGTTGAGCTTAATGTGATGAAACAGTTAAGAGACTGCCATATTTAAATGTATCTTAGAAAGCCAAATCACCTCCTTAATAGAACTTGGACTTCTCAGCAAGTAGGTTGTACTTTCCAGCAACTATACCAGCAAATGTAGACATGACTGATATGCATTAAAAGAGAAGGGTTCAGCACTTCTCACCAAAAGCATATAATGACAAAAGCCAAGGGAGTATCATTATTAAGCAATTTGCACACAAAAAAGTTGATCAAGCATTCATGGCTAGACCTTATTAGGATTTTAATTACCACTATGCAAGGCAATTTTTGGATCCTACACTAAAATCCTTTTTTGAAAATAAAGTGTAACATTGTGCTTTTAAATCACATGGGGTCAGGTGTATCGGCCAAAACATGATAAGCTCTGAATTCCACTTAAAATCTCCTATCATCATTTCTCTGCATGTACCTAACTCCTATCTTGCTCCTTTATGCTCTCTCTTACTTTCTCTATTCTTTTCCAATCTCTCAATATTGGTCCCCGCTACATCTCTCAACCTTTTCCCCACTATCTCCTTCTGATTGCTGCTGCATCTATCTTCCCATTCCTGTCTCTCCTGCTCTCACTTGCTTTTTCTATTTAATTTCCTTTCTTTCTCTCAACATTAACTCCTTTTCTAGAACCTCTTCTCCCTACCTTCTTATCTATTCTTTTTTGGACTTCTCAATATTTTTTATTCTCACTCTAGCCCTCATGGACCATGTATTGCAACTGAAACCTTCTCTTGGCTGTGCATGGTCAGCAGCAGCCTCAGCCACCTTTCTTTGACTACTTTGCTTTTCGCTGTTCCCCAGTCCCATAAGTCTACCATCCTGGGGGCATCCTGGAACAGGAGAAGTCCCCTATTATAATGGAAAAAATAAGTCAGTGCAATGTGTCCATCATATCTCTCCAGCTTGTTGTCAATTCTTGTTGGACACGTAATCAGGATGCATGGATTTGGTGGGTTTTAGCTCCTTTAGGGCGGTTGAAGACCCGCTGACAACCACCACACTACTTATACAGTACAGTGGACGTCAACGGTTTATCCACAGTACTGGAAAAGAAAATGTTTCTGGTAAAGACACCAGAAACATTGTTTTTCCCCAAATCAAAGTCATCATGCAAGGGAAATGCTTCCCATGAGCCCCAAGTTTGATTTGTTGTTTTGCTGTCTTGCACAGCACACTGTGCGCACTGACATTACACAGCAAAACAAAAGTGAAAGCAGATTGCGCTAATGGAATCTGCGGGGATCCACAAGTGTCCTACCACACAGCATTCCTACACTTCCTCTAATAATAATAGTACCCCTTTGGTGTGACTGAACTATCACCTTTGAAAGGAAAAGCCCTTAAGACAGAAGACAAGATCAAGAAATTGACTCGCAAATTGACCAATTCTGGAGATATGGGCAGCTGTGGCATTTAGGCCAGGGCTCGGTCAGCACCTGGGGAAACCTGCCAAGCCCAGACATTTCAGAAGACAAGGTCCCTAGGGAAGCCGGGAGTGGGATAGCTTGCATGGATCGCAATACCTTTTCCTATCCAGAATGTCCTGCAAACATCAACCTTTGGCTAAATCACTGATGTCCCTCACATTTCTGTGAACGCAAATGATGGAATCTGTGAGGATCCATATAGTTCCTATCACTAGGGGTGGGCGGAATTTGCGAAATCCACTTTTGCAAATTATCGCGAAAATGTTAAAAATTATCGCAAACACGCGGAAATATCGCGAAGATGCGGAAGTTTTTTTCCCGCATGATCGCGAGATTTACTACATGGTTGCGGCTCGCCAACTTACCCATGTGGTTGCTCGCGGGCGCGACCATCTTGTTTTCAGTTGTCTCGCGGTGCATGATCGCGAGAAGAAAGATGTGATCGCGTGACGCATGACGTCACTGCGGGTGCGAACTGTCGCGAGACAGCGCAAATGGCTAAAAACAATACAACATCTCATGGAGAACGCGACCGGATCAAGAAAACTTGTCGGCGAACGCAGGGATTCAGGTAAGGCGATCGCGCGCGCTCGAGAATGTATTATTTTACAGCGCGAGCATGAAACAAATTATCACCAAGCTGCGGAATGCGAAAATTTTGACATTTTCGCGCTTTCCGCGGAACGTGAAAATGTCAAATTATCGCAATTTCCGCGAACGGAACGAAATTTTAGCCCAGGCCTACCTATCACCCCCCGTTCCTACACTACTTCCAATAAAAATGCTGTCCCAAATCTTCACCAAACATTATTTATTTAGTACATTAATTACATAGGATCTCATAACAGCTATGTATTTGCCATGACCATAAATTGGATAAAGATAAAGCAGAATTTCAGTTGAATCAATACATTTCAAAAAGCGGATTCATACTACACAGATTTTAAATTACAATTTATTAAAATCAGAAAATGTTATTCAATATTTTGCAGAGCCCAGCTTATTGACTCTGGAAGGGTTATCTAGATATTACACAATTTTTTACAGATATTCTGTTATAGCAGCTCCTTGTGACATGGTAAGCTATACTGGGTCATTTCAGATTCACCCTACTGCTAATAAGGGTATTTGCCATCGTCTGCAGCAGGCACATTAATCTTACAAAATATCTGGTTTCTGAAAACAAAATAGTGATCTGTAGCGCAGATACATTATCTTACCAGGCTACATTTCCCAAAAGGCCAGTGTAGGCTGAAGAAGTGTCAGCCAAATATAAGTCATACCTGACTTGTGATAACTCTGCCCCGGCACAATAAGCTAATCAAGGCACCATGCCATATTGGAATCTAGAGTTTCCTGATTGGACATTGCTTCTGAATGACTGGTGTATGTAGTAACAACCACTTACTTATCAGCAATAGAAAATGTCATGAAAGTTTCTGACCTAACAACAACATAACTCAAAGTCCTGTACAGCTGTGCACTCTCTTCACACAACACATTCTTGTTTGACATACCATATGTGAAAGATGAGAAGGGAGTTCAGCTAATGCCCATTGAATTATTGGCCTCCCAGCAGTGACTGAAAACTAGTGCTGATACAACCTTTCAAATCAGTTCCTCACACACAACACTGTGGTGTCCCACAGAGGTCCTCCATATCCCCCCTATTATTCAACATTTAGCTAAACTCTTTACCAAACATGATTAATCATTCATCCTCATCCTGTTACAACTATGTACATGACACCCAAATCATTTTTTTAAATGGATGGTCTGCCACCATATGGCCTAATGAACATGAAGCCCCCTAAACAATATCAAGAGCAGTCAGTAACCTAGGTGAGACCACGGATTTAGACCTATACTTGGTACCACATCATCATAACAACGTAAAACAGTGTGCCTTCTACACAATGAAAACACTACAGGGCTTATTTACAAGCCCCAAACAGCCTATAGGTGCACCCTCATTCACCATACTCAAAATACAACTAATCCAAAATGCTTTGTGTCCTCAAACTTCACTCAAGAGAACACATGACTCCGGTCTTGCAATCACTCCCCTGGGTACCTATAGCTAAAAGGGAAATGTTCAAAGCACTTTCTATTGTTCACAGAGTCTCCAAGGAAAAGTACCACTGTACCTACAAGCTAAATTCAAGCAATTCAAATAAATCACCACCCTGCACTCCAGGCTTGCACCACTTATAATACCACCTTACCATAAGAAATGTGTAGTAGGCATTCCTTTCTCAGCATAAGCCACCAAGTTCTGGAACACATTCTAAGTCAGCATTTGAAGCATCTAGGACCATGTACACTTCAGAAGAAGATTGAAAACATGTGTATTTCCAAGACAACTACATCACCACACATCCGGGCAACAGAACCTGGAAAGACAGTTGCACCCTCAAGATCAATCGTTACAGACTGGAAACAACCCAACCAGCTATCTACTTTTGATAAGCAGGTATGTTAAGGAGAACTGTCCTATGCTTCATGGGGTACTATATAGTATTGTACGTTCATACAGATCATTTCTGCTTCACACTAATACTAATACTATAACACTCAGCAGTCTGCAGCCAACTGTAACTTACACCTCTTACATTCAATGAAGGCATATATGCCAAAAGTGTTGTCCATCACCAGTACTGTGCAGCCAGTAAACCTGCAACCACTAAATTAACAGAATTGGAATAACTGAAGAGCTCCATCACACATTGCGGGTCAATCGGTGGACTTTAATCTAGTCCATGACTACAGGTCCCAAATATCTAAACTCTATGACCGCTTACTTTCATCTCCCAATAGCTTTAATATATGAGATGATAATAAATGCTCATCCAAGCAAATCTTGTCAGTTCTCTCTCCCTCCACAAATGGCAGCTCTGGCCCACAGACTATACATTAGGATGCAGATTTACTTAGATTTTGTGTTAGGGTAATGCCACTTTTGTGGTGCAGCAACGATGCAAAATCACTTTTGGTATTTACTAAGCCATGCAAACCCACTGTGTTTGGCTTTGTGTCGTTTAGTGAATACAAAGCAACGCAAGGCAGTGCATATCTCTGTCTTGCGTTATCTTGCATTGGGAAGGGTTCCATGGGGGGAGCATGGGCGTTCCCATGCATCAACCGATGGATTTTGGCGCATTCCCAGATTTACTAAATCTAGCAAACTTGGGAATTCATCAAAATGCTACACCTTCCCCAGTGAGGCATAGCAAAATAAAATATCTTAATTTCTCCTTCTTACTTCCTCATTCTATGTCTGCAGACATAGAAAACGAAATGCCTCTAAGGAATGTTTTTGTACAAAAACAATCCTGCTCATGATACAGATACCTTTGCACCATGCTACAAGGCTTCCTGCGTAGGCGCTAGGCAGCACACAGTGTGCCAGAGCCAGGAGACAGCAGAAATTTGCCATATCTTTGCAAATATGGCGCATTTCTGCTGTGTGCCTTTCACGCGGTGCTGCAAGTTGCACTGCTGTGTTACGTTGCGTTGTATGAAATGTAATCAAATCTGCCACAAAATTTCTGATTGGACTCCCCAGTGCAATAACCAGCTAAACAGATCATAATAAAACAAAATGTCATAAAGGGACCTGCAAAGCTGTTTGATGCGGCCAGCATACTGAAAAACAATAAACTGAGCCTCTGTTTGTCTCACACTTCATTATTCACCACACAGCTATGCGCTGTCTCCTCTAATAAGATAACCACACCTTCGTGGTCATCACACATGGCATGGAAACACTTTCCACAAAGGATCACAAAACAAGGACAACACCCTTCCAACCGCACACCATTCTATATGGCGTACTTTGCTGCCATGTAGGAAAGCGCTTCATTGCCACACATAGGGCTAAAAGCACTATACAAATGTACAATTCAATATTTATCATTTGTGGATCACCAAGATTTGTTTTTATCTTTGTTTCCATCACACTTCAGAATTAAAAAGCAAAATGTGCTTCATTAAATATATGTTGAAATATTTGTATAGTTCATTTACTGATATTTCATTTTGTGAATTAGAGACAAACTGACATTCTACAGTATTTCCTTTCACACTCCCTGTATGCAAGGCCACTGGAATTAAGCGATTTGGCAGCCTCTGCATTTTCCTCATAGTTATGAATTTGCAACATTTGCCACATAAGCCATCATCTGCTGCACAATCTGCAGATTTAAAAAAAGAAACATATTTCATTTTTAACCAAAAATGTTGCAACATGCCCTGCCAATCAGTGGAAGGTCCTTCACAAAGGTTGACTGGTCACCTTTTAGTTACTTACAGTTGTATTTGGATGTGTAACTGGTAGTGATGAAGTGAAGCTTTTGCCCAGAAAGTGCTAACGTGTAAAAATGACAAAATAATGAAGTGATACTATCACCAAATGTGCTGCATTAAGTGACACATAATTTGTGTTGTCTTGCCACATGATTTAGTCAAAATTGCCACTTAATTTAGGCCTCTCATGCCGCATAATACCAGTGGCTCTGCCTGTACCCCAAAAAAAGTGTCACAAAGTTCACTTTACAAATTTCTCTTACTTTGCAGTCAAAGAAAGAAAAGTAAACAAGATCTCCACTTCAAATAATAAGAAGCAATTAATCAAAAGACAGCCTGACTTTTAACCTGTATTGGAACACTTAGCAAATGTAACAAGATGAAAACAAAATCTAGAAGCATTTTTATTGCTCATTCACCTTCTGACCTTCCGCACTTCTATACTGTGCCACCTGTCTTGGTCATTTGGGGGGGCAAAGATTATTGTGGGCTGGCCAGCAAATGGCCCCCCATGGCTACAGCTCTGCTTCCGAAGTGGAAATGGCAGCCATCCAATTGAGCAGGTCAAAGCAACAAACATGCTCCTCACTTCCAGTTGGTGATAGGACCGTCTAGGGAGAACCTGTCTTGACTTTGATGAAACTAAGATCCAGGAGACGCTGTGCATCTGCACAGGGATTAACTCCAGCCCCTGTCCCCAACTCTGCGCTATACACAAGCCGCATACCCAAGGAACAGTCCAGGTTATTTGCAACTAAGGGACCCATCAACAGTTCAACATCCAGGGCAGGGTGAGATGGTGTAGCCAGGCAGATATCAAGGGGCCTACTGAAAGGGGCACCAGATGCAATGAAACACGTTGCACATAGGTGATATAAGAATATAGGAAGGTTAGTCAAAATTCAGCATCTACAGCGTCCAAGGGCACCAATTTCAAAATGTTGTAGCATTCGCTCACAGTACAGCTACAGCAATGCCTGTCTGGCCAGGACCACAGATGGAGCAGCCATTGCCTAATAGATGGAACAGCATGATGATGCTACAAATCAAGAGGCGCATCAGTGGGAACCCACAAAATACGCTGGAAAAAATAGAATGTATAAAAGCTGGGACTATTCCAAAAACTGTTTGAAATGGTGTCACCAGGCCGGAGCCAACAGGTTAAAAAAATTGTGCCAGGCCTGGGGTATCAGACACATTAAATATTTGATGTAATAATTCCCTGAAATGTAGGGGTAGATTTGTGTTTAACAATGACTGTATTTCAGTAGATGTTCTCGATACCTGCAATTCGAAGGTCTCACACGCTGAAGTGAGAGACACTTCTTTGAAACAATAGCGCTTTGAGTCTGCTTAGCTTATTGAGATCTATTTTCAGAGTTGGAATGGAAGGCCACAACAAACTATTTACATTCCCATGCGGAGGGAAACAGGACATTGTTGCAACAAGTAACTAACTGGGTATCAGACACCACATGCGGGATTCCCGCCGCAGACCGCAACAGTCCTGATTATTAAAAATGACATAACTGCCATTCGAAAGCAATTTGAGTTTGGAAATAATTGAGGGAACAGGAGTTCTTTAAAAAATAAGCCAAATTGGGGGCAGAAACATTGCAGGCACTGTAGATGTTTACTTGTTGACACACAAGGGAATGACTGGCAGTGGAGTCGAATTCCTCCCCTGTAAGAAAAACTTATCTTTCAGCCCATTGACAACAATATGTAAAAGGGAGGGACCATAACTCATGTATGCAACTGCTTCAAGGGGTTCATATCTAACTACGGGGAAGTGTTAAATGGAGGCAGTGAAGAGCAAAATCGAGATGGGCAACAAGATTCTCCTGTGTTTTAATCAAACCGCTGAATGAGTTTCAGCGACGGTGAAGGGAACTACTGTCTTTCATAGCCACGGTTTCTTGTTTGCGTGTTAACTTGAAGGGTGAGATCAATGTGCTACAGTGTAGATAATGCCAAAGAACGCACCCATTTTTAAGCATTTGCAGTGTCCAACCAAATTGCACAACTGATCTAATTTGATTCGGACCATGATATCCGGTAGACACTTCATTTTGTACAATATCAATAACAGAAGACACAATATTATCTAAAGTATAAATGTGAGATGATAATGTATTAATACAGATATCGACAACTGCAAGCACTTTATCCAAATTATCCTGATCAATTTGGTGTAGGTGTACAGCAGCATTCATTTGTGACAATTTCCAAAATTCATTATATGCAACATAAACAAATCATTTTAAACGGAGGAATTTTGGACCCAAAAGGAAATCAGAAAGTTTTATGTCTTCCGATAGAGGAGAAAGATGTTGTGTCAGGGCAACCACCGTGGAATGTTCTAACTAATGTTGACATAATTTGCCTACGGAATAAGTAGTAACGGTATTGGAATGTGGTGTTTGTGGTAGAGTGGATCAGGTCTACATAATGTTAACCCTGAAGTAGTGTTTATGAAACGAGAATGGCAAACATTTGAGTCTGTCAGCCACAAAGCCCACCCAGTTGGAAATATCATAGAACAAATAAATGTACTGTTTCTAACAATTTAGTTGATCTTCAGTATAATTTGTATAAGATTGCCAGTTATCAAAAAGGGCCAAGGATGGAATAGTGGGAGTATTCAATTCTATAATCTTAGCCAACCCCAACCAAGTAGTTTGTTGGACTGTGTCATTAAGAAAGAGGATCTGAGTAGGTATCAGACATGCATGGAATAGAGATTCTACGACTTGGACCTGACAAGACTTAGTGCCCCAAACCAATTTCAAGTCAATATTGTCCTTCCAGTAATCATATCTTTCCAGGGTTAGGTTTTCAATAAAAAAGGGATGTGTGTATTAACTTGTCCTGAGAAAGCATATAGTTTTCTAAAAGAGTGGGAACCAATTTAAAATAGTATGATACCGGGACCGAAAGGTTATAACATGGAATACATATGGTACCTGTAGGGTCTACGTAGGACCCAATACATCGAATGGTACTTCATCCCTTACAACACCATCAGTAACTGGGACCACTGAAATGTTAACAAGGGACTGATCTCTTTTCATTTTATGCGAGGAGGAATGTGGGCCAACACCCCGTCGACAAGTTCTGCAGCAGAACATTCTGGGAGGTAGTGGCCATTAATCAAAAGGAAAAAAACTGTCACAAATCCAATGCACATAAACAGAAATACCATGGAATACATGATCCAGATATACATCTAAGGTGGAACCTAATAAGTGCATTTTAACCAGGAGATGAAAACACAAATCCGCTCTGGTGGTGGGGATAAAACTGAAGACAATGAAGAACTGTACGAAGAAAAATTATCTTGATCGATATAGTAAGCAGAAGAACTCAGCTGGAATAACAGAGGCTGGACTTCTGGATGTAAACCTGAGGTTGTGTTTGCAAATATATATAGGAAACTTGTTCCAACAAAGTGAAGTAGTTTAAAAGCAATTGTCGACACATATATATATAACTGTGCACTATGCTGTTATAATGACCACATATGACCCTGGGAACAACTCAGTTATTTATCTTTTTTTATTTTCTTGTTTATCAATATGATTTGGTACAATACATAAATTTGAGTCTTTTTCAGTACTTTTTTGTACAGATTGCTCCCATAATGAATACTAAATCATTGTATATATACATTGATCAATAACATTCTATTCAATCTCGGCCGTAATGATTCATTAAACATGGCTCTTTTCGATTTGATTGATCATCTATATTTCAAATATCAACAAAAAAGTGTTTTTATTAAAACATGGCTCAATTTAGATCTACGCGCGTTTCGGCGTTCAGCCTTCCTCAGGCAGCCATGATTCTTAGGTTCCTTTTAGCAATGGATCAGATGCCGGCAATGGCGGGCTATGTAGAAAAGCGCAAAGCGTGCTCCGACACCTATTGGATAGCACAAGCTGGCGGAGAATTACATCAGTGCATCTAGCGTTCTGGGGTATCGATGCTTCCTACGTCCGATATTCGTTTGAGCAAAATCCTCAGCTTGCCCTTGAAGCGTCTTGTGTTTTCAATAATATTGAAAATATATGTGGAGTCACAAGGATTTAAATACGTGCCTCAATCACACAGGCAGGTGTGTTATGTAATGGCAGGACACTTTAATGATTGTTACCGGATCCCCACACTGTGACAACCGGCTACTCCCAAGGGTCAAGGGGTTAGAGTTTCCACTTCTCATGCGCTGCTTCGCACCGCGATCCGGTTCTGCGAACTCGTCAGTCCGATAAGAGGCCGCTGCATCCGTTTCCGTGATAGCAGCAGAGACGTATGTAAACCTGAGGTTAGCACTTCTGAAGAAAACTCGAGGGGTGGATCAGAATAAACGATTTCCAATGTGGAGTGTGGAGAAGGTAAAACAGATACCAGGTCAACTGAAGACTTGACATCCCCCTCCGGCAGTTGGAGAGAATCAGATGGAGTGGAGCTCACAGGCAGTAAGGGAATATGCCATCCTGGGACAACCCGAGGCATACTATTGAGTATTGGTCATATGATGTAACTTGACATGTTCAATGGAATCAAAGCACGTGTCTTTGTATCCAGGTAGTGAAGGTCAAATCACAGTGTGGGTACCCTGAAGACCAAGCACTGGAATAGGAGCAGAATAGGAGGGACAAAATCCCTTTTTGATTGTCACCTTTTCACAAACCAGATCACTAACTTTAGGAAGCCAGTCAGAAACAGGAATCAGAACTGCTGCATCCGATGGCAAAGTCGAGGGCAAATGGGTTTTGGCCAGAGCATCACAACACTTTTGTAGATCCTGTAAGACAGCACAGTGGTTATCTAGACTATCAAGGTCTGGAAAAAAACAAGATGACGAGCATATCATACGGGGTCCCTCCACAGGGGCGGCTCCTCCACTATGGCAGAGGAGCGTCACCCATTGCTTTCTTGCAGTGCATGAAGCAGAAACATAAAATGGTAAAACTACCAGTTGATGTTTCTGGTGCTCGCACTGTGAGAAAGCAGAATTGTTTGGCTGGGGGTGGGAGGGGCTGCTCCAGGGCAGGGGAGAAGTGGCTTGTCCACTGCTGATGGAGCTGACTGTTTGGTCGTCCCTCTAGGGCCAACCAAACTAGTCATGGGCGCTCTGCCTTTTCTCCATGTAGGCTGCATGCAGTCTACATGGAGAAAATGGCCGCCCCATAGGCACCTGGCTTGTCAGCATCCCGACCAATCACAACGCTGCCATTGCAGCATTGTGATTGGCTTAGGGGAGGAAAGGGAGGCTGCCTGCTTCCTGTTGCTGCCAGAGACAGGAGAGCAGAAGAGGCACAGTTGATGCAGCACTGGGCCTGCGAAGGTAAGTTAACCTTTTTATTTTTAATTTAAATTAACGCGCGACCACCCCCCTCCACCCACGAGTCATGCTGGCCGCGACTGTCCGTTCACCCAGAGATCTTCTTGGGAGATTATTAACATCATGTTGAACCTCATAAAGGTGAGTTAACCAGCCACAGCCCGTGCCTAATACCCTTGCTGCTAATGATTGCTTTAAGTCACCGTTCATCCGCTCCACAACAGAATTGCCCTCAGCCTATATGGAGACGAGAAATGCACCTGCACTCCCTGAAACGTCATTGAATCATAGTAAGCCTTAGAGGCAAAAGCCGGACCTGGTCTGAATGGCAAACCTCACAGGCATATGTTACGACAACGACATGCAAATCCTTTATAACAGTGCGAGCGTCAGCAGAGTGTTGCGGCCAAACACAGAGGAACCTAGTGCAAGAATTCACTGCAACCAAAATGTATTTGAAAGCATTATCAGATATAAGGGGACCGCGGTGATCACGATAAATGCATCCAAAAGGATGATTCGAAATGAAAAGATGAGTCTGAGGCAGCCGCACCACAGTAGAACTCTTGATTTGTTGTCAAACTTCACAAGGACATATCTGCGAGCCTGCTGGTAAAACCCCTGCCACCAATAGCGTTGTTATAAAAGAGAACCAGTAGCCACTATTCCCACATGAGTATAAGCAATGCCTTCATGGGCAGCTACTATAAGAGACTGTCTGCCGTCAAGGTTGGGACTCAAGTGATCAACAACCGTAGGAATGGATATAAAAGGTGCTTTGTCAATAGTTAATTGATAATTATATCGAGAAGGAAACCCCAGAGTAAAAGGAGTATCCTCCCTACTATTGGCAAAATGTCATCGTCAATTTAAGTCGTAGAACGAGTAACTGTGGCTACTTTAACTGTGGCTACTGCAGATTTGCCTGCTTCATCAGCCATCGAATTTCCAACAGTGTGTACTCTCACACGTTGATGTCCCAATGTATGTACAACATGTGTAAGTGGCAGGCGTTCATTAAGAGCAGCCAATTGAACCCAAAGCATTTTATGCTTTATCGTTCTACCTTTAGAATCCTAAAAATAATTTTGTTCCCCCCAAAAAAATTGTAATTGGAAGATTGTACACAATAAAAGGAATTACACACAACAAGGGTGGGTAATTCAATATCAGCATATTCAGGAGCTAAAAGCAGAGCTCGCATTTCGGCCAACTGAGTCATGCAGTCCCCAAGGGATTGGGTATGAACCAAAGTAGAGTGAAAAACTCCATCTTCCATTGTACCTACGACAATAGTGCAAGCTGAAGAATAAGTCTGCTTAGAACCAATGGCCGGTTATGCCAAACCATCAGTGTAAATGATACATTTGTGCTGATCAAGAGGAAGAACTGAAGAAAGGAGAGGGTGAACATGTTCATTGTAAAGAAATTCTTGTGTTTGCAAAGAAGGGCCAACGTCAAAGCCAAAGGTCATTGAATCCAATGAGAATGCAGAGCTTTAGAATTAGGAACACTAGCTTTCAAGACCGGCTCTAAGGCGGGCACAGGTTGATTGACATAAATGTATTTACCTTGTGCAAGCGGGCATTCTTTTAGAACGTCCATTCGCACAACAGTCAGAAGTTTTTCAGTAGGAGAAAAATGCAGTTCTGCACGCGGATTAAGATGGGATTTATAATTGATTGGAACTGTGTCCTTCACAATAAAAGTTACAATAGTGAAACCGATCACACCTAGCAAAATCTGGATGACCAAATTGATAGTATTCAATCTAGTCCGTAAATATTGCGTAGCAAGCAGGTCTGACTGTAAAGCGTGCAACACCGCAAAATGTTCCAGAAGACAAGAGGAAGCAGAAAAGAATGGGTGTATCAAAGCATAAAGAGGTTTGATACGCTTTGCGTAGACAGGAATGTAAGTCCTGCTAAAATTTAAGAAACCCAGAAGAGACTGCAATTTCTTAAGGGTAGATGGAAGTTGTAATTGAGCACACATCTCCAGTAAATGGGGTGCTAGACTCCTACCCTCATTTGTTAATTCAGAACCAAGAAAAAGAACGTCCAGAAATGCAATCTGCAACTTTGCAACATTGAATTTGTAGCCCAGAGCAGCGATTCACGTGATGATGTGATCCACACGCGGTGAGATGGGGATTTAATTCATCATCTGTCAGGTATATGTAATCGACATAGGAGAAAGCATCAGGATCAGCTTCATTCAAAAGGGACACAATATGTGCTGCAATCACCCCGGGGCTATTCATATATCCCATGGGCAGTCTTGCATATCACCTCTGGGATCCAAGGGCGCTGAATGAGGACAAGTCCCAGCCCTCAGAAAATTAGTTATGACTGAAAAAGCCATTTGAAATATCCAAAGTAGTTTTAAACTTCTTACGCACAATATTATTGATCGATGCTGTACTATACGTGTTTTGCACTGCAAAAGTATGGGTGCGACCATCAGGTTTCAAAATCGGAAAGAGAGGATTATTCATTGCAGAGACACAGAGTTCAATTACACCTTGATATTATATTTGAGTTAGAATCTTTTTAACAGACGCCTTAGTGTCATGTTCAATTGGATATTGAGGTTGTGGTTGAGGAGTAGAACAAATGGGGAGAACATACCAAGGAGAATCCTCATCCCAACCAGCTTAGGTGCGGTGTAAGGCAGGGGAAAAGAAAAGAGCCCAATAAGAAGCATAAGCATGCTTAGTCTCATCAGGTACATATTGGGAAAAGGAAGGTAAAATCCCATCCTTGCCTCCAGGACAGGCAAGCATACACGGGGGAAGCCAATTGACCTTCACTAGTAAAATGTCATTAGAAGACATTAAGTTGTTCAAAAAAATAGCATTTATGGTACGCTTAATGTCACCTTCAATCTGAATGTCTACATCATAAAGTCTATCAGGAAGAGCTACGCGGGTATCTGCGGTTTCAACAGTGTCAGTTGCTTTTGCCTTCAGAACCTGGTGGAGTATCTGGCTCACTACGGTAACTTCTGCCATGCTGCCGAGGAGAGTCACCGCCTAACTCCTGTCCAAGAGGATGGTTCTTACCATCTGGGGCATATTTCATTGTTAATGTGGCAATTATCTTCTTCTGGAATCGAGCTCTATATGGAGGTAGTTGCTTCACATCAAAAGAGTACTGCGGGTCCCACTTAAGTTGCGTGGACTCGCCTTGTCTGCACTCTTGCCATTCTCCTTGGTCATTCGCTTGATCAGACTATTTCTGAAAGGAATGAGGAGAATGAGGAATTTTAGAGCGATCACGTACATCATTCCTACGTTCAGAAACGTCCTGTGGTGGTGACCCACCACGATACCTGGCTTCTTTTGCTGCTTGGATTCGTCCCATGTCTTTTTTGGATAGATAGGACAACTCCCTTTTTTAAGAGGGGGCTTACCCTGAGACTGAGTAGAAGGTCTAACCGCCAAGTTGTTGCATCCCAAGAATGTATTAACATCACCAATAATAATCGGCAACTCATGTCCCTGATCAATGTCAGCTAACACCGGAAGGCATTGACGAACCATCAAAGATGCTGCTTTACCTTTTATATTAGAAAGAGTAAATTCAGAGACTATGGGAAAAATACCCATCAGCTTCAGCCCCCCAATCTAGGGCTGCCCCATGTTCATTCTGTTCTTGATTGAGAATGCTCAGAACAATGCTCATCGAGGGGGTGCCATAATAGAGCAAATACACTGAGGCAAACACCGTCCCCCAGGTGTTGCAGTTGGCCAAAGGAGGAATTAGACCACTGGCAAACATAAAGTAAGGAACCTGTGTTTCTGTACAGGACTCGTAAGAGGGAAAACTGCATCAAGCTGATCAATTTTCTGAGCAACCCAAAAAGGAAAGTCCTCATGATTCTGAGGGCATTTGTCTATCACCAAATTAATAATAACGGGCCTAATAACAAGACCCCCTCTGTGTGCAGCCATCACAGGAGGAGCAGCACCAGGCAGAGCCACTAGAAAAACATGGGCAACAAATTGGTCCAGGGGTCTATAAAGGAGAATAACCTGAGCATACAACAAACAAACTTCTGCCAAATTAACATTGAGATAATTAGGATACATAGTAAAACCGTCCAAAACAGGCCATGGGGCCAATTCCAACAGAAGCCATAGGATGGGGTAGGGCACCATTTAATCACATCTTGTGCTCCCAGGCCATACAAGGAACTTCAACAACCGCATAAGGGCATAAGGGCAAGAAGCCGTTGGAACTGCAGCAGCAGTATCAGCATGAAAAGAATTATCCTTTTCATCCACAGTGGGAAATGTAACCCAGGAGTAAAACACCTCAAAACAGTACGCAGGATCTGCTTCGACCACAAAAACAATGGGAGACCACCATTGGGGACTCCATGCTGCAACAAATGTTGAGGAGCCACTGTGCAGCAATGAGCCGTAATCACAACCGGTTGAGCCATGAAGCTGAGGAAAGGGATTCAGAGGGTAGCACAAAAATGGGTAAACCAACCTTTTAAAATGTAAGCTTGAAAAACCTACAGCAATAGGTGATCCCTATAAACTGAGGAGGCAAAGCCCACCCACCACAGAAGTCTCCAGGTACGGTGTGAGGGTATTGTGGACAAGCACAAGCGCTACTTAGGGGTCCCGTGTAGAAGTACCCATGAGCCCTGGACTGACTAGCTATAGTATCTCACTTTCCCCCATCCACTCACAGAGAAACAAGTGATGAGACACTCCAGAACACAACACTCCCAACTCTCTCCGGAATCGTGGTTATGGGACACACCCTTTCATTCTCACACTTGTACTAGTCCACAATAAGTTCTGACAGAGACACGCGGAAAGTTTAAAATGCTTATTTTAACTATTGTGCTCTAGTATGCAGTATATGTGCCACAATAAGTAAGAAAATGCTTAACACACATACGGTCAGCAAGTAGTCCATAGATCCTAAAAGGAGATGTCATTATATATGATAATGTAGCCTAATCTCCCTCCCCTTCTACAAGAGCAAAATTAATATATATCGTAAGATCTCTTGGTGTGGACAGCAGACCCCGTACCTTAGCATGCACGATGAAAGTTCTACATCTCAGGTACTGTAACAATCTCTTCTCTGGAAAGATCCCTCTCCAACTGTGTGTTGTTACCTGTGCATACCTATATGATAAAAGTACGTGTTCTCAAACAACAGCTGCATTCGCGTGTTTTGTCTACATGCTAGGGTCTGACCAGAACAGAATAACAAGGGGCATTGTTGTTTCACCTTGTCTACAGTGTTCAGACTAAATACCAGGAAAGAACAGAACACGAAAACAACAGCAGGATCTGTGTGAAAGTACAGTGTGACACAAAGCAAAATATGTTTATAGAGTAACTTGCGCAAAGCAGAGGACCATATGCAACATGCTCATGCTAAACATAGGGAAAACGACAGTGGGCCTGCACGGGACAGTTCTAGCTTTAAGCCAAGGCTTGGAATCTAAATCTTGTCACCTTGTGGTGCTCTGCTCAAGACAGATGAGGCTCAGCGGCCTCCTAGCAAAACACATGGATCTTTCCAATAAAGGGGCTCAACAATCTTATGCAGAGCATCAAGCAAATCATTACAACAATGACCTGTTTTCAAATTTTTTACCAGATGCGGTACCTGAAGAATACTGACTCTAAAGAGATGAAGGGCTGTGTACGGAGTTGCATCTCCCAAAATAACTGTCAAGTGAAGTACAGAGACAAAAATATTAAACTTATCACTGATGATAAATTCATAAAAAACAAAGCCTTTAACAAACCCCGCAGAGCACACAAATGTCAAAAATACCAATTCTAGCTGGAGCTGAAGATGAAACTGACAGTTAAAGATGAATGGGCAACTGAAGAAAAATGGTCTGGGCCATACTGATGCTTGTATTCGTCCTCAGATCGGTGTGAATTGCTCAGGAAGCAACCAGAAGTTCAGATCTACAAATATTTTCCTAAATACTGTACAGTGGAAGTGCAGTTAAGAGAGAGGAAAGGAATTTTTCCTTCTAATATCACCAAGAATTTCATCAAGCAAAGAGCTACTGAAAAGAAGGCCTGTGATTCAGGCAAACACAGAAAGAACATACTGAAACAGTACAACAAGATAACAGAAAAGAAAAAGTTGTCTAAGTTCTATGAAGGCCATGAGTAGGAGAAGCATATCTGAAGCATTGATAGCGAATCCTGTTTTAGGTTTACACCTATAGTAACTCATAAACCCCCATCAAAAGGGAAACAGCCCTTATCAGTGTAAACACATAAACACTGATAAATACCTACACAATCACAAACTAAAATACCATTCAAAGAAAAGAAACTGAGAAAGAATGAGGCATTTGTATTTCTACCTGAAGGAACCAACACAAGTAACGTCATACAAGGTTGCAGCAAGAAAGACTGGTCTCAGATTATTCTGCTGGAGTTTTTTTTCTTTAGGAAAGTCACTATAATATTGTTTCTCCCTTCCCTTTTGTTTCCTCAAATTTTGTGTACTTGAATTAAAAGTGTGGGGTTTTAGAAGCATGTTTTATGTTTTTATGTCCCATCTAATTATTTTTATACATTCTTTAGTATCTCAGAATATCACAAAATAGTACAATCATATTTGATTTTTTGACCGTGTTTAATTTTTCCACTAATTGATGAAATGGCTGGCTCATGGTAATGATGGGCAATGTGTACTATCACATTTGCCAAGATACACAGAATGGATGATCAAACCCTTTGATACATCAGCTACCTTTTCTACCAAGTCAATGTTGGTAGCAGGTCAAGTGCAAAATGCTCCAGGCTTTAAATATTCAATGTGAGGTGTAGTGACAGGTATCTGTTAAAAGGTGATAAATGACTTATAGTGAGACATTTGCTAAAGGGCCACATGGAGGCTATGAATGATCACACAACAGTAAAAGTACCAAAATGTATTCAGACAAAGAGTTCATAAAACAGAAGCAAGCATGCTTAGAGCATTAGGTTTTAAATACCCTGGAATACAAGGCTACCAATTAATCTGGAGCAATACAGCATTTTAACATTTCCCAAGGAACTATGCTCTTGGCGGGGTTGGCCACCCATAATATTCAGTAAGGAGGAGGCCAGGAATTTGAGTATTAAAAGATTTGACTGTATAATTCTTACTTTTTAAATCTATTAATAGTCCAGTAAACCATATAGAATCCTGACAGAATGAATACAAGAGGTAATGAGATGTGAGAGAGTGTAATGAGATGTGTGTGAGTGAGAATTCAATACACATACTTTCTATACTTAAAACAGTCTCACATAAGTCCATTAGAGACATTGCCATGCACACTAAATATGCTGCATTACTTCTCCTATAAATTAAATATGTGCTTTATCTAACAATAACTGAAAAAAACAACATACTTTTGTAAACACTGAAAAAACACAGTTTGTGTCTATTTTGCGGTTAAGCAGCTGAATAAACACTGATAAACACTTATTTCAAAAGCTTTGAAAAATACTGAGAAAGAAACGTCTGAAATCCACCAAAAATAAAACACTGAAAACAGGACAGCCAAAGTATGTTTTTTTTTTATAATCCATTTGTACCTTGTTAGGCAATAGAAATAGTGGAGAGAGAGAGAGAGAGAGAGGGCTAAATGATGGTAAATTGAATTCTGTTTTTACCACAGCGGAGACCTATGAAAAGATATGTAAAACGTGAACAGAGGTGAAGTCGCCGCATCATCCTGCTAAACTTCTCAATGGTCTTCGACACTGTCTCCCATGGCACAGTCATCGCTAGACTCTAGGACTCAGAAATTTAAAGGTCAACCCTGAGATGTATTGCCTCCTTCCTTCTTCTCCAACAGAATTTAATGAATCAGACTTCCCTCTTACACCGCCGAACACAAGAAGCTAATTTGCAGAGTAGCCATGTTTCCTCCTTAAGACCAACCCTGCTCAGTCTGTACAAGGCACCCCTCACCCACATCGTAAGAGCTCACAGCATCATTATTGTCTCCCACACCCATAACACTCAGCTCATCATCTCCCTTACCGATGAAAACAACATCACCAGGACTAACTTCACCTCCTGCATGACCAACCTGGCCAACTGGATGAGAGAGAACGGCTTTAAACACAACACAGTTAAACGTAGATCCTGATATTCAGAAACAAGAGTTCCCCATGAGACTCGTCCTGGTGCCCAACAAAACTAGGTCCCACGCCGATCTCCACAGAGTACGCCAGAAGCCTCTGTATTATCCTAGATGACAAACTCACAATGAATAAACAGGTTAATGCTCTGAATGCATCCTGCTGCCTCAATCTTCGAACGCCTATTTTTTTTTCAAATGGCTCCCTATCCACACAAGACACATTGTCGCCCAGACGTTCATAAACAGTAGAGTAGACTACAGCAATGTGCTCTACAGTGGCATCTACAACCATCTCACACATAAGACTCCACACCATCCAAAACACTGCCTCCAGACTCATCTTAGTGGTCCTTAGAAGCACTCACATCACCACTTACCTCACTGAACTGCACTGACTACCCATCCAGAAGAACTGCCAATTCAAGAAGCTCATTCATGCCTACAAAGCGCTCCACAACACCGGACCAGCATACCTCAATGACCAACTTCAACTCAACCAACCTTGCAGACAACTACACTTTACCTCTCTCACCCTCTTCTGGGTCCCCGCATTCACAGAATCAAGTCATAAGTACAAGCCTTCTCCTTCATTGTTGCCAAGGGCTAGAATGAACTTCAACACATCAGGATAGTTACTTCACTTCTCGACTTCTACGAGAAACTGAAGACCTTGCTGTTCAACTAGGAGCTCCTCCCGGCCTGTCCTCCATAACATAACAAAACAAGCTACTAACTGAAACATTGTCCTTTATATCCCAAAGCAGGGATAAAAAAAATTACACAAAAGGAGTGTTGAGGGATTTCTTTTTAATTGAGAAACAGGAGTAATAACTCACAATACCGCACTCGATAGGAAGTGCTTGACCACTCTCTGACATGCATTTTGAGATGTAAGCTATAATGTAGTTTTAACTGAGTTAATACAATGTGTATTTGTTTTTGGAATAAAAAAAAACAAACCTGTTGTTGCCCCTGAAACTGAAAACATGCTATATTTAGAAAATAAGGGCCAGATGTACAAAGCCTTTTTAGGTCTCGCGAGCCAAAGGCTCGAAGAGACATTTTATATGTGGGCTCCAAAAATTGCTACCAGGCCAGCCTAGAGGTACAGTGCATGTGCGCGGGCGCGCGCGCCGCGCTTACTTTCACTTTCGCGGCCGCACGGCCGCTTTGATCGCGTATTCTTTTCAATTCATGAGCCCCCCCCCTTCCTGTTCAGCGATAATTGACACCTCCAAGAGGCAGTGACGTGCTCGAGCGCCCTGCTGCGGCTTAGCCATGCGTTCATCCCCGCCAGCCCTGTAACACACTCCGTGCTTACTTGCACGTCTCTCGTGTTTTTCCCCACGGTTTTCACTAGTATTTAACCTGCTCCTCTGCCATCCGCCACTTCGTATCACCAGACAGAGCAGAAGGCTGCAGTTATCGTGTTCCTCGGGTACGTCTAACATACGCTCTACATCTACCGAAGCCTTTACCAGCCTTTCGATCTTAGCTTATTGCTGGCCTTAGTATTGCATGCTTGGCTGCTTTTTATTATTTTTATTACTTACGCCCTTTTCGGCCCTCGTTTGTACTGAGTTTAGTGCTTCCCGCCCATACGGTAATTCTACCGGCATCAAACCTGGCCCGGTTAGCGCCTGTACTTTTTGTTTCTTTTTTCTTAAAATAAACGTTCTCCCGTAACTTGTACATGCAGTGTCATGCTTATCATACGAGGCGCACCATGCCTCATGAGCTGACCTAAGACTTTCTTTCATCCCACAGGCCGGGAGGCTTTACATCACTTGGGCCACCAGCGCGCCACCATATACCGCGCACGGATCCATTATCCTTGTAAAAGCACGATCTGTGCTTTCTAAATGCGCCTTATTTTTGATAATCACATTGCACTACTGTGCGCCGCCTCCCCCTCGTATTATATCTAATGATGTTTAATCAAATCACGGGGCTTTGCCCTTTTATTATGTACTGATTATGATCGGTTTGAACGTACGGGGACATCGTTCACTGCACCCTTTCACGTGCAATCTCGGCTTTCCTGAATGCGCCCAATCATTGTTTTTCGCATCCCACTGTTGTGCACTGCCCCCCACCCCCCTTGTTAGGTCTCGCTATTGTCAGAGGTCAGCCATTTATGAAGGGCCGTATAACTTCCTCAAGCTGCACCCACATAAGTTATTGTAAACGCCCTCTTTAATGATCAGTGAGAAGAAAAACCACACCTAACGCCAATCCCTTCAGGACACAAATACACCCAGACTACTGTCAACCCAAGCGAGTGAAATAAGAAGCAATGCACAGCATGCACACACGTGGTAGAAAGCAACACAAACAGAATACGCAAACAGCCAAACAGTACGGGATCCCACATAAATATGCATAATAAATGACTAAAATAAATAAAGTTAGACAAACTGCTGGACTAATTCCAATGTCGGCATACGCAGCAAGGCCTTCTGGGAGTGAGGAGGATCACACGGAAGACAGAGTGTAAGGTATACAGTGCAGAATGGCCTTTAATGCAGGTCACAAATACTGACAACACAGATACCGGGTATATTACTCTCCACTATGAGCGCACTACCAGAAGTACATATGTATCACACACAGGTTTACCCGAGGGGGAAACTTTCTACCATACAAAGAATCGCAAAAAGGAGCTATAAGCAGTGATGAGTAGGGGCTACTTCACCCTTTTACTATTAGATAACATACTCTCTTAGAAACAAATGACCTTTATATCATATATACTCGCACAAGTTGGCCTAGGAAAATGTATGCAAAAACAACAATTGATGGACAGAATGCAGAACAATGTCATACATTCACCCCAGTACAGAGATCTGGGCCTAAATCCATCGTTTTTTTGCTCACCATGCCGTTCCAGTTTGAACCCAGCCATATGCAAATCAGTCTTGACCCTGTGCCTCATGGGAACAGTCCAGCCCGAACTGCCAAGCCAGGTCCTCCCTGGACTGGAAACAAGCATCCTAGGACCGGTTTCTGGCATTTCAGCCGTCTTCAGCCAGGCTTGCTTGATTTCCAGTGGCATGGAGAGCAAGGGACCCACGTCTTACACGGAGTTCTGTGAGAGTACCAAAGTGTTTTAGTGGAGTAATAATGCAGCTAGTAAATACTAATAACCAGCGTTTAATCTGTGAAAAAGGTAAGTGCAGGGCCCCAAAGTTTTTCTTAGGAGCCTAGCAGTCTACTTTAGTCTCGATTCCCCTGCATACTCATTCTTCCACGACTCTGCACTTTCTGATTGTCGATCTCAATCATGCAGGTCATTTTTCATCAATGTTTTCTCAGACTCTCACTGTTTTCCTAGCTTTGGCTTCCCCATTCTCCCTTTCCTGCCTTTTTCCTCTTGGTCTGAGTCAAAGAGACATGATGAACAAGCATTTGCAATGCATTAGGTCTCGCATTTACGCGAGTTTGAGCTATTGACATTGCAAATAACAATGCCTAATGGCATTGTCATTTACAATGCCAATAGCTTTAACTCGTGTAACTGCGAGACCTATTGCATTGCAAATGCTTGTTGCATTTGCAAGAAGTCCAGTTTGCAGGTTCAGGTTGTTTGCAATCACAAAAATGCTTTCTGGTTTGCAACAACACAAATTGCTATTTGATTGCACGTTACTAAATTGCATTATGTTTTTGTGACTACATAGAAAATCAGTATTTGGAAGGGGCATACTTGGTGTGTCCTTTCTATACTGATTTGGAATATGATGTAATAAAGTTTTGCAACTGAAATATGGTCACAAAGCATTATTGCTTTACAGACTACACAAATGTAGTGGTAAGCAATTTGCAAATTTGAAGGCATTCCTATGGCACCCGGGTGGTCTCAGGAACCAATGCCTACTGTTAAAAAATGGTTGTTGTAATTTTTTTTAATACATCCCATTTTCCTTTCAGGAAACCAGGCTGCATAAAAAGGCTTTATCTAAAAGACATCACAGACATTGTGGTCTGCTGACCTCAGCAGGCCACTAACGCTGTGGTTGCCCCTGAAACTGATAAAATGCTTTATTTAAAAGATAAGGGCCAGATGCAGAAAGCCTTTTTGAGTGTGCAAGAAGTCCAGTTTGCAGGTTCAGGTTGTTTGCAATCACAAAAATGCTTTCTGGTTTGCAACAACACAAACTGCTATTTGATAGTACGTTACTAGATCGCATTTTGTTTTTGAGACTACATAGAAAATCAGTATTTGGAAGGGGCATGCTTGGTGTGTCCTTTCTATACTGATTTGGAATGTGATGTGATAAAGTTTTGCAACTGAAATATGGTCACAAACATTATTATTTTACAGATTACACAAATGTAGTGCTAAGCAATTTGCAAATTTGAAGGCGTTCCTATGGGACCCTGATGGTCTCAGGAACCAATGCCTACTCAGAAAAAATGGTTGTTGCAATTTTTTTTAATGCACATCATTTTCTGTTTGGGAAAACAGGCTGCAGAGAAAATGCTTTATCTAAAAGAAATCACTAACCCTGTGGTGGCTGCAATTCATAGTGGTTAACAATTAATATTCAAATCATTAGTGAAATTGCGACCCACAATGAATCAGATTTTTAAGAACTGACCTTTTTTTTTACATATTGCAAATGTATTCAGTAAAGGTTGGTGCACAATTTGCAAACACATTTTAAAGAATTCATTGTTAGATAATCTGGCCCTAAGTTCCTACAGAAAGCTTTTCTATATGTTACCTTAAAGGTTAGGCCTTTACATGGTGTATTGCTCATCACCAGAGCATTACCTTAGTGTACTTTTGATAACCTCTTTTGAAATTTAGGTTATGCCATTCGATTGTTTATTGTTGATATTTTATTTCTTTGCATTTTGTAATGTGATGGAGTTGTTTTATTGTTCGTCTGTATTTTCACAAACTGATTGTTACCTAACCAATTTTTAACTTGATTTCCCAGAAGCAAATATATATCAGTCAATCAATGCAAACATTATTCAGGTGAAATTACACCCATAAAAGTAATAAATAAATCAAATAAGAGAAACATTTAACAGTTAAAAATGACATGAATCATAACATTTGAAGAGAGATGACACAAACAACATAATTTAGCAATGTAAGATATTACAGCATAGTACTTCAAGCCCTTATGGCTTGCACCTACATCTAAGCTGACTTCTTCATCTGAAAGTCACAAAGCAAAGGAAAATGGAGCTCTAGCATACCTTATATTATGACATTTCTTTTCAAAAAGTGGAATTAAAAAATGCATCATTGCTTGGCCTGTTTTTCCATCACATGAACATGTGATAGCAGCTAAATTTGGATGAAAGCCGAAGGGAAACCAAAGCAAATATTTGAAAGAATCCACTCTCTATCAAAATAGTAGAGAGCTTTACCGATGCCCTGCAGCTGCCAAAGATAATTGAGGAGGCAATTCAGAGCTGTCAAAAAGAGGTATGCCATGATCTGCATTTTCCCTTCCCTTCTATGTATATGATATGCCTCCTCACAATCAAAAATGTTTATGACAAATCTTGTTTGTTAAGGTTAGTACATATATCTGGCTCTACAAAGGCCCTCTGTAGTCCAATTTTACCCAGTTCAGATTTGACATAGGTCAAACATGGGATTTGGAGACCATTATCACAAGAGAGGCAGTCCAAAATGATAATTCTGGTTAGAGCTGCTTCCTCATTCTTCTTCATAGCTATCTAATTGATAGCTAGAATATTAATGGTCTAGCTATGATGTAATCAGATATGTAGGGCAAATCTAGTGCTTTGTAACAAATGAGGTGAGAGGTTTAAATTGAGACTGTAGGAGCGTTCTACAAAACCTATTTTCTTCACATTGTAGGGCCTTAAAGTTCACAATACCCCATAGTTCGACTCCATATGTTGCCATGGGAGCGCATTGATATTTATATATCTGAATCAAGGGTGCCAGCTGACTGCCTCCCTGGGGATGTGGAACACTAAAAAGGAAACCAATTGCCTTAGATAAATGTGTTCTACATAGCACAATACCAGGAGTCCATGCACCCGTGCCAGCAAATGAAACTTTTACATAGGTTAGTCGATTGGCACCCACAGAGTTGAGAGCTGACTGCATCATGGTCCACATGCCATAATGTGTGTCTTAGTGTAGTTGATATACAGGTCCAGAGTAGCCATAAGCGCAACAAACGCAAGCATTAACAAATACAATGCTTTTGGGGTGTGGACATAAGCACAGCGTCATCCCCCTATAAAAGTGTTGGTAAGAGGCCACCCTTAATTTTTGGCACGTCACTAGTAATACCTATAAAAAAATGGGTGCAGATCATTGTTATATAAAATTAAAAAAAGGGGAGTTCACACACACTTGTCTCACCCCTCTCTTGATCTCTGTATGTTTTGTCACATCCCCCTTTTCACTAATTCTAGCCCTGACTCTCCGATTAATGTGCAAATATGCAAGAAAGTGCACAAGTGCTGCATCCAATGCTTGTGATAATGACATTTTCCATAGCTTAGGGCGACTGACAATCAAAAACGGCAGAGAGATCTATAAAGGCCAAGTAGAGAGGGGCTTGCATTGCCACAGTGTATTTGCCTAACACCAGAGGCAGATTCATAGATTGCTCAATTGTTTGAATCGTATTTCTAAATCCACATTGTGATGGATACAATATGGACTCTGCTTGGACCCACTCTTTGGTTCAATTATAAATAACACAACCTAGTATCTTAACAGTGGTGTCAATCAATGATATGGGCCTATAACAGCTCGGGCTTTCCCTGTTACCCTTCTTAAATATAGGGACAATAATTGATGTGTGCCACGAGGTAGGCAGATTTAAGTATGCAAGATTATTAAATACATTGGTCAAGAGGGGGCTCCAGTGGTCAGTATAATGGTTTAATAAATCAATGTAGATGCCATCCAGCCCAGGAACCTTCCCCACTGCACTCTGATTGATAGCATCTTTTACCTCAACCAAGCTTAGCTTAATGTCTAACAACATCCTAGTGCTAATTTCAAAATCATCCTCTAAAGGTGGGGCGGCATAAACTTGTCTAAAATGAGCTTCCCATGCCTCACCAGTGACATGAAAGGAGATTGAGGACACTGGCTGGTTCTTATATCTCATGTCCGAAACATTTGCCCAAAAGTGCCTACTGTCTTTCAGGAGGGCTGCCTGCACTAATGCATCCCAATGTTCAGATAACACGTCCTGCCATCGCTTAGAGGTGATAGCCTTATATTGTTTCAGCAGGGTGGCAATTAATATTTGGTTGCTACGTTTCTTCCTGAGGGCTACTCTGAGGTCCTGTTTAGCCATGGTACACTCATAGTTAAACCAACATTGTAATTTGTTCATGCGGTGTACAGGCCTAAGGTGTTCTCTCTTAATACTTAAACAAAAGCCTTTAAATACAGCAAGAATCTAATGCTCAGGGTCATCCTCGGCCAAACATAACTCCACCAACCCCATATTTTGGATAATTATTAGTTCAAATATTCAGACTGGGTCACGCATTCTCCATACCAGCCTTAAGTTGTCTGTATTGGGTTGGAAATCCCTAGCCCCAGTCTGTTTAGAATACTTTTTCCTGGGTGCCACTAAGAGGGCAACCTCAAGGGAGTTGTGATCACTAAAAGTAGACGGGACAACTGTACCATAGAGTAGTACCTCCTCCAGACTTTTTGTCACAAATATTGTCATGTACTATAGACTAGTCCTGTCATGTATACCCCTATTACATAAATTTGTCCCATCCATATGACAATAACGATTATAAACAAGTGACCTTTTACCTAGTAGCTTGCTCCAGTCACTTCGACACCAGGCTCTCGGTACTCTAGCATAATCCCTGTTCCTGATGTACATAAACATGTTCCCAGGCATGGCAGAATTATTCTGTGTAAGGGTCACCACTTTTTTCATCCTTGGCCAACAGCCAGCTGTGCATGATCGCACTTGTTAGGAAAAACATTGGTGATTGTTTTTAAAACATTTATGATTGTTTTCAAAACATCCATGATTGTTTTAAAAACATCCTTGATTGTTTTAAAAACATATCAATTCCAGAAAAAACCCTGGATTGCATTTTTGGAATATGCAAGTGCTACTGTTTTTGAATCCTGGGCGGAAAATTGGGCTCCACTCACAAAGTTTGCAGATTTTTGGCAACTCCGCATTCCACGTAGAACGCGGAATTACCAAAAACTCCGCGCTCCACAATGGAGCGGAGGTTTTTTTTTGTTCTCGCATTCAAAATGCGTTTTTGCGTGCACGGGAGTGACTTACCGGGATGCCTGCATTCGCCGATGAGATTTCCTATCCATTCACGTGCGCCACGAGATTTGGTAGCTGGCTGCACGGTCCATTGAGAGTGTGCGATTGTGAACACGTCATTCAAACGGGCCATCGGACTTCCGGCGGAAGTTCTGTGAAGATTGCGATGCCGAACACACAGAATTTGGAAGCTGGAGAACAATATCTCCCGAGCAGCATAAAACCTTCTCGAAATGATGATGAAAAAAACTCTTCAGATTGACATTTGGCGGTTCTTTTTTGTGCAAGGAGTTCTTTTACTTTATTTACTTTTTTTAAGGGAAAGGAAGTGCCCCAGAGTCTCCAACTTCCTGTTCCTGTCCAGCAGGCTCCTCCCAGTGCCTTGTCCATCTCCTGTTAACTTTTTATTTGGATTTGGAGCTGGAAGGATCACTCTTTGTGTCTGCTGCATCATATATCATATTGGATTTGAGGACTTTTGGATTTTGGATTTTACAAGTAAATTGGAAAATTGGTGTTGTTTGTTTTATTGGGGCATTGCACCTACATTGTTTTGTACTTTTCATTGTTTTTTAAAAAATGTATTGTAGTTAGTGGCCTGTAGTTTCAGTAGGGGCCTAGTTGTTTTTCTTTGTAAGTGATGTTTCTACTAGTTTTCTTTTATAAGGGAAACATGTTACAAAGTTCACTACATTTTCTCCAACTTTTGCAATCAATTTGCAACATTTATTTAATTCACTAGCCCAGTAGTCTGCCAATAAGCCTTTCAGCCATTAGGCCCAGAGCTACTCATGTGTGCATGAAACAACTGTTTCTGTGCTGTCTGTTGCATTTAAACATTATTTAGGGCATGGATGGCATTGGATTGAATTGCAAAATGTGTTTTTGGGGGTATATTTCACTTTTTTGTGTGTTAAATAAATGCCTTTGTTGGATGTGTGTGGTGTGGTTGTTGTGTAACTTGCAAACCTTTTTAAGCCCTGTAGATTTTCATTTTTGCATTGTTGCATTAAAGCTGTGTTTTTTAGCATGCCTCCTTTGTCTGGCCATATAGGCCTGCTTGAGTTAATTGTTTTACAGGCCTCCTGCTTGTTGTTGTGTGAGTGACCATGTTGCTGGTGGCCATGATGTGGTGGTAGTTAGTGTGATGCTTTTGCAGTAGGCCTGCATATCTTTCCTTTGTTCCACTTGGCTTACTGCTTCTTGTTGTTGTGGCCTGGCCATGTGGCTTGCAGCCATTTTTTGAAGCCAGCCAGTGTGCTTTTGCCATAAGCATGCATTCTCTGTCTTCCCTTTTTGTTGTTGTGGTGGCCTGGCCATGTGGCTGGTGGCCAGTTTGTGAAGCCAGCAAATGTGCTATTGCCATAGGCCTGCATTGTCTGTCTTCCCTTTCTTGTTGTTGGGGTGGCCTGGCCATGTGGCTGGCAGCCATTTTGTTCAGGCATCCAGTGTGCTTTTGTCATAGGCCTGCAAGCTTTCTTTGTGGTGGCCATGCCTTGCCCTTGTTGTTGTTTTGCATGCAATTTTTTTCTTTATACCCAGCAACAAAAATGCAGGACAGTTCACTGCATTTTCTAATACATTTGCAATATTATTGATTTTAATTGATTCACTATGTGGCCTAGTCTGCCAATAGGCCTTTTTCAGCCAGTATGCTCAGAGCTACTCATGGGTGCATGAAACAACTGTTTCTGTTGTGTCTGTTGAATTTAAACATTATTTAGGGCATGAATGGCATTGGATTGAATTGCAAAATGTGTTTTTTGGGGTATAATTCACTTTTTTCGTGTGTGTTAAATAAATGCCTTTGTTGGATGTGTGTGGTGTGGTTGTTGTGTAACTTGCAAACCTTTTTTAGCCCTGTCGATTTACGTTTTTGCATTTTTGCATTAAAGCTGTGTTCTTTAGCATGCCTCCTTTGTTTGGCTATATAGGCCTGCTTGAGTTCATTGTTTTACAGGCCTCCTGCTTGTTGTTGTGTCAGTGACTATGTGGCTGGTGGCCATTTTGTGGTGGTAGTTGGTGTGCTGCTTTTGCCATAGGCCTGCATGCCTTTCCTTATTTCCTCGTGGTTTACTGTTTCCATCCCCATTGCCAGCTGCAGCTTCCTGTATGATGCTGCATCCCACGTGATGCACAATCACATTCACAATGCCAAAAAGGTTCCATTACATTTGTGTTTTTGTTCTTCTTTCCTATCCTTCCTGAGTGTACACAGTACACCATGAAAGCCCTTGTTGTCAAAGTACCACAAATGGCTACACTGTTGTTGTTTTTTTAATAGCTGAGTTAATACAATGTAATAATATTAATAATACCACTAACAAGTGTGACCACACAATAAGTTATATAGTATATTTGTTTGTTTGTACAGTAGTAAATTGAACCACAATAATAAATGCCACATTTCACTGATGTTCTTCTTGCTTCTTTGCATTTAGGTGCACTAAAGAGGAGGAGGCATCATCACCCATTGTACTGCCAGACAGAAGTCCTGCTGAGCACGGCGTCATGTGACGTGTGACCACAGACATCTCTTCAACTTGTGCCACTGTGTGCTGCTGACATCTGAAGAATATGGCACCAAAGAAAGGTACCATGTCCTCCAGTACCAAGAAAGTTGCCAGTGAGAAGAAGAAGGAAGTGCCACTTACCACTTCTGGTGTGCCTACCAAGATCTTTTTTGGGAAACCAAAAATTGTGCCGGCAGCAGCGGTGTCTGGGGATCAAGCTGGGAGCAGCATCCCTGCATCAGTGGACCCACCCCACCAACCTAGGCCCAAGCCCATGTCTGTCACAGAAGCAGCCAGTCTCATCACGACAACGCAAACGAGCAGCGATGTTGAAATGGACTTATCATTATCGCAAAGTAGTACCCAATCAACGCAGGAAACTCAGATAAGTAGAAAACAACAGCCGCAACCACCGCCCACAATAGTGGTTGTTCCTCCTGAAGTGGGGCAGTTCGGGAAACGAGCTTCCTGCAGAGGAAGAAAAAGCAAGCCACTCTTTCAAAAGATCCATTGTCTTCCAGATCCCCAGCAAGGAAAAGGAGGGTTAGTCCATCGAGTTCTTCTGCAAGCCCCCCTTCTGATGATCTAGATGCCACTTGGAAGCCACCACCTCAGTCTGAGAGTGAGAGATGCCACGAGACAAGACTAGGGAAAAGGAATGTTCCAGAAAGCCTTAGAGTTATGGAGGTGGATGTAGAAGAGGAGGATGATGACGAGCCAGTCATCATGGACATCCGTCCCGCTCCAGTGGAGACCGACATTACCCCATCCCAGATTGCTGTGAGGGATGTGGCACAGATACCACCAACACAGGTAACACCAACACCCCCTCTAGCTTCCATATTTGCATTTGAAAAGGTCCAGCAGCGACCTACATCCAGCAAAACCATCTGAGTAGAAGTAGGTAGTGCACAGAGTCAAATTCCATGCCCACCCTCCAGTTCATCCGGCATTGCAAGTGGCATCTCCAGCAGTTCCCGAAAGTTCCCCTCCCCAATTTGGACTTTTTTTCAGTTAACAGTAAGGAGGAGAATATTGCTATATGCTCCATTTGTAAAAAATGTGTTAGTCGGGGTAAGCTTAGGACAAACTATGGTACCGGAGGCAAAACAACCCATCTGAAAACACACTACTTGATCCAGTGGGAGGAACACCTTTTAGGCCAAAAAAGTAAAATTGCACCGAATGCTTTTGGTGGTGATGGAGAAGTAGAAGATACGATTGCGGTGGAAGGTGAACAAGAGGGAGATATTTTCTCTGAAACACAAAGTAGCCCTGTCCCCAGCAGTGCAGTGGTACCGCCCACATTCTCATCAGCCTCAGCAACATCTCAGTGGCACCAGAGTAAGAGTCAGACTGAGAGTGAGACACCAAGGCAACAGAGTACCGCAACAAACAAAAGTGCGGGGTGGAGCCTAACAACATCTGGCGTCAAGAAGTCACCTACATCAGCGGCACCAGAAAGGAAAAAAATCCAGCCTACCATTCTCAGCATGCTTAGGTCGGAGGGGCAGTACGAACGCAACCACCCAACGGCACATTTGTAAAATGCAAAGCTCACTAAAATGTTAGCTCTGGACCTTCTCCTTTTTCTTTTGTGGAACGGATGGGTTTGCTTGAATTTGTGACAGCCATCTTCCCAAAATGGAAGGTTCATAGCAGGTCCTATCTTGCCAGAGTTGCTGTTTCAACACTACATCACGATGTGCTGGAATTGCTTGGACAAGCTTTGCGGCAGAGTGCTGTTCACAGTATCCGCATGACAACAGACATGTGGACCAGTTGCCAAGCCACTGCACACTGGATCTCTTTTGTGGGGGTTACAGAAAAGATTTCTGCAGGTGTTGACACTGCTGAGTTTTTAATGCCACATGGAAACATGCAACTGTAGCCATGTTTGCCATGGAGAAATCTCATACTGCTGCAAAGATTTTGGAAAAGTTTAACAGCAAGGTCTTTGAATTGCTGCACCCAAGAGGGCTTAACATTGGTTTTGTTGCCATGGACAATGGCCATGGGCGATGGTGGCTATTTCAGGGTCCTGTGTTTGGGGCACTGCATTAACATCATTGTTCAAGACTTTCTGAAAAAAGAATACAGAGTCAGCAACTTACTGACCACCTGCAGATGAATATGCACACATTTCAGCCATTCTTTTAAAGCCCAGAAGCAGCTGAGGATCATTCAACGAGAGTATAGAGTGATAGTTAAAGCACTCATCCAGAAGGTGCCAACACGTTGGGAGCTCAACTTATTTAATGCTTGACCGTCTGTTTGAGTAGTACAGACCAATCAATGAATATGTCATGCGAAGACAAGGGAATGCTACTGTAAAAGGCATGACGGTTGAGATGGACCAATGGGGCCTATTTAAATGCCTGACAGAGATGCTACTTCCTTTCAAGCTCTTCAAACGTGAAGTCAGCAAGGAGGACTGTACTATGGGCCAAGCTAGCCGATTGTTGCACATGCTACAGGAACAGCTGAAGGAGGTGTCCACAATGTATGGAGATGGTGAGGAAAAAAAAAGAATATGAGTTGGTGGAGAGCTTATCCCTTCGCTTAGCTGAAAATACAAGGGTGCAAACTGAGATTGTGTCATCCAACCATTATATTTGTGCCAAAATTCAGAATCCACGGTACAAAGCAGTACTGAACACTAACACATTAATTTCTTATTCACAAGTGGATGTTGCCAAGTACAAAACTTGGATAGCTGCGGTAGCCATTCGTTTTGAAAAAGACCAGCTGGAAATTAGAGGCACGCTACTCCAACCCACAACAAGTACTGCAGGGCAGCCGGCGTCATGTTAAACTTCAGAGCCTGAGGGTAGTGCAGTTGGCTCACAGCAGTCAATACCACCGACATTAACAACAGCAAGGACAGGATCATCAGCCCGAGTAAAATCGGCATAAGGAATGGTTTCTACAGCAAGGGCTTGTTAGGTCCAGTGCTGATGGAAATGCAAAGGCAAAAGAGGCTGGGTAAGCGCAGCACCCCTGACCATTGATCACATGGTCCGGGCCTATCTGGATGACCCAACAGAGGTCTACATTGATCAAAACCCATTGCTGTATTGGCATGGGAAAAGTCGCCATTGGTCAGTGCTCAGCAGGCTGGCGATAAACTATCTGGCCTGCCCAGTCACAAGGGTCTCTTCTGAGCATGTTTTCAGTGCTGCTGGTGCCATTGTAACAGTGAAAAGGACCAGTCTCTTGTCCCAAAACATAGAGAGGTTAACCATGAAAAAAATGAATCAGCACTTTATACCACCAGATTACACCATACCTGAAGCACCGCAGGAAGAAGAGGACAGTGACTTAGGTGACGGAAGTAGTGTATTAGATGACCTACTTCTGGGTGAACCACCAGAGTCTGAGGACAAGCTCTACTTCCCTGACAACTAGGCTTTCAATTTCTTACTTACTTTCTTTCTTCCTTATTTACTTTTCATTTTTGTGTGTGTCTCTGTCTTTCTGGTTCGAACCACAACAAATCCATCACCACCGTCTTGTCTTTTTATTGCTCTATTTGAGTTGCAACTGTGTGCATTTGTTATAGTAGCCCACTTCTCCGAGTCCTGCTCCATCCATCCTGACTCGCCCTAAATCCATTTCCCTCAAGCCAGACATTGGATGGAGCGAATAGTAAGCCTGGGTTAAAATTTCGTTCCGTTCGCGGAAATTGCGATAATTTGACATTTTCGCGTTCTGCGGAAAGCGCGAAAATGTCAAAATTTCCGCATTCCGCAGCTTGGCGATAATTTGTTTCTTGCTCGCGCTGTAAAATAATACATTCTCGCGCGCGATCGCCTTACCTGAATCCCTGAGTTCGCCGACAAGTTTTCTTGATCCGGTCGCATTCTCCATGAGATGTTGTATTGTTTTTAGCCATTTGCGCTGTCTCACGACAGTTCGCGCCCGCAGTGACGTCATGCGTCGCACGATCACGTCTTTCTTCTCGCGATCATGCACCGCGAGACAACTGAAAACAAGATGGCCGCGCCCGCGAGCAACCACATGGGTAAGTTGGCGAGCCGCAACCATGCAGAAAATCTTGCGAACATGCGGGAAAAAAACTTCTGCATCTTCGCGATATTTCCGCGTGTTTGCGATAATTTTTAACATTTTCGCGATAATTTGCGAAAGTGGATTTCGCAAATTCCGTCCACCCCTAGCGAATAGTGCAAGAAATGTGTGCCTGCCTCGCTGAGTCTCTCCAAAAGAACATTGCTTTAGCTATCCTCCTTTCCGAGACAAGAGAGAGACTGCCCCTTAAGATAAGAACAGGTAATGATGGAAATCATTGGACGCTGACGCTGAGTGATTGTTGTTTGTTGTTTTTGTGCATGAAGTGTGCTAGTATTTAATCTGCACATTAAAAGTGACTCAAGTCAATGTTTCCCTTCTTGTTGTTTAATAACAAAATTGTACCGCTACTGCAGGCCAATTCATTGCATTCTTGATTATGGAATCTGGACTCACTCGGTAAACTACAGACTGAGTTGGACACCGTGATGATGATGATCACATACTATACTCTTCGCAGTCAGTCAGTAGGATCGGAGATGATTGATGGAATAACTTGGGCGTAAACAAGTCAAAAACAACCCCAGCAGACCTACATGTCTGCGTAGTGATGGAGTCAAGTGTAGTGGTATGACTGACAGTGGTGCATTGATTTAGCTACTTAATTTGGAAAGTGCTATGTTGCTATATATATGTGCTCTGTCTGTCTCAGTCAAAATATAAGCTAAGTGGAGGTTGGGTGGGTGCTGCGGGCCTGCTCTGTCCTGTTGTTGTTGTAGCCTGGTTAATGCTGGAAACAGAGTAGGCATGATTTAGCCATGTCGCCACTGAAAGTGTTCTTATTGCACTCCTCCTTAATTTATGCATTTTAACTTTTACTTTTCTCCTTGATTTTTCAATATCCATTTTGTTTTTCCATCTACACATACAGGCCGGCCTTTACCCTGTGCTATACTGGGAAAAACAACTCACACTTACCTTACTAATCCACATCTGCCAGGCAGGCAGTGGCACCCAAGATTGACAGACGGAGAGTTCATGGAAGGGAGGTACAAGAGGAATACCGAGATGCAACTTCCCAATTTGACCAGGATAATAACATGCAGTAACTTAGTATCATTCATAATCTTTTAATTAATTTGATTCATTTTTTGTCTTCAATCGTTATGACTGTGTGTTGTTGATTGTTTATTATGTTTGCTCTTAGTCTTTGCTTATATCCCTACAGCAATTTTTTAATTTTCTTTGCTAGCTTTAAAAGGAAGCCCGATACAACTGAACATAAATAAAATGTATGTAATTTGGGTCTCTCTGAGGGCAGACAGGCAAGGCAATTGCATAATAATAATAATTAATAATGTACTGCTGCCCTGTACTGTCTACTAGTCTACTTAGTACTACGTATCATTAACCACATCATTCATGCATTTTCTTTTTCTCCCTTAACAGATTTATGAATATGATGGCCGTCTGCCAAGATTTTGTGTTGTCCATGTGTAGTGTTTGTCTTTCTCATACCTTTCCCTCAAATATCCCTTCCCAACCATTCACCAACCCCAACCCTCTTACCCGGGGCTGTGTGATTTATTGAGGTGTGACTGAATACAATGTACACCAATAATTGATCACACACTTGCTGGGGTGGATGTGGTGAGAGCAAGCAAGCTACACTAATTCAAGGCAGGGCAAGGATCTTCTTCTGCTCTAAGTATATATGTATTATCAGCCACATTGATGACAGATTATATTGCTCAGTGCCCACCCAAGCTCAGTAGTATTCGCTATTCTCTTTTTTTTCCAGAGGAAGATAATTATATTAACCCATTATTAGTTATTAATTGCCGTCACTGACTGACTTGTCTCATTTTCTTTTTTTGCAAATGCAACTGTCTACTACTGCTACCACTACCCACCATGGCACCTTAGGGAACCAAACCATCACCATGCAGCCATTGCCTTGCCTAAACATCAATCACAGGTAAAAGAAGAAGTGTGGGGGAGTCAATAATGTATATACTATGGAAATTAATTAATTCACACACCCATATCCTTCAAAGTACATACTACAGTACAAAGGGGTTTTAGTTGCAGTATGCATAGACTCGGAGGGGAGACTGACAGTGGTTGGACAAGTGAGGGTACTGCATCTATCTGTCGGTGTGTTACACTATTGGCAGATTTCAAAAACTGACTGCGGCCCTGCAGCAAAAGGAGGACACAAAAACAAACAAGGTGATGTAAAAGAGTAACCCCGCCCCAGAAAAGATTTGCATCTTATGTATTGGAAAACTATACATTTATCATCCTAACAAAAATAAACTAGAAGAAAAACCCACAACACCTGACCTACCCCTCTTTAGACCCCAAACAATGTCCGATAAGTTAAATAAATGTCCATGTCCAAGTTCGAGAAAAAGTAAACCCCAAGGTCCCCCAACTAGTGCCAACATCCCACCCACCAAAAATAAGATTAAAAAAGGGCCAGGAGTCAAAAAATGAGGTCGGTGATGATGCCTAGCAGCGGGGGTGCCGGCTAGTTATCAGGACCTTCTGCAGCTTGGCCTTCATGCGCGCCACCCTGAGGAGCACAAGGCGATGAAAGTTCCTGCAGGAACAACAGGGGTGGGCAGCTGTAGATGTTGGTGATGGGTGGAAGGCAGCTGCCAGAACACAGTGCCGTACAACCAGAGGCATGGGGGGGCTGGCTGGACCCCAGGGCATTGGAGGAAGAAGTTGCAGCTGCTGACTCCTCCTCCTCCTCCGCCAGGACAACCAGCCGGCGATATTCATCCCGGATGGCCTCCAGCTTCCTTTGCCAGGCCCTGGCCGCCAACTCCTGCCTAGTGGTTTGGGAAGGAGTAGCTATATCAAGATAGGAAAAAAAGAGAATTGTAACCAATACTCTTAGCAAAACAGTAACACAAAAATAAATTACACATAAAAGTTATAGTGGCACAGTAGTAGTACCAGTAGTACTAGAAGCTGTCATATCCTCCTCTCCTCCTCACTTCCCTTCCTCTGCCCCTAAGATTTGGATGTGATGATTATACTTTCAGGCACTAAGTATGGAGTAGAGTAGAAGTATTCTTTTTCTCTCTCTAGTTTAGCACAATTAATCTTGTAGGCATGCCAGCTCAGTCAGCTTGTGCCCTGGCCTAGACAGACATTCTCGTGTCACAGACTCATGTATTATACTACTGTCTGCATGTGGGGCAGCTGTACTACACAATTATATATGTCCATTACGGCCAAACTCTGTTAAATCAATGGCAAATGCTTAGACACTTTCACTTTCACCCTGACTACACTACTGCAATAAGGCACCTGATGATGGTTAATGATCACATGCTTATGGATGATGAGAAAAGGCGGCACAACATCATGTCACTCATGTGATGGTGATAATGACGATGACATACTGAGTGATTTGTAAGTACTAGTTACCATGCAGCCAATAAGCTACCCATGGCTGACACAGGGAAGGGACTGGAGCGGAAGTGGGCCTCAGAGTCAGAGGGAGGCAATTATGAGTAGGATAAATAATAATAGTCATGCACAATATATATGTTGTGCTTGCAAACTACTGTGAGTCAAGGGAGTATTCCATTCTGAAATACAAGTACAACCTCAAACCTTTGAATCAAAAACCTTGCAAAAAACAGTCATTGTTCTTCCCAGGGCTTGTTTTTTCATTTACATTCAGTGCATTGCTCTTCTAGCATTATTATTATTTTATTCTTAATCTTCTTCACCCTTGGCTTTTGTACTCTGGCACGGTTTAATTTTCTTTTACATTCTCTTCATCCAGTCTGACTCTGTTTTCACCTACTGTATGATACCATCCAGGCATCCATCCATCAATCCAAACATAGCTATCATAAACCGTCTTTCACTGACAACAACATACATTTAGATATAACCAACCACCACCCATTCCATGCGTCCTTGCTCGCCTTAGGTTTGACTCCTCAAACTCCCCAGAGGATTCCTTTTACCTATACAGTTTCACCCACCCAGAGAGGCATCATTTCTGCTTTCTCTTTCACCTTTCAGCCATCCTTCAAGTACCCATGCATCATATTCCTATCATCTTCATCTGCCACCTATGCATCCCGGGGCCCCTTCCTTCACCCACGCATCCTTCCCTGCCAGTCATGGATGTCGTCTGACTGTTTGTCTTCATCATAAAACTGTCTTTACTGAGTTGAAGATAGAATATTCCATTAGTTACTCAACCCCCACCGCTAATGCTAATGTTTAAGTAAAGGCCAGGGTGCCTTCTTCAACTGTTCAGTGTTCACAACAACTTAGGCCAACAGAAGTACAGTGTATTAGTACTGAGGGTACACCCTTACAGCAAGTGTATTCATCATTCTCAATAAGTAAGGAATATGACTTACCACCGCCTGCCACTGCTGCTGGCTCAACCCCCGTGGCTGCCGCATCCGCTCCCTCATGGTGGCCCTCACCGCTGGTGGTCGGTACACCTGGAAAAAAAAATCCAATTTTTTTACATGGCATATACGCCTCCCCTATTAATTTTTTTCATTAGCAAGATTGAAAATACATATTTAATAAAACATATACACCACCCATCTACATTTCGTATACTAGAGTACAGTAGACAGTATGTCCTATAAAAAATAACTAAATAATATCCGGTTGGGCATTTTGTTGATGGCAATTTTTGAAAAGCCTCTCAAGAAGAGGGCAACCCATAGGACTGGACTCATTGACTAGAGCTATTGGTGCATCTATTTCTTTGAAAAGAAGAAAGAGTGGCCAACTGGGAGGACATGAGGTCTCTCTTAGTTGAAAAATAATGTTACCGTACTCCTACTCCAGTACTCATATTGCCTTCCAGCCATAGTGCACGGTAACAGTGGTTCAGTGTTCACCATCAATTGAAGCTCCTAAAAAAGTTCTAGGCCTGGATTAGAAAAAGGAACATACACAACTTTGGGGGTCCTGCTCCTGTCCAACGTGAGTGACCACCATTACTGATGGGGCATGATGCGACAGTAAAAGAAACTAAAGCCTTCTCATCTCACAAATCACAAACCTGCTGATATACCTTACTTGTATTGGGCATGCAATCTGCAGTCTGCACAGCACATTAGTGCTACTAGTAGTAGTAAGGAGTCCTTACTAGTACTAGTAGTAGCCTAGGACCAATGGGTTCTCTGAGTCTTACAGTACCACTAATAGGCAATCCAAATAAGGGGAGAGAGAAAGCTCAGTGAAACCCAGAAGACAGCAAGCTACAGACAGTCTAATATAGAGTCAGAGTAAATGTTAGGCAGATGCAGTTTGATTTGATGTAAAATAAACAATGTTAGTAGTAGTACTTAGTAGTAGGTAATGGAACAAAAACAAGAATTTAGAAACAGATAGATTGAAGAGGATTTTCGAAAAATTAGGAAATGGAAATAATAGAGCGGTAAAAGTTAGGGAAATATAAATATATTACAGCACCAGGAGGACTTACTGGGGCCAACAGCATAGCCATCTGCGCCTGAGGCCACATCCTGCTGCTCCTGAGAGGCCCCTCCAGCTCCGCACCCGCGGCACTGACAGCTGCCCCAGTCTTCTTGCCCCTGGATGCTGATCATGTATAGAGACAAAAAATGATTTGTGTTAAATATATAATTATAATTGCTCTAAAAATATTTTTAGACAGGAAACGGCAATTGCAATAACATTGACCTATGCTAAATCAATCAGATTGACTTATTCAACTAGTGGTAATCGCCTAGTATGTATCGCAGTCAAGTACCATCCAATCATTACTATTCCACAGTCCAATTCCAAATTCTGAATCCTAAACATACCTAGCCCGCCTATTCTTGACTTTGGAATGAATTGCAAAAAATATATATTTGCTTCTAAGTTGAGATCTCATTCCCAATCATCTCTCAGTTTCAACTCCAACAACACCATTTGACGGGCCAATTCATAAATCTGCATTTATTCTTCTTAATGCATAGATGGACACATGCATATTGCATACACAAAATTGGTTGGTTGCTATTCCACTCACTATAAGAATTACAAAAGGTTCTACTAGGACTGAAGTCATGTGAGAGGACACGTCACAAGTCATGATGCAGGCTGCTAAATTACCAAATAATACTAACTAACTAACTACTCACCAAGCCTCGGGACCTCAACACCTAGCAGGTCCTGTAGGTCATGCTCTCCAGGTCCAGGATATCGGACCACCGGTGCGTCAATTGTTTATGGGTGCGCCGGACCACAGAGCAGCAAAACACTGCCTGGCACACCCTTGCCCACCACCATTGATGCTCCCTGGGCCCGTACCCAGACCCAGGCCTGCCACCTGCTGCTAGGGTTAAGGGGAGGCGGCGCTGGAGAAAAAAAATCAGTGCGGCCTCCTCCACCTCACTGAATAATGTCCATTCCTGCACTCCTTGTGGGCGCCCCCGTTGCAGCTAACACTCCGAGCCCAGCTCTTAGTCTTTCCCTGACCCTTTGCCATGGTTATGGGTAGGCGGGGTGGAAAAGAAAAGGTAGGAACTAAGAAAGTAAGTAAAAGAAATTAAAAAAGCAAGTAGTAGAAAAAGAGTGAAAAACGCAGTAAAACAACACACAAAAGTAGGGATAAATGCAAAATATACAATCAGGAATAGAGAGCGATAGATAATAAAAAAAGATTTTAAAAAAGTTTCTAGAAACAAAGAATTGAAAAGATATGGGGAGGAAAGAAAAACAGGCCCAGAACCATAGAAAAAAGTGAAAAACAAGATGGCCACGCCAATTGGCCACCGTGTGGTGAAGTTCGCCCGATATTTCCCCCTGAGCAAGCAAAAAGCGTCCCCGAACAAGAAAAACACATTGTGAACGGGCACAACAAGCAACTCTGCGCGCTCACGGAAAGTCGCGTAGCTCATGGAGTTTTTATGCGCATTCACGGAATTCCGGATAGCGCGACTTCGCTAACTCTGCCCAGGGTTACTGTTTTTATTTGAAGTACTCATGTTCATCTTATTAGTACTATAGTAGAAATGTATCTACTATTTACTATATTGGTACTAGCAACTCTTTTGTAGGCCTGGGCGTAGCACTACGCTACGCTCGCGTAGTTTGCGAAGTTCGCGCTACTTCGCGCTACGGGAACTGCACGTAGCACAGTGCGAACACGCGTAGCGTAGTGTTGCGTAGTGCTGCGGTCATTTTTTGCTTGCTCGCGGTCCTCAACGTCAAGTTGGCGACCGCGAGCAAGCAAAATGACATCCTGGCGAGACTTTTTCCTTGTTCGCGATCGCGAGCATGGAAAATAAACCTCCCGGCGAGATTCCCAACGCGAGAAGGTCAGGTTTCTCATTGCGAGGGGTCGCGTATGCTCGCGACCGCTCGCGATGAGAAACTACCAGTTCGCGTTGAGAAAGCTGCAGCTCGAGTAAAAATCTACTCGAGCAGCAGAAAACTACAGCTCACACTGTGCAAGATGCCATTTTCAATGATTGCACAGTGCCGGTTGCTTGTCCGCACTGTGCAATCATTGAAAACAACATCTTGCACAGTGCGAACATGTTACTTCGCAGTTCGCGAAGTGCTACGCGTAGCTCGCGTAGTGCGAACTTCACTTTGCGTAGCTTCGCGAAGTGCTACTTCGCGAACTACGCCCACCCTTACTCTTTTGTATGCTTTTGTCTCCTGATTGTTGTAGCACATATGTTTTACACGAGGCTGTCGCTGGACCAATAAATACTTATTGAAATGTCCTAATCCCCATCCTGTGTATTTTCTGGGAGTAAGCAAGCATGAGTGTCTGAGCAAACAAACTGTACTGTTTTCCGCATCCCTGAGGAATCAGAGTTGTCATGTTCAGTGGTTGCCAGAAACTACCTACACCACTGTAGGATACAGAGGGGTGGTAGTGGCACTGTAAAGCTAGCCGGTCTAATGGCTGACTTATCCTCTGGGGGTGTCCGGAAGCGTTTGGGACACCAAGCCCTCAGTTTAGGTCATCCAAAACACGCAGGTTCTGGGACACTCCTAGGAACTACACGACATGGCACCAGCAACGCTGGTTTGATTTTTATATTAACAGTAAAAATCAGAGTAGTTCAGTCGTGCTTTCTCAGAAAGCCCTACTCACACTTTTCAGAGATGTTTGAAGTGTGAAGGGAAATCTGCATCAGCGGAGCAGACATACTCTGTGTATTGCAAAAACAAAAATTGATGGACCGAATGCAGAACAATGTCATACATTCACCCCAGTACAGAGATCTGGGCCTAAATCCATTGTTTTTTTGCTCACCATGCCATTCCAGGTTGGACCCAGTCATATGCAAATCAGTCTTGACCCTGTACCCAATGGGAACAGTCCAGCCCGAACTGCCAGGCCAGGTCCTCCCTGGACTGGAAACAATCATCCTAGGACCGGTTTCGTACTTTCAGCCCTCATCAGCCAGGACAGCTTGACTCTAGGGGGTTGGAGAGCACGGGACCCACGTCTTGGCATACCCGTCCCACTCGGGGTGACAAATGCAAAAACAACAATTGATGGACAGAATGCAGAACAATGTCATACATTCACCCCAGTACAGAGATCTGGGCCTAAATCCATCGTTTTTTTGCTAACCATGCCATTCCAGTTTGGACCCAGCCATGTGCAAATGAGTCTTGACCCTGCACCCAATGGGAACAGTCCAGATCGAACTGCCAGGCCAGGTCCTCCCTGGACTTTAAACAAGCTTCCTACGACCGGTTTCGGGCTTTCAGCCCTCATCAGCCAGGACTCTGTGTATTGACTGGAGGTTTAGCAAGCTTTTAAGGATAAAAGGTTCCCAACATTGTGCAAAACCCTACCTCTTAACTTTCTCTTCTCTGTTAAATAATGACTAAGTCATCGAGTGGTGGTTTAGGCTTGGGGGAAGAAGAATTTGCAAACGCTCTTAACATCACAGAGAATTGCAGACATTTGTTTTTTAAATTATTTTTACAGTTTTATATAGCGCAAACTTGACCCGAATCGCGTATCAGAGTGCTTTACATAGCACCAGTTGCATTACACGGGGACACATTCATTTTTGTTAGGGTCAGGGAGATTAAGTGATTTGCCCAGAATCATTGGATGTTCAGCGTCATTGACATGACTCTAATCCAGTTGCCCAGATTCGAGGTCGATCGCCCTAGCCATTAGGCCATCTCCTCTCCCTTGACATCGACATAGACATGCAGTTACTATGAAATTGTTAGAACACGGCATACCAGTAACAGGTGGCTGTGTTACCTTCATGATTGAGGGACACGAGGTGTTCAGATCGGAGGTATTCTATTCTTGGGTTCTGTTCCCACCTGCAGATCCGGTGACTAAATTGTTCCACATATACATTGTAGTTGAACCATCAGAGGAATACATTACATATGAAGAAATTGAAGTCCAGTTAACTTACCAACAACACTAAAACTGGTTTACAGGTGCCCTCCCACACACAACATCTGTCATGAGACTTGGTCCGCTCAGCATAGAAGGAGCAACCTGGCCAGTCTTAGCGACATCCACTCCACATCCCGAGATAGATACGCTACCAGTGGATAAAGTCTGTACAATATACAAAGACATAGTCAGGCTATACAGACACATTGTCCAGTTTGTCATGCGAACATTAACAGTCCAACCTGCGAAAAATGCGCCAGTGGTACACATGAGGCCACTTGAGTTTGTGATGGATTGCCCAAAGAGGGGAAGTGTCATTTTGTCTGCTTTCTCCGACCTCATGCCAGAATCTTTAAAACATTCATACGTGGAGGTGTGGGTGCTAGTGCTAGCTCCGGCATTCTACTGCAACCATGTAGGGTGGGACGTGAAGTCTGCCCCACCATGAAATCCCATTAAAATCTACTCAAAATCCACAGAGACAGTAACCTATAAAAAAACGATTTAAAAAGACAGGTCAAAGAAATTCTAGACCAATTCGAATACCAAGGTGTTATTGAGACTTTCACCTCCATGATGAATACTCCTTTGTTTCCAGTAATGAAGCTAGACAACACATATCGTATCGTTTTAGATTACCAACATTTAAACACATGCACATGAACATTTGCAGTTTAAAATGCACATAGTGCCGCATTACAGAATGACATTGTGTGGAAGAAATATAAAACAACATTAGATATCTTGAATGGATTCTTCGGCCAAAACTCTTAACTCTGCCCTTGTGAAAACTCAACATTGGCTAACTCACAATCACCTTATGCGAAATACCCTCAACACAGAATTCCTACTGATTGCCTGCCACAATCATCCTACCCCCATTCAAGACAGGCTCAAACAGCTATCAGCCCTCAATTGCACTCCACATGTCGTGGATTCCACTACATCTTTAGGCATAATGCTGGACAAGCACCTGAGCATGAAAGACCACATCAGTGCAACAACTAGAGGAGCCAATCATCAACTCAATACTTTAATGAATATGAAACCGTTCTTGCCTCCTGATGATATGCAGTTACCAGTCCAGTCCCTTGTTATCGACCACTTGGATAATGGAATTGTCCCCTGGCTGGGCTTTCCAAAGCTAGTCTAGCCCCTTTAAGGGCTACCCTGATCTCTGCTGCCAAGATCATCACAGGTTCCCGAAAACGCGATTACATCAAGCCGGACATAATTCAACTCAAGTGGCTCCCTCTCAAGGCAAGGATAGTCTAGCACCTTTCAGGGCTAACCTGAACTATGCTGCCAGACTCATTACAGGTTTGCAAAAATGCGATCACATCAAGCCGGACCTAATTCATCTCAAGTGGCTCCCTTTCGAAGCAAGGATTCATCTGAAGATAGCCTGCCTGACACACAAAGCACTACACTACAACACTCCAGTCTACCTGGCAAAAACTCTTTGTTTGAACCAAGCTCCAAGAAGTTTGAATAATCTACTGTTGAAGCCTCAAAAATTCAACAAAAAGAGAACATACAACCAATCCTTCTCTGGTCTTGCTCCAAGAAAATGGAACTCTCTTCCTCCCGAAATCAGAACTAACCCCTCGATCGCCACATTAAAAAAATAAGTCACAGGTTTGTTCCTTAATAACTACTTGCATTAATAGTTCTGAAATGACCCAAACAATCTGTACTTCCTGCTTACTGCACTGTTTTGCTACAATGCATTTTATACTGCTGTGTACCTTCCATTACCTGGGCTATTCTTCATTCCTCTCCTGGTTAGATTGCATGCTATCATGTACAAAGCTCTGATAAAAACTTTCAAATAAATAAATAAAATAGCTCCAGACAGCAGATATTTGACAGCATGTTCTGCCCTCGGCACTCAGCGTCACTTCCGTTGTTTGTCTCAAGGGTATAAGAACAGCCTGGGGCTATTTTCGGCAACCGTGTCACGTGTCAGAAATATTACAAACATGCAATGAGAAGCCAGTATCCTATGTAGATGTCATCTATCTGATGGACAATGAATTACTTGAACACTTGAGCAGGGTGAACGACATAATTGCGGGAGGTGCCAATTTGGGCTACAAATTAAATTTTAAAAAATCAAAAATTGCTCATCTCAAATCCTGTTTTTGGGATTTGAGCTATCAAGTGGAGCAAAATCCTGGCAGCCAACATTTTTAGAAAATTACGCGCAGCTCCAACCTCCAAAGACTCTCAAAGGTTTGCAATCCATTTTAGGATTTCTAAATTTTGGCAGAACATACATTCTAAATTATGCAGAAAAAATAAAACCTTTCTACGACTTAATCAGACTTGATTTCACACCACATCAGTGGACGCAACAACACACAGATACTTTATGTTCAGTTTAGGCTGTCATGATGGCATCTAAACAGTTGCACACACGTGTGAATGCCACTAACTTGGTGATCTGGGTGATCCCTGGTTTATCAGGATATACCTACATCACTTTCAATGAAGGCGAGACAGTCCCAATTGCATACAAATCACATTTCAACACAAATGCTGAAATTCGATTTCCAGCAGTACAGACTGCTGTAGTGAGAGAAAGAGCACTAGCACAGAGGAAACACATAATTGTTGTAACCCCGGTACCAACTTTAGAAGCTGTTACCACAGCGAGGATTCTAAATGTGAAAGCACTGCATCCGTGATGGATACAATGGGCTAATTCTCTCACTGCAACAGATGCAGATTACAAATACGATTTTACACTAAAAACACAAATGTTCCCGCAGTATGAACAAGAATACCCTCTCGTGAATGAGATCTTGCCTCTCTAAAAATATGAATACATCATTTATACCGATGGTTCTGCTCAGCCTGCCAAAGGAAGTAAACAACAGTAAAACGCAGCATGTGCTATAGTGAAGGGATGTATGCAGGATGGTAAATTCCATCCCAGCAAATCTCTATGAGATTGTACCACACAGCTGGCAGAACTAAAGTCCCTGATACTGGCACTACAATATACAGATCAGGAATTCCCCAAACTGATAGTGTGTGATTCATTTTACTGTGTGCAGTCCTACAATGAATATCTTCATTACTGGGGCCAGAATGGGTTTAGAGATTCCAAGGGTTGCACAATTAAACATAGATTGTTATGAGAACAAGTGGCAAAGTTGGAAGTATACCTGCCAAGTGCTCACATTATTCACCCCTTGAGTCACCAGCGTGTTGGCATACACGTTGAATGGAATTCACTGGCAGATGAAGCCACCAAGCCGACTTTGCGAACTGCTGCCTTTGCTGGAATCACTCGTTCTAGCAAAAGGATATACAGAGGCATACTGATAGCTGCCAATGCCTCAAAAAACAGCCCTGCTGTTCCGAAAGGCTTTCCACTCAAATATTCCTATAAGTTAGATGAGCAAAACACACTGTATGCTCAAATTCGAGGAGTGGGGGATAGAGTTGCATATGTGACATTACAACGCGGTCGTCAGACCGCGGTACGTTACATCGCAGTTATTACAACGCAAGTCGTTACAACGACTTGTGCTGGAGGGCGCTGGACTTGGGAATAGTATGATTTACTATTCCAACTCCAGCCTACGCAACAGTAGGAAAGGTGTTGGAATAGTGAATCATACTATTCCTTAGTGTATAGCACCATCCAGCACAAGTCGTTGTAACGACTTGCGTTGTAATGACAGAGATGTAAACATACCGTGGTGTAATGACTGCGTTGTAAAGGTCGTTCGCCATAGAGTTATACCAAACATGGATCGCAGATTAGGTTTAATACTAGCTGCACACAAGGGTCTGGCCTCTGCACACGCAGGAGTCACTGCTACAGTTTGGTTACTGAAGTGGCGATTCTATTGGCCAAGTTTGTCTAAAAAAACAAAGGCTTGTGTCTTAAAGTGTGACATCTGTCAGCAGATGAAGGGTTCCACCATAACACGGCCACCACAAAAACCATTACTCATTTCAGACAGACCTTTCACATGTATCTACTTGGATCACTGCGGCCCCTTAAATTCAGACGGGACTTACATATACATCTTGGTGGCAGTGGATTCATGCTCTAGATTTCCATGGGTTGGGCCTGAGCACTCGGCTGACACTCAAACTGTTATAAAGGATTTGTGGATCTTCATCAGGACATACACAACCAGGACATTACATTCCGACCGCAGCCCTGCGTTTAGCTCTCAGACTTACAAAGAAGCCATGGAAAGTATAAGCGCGGCCTTGCAGTACACCTTTCCCTACCATCCTGAGGGAAATTCGGTGTTGGAGAGGACAAACTGGTACCTAATGCAATTCCCAACTGCAAGGGTATTAGGTACGGGTGATAGTGGGTCAATCACCTATATGGGGTCCAGAGGGCACTAAACAATATGCCAAGAAAATCCTTGGGAGGACGTTCCCCCTATGAGATCCTGTTTTGGACAAGAGTGTGGGTACCTGACCTCAATTGTGCCAGCACAGTGGCAGATGTAAAAACATTTGAATTGAATGATCGTTTGGCTGTTTTACCAGAACTCAGTGAATTCTGGGCATTATAAAGCAACGTCAAAATCAAATGCACCACCACTGGAGAAGTGGAACCGGTTCCGGCAAGCCCTGTCTGGGTTCCAAAGGTTGGAGACCTGGTCAGAGAAAAGATTGTGGACAAGAAGGACTTTGGGCCATCCTACAGAACACCTGTACCAGTCCTGACAGTTCAAGGAACAAGAACAGTGTTTCTTCCGCCTCTTGCTGCCTAAAAAGAAAAAAGAATTGTCTCCATTGATCTGATCAAACCACACTATGTGGCCGATTCTCAACAGCAGGCCGCATGGAGTCTTGAGTAGCCGCAGATCTCCTCTCGCTACTATACAGGAAGTTCAGATGGAAAAACTAATAATGTTCCAAGACTCCTCTGTGCAAGACAGCAGAGTAGCAAATAACGGAATATGAATTACACCAGTTGAAACATCCAAATGAAGCTGAAATGTAAATTGCAATTCAGCCCAATAATGAACTGTACATGAATGTGCCTTTACAAGAAGCAACTGTCACTTCTACAAACACTGCTGAGCTCCCAAAGATAGAACGAACTGCGTCTGGCTACTTCACCCACTTCAATGACTTTTCTTCAGATCCAAGTGAACCTGAGCAGACGCCACCCATCTCTAAAAAAGAACAACTGCGACAATTCTATCTCTGGCTGAAAAAGACTTACTTTGTGCCCCCTTGGTTGCATCTTTGGTTTGCATTAGGGATCCTGTTCCTGTTAATTTGGATTGGTCTAGTAACTGTCTTTTTCCTACTACTGAATGTACATTACGTCCCACAACGCTCTGCAGTACAACCTGTGAACTTGGTCTTGTAACCACATAAGTCATCACACTGTGAACAAAGAGACTTGTCCTTAGTGGACATTTCAGCAGTTCCAGTACCGGATGGTATAGTTTGGCATAGATTTTCATATGATGTATTTGGTCTTACTGAACATTTAAAAATTCCACATGTGTTTAAAATTTCAATGAATGATTTCATTACCCGGAGTACATTCTGATGATTGGGACATTTAGACTGTAAATACTATGCTCTCTGATTTAGAACAATTGTTCGAAGATACACCTGACTTCGGCAGTATGTATTGTTACCAGCACTATGGTTATCACTTTATGCACAGAGCTAGTGTTCCATGCACTGCGCACAATTACCATCAATAGGAACATTGCCAGACACCACCAAAAGGCAGTTCTGCCACATTTGAAAATAAATTTGCATACTTTTCAGGGTTTAATACATTAGACCCAATGTCATACTACTGAAAGTTTGTTCAGACTAATGCAACTGCGAAGAAAATGATGCTGACAAACACCAAGCTAACATATTCAGCACCTTTTATCTCCCAATTGTCTATACAAGGTTTTGACTATTGGAGGGACACGATAGACACAAAATCCATCTGGGGGACAATAGATTGGCAGGTTCAGGGACTGGAGGCTTTATTTAGAGCATGCCTCATACCAATAATCCTGAACAGAACAGTGCAACAAAGTACCTGCTACGGGTTTGCAAAACTTAAAGACCTAAAAACACCATAGATCCCCTCGCCCATACCTATTGAAGGTATATTGAATGACACACTGATTAGTGAGGAGGTACTGGGTACAACGATACAGAATGGTACATACAATTCTTCAGCTCCCAATTGGAAGGGATGGTTGGTTTGGCCTATCGACACAAATAGGTGTCAAGCAAGATTCAAAGGTTCCACCGGAGGGTTTAGTATCCACAGGCCTTACCCAAGCTATGTATGCACAGCCAACTAGCGATAGTGACTTCTTATAGTGTTGGGAAGTTGTGCCAAGAATGGCCAAAAAACCTCAACACTACAACAGGTGAAACAAGAGTTGTCCCTTCTAGCTGACAATATGGATCTTAGGGATTTATTGTTACTGCAAAAGAAACCACGTAAGAAACGCTTCATGTATGCCATCTACAATGAACTGTGGAAAGTCTCCTTACAGGATGCTGCTGAGTGATTACGTGAAATTAATAGGATTAATCTAGAAAAGGCCCTGGCTGTGGTATACAATGATATGACCAAACTTTCTTCATGCATTTATTCACTGGGCAAAATTGTGTCCTTGGCAATTGACATAATGGAACAAGATTTGTCTATTCTGCAACATCGACATTCTCAATTGTGCTCTATTATGCTTTTAAGCTGGACACTGCAATCATTATGTTCAGGCCACGTGCCATGGAGATACATTAACAGCACAAGTTTGTTCTCATTTTACAATCTGACCGACAGACAGTTGACTATGGCATGCAGAGATGCAAAGTACACCATGCTGCTCATTGAAAAATTAGATAAGTTACCTTTCCCAGTAGCTGAGTCACCGCCTATTAATGGTTAGTTCATGGCTATATCACATTGCCAATCACATTTCAGTTCCAATACTGCCTTAGATACATCCAAGCAGGTAGGTATGAAGTGTTAGGTGAAGAGTACATACAGTAAACCTGGGAGTTATTGTATAGATATAGGTGCAGAAACAGGGGCACTGAAGGTTTCTTAAGTGGTACAGACTGTGGGAAGGCTTTATGTGGATCTTCAGTGTACAAATAAGTATCCCTTCATGGAACGTGTAATGCGTCAGAAGCAAACTTATCTTGCTACTTGAAGGTCTCCCAAGCTGCCGTGATTCATCCATTTTTTTAATTGCTATTGAATGGAAGTTATTTTGTGCTGAATGATCGAGGCTGTTGTGGAATGGCACCAGGCATTGCATATCTAGTCACAGTAAACTTCAGGGTTGTTTGCTGTAAGAAAGTATTGTTTTCCCCAGTTTGCACTGTTATGGAGGCACCACTGTGTCATTCATTGAATGTTTCCAGTGTAAGGTTTGATTCGCTGAGCAGACTGAAAGCCATTTTGTTTCAACAAAATGTGGCTTTAACTTCAGCCCAAGAGACTTTTGATCCCCAGGTTTGAAGGTCTTCAGCAGAGATACAGGCCCTGGTCCGTACGAACTTCCTGATCCATTTCGGAGAAGTGGTTCATCGTATCTTTGACTTGACACTTATTGACTTGACACTTATTTAAGCGACTTGGATCTGGTCTCTTACCCACCTTTCAGGCCATCTTCACAGTATTTCCTGCCTTCATACACTCAGTACTTGGAAGCGATTTTGGGTGGCTTCCTTTGGTTCTGCTTTTGGTAGCGGGCATCCTGATTTTAATTTTCTTGCTTTGCAATGGACGTCGCAATCCCTCAAGAAATGGGAACACTGCTGGAACAACGTTGTTGTGAGTGTACGGTGTTCTACCTAATTACACCTCTGCTTCAAGAGCTGAGTGAGCATTGGTATCTGTCTTTCAGACCGGTCTGGCTAGACTGTGTCTTGCCTGCATTCCTTTGCCTCTTCTGCAGATTTGGCTGCGTGATGGACCTGTGTCTGACACTTCCATCAGTTGTGCCACCGGACATAGACGTGCTCCTGGAGCCTTTGTCGGCCCACGTTGGCAGTTGTCCTCAGCATATTCCCATGTTGATTATGGCATTTCTAGAGCCCCCAAGGGGAGCTTCCACTCCTTTTGGAAGGGAAATCGGCTCTGCTCCAGAGGTACAGGCATCGGTATCAGGCATGCAGGCATCCAGTTTTTTCCCTGGTGGCTGTTGTGGGAACCAGAGAGGAACATCTTTGCTCACTCGACATGATACTGGAAGTTCTGGAGGGACTGCCACCTGTGGATATGATGTTTAGCAATGTTGAGTTTTCAGCGCAGGATTTAAAAAAAAATGTGGCCTCTCCTGTGCTGGAAACCGTTTGGCAACATTTTAAACATTTACTAAAATTGAAGGTTGTAAGAAACTTTTGTTTTATTATTTTTCTTCTCGACTTTAACTGAGCTTCATGGCTTTCAAGGTGCTCAGTGTAATAATAACAACATATACAAATTCAGAGGGCCTTTTGTACGCTTTTTTGGAGAAAAATGGCTTTACTTTTATTGACATTTTTTCAGGCTTTTAAAGTGCTTTTAGTATGTTTTATTGCAAATATTTGTTTTTCCTTTTAATGGCCTTAAGTATTATTATTATCTAGCTGACATTGTTGACCTTTTGATGAGGCGTGGGTGTTATGTCCTTTAGGCTAGTCCTGTCGTGTATACCCCTACTGCATACATTTGTCCCATCCACACGACAATAACGATTCTAAACAGGTGACCTTTTACCCAGTAGCTTGCTTCTCTCTCTTTGACACCAGGCTCTCAGTACTCTATCATAATCCCTGTACCTGACGTACATAAACATGTTCCCAGGCATGGCAGAATTATTCTGTGTCAGAGTCACCACTTTTTTCATCCTTGGCCAACTGCCAGATGTGCATTATCGCACTTGTTTAGAAAAGCATTAGTGATTATTTTTAAAACATTTATGATTGTTTTCAAAACATCCATTATTGTTTTCAAAGCATATCAATCCTAGAAAATACCCTGGAGTGATCACTTTAGTATAAAAGACCCTCAACCCCCTACAAACTAGAGAAGAATTCCTTCTAAGCTGCAACAGGGTCCTGCATGCTGAATTCTCGACACGCATCGGTCTGACATCCCTTGTGGGGTGTCATCCTTGACGCAGAGACAGGCTCCTTCGTTCTCAGCCATCAGGTGAGGGGGCTGGTTCTTCCGTAGGGGATTTTTTGTATACAGATACATATACACGCATATATATGCTACACATACAGATCTAGGCTAGGTACATTTAGGCAAATTACTCAGGGCGCACATTTTAGGAATATGCAAGTGCAACTGTTTTTATCTGAACTACCCATGTTCATCTTATTAGCACTATTGTAGAAATGTATCTACTATTTACTATATTGGTATTAGCAATCTCATATGATTTTGTCTCCTGATTGTCGCAGCACATATGTTTTACACAAGGCTGTCGCTGGACCAATAAATACTTATTGAAATGTCCTAATCGCCATCCGGTGTCTGTTCTGAGAGTAAGCAAGCAAGAGTGTTTGACCGAAACGTACTGTACCGTTTCCACGATCCCTGAGGAATCAGGGTTGTCATGTTCAGTGGTTACCAGAAACTACCTACACCACTGGAGGAAACAGGGGGGGGGGTGGTAGTGGCACTGTAGAGCTAGCTGGTCTAACAGCTGACATATCCTTTGGGGGTGTCAGGAAGTGGTTGGGACACCGAGCCCTCAGTAGGTCATCCAAAACGCGCAGGTTTTGTGGGAATTCAAGGAACTACATGACAATATGTAATCTATCATTGAGGAAGCACCTTTATCTCTATATGTAGGTGGAGCGATATTATCCCTTCCTTCTATCTCCATTGCATCTACCAATTCAAGTGGTGCTAAGATGGACACTAACTTTTGACTTCTAGGGTCTGGCGAAGCTATAAAGCAGGTTGTGGCACCGAGACGAGAGGGAAGGTGAACATTAGAATCACCTACTAAACATAGGTACATTGCATGACCTTTATAGAAACTTTAACTGCTAGCTCTGTCAGATAACTAGATAACTCTAAAAACTTGGGATTCGTTATGTTGATAAAACCATTATCATAAAAATGAACCAGATAAAGACTAATGTGATTCCTCCAAAATACCGCTTGAAAACTAGTGCTAGGCATCTCCAACAGCTCAATATTACCTATCATGACTGATAGCCTGCCCGATGTTCAGCCACACCTGGACTTAGTTGCCAGGGTACTCTACCATTGCAACCCATTGATTATGGAGGGCATAACATCCCATGTCTCCTGAAGCATGACAATATCATATTATTTTTTTAAATGACATCCATCGGGCAAACAGATCTTAGAGTGGAGAACAGCCACATTCCAACTCACAACTCTGCAGGAGGTACTCTAAATAGGAAATGGGGCAGCAGTATGGTTAACGGCCAAGGACATTGACATATTGGGCAGCGACTGATGAATGGACACTGCCTCTTGCAGTCATTCAACATCTTCTAAGCTACTCAGTGCTTTATACCGATTTCCACAAGTTAATGGGGGTGCTTGCCAAAGGGGAACAACTGTATGGGGTGAAGATGCTGCTGGCCTATAAAAATATCCAATTTGAGGGTTGACATTGTATGCATGTTCCTTCACTCTCAGCATATTACGAACATATGATGGATTCCAATAATGTACCACTATGTTATGTTATGTCCTTACACCCAACCCACCCTCTGTGCCATAATGATTTCATCCATTTTTACAACATCAAAGTGTGTGTGCCTGTTCAGGCAGTGAGTGGTTTACCTCTGTAGTTGGAAACAGTTTTCATCGGGGGCCTTGTCTGAGTGGAGGGACAACAGCTAATATCAGCACATAAAGACAAGCTGTGAGAGGCAAACTCAACAAATGTTTACAGGATATCTGGTTGAGTTCATCTTCACCGAGGGGGGGGGGGGTGTTTAAACTTTTCTTCTGAGATGCTGTGTCTATACCTGAGGTGGTAATGTCCATGGCAGTAGGTCCACAACCAAACTCCAATGCAGCAGTCTTACTGGAAGTGGTTCTGCCAGCTCGGGCAGAAAGTCCCTGCGGTTTGTTCACTAGGGAGGGATCAAAATCCTTGCTTGTTTGGTGGTGAATCAGTTGGGCCTGCAATATGAAGCATGATGAGACACTCCCCTTATTAGTAGACTTACATTGTTCAGATAGTCCAGATAGTAGGCCCTCATATAGACTAAACACGTATATGGCTCAGTGTTTGGTCCAGGATCGCGCAGATTTGAGCATTCAAATTGAATAGATTCAACATATCCTGAGTTTGTACAGCTTTAAGTGGATGCGTTTGCGTAGACTGGGTTAGGGATTGAGGCTTAACCCAGGAGAGTAGCTGACTTTGATTGGAATATTGTAGGAGCAGATGCTTAGAAGGAGTTGTTGCACTACGTGCCCTGTGCACCCCTCCAAGTTTCCTTCTTTTAGATTCAGGCAGGCTTTTACATGGGCTTCTAGGTATGCTGGGCTGTCTAGGGTCAATATCCCCAATATCTACCAGGGCCTGAACAAGAAATGAACAGCCGGCTGCACCATCAATATAGGAAGAAATGTCATCATCGTCTTGCCCTAAAGGGAGGTCGAAGTCCAAAGATAGTTTGCGTTCTGCCAATACAATATTGTTAGAAATTACCCCAATGTCTCTTGTAAGCATACTATTAATTTTCACTGTTCATTGTGTGGCCACAGTTGACCCAGCAATTTTGCACCTGCCCATTTATCACGCATCTTTCATAAGTCTCCTGATCAATGTCCCGGTGCAGCGGTAGGTTGCTATCGGGCTTCAAAGAGAGTAGGCACTGACCAGCTTAGTCCAGCCATGGACAGGTGCAGAAGGAACTGCTCTTGGTCTGGTCTTCACCAGGGCACTTTCCTGGGCATGCCACAGGACTCTGTTGGCACTTTTAAGCGCTGAATACACATCCTGGCCCCATCCAACCACACTGAAGTCTGGGGGACGTAATCCCACCCCAGACAATGGCCGGTTGCAAAATTTACAGTGCGGGTAGGGAACCGCCGTGAACAAAAACATATCCAAAATGTCTTTTACATTTTGAGATTGAACCTATATTTACAATATACATGCAATTAGGACGTGTGAGCAACATTTTGTGTTTTATTTATTATATGATTCCTGGGTTTACTCAATGGTACTAACAGGTGCCCTTAGTTTTATATGATTCCATGTACAGGTAAGAGGTGTGATAAGTGAAAATAGAAATAACTTACAATTAGCATGTTGTTGAAATTTTAATAGTTTTCCAGAAAATGCTCTGATTCATTAAGGAGGTAGGTAGATCTCTCAGAAGGTGTTGGTTAAAGTAGAAAAGGTATAAATTAGTTTGGATACGACTTTAAAATGCTAACCATAAGGAGGAGCAGAGAGCAAGCATAAAAAGATCTTCTTTGAAGCTCCGTGGTTCTGCACACCTCGATGGTATGATGTTAGTGGGAGGGTAATCGCACTATTCCTGGGTGCATATTTGTTCTCCAGAAGGTGGCATCCTTCTTTTCTGCTATTTAATTCTTGACTTTCTGTCTTCTGAGTCTATTTATAGAGTCCACCATTATTCATAATTTTTCCTCAGCTTCTGGAGAGTACTTGTCCAGACTAGCCTGCGCCCTTCAGAGAGCATTGTGAAGTAAATTTCAGCCTTCATTGAATCACCCCCACAGATGGTTTTAGCTACTTCATAAGCCTTTTTTTACGTTATTGGCTTATTAATCTTAGAAGATATATTAGCTACTGGCGGTCGCCAGTAGGTAGTTATACTTAGGACAATGGAGAAGTTTTTTTTTTACTTGCATATATCTTTGGCGCCATTTGATGAAACTTCACAAACTTTTCCATAAAAAGTGTGCTGGTGATTCTTGTTGTGCATAGAAATTTTATGAATTAGAGGCAAAAAAAAAGATGTCTCCTGCACGTGTTTCTACTTAAGCCAATATATTAAAGGAGAGAAGCGCATGTGGTCCCCCCTCGGGACGACCAACTCCCTGGGCCTTATGTTGAATTTACAGCTAGGGGCGCACATGGACTCCAGCAGATCAAGGAGGCCACCATCTCCCCTGGGCTTTAAAAAAAATTAATAGGGGGGCTGCTTGGACTCCCCCGACTCCTGGGGACCACCACCTCCCTAGAGATTGTGTTAAATTAACACGGGGCTGCGCTGACCACCCCTCCGAGACACAGGGACCACCATCTCTGTGGGGCCAAATACTAGAAAGGAGGGGGCCATGTGGCACCCTCCTGGAGACATTAATGCTCTGGGGACCGCCATCCCCCCAGAGCTTGCTCCTGCTATGTCCTGGGGTGCTCTCCCCCGAGACATAGCCATATGCGTTTGCTTTATGGGAGCTGACAGCTCCTGCAAAGCAAAAGTAAACACTCGGGTTCCAACGGGCAGGGGCTGTCAAAGAGCTCCTACCCGCTGAAAGTGGAGGTTTCATCTCTTTCCCTGCCCAGAGACATGCGGGCAGGGAAAGAGATGAAAGTATTGCTCCTGCACGCAAGGAGATGAATTTCCCGCATCTCCCACCATGCAGCAAAAAAAAAAAATGGCTCCCACAGAGGGCGGGAAGCTGTCTGGGACTGCAGGTGACTTGAGGCTCCTTCCACAGTCCTGGGGGAATGGACAGAATGGAGCAGAAATAGGCAGAATTAAGTTCAGTAACAAGGGAAAGAGGTAAGATAAAGGTGAAAAAGAAGCAGGAAGAGGCAAAATAAAGGTCAGCAATGAGCAGAAAGAGGCGTGATAATGGTGAGAAATGAGCAGAAAGAGGCAGAATAAAGGTCAGCAAAGAGGTGAAAGAGGCAAGATAAAGGTGAGAAAGGAGAAGACAAGGCATAATAAAGGTCGGCAAAGAGCAGAAAGAGGCCAGAAAAAAGAGAGAAACAAGCAGAAAGAGGCAGATTAAAGGTAAGTAATGAGTATAAAGAAGCAGACAAAAGATAAGCAATAAGCACAAGAGGCAAAATAAAGGTGAGACACTAGCAGAAAGAGGCAGAATAAAGGTGGGAAATGAGCAGAAAGAGGCAAAATACAAGTCAGAAACGAGGAGCAAGCGGTAGGATTAAGGTGAGAAATGAGTAATAAGAGGAATAATAAAGGTCAGAAACGAGTAGAAAGAGGCAAAATAAAAATTAGAAATGAGCAGAAAGAGACAAAATAAAGATTAGCAACAAGCAGAAAGCAGCAGAATAGAAGTGAGAAATGAGCAGAAAGATGCAAAATGGAGTTCAGAAATGAGCAGCAAGAGGCAGAATAAAGGTCAGAAATTAGCAGAAAGAGGCAAAATAGCGGTCAGAATTTAGCAGAAGGCAAAATAAAAGTCGGAAATGAGCAGAAAGAGGCAGAATAAAGGTCAGCAATGAGCAGAAAGAGGCAAAATAGATGTTGGACGGGAGCAAAAAGAGGAAAGATAAAGGTGAGAAGTGAGCAGAAAGAGGCAAACTAAAGGTCAGCAATGAGCAGAAAGAGGCAAACTAAAGGTGAGAAACAAGCAGAAAGAAGAAGAATAAAGGTCAGAAGGGAACATGAAGAGGCAGCATAAAGGTCAGAAACAAGCAGAAAGACGCAAATAAAGGTCTGAAATTAGCAAAAAAGCTAAATAAAGGTCAGATGCGTGGAGAAAGAGGCAAAACACTGGGCAAAATGAGAAGAAAGAGGCAAAATAGAGGTCAGGACACTCACGCACCCACTCACAGACCCACTTAGAGACTCTTGCATGCACTCATAGACCCACTCAGTCACTTATACACCCACTCACAGACCCACTCGAACACTCGTGTTCCCATTCACAGGCCCACTTGTAGACTTATGCACCCACTCACAGATCCACTCAGATACTCACAGATCCACTCCCAGACCCACTCAGTCTCATGTACTCACTCACTGCCCACTTAGACACTCACACACACTCACAAACTCACTCAGTGACTCATCCACCTAGTCACTGGTCCATTTAGAGACTCATTCACCCACTCACAGATACACTCAGACACTCATGCGCCCACTCATAGTACCACTCAGAGACTCATGCATCCACTTGCAGACCCACTTAGAGACTCATGTACCCACTCATAGACCCATACAGACACTCACACAGACACTCAAAGACCATTACCAGACACTCATATACCCAGTCGCAGTCCCAGAGAGTCATACACTCACTCACAGATGCACTTATACACTAATGCACTCAGTCACAGACCCACTGATGCAATTACTCATAGATACACTCAGAAACTCACTCACCTACTCAGAAACCCACTCAGAGACTCACGCAACCACTCACAGACCCACTTAGACACTCATTCACCCACTCAATCACCCATTCAGAGGCTCATCCATTCACTCACAGACTTTCAAGGGCACTCATGAACCCACTCTCAGATGCAGTCAGAGACTCACACATGTATTCACAGAACCACTCAGACACTCATACAACCACTGATAGACCCACTCAGGCACTCATGCATCCAGTCACAAACCCACTCAGACACTTCTGTGAAATTCAAAGGATTTTATAACTCTATTTCATAACTATAACGTCCCTGTAACCTTTAGTTTTTTCAGTGAACTTCTAATTTTTTTAATTCTATTCCCTAACTATTACGCCTCTGTAACCTTTGGTTTTTTCAGTGAATGTTATTTTTTTTGTCTTATTTCGTAATTGTAACAGGTAGCCTTTGAGAGTGGGTATGTGAGTGATTTTATAGGTAGGTGAGGGGGTGTGTGAGTGGCTGTCAGGTCTCTGAGTGGGTGTGTGAGTAGGTTTGTGAGTGGCTGTATGGGTTTGTGAGTGGGATTGGAAGTGGTTCTATGGGTCTCTGAGTGGGTGTGTGAGTAGCTATATGGGTGTGTTAGTGGGTGTGTGAGCAGATGTATGGGTCTGTACAATGGGTGGAGAAAGTTGTCAGGGCCTCCGATGAGCTCTCAGCAATCCCTCTTTGAGAGACATACCTTGGTAACAGCAGGGATTCTTGGACCCCAATGATCCTAAGCATCCAATGGGACTTCGCCCCCCAACCAGTAGTGCAACAGCAGATGTGTTTGCAAGTGCTAGACAAAGGGTGCAGGGCATCCAATGACATCTCAGCAATCCCGCTGTGTGGGACTTACTGGGGGTAAGAGGAAGGGTTCTTGGCCCCCAAAGACCCTCATCATCCAAGGGGACTTCATCCCCATAGCAGAGTTGTGCAAGGAGGCATAGTGGTGGTGAAAGGGAGCAGTGCCTCTGACAAGCTCTAAGCAATCCAGCTGTGTGAGACTTGCTGAGGGTAACAGGAGAGCTTCTTGGCCCCCAAGGACCCTCAGTATAGCGGGGGACTTCATTCCCTAAGAAGTAGTGCGCCAGGAGGTGCATTTACAGAGCGGTGGATAAAGGGGCCAGGACCTGCATAAAAGGAGGAGGTGGTCTATGGGGCTTTAAACAGCCCTGAGAGGGGGCCTGCTGGCCTCCTCCATTTATAAAAAATGACTGCCCGGGAAAGTGGTGGTCCCCAGGGTGCAAATCTGCCAATGGAGGGGGGTCTGCATGGCCCCCCTCCAATATTTACATAATGCCCTGGGGAAGGGGTAGTCACAAGAGACTTAGGAGGGGGGCCTGTGTGCCCCCTTCCTGTTTTTTAAAAAAAATGCCCCATAATGTGGCCCACCAAGGGACTCTAATTAAAACAAGCGGGAGAGCCCATACTTTTTTTAGAATTTTTGCTGTGGATTCACAGCGCCATTGGTTTCCACAGCAAAGCTTTTTTGGCAAGTGTTTTCTGACCCTGTCGGAGTCTCAGGGGAACCCCAGGACTACATTTAAGGGGCCAGGGTATTCCTACCCTGCACTCCTTCCATTTTTCTAAACATTTGTTGTGGGACTCGGCTATAAGTCGAGTCCCAAAATGGCTGCCAATGCTTCCTTGTTGAAGTGTTAGCAGCCAATCAGATTTCAGCAACGGGACTGTCAGCTCCTCGAAGGATCTGCGTCGCTTCACTATATATATACAATTTTTTTTTTTTTTATATCTCAAAACAACTGAATGGATTTACACCGAAAGTAAAAAGGGGTCTTTCTGGACCAAGAGCTCCATCCAGCGTTTCGGGCTGTAGTTGCGACTAAAATCTCCATGGGAATTAACATTGGAAAAACACTTTTGTATATATACATATATATATATATATATATATATATATATATATATATATATATATATTCACTGAAAAAACCATAGGTTTCACACATGTTATAGTTAGCGGAAATTTTACTGATAAAAAAACCAGTGAAATTCCCCCGTTATAGTTAGTGCAGGCAACTATAACTCACGCGACCGCAATCTTCTGCTGATGCTAATACTGTATTTAGACACTTATTTGCCCATGTCTTCTTCCATACATTTTTAGCTATACATATATTACAAATATTTTTTTTTCATAAAGACACATATGTCATCAGCAGAAGATTGCGGTCGCGTGAGTTATAGTTGCCTGCACTAACTATAACGGGGGAATTTCACTGGTTTTTTATCAGTAAAATTTCCGCTAACTATAACATGTGTGAAACCTATGGTTTTTTCAGTGAATTTGCAAGGTTTTTTAAATGCTAATTCCTAACTATAACGTGTGTGAAACCTATGGTTTTTTCAGTGAATTTGTACGGTTTTTTAAATGCTAAGTTACTTTACACCTTTCGTGGCGTGCGCGCCCACTTAACGCAGTTCGTTCCATGCTTCGCGCACCGTGCGCGCACATTAAGCACGCGGTGCGCTTCGCGCACCGCGCGCCCACTTTACGCAGTTTTTAGAGCTCCCTAATATCTAAACTCTTAAATCTGCTTTTCATTTATTTATTTTTATTTTTTTACCGTACGCTTACCGTAAGCTTACCGTACGCGTACCCCGTGATTTTTTTAAAAATCAATAAATGTTTTTTTTGTACTTTTCTGTCCTTCTTTGACCCCCTTACAAATGTTAGGGGGTCTGTAACTCTCCTCATTGCCCCCTTTTCTTGTTTTCACTCTTTTTTTTCAGAGTGAAATACACAAAATGGCGGCCGCCGCTTCCTGGTTTCGGCCGATTCGAATGTTTACTAAGATCTAAGAGCCAATCAGAATCGCGCTCGCGCACGCCACCGTACGCTTACGGTAAGCGTACGGTAAGCGTACGGTAAGCGGGCTCAGATATATATATTGATTTAAAGGCTATTTTCTCAGAATCTACTGAACAGATTTACACCAAACCTACAAAAGGCACTTCCTTGACCTAGGGACTACCTCTCTGCCAAATTTCGAGTAATTCTGTTCAGCCGTTCGGGCTGTAGCTCGTTCTAAAGGTCCTATGGAAAAATGCATGGGAAAAACGCGTTTTGGGACCCCCCTTTTATCTCAGCCCCCGCTTGACGGATCCCCCCGAGACTTTCAGGGAAGGAGCGGAGTGTAGCGCCCCACCTATTTTGAGAAATTCGCGAGGATTCATCGACCGGCGCCAAAGTTATTCAAAATAGAATGTTGAGGTTTTCCTATGGAAAAGGGGTCCTAACTATAACTACCTACTGGCGACCGCCAGTAGATAATATATATATATATATATTCACTGAAAAAACCTAGGTTTCAGAGACGTTATAGTTAGCTGGACATTTCACTCATACGCAACTAGAGAAATTCCACCGTTATAGTTAGTTCACCTAACTATAACTCGCGCCCCTGCAATGCACTGCTGATGATGTCACATATTATATCATTCATGACATGGTCAGTGACATCACTGATGACATCACTGATGACATCATCCAGTGACTGTGTGTTTCTGTAAAGTTTAAATATGTTTTATATATATGCCAAGGTGTATTGAAGAATGAGTGGGTGTATAAGTGTCTGGATGGAGGATTTAGTAGGTGTGTGACTGACTGTATAAGTGAGTGATTAAATGTGTCTTACTGAATGCATGGGTTAGTGACTAAACTGTCTGAATATGTGTATCAGTATGTCTGTTGTTGTGTAAGCTGCTACATGTGTTGGTCAGTAGCTACAAGAGTGTCTATATGGGTTATGGATTGGTTGCCTGAGTATTTGTTTGGGAGACTGAGTGTGTGTGTGGGTGGGTTGGAGGTGTGTGACTCTGTGCCTAGATGTATGAGTGGTTGATTCACTGGGTATATGGGGTCAAGAGTGTATGTGGAAACAGCTGTATGGGTGGGTGAGTGTGTGTATGGGTGTGTTGGTGAGAGATTGGATGTCTCAGTGGTACATGTTCAAGTAACTACATATGTAAAAGGTAGTGTATGTGAGAGTTGGAGTATATAAATGACTATATGTGAGAGTCAGTGGTTGTGAGAGTCAGTGGTTGTGAGAGTGCCTGTATGGATGAGTGAGTACTTGTATCATTGCTTGTATAAGAGAGTAAGTATGTGTTAGTATATGTTTGAATAAATAAGGTGGTGTGTGTATAACTGTATTGGTGAGGAAATGGGAGTGTGATTGATTCTTTGCATGACTGACTAGGTGTGTGAGTAACTCCATGGATGAGTGGCAGTGTGTGACTGTCTGTATAGGTGTATGAGTGCATATGATAGTGTAGTCTTGATGAGTGACTGTATGTATGAGTGATTGTATGGGTGAATGAGTGGATGTGTGTGTAGACCTAGGAATCAGTGATTGCGTATGTAGTAACTGGTATTGGTGTGTTGATGATTTCGAAAATGGTAGTCTATATTTTAAGTGGGTGTATCAAAGATTATACTAGGGTTAAGAGGAGGTGCATCAGATTATCACATGGATGATGTCATCAGTGATGTCATTTGAGATGTCATCAGTGATGTCATCAGTAATGTCACTGACCATGTCATGAATGATGTAATATGGGACGTCATCAGCAGTGTATTGCGAGGGCGCGAGTTATAGTTAGCTGATCTAACTATAACTGTGGAATTTCTCTGGTTTTGTATGAGTGAAATGTCCAGCTAACTATAATGTCTTTGAAACCTGTGTTTTTTTCAGTGAATTTCAAAGGTTTTTAAAATGCTAATTTCTAACTATAACGTCCCTGAAACCTATGGTTTTTTCAGTGAATTTCAAAGGTTTTTTAAATATGAAACTACTATTCTGCTATTTGTCTTTAGTACTCTTTTTTCTAACTTTTCCACAACATAAAGGAAAATAATCTGTAAAACTGTTGTGTAATGTAATATATTTCAGAAATTACAGTGTTACTTATCAAATAATATAGCATCATTTAACATTTTGAAAACATGTTTCTCCCTTTTTCTGCTGTTATCAGATTCTACTTAACTTCACTATTCACAGTGATGTCAGTGTAGTATCATCATAAGCAGCTGGATAAAAAAAAACAATCAACTAGATTGTGAAAAAACCCAAATTACTAATTCTTGCAAGCACAATATGGAATCAACACAAATAACACATCCAATACTATTTCCAATGTTTAAATCTTACCTTTACTCTGTAGTTTCCGTTCACACTTTTCCTCAAGGCCAAATAATGTGTCAATTTTTTTTTTTAATTATCCAGTACGAATTCCTTAAAGCATCTTCCCATTTTCCCTCTAGGACGAATAATGTATCTAAAATGTTTGTTTGAGAAATATTAAATAAGAGTTGGGTAATTCATAAGGCAATCTCGGTTTTATTTCCAAGTGTGTATCGTTACAGTGACTCCAACCATTATTGCATTTTAAATATACAGTATAATGTCCACATGGGGTAGTAGCTCCAGCATGGAAAACAATAGCCAGTGTTGCGAAAGTTCTTCCAGAAACAGATACTTGACTAGCAACAAAACTTTTAATTTTCATTTCCACTTTTGTTCCATTTGGTCTACAGCGTTGTAGCATTAAAATGAGATATTTCCCATATCTTTGTAGGCATAATGTAGATAACATTTCTGATTGACAACGAGAACATTTCATATCATGATTACTAATTTCGCAAAAGGTACAGATTTGCAGTCAGGTATTGTTAAATATAGAAATCGTTCTCTGTCAACTATAGGGCTGGAAGTTAATAAACACTGTTCACATTTGTGATCCCATTTGAAACTGAATCCAAACAAACTCTCAACCTGGATTCCTTCATCTTCTAACACTCCAAGCATAACCATCTAAAACTCTTTTGCATCTTGCTGAATATTAGGGCTGAACGTTAAAGATCCAGTATATGTATCCAAGAGTTGGTGAATACCAGAAGCAGTATGGATCTTCCTTCTGTCAGTTCTCAATTGTTCAAATAAAGTATAAAGTGCAAAACATAATCTTTTTTCCTGACTTTCCATAATTTCACCATAAAGATCTTCTAGATAAAATACAACGTTTAGAATAACATTACCATAGCAGTTGACACCAGAAGCATTTTCTAATTGGTATACCACCACATCATCACTTGTTTGTATTTTCTGTTTCTTTGCATCTTTACTTGCCTCTTGAATTTTGCTTTTCAACCACACTTGATTTATCAACATGTTTCCATTTGGAACACACAATATGTTTTTCATAAATAGGATATTCACCTAAAGTTGGTGCATAAAGTCTTCTTAAACGATTATATTCTCTTACACAATTTACATCAGCTCTAACCTTCTTTTCATCTAAATCAATTACATAGACACCAGACAATGTTCTAACTCTAGATAATGAAACATATGCCATTCCCTCTTGAAACACAGTTCTTCCAACATTTACTAAAGCATTATCTACAGTTAAACCTTGAGATTTATGAATGGTTATTGCATATGCTAAACAGAAAGGAAACTGTTTCCTACGAACATACAAGTCTTTTACCAGCAAAAAACATACAGCACAACTTCCAATCTGTCTTACCTCTGTAATCTGATCAAATTTAATTTTCAAGAATTCAATTGCATTTCTGTTTTGATATTTTACAAATTCAACAACTTTCCCCATTGCACTGAATGGATCACTAAACCTACTTCTATATTCAAATTACGCCTCAAAATGAACCAACAGTTTATTCATACATCTACATTTTTTTCTAAGCCAGCAGTTTTTGAAACAGACTTTTCCAAAGAATCCAATTTAGTCTGTAGTTTATTTGAAAGAAGAATTGTTATTCCTTGATTCTCGATTTTATCAATAGCTTCAATGTGAACTATTTCTTGATTTTCCGATTTCGGAAGCTCTTGATTAAATGTATAACACTCTTCCACTGTAGGCATTAAGGAAACTATAGACTTTTTTCTGCAATGTTCTTGTACAGTACTGCTGCTGGTGTGTTTTCAGTCGTGAACAAGTTCTTTAGTAGACGACTTTGTAAAGCTTGTTTACCATGTTTGCTTAGAACACCAATTCTTACATCTTTCAGAATATTTCCATACCCTTCATCACTTGCTTGTCGCAAATTCTGAGTGAGTTCTTTATATTCAAAATGGAACCAGAGATTCACATTTCCAATACTTCCCAAAGATTTCCTAGTGTCTTCATGTAGAAGAGTTTTAAAGACTGGTTCTCCTTTTACAGGAGTTAGTTGTAGCAGATCTCCAAATACAATTAAATGTTTTCCTCCAAACAGAACGTCATAATCTGTTTTTAATACCTGTTGCATTCTTAAATGCACGACAGCAAGCATTAAGGTTTGTGACCATGCTCACCTCATCAATATTTAAAAGTTTCATCTTCTTCAGCACTCTTGACACTTCATAAGAAGCTTCTCCAGACAACTTCTGATATTCTAATTTGTTATCATGCTCAACTGGTAACATCAGTAATCTATGCAAAGTTATTCCTTTAACATTGTGCGCAGATAATCCAGTTGGAGCTGTTACCACACAAGATAAATGTGAACCAGCAGTTTTTTTAAGATAATTGGTCAAAACTTTAATGAAAAAACTTTTACCCGTTCCAGCTTGACCACTAATGTACATCAGAATCGGTTTAAATGATGAACATACACATTTTTTTTAATGTAACAAACCATGTTCTATCTGTTCTCTCACTTGTACATATATTTCTTTCTGTTCAATATTTACTTGTTCTTCTAACTTTTCCAATGTAATATTCTCCTCTTGTGCTTGTTGCATTGCAATTTTGGCTTCATGCATAGCAATCGCTGCTTCATTTTCCACTATTTGTCGCCCAAGTAGATCTTGACTACATGGACCAGAACCTTGACTATCTTGAGAACTTTCATTAGCAACTTCAGCTGTAATAGTCTTTTCTTGTTCAACTTCATCATTCAAAAATTTTAAATATGTAGGGAAAATTGAACATGCAATGCTATCTTTACATGCATTAAAAGAATCTTCGTAGAAGGCAAAATCTCCGAGTAATTCACTTTCACAACACCATGGTTTGATCAGTTGGAGAAGTGCTAAATAGTAAAATTCTCGCTTATCTGGAGTTTCAAAGCTGAGTTTCTTGTGGTTGATAAGGTTCCCTTTTGTGTGTTTTACTAAACATCCATGACATCCAAATACTGCATATTTTCCTTCTTTTAAATTCTGTTTAACATTTCTTTTGAAGCTGTAATGTTGAAGTACTTCATACAGACATAGCTGTTCCAGATGTCGACTCGTTTTCGGATCGTATGTATCCAACATATTAGTTTTAAGAATGTCTCTACAGTCTGGTTCATTTGCTGCTAAGTATTCAATTTCTTCTAAGGATTTCAACACTCTATTCCGTGAGCAGGCAAGACCTAAACTTACCCAAATGTTCCCTCGTGATTTTGAATATAAACTTGAAGATGACAAGCAGTCTGAACATTCATAGGATCCAATTTCTCTGTGGGAAAGCATTTTTAAAGTAAAGCTGTACAATTTTTTTCTAAGGCTCTTCTCTTGTGCAATTTCCTCCCACATTTGTTTCAACTCAGTTTTTTCTGATTTTGTTATGTATGATGTTACATAGCGTGCAACAGCAATTGAGTTGTCTGCAAAATACTGGATATCCATGTTTGCATTCCACATTTTCAAAATAACCGGATTGTAGTCATTAATATACTTTGACAGTTCTGTTCTTTTTAAGTTGTAGGTATTCTTTGGAGATTTGCAAGTTATTGTGTGCTTTACAGAAGAAAAAAAATAATTTACTCTTCCTTTAGAAATTACTGGACGTGGAAATCCAAACCGAAACTTGGAATAAAATGTTCCTTTAGACTTGTATTTTCGTCTGCAGTACTTTCCACAACGGTGACTTTGGAAACGTAAAACTTGCTGTCTCAAGCTTTTATCTCCTCCTTGTCTTGGAACCTCACATGTCACATACTGTTCAATGAAAGACAATACTATTTCATCTGAATCACTTCCAAATTCAGGTGCATCCTTGATCCACAATAACATATGTATATGAGGAGCACCTCTTGCTTGGTACTCCTTTCTCCAAAAGAAATCGGTAACTTCTCCAAGAGGTGGATTCTTTTTATTGCAGATGAAAGACATCATAGCTTGAAACCTATGAATAAAACATCTGCACACATTTACAGGATCCAAAGAACACAGTTCTCCAGGTGTCTTAATTTCAACATTCTTTATATTGGAATTTGCTTCTCGTAGAAATTTAAGCAAATCTTCCCATGCATACTCTGCACAGCTAAGTGTCACAAACCATGTAGGTGTACCTAAGTTCCATAACTTACACTTACGTTCTCCATAACGATGATACCAATACTCATTTGTTCCTCATTGACATGCCATCAAATTAATTAACTGTGCTTCTAAATTTTCATCTGTTTCTTGAACGTTCTCCACAAATTATTTCGCTGAAAGAAGTGATTGATGAACTCCAGTTTTCAGTATGTGGTTCACTGCATAGGACAGAGAAGACAGATCACTTTCAAACAAAAGGTGAAATATATATGGACTACACTGCCGGAATCGAGGATCTTCAGAGTATATTCTTGTTGAGCGATATTCTGAAGCTGGAATCCGTACATGTCGGTCATCATGTCGTCCACCTTCTCCAGTAGGAAACAGCTGTGGAAAACAACAAGCTTCTAAGCTTTTCTCCCATACACTCATTGGAGTTCCCTTTGCTTTTTTCATTTGAAATAACTCAATGTTGTTTCCTATTACTTCTTTGGAATGTAGAGAACATATTGTGCAATGTTCATAAATCTCTTCACTCCTTGACTTGTCCACTTTCTCTATTTGACCACTTGAATTTTCAGATTCATCTTCCAAACTTTTTACCTGTTCTTTCACATTTACATTTGTATAAAAAATATTATTCTCCATAAGATATAAAGTAGTCTTTTGAAGTATTTTAACATCAACAAATTCTTGCCATACTTTCTGACTCTTTGTTGGTACTCTATTTACTAAAATGACTACTGCTTTATTTTCATCTTTGTCTCCACCAACAATTTCAATATTTTTCTTAAAATCCAAAGGTAAGTACACCACTCTTCCTTTCAGCCCTCTTTGTAAGTCTGTTGGTGGCAGTTTACCTGTTTTTGGCTCCATGCGAATTATAGTTTGAAATGGATAAACAGATTGAATTAGAACTAACTCATATGTATTCAAATCTGCCAGTTCCTCTGGAATAGCTACTAATTCTAACTTATTATGTACTGCTCTAGCGGGTATTTTGTTCTGTTCTAATTTGTTATAACAATATTCACAAACACGTTGATCACTGCCTAATTCAAATTGACCTTCCACTAACAAGTAAGTTGCAAATTCCTTCCATTTATCATTATTCTTCTTGTCAGATTTGAAATACAAATCAACATCCCTAGTTTGAATTTTATAATTAGTACGTCAACAACAAACACAAACATAGTTTGGAATTTCAGAGCACACTATGTTACACTTTCTAATTTCTTCTTCAAACTGATCAATGCTAATCACTTTCCCATCTTCTTCAACATCTGTAATTGTCAATCTTTCACCTTCTATGTACTGCTCTTCTGAACCAAAATATCAGAACTGAATATCATCACACTTTTTTTGTACATCTTATCAAGAACCGTATAAAAGACCTGTTTTTAGTTCACTTAAACATAATGCAGAACTTTTTACATAGTACACTTTCCTTACAAACTTCCGCATTTCTGAATGGTGTACTGCTAACATCCTCAAGTAATGAAAAACACTTTTACACACTTTTCTTGAAAGACAAGCCAGAGAATGCCCATGTTTCTCAGTATATTTTCTTACATTACATGGCTCTAGTCCTTGTAACAACCTAATCTTCTGTTTTACGGGTTTCTGTGCATATTCTCGTAAGAAATTTTGCATTATATAAATAGATTCCTGTTGAATACTACAAATACTGCTACAACCCCACTTATACACAGGAGCTTGTGTGCATTTCCCTTGCACTTCTTCAGCTATTAACTGTTCTGCACTAATAGTAAACATTTCCTCTTTTGGAACAGGACAACCATTCTGAACTTCGTAGCAATGACCTCCAGTATCAACTGCAAATGGTAAACTATTTTCTTGGAAGTAACTCTCTTCATTTAAAAAGGTTCCCTATTAGATGTATGTTTCCATTGTCCACTGTAGATTTTACAAAAGTTGCTTCTGTTTACACGTCTTTTGTTTTTACTTTTGTCTTTCAGAATCTTCATTGTTTTATCCAACACTTTCATCCTCTTCAAAATCAAAATTTATTTTTTTTGTTTTAACTTAAAAGCAGTATCCACTATGCTTTCAACACACTGTTTCTCTTTCAATTGCATCACTTTCTTTTTATATTTGCGGCATCCTTTTATTAAATTCTGAATTACTCTATTTCGAAAAATCTTTGATGAATTTCTTGAAATTGTTTTTGTCTATGGGTAACAAATATTCTTTCCTTATCATGATTCTTTTTCTTGTAATTTGAAGTCGAAGTTTGCTTCTCCTTACTTGACAAATCCTTCTTTTTCCTTTTTGTGATGTTATTTTCATTAAATGTTCGTAATACTTTTTTTTAAAAATTGCCTAGTGTTTTTACCAGAAGAAACTCTTTTTGTAGTACTCCCATTTACTTGTAATCCACATTTGCCTTTTTTTAAATTCTTTTCTTCTCACATCTTCTAGGCATTTTTAATTTTGAATCCAATCAAAATATTTGTCTGAGAAAGAAAAAAAAGTTTCAATTATTTGTTATATCTGTTCAATATGTCAAAATAATCACATACAATTACATAAGTTCCACTGGCGGGTTGCAGAGGAAATGTTGCATAGTACTAGAGCAGAATAAGGGAACAGTAGGGTGGCAGGTAGTGTCACTGGACATACAGCATGCATTTATTGAATTATTTAGATTCACCTTCCCATTTTATATGTGACTCCACTTCCTCCTACTTTTCCCCTCGCTTCCCTGCCCACCCGACCGTCCCGCGCACCCCACCGCCCTTCCTTTGCAACCCACTACAGATGACTTTGTAGATACTATTTTTATAAAATTGTGATCTGTATACTTAGAGTCATATTTTCAACTAAATGGCACATGTAAACGTTACCCTTATTAGTTTAAGACTTCTATCTGCAACTTAGCAAGCATAACACTGCACCATATTAGCAAAGATATCGTACAAACATTTATTTCATTGTGGATGTACATAAACAAATACAGATCAACTGTTAGAGAGCAACAAAAACGACCGACATGGAGATGGAGAGGGGGGAAACTTTAAGTAAGGTGTTATTCCCATTTTAGTAATGTGCCAGCCCAGTCGTGTACGGAGCTGTAACACCAGCAGAAAACCTCGTAAGTACGTTAATTTACATTTACGTGTGCTTTACCACTGCAACCAACACTTTGTACCCCTGAGACTACTGTCTTGAAAAATAAACAAACAGAGATTTATCTAGTATAAAAATAGCACACAGTGGTGTGAGACCTCCCCTTCCCCCCACACGACCTGGCTTGTAGAGGGAGAGCTGGGGCCACCAGCTCCTAGAGGGACAGCTGTCTTCCCGCTCACTGACGGAGAGCTGAGGGCCGCCTCGCAGAGGGCCAGCTATGGACCGAGTCGCATAGGGAGAGCTGCGGGCCGTAGGCTTGCAAAAGAATACCAGCGACCGCTAATGTGGGGTGAGGGAGGGTGAAGGGAGTATCTGGCAGAGGGAAAGCTGTGGTATATTTCCAGTATTGGCTTGCAGAGATAGACCTGCGGGCCCGATGGCTTTTAGAGGGAGAATCGGGAGCCATTGGGTTGCAGAAGAACAGTTGCGTGCCAATTCACAGAGGGAGAGCTGCGGGCCGGCTCACACAGCAGCAGCTGTGGGCTGCTACAGGCCGGTGATGTGGGGCCACGAGAGTGAAGGGGGAATCTGCACAGGTAAAGCTGCTGTATATTTTCAGTGTTGGCTTGCAGAGTTACAGCTGCGGACCCAGTGGTTCACAGAGCAAGAGCTGAGAGCCGACGGGCTGCCTCGCAGAGGCAGAGCTGCGAGCCGACGGCCTGGCTTGCAAAGGGAGAGATGCGGGCCCGACCACTCGCAGACGAACACCTGCAAACCAACGGGCTGGCTGGCAGAGGGAAAGCTACAGTATATTTTCAGTGTTGCCTTACAGAGTTAGAGCTCCGGGCCCAAGGACTCGCAGAGGAAGAACTCTGAGCCAACGGGCTGGCTCGCAGAGGGACAGCTACGGTATATTTTCAGTGTTGGCTTACAGAGATAGAGCTGCGGGCCGAGGACTCACAGAGGAAGAGCTCCGATATGAAGGGCTGGCTCGCAGAGAGAGAGCTGTGGGCTGGCTTGCATAGGGACAGCTGTGGGCCAACTCGCATACGAAGAGCTGAGAGCCGTCGGCTTGCAAGAGGATACCTGCGACCTCTGATGTGGGGCGAGGAAGAGTGAAGGGAGTATCTGACAGAGGGAAACCTACAGTATATTTTCAGCGTTGGCTTGGAGAGTTACAGCTACGGGCCCGACGACTCACAGAGGGAGAGCTGCGAGCCGACAGGCTGCCTCGCAGAGGAAAAGCTGTGAGCCGACCGGCTGGCTCGTAGAGGGAGAACTGCAGTATATTTCCAGTGTTGACTTGCAGAGGCAGCCCTCCCTCTATGAGCAAGCCAGTTGGCTCACAGCTCTTCCTCTGTGAACCACCGGTCGGCTCGTAGCTCTTCGTCTGTGAGCCATCGGGCTTGCAAGTTTATCTGTACAATCCGTCGGGTCCATAACTCTACCTCTACTAGCCAACACTGTGAATATAATACAGCTCTCCCTCTACCAGATACCCCCTTCACCCTCCATCGGACCGCATCAACAGCCCTCAGCTATCTCTCTACAAACTAATAGTAAGAATATACCACAGCTGTCTCTCTCCGAAATACCTCCTTCACCCTCTCTTGTCCCGCATCACCGGGCATTCCATATTATATTTAACACTATGATCAAATTTTTCAAACCAAAATGGGGGTGACACATGAGGAGAGTAAAAGGAGGTATAATTTCTAAACTTTTATTCTACCGTTCCTTTAATATACGTATATTGAGGGTTTTATGTGGGATGAAAAAAATTATTGGTGTCTAAAAGGGATACCAGTGACCCGGCCCACTTAAAGTTCTGCGTACATTCAGCACAGAGACACACCGTAACAATTTTCATCACTTATAATCACAGTTAGTTTACTAGTGTGAAAAAATCGTACAGAAAATTTACTAAGAACATTTTTATCTCTTTTTTATCTCTAAAACATTTATAAAATATCTCTTGTAAAGAAACATTTTTATTTCTTTTTTATCTCTCAAACATTTATAAAATATCTCTTGTAAAGAAAGGCCCCCTACACCTTTATTTCGTAAGGACGAGCAATAAATACCCCTTTACCAGCATTTAGTCACTAAGTACTAACACTGTGCACTGTACCCAATTGTAAAGCAGAAACAGTGTTTAGATTATTTCTGAAATTATCATCAAATGATTCAAACCATGTATACATACACAAAGCAACGTGCATGTTTACTTTGTCCATTTACTATCCATATAATCTGTGCACATTCTGAACGGGTTTCCAGTATATCACCTGTCTTCACTTATACTCAAATGTACCTCACAGTGAAAACAATGACATCCCAACCTATGCATATGTAATATTTCCAAAATAATACAGTGAAGTTTTATACCATTAAACTGATTGCAACATTCTCTATATAGTACAAATCCTATGAATATGCCAATAAATCTATAAGTTCTATTTTTATAATACCAAAAGCTGTATTAGATTATTTTTAAAAACAGTACTGCTGGGGGCACAAAATGGTGGTGGAAGGTGGACACAGTAAATGAAGGTGTAATTCCAAACTTTTTATGTATCATCCCTTTACTATACATATATTAACAGTTTTAAGTGAGTTAAAAAAATTGACGGTTCTCTTAAAGGGGTGGCGGAGCTCAATACCGATAAGACCAGCACCACTTAAAGGCCTGCGTATATTCAACAGAGGAACACACCCTGACAATTACTATCACTAATATTCACATTTACTTTAGCACTGTGAACAAAATCGTACAGAATATATACAAAGAACATTTTCATTCCTTTTAATCTCTCACATATTTAAAAAAAATTCTTCTGAAGAAACGCTCCCCAACAACTTAGATTTCTTAAGAACACCCAAATCCAAAGCCTCGCAATACCACACCAGCCTTGACTAATATTGAAATCTACCTCTCAGTGTAAAAAATGAGACCACAAACTGTGGACATAACATTTCTGTTTTTTGTTCCATCCCTGTTAAGTTAATAACACGTCATTTTCTACTCTCACCCCTTTCCCACTATTTCCAGACTATGCATAATTTGAAAACATACGACATTCTGTTTATCTCGCCGGAATAGATATACAAATCCAAATTAATGCTACAGCAAATTTTCAAAACCATACAGTCTTTTACAGATGACCAAGGAAGAGGTGTGGCGCCGCAGCCAGGGCAACTGACTCTGGAATCTGTGGATTACGGTTCGATCGCCAGCGGCAGATTAACCCAGCACTATGTGACTCTGGTCAATAGCTTGCTTAATCTTCCTGATGGACCCCAGCGCCTAGAGACCCTTACGGGTGATTGTTTGCGCTTTTCAAATGTGGATTATTATTATTATTATTATTACACCTTTCCTTTGAGAAAAACTCCTAAACATATATAAAGTACTTGTTTAACAACTAGTCACACCTTTCACATATTTTAGAACCAATAAAACACCAGACTTTACTAACACTATGTTGTTTAGAAATAAAAAATACTTTAAAAGTAAAAAATATTGCCTCAAATACTTAACCACTAATACAGAACACATAACACACCTTCTTAGTTTCTAACTTACCTTCGTAGTTGGTACGCAAATGTCACAAACAGATGATATTCTTTCTTTGTCACACAGTACTTGTACAGCACCGCTTTCATCAAGGACGGAACCAATAATGGCACAATTTCCCCGTTGCTCCACACATGAATACATGTAAAGAACAAATCAGAATGGTTCCTTGATTTTTTTGCATTGCAAAACTTCTCTCTATTGGTTATTTTTTAACTTTCCACATAAACAGTTTTTTTAAGGACACATACAAGTGAAAAGTTCAACCTATTGTATCAACACTATCTAGAACATTCTACGACACGTGCAGGTTAAAAGTTCATCATTTTTTTAAACCTAATGATTTTTTTTTGCAACATTCTCTCCAACATTTCACGGCGCGTGCAGGTCAAAAGTTCACCATTCTTTCAAATTCGAACTGCACCTTCCAAATACAATTAGCAGGTGTGGTTGAGCTGAGTAAATGTTATCCTATAATATGTACTCCACGTATAAACTGCTTTTTTATTAGCCAATGACAAAGATGCTTTTCCTCAAAACTAATATGCACCCTAATTTTTAGGAAACAAAGCATTTCATCTCCCAATCAGTTAACGTTTTGTATGTTAAAAAAAAAGTAGTTCCCCATCTTTAAACATATCTCTCATTCTACAAACGGACTGCATGTCCTACAGACATCTATCCATATCTTCCAGCCTTACCTTCAAAATGCTAGTGTGGATTGTAGGACATAGCTATATTTTCTGGTGCAAGAGGTATGCAGAACAGAGACGTATTGACTTAGACCTAGGTTTACAAAATGTGCACATTAAATGGTTTGCACAGAGAGGATTGAAATGGCACCAATTGCTGCCTTTGGTTAAAACCTGTTTGCATCTCCAACACCCTCACCTCATAATTGTGCACTGTGGTGGTAACGACCTAGGCACATTGACTGGGGTAGGTTTGGAAATGCTTATGAAGGACACCTTTGGACAATTGATGTTACTTTTGCCTCACACTGTCCTTGTATATTCCAATATATGCCAAAGACAGAAGTGGAAATGGTCAAACCAATTTTGACATAAAATTGAAAAATCTAGGAAGAAAGTCAACAAAGCTGTGTCTGCATACCTTAGAGACCATAGAATGGGGTCGATCTACAACAACAACAACATACGTTTTGATATGACTGATTTCTAAAGAAGTGATGGAGTGCACTTCACAGATGAGGGAAACCGAGTTTTTCTGAATAACCTGAAGCTGTGCATCCGCACTTACATGTAGCTCCAACTAATAAACACAAGGGCTCTTTTTAGAGCCGCCTTATATTCCCAATATAATCTCGCAGAGTGACAGCTGTGGTCCGGCTAGCAGAGGGAGACCTGCGGCCCATCGGGCAGGCTCGCAGAGGGAGACCTGTGGTCTCACTCGCACAGGGAGACCAACGGGCCAACAGGCCTGCTAGCAGAGACACAGCTATAACCTAACGGGCTGGATCGCAGACGTACTGCTGCGAGCCCGAGCTGCAACCCAACGGGCTGACTCGCAGAGGGACAGTAATGGGCCAACGGGCCTGCTAGTACAGACACACCTACAAGCTAACGGGGTGACTCGCAGAGGTAGAGCTGCGGGCCCGACGGCTCGCAGACGCAGATCTGCAAGCCGACGCACTGACTTCTAAAGGCATAGCCGCGCGCCGGTGATGTGGGGAGTGAGCCGCGAGCCTGTGATGTGGGGAGATGGACCGTGAAAGAGTTATCTCGCACAGACAGAGCTGCGGTATATTTTCAGTATTGCCTCGCAGAAGTAGAACTACGGACCGGATGGCTTGTAGAGGGAGAGATGCGAGCTGGGGCACTGAGCCACAAAATGTCTGACAGCTCGCAGACCCAGACCTGCGAGCCGACGGACTGACTTTTAAAAGCATAACCGTGAGCTGGTAATGTGGGGAGAGGGACCGTGAAAGGGGTATCTCGCAGAGACAGAGCTGCGATATATTTTCAGTGTTGCCTCGCAGAGGTAGAACTACTGACCCGATGGCTTGTAGACAGAGAGATGCAAGCTGACAGACTTAATCACAAAATGTCTGCCAACACTTCCTAGTTTCAACCGTTCATAGCCAATCAGCCACAAGCTCGTGCTCGTAACCCCTCAGCCAATCAGATGACAGAATTCCCAAATATTGATATCTGTAAAATGTGATATGTCTCAAAAACTACTGAACGGATTTACACCATTTAAACAAAAGCGTGCTTTCTGGACCAAGACCTTTCTCCCTGCCAAATTTAGCGTGATTCCATTCAGCAGTTTGACCTGTAGCCTTGTCTAAAGTTTCCTATGGAAAATGCCTTGAGAAAACATGTTTTGGGACCCCCCTTTTTTCTCAGCCCCCCCTGACCAATCACCCTCAAGCTTTTAAGATAGGAACTGATCAAAAAGGAGAAACTTTTTGGAAAATGTCATAAAGATTCGTCAAACGACGGCAAAGTTGTAAGCATATGAAAAAATGCTTTTCCTATGGAAACGTGGACCTCACTATAACTATCTACTGGCGACTGCCAGTAGATAATATATATGTATATATATATTCACTGAAAAAAACATAGGTTTCACACACGTTATAGTTACGAATTAGCATTTAAAAAACCTTGCAAATTCACTGAAAAAACCATAGGTTTCACACATGTTATAGTTAGCTGGACATTTCACTCGTAAAAAACCAATGAAATTCCCCCGTTATAGTTACTGCAGGCAACTATAACTCACGCGACCGCAATCCTCTGCTGATGACGTCAGATATTACATCACTGTATTTAGACACGTATTTACCCATGTCTTCTTCCATTAATCTTTAGCTATACATATATTACAAATATTTATTTTTCAGAAAGACACATATGTCATCAGTGATGTCATATCTGACGTCATCAGCAGAGGATTGCGGTCGCGTGAGTTATAGTTGCCTGCAGTAACTATAACGGGGGAATTTCATTGGTTTTTTACGAGTGAAATGTCCAGCTAACTTTAACATGTGTGAAACCTATGGTTTTTTCAGTGAATTTGTACGTTTTTTTAAATGCTAAGTTATGTTTTTATTTTTTTATTTTTTTTTCAGGTTTTACACCGTGCGCGCACCGTGCGCGCTCTGTGGGCACTCGTGCGCTTCGCGCGCCGAGTGCCCACGGTTCGCGGTGAGCGCTGGGTGCGCGCACCTCGCGATTTAAAAAAAAAAATGTTTTTTTTCTCCCTTGGGGGTCCTTCTGTGACCCCCTGACCAAGGCTAGGGGGTCAGGAACTGTCCACTTTGCCCCCTTTTCACGTTCTCCACCTTTGTTTTTCACCCCCTCAGACTGCGAGAGACAAAATGGCGGCCGACACTTCCTGGTTTCGACCGATTCGAATGTTTACCGACATCTAACAACCAATCAGAATTGTGCTCGCGCACGGCAGGGTGCGCGCACAGTGCGCGCACGGTGCGCGCGTATAGATATTGATATGCTTTTAAATGCTATTTTATCAGGAAATACTGAACAGATTTACACCAGACCTGCAAAAGGCACTTCCTTGACCTAATGGCTACCTCTCTGCCAAATTCTACGTAATTCTGTTCAGCCGTTCGGGCTGTAGCTGCGTCTAAAGGTCCTATGGAAAAATGCATGGGGAAAACAGGTTTTGGGACCCCCCCTTTTTCTCTGCGCCCGCTTGACGAATCACCCCGAGACTTTCAGGGTAGGAGCTGAACGGAGCTCCCCATTAGTTTTGATAATTTCGCGAGGATTCGTCAACCGGCGCCAAAGTTATTCAAAATAGAATTTTGAGATTTCCTATGGAAACTAGGTTGTAACTATAACTATCTACTGGCGACCGCCAGTAGATAATGTGTGTATATAGATATATATATATTTATGTATGTATATATATATATATATATATATATATATATATATATATATATATATTACCTACTGGCGGTCGCCAGTAGGTAGTTATAGTTAGGACCCCTTTTCCATAGGAAATCCGCAACATTCTATTTTGAATAACTTTGGCGCCGGTCGACGAATCCTCGCGAATTTTTCAAAATAGGTGGGGCGCTACGCTCCGCTCCTACCCTGAAAGTCTCGGGGGGATTTGTCAAGCGGGGGCTGAGATAAAAGGGGGGTCCCAAAACGCGTTTTTCCCATGCATTTTTCAATAGGACCTTTAGACAGGGCTACAGCCCGAACGGCTGAACAGATTTACTTGAAATTTGGCAGAGAGGTAGTCCTCAGGTCAAGGAAGTGCCTTTTGTAGGTTTGGTGTAAATCTGTTCAGTATTTCCTGAGAAAATAGCATTTAAAAGCATATATATATGTGGGCGGAGCCTAACCACACATCTCATCCTGAGATCTGATTGGCTGTCAGCACTTCATCCAAGAAGTGTTGGCAGCCATCTTGGGACCAATATACATGATAGCACCTCATTAAAAAGCATTGCAGTTAATAGAAGGTTTTAAGACTTTAGTTACATTATAAATCATTTGTTGATGGTACCATACTCATTTTAGGAATTGTGGTATGTTCTAAGGTGATTTCACCATGTGAAAAAGCCTTCTGCTGGGATATCATGATTGAGAGAAAAATATTTTCTCATGCTTTTACCACAGAGGTTTGGAAGGTGATCTATAAGCTAAACTGAGAGCTTATTTTCTGTAAATTCACATTATCTTTCTCAGTCATGTGAGAATGAAGTCTGACATTCTCAGTAAAACATGTACATCCAACAAGGGCAGAGACTGTCAGTTGATTCCTTTGTGTTCTACTGCAGCTTCCCAGAGTGTTCCAAAGAACTACTAGAGCGCTAACAGTCCTACCTATGATAAACGTATGGCACACCTGAAGCCATCTTGCTTGGAATAAAGTGGTAACTCTTAAAACATTTAATTTCAAAAGGAACAAAATGAGGGGGTTCATTTTTCCATAAAAAGTATGATTAGTGCTGCAGAAAGAAAAATTAGGGCACATTTTGAGTGACTTCTCAAATCCTCTTCTATTTCATTAAAAAATTCTGACATGCAGACTGAAACATGAACTTTTAATACCAGGAGCAGACTTCCATGGTGAACAGTAGTTTTACTACAGTGATCTAATGAGCAACTAGAGTGCTAACATTCAGAATTTATGGCAAATGTGTGACATATCTGAATACCTTCATGATGGAATCAACGTAAAAAACTGAAAGCATTTCCTACTGAGGAGACTGCAGTACATGAGGAAATTAGGAAACTTCATAACAAATAAATCTCCCAAGATGGCCACCGGAGCTAAAAGAGCCCAAATGTAGCCCAAAATCACCCAGATGTAGCCCAAATATAGCCCAATGACAGAAGTGTGCAAAACACTTATTATTTAGTGTTTTTGCAGTGTTATATAGTGCAGACTTGTCAGGTATTGGAGTGCTTTACATGAGCATTGGTTACATCACACAAGCACATATTCATTTTGGTTGTAGACATGGGGAGACTAAGTGATTTGACCAGAATCACAGAATGTCGAGCTGAAGCAGAAACTTCAACCTGGTTCCCCAGTTGCAAAGTCTGCAGTTCTGGAAGTAACACCACATCCTCTCCCCTAAGTGCAACATTTAATCAAGTGGTCAACTGGATAAAAAAACATAAAGATAACAAATAATTTAAAAGTGCTTTGTCGCTATTTGAAAACTCAGACAAAATGTCCTTATTTTAGTCTTTTAGAGCACTAACCATAATTTTGATGCCAATAAGACCCTCTCATATATGTAATTTCTAAAGGAAATGCTCTAGGTATTACAGTTTTGATTACATCAAGATGATGTCAGGCGTTCCACACTTTTGTAATAAATATAGAATGTTAGCAATCTAGTTGTTCATTGGGATACTGTTGAGAGGCAAAGGCCAGGGGCACGGACTCTGAAAATTGAAGGCAGGTAGGAGAGTGCAAAGGCAACAATTTAACCACACTGAGCAGGCAGGAAGGGCCGTGGAAGCACAACAGACTATGGAGGGCAGTGGAAAGGGGGGCAGGGGCAACAAACCAACAATACAGGACTTGCAAGAGAGGCTGTTGGAGGGAAGATCTATTACGGGTCAAGGAAGCTAGAGGCGGTCCCCAGAGCCCCGGGAGCCACCACAGAACTGAGCAGGAGAGTGAGTCAGGGACAAAAGGGGCACCTTAATTTGAGCCGGGGTGCCTAGGAACGCTTGCTCCAAAAATGAAGAAAACAGACATATGAGACATGGAATTGGTGGCAGAATACAATGGCAGTTTAATGAGAAGATACAACTTCAAAGAAACCGCAGAATAGAGACATAAAGTACAAAATACAGAATCCAGATAATCATACAGCTGTCATGATATTCTCTGTATCTCAATTAATGTACTGACAGAGAGAGAGAGAAAACACATCTATAAATGCATCATGAGAAACAAGTTACACCAAGGAAAATGTTACCTAGGAACACTCACGTTTACTCTTAGAGCAAGCATTCCTGCAATTACAATACAAAATCTTTTAAATGCAAAAGTAAAGAGAACAATGGTTAAACATAACATGACATTTCATATAGGTAAAATAGAATAAGATACTTCAAGCAAAGCAGAGCAAGACATTTTAAGCAAAGGAAGACAAGAGCTCCCAGCTCTTGGGGAAAACCTGCACAGCCTGTTAACCTACATACAGACGGCGAGGTAGTCCGTCGATATCTGTGGGTGCTCCCTTTTTATATCATTTTGTGGGCTCCTTTGCACGCTACATCTACCTACGTATGCTACCCAAAAGCTTCGTCTGCAGATTTTACCAGACATTTCGTCATTTACCCACTTAATGCTGACAATGGACTGGGTGAAAAGGTCAGTCTCTCAGGCCAATCGCTTATCGTAAGTTCCATAGAGCAAGCAGAAAATAATGGGTATTGTACGGGAATTCAATATATTCATGTACAAAATCTCCTCAGTTCTCCTAACTTGACGCTCTGCGGTTGCCACTTCCTTAAAAGCGGGAAACCTGCCCAGGAAGCAAGTACCAGTCCAGGATGCAGCCTACTGTATGTCGACAGCTTCAGTGGGATGTTGAACTTTGATACCGAGCACGGAGCACTCGGGTAGGGTGGGGGCTACTAGTTTGGAGCAGAAGGCCTCGCAGACCTGCCTTCAGACTGCTATACACTAAAATTGCAGAGCTATGGTCAATTTAACAAAGAGGCCTACATATTGAACAGAAGGGCCTACACAGGGGTTTTATGCTGGCTGAGTGGTAAGGATGTCTCAGGATAATTATATAGCAACACAGGACCCGCTGGTCAATTTAATACGGCCTACAAATGCGGCTGGCAGGGCAAGGACAAGGGTCTCATACTTCAGGTGTGGACAGAACGGGCCAGGGGCCCCCTGTGATACAAAATCTACCCTCCATCAAGGCTGTGGCAATGTAATAGACCATTGTGGGCAGAAGGAAGAGGCAATGGTAGTACAACCATACATGCCAACAGACCCGATTCAGCCAGGAAACGTCCAATGTTTTTAAGCTCAAATGGGCTTTATTTGATCTGTCTCCTGTCTACAATATCCTCTTTTTCAATGTAACTCAAAGGGGAAAATCAATACCCCAGTTTTTTTTCAAAATCTCCCTCTTACCAAGTTCAAAATGTTCGCAAGTATGGTACATTGGATCATGGAAGGAAATGGGATAGGGACATGGACTTGGATAACAGAGGACAAGAGGGACATGGAGAGGTGCACCAAACTGACCCTGCAGGGCAGGCATCAGGGTTTGCAGCAGCACAATACACCACACAGGGCATGCAGGACGGGAGTGCAGCACAACAATCCATAGAAAGCAAGAGGGAGGGGACAGGACCATGCACATGGACAACAGAGAACAGAGGGGCAAGAGGCAATGGTAGCTAGCTGACCATAATGGACAGACAGGAGAGAAAGCTGCAGCATTACAGACCATAAAGGGCAGTAGGGACGGATCAGGGGCATTACAATGGAACAGACAAGCCAGGAGGGAGGGAGTAGGGGTCTTCACATGTAAACAGAGGGCTGGGGGCAGGGCAGGAGCAGCAAGATAGCCATGGAGGTCAGGCAGGATGGGCACTAGAAGCAAGACACACCATGAAGAGCAACAGTGAGACTGTGATGGCATACACACAGACCATGGAGGGAAGGTGGGAGGGGGTCAGGGGCAGCTAACTGACCACACAGGGAAGGTGGGAGGGGCCATGGCAGCACAGAAGACCAATGGCTATGATGGGCAAGAAGGAGGGTGCAGGGGCATGCACAAAGGACGATGGAGGATAGAAGGGAGGGTCAGGACCTGTGCACAGACAAGAAAGTTCAGGGGAAGGGACCTCACAACAGACCACACGGGGCAGGCAGGAGGAGCAGTTGCAGCACAACAGACCAGGGAGGGCAGAAGGGTGTGGCAGTACAATGGACCATGTAGGACAGGAGGAAGAGGATAGGGGCATGGCATGTGGACAGGCAGGGTGGAGGTGGCAGGGACAGGTTACAGTCATCTGACAATGCTAGGCAGGTGGGAGGGGAGTGGCAGCTCAACAGAACACTCAGAGTAGATAGGAGTGGCAGGTCCATGGGACATGGTGGGCAAAAAGGATGGAGCAGGGGCATGCACAAAGACATCGGAGGGCAGGGGGAAGGAGAATAGGGGCAGCAAGCTAAGCACAGAGTTTAAGCAGGAGGTCAATGATGGGGCATAGAATTGGGCAATGGAGGGCAGGAGGAGTGGACTGGTACATCATACTAAATTGAGGGCAGTGGCAGCACATCAGACCATGCATGGCATGAGGGAGGAGGCTATTCCATGGATTCACACAACAGAGGATAGGGAGGAGGGGGATGGGGCAGCAAGCTAACTGTTCAGAGAAGGCAGGTATTAGGAACTTTATTGTTTTTAAAACATTGAGTCTGTGCGAACTACTTAAAATATGAACAAGTATGCAGCATAATCTCACTTTTATTCAGGAAGAAGAGGACGTTTGTGACTGTGACTCCGGGCTCACTTGGCAGAAACACCCCCTGACCCTCCACCCCCTATCGCAAAATGTAATGCCCGTGAAAAGGGTAGGTGAACACAGTGTTATATAGAACATAGTCCTGAGAGCACGATTGAAAATGAAAACTAGATATAGTGTATGGTATAAACTATGCACCAAAAAGTGTGATATAAGATGAACCGGGCGTGAAATATAATATGCAATACATTGTGCGCAATGACAGATTCATTGGAGAGCGCGAGATAGCACAGGCACTAGCGCGTGCTATGCGATATGCGCCTTGGAGTGTAATATGCACAGGGCAGTGTTGTGTAACCTAACTAGTCTCTAAAGTTGTAATATAAAATATGTGCTGGGGAGTGTAACGTTGCATATGCACTGTGACACAGATATGGATCGCAGATTGTAATATGTATGGCATAGCACTGTGCGTTATAACATAGGCATCAAGAAAGGCACGTTAGATGGGGCAATATAACCCGTGCGAAGACAAGTGTGGCATGACATATTCACGGGGTGGTGTTACAGTGCACATGGGCTAGAGAGTGTCATAGCATATGCACTAGCTAGTGGAATACAACACAGAGGTGTGTGGCACTCGGCAGGCAATGGTGGGTGTAACACAGCATTGGGCTCTGTCAGGAGCGCGCTGTGACTCTCAAGTGATGTTCGTCCCCTTTCCAGAGAGTAAAATAAAAAGTATTACACATCCGGCAGTGGATGTGTGTTTTATTAACCGTGAGGGGGGTTTCTTGCATAGTTTTGGTCGAATTTTTGTCGAATCCCCTTTGAATGGCTTGGTGTGCATGTGTATTAAATGTGCCCGTCAATAGCTACCCATGTTTGTATAAATAAACGACAAGGGTGTCTACCGGGATTAGGCACGGTAGGGCATCAGACATGTCAGAGCTTCACTAGTAGTGTAAATACATTCCACGTGGATTCATTGCATGCATAGTTGCCTTTTAATGAATATCCCGCAAATCGTCATGGTGATAGGTACGTACGGTTTGTCCAGCATGTCCTAGGTGTGTCTATAAATAAATATTTTTTTTAAATAATAAAAAACAGTGGCCGGCCCTAGGGATTGGGGTCAAAAAAATATAATTAGGAGACAGGCCCTGGGGGATGGGGTCATCAGGGCCAATAAATTAGAATAAGAAGGGGAACCACACAGCCCCCCTTCTTAAACAATTAAAATAAATAAAAGACTGGCATTGTGCCGGAGGCCATGCCCCCTCCGTGCAGCACTCTGCAAACGCGCCCCCAACAGGCATCTCCAGTATGCGCCAGGGAGCTGCGCTGCAGACAGGTGTTCTGAGGCCAAGCCCCTTTTTACACCTCTCTGCAACGCAGCTCTGTGGCGCTTACTGGAGGTACCTAGTGGTCTAGTTTGACCCTAGGGACCCTTAGGATTCAAGGGGACTTAATCTCTCAACTTAGAACAGCCACAGGGCGCGTTTACACAGTGGTGAAGGGAGGGGACGGGGCCTGAGGTGACGTGTGCAAACACGCACTATGGCACGTTTTAAATTGGGGATATAATTTCCCTTCAATACTGAGGGCCCCTGGGGGCTAACTAGCCCACCAAGTGCTTCCAGTAAGCGCCACTGAGCTGCATTGCAAGGAGGTGGTCCAGGCCGTGCCACTTTTTACACCTCTCTGCAACACAGCTCTGTGGCATTTACTGGAGGTACCTAGTGGGCTAGTTGGACCCTAGGGACCCTCAGGATTCAAATGAACTTAATCTCCCAACTAAAAATGGACACAGGGCGTGTTTACACAGTGGTGAAGGGAGGGGACGGGGCCTGAGTTAACGTGTGCAAAAACGCCCTGTGGCCTGTTTTAAGAGGTAGTTTTAATCCCCATGCCCTATTATGTACTAGGGGCTTACAGAAGAGGTCATGCTAATCACAGGGGGACCCCAACGCATAATGTTCCCTAGTGTATGTAGGTGTTTTCACTGTATTCTAAGTGTCTTTTAACATAGCACTGGCTCTAGGACTGGCTAGTCAGACTCAGTTACCACCAGTATCCGTCTGAAAAAGTTGAGGGTACAGGATGATTTTGCAACAAGGCTTCTTTCTGCTCTTCTTTTTGTTCTTTCTGCACGTTATCCTTCTTCCTGCACTTATCTTCGTATTTGAGGACTTCTGTTGGTCCTTTCTGCACTTCTTTTGTTTCTTTCTGTGCATTTTTTCTTCTTTCTTCACATGTCCTATCTCTGTAGGCATAGTTAGAAATTAGCATTTAAAAAACCTTTGAAATTCACAGAAAAAACCATAGGTTTCAGGCACGTTATAGTTAGGAATTAGCATTTAAAAAACCTCAGAAATTCACTGAAAAAACCATAGGTTTCAGGGGTGTTATAGTTAGCTGGACTTTTCACTTGTACAAAACCATTGAAATTCCCCCGTTATAGTTAGTTCAGCTAACTATAACTCGCGCGCCCGCAATGCACTGCTGATGACGTCACATATTACATCACTCATGACATGGTCAGTGACATCACTCATGACATCACTGATGACATCTCAAATGACATCACTGATGACATCACTGATGACATCATCCTTGTGATAGAGTGGCAGACCTCCTCTCACCCTAATATAACCTTTGATACACACATTCAAAAATAGAGACTAAAATTTTCAAAACAATGGACATACCAATACCAGTTACAACAACCTCTTCAGTAATTCTAAGATCCACATACACATCCACTCATTCACCAACAGTCCTATACAGTCACTCATACATGTACTCACTCATCATATGTACTCATGCACCTATACATCCTGTTACACAATGCCACTCATCCATAGAGTTACTCACACACATACTCACTCATGCTAATAAAGAATCAAACATACATTTACTTGCATATACAGTTATACACACACCACCACACTTACTTCTACGGAAACTTACACATACTTAGTCTTTTAAACAATCACTTATAGAAACACATACTTATTCATACAGGAACTCTTTCAATCTCTCACTCTCACATATACTCACATATATACACCAATAGTCACATATACTAGTTTAAAACATATGTAGTTACTCATAAAGACACTATTGAGACAGTCATTCACTCACTAACACACCCATACACACACTCATCCACCCATACAGTCCTGCACACATGCTGTGTTCAACACATACAAACAGTGAGTCACTCATTCATGCACCTATGCACTACGTAATACCCCCCACCGAACCATGCAGACACTCAGACTGATACTCAAAAAACCAACTAATAACCTATATAGACACCCATGTAGCTACTCACCAACCCATGCAGCCACTTATACACAAAGTGAGAGACTGATACAGATATTTACATATTTAAACATTACTCACTAAGCCATGTATTCACTATGATACACTTAATCAGTCAGTTACACAATCAATTTTTCAAAAACAAATCATCCATTTAGACACTTATATACCCATTTATTCTTCCATCGACCTTGAGATATACATATATAAAACATATTTAATTTTCAGAAAAACACACATTCACTGGATGATGTCATCAGTGATGTCATCAGTGATGTCATTTGAGATGTCATCAGTGATGTCATGAGTGATGTCACTGACCATGTCATGAGTGATGTAATATGTGACGTCATCAGCAGTGCATTGCGGGCGCGCGAGTTATAGTTAGCTGAACTAACTATAACGGGGGAATTTCAATGGTTTTGTACAAGTGAAAAGTCCAGCTAACTATAACACCCCTGAAACCTATGGTTTTTTCAGTGAATATATATATATATATATCCACCTCCAAATCTCCGACCTTGAGCCCCTGACCTCAACAGGGTGGCCTCAGCGCGCGGGGACCGGAGCACCTCGCAAATATCCAAACCTCCTTCCTTGTACACACCAAAGAAGAGCGCTGCACACCAGACTTCATTAAAACAGGCGCTTTTATTCACAGTTCATCGGCTTGGCAGCAAGTAATCCTAACATGTTTCAGCTCGCACGGAGCCTTGGTCACAGGTGAGCCACTGGGTAATTGAGGGCGTGCCTTCCTCATGCCCCCTTTATCTAAGACTGTGACGTCACTTTACACAGTCCTAGAATACTTCAAAGTCCATAATGCACTGGGAACCTAATTTGATGCTTAAGATCAAGTCAGCAGTCCGTTTTCACTAATATTCAATTTCAGGGAAATGCAGGCTTATACGATCTTATTTTCAATCTTCCCATGTGCACAAAGCTGGCTCCAAGCTGCCATAATAATTGCCATACCTCGGCGTTTGCTTAACAAAGTCCATCGCAAACAGACGTGTGTCAGTTTGTTTCCCCTTGCTCTGCTGCACTTGTTAATTGGTTGAACATTTCATACCTTTTCCCAATGGTGCATACTGCAGGCGGGTCGGGCTCTTGAACAAATCAATCCACCTCCAAATCTCCGACCTTGAGCCCCTGACCTCAACAGGGTGGCCTCAGCATTTTGAAGCACTTTATTCTTAAAGTGAGAACCCATAGTTGCCCTAATATTTGAAGTTATTCTGCATTATTCACCTGTCTTGAATACTTATTCAAGTTGCTCTAAACCATTTGGCACTATGGCTGAATTAAAAAATTACCAATCTACTAAAAGAAAACAGACAACGTTTTCTCCGGTTTAGTCAAAAATTAGGGAATCTCAACAACCTTCTCTGAAAATAGATTCTGGCAATACATATGAGCACTGATTTCATCAGTAATGATATTAAGTGCATTCTTAAAGAAGTTGCAGGGCAATCCACAAGATTATCAGAAAATGAAATTAGAAATATCTATAATAAGTGATTAGATTAAATTTCACCGATAGTTAAGATGGTTGCTTCCGTTCACAAATTGATCTAAAAAATGGAACTAGGCAATACAATCTTCACATTTTCAATTTACCAGAGAACATTTAAAGTGAGCATTGTAAGCTTTATTTTGAAACTCTTTACCCAACATGTTAAACTTGGAATTAGTGCAGATTTTACATTTACACAGTCCCTTTCCTAAAGCTCCCTTTTCTTTGCCACATCGACGTTTGACACACATTTGCATTCATGATGCTTAGACTAGTTTTGTAGAAACACTGACCTTGCTGACACGGAACACTTTGTGAGAATAATATCACACTGCCTTGGCATTTGGTGCAAGGCCTCCCACATGCGTAATGCAAATGTGCTTATTATTACATCCAAATGGCAACACAGCTATCGGTAGAAAAAAAACAATGGTTGACTGATCACAATCTTGGCCCGAGGTAAGGATGTCATTTTCTATACAGAGCCTTTTTTTTCCTAGCATCATCAGGGGAGACTTCTGCTGATCCCGAGGGGTCCCTGCAAACTGAAGCTTTCGCCTAGCAGCTGACTGACATCTCCATGAGTGGTGTCCAGTTTGTGGCCATGACGGGGTCATTCACTCTTACCCACCAGGTAAAGGTGTTGTTATCATCCAAAAGGGCGTTTTCTTAGCAGAACAAACATTCACTCCCTAGACACGTATTTTAGGGTTAGCATTGTAGGGGTACGCTTGATTGTTATAACCTTTTATATGTAATCATATTTAACCTCTCTCAACAAGAATGTGCAACTTTATGTTTTATTCTCTGTGTTGACACTCATTTTTACTTTTATCTGTTCTGTCTAATAATCATCATAGCCTATATAGTCTATACAAGAATAACTATCGTTCAATAAATATTGAAAATGCCCCTGTGTGTATTCTTTATTTATTTTCTCTGAGCGAAAGAAAGCATGAGTGACTGAGCAAAAGTTTGAAGTCTGTCACCACAGTTCCTGAGGGAACTGAATGGTCATGTTCTGTGGTTGCCAACACTGTTCTCTCCCTGTTCAAGTTTAGGGGGGCTAGCGGTGGCACTGCAAGCTAGCTGGTCCTAGGGACATCATATCCTATGAGGGTGCAATGAATCAGGCACCATCCTAAGTTTATGTCGTCTGCAAATGCGCAGTTCCTACTGAATAGTGAAAAGAACACGACATGACGCCACCAAGGTTGTTTGGTTTCTTATTTTGTATAGATCAACTGAGTAACTCAAACATACTTCCTCAGAGATCCCTACACACATTTTAAATGGGAGATGCCTGTGGTGGTAGGGAGTCTCCTCCTCAGCTGAGTAGGTATATCCCATGTATTGGCTTATGGTATATTCAAGCTTGAAAGGATATTGTTCCTACTGTGCTAGTTGAACTTTGTATATTCATTTGTTACAAAACATGGCACAGAATATTTCCGAGAACAGTAGACAAGCAGTCACTCAAAAATTACTTCAACATGGCCTCACACTAGCTGGTGTGGATTTTAATTTGTTGTAGAGGCGCACACAGCATTTAGGACAGAGGTATTTTACTCAACGGTAAGTTGACGAGGAAAATCCAATGCTAGATCGCTTCCCAGCAAGATTTCTCAACACAGATGTGCGCGGATGGTCACTACCACTTTCATTGAGAAAGGTTCTGTTTGTGTTGAGGAAGCTGCACCTCGATTAGAACTTCTACTCAAACAGCAGAAAGGAGCAGCACCCTCATGCACTGCACCTGATGACATTCATGCTGATTTTACAGCACGAGACAAACATCCGGCGCTTAAAACCAATGCGAATGGTGGGAGGGAACGCACTCCGCCGCTCATGGAACTCTGCGTAGCTTGGCGAAGTTTATTAGTCACATTGCAGGGTTTCACGTAGCGGAACTCTGCGAACTCCACCCAGGACAAATTTAAATAAAATATTACAATCTAAGCCTATTGAGCCACTCACTTCAATAGGGGAAAATTAATTTGGCAGTTTTTCCCTCACCAGGGCATATAAAACATATTTTATAATGTCCCTGCTTATTGGTACAAGGAACCCTACTCCTGGGGGAATCTAGGGGGGACCGTAGGGGTAACTTTACTGAAAATCTAAGGTAGATTAATAATTTGGAGTACACTTAGATCCAAAGTCGAATGTGCATATTATTTCAATTTAAAAGCAACCTGCAAGGCAGGGATGGGTTTTAAAATGATAACAGGCACCACAATAGTGCACACACCAGTGCAGGAAATCTATTGGGCCTCTAAACCACCTTGCCCTAATATATACCAGTGACTTATAGATAGTTTGAATCCCCCACCGTATTAACTACTAGGGACATACAGGGGTCTGTTATTCCGAATTGTAATCATACCAAATTTCCATGTACTTTTTTCAACACAGAGCACAGGCCCTGTGTCTGGTTAGCAGAGCCCAGGGCACAGTCAGAGTCAAAAAACACAGCATCTAGTGATCAAAATGGTAGGGGAAAGGTGGGAAACACTACCAAAAGGTCCTGATTTCTCAGTGTACCATTCCCCCACTCTTTTGAATAGAGTTAGTCCTTGTCCTTTGTGGAATGGTTATCTCTAACTCTGCATTTCAGGGCTAGTCTGGGAAAATCAGGACATGCATGCCTTCACTTTACAGGTTGCATTTCTTAAAAGTTTCTCAACTAAGCAAAGATATTGAAAAGCTGTAGTTTAACCTATAATGATAGGACCCACTGCAGATAGTGAAGAGGGGCCCCTCAAACTCCCATATCACACGGATAATCATAGGCCTTTGGCTGAATAGGGGGCCCCATGATGGGTTAGGGAATCACAGAAGGGCTAGGGAACCCCCTGCTCCACAGAGGCTGCTCGGCCTGTGTTATGCCCCTTTACAAAAGTCAGAGTCTGCTAGGAACACGAGGATAGTGCCCCTGCTTAATTTATATCCAGGGTTCGCTCTACCTGCGGGTCTCTATTCACTGGTACACCTTGGGGATTCTGGTGTGGTTAAGTCAGTTGCATCCCGACCACAGATATATCCTAATGTTGTTGGCAGTCATCTTCAAATTCTGAAGCTGAAATGAACTTTATAAACAGCTCTAGACATGCTTCTTCAGCATTCAACAATAATCTAAATAATAAACTTCATCCACACTTTGTTATTTGTGAGTTCTTCAGAATTTACTTCTACTGAGAAACGCACAAATGTCAACCTCCGAAAATGTTCTGCAGTGCGAAACTCACAAGGGAATCAAATATGTCAAGATTTGTTATTATAATTTAGAATAATCACTGTGATTTATGCAACATTATAGGAATCAGGGAAAGGGACCGCGGTACATTTGATGCATAATCATGAAAGTTGTCCTTTGAAATATGTTAACTCTTTTTCATTGAACCAATGTAGTAATTACACACACAATTGAAAGGCCTTTAACCAACCACAGATCAGAAGCAAATGTTATGCTAAATTATAAGTAAGTATACTCCTTTATACATTGAAAAGTCAGACATTTTTCTTGAGCACAACAAAGTATGAATTATTTAAGCACCTTGATGCACTCAAAACTTTGCATACAATTTTGAGGTAAAGAATATAGACCTGATACTTTTCCTTCCACAATCAAAGCCTGCCACCATTCATACCAAGTCTGCTTTCCTTACAGCAAAAAAATTAGAAACAAAGGCAGGGGAAGTTTTGACCATCAGCTTTGAATAAGGTTTCTTGCGTTTGCAAACTTTGCACAACTTAACTAGCTCTACAGGTTTCCCACGCAATTTTTTTAAGGGACAATTTCTCGCAAACATACTTTAGAGAGAGTAGCTAACCTGAATTTTTTTGGTTTTTTTGTTCGAGCTTATAGCGGCAGCGCACATGTGTTGCTCGCTTTGTGAGGCATGCAGTATTCAGTATGGCGGGGAAGCTCCGCCCACTCTCCAGGGGCGTAACAAAGGCCCCCGCAGCCCCCGCGGTGCGGGGGGGCCCCGCGTTCCAGGGGGCCCCCTCACTCTCAGCAGAGGCAGCAAGCCTAAATGGTGCGCACGCGGCCCCATGAATTAATTGGTGGTACGCCGCCCAAGGCATCTTCGTCAATTAAGGGCCCCGGCCTCTTAATAACATGATGGCCTCACGGACTGCAATAGACAGTGTGTGTCCCATGATTTGGCCAATGAGAATACTGAGAGAGAAGTTGTAGGCGGGCCTAGTGCCTGCGGCGCGAGCGGGCAGGCAGTAATGAGAACAGGAAGTTGTCTGGAGCCTTCCGCTGTTTGCCCCGCTATCTACAGTGCAGCTAGTATTTTAGTGTCACTGCCTGCAGCTTTTCATTAGATGGCGCGATTCAGTCCCTGTAGCCTAATGACGCTGGTGTCCTAGGATCATGGCTTGCCAAACTGTCAGAAGACTTAGGTAATTATTACCCTATATTTATTTATCTGTCTGACCAGAGGCAGGCTGCGCAGTGGTGTGTGCCGAGGCGTGGCTGGGAAGTGCTCCTGTCAGGGTCCGACCGCTCACCTCACAGACAGTGAGTCAGAGTGGAGTTAGTACATTTTTCGTAGCAGTCACTAGAGTTCTTCAAAATATTATTACAATGAACTGTATCCCGGTGCGACCGCCCATTATATGTGCACTCGATTCAAAGGAAAGGGCGGGCAAATTTGCGTCATGGTAGTATTGACTGGAGTCCTGGTACTCACTACTTCACTGTGACAGTCCCCGAAGCTCTGCGCTTAACATCTTCTCTAAAGCAATCTCTTGAAGAGTGCCATACGGTACTGGCCGAGTGAGCAGTGAGTCATGTTCAGACCTGAGGGAGGAAGGGGAAGAACAGAGGTGTATAGGGTGCACCAGCTGGAAAGGCTTTTCTGCTTTCAATTCCACGAAGCACTTTATGACCATTCAGGGAAGCAGTGCAGCACAAGCCGCCCGCCACTTGGTGCTCCAGCAGTGACCGCACTTCTGAAAAGCTAATGTCGACCAATGTGGCCTTCCCTTGAGAGGCTGGGACTAGAACCCACGCAGAAGGCAATGTCGAACTTTAATTTCGCCATTGCTGGTCCATATGCATGACCGTCTTTGTGCTTTCAGTTCTTACAAGGTATAGGTTTGAAACTAGTGTGACCACCTCACTCTGAGATTGAAAGCATTGCTCCTAGACTACAGATTATTGCTGACGTCTTCATCTAATTAGTTCACTGGAAGACATAGGTGCAGGAAGGAATGGGGTGCTACTTAACCCCCAAAATAACCAATCTTGACTTAAGAAGGTGAATGAGCATTATCGTGTCACGTTTACTGTGTCTTAAAGGACAGCGGGCCAACAGTGTAAGGCAATCTCGTCTAACAAATTGCTGCTTAAACTTTTAACATGAGCCCCCATGTCTGGTTGGCATTGGTGTGGGCAGTGTCCGGTTGTGAGGTAAAGGCAGAGTATATTTGACTGCATATAACATAACGGGAGCACACACTTTAAAATGAAAGACAATTTAAATAATCAGTACGAAATACATTCTTTTACATATTGAAGCCTTTACCTTTCCCTGCACGAAATGTATTTTTTTTTATCACAGCCACCATACTACATAGAAGAATTAGAAGAAAATGAACGTTATCATCTGTTTTTTATTTTGCTTTACATCTGGAATGTTACGTCATTCGGAAGGTTATGAACTGTTACAGTCAAGTGCTGTTTGCAGAGCTGCCCCGTTCTTCGTGACGTTTCTCTGTACTTTTAGTTAATGTTTTTAATAGCACTAATGTGCACACTGGTATTGTTGTGAGCATGGAAGATGAGACTTACTACTAAGTAGCCTGCCTGGGGCCAGAGCTCTCTATGTTTTATGTTGGTTAGTGCCCTTCCATTTCTGGTGCGTTGCAACTTTATTAAGACCTTTTTAGGGTTTCTGGTTGCTCAAATGAATCCAATTTCTGATATTTATATATTTTCATCATCTTCATTACTTGATTTTAGCTTGTGAGAAAGTGTCACTCATAGTCGCTGAATGTCACTCATAATTACAGTGAAATTATGAAAATGTCACACATAAGCAATCTGAAACCTTGGCAGCTATGCATTGGTGCGCAGACCCGGGCCTCGCCCCCTCAGCTGGCAGCCGAGCCTCTGGGCTGGGCTCTTCATTTAATTAACCTCTTCTATGCCCATGACGAGATAGTCTCGTCATGGAGCGCGGTTGCGCTGTGCCCATGACGAGACTATCTCGTCATGGACCCCGCCCGCTAATACAATGCCCGGCACAGGAGGGGGAAAGGGCGGGGCACTGAAGGGGTTAAATGTTGGGTTGGGTGCCCGGCGTGCAGTTTTCTCCGCTCTGCGCAGTCTTCAGGGTGGGGCTGCGGCATAGAGGGCGTGCGTGTGACCAGTGGAGTGAGAGGCATCCCAGGACCCAGCCACGCCAGAGACTGTCTTGAGAAGGACCGTCTTTCACCGTGCAGCGGCTGCGGGCGCCGGGCATGACTTAATTATTACTAGTCCCGGGCCCCCTGCCTGGCAAGCCTTGACCTCTTATGCTGCCTCTCGCGCCTGCCTGCTCTGAAGCTGCAGGCCAGGCCTCAGGTAAGTCTGTCCGAGGCAGGAGTGGTGCGTGGGTGGTGGTGGCCCGTGGCCATGCTCGTCCAGGGTGTCGCTGCCGTTTTCTATCTCGCCCTCCACGTCCCTAGCCTAACAATGCATAGTGAGACAAAATGGCAGCATCCACAGCATGATATGGGCCAGGATTTCTTCGGATGTGAGGTGTGCGGCCGTCCCCACCATCAATTTTTATTATAAAAACGATTACACAACACTGTAAATATGCAGCAAAAACTACACAAAACCAATTAAGATTAAAATATCAGCATGCTAACATCTGACTGGGGGCGTGTTTGGTAGCTCACCGCCACCAGAAGCGCCACAGTTTTGCTTTCTGCTGTACAGGGATCCCTACCGCAGTGTGGCAAATGGAGAGTGAGAAAAACAAGGACAGATAAGATGTAGCTTGAGGCATATAAATAAACGGTGCAAGGACTTTGTGCCACATAGATAGACAGTGTGTTGTATTGCATTGTATCAAAGATGCATTTATATGGCGCTTCATGCCCTTCTGCAGTATGCCATATTGCATTGTCGGATGGGTAGCACACTACACCATAGGGGAGTGCGTGGCTGGAAGGATGTGCTTTCTGTGAGCCTATGTAGGCAGCATGTTTGTTGGATATGTGTGACCAGAATAATGCTGTTATTGTGTCTTAGGTCACAGCTCTTTGCAGAGTGATGAGAGAAAGGGTAAGTGAGGCACAGGACTGTGGTTATAAATAGCTGACAGCTACAATATACTCTAGAAGTCCAATGTATAGAATATGGTGATTACAAACATTTTTCATTCAACCTCCTCTGTTGAGCACATCAATTAAATCTTCGGCACTCCTAATCATGTATGTCTAGTAAAGAGAAAGAAAAGACAACAAAGAAAGAGATCTGCCTGGCTGGTTTGCATTATATTCATGTCCTATGAGTCAGTGATGACAGGGGAGGGGGAAGATTCTGGTTGGAAGGAATATCTTAAAGTCTGCGAAGATGGCAGCCACATATGGCAGATCTCTTCATGCATTAGGTACATGTCCTCTTTGGCATTGAGTGGTTTGGTTCCGGTGGATTGGTGGTGGTTTCCAGCCAGTGTCCGATTGCAGTTCCGATCTGTTATGATAATACTTAGCTGGACTACAAGTGATTTATCACCATGTGCAATCCGTATACTTGCCATTCAGCCTGCGACTGGCAGTGCAATGGCTATGGTCCTGTGACAGTTTGGCACCACTGAGAGGGTATAATTAGCATCCAGCCTGCAATCATTACACTCAGCAGTGATAGAATCAAATTGTGTTGACTCCAGTGCTACCTGAGCACTATTCTCATGTACCCTGCGCGGTGTGCAGCCACCCCTCGTGCAATCTGATGGTGGTGTTTCTGTGACTTCCGGAATGCATGACTGAAGTGTTCTCTTCTGTTAATTAGTTTTGAAGTCAGGGGACCCATTTATTGTGGTTTTCATCTTTGGAAGAAACCGGTTTTTACTTCCTTCCTGAAATTAAGGTGGACTTGTAGATTTCGTATCTTTGCTGGCAAGGAGGCCGAGTGTTTTCCACCTGTACTGAGAATGTAGCTCCACCAGTTGTCTTTTTGTAATTAGCAGATGCGATGAGTTGAGGTGCTAGTTTCAACAGTAGTGTCCTTTTCTGTATCATTGGAATTTCACTTGTAGCTACTGTGTGCCTTCCCCGCTGCTGTGTGCCTTCCCCGCTGCTGTGTGCCTTCCCTGCTGCTGTGTGCCTTCCCCGCTGCTGTGTGCCTTCCCCGCTGCTGTGTGCCTTCCCCGCTGCTGTGTGCCTTCCCCGCTGCTGTGTGCCTTCCCCGCTGCTGTGTGCCTTCCCTGCTACTGTGTGCCTTCCCCGCTGCTGTGTGCCTTCCCCGCTGCTGTGTGCCTTCCCCGCTGCTGTGTGCCTTCCCCGCTGCTGTGTGCCTTCTCCGCTGCTGTGTGCCTTCTCCGCTGCTGTGTGCCTTCCCCGCTGCTGTGTGCCTTCCCTGCTACTGTGTGCCTTCCCCGCTGCTGTGTGCCTTCCCCTTGAAGGTCTCTATGGAACTGTAAAGTGCCTTAGAGACAGAACATCTGACTATTGACGCTTGTAGGGCCTCCTAGTTTTAGAATAATCTACATGTCATCTGCATAGTTGTAGCAAGTGAGGTTGATTGATCTGATCAGGTGAGGTAGAGGTTGAGCAAGACTGGTGAAACGAGTGTCGCTTGTGGGATGTTGCAGGAGCTAAATATTGATTTAGATACACAGCTTTATCTGTCGCTGAAGTGGGAGGTGATCATTTATTTATAGGTCCAGCTTCTCAAGTCACAGTAGTAGTGTCTGATGATAGACAGTATCAAAGGCTGTTGATTAGTGTAAAGGTACCAGGCCCAGAAGCAAGGGGGTTGAAGGCAACTGCCTCCAGGCCAGAGACCATTTGCATATTTAAATACCTTTGTAAACTGGTTACCTAGGCGTAGTTTTTTTTTCTGGTTCCAGTACCCGCTGGGCCCCCACTCTGCCTATTCCTTACATTTGAAATTTACATTTATTGCTGTAATGTGAGAATGCATTTCATGCAAAGGAATATAAAGTAGGGTTGCCAAAAGAAAAATGCCAGCCATGTGTTGTTTAAAGACACTGAAAGACCTCGTCTTGACACTAAATAGAGTTATAAATAAAAATGTATGTATTCATTTGTAATGTGACTTTTCTGTCTTTGTTTCCTTTAATTATCAGTCATGGATCATTCAGGCAGCCCTGGAACACAATTAAAAGTATTTTCTATTTATATTTGCTGTTCGAAGTACGCACAGATAAGTGCTGAAAATACGGCTTTAGGTGATGCTTATTTTTGTCCTGTAGGGGCATCAAAATAATGAGCTGGCAACCCTAACCATAAGACTGGAAGTTTGTTGCACGGTCAGCACATTATTACCTACGCCCTCTATCCCTATTAATGCCAGAATAACAATACCTGAAACCCTACGACTCCGTCAATCACATGCTGAGTTACTTCAAATGTCTGGGAATGCACCCTACATTCAGATATCTCACTCCTCGTTCTCGCCCTTCACTTTTACGCTCAACCTGCACTCACAGCAATCACAATGCACTCACAGCAATCACCATGCAGTAACACCATTCCCCCTCTCACCCTGCTCTCAGTCATCACTCTGCACTCGCAGTGCACTTGTGACTTGCGCTGTTCACGCAGTACCTCACCCTGCAGTCACACGAGCACACTACTCACCCTGCACTCATGCCACACTTCACTCACCTGCCCCCCCCTCACTGCTCAATCTGCAATCTCACTCAAATAAGCCCATCACTAACGAGGCATTCTTTCGTCCATCTCTGCACTTACACATGGTCACCTCACTCTCCCTGCAGTTGCTCCTCTTACCCTACTCTCACACTGTTGCATCACTCATTGTGCTCTCTTTAATCTATGCCTACTCAGGACCATTAACTTTAAACAGTAGGCACAGTATTTTCAGATTGGACGACTCTGTGCAGTAATCACCAAGGTGGGATTTGAACATAATAAATACCATAAAGGGACCTGCAGAGAGATGAAAAACAAAATAGTATGCATATCTCTCGCCTCGTAAGCCATTGCTAAGCGCTACATCCTATTGCACAATAAGCTGCATGCACCCCAGTCAGTGGTCCTCATGCACCACATGGAATCGGAACACTTCCAACATAGCATCAAAACAAATACAACACCCTTCGAACCACACACCCTATACATATTGTAGCTTGCTACTGATGTACGCAAGCGCTTCAGTGTTCCACATACGGGTAGTAGGCCCTCTGTAAATATAACAATACAACACTTTCAAGACATCTCCATCCCCTGTCTTCTTGGCTCTGTCCTTTAGCTCCTGCCTCCTTGCCTAGATTTCTGGGTGGTAGGGCAAAGTGGTAGGTTGTGGGCCGAGCTTCCGGAGGGGGGGCCCCCTCGATGTGCTTTGCAGGGGGGCCCCCTCAAGTTTCGTTACGCCACTGCCACTCTCCACCCATATTTTCCATTGGTTTAGGTCCTAAATGCTGCCTTCCGATTGGTTTTAGGCCAGTAAGTCCCTCCTCATGACGGTCATGTCCTCATTAGTATCCCTCCATGACTACTCTCCCCTTTACTTCAAACACTATTTTCTTCTTGTGCCCCCCCCACAGTCCGTGACTTCTGCCCCCCACCGCACTCCAATTCGTGCCTTCTCGCACGCCAGCAGTCCCGTTTCCGAGTCCTATTGCATTGCAAATGCTTGTTTTATTACTTATTTCACAGCAGCACCATTTCAAACAGAAATGTTTTAATGTCATCAGTGACGGCACACAGATCAACAGCGAATGGAAAGGTTACAGTAGTTGGCAAGAACATCATTTGTTGTATCTATTTGTGTGGTTGAGCCCTGCGATTACAATATATTAACAAAATCTGTGTCATGGAATTAGTTAGGCAACCCTAAAGTTTTAACATTTACGACTTTGGCAAGCTGAGGGATAAGACAGCGTTGGTTGGGCATCTTAGGGACGTTAGGAATATAGCCTAAGGTATTTTCCGCCTAAAGAAACGGGCATATACACACATGCATAGGAATACTTTTGGCGAGTGGTATTTCCTTTTGGACTGATGCGGACTTTCCATCGGAAATCATGAGAGCAGCCAGAGCCAGCAGCACGTAGGAGTTTGAGACACAGCCCAGTTACCTTTGTACCTGCATGTGTGTGAATGGTGGTAGGTGGGACCCCCTCCCCCAATAAGTGTACCTTGTGTCCCTTGCACAATAAATTACTACCTAAGCTTTTCATTGCCAGAGAAGAGCTGACCGAATGAATCTTATGCCCTTTTGGCTGGATCATGCAGACATAGGAGCAAAAATAACGTCCTGCGCTCACCCACGCAGGTGAGTGCGTCCATAAATACTGACCTTCGGGGTGGGTTCTTTTCTTTCACAGTGTGCATTGTGCCTGTGCGGGTTTGAGATGCTCTTACAGTTGCGCGTGTAAGTGTAGCGTCCAAGACGGCTGTTCATACTGGAAACGTCGGGCACCGACCGCACTTGGCACAGGGTGCCTCTACCAGGTGATGCAAGGCAGATCTCAGACCGCGCTGCACACAGTGGCGTAACGAAACTTGAAGGGGAGCCCTGCAAAGTACACGGAGCCCCGCCCCCACTCACTCAGGAATTCTCAGTCTAGGATACTGTGCTGACGGGGCCCCCTGGAGCTCTCCCCCCACACCCACCCCACTGGGTGGGCTGCGGGAGCCTTTCTTGTGTCACTGGCTGCACAGGGTGCTCCCTGGGACCTATGAGGTCAGTCTGCCATCTGAGAGCCAGGTTAATGAACTACATGACATTTATTCCCGGACTGCCTTGAAATCTCAATGCCCTGTGCTGGACGTGTTTTAGCAAAAGTTGGACTTCCCACATGCCTCCTCCAGAGGGGAACGCCCAAAAGGAAGATCGCCATGTCCTCACATTACCTCTGAATGTATGTGCCCATCTCCTGAGTTAAATTCATCACCTCCCAATAGTGGCACCTCTGCACACTGCGGAGTCGGCGGTATTTTCAAGCAGTAGCGCTAGCAAAAACATTACAAGAAAGCACTGTCACTTCAAATGTTTTTATCAGGTAATCTGTTGCTGTTTCCACGCGTTTTGATTGCATCACAGGCATATTCCAATAAACGGGGAGGATGAGGCGCGATAACACACACACACACACACACACTTTTTTTTGCAAATCTCAGTATAATCGAACATCTTTAATATGAACCTAATATCCAATGAGCATGTGTTGGGTTCCAGTCCAGTTTTATTATCTCACGCTACTACAAACTCAAAGCTGAATTCTAAATTCTTCCAATCTTGTAAAGATAACCAAAGACAGAAAATCAATATCTGAGGTTACACAGTTTACTCCCATTCGCAGACCAGAATTAACAAGCATTTGCAATGCAATAGGTATTTAATTTTTGTTTTTGTTTTTGAAACATAAATAAAAGGCATTGTCATTTACATTGCCAATAGCTTAAACTCGCGTAAATGCGAGACCTATTGCATTGCAAATGCTTGTTTTGCACAGTTTCCACAAATCTACTTTCAGCAGACAGGATAGGCCTGTAATTTTATGTGTGGAGTCTCTGCAGTCGCAAAGTTGCTATTGAATCGAAGTTTGTGAATAACGAAAAAGAACAAACTTACAGAAAAGTTTACCTTTGTGAATCAGGCTGCTTACCCTTGATAAGTAAACACTACTGCGAGCATGTGCCCAAACCAGGTCCCTGTATTCTGGTTATATGAGACACAGGGGCATATTCTCAAGCCCCTATTGCCACAGGAACGTCACTTTTTATGCGCCTTATTCTCAAGACAGCGTTAACCCACTTAAAGTGGCTTTAGGCCACGTTAAGTGCCTATCGCTGCCTTGAGAATAAGGCCTCTTTCACGCTAAATTTAGCGTGAAAGGGGCGTGCAGTGGGTGTTGCAGTGGGCGTTCCACCACAACACCCATTGTGATCGACGCTGCCATCTATTATCAAGGGCAGCGATAATAGGTGGCAGCGCAGAATTAAGACCTGGAAAATCCTGGTCTTGAGTTGGCGAAATGAGCAGAAATTCTTCATTTCTCCTTGTTTTTGCTTTTTCCAAAATGCCATGGTTTGTTCATGTACAGGAAGGTGTCCCTTTCTACATGAACAAACCTTTTAAAAAATGACATTTTGTAACTTTGATGTGTGCTGCACAAAGCAGCACACATGAGAGTTACAAAATGGTATTTTAGGATTGTTTATGTGCAGGAAGGGGCACCTTCCTGTACATAAACAACCCTCCCCTGCACACAGACACCCTTGCACTCTGGTGGAACTTAGGGCCATCGCAGGGGGAAATGCCGGGCTGCACCACATCCTTGAGAAAAGGGTGCAGCATTGCGTTTCCCCAGTTGCGGTGAGAGGCGTTAAGCTAACGTCTCTCACCGCCACTCCCTTGAGGATATCCCCCATAGCTTTAGGTTCAAATAGAACACAACAACTTGAGATGATTGTTATTGGGATACCAAATGAGCTAGCTAAAGTGATTATATGAATATATCTTAACTGCACAATTGAAAATGTCATGACCACAGCAGGACAAAGGTTACAATATATGATAAAGATATTGTACCACATTGACAAAAGGGTTTTTGAATCAGCAAGTGCCAAATGAAACACAGGTTGCAAAAAGGCACGACTGCACACAGCTAGATTCACAAAGCACATTTATACATGGCCAAAATGTGAGATGTGTGTGAGTCTGGTGGTTTAGTGGACTAATGCATCCACTGTAGGAGCCTGTGTTCGACCTCATGCTCGCAGGTTCAATTCCTGGCAGGTCCACTAAGCATTTTATCCTTCTGAGGTTGATCAAATGAACTCCATTGAGTTGGGTAACAATATACATCTGTTATTCAGCGCCAAGATACCCTTGGGTGAACGTGCACTTTTCAAATACTAATGTTGTGTTACTTTACACACTTACATTTGTACTTTGTGCATATCTTGCACATGCGAGCATGGTCGAGTGTGTTGAAGATGCAGAAGCAGGTACATCCATCATTTACAAAGGCATGCCCTTTCTAGAGAGTTAGGACGAGACAAAAGCAAAAATCACAATTCATCCAGTATGGCCCCTATCCGCATTGTACACAGACATGTACCAACACTCATGCAGACCATGAATGTTGCTGTACTTCATTTGTTTTCTTCCTCTTTATTTAGTGAAAAATTTGAATCTATTACATTTCACTGAAGGGGCTTTCCGAGGTCCATGATGGAAAGGCAAACTTCCACCCACATAGGAGGAAGGCATAGGCTATTGAAATCATTAGAATACTTTTTCTCCAGCCACGTGTCCCATGGTATACAATATCACAATGTGTTATATTTATGTCAAATAGTCCTTTATTCTGAGGACCGGGTTGCAAGTCCATTTACTGTCAAAAATGGCAAACCCATAAAATGTAGGCCCCATATCTGTTTATGGGCCATGTATATTGTCATTCCAAGCCACACATTTGAACTTCCATGTCCATCTCCTACTGATTCACTTCATACGTCAAGAGCATTTCTCAACTGAAAACATCACAAGGGAACTTCATTGTAGTTCTTCGATTTCAGACGGAAATGTATGTGTACACGAGCATCAGACAGAAACTGCATGTTTATAGGAGCATCAGATGGAAATGGCATGTCTACACGAGCCTCAGATGGAAACGGCATGTTTACACTGTAGTGTCCGGCTGGACAAGTTTTAATGTTTTGCCCTGTACAACATTTACACTAACACCCACCCATCAAAGGCGTCACCAGCCAGGTGACCCCTTTAATAAAAGGGGCCGGGCGCACGTGCCCTGGGCCCAGTTCAAGTATTGCACTACCATGTCTGAGTGGTTCTTTTAACCAGCATGTGGGCCTAGGGCCCGCAATACTAAAATGGCAACGAGGCGGGTCTGACCCCTTGTGCATGCAGAAATTAGATTCTCACCCTACCATTCCTCAATGAGAACAATTAGCCTGCATACACCCTATCCCACATGCCGTGCTATCGGCGATATCAGTCGTGGATTAAGAGGCGGCTAGTTCTGCCAGAGCACCTCTGTTTTCGCCTGCCTGGAGGAGAGGATCAGGGCCCCCGAGGCTGGTGCAGCCTACCCTGTGGTAGTGGACACAAAACGGTGATGGATTAAAACCATGATCTCTTGACTTGGTAAGAGTATTCTGCATCATTCAGAAACTCTGTCCATCACCACCCCCTTTTTCCCAAATCGATTTTATCCACACTCAGTGTGGGAGGGTATGCTCAGACGTGAGTCCCTTGCTCATTGCACCATCAGGATTCAGGCAAGCCGGGCCGACGAAGGCTGTGATGCCAGAAACCGGTCCCCGGAAGCTTGTTTCCTTCCCAGTATAAGAATTGGCTTGGTAGTTTGGTTTGCCCTGTTCCCATCATGCACTGGGACAGGTACAGACTAATTTGCATGTAGCCTGGTTCTGAGCTGGGATGGTGCAGTGAGCTAAAAAACGGTGATGGATTAAAACCATGATCTCTTGACTTGGTAAGAGTATTCTGCATCATTCAGAAACTCTGTCCATCACCACCCCCTTTTTCCCAAATCGATTTTATCCACACTCAGTGTGGGAGGGTATGCTCAGACGTGAGTCCCTTGCTCATTGCACCATCAGGATTCAGGCAAGCCGGGCCGACGAAGGCTGTGATGCCAGAAACCGGTCCCCGGAAGCTTGTTTCCTTCCCAGTATAAGAATTGGCTTGGTAGTTTGGTTTGCCCTGTTCCCATCATGCACTGGGACAGGTACAGACTAATTTGCATGTAGCCTGGTTCTGAGCTGGGATGGTGCAGTGAGCTAAAAAACGGTGATGGATTAAAACCATGATCTCTTGACTTGGTAAGAGTATTCTGCATCATTCAGAAACTCTGTCCATCACCACCCCCTTTTTCCCAAATCGATTTTATCCACACTCAGTGTGGGAGGGTATGCTCAGACGTGAGTCCCTTGCTCATTGCACCATCAGGATTCAGGCAAGCCGGGCCGACGAAGGCTGTGATGCCAGAAACCGGTCCCCGGAAGCTTGTTTCCTTCCCAGTATAAGAATTGGCTTGGTAGTTTGGTTTGCCCTGTTCCCATCATGCACTGGGACAGGTACAGACTAATTTGCATGTAGCCTGGTTCTGAGCTGGGATGGTGCAGTGAGCTAAAAAACGGTGATGGATTAAAACCATGATCTCTTGACTTGGTAAGAGTATTCTGCATCATTCAGAAACTCTGTCCATCACCACCCCCTTTTTCCCAAATCGATTTTATCCACACTCAGTGTGGGAGGGTATGCTCAGACGTGAGTCCCTTGCTCATTGCACCATCAGGATTCAGGCAAGCCGGGCCGACGAAGGCTGTGATGCCAGAAACCGGTCCCCGGAAGCTTGTTTCCTTCCCAGTATAAGAATTGGCTTGGTAGTTTGGTTTGCCCTGTTCCCATCATGCACTGGGACAGGTACAGACTAATTTGCATGTAGCCTGGTTCTGAGCTGGGATGGTGCAGTGAGCTAAAAAACGGTGATGGATTAAAACCATGATCTCTTGACTTGGTAAGAGTATTCTGCATCATTCAGAAACTCTGTCCATCACCACCCCCTTTTTCCCAAATCGATTTTATCCACACTCAGTGTGGGAGGGTATGCTCAGACGTGAGTCCCTTGCTCATTGCACCATCAGGATTCAGGCAAGCCGGGCCGACGAAGGCTGTGATGCCAGAAACCGGTCCCCGGAAGCTTGTTTCCTTCCCAGTATAAGAATTGGCTTGGTAGTTTGGTTTGCCCTGTTCCCATCATGCACTGGGACAGGTACAGACTAATTTGCATGTAGCCTGGTTCTGAGCTGGGATGGTGCAGTGAGCTAAAAAACGGTGATGGATTAAAACCATGATCTCTTGACTTGGTAAGAGTATTCTGCATCATTCAGAAACTCTGTCCATCACCACCCCCTTTTTCCCAAATCGATTTTATCCACACTCAGTGTGGGAGGGTATGCTCAGACGTGAGTCCCTTGCTCATTGCACCATCAGGATTCAGGCAAGCCGGGCCGACGAAGGCTGTGATGCCAGAAACCGGTCCCCGGAAGCTTGTTTCCTTCCCAGTATAAGAATTGGCTTGGTAGTTTGGTTTGCCCTGTTCCCATCATGCACTGGGACAGGTACAGACTAATTTGCATGTAGCCTGGTTCTGAGCTGGGATGGTGCAGTGAGCTAAAAAACGGTGATGGATTAAAACCATGATCTCTTGACTTGGTAAGAGTATTCTGCATCATTCAGAAACTCTGTCCATCACCACCCCCTTTTTCCCAAGTGGACACATCACCCCATATACATCAGGATTCCCCCATCCCACCACTACTGCCCGCATGCTGACAGTTTGTGTCAAGATGACAGCGCAGAGAAGAGAACGTGCCTACTACGATAAGCCCTTGCTGTTGAGGCATCCGTAAGCGACCCTCGCCTCCTCAGCTGCCGTCATCTGCAAAGAGCCCGGTGCCCGACTGCCATACCCTGCTGACAAAATGATGAGGCATTTAATACGTCATGCAGCCCTGGCGCCGTCGAATTGGCTAGGTACAGACAAAGGTACACAGCAGCGCGGAGGAGGGCCCCTGTGCTTCCCATGGCACCAGCTCCACCCCAGTGTCACCCTGGTCTCAGAACCGCAAAAACCTGCCAGTAAGTTAACCGGCATCTGTCCTAGTGCCAGTCGCATGTGTGTGTCCCTGCAAGCTCCCACAGTCAGACCGGCTAGGGACTGAAGACACCATTTGCCCACACGGGCGATGAGGCTGCAGTCGCAGCGTAGTGGCCAAAGCGCGCAAGGCAACAGCTCCCCGTGCCACGTGTCAAGCTTATCCCCGCAGTGAAGGAAGCCCACACCTGCCATCCCAGCCTGATACTGCCCAGTGGTTCACCCTAGAAGGGGGAGCAGAAGCTGCTCAAGCCAAGAGCGGCAAAAGAAGTCTGAAAAGCGCCGTACTGCGGCAATACCTGGTCTGCGGCCCGCCTGGCACCTTGCATACTGTCGATCTCCACCGGAGCCACACCATGCCCTCCGCAGCAATGAATAGGATGGCTGCTGTGGCCTTTCGAGGAGTTCTCCGCGCCATTAGTAGTCGAATGCAGCACTGCACCACAAGTCCCAGGTTTCAGCCTCTCCCCCAGTGTGGTCCGTGGCTGCTGAAAGACTGCCACCATGGAAAAGAGGAAGGAATCTTTCTCGATGCAGCCTGCTGACCCAAAGCCCGAGCCTGCGGCAGCCCAATGCACTACACCGGCTCTGCACACAGGGCAATACACTGTGCTCCCAGCACCCAAAAGCCAGTAGCACTGCTGCTCCTCTGATGAGGCCTGTGAGAGACCACTGTTGCACTGAGGCCCAAGAGGCCACTATGAATTCAGAGTGCCCTACAACCATACCCCGCATCTCCAACATATGCAAGCCTGCAGCACCACCTAGTGGCAGCCCTCTTTGCCCTGCACGCTGGCCTAAGGAATGAATGACACTGCAGGAAGGAGAGAACACTGTGAGGCCCTCTGGTGGACACTTGCCATCACTGCAGTAAAGAAGCACTGTGGCTTCAAGGCACACCTGCCAGTCTCCTTCTTTCCCCAGTGAGTGGGAAGGGAGATGACGTGGCAGACCAGCCTGCATGTGAGGAAGCTACATGCCTGAGTGGCAAGCATCGGAGGAAAGGAAAGGAAACAACAACAACAAAAAACCTGAACAGTCCAGTGCAAACACATAAACCTGCTTTGCAGCCACCTTTCCAAAAGAACATTTGGAGCTGTGCCCCCTGTCTTCCACAACAGAGCGGAGACCATTAAAGCCACAAGACACCCACAGCTGCCCGACACATCCAATGTGCAGCACAGAACACCCAAGGACACTGCCAAGAAGCCCAGAGCTGCCCTAGCCAAGAGAAGGATCAAGTGGCCAAGCAAGGTCCAGCAAATGCAAGCAGACCAAAGGCAACCAAGCAAGCCCCACAAAAAGCCCACGGTGAATGGGCACTGTGCATGCACCCCCCGCATGGCTGTCTGATGCCACCCTAGGAGAAGTGGTGCTATTTGCCCCCAGTGGTGAACGGACACCGATGCAAGATACAAAACGAGCACGCCAACTGCCAGAAGAGGCTGCCGTGAAGAAGGACCAAGAGCGCAGAGTCCGAAGTGTGCCGATGCTGGCACCCAGAAGCTGACAACAGGGGCAGGCTCCCAGAAGAGAGACCTCTCGACAGAGGAGAAGCAATGTTGAAGGCAGTAGGGAGATCTTCTACATCTCCACTGCACCAGCAAAGCCCTGCAGTGGACCAAAGACAGCACAGAGTGTTCTCTCTCACACTGCCTCAAGACGGAGTCGACAGTGACCCAAGACAGGCAAGAAGAGTTGCGCATCCCACGTGGCAATCTGCCACCACAACGCACATTTCGACGTCAGGCAACATGTGGCCGGACGCCACAGTCGCACCGCCAACATGGAGCACATCACTCAAAGTGACAAACTCCGCCAAGCATACCCAAAGGGAGGCAGGATCAAGTGCCACCCAGGAACGTACTGTGTGCCCCCATCAACCTGAAGCCTGCTGAAGTAGAGCATACCCGACCATTGGAATATCCACCCTTGGAGTTAGACGAGGCTTGGCCGTGGCCCTGTTGGGAGTTCTGCAGCGACCCCTCAGCGCGGCCTACGAAAGGCGTGCACAGACCACGCGGTCATGTTGCAATTCAGGGGCAAGGACCTCGACAGAGTTCCTGTGAGAGGGGAATCTGAATAGGAGAGATGTGTCGGCAGCAGCTCCACGACAGGCACGGGAAGCATGGAGGTCACAGTCAAAGACTGGTCACCCAAAGACCATCAGAGGAGGGCAGAGAACCTGAGTCCTGACGGCAAGAACCTCTTAACTGAGACACCACTCTATGAGGCTACATGAGCGACTTGGCTGTGGGTCCTGTTGGCAGTTCCTCAGCGACGCCTTCACACGGCCTACACAAAGCCTGCACAGTCCACACGGTCCCATGGCAGCCCGGCAGCAAGGTCTTCCAGGAGGCTCCAGTGAGAGAGGAATTCAGGCACGAGAGGCAAGTCTGAAGTTGCTTGGCTGTCAGGGGCTAGAAAGACCATCAAGCACGTCGCCTCCAAGGAAAGGCCTCATACACTGAGATCATCCCCAACAGCTGTAGGTTTGTCGTCCACCAGAACCTGAGCACCTGCAAGATCTCCAGAATGGACTCCACCACCGCTCCAGATGCACCGATACTTGAAGTTTGTAAATAGACTCCAACACCGCAAAACCAGGCCAGTCTGAAATACATCGCCATGGCAGACTAAAGCATCCTGACCATGCGGTCCAAATCTCTAGCGCTGCCTGGCTGACGGCCTGAAGAGACTCATTTGGTGCTGTGTATTGTTTTTTTGTTTTCTTACAGGTTGGAACTTTGTTTGTTTCTTTTCATTAAAGTTTGGGAGGGATGTAGTGTCCGGCTGGACACGTTCTAGTGTTTCGCCATGTACAACATTTACACTAACACCCACCCATCACCAGTCGCACGTGCCCTGGGCCCAGTTCCAGTATCGCACTACCATGTCTGTGTGGTTCTTTTAATCAGCATGTGGGCCTAGGGCCTACAATACTACATACACAAGCATCAGACAGAAACTGCATGTTTAGATGATGGAAAATGCATGTTTACACAAGCATCAGACAGAAACTGCATGTTTACACGAGCATCAGACGGAAACTGCATGTTTACACGAGCATCAGACGGAAACTGCATGTGTACACAAGCCTGCCTCCTGTATCATGAGAGATGGTAGCCTTATCACTTGTAGCCTAGTTCTCAAAAGTCAGTCCTAAATGGATAGCTGAACACACAAACCTCATCTCATGGACATAGACGATCTACAAAATTATGCCTCTCGCTAGTGGTATAGATTTAAAGGGACAATTGTTTATATGTCAGTCTTGACCAGAATCGATTCTAAATCTACTGTAATGTTGTCCTATTATGCTTCTACATTGTTCCACATAATTCTCAGCTATTTAGTGAAAGCAAAATGCTCAGTTACACTAAAGGTATAATGAGAATTGAGTGGATGCTGTATTGACATTGTCACGAGGTAATAAATGTGGCATATCATTCAATAACTACATCTTGCTTCTAATTATTACATGAGATGTTAATTTATGCAGGAATTGTAGTTTCATGTTGAGAGGGTCATCTCCATTTTGTTATTTAGTCAGTCAGCAAGCCAGTTCAGACCAGATTGAAGGTGACTGCTAGAAGTCAGAGGTTGATATTAACTGCTGGAGAGATTGTTTATGAAGAAAACAAGATGAGAGAAGAGGTGGTTTCATTGGTCTTTGTAAATGGACACTGTAACACAATCCCAGAGCGTTATAAGCAGATTAGTCTGTAAAAACTCCATCAATCGCAGTAGCGGATCCTGGTGGGAGTGCTGCGGGGCGGTGGGGCGGGGCGGGGGAGGAGCAGGGTGGGGGGTAGTAAACTACGGCATATGGCCGAACAGAGGTACGTAAACAAATAAATAAATAAAACAAATTTCTTTGAGCGCGCTACATTGTCAAATGCAATGCAGCACGCGCAACGAAATTATTTCCTAGTCCCGCTGCCGTTGAGTTAGCTAAGTCCTCAATCATTTTTGCTAGCTGGTGTATCCTAACTGACCTGCACCAGGGATCAGTGCCCAGAGTGCTGTCAGTAAATCACCTGCCCCCTCCGGTGTCCTTCTAGTTTGTCTTGGCTGGTTGTCCTTATTTTCTATCTGCAGCAAGTCAGTGAATTGGACCATGCGGGGCAGGATGGAGGCAAGGTAGCAATGGCCATACCATCCCGGGGGCAAGTAGAAGTATGCTCATTGGCCGCATAAGAAAAACTGACCTTTGTAACCCACTAGTCCAGGTGATGACACCTTTTTGCTGTCCCTAATCCGTGATAGCCTTGCTATGTGTGTGCAGTTACTCTCACCCACAAAAATTTGTGTCCCTATATTTTTTCTTCCTCTATGCCTTTTAGTTTCTTTACCCTATCTTCACATTCTGATATCTCCTTTAGTCCTTGTGCCATTTCCGCTATGGTGCACCCAAATGAGATGCACTCTTTCCATGCATCCTCCTGTATTAATTTTTGGATTGAGAAGCTTTTCCCTTTATTTCCTGGTGTCTCGTGTGGAAATGTTGGTATTCTCTTGGGTGGTGTCACCTTGTCATTCTGGATACAGGTAGGGGTGGAAAGGAGTTGTCCTGTTCTAAACCTTGGTATTTTCAACTCTCCCTCTTTCTCTCTCTCCATGTTGTCCCACCCTCCCCTCTATTTCCTGGGTGTCCTGCCAAATATGTCTAGCATCTCTTGGTCTCTCTTCTTTTTTTAAATTTTCATGCAAAGCACTCTATTAGTTTTGGGTGGTATCGTCCCCTGTCCTGTTGCAACCTTGCTACTCTCAAGAGGTGCTACAATTGCGGACATGTTGTGCTGCATGAAGAGCATATCGCGTATAAATACGCAGCCCACATATTTAGTAACAGGTAGGACACTGTAACTCATGCTGTTCTGTGTGTCTGTAGGCAGGTGTGTGCAAACATAACATTCAGATATGTTCATAATACGTACATACATCTTCTTAATTTCAACGTATTGATTTTCATTATATATACATCCAATAATACAGTGCCCCTCCTCCTCCAAGGTCAGCCTCCCCCAAAATGTCTTGTTCTGGAAAATCTATTTTTCTGTCATCAAAGGTTGCACTTGCATCGCTCCCGTCCCCAACTTGTCCATTTAGGAACGGTATTTCAAGATCCTTTGCATATATTATTATCAATACAGTCACTATTATTCCTGGTACGGGTGAGAGTTCTGCCAGCAGCACTGCTGGCCACCTTCATCCTTCTTCCCTAGGACATGGCATTGTATCGATGTGTGTCTTCCTTTCGTGTTCCGTTTACCCTTAATCAAGCAACTGTCTTTTCCTCCCAATTGCTTGAATCAAGGTCCTTCACTAGCTCGTCTTCTACTGCCCGGAGGACGATGTGGTAAATCCCTATCGTGAGTTCTTTGGCGTGTGGACCTGTATACACACCTGTGGGTGATAATAAACCTGGGAACTGGAGTGGCCTACCCAGACAAGCAAAAGCAATTTTGCTTTGAAGCGGATTCCTTGGCCAAGAGCTAGATAATATTGAAGGTGGTTCTAAGCATGGAGCTAAGAAGGTGATATGCACATAAATCCTATCTGGTGTTTTGTTTACTGTAGAGCCCAATATTCTATTCATTTGGAAAATGTGTGTCCGTTTTTATAGTTGGATATCTCTGATGATGCGTATTCCACTGTTCTCAAGTGCATATATTACAAACTGTAAAATGACAAGGCGTGTCTCATCTGTGTCTTGTGCTGGTGGCTGATCTCCAAAATTCAGAAACGAAATAAGGTACAGTACCAGAAGTCTCCGTTTACTCAGCAGCGGGGGTTTGGGCACAGCTAATCTTAGAACACCTGTTATCTCTATTCCTGCAGACCATACTAGTAACACTGATCTTATTGTTAGTCTCAGCTGTTTTCCTTCTACTTGTATCGTTATGGACTTGAGATTCCCTGTGTTTGTTACTGACATTTGGTGTCTTTATGACAGTGTTCACTTGGAGCTGTACCTGAAACTATTGTCTTATGGTATCTAACTAGCAGGTTCTGTACCGCTAAGTGTCTTTTAGTACAGACGCCAGCAACGCTAACTAGCGAGTTCTGTACCTCTATCCTCCCAATGGTACAGTAACTAGCACCACTTGTGAAGAGGTGACGTTAGTGCCTTTATGATGTACTGTCCGAGGTTACTAGCAATGTCAGTTGGTGCTTCTGAAAACAACAGGTGTCTCTAGCACGAGGTTATCCAGGGGCCTGGTCTGCTGTGCGCGGCAGGGAGCTGCCTCTGGTAGTATGTAGTTCCTTCCATTGGAGGCCTGGCCTGCAGCAAGTTGGGAGCTGCCTCTTTCTTACTTCTTCTCAGTGTGTTCCTTCCTGGTGGATCGAAGGTTGTACCTGCGGGATGCCTCAGATGCCACTGGCGGTGTTGGTGGAGTTTGCTCTTCACTGCCTGGCCCCGATGCCTGTTTGGTGTGGGAGCTGTGAGTCCAGGATGTCAGTCCATCGCACTTCACGGCTGTAGCTGTCATCAGTAGGACCTGGTGGGGGCCCTTCCACCTTGGCTGGAGGCAGTGTCGTCTGGTGTGAGCCTTTACCCAAACCCAATCAACGGGCTGCAGATCATGTGGTGGTAGAGTTGCTGCTTCTGGAAGGGCCTGTAGAACCTGGCTATGAAGATAACGTAATGTCTCTGTTTATTTCTTGCAATAACACAAAAGAAAATTGTCTGTTATTGACAGTGGAGCAGTGGACATGTGGCCTATAATGTTCATGGGTCGGCCAAAGACAATTTCGTGGGTGCTGAGCTTCGTTACCCTATCTGGTGTGCTTCTCATTGCCAGCAGGGCTAGCGGTAGTGCATCCACCTATGAAAGTTCAGCTGATGCACAAATCTTTCCAATTTTATTTTTCAACACCCCATTCTTTCTTTCCACAGCACCCGCTGCTGGTGGGTGATAGGCACAGTGTAGTTTTTGTGTGACCCCAAGCCCCTTGCATATTCCCCTTATCACATGGGAAATGAATGCAGGCCCATTGTCTGAGCTCAGAAGGGCTGGAATTCCAAAACGCGGGATTAGCTCCTTCAGTAGGCATTTAGCAACCCTATGTGCATCACAGTTCTTTGTCAGATAGGCCTCGGTCCATTTACTGAACATGCATACTATTGCCAAAGCATGTTTATACTTCTAGGTGGGAGGCATGTCGATAAAGTCTAGTTGAGACTTTCAAAGGGTCCGTGGGGCGGTGGGAAATGGCCAGGTGCGGTTGGTCTACCCTTCCCAGTATTATACTGTGCGCAAATAGAGCATTGCCTACAAAGTCTCTCTGCTATTTGGCGAAACTTGTTGCTGTACCAACATTAGGAAAATAGTCTGATCATGCCGTCTCGGCCCACGTGGGAAGGTCCGTGAAAGAGGCGTGCCATAGAGGGAAGTATCGATGAAGGCAGGTATATTTTCCCATTTGGCCCTGTCCATAACCCCTCCTTTGTTTGCACACATCCTCCTTTTACCCACTCCTCTTTTTCATGTTCCTCAACCCCTTCCTCTATGTGTATAGGGTCAAAATGTAGTGCGTCATTGCTAATGTCTGTGTCTTTGTTGTGGCATATCATCTGTACCATTGCTAGCTGGCAGCCTGTTAGCACTATCCTCTTTGCTTCTCCATCAATGAATGCGTTCCCTTTAGATACATAGTCTTTCAATGAAGTATGTGCTGCACATTTTATGATAGCCACTTCTAGTGGTAGTAGTAAGGCTTGGAGGAGATCACATATCAATTGTGCGTGTTGTATTTGTTGACCTGCTGGCGCGAGGAATCCCCTCATTGACCATAGTTGACCGAAGTCATGGACCACCCCGAAGGCATACTGGCTGTCTGTTTATATGTTTGATCTTCTTCCTTTAGCCAGTGTGCATGCCCTCGTCAGTACCACGAGTTCTGCTGCCTGTGCACTTTTGGCAGCCATCAGCCTTCCCCCTTCCAGTAGTTTGTTAGCGGTGCCTGCTGCATAGGAGGCCTGCAGTGTCCCCATGTCATCCCTCAGACAAGACCCATCTACAAACAAATCCCCTTGTGCATCTGACAGTGGTGTGTCTTTTAGGTCATGGCGCACCTTTGTATGCCTGTCTATAGCCAGTGCACAATCGTGAAATGCATCATCTGATGTGAGATCATCCAGGTCATACTCTGTTGGCAGAAGGCACGCTGGATTAAGGGTGGTGCATTTCTTTATTACAATGTGCGGTGCTAATAGTGTCAGCTCATACCTGGTTAGACGTGCATTTGTTAGATGCTGGGTCTTAGTGGATGTGAGGATCGTGTCCACTGCAAGGGGAACGTTCAGAACCATGATGTGTGCCAACACTATATTTTCTGATTGTTCTACTGCAAGTGCTGCTGCCATCACTGCTAGAAGGCAAGGCGGGAGCTCAGAGGCCACTGGGCCTAGTGTGGCGGAATATTATGCCACTGGGTGGGAGAATGAACCGTGCTTCTGACTCAGTACACCCAATGAGCACCCTCCTTTTTCATGGCAGAACAGGTGGAAGTATTTACTGTAATCTGGGAGACCTAGCGCTGGTGCTTCGCTAAGTTCACTTTTGAGCTTGTGAAACGCAGGGTCACAGTCCTTCCTCCCCTTCTTTGGAAATCTTGTACTGTGACACCCTTGGGAGGCGTGCTCCGGGCTTCAATTTGATATGTACTGGTGGATAGTTTAGCACATGTCCTACATCATTGGCACTGGTAGCCCATACTCGAGGGGGCACACAGTTGTGCAGCTCTGAGGGTATGGTAGGGTTGGTGCATGTCATGAAAGCCTGCAACATCAGGCCATTTGACCTGCTTTCTAGAAAGACCCCTGTCAGTGAGCAATGTATGGTGCATTGCAATTTGCAGAGCAAGTCCCTTCTTAGTAGGTTCACTGGGCAGAATCTGCTGAGCATAAACTGATGGTTGACAGTTATGTTGCCTACGACTAATTGTAGTGGCTGTGTGAGGTACTCATCTATTGGTTGTCCGTCATTCCGACTGCCGTTATGTGTACTCCTGAAAGTGGTGCCTCAGGCATAACTGACGCCTTTAGCATTGATCTTTGAGCTCCTGTGTCAATCAAGAATGTTACTATATTGCCCAACACTGTTCCTGTTACATATGGGCCAGATTGATCCACTGCTATTGCTGGAGCTATTAGGCAGTCTTCCACTTTCAGGCATCCCTAGAATGAATCTTGTGGCGGAAAATCATTGTCTCGCTGCGCCCACTCGTCCCTTCCTGTCCAGTCCTGCTGTGCTTGGGGCGTGTCATTTAACATATATCCTAGCTGGCCATTGTCTTTACACCCTGTACACTCAGCAATATGCTGGTATTGTTGCCCCTGGCCTCTATTCTGTGTTTGCCTGTGTTCCCCATATTTCTTCTTTAATATTGGGCAGTCTGCCTTCCAGTGGTTGGTGTCTTTACAGTAGAAGCAAGCTGTACCGGGTGGAGGTAGGGAAGCTTGTCTGCCATTTTGTGGTCTTCCTGTGCCCTTACCTCTTCCCCTTCCTCTGCCTCTCGCTTGCTGGCTTGTATAAAATCTTTCTTGCGCTACCATCAATCATACTTTCTCTTTCTTTATTTTTACTGCTTCAATTGTCTGTGCATTGGACTGATAGTCAGAGCAGTATCTGGCTGCTGCCTGTACCTTTTCTATGGGCTCTTGTTGCCAGCAAACAAACAATGTTTGCAGGTGTGTTTTAATGGGTGGTCTCATGCCTTCGACAAACGTTGTGACAAAGGCTGGCATAGCCTCTCCCATTGGATTCTTTAGGCCGCTGTTCTGCTGATAAATTTGCAGAAGGCGGTCAAAATAGGAGTTCACACTCTCATCCTTTTCCTGTTTTGTGTGTGTAATCTTATTCCAATCAACCTTGTCTTCTGGTATTTTCTCTTTTAAATATTCCACTACCTCTCTTTATTTTTCATCCACCTCACCCCCTGGTACTCCTCCCTTTCCTCTCTTTGGCTTCCCCTTTGGCCACTTCATTTTTACTTTACAATCTTCCCACAGGTCTTTGGGCACTATTATGTTGAATAATGTATCAAAGTCTCTACATAATAGTACTCCCAATGCTGCCATTCTATCCAGCTCAACATACTATTTCCTTGGTTCTTCTCTGAGTTTTGGGAAGTCTTTGGTGAAGCACATGATGTCTTCTCTTGACCAGGGGACATGGACATACGCCAAATCGTTGTCCCCACTACCTGGTGGTGGAGGTACTTCTCGTAGGGACATAATGAGGGCTGGTGACGGTGTTGCTGAGCAAGGGATGAGAGTCTGCGCTACCTCTAACCCTGCAAATGTGTGCACCAGCTTCTTCCACTGTTGTAATTTATCTATTGCATATTGTGGTGGGTTTTGTAATTTCGCCTCCTCCCACATCAGTAGGTCTGAGTCTGTGAAGCTGAACTTTTCCATATCCCAGCCATACTGTGCCGGTAATGGTGGGTCAGCTACATGTCAGGTTGTGTCTTCTTCATTTGCTGGATGTATGCGTTGTGTGCGTGGGGGCCCTTATCCATCAGTTGTGCTCGAGCCAATGTCAATACTTTTTCTAAGTATTGTCTGTCCTGGTGTTCAGTTAAAGTGTCTACAGATAACGTTCCTTCCACCATCTGTTGTAACAGTGTGTTGCATTTAGCTACAGCTGATTTCAGCATCTTCCTTGGTAGTGTGGGCGAGGCGTGTGTGGAAGAGGGAGCACTTTTCGGTTTACTTATACTGTCTCGCCTAGGTGGCTGAGTCCCTTGTAACACTTGATCAATGGTGGTGATGTCATGGGCTGTGTATAGTGCATATTTGCACGCATTGCAAATTAATTCCTGCCACTGAGGTTAGCCCGTCGTCTGCTGTTGTGTCATCAAATAGCTGCTTCCATTCACTATCTATTAATCATGGGGCTGTCATCATTTTCTGCGCACATTCTGCTAACAGCTGCTCTATTTCATCACAGTATTTGGATGCGGCCCTGACAGCTTCTGTCCTCAGTAGTTGTAATACTGCACAGTCTTGGACGGTGTCCACGTCTATCTTGGCTGCGTCCTCATTGAGAACTCTGCGTATTAAAGCTATTGCATCTGTCTGCTGTGCTTGTGTTAGCTCAGGGGGTTCCTCTGCGGGAGCGGAGGGTGAGACTGTTGTGGAACTTATTTGCCCCATTAAAAGGTCCTCTAGTACTGAGTCCTAGTCTCCCTTGTCTTCCTTGCCTCCCTGCTTTTCTTTCTCTACCTGGATGGATGGATATACTCCTACCACATCCAATATTACCTTCCTCCTATTCTCATTTATTTTCTGTTTCGCCATCTCACTTATCCGGTTCTTAACATCTAATAACTCTCTATGGACCTTTGACTTTACGTCGCTACATGCACGCATGTCACGCAAGACTAAGTCCCACTGATAAAAAGATTTCCATTCTCCGGGCCTTATCTTTTTTCCTTTTAATGTTAACATTTGTCTCAAATATGACAACTTATTCAGGTAGTAAGTCCTGTTACATGGAAATTGTAAGTCTGGTTTTTTAGCTGTCAGATCATGCCATTGGAGTATAAATAGTATGGAGCTGAGTCCTTGACGTAGGGCCACAAGGTAGGCTGGGGAGTCTTTGGGAGGAGCTGGCTGACTGCTATTGATATCATTTTTACTTGTGCAGTTCCCCATGGTGAGAGCGAGTGTGTGTGTTGAAGTGCAAGCACTAACCTTCCTTGCCTTATGATTTACAAATGAAATATACCAGACAAATAGAGGATGGGGATCGGGGTATCGCGCTGTACTACAAATACACTGGGTGGACGAACGTTATCATGTGCTGTTCAGCCACGCTTCAGCTATTTGCAATAGCAGAGGAAGCCTTCATCATGCAATCAGACAGTTCAATTGATACCAGTTCACCAAAGCTTTCACAAGTAGGGACGAGAGAGTGTTCTGGGAGCTTATTACTGGCATCCTATGAACAGAATGAAGGGTGACAGGAAAATATTTAGAAGAAAGAATAGTGGTTCTGTCTCCTTGCAATCTCCCAGTGTCCCGTAAGTGGGTGGGAGGGGCGGCTAGACAGAATTGAAGACCCTATGGCTGGTGCCAAGAGGTCCAGTCATTCAAATAAATAGTGCAGAAGAGGTGAACTCCAAATGCAATTCAGACAATACACAAAAAACATAAAAGCAGCACTTTTGCACCCTGCACAGCAGCGCTGTTGATGAAAAGTGATGTGAGTGGGTGATGAGTGAGTGTGCTAATCCCAGAATATTAAGAGTGGAAACAGGAAAAATATTATTGGTATTCCAGAGGACGTAAGGAATAAAATGCAGGAGGACATATGGAAGAAAAGGCAGGAGGAAGGTAATATACAGTATAGGGCAAAGAGAAATAGGTCTAACCAGTCCATTGTGGAGGGGTGGGAATTTAAAGAGACAGTAGGTATAGTGGTAAATAGTGGTGGAGGGTGGTTAAGTTGGTTGTCAAGTAATAGCAGCATCAATTATGTCAGTCTCGTAGCGTCAAAATACCCAAACAAAAGGATAACCTGACAAGTACTCAAAAACATCCTACAAGCCTAAGCCTAACTGTATTTTACCACAATGTATGAGAGGAACAGTACAATGACACATTAAAAAAATGCAGAGAAACCCACTATTATAGATAATAGAACAACTGACACTCCCTCCTCTGTGTGGCTAGGCGTAACCCTAGACATAACAGAAGACCTCCTTTGGCGTCCCACCGGAGGCTGCCAGTGCCGTGGTGGTGAATGAGGTCGACCCAGTTGAGCATTCATGAAGGGTGAGATACGGGGCCAGGGTCTGAGGGAAGGGGAGTTAGCTGGACCGGAATCAGAGGTCATAAAAAACTTCAAAATGTTCTACTCAAGGAAAAAATCTGTTGCAACCTCAAAGAGCAGCCTGAGCTGGCCACAAACCATATGATATTGTATCTGCACATGAACTGTGTGCAGTTATAGGGGCGCCTCAACCGCAACCTCCTGTACCAAGGGGAGCAAAACCACCAAAACCCGAAAACGGGTACCTACCTGCTACAACCCACATTAGAGGGTAGAGAAAAACCCAATCAAGACTTACCGGTGTACGTTGAACCTGGCAAAGCGTACCGACCCCTGCTCCCGTCAGTTGAAGTAACTTGGAACGTCCTCCTTCCCCATTGGCCGGGGATTCACCGCAGGCAAGACAGGGTGGTGCAGTAGTTCGCCCTCCTTGGAACGCTGCCAGCCAAGTGCTGCTTAGCACCAGGGAGTCACTGCGTGCATGGAACTGGTGGAAGTTCGCCATCACCGGACAGGTGGGGAGGGTACCAGGACCAGATACTAAAATGTAGGGCAAAAGTTGTACATTAAGGGGAGTTTGGAGAGATCGGCAGCAGTGTCAGAGGTCAAAGAAAGACCGCAAAGAGAGGAGGACGAAGAAATGCGATCGTCAAACAGAGGCACAGTCCTCAGCAGAGTGATAACAACCCAAAAGGAAAGCGACCAGAGCCACAAAAAGAGCACCACAAGCACCACAAGCACAGAAGAAAGTGATAAGTACGACGGAAATGACAAGTATGTCTCTGGAAACGTAAAAGCAAGGCCTGTAGATATCACCGGGACACAAAGATATTGGCCCATGCAGAAAGGCCTTGACAAGGGGGAGTGTGATGGAGAGTGGAGAAGAAAAAAGTCATTAAGTAGATGCTACACAGCCCTGCTGAGAGATAAAAGTTAGCAGGAGCCAGAGATATGATAAATTCAACTTACAGGCATACGCTGTTCCCCAGGATCCAAGGGAGCAGAGGAGAGAAAAGAAATGTAAATGTTATCGAACCTTAGGTCTCCGAACTCCAATGGAAGCCAGAGTCCGGCAGCCAGCTAGTAAAGTTGTCAGTGACCCCGGAGCCGCATTCTCACACCAAATGTGGATGCTGAAATAGAAATAAGAAATAATACCACAAATACAGTTCTCTGTCAGCATAGAAGATAGCAGAATTTATTGGAGACCAACAAAAAATGCAGAATAAGTGCGGCATGGAGACAGACAGCATAGATACTGAATGTCCGATGATGTGACGTTTGTGATAGTTTATATAGGCCCAAACCGCAAAGGATGCAGCATCATATCATACGTAGCACAACTTAAGCACAATTCATTTGTCCAATAATTATGGGCCTACGGTGTGATTTTACCATTTAAGGTCTCAAGTCTACTGTTGCTGACCACGTGTCCCACGTAGCCAGCTTTTGGGACTTCACACTCTACTGTAAGATATGTATTTTGGTCCTTTCCAGATAATTATTGCAACATAATAACAGTGCCTGGTAATATTGCAAAATGTGATATGCTAGAACATTAATTGTGTAAGCGAGCATCTTCTTTTGCCACGTATTTGTTTTCTAAGCAAGCCTAGCGTTACTAAAGCCGTGTCTTTAATGGTAAGGAAAAGTACAAGCATCTTGTGCCGTGATTCTCATGTCAACTTAACATGGCCTAGAAGCGTACTGCATTTGGTATCACATAAGAAAGATGGCTTCTACAACTTTACTTCTGCCAAAGCACACAGACTAGACCCATCCAGACTGCATAATTGCCAGAAGTGCATGGCGTCACACGCGGATTTTGCACACCTCACATGGAAGTGTCCCAAGATCTAGGCCTACTGGGAACAGATACACAGCGCACTAGGAGACATGACCAAATTGCCCCTTATCGCTACACCGGAAGTGGCTTTACTGGGCTTCACGGTCAACTTCCCAAGAAAGATTAGAAGATTTGCTTCCCTCGGTTTATTGTTGGCCAAAAGAGAAATAGCCTTACTGTGGGTCCGCAAGTCCGCTCCGACGCTGCAGAATTGGCTGCGCAGCCTGGCCTACTGCAGCACTAACTGCGAGGTTTAAGCCAGCCCTATGCTTAGCTCTTCCTGCCCTAAAGACATATGGGGCCCTTACTGATCCTATGTGGAGGCTTTACGGCAAACCTCCAACTCTCAACTGGAACGAGGCATCATCCTGGAGAGAGTGGGGTGACAGATCTCCTTCCTTTTATATTGTGATGCATAACCATGGGGCCCCCCACCATGCACGCGACCTCTCGAAGTTTAGCCCTTTATGTCTGTTGCTTCCAAGATTTCCAAAGGCGGGCGATTGTCGGATAGAGGCCACAACAAGGGATTGGGTGAGGGCTGAGGGACTGTGTTTTTATAGATCTGCTGAGTATTATACACTGGAAGCCATAGACTGGTGTGTATTGCAATGTTCAATTGTGTTGTTTATATTAATGATTCAATGATGCTGAAATCGACAGTGAACTACCATGCCTGTATAAGTTTGATATGTGACAAATTGGAAAATAAAGTTTAAGGAAAAAAAAGGATAACCATGGAGCTGTAATGGCATTTCCATGGTCTACCAGCTACAATGCTACCTCTGAGCACTTGGAAGATTAAAAAAAGATGTCTATAGGAGAGTTGGCAGTTTAGCGTCTTTGCCCACCTTCACCTGTAAATTGTCACTCAAAGGAGGATTCCAGCCGAACTCTCAGGCCAGGCCCTCCCTGAATCAGAATACAAACAACCCGAGACCTGCTACACTTTGATCGGTGCTTGTGAGTCAGGTGTAGCGTGGCCCCAGTGGCATAGTGAGCACTGGACCCATATCTGGGCATAACCATGCCACTGCGGGTGGTACTTCAAATACACAAAATGTGTAGGGATGAATGCTTGCAATACGTCTACCCACTGCAAATTGCTCAGGGTAGCATTCTAACTGATTGTTCCTTTTGTTTGCCATGCCAACTCAGTTGGAGCCAGCTATATGGAAGTCTGTTTTGGCCCTGCTCCAATTGAAGAGTCCAACCCAAACTGCTTGGCCACGCCTGCCCTGAACTGAAGTGCTAGCAAACAAAAACTGATTGAGCCCTAACTGAGGACCAAGCTACACCCAAATGATAAGCCTCAAATTGATGAGTTGAGACAAAGGCCTTTGGTGTAGGGAGGTGTTCTGTGCCTATGACTGGGTGACTATCAGGGCTGTGCCCAGGAACATGATTAACTTCAAAGAGGCCTACCCTGTCACAGGCAATGTTAGCTGACACTTGAGAATGGCCCTTCTTTATTCCCCAAGTCAGAGAGGGAGGGAGGGAGGATGGAGCAGCCACCAAAACCTGTTTAGAGTGATCACAGAGGAGAGGTTGCTTACTTCCTCTGCACCCTTTATGGGGCAGCGAGGGACAGAAACATGTTGGCAATAGGGTCCTAGGACCATAATATCCCTAGAAACTCCTAATTTTTGTTTTTACTATCAGTGCCAGACCCAAGAATAAAGGGAAACTGGGGTCTGACACCGACTTTTAATCTTTAACCCCCTGGCCAAATATCATCTCAGTAAGTGCTCCCTGAAATAACGGTCGAGCCCACCCTGATTTCTAGGCGTTGGGGTGTCCCGATGATGAAGCATGACACCACTAGGGTGTGTGAGGGAATATAAAAACAAAAGGACATGCTTCCTTCCCCACACTTAGGTGGTGTCACACACTTCAGACAGGGCATACCATCGTTCCACCATCAGCATACTGTTCTAGTTAGCCACACCTGTTTTTGGTTGACTGTTCAATCAAGGGAGTACTTATAGTGACACAGTGTTAACCCACGGGAGGGTGTACTCCCTCATAGAGTTCCTCTCGGCCCCTCGCCAAACAAGGAATTCTTCCTTGTAAGGTATGTGAATTATGTTCTGAGCAGAACACAGCTGTGGGGCTTCCCCAAATAGACACAGGTAGCAGATAAGAAGACCCGCAGGCAGTTCCTATAGGTTCTCTTTCTTATATAAGTGCATCAATGGTCTACAGTTAGATTACCTCACATGAACACTGAGAACTACGAATTTCTCCCCCTTTTATACTCGTGAACAATGGATTTGACAGAACAACTCTCCATATCTGAGACCCTTGGATTAGGGTACTCTGATGACATGGCAGCCTCCATTCTGGCAGGACCATCTCTACTACCAGATACAAACATAAATCAAAGTTTAAATCAAGCACAGAATTGGGATGAACTTAAAGAACTCAAACATGCACAAATGAAGATCCTCCTATATGGAGCAAACCTCACAGAGTATTTGAGAGGGAATGCTGCAACAAGGGGACTTCTGGTAACCAATGCCCGAGGATTTTTTGGGATAACCAACTCTTGAAAAAAGAGTGGTCGCTGATCGCGTGGCGGTGCACCTGCGACTGGCTTATATTGATCATCAATACCGCGAAACGCCTATCAGAAACCATCCTAGTCAAAATAAAAACAAGCGAGGATGCATTGATGACAGAAATAAAAATCACTCTATACTGAAGAAAACTAGAAGAAGTGAACAAAGAAATTAACGAACATAAAGACTTTCTAATGCAAAGTAAGGTGAACAAACTACAGAAGGATTTGAAAAAATGTGCGCACGAAAAGGTATACCCCTATATAAAGGAAGATTATGTGAGTCAAGAAAAGACAGACTCCAGATCGTCTTACCAAGGTGATACCAGCAACTCAGAGTCAGAGCAGGACGCTGGTCCAGTGACGGGTCAGACAAAAGCTGGAGAGGGAAGTCGAGAAGACCAAGAAGAGGGAACTTCAAACACGGTTACCAACACCCGCAGATGTATCCTTGGCCAGGACCCTACGGACCGATCCCCTTCTATGGACCTCCACCTCCATTTCAAGGACCGCAAGATTTTCAGGCAGGACCTTTCTTCCAGCCAAATTTCAATCAGAATCGCTTTTTAGGGCATGGCGGAAGGAGAGGGAGACGCGGCAGGAGAAACAACACAAACAAACAATTCCAGTGGGAAGACAGCAACACACCAATGAACACACGGAGTACATTGAAGGGTCACAACGCAGGGACAAGCAACCAACGGGACTAGTGGTAAACCTTACAGATATTTCACCGACAAAAGTAGAAACAGATGTTCTGAACAAAGGACTTGGTTTTGTTCCTACTACCCCTCTGGACAAGTTCCAGATGAGATGCGAACTAAGCGAATTCTTACGCAAGATTCGAATCAAGATCTTCGACATGGATAAAGAAAAACCCAGTGAAGATCATACGCATACATCTCTATGATTAAAATCTAATTTCTTTCCACTGACATCTATGATGCCACCCGAAGTATTGGCCTTCGAGGATAGTGTCACAAAAGAGGTTGAAGAATTACCCAACAAACGAGACACGTATAACAACCTAAGCAGAAAGGAGAGAGAGGCTATGAAGAACCTCAGCACAAGGACTGATATCACAATTAAGCCAGCAGATAAAGGTGGGGCAACCATGATACAGAGCACCATGGCCTATCGCACGGCGTGTTTAAACCTCCTGCGGATACTAAGTTCTATAAACCCATCACCAGAGACCCCACAATGCGTCTCAAAAAGACCATAAGTTCAATAACTACTGAAGCACTCAAACAGGAATGGATAAACAAAAAAGAATATGCATTTCTTAACTGTGAAGACCCCAAAACACCGTTTTTTTACACTATACCTAAAATCCACAAGGGCAAACTCCCCCCCCCCCGGGAGACCTATTATGTCTGGCATTGGGTCTCTTTTGGAACCCTTATCCAAATACACCGATTGGTTTCTTCGACCACTGGTCACACGTATTAGATCCCACATACAGGATACTAAACACCTTCTCAATACCCTTCAAGACGTGGCATACAACCCAGAATGCAACAGACTAGTATGTCTGGATGTAGAAGCTCTTTATATGAGCATCCCGCAAGATGAAAGCATCCAGACAATTGAAACGATTCTGAATAAGGAAGACTGGACCTGGGATGCCCCAGTGAGTTGGATTATTATGACCCTATTGTGCTTGGCGCTCAAAGAGAATTTCTTCAGATTTGATGACCAGCTATACTTACAAGTCCACGGTACATCGATGGGCAGTACATTCGCGCCTAGCGTAGCGTGTTTGTATATGGGACAATTCGAAGATGAACATATATGGACCCCCAACCCATTTTCAAACAACATAAATAAATGGTGGCGCTATATAGACGACATCCTGGTCATATGGGAAGAAGATGTGACCACATTGGGACAGCTTCACATGTGGTTAAACCATCGAAACCCACATCTAAAATTCACGATGACCCACAATCAAGACCTTGTATTGTTTCTAGACGTCACTATCAGTGCGAAAGACGAGGGCATCGTCAGTTCCCTATACACAAAACCAACAGATAAGAACAGCTTGCTACATTTCAACAGCGCCCATCCGCGTGCACTGAGAGAGAATCTACCCGTGGAACAATTTCTACGTATACGTAGAAACTGCACAGATGTCAATGAATACAAAGCTGAAGCAGAAATTCTGACAAAAAAATTGGAAGAACGATCCTACCCTAAAAGAATCATAGAGAAAGCAAAAAAACGATACCGAACTACTGCCCAGGAGGTTTTACTTGAAACACACCAGAAAGAAGAACCTGATACCCTTATTTGTGTAACGACTTTCAATGCGTCATCTAATGATTTAAAAAAAATCATAAATAAAAAATGGCCGGTGCTAACATCAAACAAACTGAACTTTGAGAAACCCATGTTCTCCTTCAGAAAGAACAGGAGCTTCAGAGATGCCCTTATTCACACAGACCTACAAAAAATGAAAACCCCACATCAAAGTACACTATGGAATCAATCACAAGTTATGGGCCACTATCCCTGCCGATCATGTGTGGCATGTGCATTCATGGAACATACTAAAAAAATAGATCTGGGTATGCACCATAGATGGGAACAAAGGTCTCATACTAATTGTAACTCAGACATGGTGATCTATGTAATAAAGTGCCCATGTCAATTGATGTATGTAGGGATGACAGGGAGAAAGGTAAAAGTACGCATAAACGAACACATGAGTACAATCAGAAGGTCCATAACAGCAACTAGATTAACTGCACACTATGTATAGAAAAAACACTCAGACAGCGACCTATGGTGGTCTCTGATTGAGAGAGTCAAAGGAGATGCATTGGCAATATATCCAAAAGCCTCTTAGAACGAGAACAGAGATGGGTCTACAGATTAAAAACTCACATTTCTGGTTTGAACGAATGCATTTCATGGAATCAACTAAACAGAAACAAATAATATCTCAAGTTACCCACATATTAGATCAATATAAGGGTATATACTGGGTACAAACAAAAGATTCTTGATTTAGATCTTAGAGTCACTAATTAGTAAATATTAGATAAATACTTGACGACGTAAAAAAAAAAAAAAAAAGTTCTATAACTTAATCTCACGTGTTGATTATTAACAACTGAATAGTGACTTCAGGGCCACCATCATTATACACCCCAGTGGGTGGTCCAGTGAGATTTACTATGACTGTATCGATCTTTGGATTTGAGTACACTACCTATGTTGAGTTGGCCATGATACTGTAGTTTTAATCTCTGGAGTAGTTGGTATGTGTACAAACAATCAAATCATATAAACACTCTAGCCACGAGTTATGAAATTTTCAACCAGATATTAAGAAATCAATACGCACACAAAGAACCAGCAAGTAAGAACGCCATATCAACTGACAACGTTAGCGACCTTCTTACCTTTCAGCAATACATTTGGATTATGTAGTAAAAAGCAACCCAAATTATCACTACACGCACAGGGCTCATAACGTTAACAGGATTTAGAAATTGAACTATGATCTACAGGTGTATACATAAAATTAGGGAACATAAAAGGTCCTTGCCTGAAAACATTTAAACTACAGGAGTTCGTAACACCCACAACTGCAAGTCCCAGACTCCCTGATGCGGAATACACGAAATACGTGTATCCGGTTAAGGGCAGTGTCATTCACTCCCGGAAGTAGGCAGGAGAGTTCACCATGGCTCCGAACATCAGTTTTAAGCACGCACAGGTCTTAGGAAAGATAATTTGGAATTTGAACTACAATCTGCAGATGTATATATAAAACTAGGGAGTCTTTCCCCTGTAAACGTTTAAAATATGGGAGTTCGCAACACCCGCAACTACAATCCCCAGACTTCTACAGGCGGTATACGTGAAGTACGTGTGTCCGTTAATGGGCGTGGCCACTCACTCCCGGAAGCAGGCGGGAGTGTTCACCGAGGCTCCATACACGAGTTATAAACCATGACCTCAGACACAGCAGTGACTCCAAGCTGTGGGAACCACAACCGAATAGGTCTCTCTACGGGGCAGGACCCTTGGTGGCAGTGTGACTACAGGGCTACCCCACTTATTGAGGTCCCACATGGGGTGTATCCTCTCCTTAATTGGGGTAAGCGGAATTACATACAAAATGAATGAATGCGAGTATGTATTAACTGTTATGGATATGAGAATGATTTAGGGGCATATTTGTTTTTATCTCGTGTCTAAGTGTTAGTACGTCTGACTGAAAAGACTGACATTAACAAATCACGCATAAAAGAGTGTATGAAATTAGAATGCGGTAAATTACTGCCACCCATGTATTCACGCGCTACAAAAAGTGTAGCATATATACGATGGGTTATGCTTTTATCACACGCACATTCTATTTTGTTTCACGTATGATGATGTGGAAAAAACAAAGGTGTACACATATATTTTATTCATTTCATTATCAATCAGGACATAATGTGTTGTATACTTTGTCTGTCTTTCTATTTTTTACAGATGGAGTGATTGTGACGACAATTGTCTGATTTATAAGGAGCAGCATCTGCCCTTATCGCATAGTAGTGTAGGGAAAACACCTTTACAATCTAAATTTTCCAGGGGGCCCACGCCCTGAAGAAAGTCTGTGCACCCTTTATGGGGCAGCAAGGGACAGAAACATGTTGGCAATAGGGTCCTAGGACCACAATATCCCTAGAAACCCCTAATTTGTGTTTTTACCATCAGTGCCAGACCCAAGAATAAAGGGAAACTGGGGTCTGACACCGACTTTTAATCTTTAACCCCCTGTCCAAATATCATCTCAGTATGTGCTCCCTGAAATAAAGGTCGAGCCCACCCTGACTTCTAGGCGTCGGGGTGTCCCGATGATGAAACATTACACCACTAGGGTGTGTGAGGAAATATAAAAACAAAAGGACATGCTTCCTTCCCCACACTTAGGTGGTGTCATACACTTCAGATAGGGCATACCATCGTTCCACCATCAGCATACTGTTCTAGTTAGCCATACTTGTTTTTGGCTGACTGTTCAACCAAGGGAGTACTTATAGTGACACAGTGCTTACTTCCTCTGCCACATGCTATGCAGAAGGGGCAAAGGGTTTCAAGATCATTGATTTAGGCAGAGAGGGTACTAGGGAGTTGTTTGTGAAAGGACACATAGGAGGTACTGCAGAAAGTGGGCAGGGTTGCCCCTAGCAAACTGTTAGTTACGGAGGTGGTATGAATCAGGCATAAAAAGTGGTACCCAGGGTACCCTTCTCAGAACACTTTCTGGATCTGTGGAAGAACAGAGGAGGACTGATTTGTGACTGGAGAAGAGCCCAGAAGACTAGAAGACTGGGAATGTTCTCCCGCTTGTACCCTGGCTAATGATGTGGACTCGAAGAGTCAGAAGGCTAACCTCCTGTTCAAGCTGCAGGGACACAATAAGACACAAACAGCCTTTCCTGCAACTTCTCAGCTAACTAGTTCCAACTGGACCTGCCAGTACCCTGCTGGCCTCTGCTGAAGTGGGCTTGACCAGCAAGTGCAATACCCAAGGTCTGGGATTCTTGTCAGTTGTCAAAGTGTACTCCTTCTAATATTTACTGAAGCCTGGGACTTAAAAACTCTTTGGCTCCAAACACCCCCAGAGGACTGGAACCAACCTGTCAAGTCGATCTGGCAAAGGTGCGTTGCCGCTAGGCTAAAGATTGAGATTACTTCGACATGGAGCATTCTGCATCAGCAAATCCTAATTAGCAGGACCTCATGGAGAAGGAATCCAGCCTTGTAGAGCCCATTTTGCTACCTCATGCAGCCCTGTCCTACTAGAGGAGCTTGAGCTCTAAAAAAGTGACTAAGTCTGAAAGTAGAAATCTTTAGTAGGCAAAAACGTCAAAAGTAACAGGACAGAGAGGGACCTTCTCTTGGTGATATTCAAATGTTCCCTACTCTGTGCTGTCCCCCTAAAGGTCAATGGCTTCATCGCAAACTCCTCCTGTGGTCATCCAACCACATGGAACCCTCTTTAGCCACAGGCTGCATTGCCTCTCTGAGGATTTTGGACATTCAGTTCAGAGATGAAGGTAACATTTCTGATCAGGTTGAACCTGGCTTTGGTATCTGACCCACACCCAATCGCGGTTGGCCATAACTTGCATCCAGGTAGCAATCAAGCGTATTGCACTCAACTCTTTTTGAAGCTATTTGTGAATCAGTCAGTGGCTTATTGCTACAAACCTTATAGTCAGTACTTAAAGAAATAAGTGCCAGGCACCTCGTCAAGAGGTCATTGCAGTTTGCACCACCTAATACCCCTGCCAGTGCTGCCAATGACAGCACAAACACAATAACTGCCATAACATACACATACAAGTGTGACAACTGAGACTATTCTCCGACCCCAACACCTTAAAAATGGCACATTGAATATTGAATTCATAAACAACTAATGTTGTACTGATCTTTAAATTTGACAAACAGCACCACCATGTGGCAGATTGTCATATGTGCCAATGTTGGCAATTTTGTGCCGGTGCGGAGCATCTGAAACCACCGGCCCAAATTAAGCTCTGCTTATAGTTCAACACCAAATATTGGACAGTGTTTGGGGATCGCCTACCACTTTATCCAGATATGTGGAGCAATATTTTATAAACTATTGACTAGGGAATTTATACTCCTGAATCCTTACCATTCTTTTGGTGTTTTCAATTAGACCCTCCCAAATAACTGACAGGTTTGAAATCTCGACATTTTTTACATGTAGAGTGCCATTTGAGAAAAGTGAAAGAAGCATTGTAAATGTGTCTACATTGTTTTTACTTTGTTTACATTTGTAGCGTACATTACTCACATATGAAACTTTCACTGCACCATTCACGGGCGCACCTATATATCATATATTTTTCTAAATTTGTTTCATTCTGCTGCACGACAAAACATTCTGTCAATATCAGATGTGTGTGCATGTTGTTTGTTATATCAGGGAAGTTCAGGCTTGAGGCTTTCTCAGAGGAAACCATTTGTTCTCTAAATACTGTAGACCAAATTCAAGTAAATTGCCCCACTATCCCATGGCTTGATACTGAAAAACAAACACTAATTAGGGGAGGGGTCTGTGGTCTGCTCATGCTGCTGGGACTAGGTACCACTGCACCTGCCTTAGCCAAGACCATTTTCAGGTATTAACGTGAGCATAACTGAGTCAATATGTCTCCTAGCCTGCTACAATAAGGACATGATAATATTCTATTATCACAAAAACGGACAGAATTGCATGACTTGTAACAGTCAGAGAGTCAGAGAAACGTCTGATCAAGTTCCAAAAATGACTTCACTGTTTGAGCCCAGAGCACGTATGATAATACTGATATGATCATACTGATAAAGTATGTTGTTATACGTTCCTAAGATATACGTTTTGAATTGTTTACACTGTTGTAAGACTTTTTTATTGTATTTAGTGCCTTTGACCAGTGCTCAGCATTGAAACTTTGGAGAAAGTGAAACTCTTGTCCAAAAAGTTAGTTTAAACTTTCGCAATTTGTGAGCCTCCGTTTGGAATCACATTGTCTGTGATGATAAAAAAATACAGCTTGGAACATCTAACTCCACCTTAGCTCAATCTAAACAAAGTCATCGAAAGGGACAAAAATTAATTCAGCAGCAAGAAATATTGATATCAAATGTCTGAAAATGCAGTACAAAATATTACTTTACTCTGCCTGAACAATGCAGCCCTCCCTGTGAAATACACTATGATTGTTTGACTTCTGTGTCTGATGAGAGGAGCTGACACATTTGTTGTGCATTGGGACTTTCACATTAATTTCCAAAGCGTTTCTCAGGGCATTCGAATGGATCACAGAGACAGATTCGTTTTAGTTTCTAATTTAAACTGGTGTGATACATGAGATAGGGAAGGTGACTTGGAAGCATTAATCTCGCCTATAGGAAACATCAAAGGGATACATTGACACACCGAGATGAAATAATATTCCATCTAGAAGTTTGACACAGTGCTATCCTCCCTCCCGGAATACCAGTTGGAAAAATTAAATATATCAAAGATTTTTCATATGATTAGGGGTTTTAAAGTAGAGATAAAGGCCCTTAGTCTGATTTACAAATAGTTTTTTTGTCTCAAATTGACTTGTTCAATCTCCATGTAAGGCCATTGACGGACATTATGGAAAAGTGTGGTCTTACTATCTTGTCATATGCTGATGATACTTAGGGGCATATTAGCAAGAACCTTGTTAAAATGATCGCCATTTTAGCGGCAGGAAACTGCCGCTAAAACGGCGATAATGGCCTTGATAATATGCTTTATAGAATTCCAATAGAAGCCCAGGTTAGATGTCCTGCACATCTAACCTGAGCTTCTATTGGAATTCTATAGGGCAAGTTAGCAAACCCATTATCGCCGTTTTAGCGGCAGTTTATTTTAACGAGGTTCTTGCTAATATGCCCCTTAGATTTCTGTGTTCTTGTCCTCTCAAGATAATAACAGTGCAGAGGCCTTGATAAGCTGTCTTATACAAGTTGTTTCATGGATGAAAGCCAACTCCCTTAAGTTAAACGGGGACGAAGCCGAGGTGCTGCTGGTGGGTAATCTTCCTCATCTCGCGGGCCCTCATCTATGGGCAGAGGAGATGGGTAACATTCCCAACTCGCACCTGTGGTTAAGAACTGGGGGGCATATTATCAAGCACGGCATTAAAATTATCGCCACTTTAGAGGCAGAAAACTGCTGCTAAAGCGGCGATAATGGGCTTGATAATATGCCCTAGAGCATTCCAATGGAAGCCCATGTTGACACCAGAACATGGGCTGCTATTGGAATTCTCAAAGGCATATTATCAAGCCCATTATCGCTGCTTTAGTGGCAGTTTTCTGCCGCTAAAGCGGCGATAATCTTAACGCCGTTTCTTGATAATATGCCCCTTGGGAGTTTGGCTAGATAATTAATTATCCATGAGCCCCCAGAATACGAAGGTGGTGGCCATTTGTTTTGGCATCCTAAAATGGCTTAAGAAAATCTCAGACAGTCGTTTCAGCTCTGCCCGAACAAGGGTCGTTCAGAGCCTAGTTATTTTAGTCAGATTGGATTATGGAAACATTCTCTATTAATGGGTCAAGAAGAGCTTACTCAAACGGTTGCAGATGGTGCAAAACACAGCAGCTAGACGTACTTACCTATCTGGGATCTCTGGTGTCTTTTTTAATACACCCATTAGATCTCTGTAGTCAAGTAATCTTGAGCTTGCTTTGGTTCCCACAATCAAGAGCTCTCTGCAAGGAAGTCGACCCTTCTATCTTAGCCCAACGCTATGGAATTCCCACCCTTTGGAATTGAGGGTTTGTCTCTCCGTTCTGATTTTCCGGAAGAGGTTGAAAGCCTGGTTGTTTTAAACCTCTTGGATTAGGAACAATTTTTTATAGTGTAGTCGGTTCTTTTTGGGTGGCAAAGCGCTGGGAAACTCTCCCTGGGTAGCTATGCGCTATACAAATACAATTGACAAAACATAATAGTTGCATGTGTGCAAAAAGTGAATGTTTGAGAAAGGAGAGAAAAATAAATGTGTTTTCCAGCTGCTGTCCCAGTTGCACAACTTAGATGTAAAAGTTTTTCATTCAAGTAAAAAAAACATTCTAATACTCCATTTGCACAGTGGGACTGTGTAAAGAGTAACCACGGACAGATAACGGAAGTGAGGAAAAACATTATAAAATGAGGTTGTTACAATGTTTCCTGCAAATATATCCCCCCTGATTGGACTCGGCACAAATATGGTTAAATGCGTCCACCTTGATTCATAGGGCCCTATACCATAAAGTGAGTACTGGAGGTGGCCACAGTTTTGGGCTGAAAGGTATGTTAAATGATTGAAGAGCTAGAACAGTACTATTTTAAACCATATCGAAAGTGCCAAATAGTTATTTGGCAGAGAACGGTAAAGGCGTGTGTTGCTTTTAGCTGGGAATATCGTAGTGTTTGCTGAAATATTTAAACAAACAACTAAACTTAATACAATAACAAACAGAGCAACATCGCACGTCAATTAAAATATTGCAATGCACTTCACCGCAAAATAGAAAGCAACACAAGAACTGCAGGACGAAGATACAACATCACAATTGAATAATGCAGCACACAGCCAAGGCAGGAAAACCAACAGATCATATCACCAGCACCCCAAAATGCCACATAGCAAATCTGTACAAAAGATCTTGCTATACAGTAGCACTTTCTGAATCAATTTAGTATAAATAATGTGGTGGCAAGAATTGTTTAGACCAACCCCAGTGCTTAATTTGTAAAAACGTAAGTCCCAGGACACTTCTTGGGAGACCAGTGCAGCCCACACCACCCATTGCCCCTGCCAGTGCAGCCAATGACAGTACAAACACAACTACCAATCATCACACACCTTCCAGTGTGACATTTCAGACTATTCCAGTCCACCCAGAGCTATAATATTGGCATGAGCAGCAGGGATTATTCATTTTTAATGGATATTGACGTATCAAATGCACACAAAAATGTTTTGAAAAATATTGATGTAAGTGAGGCATATGTGTAGCCGTGTTTAATGAAATATTGTTTTGCTAGGGCAAAATCCACCTGGTTGAGGGATAAAATACTGATAAATAATGTGATACTTTGGTCAAGGTGGTTCTCCTAAAGAAAATAAATTGTTAGCTTTTCATACATAAGTGCTTTGATGTGGATTGAAGTGAGGGCATTTTTTTCAAATACAAATATGAACATTCATAAGCTTAAGTTGATTTGCTGGGTGGAAATAAAATGGGGCTGATTGAGAAACAACTCCATAGAATTAAAAATACTTGGGGAGGAACATTTGCTTCCATGTTTCATGACACAGTTCATTTAAGTCAAACTAAATGAACATGGGTAATGTATAGGAGGCGGTTTCTTTAACCCCTTTACTGTGGACACTTGCTAGTGGCTGGCCCATGCACTCCCTCCCCAGTGCGTATATCAGCCATTACCAAAAAGAGAGAGGAGAGTGCCTGCCACAAATTGATAAGAGAACAAGGCCCTAAATAGGATCCGAACAATTAATACCCACAGCCAATAGGCAAACCAAGACAACCAGGTAATGATACAGATAGATTTATAGATCTTTTAATAATTTTTTTATTTTATCATTTTTATATATGTAAATACCATGATTTTTTACGTGTGTTGGTTAGCATCAAAAACCAAAATTGGATATCAAAACATTACAAAATTCCTATACAAAAAATTGCTAACAGTCCCACAAGGCTCCTTCAAGACAGCACAATCATACTAGCATTCATTCAACAGCAACATCATGCACCACATCACATCAATACACAAAAATGGAAACATATACGTAATTCCACAATTCAAATTCAATGGATAGGGTTTCAACACAGTTTAAAAAGCACCAATGAGCACGCGATCCATGCTTGGGGATTGCCACAGGAGAGCGATCCTCAAGCAGGGATACCCTCACTAGACACCAGGGATATGTTGGAGCGGCCCCTATGCAACGGCTGTGCTACCCCAAAGACCAATATTCAGCCTTGCTGCGGCCCGGGGGAAAAATGGGTTAGTTACCCCCAATCTGCCCACGGGGGGCAGAAAGCCCACTAGACACCAGGGAGGCAGAAACAAAAACAAGGTGAAAAAGGAAGGGATGGCAGCGGTCCACAAGTGGCATGGCCATGCCCTCATCTCAAAAAGGGGTAAACAGTCTTTATGCCCCCGGGGGGGATTGTAAGTTTGACCCTATTTGCCTCCCCTGTGAGGGCAGAAATCCCCCTAGGCACCCGGAAAATATACAAAAAAAACCATGGAAATGGGGGATGTCCACCATGAGCGTGGCCATGACCCCGCTCAAAAAAGGGACAACAGTCTTTCTGCTCCACGGGGCGGGGCCGAATGAGGGCGATTACTCCCAATCTGCCCACCTGCAGGCAGAAAGTCCATTATACCCCAGGGAAAAGAAAATAATGGGAAAAGGAAGGGATGAGGGTTGCCCACCATGGGCATGACCATACCCACACATCAAAAAGGGGCAAACAGTCTTTTACCCCCGACCAAGGGAAAATTGGAGGTTTGCCCCAATCTGCCTTCCCTGGGGTGGCAGAAAGCCCATTAGACACCAGGGAAAGATAAACAAAAAACATGGGGATGCTGGTTGTCCACCATGGGCATTGCCATGCCCCCACCCCAAATAAGGGCACAACATTGTTTCTGTTCCCCCTGGGTGGTGAATGGGGCGATTAACCCAATATGCTCCCATGTGGTGGCAGAAAACCCACTAGACACTAAGGATTAAAAAAAACAATTAGAAAAAGGAGGGTTGGGGCTGCCTACCATGGGCATGGTCATACCCGCACCCCAAAAAGGGTGCAACAGTGTTCCTGTCCCCCCAGGACAAAAGAAAGGAGTGCAGGTGTTTCACTCTGACATTGGCAACACCCCCACCCCAAAAGGGGCAAATTAGTCTTTCCACCTCGACAGGCGCAGACAAAAGGTTTGACCACACTTTGCCCCTGTGGGGACAGAAATCCCATTGTATGAAAGGAATATTTTTTTAAATAAAATAATGGAGTGGGTCTGGCCCATCCTAACATAAGGCCCCACCCTCACCCCTAGAACCTCAACAGTTTTCCTGCTACCCCGCGGACTAACACATCCCAATGGCAAGCAAGAGGACAGTTGATTCTTTTGACTGTGGTTTCTAAATTATAGCCAATATCGTCCAATTTGTCAAAGTGAATAGCTGAACTTTTTTTAAATTGGAACAAGTGGAGCATCGCCGGGTGGTAGGAAAATTGTGAATGTCTTTGGAATCCAGAAGTTTTCATTACAGATATTAAAGGGAAATGTATGTTTTAGTCAAAGTTTGAAGTTTACAAGGGCTTTTGGGTAAGGAAACCTAGCGGAAGCCACACAAGTCACCCCACCCTTGAATCCCGTAGGTTTCTAGGTTTCACAAATGTGCAGTTTTACAAGTTTTGTCTTGGTGCCAGCTGTGCTTGCCCTCCCCCCCAAAACCCACTGCTACCCACAATGCAAAAAAGGGTCAGTTTTCAGTGAAAAGTGTGATTTATCCATATTGCAATTTGGGCCCTTTCTTTTCACGGGTACAATGCCTACCCACACAAGTAATGTACCATTTATTTTGGTAGACATGTGGAAACACAGAATGGTAAAACATTTGTTATTAACTTTTGTTATTAGCAATTTGATTTAAGCCAGTCTGTAAGAAAGAAGTGATTTTTAAAAATGTCCTCTGAATCGCTTGTGTGGGTGGCTACAAAGTCATAGATGTACAAATACCCACTGCTCCTAAACTCCGTATCTGGTGTCCATTTAAGAATTACATATTTTTCCTTAATATCCATTTTTCAGTCTATACATTTTACCATATGAATTGCTCTATACTCAGTACACAATGAAAAACCATTGTAAGTTGCAACTTAGTTGTTGGCACTGCGTACCTCAGGTTTTTGGACAACCTACAAACCCTTTATATCGCATAGGATTCTAGCAGACGTAATGGTATATTGCTTTTGTAAATCTGCCATTGTGACAAGCATTTACAGATAAAAACATTGTCACAAATGGCTGTTTTTTCCCTACTTGTTTTCAATATTTTTTCATTTTAACGGTTAGATTATTTGGGAAAACTGTGAGAAGTTGGCCTGACATATGCTGGTCACTAGTTATAGTGGCCACCTTGCACCAGTCCAATTCATCTCCTATGGTAGATAGGTTTAAGACAACCTTTTAAAGAAAGCTATCCTAGTGGTAGCTGTGGAGAGCAGCCTTCAGGCTAAGTCTTAGAGGAATGTAAAGCAGCTTGTTTTACATTTTAATCTCCTGAATTACCAAATGAAAGGACACCACACAGGTATATATATCAAATATATATGTATTTATTACTAGACACACTCTACTAATCTCTTTATGAGATTAGAAGTCAGGAACATATACAAATATCAACGTTTCACAATAAGTTAAGCACAAATATGGCTGGGGCCCTAGGGGCGTACCAGACCATATACTAAAAAAGAGGTTTAGGAAAGTCGACTTGCAAGGGGACAAGGCCTAGGGCCTGTAGAATCACTGGGGCTTCACTAATCCACCCAAGGCAGGTAAGTAAAGGACCCACGGGAGACGCGTGCAGTGTGAGAACACAGCCGCGGGTTCCCTATTGATTTCGATGAAGCAAGTCGCGGTTGGATTTTTAAAGTTTTAGGGCACTTCTAGAGAGTCTACAAGCAAGCCACTTGGCAGGTAAGTAGTTCGAGGGCCAGAACCTACAGGAGCACCGGAGTGCACGAGTTACCTCACCCAGGGAAGCCGGGTGCATAGGTGTCTTTTGGTGTCGGGTCGCGTTGTCGTTTTCAATGGAAGCCGAAGAAGTTTTGCTGCTTGTGAAGACTGGAGAAGTGTCCGGTGGAATCCAAGGCTGGATTCGAGATGAAGAAGACCTGAAGGCAGAAGGGACAGTGTTCACAGTCGCTTGCCAGTGACTCGGGGCCAGGAAGATGGATGCCCACGGAAGTCGGGGGATTTCCGGTGATCAAGGGTGTTTTGACTTTTCAGCCACGAGGTCCAGGAGGCGTCGACGACAACCAGGAGCTGGATTCGGAGTGTCCCACAAAGTCTGCAGCATACTGAGTTATTGGCAACCGGATTGGAGCCAACAAGCCTTGGCAACAGCAAGTTTTGTGGAAGTTTAAGAAAGTCAGCGGTGCAGACCAGCAAGGCCTGAGGGACTCACCCAGCGAGGGTAAGTCAGGGCAGGCCTGGAGCAACCAGGGGAGCCCTTTGGTTTGATGAGAGAGTCTTCAGGGGACCCACAAGCCAGCCAGCAATGGATTCAAAGGTGCCTCATGAGGATTCACGTTACACAGGAGCCCACGGTCACTCAGGACGAGGTAGGCCTCTGATTTCCAAGGGAAATCCTGCTGGAGGCTTGGAACACATGTGATCCAATGCACAAGTTCATAGAACATCGTGAAGGGGTTGCACTCGACAATAGTGCACGGTACCCGGGTATTGCTGTTCTTCATCACTCGTGGGGTCCACTCACCTCAGCTCTGCTGGGGACTCACAATGGCCGTCGAGAAATCAGGAAATCTACTTCTGGGGCTGCAGAGACTTCAGACTCCAGTAGGAGCGGGAAAGTTTGCGATCGTTGATTCAAGTTTGTGGTGCCTGCCAAGCAGGGGAGTCACTCCTTGACTCCAAGGGAGATTCTTCAGTCTTCCAAAGGTTGTGGAATGACGAAGGTCCAGGATTCTTCTTGTAGAGCATCATCCAGGGATATCTAACTTGCAATGGCAAGGGGTCCCTAACTTATACTAAAGGAAAGGGAGGGACTAGCTCTATGACCACTCCTCTGGGAGGGTTAGGGGAGTGGGTGGTTACACCCACTTCCCTTTGTCCAGTTTCGTGCCAGAGCTTGGGCAGATAGCCCCTGAACCGGTTTGAGCTGGCATATGCACAGAGGAGCCTACTGCTCCCCCAGTGCAGGACTTCAAAGCAGTCCAGGAGTGCACCCACCCAGCCCCAATACATTAAATCCTGTCTGGAAGGTGGTTACACCTCCCTGTGACAGGATGCCTATTGTTGGGCCTCCTCCACTGCGAGTTTCAGTCAGCAGCAGGAGGGCAGCCCATTATCTGTGCTGGTAGCATCCATTTTGTGATGCCAGGTCTCTTTCAGATTTCTACCGTGTTTCCACAGTAGGTACATGTTGTCCCCTCTAGAAGGGTGGGATCATACTCCCACACCAGTTACTGGTGTGGGGGTATGATTCCATGTTGTTTGACACCAAACACGACATATTTTGATGCAGTCATTCCAAAGTTAGCATTTACCGGTAGGTTCTAATGCACTTAAGAGTATATGGTTTAACCGCATCCACAAACATCCACAGTGAATAGACTCTGCCAGGTACAGAGGGGTCCTGCTCAAGCAGAGGAACCCCCTCACATTGGAAACCAAGCACCCTGCCCTCAGGATTAATAGGGCCTGCCTTAGGGGTGACTGAGAGGTCTGTGGTGTCAGATTTAGTCTGCTTCCCAGGGGTGGCATAATACATGCTTCAGGCCCTGGTAAGCCTGTGAAGTACCTATGCCCTTGGTACCTAAGATGCCATATACTAGGGGCTCATAAGGTACCACAGTATCCAATCACTAGTGCATCTAATATGCACTCCAAGTTGTTTAGAGAGAACAGAGAGACTGGGACCCTGATTAGCAGGGACCCAGCCAGACTATAGCCAGAAACCAGTGTAAACATCAGGAAAAAAATTGGGACAACATAAGTGCAGATCCTACTCTCCTACAAAAAACCTTGAGGGATCTACTCAAATTTCCCCTTACTGGAAGTAGGTTAAAAGTACAACAATTCTGAAAAAGTAGTTGTCTCTTTGAAAAATGGCAAAACTGCTGTAAAACAAAATTGGTTTACAATACATCTCTTCATGTTCCAGAAAGCTGGGAAGAGCACTGCAAACCCTATTTTGCTGCACTTTTTTGTGGCGCACATATTTCCTCTTTTTGACCAAAAACTCTAAATATAACTATATTTTGACTATTTTCTCAGTTCCCTCCAAGGAAATCCATGAACCAGGGTATATTTAGAATCCCAATGATGTTCAGAAAAAGGGGCACTAATTCGGTATAGATACCTTATGTGGAAAAACCGTATGGAGGCCTAAGCGTAAAGTACCCCAAATAACCAAGAAAGGGCTCAGCACTGGGATGAAAAAGCCTCAGCAGCAAAGGGGCTTAATAAACTATAACATGAATATTTGCATACCTCTGACAGATCTGAACAATGAGCTCAGTGGCTTGTGAAAGAAGTTACACAGAGTAGAAGCCAAGCAACCCTGGAGAAGGCAACAAAGCAAGTTTGCGCAATCTGAGGATGGTCTTTAATCTTCACCAACTCGGTTCAACTGGCATAAAAAGAGGAGAACCAACTCCATATGTGGCCACAGAGGCCCATGTGGTCCTCTAAGGTTGTGATCAATCTGCTATGATCAACGGTATTATAAAAGCGAGTGAAATAGTGAGTAAAATTAGGTGCCAGGATTCGCCCTTCCAAAATGCAGTATTTATAATTTAAGCTTTTGGTGTGGCTGTCCAAATGCTACAGTAGTTGGTAATACGTTGATAATTTAGGTAGGCTTTACCAAGCCAAACAAGATAAGAGAAGGGTTTGCTTTTGGAAAGAATATTGGGGACAAGGTAATGTTTTTCTAGGTAGGAATATTCTGAAAGATTTTTGGAGATCAGACAATTCCTTGGGTGAGAAAAGCATCAGGTTATTGCACATCAGAACAAAGAGTTGGAAGGTGGCTTCAGTGGTCATAGATGTAAGTACCAGTTGGTAGGTTTGAGGAGTTTGATTGTGAAGGTGAGCTTTTCAGTACTTATAGTTACAGAAGTGACCAAAATTCCATTGGCTTTTGGAGACCATGTTTTGTGTGAAGTCTATGTAGGGAAAATTTGTCTCTGGAAGACACAATTTGGGCAGTGGAGGATACAATCCGTTACAAATATCAACTGTAGGAGATTGCAAGAATTTGGAAGGTGAGAGGTGTTAGAATAAATATATTGTGAAAAAGAATCCTCAGCAGAGTTGGATGATGAGTTAGTTTGAGCTTACAAGAAGTTACCTTTAGCAATAATGACTGAAAGCTTATAAAGTCTTATCAGAGCTTTGAACTAAGTGTGACACACTGGAGCATTTTTCAGGATGTAGAGATTCCTTCTTTTCTAACTAAGGCCCTTATTATGATGTCGGGTGGGCCAACACTGGCAGGCCATCGGTGACGGTCAACCCGACTTACAGGGCATCGGTCCGAAGGCCGCATTATGATGCAGACCATCAGAGTGATAATGTCAGGGTCTGACTGCCATGAAAAGGCAGCCAAAGAGGGAGTTTGGGGGGACCAAGCATGTCCCCCGTCCCCCATGGGCCAATGTAATGTGGCCCTTGGGACACATGTAGTGCCCCCATGCATATTCATGCACCATGTGCCAGGCATCAGATGGTGTCTGGCACACAGTGCAAGAATGCACACTAAGTGCTCAATAATACTGCAGCTTGCAATGGGGCCCCTTTCCTGGGCTGCAGCTCAAGCCACGGTGTTATGAAACACTTTTCCACCTGGCAGCCCGGCGAGCACATCCTAATTGGGTGGTCGGACCACGGCCTGCCTGTTGGGTAGTCCCTGGACCGCCGTGGTGTCATCAAAATAAGGGGCAAAGAACTTTAGTGATGCCGAAATTGCTTTGTTTCCACAAATGCTACTTTAATTGACGTGGATCTAGTGTTTCCATAACTGAAACAATGTTGTTGTTGTAGATGTTTGGAAGGAAATTAACATTTGCTACTATATTAAATTCATTTAGTCTTGCAGGGATGACATCCTCAGCAACTGGGAGAGAAAGATTTGGAATGTTTGTGAAGGTTTGATGCCTAGTTTCTAGAAGGCAAATGAATGGTTGATGTGTGTATCTAGAAGTAAAAAGGATAATTATTTTACAATGGGCAGACTTAATTGAATGTGCAAGTGTGACCTAAACGTGGGCTGTAGGTGTATAAATACATGTCAAGAATCAGATCTGGAGAGAAGTAGTGTCTAGCAATAATACCAAAGATGTTGACCCTCTAGCTCTAAATCCTATCGCTCCTCCTCAAATAGGTGTTCCTCAAAGTGAATAGCAAGGCACCAAAAATATCATCCAACTTGGTGAAAGAATATTTTATGTAGTTCATTCTTTCTTGTTTGGCAAGTCTAAACTTATTGGTGTGGTGGGGTCCAGACTATTTACTCCCTCCTCCCATGCAGTTACATGTGTTTTACATGTGATGGAATTATTGTTGGAATATGTGTTAACTTGAGGCTAAAAGTGATGTTTTTTTTTTTGTTTGGATGCATCACATGTCCCTTTGGTTTTATGGGCTATTTCATTGGCATTAGCATAAAGAATGAATGTGAAAAAAATACTGTTACCTACTCCAACTCGGAAAGAATCACAGACAAAGGCTGTGATTCATTACTACAGGATGTTGCAGCTAATTGTTGCTTGGACCCTCTTGTTTTGCTGGCCTTATGAAAACATAGTGTACAGCTGTGGGCCTTATTGGTAATGCCCAGGATGAACATTCCTCTCAAGGGTTTAGCTAGAGACTAGCTTCCCTGATCCTCTGAGTAACTTTTAGTAATTGATTTATGGAAAAGCAAGGCCAGCCCTCATTTCTTTCCTAGGCAGACAGGACTTATCTTTCTATCCTGTTAGAATACATCCTTCTTACTTGTGAGTGATGGTTGTACTTTTTAGGAATGACGAACTAGTAATTGAGACACTGCCAATGTTCCTGCACAAACCCCTTTCTAGCTCATGCAATACTTCCAGTGATTTATGACCAAAATATTTCCACAAATATTAATTCTCAGTTTTCCAAAATGCTAAAAGGAAGTGTTGGCATGTATAGTTTCCTTCTACTTCCATTTTCCACCCACAATCTACCCCTTTCAGTTCTTTCTTCATCTGTCAAAATGTACTAACCTTGTGATCAGGATCCAATGGGTGTGATGCACTCTTCTGTCTCTCACATCTCCATTATTGACCATATGCACAGGGAAATGAGGGTGAATGTTAGCACAGGGGAAGGGGAAAGTTATAAGAAAAAAAGCATCTCTGTCTTGTCACTTCAAATAGTTACTGATGTCTGTAGGATGTAGTGAGCACCTAAATCAAAGAGATATCTTTAGTAACTTGCCATGACATTTCTGGAGTTATGAACTCAAGTGTATCAGTGATTGGATATAACTTAATGATATTTCTGTGTAAGCAGCTCCCTGCACTTTGATGTACACATTGTAATTTCTGAAACTAAATATAAAACATATGAGCATTTTAAATATATGTTCTTTCAACACCTGTTTATGATTAGAATAACTACCACAAGCTTTGTCTCCTTAACTCTTTTGTCATTACAAGGAAACTAGCACATGGTAATATTCTGCAAATTCTACCTTAGCATGTCATTTTAAAATACTAGAACTCAAATCCTTACACTTTGACATACAACACAGCATGAATAGCATAGCCCACATTCAAGAATCCTTCCTGTTCCATCACAGGATAACCATCATGTTTAATGCTACAATTCTACATTCTTTAGGAGAGTTTCTATTGCATGACAAACAGGACATCATACAAAATGACTTTCAGATATATTTCTCTGTATTGCAAATGTCCTTCAAACAAATCCAAGGAAGTAACTGTCCTTTAACAAGGAAATCCTAAATCTGAATAGCAAAGTCCTGCCTGTAGCAAGATCTATCAAAATTGACTAGCAAAGGTTTAATGGGCCAATAATAGATATCCAAGATGAAAAGGTATTGCCAAACTATTTGAGAGTGTATTACCTACTAGGAAATGTATTTCTTGTCAGGACGCTGTGGCGTATTGTGTTCTTTACACATGTGACATCTCCATCCTCACTGTGGCACCACTCTGCTGAGATCTCCAGGCCTTTCTTCCTTGAGGTGGACTCAGGGCAAGCAGGATTTGAGTACTGCTCCCCCTCGCTCACTGAGTCATTAGAGGTAAAAACAATACCTCCAAAGCTGCCCATTGACATAATGAAAGTGGTGCATGGTTGATCCCCTGAGTTATCCATTGCAGGGAGTTACATTCGTGGCTGTCTATGTGACCATCCTTCTTCAAAATTATTCAAATGCAATAAAAACTATATTTGGATTCAGAATCATTGTATTTTATTTGTTTGTATTTTATTATAGTTTCTGCATTTATAAAACTGCACGTGAACCCAAATGATGATGTTTAGAAGAGTAAAAGAAATTATTAAAATATTATTATTAAATGCATGTCTTAATATGTTCAAAGTATCATACATAGTATATAAATGTAGATTTGGTGTTAATTTTTTTAATAATATTTACCCAATAGATTTAATTTTCATAAAATGTGTTTTACATTAGAAACCCCTCTCTATTCCCAAATAACTGTACTTTGCACAATGTGTGTGGGACTAGAGAATAGTCAATCTTAAACCCCTGCATATGTATACGTTCTCCAGTGTTAGTAGGACTTGCGTTCGGATAATTAATTTTAATGCTCCCAAATATATTCACTTTCTCCAGTGTTTGTTGGACTTGGACCTTGAAAAGCCAGAATACCCAGAGTTCATGCATTGCCCCCAAAGTATGTGGGACTGGGATAAAAATGTTAAATCTCAACTCTCTCCCAAATATATGTCCCTTCCCCATTTTTTCTCTTTTATCAAATAGAACCCCCTTCTCCCGTGAATACAAACACTTTCCCCAATGTTCAGTGGAGTATTGAATAGTAAATCTATAAGGGGCTTATCCCCGCTTCTGGAAAAAGTTAGCTTTTTCTGCAAAAGAACATGGCTTAGAAATAAATTGTAATTTAACAAAGTATATGGTTTTCAGTTCCCGGAGGAGAACAAAGGGCAAGGTGGGTATAGAGGGCAAGACTCTAAGTAGGGGCAGTGAGTTCAGTTTTTTGGGTGCGAAAATATATGACTCCCACAGTTGGAAACCCCAGGTGGAGAAAAGAGCACTAATCTTAAAACAAAGAGCAGGGCCCATCATTAGATCAGCAAATAGGGTGTCTGCCTTTGCCATCTCACCTCCAAATGAGATTTACAATACTCAGGTTTGTGGAACCATTTTGTATGGGGCAGACTTGTGGGGACACTGTAATCTTGATGCTCTTGAAAAGGCTAAAATTGTTTTTGTAAAATCCTTCTGAGACTCCCCACCAGCACCCCCAACCTCCCAATAAGATTCTACCTGAACCTCAGATCAATTTCTGACATCACTTTACTGAGGCCTATTCAGTACTGGATTAGGATTTGGAAATCTGAGGATTTGGGCTCTTACAGGGACTGCGCTAGTGAATTGCTGGTTTGCCAAGTAGCCAATAAAATTCCTTGGCTACTACATATGAAAACTTGGCTCTTGAAGCTGGTTTAATTTATTTTTGACTGCATCCTACTGCTATTCCAAGAGATGCCCATAATAAACTAAAAACATGTTTCTTCTTTTTTTGTTTTTTTAAATATTTCTTCATTGGCATTTATAGATATATACATGTATTTTTTTAGCATAATTGCATACTTGAGGTATTATGATATTGTCCACATCTTTTATGAGCAGGTAACCTCAACCGAACCTGTTTATCTTTTTCATACAAAATGCAATACATTCAACCAATGATTCTCATGCCAAAGTAATTTTTAACCTCGTAAACTCCCCCCCTCCCTTTTCCGTGTCAGAGTTCTAGCATTACTTCCTCACGGATTTTCTCAGTAGTGCCTATCGTGTATTATCTTATGTCCTGCCCTTCTGCTGGTCTCCTTCTCCCATGGGATCTGGGGGTTCATTTAATTTGTCTGGTTCTGGTCAATAGGTACCATGGGTGTTTGTGAACCCCTCATGTCCGCTAACATTGTTGCCCAGGCTCGCAAGTCATCCTCCAGTTCACCATCCCGTCTGATCTGTTTCATACAAACTGCCTCTGCAGTTACCCATTCACAGACATCTCATGAATAGTCTGCAGTGGGTGGGATTCAGCCGTGATATGGCAATTCAACGTTTTGCTAGTACAAGTCCTAACAGTACAAACTTCCTGCTTAGTTTTTTTGGTCTTGGGAGCAGGTAGTAAGCCCATTAACACTGTATGGATTTCTTTAGATACCTTCTAATCCGTAGCATTTTTTTATTTGGTTAGTATTTCGACCTAGTAGTGGGCCAGAGCAGGGCACCTCCACTCCTTATGCAAGAAAGCCGCTTTTGGTGTTTTGCAATGAGGACACTCACTTACATGGTCGGGATATATTCTGCTTAGTGTTTTGGGAGTAAGGTAAGTTAAGTGTATGAAATTATATTGAACTAATATAAACCGCGCATTTGAACTCACTCCTTTAACTCCTTCATGAATTCTCATCCATTCTTGTGTTGTCAGGGGATCTTCTATGGCTTCATCCCATCGTGTTTGGATGGGTAGGGCTTTATCTGCCAGGTCATCCCATATCGGTCAGTATAAATGAGAGATCAAGGGTCGCCCCTGGGCCAAATAGAGCAGTACTTGGAGAATGTTTGTTATAGGGGGCTCCTCCGGAAATGATGCCATTTCTCTCGGGCCACCTGGGAGATCTTCTCATACTGTAGAAACTGCCCCCTCCTCAGTTCAAAGGCGATCTCTGCGTTTTCATGTGTAATATACTGTTTATTTTCATAGAGGGCTCCAATTGTTAGTCAACCACCTTCTTTCCATTTGTGGACTGACATGGAATCCCCTATTTTGGAAAAGGGTTGTGCCACTCATAGTGGCATATATGGGGCATATGGTGACAGATCTATCACCTTTTTGAGAGTAGTCTCAGACCTCAGCTACATGGTGAATTATGTAGGGGCAGGAGGGGGAAACTCTTGCGCCAGTCATCAGGAGTTCTGGTAGGGAACTTCCTCCAATGTTGCCCTCGAGGAGCCACTTTACCCAATTGTCATGTTCATCAAACCAATGAATCGCATGTTGCAATTTGGAGGTCATGCAGAAAAATTCAAAACATGGTAATTCAAAACCTCCTTTCTGCCATGTTCTCTGCAATGTCGTCAGGCAAACCCATTAACAACTGGAACTCCATAACAGTTCTATCAACAGACTGTTCAGCGCTTTAAAAAAGTGACTAGGAATTTTATAAAGTGAGTGTTGCAAAGCATAGAGGCACTGAGGCAGAATAATCATTTTTGTAATTTCAATCCTGTTTATAAGGGTGAGTGGGAAATCTCACCAGAAATGCACCTAACCTCGTACCCTCCACTACCCTTCCTATATTGAGATCTAGGTATCGTTCGGATGTGAGTGCCAATCTAATCCCTAAATATTTTGGTTTGGTGGCCACCCATTAAAGCCCTTCTGCTAGTAGCGTATCCCGTTATCTTCTTGCCAATCGTCTGAGTGGGACCAGCTTAGACTTGCTGGGGTCTGTTCTTAGGCCCAATACCTCTCCAAAGCTCTGTTGTATGTCCAATAATATAGGGACAGCCTGCGTCTGTTGCCGGATATACACCAAGGTATCATCGGCATACATAGAGAGCATGTGATTAGTGTCTCTCAGCAGAATCCCTCACCCACCCATCTGCTCCCTCAGTGTTGCCACAAGGGGCTCCATCACTGCCGCAAATAGGAGTGGGGATAGCAGACACCCCTGTTGAGTGCCCCATTTCAGTGCGAAGGCCTCTGAGACCATACCCCCAACTCAGACCTGGGCGTTAGGGGCCATATATAACAGTTGTACCCATTTAAGGAACCTCAGTCCCACTCCCATTTTTGTAAGACTGCCCAAATGTAGGACCAGTCTACTGAGTCAAAGGCTTGTTCTATATCGAGTAGCGCTAGGGATGATGCTTGTTTTCATGGGATGGGGAATGCCACACGTGTGCCAACATCGTAAGTTGCAGGTAGTACTACGTTTGCGAAAGAATTCAGCCTGGTCTTGGTGTATCAAGCACGGCATATATGGCAGGAGCTGAGCTGCCAGTATCCCTCTCAGGAAATTCATATCCAGGTTTAGAGGCGAGATCGGTCGGTATGAACTTGGCAACTGTGGGTCTCTATCAGGCTTTGGAATTATAATTACTACTGCTTCCCTCATAGAGGCCGGTGAAGCCTGTGTCTTCAAGGCCTCATTATAAACTCCTAAGAGGTGGTCCACCAGCAAGGGCAAGAACCACTGATAGAACTCAGACTTGAGGCTGTCACTTCCGGACGGTTTTAGGCGTTGTATGGCCTCCATTAATTCTGCTTTAGTGATCAGGGCGCCCAACACCTCACTCGTTTCGTCCTCCCATTGGGGCAGTTCCCTGGTGGCCAGAAAGTCCCTAATCAATTTCTGGGGTGGGGAAAGTTGCTTTGTATATACATTAGCTAGATGGTCAGCCAGAATACCAAGGATCACTGTTTATATCATCCCTTCTGTTGCATTTGTATTATGGGTGTTGCCAGTGTCTCTCCTCTTTCCAGTTTGACAAGCAGAGCTTCTGACCTATCTCCCTCAATATGTAAGTGCTGTTGGTACGCTTTATGATTGAATTTTTCCAGTCGGCGCAGAGATTCCAGAAGTACCCTTTGGGCTATGCACCACTCTCCTATGGCATGGGGAGCAGTAGGGAGGTCCACCTCTGTCTCACCCATTTTTTTCTCCTGTTCTTTTATATTCCGCTCTAGTTGGCGACTCACTCAATAAGATGTCTCTATACAGACCCCTCTAATTACAACTTTCATGGCCTCCCATACCGTTGTCCTTGTGGATGTCAACCCCCAGTTCTCTTGCCAGCTGGGTGCGCTTTGTACCGAGGGGGAGCAGAACCGGTGAATGATCTGAAAGATGCCTGGGCAAGTAAGTTATCCCTTCTAAATCAGGGGCTAGTTGCAGAGAAAGGAAGCAGTGGTCAAGTTGGCTAAATGTGTTGGTCGCCAGAGTATGACAAGAGAAGGACCTCCGCTCTTGATACTGCACCCTCCAAATATCACATAAATGCATACCCTGTAGGATGTCCCTGAGGGTCCCTGCCATTCCTGGTTTGGTATTCTGTCGGGGAGTGGCTCATGGTCTAATTTCTCATCTAGGACGCAATTAATATCCCCCATCATAATCACCCCTGCCCCTAGATATGGGTTTGCAGCAGCCAGATCATTGTGGAAGAATTTCGGGCAGTCTGAAGTAGGAGCATATATATATATTAGTGAGGCATATTTTTTGTCCATCTAGTCTACCATGTAGAATCACGTAACGTCCTTCTGGGTCTCTTATATGGTGCAAGTTTTGGAACGGAACCCGAGAACCACCCATATAAGAGCACCCATGTAAATCTCGAGTATGAGATCGCACATACCTGCCCTCTCCATCTCCTTCTTACAAAGGGTAATGTGTTGCCCCAAACATGAATCTCCTACAGGCATGCTATGGATATTCTGTATCCTTTCAGATAGGCAAACACGCGTCTTTGTTTTTCAAGCATTGCTATATCTGAAACATTCCAGGTCAGCAGTTTCATCATGGTGGAAGCCATACAAGCTGTCTTCTGAGAAGATCTTTCCTTTTCCATTTTTACTCCCCCTCCCAGATGTATGTTTCATATTACTAGGCTGACCTCCATGCACGGAACCTCTGAAACCATCCCAAACTGTTTCATAACATAATCAACTGTATCAAATCTCCCTTCACCCCTAATGCGGGTCCGTTCCCCCCAGTGCGGAGAGCTAGGATCCATGTTTCCCGCCTCATTCCCCTCCCCCTCTTTATTCTGAACACAACAGCTATCCACTGCATCATTATCAATACTGTTTGCCTCAGTGTTCTCTCATCTCTTATTATGTAGTAGCCTCTTCCCCAGTAATAATTGGGATGCCAGTGGCCAAGCAGCCGGCAGGATATGAGGCCATAGCCTCCAGCTCCCTGCATGGGTCTCAACCTCTAAGGGGTGGGGTCTCCCCACCAGCCACAGGGATTAATCAACATTATAAATTCCCCCATATATATCATAAACTTAAACTGGACACTCTTGTGGACTTATCTGGATCCCAGAGAAACTAGTTGCGCTCTGCACTTTCAACAGGTAGTTTCTTTGGAGGCATTAGAGTACTTAACCAAGTTTTGTGTTGCTGCATCCGAGTCTGATTCTGACCCCGCCATCCGTAGAGTTCCATCAGAGCACACCTGTATTTGTCCCAGGCTTCCATAACCATCTCAGGATGTCTTCTGATTTTGCCGTCTCCCTCCCCTTATTGAGCTTGCTGCTCCTGATAATTTCGAGGACCCTGTGAATGGGCCCAGGCATGCATCTGTCCCCCCAATGGTGTCCAACCATTCCATTACCTCTGCTGCCGAAAAAAGAATACGGCCTTGCCTTTCTACTCAACTCGCAACTTGGCTGGAAAGAGGAGGCTATACTTTATCCCAGTATCTCACAGCTGTCTTTTGACCAACAGGAATGTGCTTCTTTGATCTTGTACTCGTTTTGTATAGTCGGGGTATATTGCGATTGGGTGACCTTCGAATAGTAGTCTTTCCCTGGTGCGAGTGGCTTGCAGTAGTGCGTCTCTGTCCCGGTAATTAAAAAATTGGGTTTTGATGGGCCGTGTTGGGGCCCTAAGCCGCGCTGCGGGCACCAGTCCTCTATGGGCCCTTTCAATGATAAAGAACTTGGAGAGTCGTTTAGGAGCAAGAACCTTGATAATCCAGTCCTCCAAGATCAGCTCAGCTGAGGGTTCTTCTGCTTGCTCCGGAAATCCCACAAATCTCAGACTGTTCCTTCTTGACCATCCCTCATAGTCCTCTGCACGGTCGTCAAGTTTGACCACTTTTTTTGGTAGTTCAATGACTGTTTCCGTAGAGATTGGACCTCAGTTTGGAGGGTATCCACATTTTGTTCATTAGAAGTGACTCTATCAGAAACCTTGCGCAGGACACACCTTAACAGGTCGATATTGATAGCCACAGCATTTATTCTATTGACCATATTGTGTCCGGTTGTCTGGATCGCTGCCATAATATCTGCCAGCGAGGTGTCTCGCTCCATAGGGTTCGTGGCCCCTTCCCCCTGCTTCTCAGCACCCGTTTCCTGTGGGTCCAGCCCCTGTGGTAAGGGTTGCGCATAATTCAGGATTTTGTTGGTCTATCACCATGTTAGTTTTACACCGTATGTATGGTCTTGGGCAGCTGATAGCGGTTTCTAACCAGACGTCCACCACTCCCCATATACTTATCGCTATAGGCGTCCGCTTATTTTTAGGTTTCCGCTCGCCGTTCTTCAGCAGTTCTGGTTTGCCCTATTAATTTTCAGGTAGGCTGCAGTTCTGCTCTTTTGTCTCTCTCCTCGGCACCGTGGGTTGCACAACCAAAAAACCATTAAGTCTGTGTCCCTGCAAGTCTCAGGGATCCGGCGATCCTCTCTCCAAACTCTCTTTTCCTCTGTTCCTATGCAGCTCTCCTCACGCACCACTAAACCATGCTGTAAGTGTCTGGAGAGCAGGTATTCATCTGTCTGGAGTGGCACTCTCTTGCCTTCTTTTGGCGTTCCTCCTGCAGTGGACGGCGAGAAGTCAGGGTGTTTCACCAGGCATACAAGGTTATAATTCATCCAGCACTGCTCAGCCTTTCCAGTGTACCTGTCCCGTGCAGCGCTCGGGTTATAATGGCCTCATTGCTTGCAAAGCCTGCCCAGGCAGACTCACGAACCCACTGTTGCCGCTAGTCTCGTGCCCATGCAATAATATCGCCCTTCTGATCTGCCCTTACACAAGCTTTCCGGTACATTCCTGGGCCCCCTAACCCCCTACCTCCCAGGCCATTCGTAAGCCGCACACCCACCGTGGCACCTTCTGAGTCTGGGCAGCACCGTCCAGGCGAAAGACCACTCCTCCGCACTTCCCAGGTCTTCTCAGTGAATGCTCGGATCATTTACTCTCCGCAGCATAAAGCTCTGTAATGCTTCACTCTCTTCTCTAGGGCGGCCTCTCTTCCTCGGCCATCAGGATCTTCTGCTGTATTGCTCCTCAGTAGCGCATCAGCTCAGGAGGCACGGCACCCTCTGCCATGGGCCGTCACTGTACAGCGCTTCAAGGGTCCCAAGGTCCCAAAGGGATCCTCTCCACCCCCTCCATGTCCAGACCTTCCCCTAGGGTGCAATCAGTTCTGGGGGCTCTCACCTCCTCGACTGGTGTACAAGTCTCCCCGCCTCCTGGAGGTCCTCTGCCCAGCCTCCTCTGGCCCCGCTCCGGTGTTTCCAAGGAGGGGTCCCTGGGGCGTCAGGTCATCACCCTAGCCTTTCAGTTTTTCTGTGCTCCATATTCCACTTTGTCGCCTACACTTTGAATGAGTCCTCGGCAACCGCAGTATTCCTCCATACCGAGCTTTGGGGTGTCCTCTCATGATCCACCCAAGATGGCGCCGGTGTTGTGCACGGCTTCTGTTTCAGTTTTCCTACGGGAGCACTTCTAGTGTTATTGGTAGTATGTTATTTTAAAAGAAACACAGTATTTGAAGATGTCAAATTTTGAATGAAACTGCAGTTTAGGGCTATAGATATCTCTTATACATGCATTTGTCAGCTCTACTCTGTATCTTTCAGGAACTTGTGATTAGAAGACAGCAGCTATTGAAGTAATCCAATTGTAATTGATATTGTATTTTAACAGTTTTTTCAGTAAAACAACACCTTCATTTTTAAATTGTTTTATTAGAACTGGTATGGTCTTATTGAACCAATTCAATGGAAGTGTGGACGATGAACTGCACTGGGGAATTAAGCTAGTATACAACTCTCTAGGGCACATGAAATTATTGGATCTATCCCTAAGGTACCTGAGCTTGTTAGATTTCTCAGATGGCATAATGGACCCATTTGTAGCCTATTATTAAGGACTTTTCTTGAGGCTTTTGTCACTTTGGTTTTCTTTTCAGTTGGAAGATACCTTAGTGCCAAAAGATGTATTATGTTCAAAAGTAATTCTATTTATTTGAATAGTTTTGACTGGTATTTAAAACAAATGATTGGTAATTTTATATTTATACTGTGCACTTTTATGGTTCAATGAACGAAATAAAGTTTGATGATGATGATGATAAATCTGAACCCAAATAAATGCAATTTTCCGAGTGTTTGTGGAAATAAATTTACAATAATAAATCAGATCCATCTAAACATATGCTGTTTCCCCTGTGTTTTTTTAACTGGAATTCGAATAGTCAATCAGAGATACCAATTTTAGGCATTTTCCCCCCCAATGTTTTGATGGCTCTAGTTAGAATAATAAACCCTGCCCCACTCCTTAAAATATAGGCATTTTCCCCAATTTATGTGGAGCTGGAGACAGAATAGAAAATTTCCCCCCCAAAAATATGCAATTTCCACAGTGTTTGCAGGACTGGAGTTATAATAGTAAATCTGGTCCAAAATATAACCTCTTTCCTAAATGTATGTTGGTTTGGATTTAGTACAGTAAATCTGCTTCACCCCTAAAAATTGACTTTTTTCAATGTTTGTCAGGCTGGAGTTTGAACAGTAAATCTGATCTAACCCTTCCAAATATATGCACTTCACCCAATTTATGCTGGACTGGAGTTCGAATAGGAAATCTGCCCCTCCCCAACAAAGTGCTTTCCCCAATGTATGTTGAACTGGGAGAAAAAGTAAATCTGTCCCTCGAAATATATACTTTTTGGGGGGTTGTGGGACTGGAATTAAAATTCAATATCTTACTCATTTATGTATGTAATTTTTCCAATTTTTCATTGTTTGGATTTGGAATAGTAAATCTCACCCCAGTGATGTATGCATTTTAGTCAGCGGTTGTTGACCTCAGGCTTTTCTGGCACAGAGCTAAGTCAAGCACCTGATTTATGCACATACAGGCAGGTTGTAAACTGAATTCTTGTATCCCTATATTTTTTGGAGCTACCGCTTTATTTACATATAGGACAGCTTGGAAACAGTGGGAAAACTGCCCGTTTCTGAACAGTGCTGTCTGAAAATGAACATTAATTCTGAGAAATGTTAGCTTAAATGAATTCACTTTAAGCCATGCATTCATATGAAACAGGTCTTCAACTCTGTGTTGAGCCAGGGTCCATCATCATATGGCTCCACTAAATATAATTTAGGCAAATATTTTAATATATATATCCCTCATAACGCACCAGGTGCTTGTTGGATATCCTGACTAGAGGCTGAGCAGAGGACGACTACTGTGTGAAGAGACAGCTTTTCAGATATTTTCCGAATATAAGATGTTTAGGTTCAGTCATTAAGGTATAGGGTAAATAATTGCATATTTTAAATCCCAGAATCTGAAAAGGTCTTCCATCCCATTGTTTGACCCTGTGTTTTTCTATAACTAGCTTCAATGTTTTGAGTTTTTTCATTGGCAGCAGGGAGAGCAATTCCTGAATATCTGTGAAAGAAATCCAGGACAGATTCCATAGAACACAATAAAGAGTGTGGAGACTGATTTGAATTGGATTATTTTGGGTACTGGAAGCCAGTGCGGTTTTGAGACAAGGTCGCACTTTTTAGAATTGATGAAGATCACAAACCTTCATGGGCTGATTAGGATGGTGGAGGGCCGCCACAGGCAGGCTGTCGGTGGCAGTCCCTCCCCATCGTAGGGATTCCCAATCTGACGGACCATCGGATCAACCGCTAGTCCCTGCATTGCAGTGGTGCCTGTAAGGCACCACCATAGGGATTATGATATCCCTTTCCTACGGTCATTCTGCAGCGGTTAACCCGCTGTGAAACGGCTGGCAGAAAGGGATTTGGGGGCCCAAAGTGGGCCTCCCTTACCCTATGAGCCTGGAACATGGGCTCCGGGGGGCAACTATGGTGCCCCCCTACATACCCCTGTACCATGTGGCATGGTTAAGGGCAGTTGCGTACAGATGGAGGCCATAAAACAAGAATCCATTTACATAATCTATTGCCAGTAAGTACATTTTCTGTTTTAAAAGAGTTCAACTTTAGGTTATTTCCAAAGCTAGTGGAAGGTTGAGGCCAGGGTTTTTGGATTCATCATTAAGGTTAAATGTAAACTGCTTGTAATCAGAATAGATAGAAACATAACATGCCTGATTGTAAAGATGTGAGTCCTGAAACAAAAACTGACCCAGAAAAATGTAATGTGATATACATAACAAAAAGGAGGATAAGTAGGTTAACATGCTGCCACCAATTTAAAAAGTGCAAGACGTAATGGAATTGAGTGATTGATGATGTTGAAGGACGCAGAAACGTCCAAAAGTATCAGGACTCCATTGTTGCCTTCGTCCATCATCATAGGGAAATCGTCTTTACTGTTTATAGCATTACTTGTCCAATTTAAATTATCAGTATATTTTCAACTTGTTTAACTTTATTTTGGGTTGTCTGTGCTCTTTACCTTTTATATTTATCTTATAGATGTTTATGTTGATTATTCAACAATTTAACAAATTCATACTATATAATATATAATTAAAATTTGCTGTGAATAATGTACCATGGTTGACTGATTGAAGTGAATGTGGCTTGATATATATGTGTGTGTGTGTGGTTTCAAATCTTATACTTATTAATAAATAATTGTTTATATATAATTGGTGTGCTCTAAAAATTCATTTAATTATACTATCTTTTAATTGTATATATAAATCCATTATTTTTCAGCTATATACTTATATATATTTTATTCTAACATCAAGTACACTTGTGCAAACAATAAAAGTTTAAACATTTCTACAAGTTAAAAATAAATAGGTATGATGTTTCTATAAAATGTACTTAAAAATATTTTATATTTAAAATAATACAATGTTTTATCAATATTTAGACCCTTTTCTTGCAGGAAATATTTTTGTAACATCTAATACTTTTAAGAAACTACATTTTTGTCACAGCCTAATATTAAGCTTGTGAGCTCAAACCACAAAGGGAAATCGATGTTCAAAGATTTAGACACACATTAGTCTCTATTCACAAAGGTAAGTTTCCATGCACATGCCTCTGTGTGCAAAGATTTCCGCCTACATTTATGCAGAGATCTCCTCCTGGATGAAATTCACCAATTCTGGGTGGAAATATTCATTACGAATCTCCACCTCCTGAAATGAGGGAGGTGAAGTCTTGTATGAGGTGATTTATAATCAAAGATTTACTACCAAATATCCCACAGAGCTAACATCATTTTTGGGGGGATCCCCAGCAAAGGGGTGAACATCTCTGCAATAGGGACATAGTTCTCTGCCACCAGGGCAGAGAACTCCAAATAGAAATTAATAAGCAAATGACTTACACTTTACCTAAATTACACACACCTGACATATATTAACCCTCCCAACACCTTTGACAGCCATCAACATAGACTGTGTTTTCTTCCCCTTGAACTGCATAAATAGTCTCACTGCCAAAACCCTGCTCCAGTCACCAGAATGCATATTTCATCATTCAAGAGTAAAGGAAGTGGTAGTTCATTATCGGATCTACATGGTGTGATTCTCTATTCCCTTTGTGAAGCACAGGAGACAGCCATGGGGCAGTGAGTCAGTGACAGGGTGATTGTTTTGGGGTGGAGTCACACACTGTGGGAGACCCAAAAAAAGGGCCATGATGAGAGTAGGCTTGTAATGGAGAAACTCTACAGGTTACAGGTGGCCAAAGCTCTTCCTGTAGGCAGACCTGGATCCCGGCTGCTGCTCCCCACCTTTGATGAGTGTGTCTTCACCGCAATGCACCCTGACAAGCTATATGGCTCGCTGTTACTGGGAATGACATTTTAATTAGAAGCATGTCATGTGTTCTACATAGGGCCCATTGTAGTTTTCCTTATGTTAGCCTAACTGTGCATGAATCAGTCCGCATTAGCTTTGCACACGTTACTATATAAACACGTTTGGTTTTGTACTACATTATATTTTCACACAGAACCTACAGTTGTACCTCGTTCTTTTCTTTCCTGGGATTTAGTCTGAACAGCAGACAAAGTCAAACAACAATGTCCTTTGTTCTGGTCAGGCACTCGCACCTAGCCACAACATAGAAATGCAGCTGTTCTTCATGAATTTGTGAACCTTGTCATATAGGTATGCGTAGCAAGGTAACACAAAGAGAGATACAGATATTTCTTGAGAAACGATCATGGCTATATCTGAGATATAGAATGTTTATCTATATATGCTAAGGTACGGGTTGCCAATCTAAATCCAGAGCTCTTTGCTGTATAATCAGTTTGCTTCTGTGGAAGGGGAGCGGGTTTTGGCTATTCTGTCTTATGATATGACATGTCTTTTTATAATATATGTTTTATTGACAATGCAGATTTATGTATTTTTGCTAGGCAGTTGTTTTCTGATTGTGGCACGTATACTGCATTTCAGAGCATGATAGTTTAAATTAACATCTCAAACTTCCTTCATGTCTCTTTCATATTTTATTGTGTACAAGAGCAAGTCTGTGTGCGAAAAGGAGTGTCCTGTCACCGTGATTCCTGAGAGGGTCAGGAGAGTTGTGTTCTGGGTTGTCAATTCACTTGGTCCTCTGGCTAGGAGGGCAAGTGAGACAGTATAGATAGTCGGACTCGGGCTCTTGATACTGAAGTGGTATGCTGACTCAGTCCCTAACTACTGATGTTCTATAGTCCAAAGCATAGTTTTGCTCCCTGTAACATGGCACCACCAACATTTGATCTGGTACTTACTTGCGGGACCCCTGAGTAGCACTGCCCTTGTCAACAATACCCTTGCACTGTCTTGCATTTAGTTTGGGACTTATCCTCCAGAATTGTCAGGGACCATCTAGTTCTGTTGGGATTTCAAGCTTGAATATTAAAGGGAATCCATCCACTTTTGTGCTGCCTTTTAGAATCCTTCACTTTTTGATTATGGCTGTTGCCGTTGTGGCAAATTGCCATTCTGCTGTTACTCAACACTCACTTGTGCATGGTGTCCTTGTGGTTTGTAATTGAACAGTAACAATCCTAGGCAGCTGATGGGCTATAATCACATCTCAAGCCCTATATGCAAAAACATTTGATATATATTTAGACCCAGTGTACAACACATTTAGATTAAAACTCCCATTTGATTGATATAATTTCATATATAACATTTAAAAATTCTGACGTAAACATAAATCACTGAACAACCATAGTGCATCATAGCAGACACTTAGAAATTACAAAGAATTATACATAACCAGTAATTACAATGACAAAAACAAACATTAATATTTTTGTATAACATGACAAACATCAATCAATAATGATTTTGTTAATGTAAAAGAGTGGCTGTAATGTTGAAAAGATCTTGATTTTCTCTTCGTGTGTTTCGGCGTGCAAGAGGCCTTCTTCAGGAAAGCCACTTTGATTCCCAAATCCATCATATAAGAGTATGTAGCAAAACAAGGCTAAGTTAAATGACTGATTGTCTCAAACGATAACTCTTTTGCACTTAAATCTGAGTTGCCACAATCAATTCAAGAATACTTGTAAGGACTGATATGTCTGATAAATGGCAAAAATCCAGACGTAAGATATTTGTCTGAATTCTTTTAATGAGGTACTTGATCCCAAGTAACTCAACGACCAGGATTCCAGAAATTGATGTATAAATACAATTGTCTTTATTTGGTAAGCGTGTGACAACTTGCAGGGTAATATATATAATCCCATTCAAAAACGGTTCATGCACAGGTCAAAGAAGTTTATGATGCTCACACTGACGGTCCCGCAGTGGTCTACTTTTGGGTGCCCGTGTGGTTTGTGTCATTGAAGCAGATGCAGCATACTGCTTTGAAGTCTTTTATTCCTGGGACACCTTTCTGGCTGTCAGTGCTAATGATAATATATTTCATACTTAAACTGCTGTTGCAGTACCAAATTCTTATCGTCCTTATGCATTTCTTGAAAATCCTTTTATGGTCTGGGAACACCAGACTGGGTTTAATGGCGCCCTTCCTCATGTCCACGCCATCGTTCGTATGTGTCCCTTAAGTATTGACAGGGCCACCTGGGCTACTCTTGCCGGCTTTGCACCTTAACCAAATTTGGCTGCACTGAATTTGGCTGAAAAGTGTGCCTTATATGAACAAGTTGTTCATTTGTACAGCCCCGTAATACAATTTATTTCTCGTGCCTTTCTGTGGTGTCCACCTAGGGCTGGAGCACCTGCTCAGGCACAGTGAGCTGCATGTCTTTTAATTAGTCCAGTTATTGCAAATTGAGTTATGGGAAAATGCCCACCTAATCATGAGGACATTCCATTTCTGATTGCCTAGAAAATTGATCAAATTGATGCTATGATCCCCCTTACTGGTCCACAGGAAAAACTAAGAATTTTACTGATGTGTTGCCTAATGGTCTGGTTCCCCCTTTACCTGACTTCAACACCTGGGGGACCATGTATGCCACAAAGTATAATTTCTGTTATGGCACTCCCTCGATGGGCATTCTCCTGAACATCCTAAACAAATTACAGAATAAACATTGGGCAAGTTCTGCCCTAGATTTGGGGATGAAACTAGTTGGAAACTTTCCAGTTGTCTCTGAAATGATTCTTTCCAATGTTAAAGGGGAAGCAGGTTCCTTGGCTATAGGCCAATGGCTCTGCACATGAGCAATTGCAGACCGTAATTGTGAGTTGCTATTTTAATTTCACAGGTGTAAACGTCCTTAGGACATAATAGTTTGGAGACCACACTTGTAAAACCAGCTTATGACAAAGATGCCGCCCTCCCATGATTTTTCAAAGAACATGTGGGATAAATCCAAACAACCACAGCAAAAGTGTAGACCTCGTTGGGGTACACGACCACTGGAATACTCTGAGTGACGTTGTGACTTTTGTGACCATTCTAAGTTTAAAACTCCTAATAGCTTTCATGTTCCTAATACTTGTTCTCCTCATTCCTATCAGGACTCGTCTGACCAACAGTATGACTTAGGGGGACGATTTGATTGTAAACAAGGAGAGTACATGTCACCTAAATGAGACATACAACATACATTCAACGTGAAGATCAAGAAGGAGGAACAACCACCTCCTTATAAGCCCCCTTTCCAGAAAAAGAAAGTTGTGGCTTCACAGCAAAATATGCCCCAGACGGTGAGAACCCTTCTCCTGGACCAACGTTGGGCAGTGGTTCTCCTCAACAGCAGAGCAGAAGTCCCCATAGTGCGCAAGACACTCCACCAGCTTCTGGAGGCGAGAGCAACTGAAACCTTTGTCACTGTAGAAACTGCAAAACTTTTGTTGCACCCCCTGACAGACTTGATTACTTAGATATTCAGATTTAAGGTGACATTAAACTTACCATTAACGCTATAATTTGGAGCAATTTAGCTTCCTCTTATATTTTTTGGGCAGAGGTAGATTGACCTTCTTCTTTTATTCTTCCTTGTCCCCAGGATGAGGACATTTTCCTCCCTTTAGTTTTGCACCTGGTTCCAGACGCAGTTAAAGAGGCTTATGCTTATGCTCTTAAACATGAAGCCAAAGTGGCTGTACAAAGGAATAATTAACCCATGTGTAGTAAAGATGAATAACCCTCTTTTTCCGGTTTCAAAACCTGATCAGTTTTTTCGTATTGGATTAGATTATCGACATTTGAATAGTCATACTTGCACTTTTGCTGTCCAAAATACACACAGCAAATCTCTGATTAACAATATTGTTCATAAAAAATGTAAAACTACACTTGATATTTTTCATGTTTTTTTCAGTCACAATTTTGCTCTGGAGAGCTGTGATTTGTCCGCATTAACCACCATTGGCTCCCAGATGCGATACATCTGTTTAGCCCCAGAGTTTTTGTAGCTTGAATTCTCTCCATTCTTCATTAAATTGATCCTGATGCATTGTTCTAAGTCGATGACATGTACTTGACAGATGATGAATTAAATCCTCATTTAGCTAGAGTAGATCACATTATTTAGCAGTTTGTGGAACTTGGTTATCAGGTTTAACTTTTTAAAATCTCACATCACTTCCTGAGTGTTCTTTTTCTTGGTTATGAATTAACTAGGCCTGGGCGGTAAATTCCGTTTCGCTCGCGGAATTTGCGGAATTTGGGTAATTTCGCGGTCCGCGGAGAACGCGAAATTACCCAAAAAATCTGCGTTCCGCGACTTCGCGAAATTTTTTGCTTGTTCGCGTTCTCAAAATGCGTTTTCGCGAGATATTTCCACCCGAGCACACAAACAGCGATTGTGAACAGGAAAAAAGCATCGCGAACAAGCAATTCCACGTATTCGCGGAATTTCTGTGTGTTCGCGGACATTTTTTACCGTTTCGCGGAGATTTGCATAACGCGATTACGCAAATTCCACCCACCCCTAGAATTAATCCTCGAGGGTATGAGTTTAGCCCCTCACATTTTCAAAACGTGCGCAGTTGCAACTCCCAATTATGCTCATGATACTACAATCTTTGCTTGGCTTTTCACATTTTGGAAGAATTTATATTCTGGAATATGGTCAATGGATTAAATCCCTCTCTGCTTTGATACGTCCTGTTTTTTCAGCATCCTACTGGATGCCTGAACTCACTGCAATTCTCAGATCTTTTCAGTCTGATTTGCGTGAGACGTACCATTTGCATACACGTCTTAATACTACAAATGTGGTCATCCTTATTGTTCTGGGTTCTTTTAGATTTACCTATGTCACATTTCATGAAGGAGATACAGTTCCTATTGCATATAAGTTACATTTATATTGCCAGGTGTAAATGAGTTTTGCATCTGCTGAAAACATTCTAACAGCAGTACAAATGACCGTCATTAAAGAATGACCTTTAGCTCAAGGTAAATGAATTATTCTCATTTCTCCTGTGCCATCTTTAGAGGCTATGACGAAAGCTAGTGTCCCAAACTCAAAAAAACTTTCATCCTTGTTGGATTCAATGCTCTACATCCTTATCAGCATCAGCAGTTGATGTTGATTTTGTCTTTGACCCTTCCTTACAAACACAGAAATTCTTGCAGTATGAACATGTTTATCCTGTTCCTTCTTCTCTTCTTCCACTTCATTAATACAAATGTGTTACCTACACTGATGGTTCAGCTCAACCTGCAATAGGTTCTAAGGAGAAATGCTCGGCAGCATGCGCTATCGTCCTAGACACTATGCTAGATGGCTTTTTTCAACCTACTGTGACACACGCCCGCTTTCTAGGAGACTGTACCGTGCAATTAGCTGAACTAAATGCTTTGCTTCTTGCCATTGAGCATGGTGTGTGATTTGTTTTACTGTGTACAATCATTTAATGATAACATTAAGGATTCCAAAGATAGCATAATCAAGCATAAAATGCTGTGGGTTACGGTGGCAGATTTTACGGACAAAGTGCCACTCGTTCATGTGATTCATACATTAGATCATCAACGTGTTAGAGCACACACAGTAGGGAATTCTCTGGCTGAAAAGGTGGCCAAATCGTCAGTAGCCAGTTGTACAATTGCAGCAGTTACAAGTTCTAAAACATGTGTTGATACTGGCATCTTAGCTGCCGTCCATTCTTTTCAAGCCGCCACCAATTTACCTTAAGATTTTCCTCTAAAAAACCGTCATTTGTTAATTGGACACAATGTTCCTGTTGTTACTATACCTGAGGTTGGTGAGCCTTATATCCCCAACGTTGACTGCGGACAATCTTTGATAGTTGCTGCACATGAAGGAGTCTCATCTACACATGTGGGAGTGGCTGCCACTATCTCACTTTTACAACAACTTTATTGGTTGCAAGGTTTATACCAACAAACAAGGAAATATGCATTAGGTTGTGACATCTATCAACAAATTAGAGGTTCTACTGTGTCTAGTCCACCACAGACACATTTGTCTATTTCCAATCAGCCTTTTGGCTGTGTTTGCTAAGATCATTGTGGTCCTTTACTTTCTGACACTGCTTTCAAATTTCTTGTGGTTGCAGTTAATTCCTGCTCCAGGTTTCTCTGGGCTTGGCCACGGTGCTCAGTTGATGCTTCAACTGTTTGCAAATCTTTATCTGGACTTTTGCCTGTTGTGCCTGTTGTGCATTCCACTAGGGGTGGGCCGAATTTGCGAAATTCACTTTCGCAAACAATCGCGAAAATGTAAAAAATCTCCGCAAACACGCAGAAATATCACGAAGATGCGGAAGTTTTTTTCACGCCCGTTCGCGGTATTTTCTGCTTGGTCGCGGCTCGCCAACTTACCCATGCGGTTGCTCGCGGGCATGGCCATCTTGTTTTCACTTGTCTCGCCGTGCATGATCGCGAGACGAAAGACGTGATCGCGCGACGCATGACGTTACTGCGGGCACGAACTGTCGCGAGACAGCGCAAATGGCTACCAGCAATCCAACATCTCGTGGAGAACGAGACCGGATCGGGAAAACTTGTCGGCGAACGCGGGGATTCAGGTAAGGCCAAATTATCGCAATTTCCGCGAACGGAACGGAATTTTGGCCCAGGCCTACATTCCACTCAGACCAAGGTACTACTTTCACCTTTAAAGCATACCTTGTTTCAATGAAGTCCATGAGTGTGCAAGTGCATTATTCTTCTCCGTAAAGGCGTGAGGGCAATGTTGTTGTGGAGACAATGAACCATGACTTAAGCAACCCTTAACAGCTAGGGTATTAGGTACAGGGTGTAGCTGGTTGAATCATCTGTATGGGGTTCAACGGGCACTTAATAAACACCCTAAAAGATCTCTGGGTGGCTGGACCCCTTACGAAATGCTCTTTGGCATCAAAATGCCTGTTCAGGCACTTGATGATCCAGACGTTGTAATGTCAGCCTCATCCTATAATGTAGATAACCACTGTACTGCCTTACAGCATCTACAAAAATGCTTTTATGACATATCTCGCAAACATTTGCCTACACCTCTCTCTACGAATCCAGATACTCATATTCCTCTATCTGGTTGGCTTCCCAAATTTGGAGACCTTCTCTATGAAAAAGTGGGTCTCAAGAATGAATTCAGCACAACGTACCTTGCTCCTGTTCCAGTCTTTGGTGTCCAAGGTACACAAACTGTGATTTTGCTACCGCTTCCAGGTCATAAAGAAAATTGCTTTGTTTCCATTGAACATGTCAAGTTACACCATATAGCAAATACGCCATAGCATGCCTAGGAGTGGTAATTCACAAATCTTTCCTTTGCAGTCTATGAGCCCCAGCATTTCTGCTTCTACCCGGCTGCCAGAAAGGGAGGTAGAGACTTCTGTTGATTTGATTCCTGTTTCTACTTCTCCCTCTTCTACAATGGATGTTATTTACACTGAACCGGCATTGAATACTCCTTCTGATTTTCATTTTTTTAAACCTACTGCTGAATCACAGCCGCCTCTTTTCCATTTGAGTTCCTCAGGGTACTATATTGATCAAGATCCTTTCTCATCAGACTTTTCATCATTCTTCAGTTCTGCATCCACCTTCAGCGTGGATTTGTCTTTTCATTTCTTAAATTAAATGCACTTATCTAGTCCCTCGCTGGACATACATTTGGATCATCTTTTCTTTGGTTCTTTTCTTCATGTGGATTGGATTAATTTCTTCTGATAAATGGCTATTACCTCCCAGAACTGTCTGCTATAGAACTGGTCAACAGGGTGTCGGCTACCTATTCCCCTTCACACAAAATGAAACAAGACTTTTCCCTTCTCAACAATTCAACTGTTCCAGTGACAGATGGAATTGTTGGGATAAAGTTCCATTCGATATGTATGGTCCTACGGAGACCCTGCAGATTCCTCATGTGTTCAAAGTTTCCATGGGTGATGTAACAGTACCGAGGTTACAATCAGGTGATCAGGATGTTGATAATGTCAATTCAATGCTTTATGGATTGCAATATTATACTGTGTTTGACTCAGAAGATTTATATTTTAACCCCGCAAACTATGCTGAGATGTTCTGTCATCACCATTATGAAATATTTTTTGCATAGAGCAAGTGGGAACATCCCCATTATAATTATACCCTGTGGCAACATTGTCCAACTCAACAATAAGGAAGTTCAAAAACCCAGGCAGATAAATACATCTTATTTTACAGGTTATGACCTTTCAGACCCAACATCATACTATTTAAAATTGGTTCCAACCAAGTCAAAAAAGTATATGCTTAGTCAGACTAAGCTGATAGATGCAGCTTCTTTTGTCAAACCTTAAGGGTTATAATTATTGAAAAGACTGTATTGATCTGAACTTAATTTAGGGTACACAATTCTGGCAGGTCCAGGGGACAAAAACTCTATTTCGAGCCTGTCTGATTCCCACACAAATTATTTTTCGAAATGAAATGGTCCAACAGACTACTTGTCTGGGATTGGCTAAAATTAATGAATTGAATGCCTTGATAACTCCATCCATTGCCCTCTTTGATAATTGGCAATAATACACAAATTATACAGAAGACCAATTAAATAGAATGACACTAAATGGTACATTTAACTCATCATTTGTAAATCCTGGTAGATGGTTAATGTGGCCGTTAGACCTAATGGCTGTCATTCTCGTTTTCTCAATTCCACCTCCGGTTTTAAATCAGGTAGACCGGATCCAAGGTTCTCACAGTCAACTCATTCAAACACTATTACCACTGATTCAGTGGGGAAACGATGCAAGCAATAATTAGAACATTCCACACTGTCTGAAGTGAAACAGCATCTTTATCTTTTATACGAGGACATGAATCTATCTGAAATATGAAAATTATCACAAATTGAAGCTGCTATACATTTGAGACAAATTGATCAAGATCATTTAGATAAAGTACTTGCTGTAGTAAACAACAATTTTAATATGTTATTATCTCGTATTTATAATTTGAACAGCATTGTGTCATCTGTTATTGATATTGTACAATATTGATATGTCAACAATGTATTATGGTCAGAGTCAGCACAGATCCATTATGCAGTTTAGTTAGACACTTCAAACAAAAAAATGTATGTGTTCCCTGGCATTACTTGAACTGTACTTCTTTGTTTCTGCCTTTTAATTTGACACACACACAACAATCCATGGCTATGAAAGAATCCTCATATACTTTACTTTTAGAGAAATTAGAAAAAGTTCCATTTTCTGTGGCCAAGATGCCCTCAGCAGTCAGGTTAATACACAGACTAATTTCCCTGCCCATATCAACATTTCAATTTCCAACATGCATGAAACATTTTCCGATCGGTAGATATGAACCCCTTGAGAGCAGCTACAACCATAAATGATGGTCCCTGTAATTTACCTATCGCTGTGAACGCACTGATAGAGAACTTTTTCTTATGAGAGAGGATTGTGACTCCACTGCCGGTCATTTCCTTGTTTGTCAACATTTTGACAACTGTGCTTGCAATATTTCAGCGCCTAATTTATCTTGCTATTTAGAAGGAACATCAGCTCCCTCAATTCTTTCCTTCATTACCATGATCTCGAGTGAAAGCTATCTCATGTTTAATAATCAGGACTGTTTTGGTATGCAGGCAGCATTCCCATATATTGTGTCCGTTTCCCAGTTAGTCACTTGTTGCAACAAAGTCCTGATTCCCCTCCACACGGAGTTGCAGATAGCTCAATGTGGTCTTCCATTCCAACTTTGAAAGTAGATTTCAACAAGCTAAGCTGACTCAAAGCATTATTGTTTCAACAAGAAGTGGCTCTTAGATCTGCCTGCGAGACCTCGTCACTTCTTTCCAAACTATCTTTGGAGTAATACTGTCTTTCATGCACTCTAGCTTTTCCAACCTGTTTAATGGGTTTCTGGTGCAGCTGTTCCTTATTTGCTGCATTCCCATCCTGTTACTGCTGTTTTGTAATGGCTCTTTGGCATAATTCCTTTACAGGCATTGAATGTGGATTGGTGTTTAACATTCCGCCTTGCTCTACTTCACCTGTGCGCAACCTGTATTTCACTGTATCTGGTGACCCTTTCAATGGACACTGGACATATGCCTGGCTCTACAGACGCCTGCTGCTTTGGCTCTTGAACTGCTGAAGTGCCCCCTATTTGCCCATTATCATGGCTGTTCCTTGTGCGTGTGACCTCTACAACATCCTACTCTGGAGCAAATGGCCAATGGGAGTTCCTGTGCATCTGCATACCGATTGCTAGATCAAAGTTTCGTTGAAGTCAGCACAGGTTGCCCAGTGATAGTATCTGCATCTGTTGGAGCTGAGGATCATGTATGTTATTTGGAACTTATGAACTGGGCCATAGATCTGTCAATCTGCGTGCAGATGCACACCATCAAGAAGTCCTTTCCCTCTACATTGGTTTAGCAAATGCTAGGTTTATCTGACACCACTATTGGATATTTTTTTTCTCAAATTGTCATTTGTCTGTTCTATTGATTTCTGTCATCCCTTTACATTCTTCCTTCCTGACCAAGGGTAGAATGTCACATGTTCTACATAGTGCCCATCGGAGTTTTCCCTATGTTAGCCTAACTGTACTTGACAGAGGCTGCATAAGCTTTGCACGTTACTATATAAACACATTTGCTTTTGTGCTACATTGTATTTTCACACAGAACCTGCAGTTGTTTTCTCATTATGTTCTTTCCTGGAATTTAGTGTGAAAAGCAGACAAAGTCAAACAACAATGTCCCTTATTTTGTTCTGGTCAGGCACTCACACCTAGACACAACACAGAAATCCAGCTGTTGTTTATGAACAACTGAATCTGGTCACATAGGTATGCGTAGCAATGTAACAGAGAGAGAGAGAGAGACAGATATTTCCTGAGAGAAGATCACAGCTGTATCAGATGTAGAACGTTTATCTGTGTGTGCTAAGGAACAGGGTCTGCTGCTAAACCCAGAGATCTTTGCTGTATAATCAGTTTGCTGCTGTAGAAGGGGAGGGGGGTTAGGCTATTCTGTCTTATAACATCAAAGGGCTTTTCATAATATTTGGTTTATCGACAATGCGGATGGTATTTTTGCTAGGCAGTTGTTTTCGTATTGCGGCACACATACTGCACTTCAGAGCCCAAAAGTTTAAATAAACATTTCAAACTTCCTTCATGTCTTATTTATATTGTGTACGAGTAAAAGGAGTGTCCTGTCATTGCGATTCCTGAGCGGCTTGGGAGTGTTGTGTTCTAGGGTGTCCATTCACTTGTTCCTCTGGTTATTAGTAGGAGGGCAAGGGAGACACTGTAGCTAGTCGGACTCTGGCTTATGGTACACAGGTGGTATGGTGACTCATTCCCTAATTACTGATGTTCTAGGGTCCCAAGCACAGTTCTGTTCCTAAGCAGAATCCCTGCAACAAGTACACCCAATGCCTGAGATGAGTCTCACGTCACTAACATTTATAACTCCACTTGGCAGTCAATCATAGTCTTTTAGATCACTTCTAATTTATTCAATGCATTAATTGTTCTGCACACCTATTTAAACTAATAAATAAAACTTTATTTTGTTAATGAAACCAATTTTTTTGAGTATCATCCAAACATTCAAACATAACAAAATCAAAGCCCCAATGCATTTTGGTGAATCCCCTTCATCAGGGGCAATGGTGGTCAAAATGGATCCACATCTGTGACGCACTACAAATAGAAAATAGAAACTTACCTGATAAAAGTACTGGCAATCCTATGTCATCTTGCATCTCAACTGGAGGGGACCTAAAAAGAAAATAAAAACTGATAAATGACACAGTAAAGAAAGGAAAGATGAAGAGAGAGGGAAGGGTCAAAGATTGTGAGATCTAACAACATTATAAAAGCACTAATCCCGGCCAGAAAAGAAAAGTGGGGCCTAGTGCACAAAAAGGACTGAAAACAACAAGAAGAGGAAGAGAACAGGAGAAGAGGAGGAGATCAGAAAGAACTACATCGTACAAGACAGTGAAGCCAGAGATGGAAAGAAGAGTAACCAGAACGGAGCCCAAGTGGAGGGGAGTACTGGAGACATTCTTCTCATCTTACTGAAACCGTAAGGAAAATAAACCAGTAGAAAGAGAAGGGGTGACCCAGATGATAATGCCTGGTCCAAGGATTGGTGAAATCTACTGATGGGTACTTTTGACCCATCCACAGTCTAGGAGGTCTGTGGCCAACCCGTGTGACTTTACGGAGCTAAGTGGCAACGCCCCTTTGTTTTTTTTGTTTTTCTCTCCCTTTTCTCTTTCACTGGTATGAAGATTATTTTATTCTTTTTGTTGTATGGTACATTTTAAACCTCCCAATCTTAAAGAGGAGACAACACAAATACTTGCACATAGAGAACTGTGGATTGAATAATTATATTGGGTGAGAGTATTTGTTTCCCTCTACTTCCTACCAACAAATCCAAACAAGTCATACCTCGCACTGGACTGACAGAACATTCAATATCCAGTGTAATATTAGGGACATATCTGCTTTCCTCTGACTATAGCACAAAAGATCACAACTCTGTCTCAAAGTGCATAGTGGTGCAAGAAGTGGTGGCTGCTGCCACTAAAATGTGGTGAGGCAGCGCTGGGGTAAATAGTAAACAAATAAAAGAACTTTCCTGCCACTGCTGGATGCCACCTCGGTGCTTCTGTGCTCCCACCGCCTTGGTGCTTCTCTGCGCCAGCTGCCTCAGTGCTCCTCTGCTCCCCTCCCTTTCCACACCAGATGTTGTTTTCATGCTATTACCCAGCATGAGAGAAGCACCGGGATTGGTATGAGCAGGATGAAATGCCACTCAGTTAGGGACAGGAAGCCTGTGCCTCTTCTTCCAGTTGGCTGTGCAAGACAGCTGTGTTGGAGAAATGTAAGTGGACATGTCAATTTGACCATTCTAAGATGCCCGATTTAATCAAAGTCTGTATGTACAGTGTGCCTAGCACTACTCCTCCCTGGCTGTTGCTGACGGAGAGCATGGCCCGCCCCTTTCCTAGATTCAGCGGACTCAGCTGACTAAGTGAACAATCCAATTATAATAAAATAGTTTTATTATCCTTTTATTTTTCATTTGCTGCCTCTCAGCAGTGGGGCAATGCTATTTGCCATAGCAGAGGAGCCATCCCTGGGTGAAAGTAGTTTTAGACTAGGACGTGAGGAGTTAAGAATAGGAAGCTTCAGAGACACACTAATGCTTACCACGACAATTTGTTTTTTCTGAGGTACGTTATTGGCAAGTCCAGGAAGCCCTAGAAAGGAGATGAGAAATTAGAAAACATCATTAATATTACTCCCACCAACATAAAAGACTGTGACATATTCTAGCACCCTTCCCCAGATGCATACAACATATCTATTTTTGTTTGTAAGTGACAAATAAAAATCCACACACACAGAACCACATTATAGCTTTTAAAACCTAATTTCTGCCCATCCCTCCACAAGTTCCCTTCAATATAAACATACAAAAGAGCTGTGAGATTGCTAGCTGACCAGCAACTAGTCTCCTAATAGCCTCACTCATTGAAAGCAGCCATTCTTATATATTCAGGGAAGGGGGTTCAACACCAGGCAAGGGCAATAGTTCCAGTATGTTAACGGTGTGTAATTTTGTTAATTTAACTTGTTATGCCAGGAAAAGCAATATTCGCATCAGTGGAGCAGTCCCCGGCATCATAAACAGCATATGCAAAAACAGCAATTGATGGACAGAACAATGTCATACATTCACCCCAGTACAGAGATCTTGGCCTAAATCCATCGTTGTTTTGCTCACCATGCCGTTCCAGTTTGAACCCAGCCATATGCAAATCAGTCTTGACCCTGTGCCTCATGGGTACAGTCCAGACTGAACTGCCAAGCCAGGTCATCCCTGGACTGGAAACAAGCATCCTAGGACCGGTTTCGGGGTCTCACCCCTCTTCAGCCAGGATAGCTTGATTCCACTGGCATGGAGAGCACGGGACCCACATCTGGGCATACCCTTCCCACTCGGGGTGACAAATGCAAAAACAACAGTTGATGGACAGAATGCAGAACAATGTCATACATTCACCCCAGTACAGAGATCTGGGCCATGGGTTCATGTTATGTGTACTCAACACAATCTGATATTGTTAATCCATATGCTTTCAATGTGATCATTCACAATCTGTCATGGTATTCTGTGGAGGTCCTTTGTTGTGAATCTGTCAACTGCGACCACCACCTGTTCTGCTCCAACAAATATAACAATATTTGGGCTGGGTACAGATATTAGATAGATGGTGGAAACTGTCTGTGACAGAGACTGACAAGGACGGTGGTCAGCAGCCTTCCACTTGGCCTTGGAATGTAGGACTAGGTATTGTCGTGTAGTTCCCACTAATCCGTAGGATCTGCATGTTTGTTGCACAAAATAAACTTTGGGTGAAGTGCCTAGACTGATTCCAAGCACCCCGCATGATATGTTGGCCTATAGACCTGCTAGCTCACTGGGCTACCATAAGCACCCCTAACCCTACCAGGGATTGAATGGTTTCTGGCAACCACTTCAACATGACAACTCTGACCTCTCAGGGATCGTGGTCACAGATCAGAACCTGTCACTCAGTCACTCGTGCTCTTTTGTTCTCAGAAAAATATACAGAGAATACACAGTAGGATGTTTTCAGTATATTTATTGAACCAACACTATTCTTGTATAAAATACATGTGCTGTGATAATCAGTTGACAGAAGCAGATGAAAGTGATTACAAGAACCAAAAGAGTAATTAGCAGATACAGTTCTACCATGGTCCTAAAACAGGGTATATATGCAGGCATGTAAACATGGTAGTAATCAGGCATACTCCTAATTTACGAACCCTTCTCTGTGTGTGCCTAGAGTGTGTGTAGGTGTGAAGCCAAGAATCCCCCCAAGCATGATCCAACCCCATTACCTGGTGGAAGAGAATGTAGGGCCCCGTCTTGGTCATGAACTGGACACCCATCATGGAGATGTCAGACCGCTGCGTGGTGAAGTCTCAGAATGCAGGGGCTCTCAGTGTCAGCTGAACTCCCTCCTTTGCTTATCCTTTAAGATGCTGATTATTTATATTTGAAATGCATCCTTGCAATGTACCTGTTGATTAGCAATGTTATGGATATGTAGACAGCCCTGTGTTCCTGTGCTAGGAAACAAGATTTCCACAGACACTTATACTGCCAAAATGAACTTAACTAGTCAACTACTGAGATTAAAGCCAGCTGTAATAACCTTTTTTATCCTTGGTGTTGCTGTCAATACTCATTCAGTTTTTTCGATCTAGTTATAGGAACTAATTTAACATATAGGCCACCAAAAGGTCAAAACAAAAGCAGAAAGGCATGTGATTCAATATAACAAAAGAAATATTTATTTATTTATTAGATTTTTCAAGTGCGCAAATACTTGTGGGTGTCTCGGCGCTGGGGACAGCGACCATAAACCAGATAACAGAGGAACTTATTGGTTGGACAACCAGGTTTTTGTCAATTTTCTGAAAGCTAGTAAAGACTGGCTGGATCTAATCTCAATTGGGAGGGAGTTCCAAAGTTTTGTTGTGGCAACGATGAAGCGCTTGTCACCCCATGAGGCGGTTATAGTACGTGGGACCTTAAGCAGATGTGCTGTAGAAGAGGGTAGGGCCCGGTTAGGGATGTAGGCATCTAGAGCCTTTATGAGAAACAGAGGTCCAAAGTTGCAGGAGGCTTTGTAAGCAATGCACAGGGCTTTAAACTTTATGTGATTCCTCACAGGGAGCCAGTAATACTGTTGAATTATATGAGAGATAGGCTTGTATTTAGGAGTTCCTGATAGCATTCTGGCTGCTGAGGTTTGGACTACTTGAAGTTTGTGGATGACCTTACTTTGGGCATTAATAAGAAGACCATTACAATAGTCAATGGTGGACATGACTAGGGTACTTACTAATGTTATGGTAGAAGCTTTTTTATCATTCGCAACTTATGGAATGATGATGAGACCACAGAGTTGGCGTGGGGAATGAAGGACAGCCTGTCATCAAATATGACGCCCAAATTCCTGACCTGGTTGACTTGGAGTGGTAAGGGACCCAAGGAGGAAGGCCACCAGGAAGAGGATCAGATGGGTGACAATTTGCCAAATGTCATTACCTCTGTTTTCTCAGAGTTCAGCTTAAGGCAATTGTCGGCCATCCAGCTGCTGATGGCCAGCATTCCATTCTGAAAGTTGGCTGCTACTTTATCACCATCATTGTGTACAGTGAGCACCAGTTGCGTAACATCGGCATAAGATGTGAGGCCCATCCTGCGTGATTTGATGATAGCTAGGTCCGACACATAGATATTAAAGAGTGTCGGACTTAAGGATGATCCTTGTGGAACACAACACGGGAGGGCCAGTTGGGAGGAATTAAAAGTGCAGAGATTCACCGATTGTGTACGATTGGTGAGAAAAGAGGTCAACAAGGCTCTAGCTGTGTGTTTGATACCTATTTTTGTGACACGTCGATCAAAATAGTATGATCGACCGTGTCAAAAGCTGCGGAGAGATCCAGCAGTATGAGGACAGCCGTCCCTCCCTGATGTCTTCCGATGCTTTAATAAGCGCAGTTTCAGTTCCGTGGCCCCTACGGAAGCCAAATTGTGTGTCATCCAAGAGTTGGTAATCTTCAATATACTTGGATAGCTGGATGTTCATAATTTTTTCAAAGATTTTAGCAGGAAAAGGCAGACTAGCTATGGGTCTATAATTCTTCATTTCATTCGGATCCAAATATGAATTCTCATTCTAGACAAAACTGCTGCTGCAGCTACAGTACCTCTAAGATAGAGCCGGCTCAACCCAAAGCAATGACTATTGAAGGGAGAGAAGGAGGCTGAGGCTTGAATACTAGACCTAGTAGGAATCCTGGAGGACTCACTCAATAAGAAACAATATAAATCATTACAAATCACCAAACTAATGGAGCCACTAGTGCAAAGTATTAAGGAAATGTTTACAGGAGAGGGAGACAAGCTAAGTAGTTCGCTGACCACTATCATTCCTACCGTCAATTAAACCATTTTAACTTATCAACTAAACACTACTCAGACCGCAAGTGATTAGGCTATCTCCAAGAGCGGCTTTGAGTAGGGTAGAGATATTTTTTTTTTTCCATTTTTTTTTTATTGAGAGTTCAAGTATGGCAATACAATAATAAACACAGATAGAATTCGATTAATACAGTTTGAGAATGAAAATATTAAGAACCGTGTAGATTGTCATTGTAGCAATAAAATTATAAAGTGCAAGGTCGTGTAGAAACTAACAGACAAAAAATCAAATGTCATTGAAATGCAGCGAAATTGAATATTTGTCATTTAAATACAATAAGCGTCTTCACAATTTATAAAGTGCAACGTGCAAAATCGAGACAATTGTAGTGGACTAATAGAAAAAATAGATGTTCTCGGAAAAGTGTAAATCTGATTAAATTAAAGATCAAACACACTCCAATATTTATCATATTTTTTGAGAGCCCCTAATCTGAGAGCATATTTTCTTTCCCTACCCTGGATTAAAAGTAGCTTTGACTTCCATGCCTGAAAGGAAGGAACAAGATCTGTTTTCCAGGACTGCAAAATGAGGGATTTAGCTATTAAAGAAGCTATAAAGAGGGGCTCATCATGTGGTGTGTGGATAGGAGAACAACCTAGTAGGGTAGAGATGTGTGGAGTATGATAAATATGGTGATCAGGAATCATCCATACATCAAGCCATCCAAGAGACTGTAATTCATAAGGTTAATATTAACTAAAGGACATCCTCTGATTTACCTATGACAGATAATATTCAAGAGACAGAACATTTAAGCAAGCTCTCTAAAGGGACATATCCCTAGAAATCATGTGTGCTTGCAACAACAGCAACATCACAATTCCCAGCAAGGAAAATCAAATCATCTCAATTAAATGCCAGGAGACAACCCACAAACAGCCCAATGTTATGTCATTCAGGAGCCAGTTGAATCAGCAAAGATGATATCAGAGAAAAGTCTTGTGCGGCCCTCCTATAATCAATAACAGAATCCAAAAAAAACATACAAATACAAGTTCCTTGCAAAGCCACATATGTACTGCAGGGGGGCTCTAAATACCAGTCTGTATGTATCTCTACAGATTCAATTTGCACCAGTGACCTGAAGGATTTTGGTACGTAAGAAAATAACCATCTAAATACTGCAAGGTTGTGGGACGAGAGACACAGACTACAATGGACAATTCATAGAAAAGGAAGAATCTCATGGCAACCCAAATCAATGAAAAAATTTAGATCTTGGCTAAAGGAATGCTGAAGTTGTTCCTAAAAGTAGTTATTGAAAAGAAAACAACTCAGAAACAATACATGGAAAACTTTGAATAACTAAATGAAAAGGTGGATGTTGTGTATGAAAAAGTAGTCATGATCACTGAATCAATCATATATATGAATCAGAAGGTTGCTGCAGGTGAGGGTAAAATATCGGAGGAAAAATGACAACCAAATGCATGAATCTACAATTCAGAACAAAGGAGATGGAAAATCAATCCAGGCACATCAATGTTAGAATAGCCGCCTGTAAGAAATTGGGTTGTTGGTTGACTGGGGTATGAGCCCTGGTCAAGCAGCAACTACAATCCTTGCCAAGATAAGGCACGTGCAAACCCCAAATTAACCTGTGCTCCGCTCCCGGTAGCTTGACACAGAGCAATCAGGCTTAACTTAGAGGCAATGTGGAAAGTATTAGTGCAATATTTAAATGGTAGCACAGGGAAAACACATCACAAATGTATCCCACACAGTATTAGAAACATAGAGTAATGTTTACTAAAGAAAACAAGACCAAAAGGACAAAAACCCGATCAGTCAAACTGAAAATATTCATTTTAAAAGATTTGAGTGAAACTAGCACCAAAAAGCACTAAGTGTCAACTGTGGCTATCTGATCGTACTGGACTGAAACAAAGTCACAAGTTCAGGCCGACTGTGATGGAGCACAGGCCGGCTAGAAGGACCAGTGAGGCCTGTTGAACAAAATACCTTATACCTTACAAGCAACATGGCAGATAACACGGGTCTTAGCTACACCGAAGATGATATCAGTGAGATTTTATCTGTACCCCCACTGTTACAAAACTCAGAACTCACACAAACATTGGCACAAACGAATGACAGGGAAGAACTAACAGAAACAAAAAGGGAACAAGTCAAGACAGCGATACACGGCATAATCATGACGGAATATCTCAGGGCCAATGCTGCCCCAAGGGGTCTATGGGTACATAATGCCCCCCGCATCTTCCTCCATGATTTAACTTTCCAGAAAGACTGGTCCTCAATCTCTTGAAAGTGCACACGGGACTATTTGGTTCTGATCATAAAAATTGCAACCAGGTTATCAGAGGCCCTGACTTTCAAAATTCAAATAAGTCAGGCAAAACTTAAAACAACAGAGCATATCTCTGTGTACAAGAAAAGATTGGAAGAAATAAATCGAGAAATAAATGAAACAATAGTTTTTATTACTCAAAATAAGATACAGAAACTGGGAAAAGACCTCAAATGCTTTACACAAGAGAAGATGCATCCTTATTCCAGAGAGGATTACATAGTACCGGAACAATCTACGGATAATGAATCAACAGGAGGAAACTCTTCTGACAACTTAGACTGGAGCAAGGAAGAACATTCCCCACGTAGAGGCAGAAACCAGTATAGGGATCAGCAAAGCCGCAGAGCTAACAGATGGCAAAGACCGAATTTCAATAACCAACAAATACCTTTCTTCCAACCATACTTACCAAACTACCAGGGTTGGCTGAACCCATACCATTATGGAATGCCCCCCCTACCCCAAATGATGGGACCACAGAGCATGCAACAACCGCCTTTTTAGGAAGAGGTCAGACTCCACAAAGAGGAAGACGAAAAGGAGTGACCTGGAGCGAACAACAATGCCTGGTACTAACACGGAGTATGTCGAAAGAGAAGCCAGGACCGAGCTCTATAAATCGCTCATAGTAAATCTTACCAACACAGTGCTCACTGAAAACCAAATACAGGTTTTGAACAAAGGATTGGGATTTGTCCCGACCCCGACTCTAGATATCTTCAAACTAAGATGTGAACTAGCAGAGTTCTGTAGGAAGTTGAAATTAAAAGCTTTCTTCATTGGAAAGGAAAATCCCACACAAGAAAGTAATACCAATCTGAGGAGAAAATCAACATTCAATCCCTCCGACCACATGATACCTATCGAAATAAAAACTTTTGAACAAGCTATCATGAGAGAGGCCGAGAAAGTTGAGAAAACAATCAAAAAACCTTTCTTTAACATCTCAAAACGTGAACAACAAGCCTTGGACCAACTACGAAAGAATGAAAACATAATAATCAAACCCGCCGACAAGGGGGGAGAAATTGTCCTACTAGACAAGGAAGGATACAGCCAGCAGTGCCTACTCCTCCTTTCTGATACTAAATTCTGCAAAAAGATCAAAACTGATCCAACTCTAAGATTACAGAACACCATTCAGACAATGGTGGGAGAAGCAGAAACAAACTCGTTGATCACCAAACATGAAGCTGATTTTTTAATTACACAGAAACCAAGAACACCGTATTTTTTATTCTTTGCACAAGACGCATAAAAACAGATCTCCACCTCCAGGCCGACCAATCGTCTCTGGAATAGGTTCTGTCCTTGAACCATTGTCCCAATTTTCTGACCAGTTCCTTAAACCACTGGTTCAGAAAACACAGACGTACTTTAAATTCAACAGAGTACTATTAAACCAACTTATTGGAATGCCTTACAACGAAGGCGAAATGTACTTGGTAGGATTGGATGTAGAGAGTATCTACACTGGCTTACCTCAACAAGGCACCCTGGAGACTCTAGAGAATATTCTAATCTCTGAACAGTAGCAATATAAAACACTGAGACACTTTGTCTTAGAATGCTGTAGACTGGCATTAACCGAAAACTTCTATGAATACAATGGGTCACTATATGTGCAATGCCATGGATCATCCATGGGAAGCGCTTTTGCGCCATCGGTGGCAGGACTCTATGTGAGCAGCTTTGAAAACCAGCATGTATTGAATTATCAAAATCCCTTCTTACCCAAGATACTGTTCTGGAACTGTTTTATAGATGATATCATTGTCATCTGGAGTGACAAAAATTACAATCTCCAGAACTTTATCAATTGGTTGAACACAAGAGACGAGTGCCTAAAATTCACCTTCATGGCAGACAGAAAAAAAATAGATTTCCTGGACATCACTCTATATATAGAGAACAACAGCATCCAGACAAAAACCTACTATAAGCCTTCCGCCAAAAACAGCTTATTGTCTTACAAGAGCTTACACCCGAGACCACTAAGGGACAATTTACCTTATAGTCAATTCTTGCATCTCAAGCATAATTGTAGTAAACTTCAAGACTACAAATTACAAGCAGGTGACCTAACAAAGAAATTGGTGAAAAGAGACTATCCAATTAAAACAATCCGCAAATGTCAAAAAAGAGCTAGACATCAACCGAGGGAATGTCTCTTGGACACAACACCAAAAGAACCGACAGATAACCTTATTACATGTGTCACAACTTACAACACAACCATGAACGCAGTAAAAAAGATTATAAACAGAAATTGGAAAATCGTCACCTCTGGCAACCTGGACTGGACAAAACCGAGATTTGCAAACAGGAGAACTAGAGATTTAAAGGACCTATTAGTACACACACGTCCCAAATACTAAACCGGAAAAGAGAGTGTCACCACAGCCTGGAATATGAATCCGGTCATAGGACACTATCAATGTGGATCCTGTGTAGTGTGCAAACTCACTACACCAACGAGAACCCTACCGCTTCCTGAAAATTTGGTGTGGACACAGCGACAACATATCAACTGTAACTCAACACAAGTGGTCTATATGATCACGTGTCCTTGCGGGCTGAGATATACAGGGATGACCTGTCGCAAAGTCAAGTTACGGATTGGAGAACACAAAAGTAATATCAAGAACAAAAAAGCAACCACAAAAATGAGTAAACATTACATTGACTCAAACCACACAACTGAAGAACTAAATTGGACTGTCATTGAAATGCTAGCAATGAAAGACAACAATGCAGCAGAATACTGTTCGAAAAAGAACAAAGATGGGTACACCGTTTACAGGCCAATGTCCAAGGCCTAAATGGCGATGTACCGTGGCACCAGTTTAGCTGACTACAATTTGTTCCCTAAGAAACACCTCTAAGACTAACCAAAATAAGAACATATACTCACACTAAAAAGAGTGACATGAGGAATATCTTATCCACCACTGCCACTGCCAACCTTTTAAAGATCTTAGGTCTCACGAAATGTTTTCTACCAGTGAAATAATAATACATCAGTAGCATTATGACTATGGTGAGAACTCGTAATGTAATGTATCTTCCCTTAAGTCGTTAAAACAACACGACAGCTTATCATTAACAAATCTGATAACTAAGGAAGTTGACTCATCCCTTTTGTAGGTTCACAAAAATCGCAGACTACATCTATACAACACTAATTACAAATCCTCTATATATGTGTCACATACAATATTTATATAAGGATCATAGGTAGAGTGAAAAGGTCCTAATAATTTTAAAATAATTTTCACTTATATATAATATAATATACAGGTTAAGATTTAATAACTAACACATACACAACACATAGTTTGCGATAATTTCGTTCACCATAATACAGTCTATCTTCCGATTTTATTCAGTGGGAATATTGCGAGTAAGTTTGTCTCCCGTTTCTACTACTGGGAGGATACAAAACAGACAGACCCGCATTTCCGGTGGAAGAGCGAGCACAAGCAGGAAATACCCGCTGTTGCTGGTGGGAACGCGGGATCGGAGGACCATACACGGCACTTTTCAAGTAAGGTCTTTACTAATATCTATTTCTTCCACCACAGAAATACCGGGATACTTTCGCCGGTCCCCTGAGGAGGCCCAACAATTTAGCCACCAAGGTAACAAAGCACGAATGTTTTATCAGTGTGTTTAATCGAGAGAAGCCCAGAGTATAGGGAAGATAGAATTAACATATTTTAAGTATTCCTGATAAGAGAATGGTGTGAGGGACAAACTGCATGAATTGTAATAAACATTTCTGAAATAACAATCCCGGTCCATCATTATTATTAACAGTCATGACTAGATACTGACCACGCAACTTTCCCGATTTTTTGCCTTGTCCGCAATGCCTTAGTTTAACGATAAACACGAAAGATGTGAGAGCGTAAATTATGATCTCATGCAACTAAAAATGCAAATTAAACACAAGAGAGCTAAAAACTTTGAGAATAGGCTGCACACATATTGAATACCCTTATGTGTCTTTTGTCTTTTTGTTTTCTGATTATAGGTACTACTGACCTATCCTTGTTAGAGTGGAACAAGAAGACCACTCTCACTTGCTACACAAATAGTGCTAGCGAGATAACTTTGCACTGGTCCTGGAGAAAGCCCCATACCCAACTGTGCGAGAAGGGGCTGAAACATGTCGACCTCATTTAAAAAAAAAATACATTCAGTGCATAAGATCCAGTAACATGATCGATAATGCACACCTATTATTTTATTTTCTTGAACACCCCACTTACTTTTTTCAATAAATAACCGTGCACAATTGTGGATGCTCAAAGACTTTCAACCCACTTCACTGTGAGCACTTAATTCTATTTTTCTCTGGACACTACTGCGAACCCAGTGGTTACCTCCAGGTGGAGGTTAGCATACCAGAAAAAAAACCCTATTATGATGCATTAATGCTACGTTAAAGTGGGGAATCAAGATATACCGCTTTACTATCTACGTGCGTGTATGAGGGTTTTTATTTGAAAGGCACTAAGAAACCTGGCAACGTAGTTACAAGTGGTCCCTTCTCCCTCCATTTTGATTTTTTTTCCAAAATACCTTATATCCTGGTTTGAAAAGCATTGTGAGGATCTGCTTAGAAGATGCATGATCAGCTGAATCGATGCGTTGGTTTCGAGATGCGGAGATACTGTGATGCAAGGTTCTGCATCATCGTCGAGAATCCCATTGACAAGGGCTTGCGATGCATAGCCCGGTGCCTCACAAAGTCAAGGTGATGCGTTGGTTCCGAGGAGTTGTGAGACTGCGATGTGGAGTTCAGGGTCTTCGTCTAATGTGTTGCATAGCATTGGTTCCGTAGAAGCTGCAATGCAAGTCTTTGTAATGGTTTTTATCGCTGCAGCAGCAGTGATGCGTTGGTTCAACTAGAGTTTACCCCAGGGACAGCAGAACAGACACATTGGTTCTGTTGGATCTACAGATGCCAACAGTGCACCTTAAGCCCACTTCCAAGGGTCCATGACTGGGGTGGCTCAACTTGGCCTGGTAAACTCACGTATAGAATAGTCCTGGTGCAGATGCAAGGTTGTTGGAATCCTGTTGTTTCCCTGAGGCTTCAGATCAGGAGGCCAACCAGCTAGCCCTTAAAGTCACTCTGTGGTTCTGATTTCAAAAGATGCAGGTCCAGTCCTTCTCACCCAGGCAAGAGGGCAACAGTCATCAGGTCAACACAGTAGGGCAGCAGTCATTCAGAGCATCAGTCTAGCAGAGGGGCAGTCCTTTCAGCAGCGTAGCAGTCCTTCCTGGCAGAATATACACAGGTCCATGGGTTTACTGAAGATTTAGTGTCTGAGGTTCAGTATTCATACCCAGTTCTGCCTTTGAAATGGGGGAGAAGCATCTAGAGGCTTCCCTTTAAAGTGCACAGGTACCCTGCCTCTCCTGCCTGGCTCCAGATTAACTATAGGAGGTAGGCAGCCCTTTGTGTGGAGGCAGGACAGAGCTTATTCAAGTGTAAGTAGGGCTGTGCCCAGATCCTTCCTCCCATCCTGCCAGTGATTGCCCATCCAGACACATCTAAGACCTCTAATGTGTGTGGCTGTCTAGTCGGAATACACAAAGCCCAACAGTCAACTACACCCAGTCATGCGACCTAGAGACAGGTTGCAGGCACTAAACGGCTAAGGCAGGAAAATGCCAACTTCATAAAGAAAAGAAAACAAGGTGATGGATGGAATGCTTCAATGAATGTAAGCCACTGGCAATCACTCAGACTTATCGCAATCCATTGTTTTTTGTCCACCATGACCCTCAGTTTGGACCCAGCAATATGAAATTCCCTCTTGACCCTGCTGTTCATGGGAACAATCCAGCCCTAACTGCTAGACCAGTTCCTCCCTGAACTGAAACACAAGCATCCTAGGGCCAGTTTCACCCTAGTTAGGGCTATTCAACCAAGTATAGCTTGGTTGCAGAGGAACAGTGAGCTCGGGACCCATGTATGGGCATACCCAACACACTTAGAGCATCAATTGCAAAAACAACCAGGTCATGGATGGAATGCTAAACTTCTTCTCAGCCACTGGCAATCACTTGGGGCCACATCCCAACCCATCGTTTTTCACACACCATAACATCTCAATTTGGACACAGTTCCATCCTAATTAGGGCTCTTCAGCCAGGTATAGCTTGGTTCCAACCACTGAATAAAGCATCAGTTTTACCAGCTTCTGGTGTTTTCATTCAACAACCAAGATAAACCACCGACAGCCACTAAATAGATCAATCAATTTTTCAGTTGTATTGGTAATAAAATGTATATTGCCCTTGCCTTCTCTTGCCACCTATTTCCTCATTTCTTGCATTTCATCTAAGTATTTTTACATTTAATATTACCATTAATACCAATGTGAGTCACTTAATAATAACTTCATCCCACTGCGTTGTGCTAGCAAATGTTTATATTCTTATTTATGACAGATGTATGACAAACTTTGTAATATACAATGTTATTATCTCTTTATCATAATATTGTGTTATTCTATCTAATTATATCTACCCAGCTTTAATGAACCAATGGAACCTGTGCCAACACAATGTAACACCCATCAGCCATCAAGGAACATCCTGCAAGCAGCTATTTGGGCCTCTGTCATCAGTTCATCAAGTAAGACAGAGACTTGACAGTATATATAACTAGCAGGAAAAACACGTGTATCTTATTTATATTATTTGTCATGTCTAACAAATAACTGTACACTGATCAATGAGTCCATCAGGCATTAATCTCATCAAGAATAATGCAAACCAACACATTATTTTTGAACGTGATGGATTTATAGACACATGCCAATCACCAACTTTCAAAGCGAGGGTTCAGCAATTGATTACGAAGGGCTGTCCAAACAGCAAGCATCTGCTGCAAGGACAGGTATGATATTTTATATTTTCATTTTAGAACCATATACTTACTAAAACAAAGTTTTATTTTTCTTTCTTTATATATGTTAAAGTATTATCTTCTGATAACAAATATGGTATAATATGCCATTGCCAAGACTATACAAATCTCTCATGTATAAGTTAATACTTAAAATGCACTTCTACTGCTAGCCTTTGGGGTCGAAAAGCATGGAACTGTTGAGGCCAGCATGCAATCCCGGAAGAAAGCGCTATCCTCCTCCAAACTGTAATTGTCTGTGGCCGCTACACCCCAACAAAAGGAAGAAAAGAAAAAGCAAGAAGGATATTCTTGGTCCCTCCCAGGAAAACAGCTCAAGGAAATCTCAAAGCCAGCCAAAAAGCTCCATTCTCAAAAATGTCTATGGACTCCAAGACTCCCCGTCAAAAACTACTAAAGGTTGTATGCTTCTACGGGCTATGCAGGACTCTGCCCAACACACATCTTAGCCTATGGGGGACATGTATCCCAACTGACTCCCCTGTTCTTCATTTCAGTTTTCTCTTCATAAACTAAGAGAACGAAACCTTGGTAAGGATGACAGCCCCTATTCAACATACTCCATCCCACAACCTGGCCCAGGTGTCAACCGTCAATGTAGGGAAAAACCTGCTGGCTTTTTTAGACATCCATGCATGCATGGGAACAGGTTGGCATGGCCTTTTAATTTCCTCTGGGAGAAATAGTTTTTTGGCAACAATCCTCTATAAGGGAAATATTCAACAAATTGGGAGACACTACCTGTTGGAAAACAAGGCAGTATCTGTGAGGCCTGTACAAATAACATGTCACATTTGTCCTTCACTGGGAACCAAACACCCTTTTGTAGCGCTTGACTCTCAGAGGGTAGCATTGCAGAGCAGTCTAAGGCTTACTCAATGGCGGTGGTGTGAGCTAGTAATCAAACTCCCCCATGCTCATGATCCTGGGGTCCAACCCCCACAGGACTTACTTGACAGGTCACTGACTAGGCATCACCCCAGCCACCACTTCAGGTTCACAACACAAGCTTGAGAATGACATCCTGTTGCTTCCTTGGGTAACCACCTACCCGACCCTGACACCTCAGGGTCCACCACTAACCCATCACCTGGAATGCAGGGAGCACATCACCCCCTCTCAGATCTCCATTGGGTCGGTTACCTAGCTCACCTAGTGTACCTAGGGGCTACCACTACACATTTTGCTCAAGAAATACCTCCTTTGGGGCCGCCCACTACCATGGGCCACCCCTGGGTTGCTCACCTCCCCCACCAGTTAACCTGGGGGGCCTGCCGGACACACAACTCTACCACACCCTCCTCCCACCATAGGAAAGTTTTTTTGGGGTCCCCCACCATGGGAACCCCTGGGATATTACTACCCGGGGTAAAGAAACCTCCTGCCCCACCCTTCCAGTGGTTTTGGCCTGCGCCAATGGCAAGAAAACTTTCAGCAGGGAAAGGATATCTGGGGCCCCTTCTGTGGAAACCCTCCATGCCCTTAAAAAGTGCGGGAATCTCCCAGGACCCCCAACCTCTCCTGTCCCCTCTAAGGTCAATCCACCCCTACACTCCCATCTGTGATGTAGGTATCAGTTGCGGTCCCTATCTCTGGAAAGCACCATCCCGCTATCACATGATAATCAACATAACTCAGTCATATTAATACAGTTTAAATTTAAACCATAATATCTTCACATGACATATATGTGCGCGGGCTTTCCTTTCCCATACTTTTAGTTCACATAACCAAAACTTTGAACCCTTCTCAGAGCCTTGCGCTCTTCCATTTGCTCATTACTGCATAGGTAATGTGTGGTAAAACTGGACTTATCAAATGCTATAAATGCGAACCAGAATGGGATACTATGTTTCCCGCCGCTGGACACCGATGTTGGAAAACGAGGAAGTATCTGTGAGGCCTGCTCACATAACATGTCACATTTGACCTTCACTGGGAACCAAACACCCTTTTGTAGCGCTTGACTCTCAGAGAGTAGCAGTGCAGAGCAGTCTAAGACTTATTCAAGGGAGGTGGTGTGGGCTAGTAATCACCATTACAAGCATGCAGGAATAGCACTCAATAATTGATTGTCCAGTCTGTACTTTGCTTTATAAAAGTAAGAGTACATTTATTAAACACACGCACTACTCAATACTATGCACCAATTTACAAATATACATAAGTTGTTGGAATTACTTTGTGACATTGCATAACATCTCCACCCCTCCCGTAGGGGGGGTGGGGTCTAGTACCATCACTCCCATGTATGCACATCATCTTGCCCCCTAATGCAGTGGGTTGACACAACCTGGAGCGAGGGCCTTACCAACTGCCACCATCCCAGTAGCGACCCACCCCATCATCTCAACAAGCATTAAAAATAGGTGCACCTGCCCTGAGGACACGTAACCCTGACTGAGCAGCTCATTCTGTCCATACAGTATACACTTACACACCTTAGTGGCTAACAGTCGGGGTTGTTCTTCCCCTAACGCAGTAGCAAGAATACATGTTTGGGCATCACTTTAAATGAGGTACTTATCATAGCTGATAACAGTTGTAATGTATTGCAATTAAAGCCCCTAAAAGGCATCACAATTAAAATCACAGGATTAAGCATATACAGCCAGACACCCTGGCAGGGATGTCTGGCAACATAACCCCACGTTGCTTATGACTCCACCTTACACATGTGACTTTCAGTCCCTCAAAAGAAAGAACCTCAGGTAAATGCATTTTCTGGTGCAATTACACCTCTTCACCTCCAGGGGATGCCAGACATCCCCAATCTCAGCCCTTCGCATTTCACACCTTGGTGCAATCCTTAAAGCACCCCCAGCTGAAGAACAAAAGTTCCAGCCACAGGATGCTGTTGACGCTTGGCTGAGCCCTTGAGGGGTTATTCTTTGCAAGTCCCCAGAGACATTGGGGCCGATTCACAGAACTAATCTGAGATAAAACCCTAAACTTACTACTTTTGGTATTCACAGAAGGCATTTAGTAGTAGTAAGGTTAGGACTTCTAACTGTACGACTTTTGGTATTCACAAAAGGCATTTAGTAGTAGTAAAGTTAGGAGTCTAACTTTACTACTACTAGATGCCTTCTGTGAATACCAAAAGTAGTACGTTTAGGATTTTAACTTAGTTTAGTAGTAGTAAAGTTAGAAGTCCTAACTTTACTACTACTAAATACCTTCTATCAATACCAAAAGTAGTATGTTTAGGATTTTATCTCAGATTAGTTCTGTGAATTGGCCCCTTAGTGAGGGACTTTCCTTCTTTGTGCTGGAGGAGACTATGTTGCTCCTGCAGCTCCCCCTGCACCCTGTCACATATTTGGCAGTGATCCCGTCCTCCTGGGGCCACCACAAACCGAGAAAAAGCTGCTTTACCTGGCAGGCAGACCGGGCCTGCAAGGCATTATGGGGCATTTTTTTCCGGCTCTATGAATATTAGAGCAGCGGCTCCCCCGCTGCTTGGGGGAGAGCTGCTCTGCCCGGCGGGCGCCCTCAAGCCACTTCCGATCCTCGTGGGGGGTCCAGTCTCACCCGGACCCCCAGCTGTTACTGCAGCTTGGTGAGCCTACCACTGGTTTGCTTCTGCGGCATCAGCCCATCGTCGGTGGTCTGGTCCCACCCGGACCCCTGCTGCCACCCGGTGAGTTGCTTCGGCGTGGGGAGCCCACCTCCAGCTGCTCTTCTCTTTGCAGTAGCCCGGTCAGACCAAGGCCTCCGGCGGTGCACCAACATTGGAGGGCAGCCGGGAGATCCCACCCCCAGCTGCCCCCGCTGGCTCCCAGTCTGGCCAGCACCCTTTCGTGCTACCGCGGGAGCCAGCACCTCCATTGTGGTCAGCCTGCTCGCGAAGGCAGACTGGAGGCAGCCTCTAGCCTGGCCGGTCTTCACGGGAGTTCGACAGCATTCCCCCCACCTTCCTGCTGCTCCCGTCCTCCTCACTCATATCGGGGCCCGGAGATGGGGTCCCGGGCCCCTGGGCTATCTTCACAGGGAGCATGATGGTGCTCCCTGGGTTAGCTTCCCTTGCGAGGGGGGCTGCCACAACCATTGGAGCCGGAGTTTGGATCCCGGGCCCCAGTGAACCTTCACGGGGATGCGACGGTGCTCCCTGGCTTCCGTTGTCATCAGGGGCCAGGGTGGGCTCCTAGCCCCCCCTTTTGGGGCTCTTCATGGGGAGCGCGAAGGCGCTCCCTGACTTTACTTCTCTTGGGAGCAGTCCCTGGGACCTGACCCACCACGGGGCACATATAAGACCGGCGGCAGAGCCCCACACGCTTTGTTGTCGGTCCCAGTAGAGGTCAAAGGTTGCCTACCTTCTGGGGGGCATTTCTCAGCCCCCAGGATACCGATCTGCACCATTCTGGCCTCTTCTTGCTCCCGGTGGCTCTCCCAAGCCACGGGGAGAACTTTCTTTCAGCCTCTTGATCTTCAGGAGGGTGAATGCAGCAGGGAGCAGTCTTCACTGGCTCCCTACTGCCAGCCTTTTGCCTGGCTTTCTTACTGGGCTTCTCTTCTCTTTGCGCAGTGGCCCAGGCTTCCTGTCACTTGGCCTGGTCTCACCCTGTGGCGCACGTCAGGGTCCTGGGCCAGTCTGGAGGTTTTTCCTTCCAGCTGCCCATGGTGCCAGGCTCCAACACCAGTCATCCTCAGCAGACCCCACCCCAGAGAGAGCTCCTCTTCCTGTGCAAATTATTTTAAAGAATTTGGAGGGGCTGGCAGGAAGTCTCTGCTTGCCCTATCAAACAGCGACACATCACTTCTCTGCCCCCTCCTTACTGCCCATGCCTCTGGGTTTCTTCAAAATGGCATCTTCCAGGGGTCTCATGCCACTTGTGTAGGAGAGTAGGATCTGCCTCTTATGGTTACCAGCACTTTTTGCTGATGTATCACTGTTTTCGACTTAGACTGACTGGGATCCTGCTATACAGGACCCCAGTCAATCTGCTTTCTCCTGAAAATAGATTGCATGTGCTTTAGGTACACTCCAGATTGGATTTTGGGGTACCCTTATCAGTTCCTAGTATATGGTACACCATGTACCCAGGGCATAGGTACCCCAGAGGCCTCCCAGGGGCTGAAGCATGTATTGTGCCACCCCTGAGATGCCACTCAAAATGACACCACAGGTCTGCTACTGCAGCCTGTGTAATGTGGTGCAGGTACCCCTTACTTAGATATAGGTTACCTATATCTATTCTAAATCACTGCACATATAAACCTATCAGTCACCCCTATGGCAGTCCTTAACAATGCTGAAGGCAGGGTGCTGGGCTTTATGTGAGAGGGTGCCCCTGCATGAGCAGAGGCCCTCTGCAGCCTTCGGAACCTATTTTCCGGAGTTGGCTGTGATGCAGTCAACCATATATATTTAAGTGCATTATAACTTGGCGGTAAATGCTAACTTTGAAACGGCTGCTTAGAAACATGTTGTGTTTGGTGTCAAATACCTTGGAATCATACCTCCCTGCCAGTAACTGGCGGGGGAGGTATGATTCCACCATTCTAGAGGGACTTATGTTAAACACCAGTACACCTGGTACCAGCTCTCTCGAACTGGGCATCACAAAATCGATGCTGTCAGCCACAGACATGAGTCTGCCCTCCTGCTGCTGAGCCAAGCTCGAGCAGAGGAAGGCCTGACAATAGGTATCCTGTCACAGGAAGGTGTGACCACCTCCCAGACAGGCTTTAGTGTATTGGGGCTGGGTGGGAGCACTCTTAGAGTGCTAGAAAGTCTGTACGGGGGCACATTTGGTGTCCCCATGCATAGTCCAGCTCAAACCGGTTGTAGGAGCCATTTGCCCCTGCTCTGGTGTGAAACTGGAAAAGGACATGGGTGTAGCCACCCCTCTGTCCTAACCCTCCCCTTGGTGGGTCCCCAGAGTTAGTCCAACCCCTTCCCTGGGTATAAAGTGGGAAACCTGACTACAGGACTTTGGATTTTACCTGGACTAAACTCTGCAAGCAGAAACCAATTTATCAACTGCGAATTTCCCATAGAGTTGTACGGAGCACCCATCTGTGTTCCCACACTGCACCCGTCCTCCTTGGGCTCCCTGTGTCACTCCTTTGGGTGGTTCTTCGGGGTCCCAGCGATTCTACGTGCTCTAGGTACTGTGTCTAGTGAAGTCATTATTGTTATACCTTTTTTTAGTATATGGTTCGGTCTCCCTAGAGCCCGCTGTGTATTGTGCTATTTACTGTTGTTCTATTGTATTGTGTGCGTTGTGCTCTAATCTCATATAGAGGTTAGAGTGTTTAGTAATACATACATATATTTTATATAACACCTGTGTGGTTCTCCTTTCATTTGGTTACTCAGGGGGTTCTGATCTGGATAAACAAGCTGCTTTACATTCCTTCAAGACTCAGCCTGAAGGCTGCTCTCCATAGCTACAACTAGGATAGCTTTCATAAAGGTTATCTTTAACCTAACCCCCATAAGGGTTGTTTGGACTGGTGCAAGGTGCCCACTTTAACTAGTGGACAGCCAATACCAGGCCAACTTCTCACATTGGTGTGCAGCGGTTGGGAGTCAAGCTTGCTATTGTTTAACCAGATAGATCTCATTGAGTGATTAACTGAAAACCACTAAAAGTATTAGGCACATATAATACATCAAGATTAGAATAAGTAAGTTCTACTGAACTTGGAGTTGGATAAGTCAAGGGTCTAGCACACTCTTTCTCCAACTCAAGAGAGTTTAGTCTCCACTAGGTTAGGTAGGTGCCTACACCACATAACACTAGTATGTCTTCTAGAGGAGAAGCCAGTGGTTCTCTGCCAACTAGGTATGACCCTCTCTCATTCCAGGAATTGAGAAATATATGTACATCTAGGAAGCTGAGGACAGGGAGAAGTGCAAGCGCCCAACGTCTCAAAGAGATGTTGCTCTCAGATGACCTCAGAAAGACACCAGGGTCTGATGAAGAAGAAAGAGTGGGTGGGACAGGAGGTGAAGACAGAGCAGGAAGTGAACACTTCTTTGATCTGGAATCAAACCCTGGCCAGGGGGATCGAGATGATTCCAACCTGGAAAATCCAACTTTTCCTTTAGGTGGGGAAGAAGGCCCCAGTGGCCCCCTCTTTACTCCACCAGGAAGAGTACAGAGTTTGCCTAGAAGATCAAGAGCTCCCTCTGTGGAGTCTGATCATTCAGGTACTTCCATAGGGACTTCTGTATCTAATAGGAGAGAATCCACTTATGATAAGAAGTGCCAATTACTAGAGATTGAGAGAATCAAGCTCAGGCCCCAGAAAGAGCAATTGGCCTTAGACAGGGAATCCCTAGAGCTCCAGCGAGCTTCCAGAAGACTGGGACTAGAGTCCCATGATGGCAGCAACAGTGTCCCTAGAACTAGATAGAGTATTCCAATGATCATAGGAACCTGAACAAGATAGTCCCTCCCTATCAGAGTGGGCATGACATCCACAAATGGATAACAGCACTAGAGAGGGCCTGTAAAATACAGAGGTCCCTCAGGAGCAGTGGCTAGCTATCTTGTGGCTCTCCTTTGCTGACAAAGGTAGAGATAAGCTCCTCACTGTTAGAGAAGAGGATGCTGACATTTACACAGTCTTGAAGAGTGCTCTCATCGATTGGTTTGGCTTAACCATTGAGCAATGCAGGATTAAGTTCAGAGACAACCAGAAGGCACAAACTAGGCCTGGGTAGACTTTGTAGATTGTGCTGCTAAGGCTCTGGAAGGCTGGTTACTTGGCAGTAAGGTGTGTGATTTTAAAGGATTGTACAATTTAATTATGAGGGAGCAGATCCTTAATAATTGCCAAAATCAGTTGTTGCATCAGTACCTGGTGGACTCTGATCTGACCTCTCCCCAAGAATTGGGAAAGAAGGCAGACAAATGGGTCAGAACCAGGGTGAAGCAGAAAGCCCAGAACCAAGGAGATGACTCTAAGAAGCAAGATTCTAAAATCTCAGATAAGGGTGGGGAGAAGGGTAAAGACCAGAAGTCTTCACAAGGGCCCCAAAAGTCTTCATCTGGAGGGGAGTCACAATTAAATAAGGGTAAAGGCAAAAAGAAACCTTGGTGTCATAGCTGTAAAGAAAAGACCCATTGGACAAAGGATGCTTCTTGTCTAAGGGCCAAGGAATCTACTCCAACAACCACTGCCCCTAAGGCAACTGATCCCCCCAGTTCAGTTCAAAGTGGTGGTACACAGAATAAGGGTGTAGTAGGGTTAACCCTGGGGTCTGAGATGGATTCTGGCCTAGTCAGAATTCCAACTCAGGCTGTGTTAGTCTGTGAGGGAGGCATGGATAATGCCTCTTATTTTTCAGTCCCAGTAATCTGGACAAATGCAGACAACAGCCTTTGATCAATGGTAAGGAGGCCATGGCATACAGGGACACAGGTACAAGTGTCACAATGGTGACAAAAGATCTTTTTGACCCTGAACAGATAATACTTGGTGAGATGTACCAAGTGACCAATGCAAGCAATGTCAGGACAGACAATTCCTTGGCAGTTGTGAATGTCACCTGGGGAGGGGTAACTGGCCCTAAGAAGGCCGTGGTAAGTGCAGACCTCCCTGTAGAATGCTTATTGGGCAATGATTTGGAAATTTCAGCATGGGCTGAAGTGGAACTCAAGACACTTGCAGAAATGCTAGGCATCCCTGCAGATGCGTTTGCCATGACTAGGTCACAGGCAAAAATGTCTTCCACTGAAAAGGCCCTAGATCCTGGAATAATGGACCAGGTGCCTTCCAAGAGAAGGAGCAGCAGGGGTAAGGCAGTGTCTTCCCCCCTGCCTCGGAATACAGATCAGTTTCTTGAGGGAGATGATCTTGGTCCTGAAGAAGGAACTGTCTCAGAAGAACTTCAACCTGATCAGGTTGAGGTCATGGGGATAGGGGGCCCTTCCAGGGTAGATCTGAGCCAGGAGCAACTGAGCTGCCCCTTTCTTGAACCCCTCAGACAGCAAGCTGCTGCTGAGGCTGCTGGGAGTGCCTGTGGGTCCCACAGGATCTACTGTGATGATGGACTCTTATACTTAGAGGGTAGAGACCCCAAACCTGGTACCACCAGGAGGTTGGTTATAACTCTGACGTTTAAGGGCTTCCTATTAACACTTGCCCATGATATCCCATTAGCAGGACACTTAGGCCAAAACAAGACCTGGGACAGACTTGTTCCCACTTTCATGGGCCTCATATGTCAGAGGACACAAAGTAGTTTTGTCGCTCCTGTGTCACTTGCCAAGCCAGTGGTAAGGCAGGTGGCACTACAAAGGCTCCCCTGATACCACTACCTCTGGTGGGGGTTCCCTTTGAGAGGGTGGGGAATGACATTGTTGATCCCATGGATCCTCAAACTGCATTTGGGCACAGATTCATACTAGTGGTGGTGGACCATGCCACTAAGTATCCAGAAGCAATTCCACTTAGGACTAACATAGGTCCTGAACTGAACCCCTGGAGCCAGCTGTGCTATTTAGTTGTTCTATTGATCAAGTATTGTGTGCTTTGTGCTCTAATCTCATATAGAGGTTAGTAGAGAGTGTTTAGTAATATTTTATATAACACTTGTGTGGTTCTCCTTTCATTTGGTTACTCAGGAGTTTCTGATCTTGTAAAACAAGCTGCTTTATATTCCTTCAAAACTTAGCCTGAAGGCTTCTCTCCATAGCTTCCACTAGGATAGCTTTCATAAAGGTTATCTTTAACCTAATCACCATATGGGTTGTTTGGAGTGGTGCAAGGTGCCCTCTTTAAGTAGTGGACAGCATATACCAGGCCAACTTCTCACAACATGGTCTCTGAAAAGCTCCTTTCCCCCTTTGATGCCTTCTCTCCAGAGCAGCTTGGTGCCTGGTACCAGGTGAAATCTGCTGTTGGATTAACCCGTAGATCCACTTATCTTCTCTTCTTGGAGAGGAGGCCTTTGAATGCTTATCATGAAGGGCTAGGCCTCTGATGCTGCTGCTTGGTAAGGAAGGTCATGAATCCAGCCTGGCAGGGTCAGCCCCAGCCAGGCTCTGATTATGAGCTGACTCAGAAAAATATGACATTTCTGGATGACCAAAAAGCAGTACAGATATGACTTTGGACTCTGCAGAACACTTCTTCTCATCTAAGTTACAGTGGACTTTAGTGCGTGTCTGGAATTTGTAGGCCGAGGTAGGTGAAACTATCCCAAATGGTCCCCATCCTCATAGTGGAATACTAATGTGGTCTTTCAGTGAACACAGTAAAACACACTGACGTTCGCGTACATGTTTCTTCCCACTGTATAAAGCCTATTCCATGTCACCATCCAGCTCTGCAGAAGTCCTGCCACACCATTCAATTTGTAGCTGCTCTTGGGCTGCGCACGCCAGGAATCTCCCCTGCGCAGCCCTTACATTTGTGCACACTCATGTACACATGTGTCTGCATGTAACCAGCCCGGTGCCCCTTACTCTGGCGGCAACGTAGCAGCCTACTCGCGCCAGGGGGACCCTAGTAAAATACACATGCAGTCCCTTTTATCATGAGTTCACTGTGGGTGAGTTGTAACTTATGAGGCTCTCCCACAGTAAAAGCTCAACAAATAGGTGTTCAAAAAGCGAAAAATCCAGGCAGCTCAGAGAGTCAGAACCACCTTCTAACACTACCCAACACAGAAACTCTTCAGTAAAACATGCAATGGTTGTTCGGTACAGTGACCTGTGTTTTGAATATGAAGAAAACATTGATCCAAACATGGCTAAGATACATTAGGAATCTTTTGTGAGAGTCAGTGCACTCTCCTTGTTTTTCAATAGTTATTCTTAGGTGTGCATGTTAATCAGTGTTCTAATGCGGTATCACCTTCTCATCATAGGTCTGTTAACACATAATGGGTCCGCACTTTTCTTTTCCTTGGACAGTGTCCCCCAGCACTACTTTTTGTTCCTAAATGGTTTCTCTCTGCGTTTAGCTGTGTTTTTGTTGAATTACTCCTCAAATTTGTAGTATCTTGTTTTCATTTTTACATAACGAGAAAAAATCCACAATGTTCCAGAACTGTCTTTTCATAAAATCTCACATTTATTCATATTCCTAATGATTTGTTTGTAATAAGCTTATGGAATATTTCCTTAATAATAAGCTTTATATCAATCCTCAGTTCATTTCGGACCTTGATTGGTCCTTCATCAGAGCATTATTCTCAGAAAAAAATCAAACAAAGGGAATTTAAGGAATTTTAAAAAGCAAATTCAAAACATAGTGCTGTGAGATACACTGTCCAAGGAAATGAACAGTGCGGACCCATTATAAGTTACATTGGGAGCATCTTAATCTGTTGAATGAGGAGAATGCAAGGTATTTTGCCTTCCTCATGCGGATGATACAAGCCATATCACAAAGGTGCCTGTGTCAATAAACAGGGGGGAAAAGCGTATATATCTCATAATGGGTCATATTAGCAAGGGCATTTACGCCGCTTTAGCGGCATTTTCTGACGCTAAAGCGGTGATATTATTATCGCCCAATAAACAAACTGTCGCTAACAGCTGTTAGCGACAGCTTTCCATTGACAGCGACCGTTTCCCTTGCCACTTTGCATGTCATCGATATTTCTCGCTAATGACATGCAAAGTAGGCGTGCCCCACGAAAACAACAGGAATTCACTCGCAAACACACCTACCTCCTATCAGCAATGCAGCCCTGGGACCCGGTTAGGCGACGATGAAAGTCGCGCTAACCGCGGTTATCACAGGTTTTTTACACCTGTTCAAAACCTGGGTGGATCTCGGAGATGGAATCCAGTGATAGCCCGCGATGAAAAAATACTCGCAAAGCGTTGCTAATATGCCCGTCAATTGGGGCACAACATCAACGTGTAAGGCCCATCCCTCCCACAAACCCTACCAACAACTAACTGACCCACCCACAAGCATACCTATCCGAGTCCTTCACCCCAACCACAAAATCCAGTGATCCAGTGTTGCCTAGTTGGCGATATAGGCAACTTCCCTATGGGTGAGAACAACCACCACCAAACCCAGGAATATTTAATCCAACCACTCACTGAGTGAGCTTAACACAAAAACGCAGTTTTTGTGTCAACCATCCCCAAACTTTGATGTATACATTTGTTTGCAAGTTTATAAATAAATATAATTTATTCCTTACTATTCGTTGGTGTGTCTTTATATGTGTTCCCAGCCATATACATTGGTTGTATGGAAAAAACGTTTTACTGTACTGTGCTACATACTCTGGAACGTTTGCAATTTTCCAATACTGCAACGCAGTTACATAAATCACTGGTGTGCCCTCACAGTCATGAAAGAGTAGCAATACATTCAAGTTAGAAGCTTAAAGAAATGCTTATATAATTAGTTGTGCAAGTAAATACACTTTTCTTTTTGTTCCATTTAAAAAGGACAGCCCTCAGGAATATATAAAAAGAAAAAATAGGGCCTTTGCACAGTGATAAACAAGGGAAAACACATAGGGAACAACAAGGGACACGTCTATTTACACATTTCAAATGGAAACAGAATTAAAGTTCAAAATGCCCAGCACAAAACGTACACAATAATAGTCCTAAAGTTCTAAAGTTCTAAAGTAAAGTTAGCTCTGAAAAGAAAAGTCCAACTCCAATAGAAATCCAAAGTCAGTCCCCCAATTCTGATGGTGTATCAGAGAAGGTGCTCTGGGTTGGGGCAAAGGTTCCTGGCTAACTTCGGGCACTGATTTCATCAAGCAGAGCCAACGCCTCCTCGGATGTGGACAGTTGGCCTTCCAGGGTTACCGGATACACTGGGGTGGATTTTGAAATAACTGGGGCAGACATGCTGAGAGACCCTACATCAGAGTGTGGGGAGGGGTAAATTTGATGACAGTACTATCTGCCACCCATCAATGAGGATCATAAGGCCACAGAGGTCTCAGTGCTGGTCAGCTTACTCCTCTCGGGTTGCATTCAAATTCCCAATCATCTCTTCCCCAGCCAAAGAGCACCTGCTCACCACCACTCACAAGCCTAACAAGGCCTCCTGTATAGCAGCCGCAGTTACATATTCTGGGACTTTCAGGGGCAACATGTGTGCGTTCTGGGGTTTCTGGGGTGAATGTCTCCATGTGCCGCTGTTCTGACAGGTGGACAAATGTAAGAGGGGGAGTTATAGGAAAGGGTGCAACTAAAAGCACCCTTGCTGCGGGAGCTGTGAACTGACGTATAATGTGGCCTGGTCCTGAGACATCACTGATGTTTCATCTTCTTTACAAAAGGAGTCCCTGTGTTCTGGCTTGTGGTGTCCAGCTACCACCCCTTAGCTGGCTTCATGGCTTCTACCCAAAGTCTTTTTCGACTGAAAATGAGTGGCTGTCTGCACAGGTGTACACTCCTTGCCCATAGTAGTCTTCTCTTCATCCCTGGTGATGTGCAGTATTGCCTAGTGGCCAAAGTCTTTCTTGTTCTTTGCCCTGGGTACTGCATTGCCCTCTGAAAAGGGATGGTGACAAACGAAAGAAACGAAGAGTGCACATGTCCAATACTTCACGCACATTAAAGTGCTTATTTAATAAAAAGTCAACAATAAACGAGACTAAGGTGCTGATTCCGATCCATTAAAAAAAATTACCGTACGACTCGTATCCGTATTTTTTTACGTACGAATCGTACAAGTCCCGTACAACCGGTGAAATACGATTCGTACGTGAAAAATACATACGAATCGCTCCGGGAAAAGTCTATGAGACGTACCCGGACAGTTTTACATACAAATTGTAAAACTGAAGTCCGAGCGTGCAAGTACGATCCGTACCGCCCTTCTGAAAACACAAGCGCATGGAAAAGGCCCCGTACGGAGTGAACGCCGTACCACTCGTATCCGGGTAAACTTGTGCCCGGGATACGAATCGTACAGCCTGCCCCTCCCCCCGCATATGTCAGCACCGTACCCCCCCATGTCCGCACTCTACCCCAGCCCCATACGTGTACGCGCCGTACCCCACCACCGTACCCCAGCCCCGTACATGTACTCACCGTACCCCACCACCGTACCCCAGCCCCGTACTTGTACGCACCGTACCCCACCACCGTACCCCAGCCCCGTACTTGGACGCACCGTACCCCAGCGCCATACCCCAGGCCCGTACTTGGACGCACGGTACCCCAGCACCGTACCCCAACACTGTACCCCAGCCCCATACTTGGACGCACCATACCCCAGCCCTGTACATGTACGCACCGTACCCCAACACCGTACCACAGCCCCGTACATGTACGCACCATACCCCACCACCGTACCCCAGCCCTGTACTTGTACGCACAGTACCCCAGCCCCGTACTTGGATGCACCGTACCCCAGCACCGTACTTGTACGCACCATACCCCAACACCGTACCCCAGCCCCGTACTTGGACGCACCGTACCCCAGCCCCGTACTTGTAGGCACCGTACTCCACCACCGTACCCCAGCCCCGTACTTGGACGCACCGAACCCCAGCACCGTACCTGTACACACCGTACCCCAGCCCCATACTTGGACGCACCGTACCCCACCATCGTACCCCAGCATCGCGTATGTACGAACCGTACAACAACATTGCATATGTGAGCACTGTACAACAACATCGCGTATGTACGCACCTTACATATGCTAAAACGACTCGTACAGAACCAGGACACTGTAAAACAGCACAAGGAGGGTCAATTTGACTCGCACAACACCACAAAACACGTCTACAGTAGAAAAAACATCTAAATGACTGACCTGGCACATCCAAACAGGCAAAGAGAGGCCCAAACTCACAACCACCTCTTATAACACACCCACCAAAATTTCAAACCCAGCCACACCCACAAATGGACCAATAAAAAGGGCTCACACTCATAAACCATAAGCCTTTGCAACAGACCCACTGCTGACAGACACCACCCACAAACCACTGCACCCATACACCTTAACGTACACACCTTCACACAACCTCCTTCACACAGACCCCCTCTTCACATTCAGACCCACACCGTCACATTCACACCCACAACCATCCACACCCTCACCCCACACCATGCCCACAGACAAGAATCCAAAGTTCACAAGGGAGGAGCTGGACATCCTTGTCAACGAAGTCATCAGAGTCGAGCCACAGCTCTTTGGAACATTGGTCAGACAGACCAGAATAGCCGAAAAATCACGCCTGTGGCAGAGGATCGTCGATAGGGTGAATGCTGTTGCGCCCATCAGAAGGACCAGGAATGAATGCCAAGCCAGGTGGTACGATCTGCGGAGGGCAGTCAAGCGCAAAATGAACGAGGACTACGCCCAGAGCAACATCACTGGAGGTGGGCTGCCCCGTAGACCGGTACATTACCATCCCTGGGAGGAGAAGGTGATGGCCCTGCTTCCGCCGGTGGGAGTACACGGAGTCGAAGGAGTTGCAGAGCCTGGTGAGACACAAACAACTTACGTAACATAGGGGTAATGGCATCCACACCCCAACTACACCAAATGCACACAACTACCCCCAAGCCCTCACCGGACACCACCACACTCAAAAACAACACTCATACCACTAACATGTGTATGCCCCATCCACAAGGCAAGGCCATGCCATGTCCCAGGCTACACGAAGCACAAACCCAAGACTGGATGTCCGGGATTCTGGGAGGCTGGGGCTCACAAAACACATTGTTCAACTCTGAATCAGACACCATTGCCCACAGCCCATATGGCCCGATGCACCATGCTCAATGCACAGGCACTGACAAAGTACTGACAAGCTAGCTGACACTTGGCCCTGCTGTAGGCAGCACAAGGCCCTCCTGTGACCACTGTAAATTCAAACACCAACACCACAAGCTCAGATATCTAGGACAGGAACTCATACTCATTGGCATGGCAGCATTCACCATGAGGGGACCTGGGAGACCCACATCTAAATCACACTACAACCACCAGCAGGCCCTGTCACACACACCCCTTACACAAGCACACACTCCCGGGACAGGCAATGGATTTACCCACTCTCACAATGGACATGTGACACAACAAGATCAATCCATAGCCAAAGAAGCATCACAGCCAAAAGTCTACATGCCAAACACTCATGAGAACATATCAATCTGTCCCCTGCAACATACCCATCCACAAGTGAACATTGAGAGGAATGCTAGGCACATCCAACTACCTGGAGGAACTGTGCCAACTTGAATATGTATGAAACAAGGATGTCGCATGAAACAGCATTAGCATTGTCTCTCTCTCACACACAGGGCAATGTCATGGATCTCCCCCCAACAATGGGGGGAAGAATCACAGTCCCAGGCTCGGCAGGAAGCTGATCCCACTGGCAGCGACGACTCTCAACACTCTGTGGATGACCCAAACCCACCTGGACCCTCTGGTGCCCAAGCCCCTGCAGCACCTGCTTCAGGTACATTTGTGCCAACCACCACCCCCATTCCTGCCACATCCCAGGAGTCACCCAGGAGCCCTGCCTGCACTGAACAACTGAGCCAGTCTGACCTGGAGGGATAAAGTTCTTCGGGCACCCAGGAGGAGGCAGACAACCCCGCAAATGCCATCCCTCAGGGGTCCCGTAGACCCGATGTGCCCACAACGGCAGGCCAGGCTCGTGTGGGCAGGGGTGGTGGGAGTGGAGGCAGGCGGAGGCGAGAGCCTGACCAGCCAGCTGAAGGGACCGGTATGTCACACATACACCACATCCTGGACACATACCGGCATGACACCAGGGCCATCAGCCAGGTAGTGGAGACCCTCACAGAGATTAAGAACCAGCAGGCCGAGCAACACGCCAGTTAACAACAACACCAAGGACGGATGGAGGCAAGACTGGCTGAGCTCCTGGCGGTGTAAACGGACATAAGCCGCTCACTCCGTCGGATCGCCGACAACATGGGCAACCCTCCCTGTGCCACCAGGCGAAGACCACCACCAGGGAGGAGGAGGAGGATTCGTCCGATGGAGCGTCCCAAGCATCGTCAAGGCCTGCATCTGAGGGTCCCCCGAGGAAGGTGGGTCATCCACGGAAAAGACCGTGAGAGGCAGTGGACCATCCACATCTCCCAGGTCACCTGGCCTGGCACCTGGCCCTCATGCGCAACAGCAGCACCTCATTCAATGACATTCTCTGCCACATTGACTTGCTGGTCACAGTCTGACCAATGATGCCAAACACTGTGGGCTGGACTCTGATGACTTCAAATGACAAGGATCCCATCTCCCCCTGTGAACTTTGGATTCTATGCACACTGTATAGCAACTAATTTTCAACACTAAACACGCCCCCACCTAGAATAAAAGTAAATTTCTTTCATTAGATGTTGCAGTCATTTTGCATGAGTACACAACCTACGTGTGGGGAAATGTCAAATTATGCCTGAGTGTTGAACTAACTCCAGCCATCCATACCTTGGGATCTGAGTCTGGTACAGGACACACATGGGTCACAATGTATCATCCAATACAGACATGGCGCACAATACTCACCCGTGATGGCCTCAAGCTGTTGAGGGGGGGCTTGCAATACTGTGCGGACAGACCAATTTTGAAGAGTATCATTAAGGCGTAGAGGTCATCGCTCATGTGGATGTTCCTGGGGAGGGAGTACCAGGTATGTTTGGCCAGGTGTGAGAACTATGTCCTGCATGCTGGAGTACGGTGGATGTGAAGAATGGTGGCCAGGGCAAGGTTGGATGCACCGAGTTGGCCCAATGGGGTCTCAGATGACAGACGTCCAATGTTTGTTTGGGGTCTGGGGTTGTGGACTGCCTCCTGAGTGTGGTTGAGGAGTCTGAAGGTCATCCTGCAGCCGACAGTGATCCATTGCAGCTATCTCAGGTGGACGGTGATGTGGATGGGGTACGGGATGTTGAAGCTGAGGTGTGCAGATGCACCCTGGATGTGGACAAGTTTCCCGTGAGTTTGTATGTACTTGCTCCGTAGAGGGTGGGGCAGTAGTTGACACGGCTGGTGTCGTGGACCTGGGGGATGGTCTGTCTTTCCTTGGAGTGGATCTATCTGTGGATCATGTGCATCATGCAGAGGGTGTTGCAGCATGAGTTACAGATGCTGGTGATTTGCATGGCAAATGTGAGTGACAAATCCATGATGCACACCATCTTGTGTGCGTGGCCACTGGGTGCTTGTGTAGGGCCCCTGCGGGTGGGACACAAGGAGTTGAGCCAGCTGTAAGGGGACAATCCTCAGATGATTACCTCAGTCCTGTACAAGTCCAGCCTCAGGTGGCTGATGTTCAGCCATTCATCCACGGACCTCATGCCTTCTTGAATGTTGGAACTGGCAATGGCTGCGTCTTTGGTGAGGGTGAGGAGCACCTGGCTGTCAATGGCATACGACATGATGATGAGGTTGTGTGCGCATGTGATGGTGGAGAGGGGGGTCTGGACACATTGAAGATTGACACACTGAGAGATGATTCCTGGGCCATGTGCCAGATGACGCCACTATACTATATGCTGAAGGCTTGAGTCCCACTCCCATGGCCTTGCTGGTGTGGAGTAGGAGGGACATGACCTGGTTGGTGTGACAGGGCCTGGAAGGCGGGGCAGCGCTGTGTAGGCAGTTGGAGTTGCACACTCAGAATGCAAAGGTGTCGTGTGTGCGCTTAGGGTATGCCTGAGAGCAGGTGGTTGATTTTCGGATGGACATTGCTTGGAGGGTTGCCGCAACATCAGACTGTAGTGTGATGTGGGTCATGCAAGGACATGAGGGTCGTGCAATGTGCACGTTGCATGTGCTGACGGTCCTGCCTTTGGCACCGCGTGGCCGCAACAGTGGCACAGACAAGATGATGACAGCGAAATGAATGGGTGGAGTGAGGCAGGGAGGAGCATCTTTGAGGCGTGTGTGTTGCAGAATCCCGCTACTTTGTGGGCCCTTGCTGCAGGGGCCGCAGCAGCAGGCGGCATGTCCTGGAAACTATGCCAAAAGTAGCACACAAAGACAAGTATGTCAGAAAGGACAACTGCAACAGGCGTATGTAAAGGAAGGAGTGTCTGGTTACCCATGGCACACCCAGAGAAAATGGATGCACAATCACCAAAGATGACTGACACAGGATCAGGAAACAGAAGGTCGAGCTGCACACTGGAGACACACCCTCAGCAGACGTTGACGGCCCATTGTGGGGACCAACATGCCCAAATACATACACAACCATGGACTTCATGCATAGTAGAGATTCTAACCCATGAAGAACTGCATGCATGTTGCCAAACTACACATAGACTCATATGCACAATCTTTGACAACTATGCCAGAGATGCCGCATGCAAAGTGGCAAGAGACCTGCGTTGACAGAGATGAGGCACCTTGGAGGGTGAGGAACACCTTTATTACTCAGGTTCACACTAAGGGAAATGCTTCAATATGAACAGACTCACAGGTCATTTGGCTGAACATGTAGGACCTACACTGGACACCCCCTTCACAACACAGATGTTGTAAATCCAAATGGCTTGGCACACAAGTTAAGGGGATGAGCCAAACACCCCCTGCTGTACACGGAGAGGCTGCAATTCCCCATTGAGCCTCTTATGGGGATGTCCCATACTATGTCCACCCGTAGCATCCCGTATGTTTCTGAGGGAAGTTTTACACACATTGATGCCTTCATCAGAATCCACAAACCATTACAGATGACTGTCACAAAGGTTGACTATCAATTCATGGGAGTCATGCTACATGTCATGTGCCCCATGGTGAGTCGACATGTATGCATGGTAACCCAACATGCACAGGAGCAGTCCCCAAACATTCCAAACACGTAACACCCCCAAAATGCCTTGCTGCAATCCTCACCCAAAATGACTTTTCCCCATGTCCGTGCATGGAACGCTGATTCAGCACACTTTGCAATACTCATGAGGAATAGCAGGAGGCCATCGATGACACGACCAGACAACATGCGCAAGAACCTGTGGATGAGAGACACACAAGAAGTCAGCTAAAAGATTGTTATCCGCATACATGGTCATTTACTCTACAGGAATAATGTTGTCACCATGCGAATTGAAAATTTAGTGTCTCAGCTAAAATGTGTGGAATGACATCATCACTCGAGTGACACATCAGAGCACACATCTAAGTCACTTAGCATACAGTCAGCTGGACACACACATTGCAACACATCCACACAAGGCTCCAAGCGTGTACACTCAGACCCAGTGACTCACCATTATGAGAAGAAGTTGCGTATGAGCTGACTCCAGATATCCTCCTCCTCCTCCTCCTCACTTGCCTCGTGACCAAGCCCTATATCCTCCATGGGTGGATGTTCCTGCTCATGCTGCTCCAGGATGAGTGGCACTGCCTTCTCCACTGCCATGTTGTGCAGCATGCAGCACACGAGGAAGATTTTGCAGACCTTTGCTGGTGCATATGGGAGGGACCCGCCTGTCTTGTGAAGGCACCGGAATCGGCTCTTCAGGAGGCCAAACGTCCTCTCAATCACTCGCCTGGTCTGCCCGTGTGCATTGTTGTAACGGTGATCTGCAGCTGATCTTGGGTTGCGGAGAGGCGTCATCAGCCATGGCATGTTGGGGTAGCCAGAGTCCCCTACATGGAAACATCATGTAAAGAAGTGGGTCAGGAGATGCCGTAAGATACAAAGATACTGCAAAACACAGGACAAACAGAGTATACCCACCAACAAGACATGCTCGTTCGTTGTGCAGCCACAGCATCATTTGTGGCACCCTGCTACGCCTCATGATGTAGGCATCGTGTGCTGACCCTGGAAAACGTGCACAGACATGGGAAATCAGCATGTTAGCAAGACACACCACAAGGGCATTTATAGAGTGGTAATATTTACAGTTGCGATAGGCAACCTCCTGTGCCTGTGGTGGTACCAAAGCCACATGTGTCCCATCAATGGACCCAATGACATGGGGCATCCCTCTCAGGGAATAGAAATCACCCTTGACACCTGTCAACTCCTCAGGAGTCGGAAAATGGATGAATTCATCCAGGTGCTCTAACATGGCTGCTAAAACATCATGCAGGACATGGCTGAACATCGTCTGTGACATGCCAACATCAGCTATGGTGAATTGAAACGTACCTGTGGCAAACAAATTTAGGGCTGCCATCACCTTCATCTTGGGGGTCAGCGCAGTAGGATACCTGTGTCGTGGTTGGAGGTGTGGTGCCAGCTTGGCGGTCAAGTCCTCAATCAACTGTTGGGTGAATCAGTAACATCGTATGCAGTCACGTTCCCTCATGGCACCCAAGTCTGGCATTGGTCTGGGGACAGGCGGTGCCCTGCAGAAAATTGGAATGAATAACGAAGAATGAGAACATAACAACATCAATGTCAATGAACTGAGCACATGCTCAACTGCTAATACACATCTGGTAAATACAGAGTCTGGTCTGTGCAATACATCCAGGACATGTATGCCAGCCAGGTGATACTCCTACAAAAAGCCAGCTACACCCGTTGATTGTCAAGTCTACATAACATGCCCTGAAACGAGCTGTGGGCTAGTGTCAGTGAACAGCCAGAGACATCACAAGAGTGACATACATCCACATATCTGCATTTGAAGGATGTCATCACATACAGACAGCTGACGGCAAGCTAGACGCACAGATCACATGGAATGTCAAATGTACAGATCACACACATTACGATGAAGGGGTACACGGGAAAACAGAAAACACAGACATTGAGACGACGCAGATATGTCCTCATGTCAAAATATCATGATCGATGCATACAGACACACGTTATGTGGAAATCCACATGTGGCATGGTGTGCGTAGATGTGTGTCATGCCCACCTACACACAGACACATGTTGGATGCAGCAACAGCAGATGCAGTTGACGGAACACCAACAGCAAGCTCATGGGAACACATGACACACACATGACATAGTCACATCGGTGCACGCTGTTCGTTAAATGTCAGTTGTTAGTGTCCCTGTCCCTGGCATCAGGGGACAGTTGCGGGTGGTGGTGACTGTGCCATACCAGTGATGCTGTGCTTGACACGTTTGTACTACATGCACACATGTGCAAAGTGTGAAGGGGAAGTGTGCCACATAGTGCCCCATCACACATGACATGTGTACACAGGTCATCACACATCAATTGTGCAAATACATGAGGAGACATGTGTAATATTACTGCCTGACACACCTAGGCCCTGCACATGTAGGACAGCAATGACAATGACTTGATGTACATCCTTGTGCGAGTCTGAGACCTCCATTCCTTTCGTGTGCGCATCCTATCAACAGTGTAAGCGTGTGAAATGCACCGTACACATGCTCTGAGGGCGTGTATACGGTCCGTATCACTATAGTAGTGGTGCCGTAGGAGCACGTGTGGTACAGACCGTACACACGTACGTGTACTACCAGTGCCTACACGTACGTGTAGGCACTGGTAGTACACGTACGTGAAGGCACTGGTAGTACACGTACGTGTAGGCACTGGTAGTACACGTACGGGTACGTGTACTACCAGTGCGTACCCGTATGTGTAGGCACTGGTAGTACACGTACGTGTAGGCACTGGTAGTACACGCACGGGTACGTGTACTACCAGTGCGTACACGTACGTGTCAAATGCACTGTGCAACTGGTACCGTAGGGGTACGTGTGAAACGCACCGTACCTGTGTGTGGATTTGAAAATTACGTAGGGGACACATAAGGGACAAGTATTAGGCACTAAATGCATGCTGTTTGTCATGGATACAGAGTTTCCAGTTCAAATTTTTCCATCAGGTGTCCTGGAAAAATCAGTTGGCCACAAAATACAATGTTCCAAAGTGGTTGTTGACTTGACATGATGCTCAAAATTTGAACGATGCAAATGCTGTCACTGGTGTATGTGGAAAGGGATTGGAGTAAACGTAAGATGCGAATGAATCTGACCAATCACTATGTACTCCTCCAAATGAATGCCCCTCAGCAAGACAGATATAAGTCAGCCAGAACCCATGAGAGGGCACTTGCCTGCACAACTTTCCTGTTGACAAAACTGCTGCTGTCTGTGCTTCCTCTGGCACCATGTCAAGGTCTGTGGAGAGGGCCCAGCCATTCACCCAGTAGGAGAATGAGGCATTGCTGGATGTCATCCTCCCACAATACACCAGCCTGTATGGGAGACCAGGGGAGCAGATGAGTGCTGACTCCACTACCTTTGACTGTGCAACTTTTTTGTGACTGTCACTTCTGGCATTGTGTCCAGGTGTGACAGACATGCAATTTTGTTTAGAGTGTGTCCCAGGGGGGGGGGGGGAATGGCTTATGTCTCCCATGCAGAGCATGATGTAGTTCATGTGTGCACTCCTCACTTGCATTGTGCTTACTGTGACATTCACTGCATAGTGCATGACACATTCAGCCTGGCTAATCCTATGTGGCATTTTTTGTCTATAGTCCTGAGGTGATTCAGTGGTCCCCCCGGTCTGACAGGTGACTGTACCCACAGATGTGTGTGAGTTGAGTGGAGCTGTGGTGAGAGTGTCCAAGTGATGTGTACGCCCCCTGGACATTGATGTGTGTGAATGTTCCTTGTCATGTGGGTGAGTGTCTATGTGAAGTGTTGCACCACAGTTGCATGGAGGAGGCAACAGCTCTACCCATCTGATGTGAGAAGTAAGCCGTGCTGTGTGTCTGACTTGCTGAGCTAGCCCCACACCTGTGACACCCCACAGGCAAGTGGCACATGTGCAGAGTGAGGTTTGTATCCGCTGTTGCCAATGGCAGGTGATTGATTGTGCCTGTGTGTGTCTGTGTACTCTGCTGAGGTTGCGTCAGTGGCCTGGGGCATGTAACTGCTTAGAGGTGCTGTCCATCAGCCTGGTGTTGCTTGTGATGCACAGTGTGCCATGATCATGGAGTGTGTCACACCCCTCATGCCACCTGTGTACTTTCAATGCCATGTAGTGCATTTGGGCTTCCACAGAGGCCAATGGCCATATGACAAAGATGCTATTCCTTGGCAGCATCCTATGCCCTGTTCAACATATCAAAGATGTTCAAATGTGTGTCTCTCTGACATGGAGCAGGTGTAGTGATGTTGTCTCACTTTGTCATCCTCACAGGTAACTGCCTACGAGAAGGGGGAGATCTGGAAGTGGGCCGTCAGGGCTGTGAGATCGGTGGAGGGTTGCAGTCGGCGCCTAGCCCAAGTCTGAAAACGGTGGCAGGACATCCGGTGCTGGACCCGGAGGATCACCCGCGTCCAGCTGGGGGACTCACCTCCACACCCCCACGGCGGGCGCCGACGCCTAACCCATCAGATGAGGCGTCTCCTGGCGGTGGTCTTCCCTGACATGGATAGGCAGTTACAGGAGAGACAGCAGTAAGGAGGGGGTAGGTACATGTGTGTTTGTTGTGTGTCACCAGCTTTTGGAAGTGCTCAGTCGCCTGGATACACTGGCAGGGTTTATATTAGGCCTGGGCGAAAATTTCGTTCCGTTCGCGGAAATTTCGATAATTTGACATTTTCGCGTTCCGCGAAGAGCGCGAAAATGTCAAAATTTCCGCATTCCGCAGCTTAGCGATAATTTGGTTCTTGCTCGCGCTGTAAAATAATACATTCTCGCGCGCGCGCGATCGCCTTACCTGAATCCCTGCGTTCGCCGACAAGTTTTCTTGATCCGGTCGCGTTCTCCATGAGATGTTGTATTGTTTTTAGCCATTTGCGCTGTCTCGCGAAAGTTCGCGCCCGCAGTGACGTCATGCGTCGCGCGATCACGTCTTTCTTCTCGCGATCATGCACCGCGAGACAACTGAAAACAAGATGGCCGCGCCTGCGAGCAACCACATGGGTAAGTTGGCGAGCCGCAACCATGCAGAAAATCTCGCAAACATGCGGGAAAAAAACTTCCGCATCTTCGCGATATTTCCGCGTGTTTGCGATCATTTTTAAAATTTTCGCGATAATTTGCGAAAGTGGATTTCGCAAATTCCGCCCACACCTAGTTTATATGTGCAATGCATATCCTGTTCCCCCAAGTCAACCGGTGCTGTTCATCCTCCCTTCCCCTCCTTGACATGTGTTCCCTGGTCTGTGTGTGGTACTGAAAATTCTGGACCCGTGTTATAAACATTGTCGCATCATGACGATTTTGGTATCAGCAGACCGAGAATGATTAGAATACTATACACAAGTATTTTCGTCATATTCGAGTGACGAAATCAACCTGAAATCAGAGTTTCCGTCCTGAACCCTCGGTTTCCATTGAACGGCAGCCATTTTGTGATTGCCCTCACATAGGCCAATGACTAGGCCAAAAACGAGTCTGAAGGACACATGCACCTTCGCTGACTCCTCTGTGACCTGGGCAAGCTGACTCCACTGCCTGAAGCCAAACCTGTTCGGCCAGTTCCTTTCCCAGTGGCCGAACGAGATTAGTATCAAGGCACAACATATCATAAAACCTTTCATCACACAGTAACCATGCCTAATCTTACACACACCTGCCCCTGTTTCTTACTTTATGACTTGCTTTACGAGGAGGAGGTGCCCGTTTTTATTGGGGGTCCGTCATTATCTGATGAAAGTACCAAGCCGTGCCGGGTAATTGATCGAGGGCTGGACAAACTGAAATATGGGCTTGTCATCATGACTTTGCTTTTTCTTTGTAGTGAAAATATGTGAATGGTCAACTGTAAAATAAGGAATGTTTGCCTAAAGCATAATATTTTGTATAAAAGAGAAGGCTGGCTTTGTAAGTTTGAGCAGTCTCCTGAGAATATACACCGTGTTGTACTTCTAGGATACCTGTTACTGGTTGCAGCCAATAAATACGATCTTTGACTTCACCGAGAAGACTCTGTGTTTCTGTAGTCTGAAACAGGAAGAACTCGAAGTCTTTGGGTGTGTTCCCTGGCACCGCTGGGTTCTGAAAAACCCAGTACTTCAGTTGGCGCCCAACGTAGGGAGATTTCGGCGGTACCGGTCCAAGCCAGAGGTTCGTGAGGAGCTTTGTGTGAAAATTCTGGAGGAAGGCCGCCATTTCACCGACCCCTGTATGTCGACGTGGTCCGAAAGTCTTTGCTGCGAGGTTCCCCGCTTCCCGACGGCTACGAAGGACTGCTGCCCTGACTATCGCCCTGTTTTGGACCCTTGATGATTGGTAGAGCGAAACGATAGACGAGTCTTCTGGTGACGTCATCGATACCTCAGTTAAGTATAAGTGGAGCGTCTCCCAGTCCTTAGTTTGGTTCTTAGTTTGGTATCCCCTTGGGATCTTTGATTTGGAACTTGCAAGTACCAAAGCCGAGGGACTCGTGTATTCACGAGACTATCGTATTCGATAATCCTTTGAAGTTTGAAGCTAGACTAGAGAGCGAAGATGCCTGGTCTTAGCAGACTTGGAAATATGTTTTGTCTTGGTTGTAATAGGGATTCCCGATTGGAGGACTTGTGTCCGGTTCCTCCGATTGGAACTCCAACTTATGAACTATATGTGAAACATGGCGTAGGCCCTATCACATATAATGAAGTATGGATCCGATACACCAGGAAAGATGGTGTTTTAAAATGGCCCCAATATGGTAGTTTTGACACAGAGATTCTGGATAATCTGGAGGTTAAACTTTTTAAGAAGAAAGCCCGGCCGGCGATGTTTGACTCTTTCCGCCTATGGCGTAAGGAAGCCAAACAGAAGGAAATTAAATTAGCAAAGAGAAGTAAGAGAGAAAAGGGTATCTCGGTAATGCAAGCTGCTATGCAGTTTAAAGATAATGAAGAAGAACAGATGAGTGAGCAGTTGCACAGGCAACGTAAAATGGTGATCGATAAATGTTATCCAGTTTTGCCGCTTCTTCAGCAAGATGCAGCAAAAGAAATTGAGAAAGATCCTTTAATGTCACACTTGTTGAGTTTGCCACCCCCTTATGCGCAGAGTGCTACAGCACCTTCGCAACCTTTAGTTGTGCAACCTCCGGTTATTGTGCCTCAGGTTCTTCCACAGCCGCCAGCTCCTCTTCAGTTGGCTCCTACTCCTATGGCGCAGCCCCCTCAAGGGCCGCCGACTTTGCTACCTGCTTCATCTGTACTTCCTACGACTTTGTCTACTACATCGACTGCCTCTTCTAGTGTTCTTCCTGATACTGCCTCTGCGTCTGCATCTGCGTCTGCCTTGCCTCCCTCTGTTTTTCCTCCTGTTCTCTTGTCAACTTCTCCTTCTATCCGACAGAGAATGACTGATACTGTTGCTAGCATTATATTTCCTCTCTTTGGGTCAGCTGGTGTGACCCCTGATTCGGAACGTAAGCAGTCGCGTAGTCAACTGCCTGATTCTCGAGAGAGAGAAGTGTTTGACCACATGGCGCGTAAATGGGTTACTTTCCCTTTTAAATATGATGTAGAGTCTGTTATGGATGTCTTCCGTCAATGGGAAGCACCAAAACAAAGATACGTTTTTGAGAAAATGTGTGCTTTCCTTTGTGAGGAATTGGAGGATAATGAGTTAGAAACAAATCCGCCTGAGTTGTACCGTGTACGGTTTGAGTTTTCAAAGGGCACGATTGTGGGTTCCGATGTTGAGAAAGCAGTTGCAACGTTGTTGTCCTTTAGTAATAAGGATCTTTCCCAGTCACTGTTTGAACATGACTCCTCAGTTAGGAAAAAAGTGCGACAGTACCCAATGAGAGAAGTCCCTCCGGTATTGAAGGACGCCGTTGCGGCTGATGCCGTTAATAACATTGTTGCTGCTCCTGCTCATTTTCAGCGTGTTTGGGTACATGTTCCTTGGAAGCGAGCCGAAGTTTTAGCCCTTAAGCAGACTTTGCCTGCCCCCCGGAAAAACCCTGCAAGGTATTATAAGGAATTATCACAGACTGCAGACTCATGCATTATGAATTTAGCCGACATAGACATGTTATTTGGTGGGAATGTTGTTCCACAGCCTTTGTGGGGATTGATTCGCCATGCAGATCACGGGCAAGAATTAGGTGACACATGGGCTAATATTAGTACTGCAAATGATAGACAAGTTGGTGGTGCCAAACCTGAGCCTTTGGTAGCAGAACTTCCTGCTAGGATCATTACTTACATGAAGACTTTAATGCCTGCGATGCGTGTGAATTGGGATAAATTGTCTGCGTGTAAGCAGAAGAAAGATGAAACAGTGTCTGATTTCTTCACTAGGTTTGAAGAAACGTTTATCGACCACAGTGGTCAAGATATGAGTACAGAAGGTGGTCAACGGTTGTTCGTTGACAAATTTGTGCACAATTTGCTTCCCGAGCTGTGTAAGAAATTGAAAGATTCAGAGAGTTCTTGGGCCGTTTCCTCTTCAGCACAAATATTGGCTACTGCACAGTACTATGAAAATAGGGATAAAAATGAGAAGGATAGAGCAGAAGAGAAAACTAAAGAATTGAAGACGAAGGTTCTTTTACAACAGGCGTATCCGCCACGTAGTGGTCAGAGTAACTATCAGCAACCTCAACAGTTTCAGAGAAACTCGCAAAGGTTCGAGTATACTCAACCACGTGCTCCTGTAGGTCCCAATCAGTGTTCATATTGTAAAGAAGAGGGTCATTTCAAGTATAGTTGTCCTATTTTGTTACAGCGTACGAATGGTGCTTCTGGCGCAAGAGGTCGAGGTGTTCAACAAGCTCCTAGAGGTAGAGGACGTGGAAGTGTCCCCCAGAACGCACGTTCCTTGCCGTCTCAGAATTCAATGAATAGTTTTGACCAGCAAAATAACGCATCTGGTAGGACGGCTCAGTACTATGCTAACGACTACTATGCAGAACATGAGAATATGGAAGGTAATGATTGCTAGGACAGCCATAGACAAAGAGAGGGAGTTGTTTCAATTCCAGTAGATCAGAGTGGACCATATGTTAAGGTGATTACATCAGGTGTGTCAGAGCCTTTTCTCTTGGATACTGGTGCTACAAAGAGTTCTATTATGCACTCAAAACTCCCTGGCGCACCTTTGTCTGGCGAGATGAATGTTTCAGTAGGTTTCTCTGGCGCCCCGGTTAGGAACCCGATTTCTAGTCCTATGTCCCTTTATGTTGGACCTTGTGAATTGGAAGCACCCCTTATTCTGACGACAGGTTGTGGTGAAAACTTGTTAGGATTGGATTTGTTGAAAAGATTGTATGCAACATTATATTGTTCTCCTTCGGGAGTACAACTTACACTGGGTAGGAAAGTGATCTCTCCAATGTATTTGTCGAAGGATAAACTTCCGACAGAATTGTCGTTTCTTCCTGATATTCTTTGGGCTACTGGTCCTAATATTGTGGGTCTTTTGGAAATACCGCCATATGTTGTGACATTGAAAGCTAATGTTAAATTGCCACGCATTCCCCAATACAAGATCTCTAGTGAAGGTGAAAAGGCGTTACTAGCAATCATCTATGATTTGATTGAAAAAGATGTAATTGAAGAGACAAGAGGCAACGTTTGTAATAGTCCTGTTCTGCCTGTTTTGAAACGTACTGACCCTTCCCAGCCACCTGTGTACAGGTTCGTGATTGATCTTAGAGAGGTCAACAAAATAGTTGTGCCACAGTTTCCAGTTGTTCCTGATATCACTGCCCTTTTGACTATGATTCCAGCTTCCGCCACCTGGTTCTCGGTGATTGACTTGAAGAATGCTTTCTTCAGCATCCCGATTGCCGAGGAGAGCAGGGATATTTTTGGCTTCAGTTTAGGAGGCCGAAGTTTCCGCTCCAAACGCGCTCCTCAAGGCTACTGTGAAAGTCCATCAATATATAGTCAGACTTTAAAAACACAGCTTGATGCAATTGTTTTACCTGATGGCGCTACCCTTATTCAGTATGTCGATGATTTGTTAATCGCTGCAGATACTGAGGAGATTTGTAAAGAAGCAACCTTGTTGTTGTTGTGTTATTTGTCTGTTTTACATCACAAAGTGTCTCTTTCAAAACTGCAATATTATCGACAAGAAGTGACCTACTTAGGTCATCTCTTATCTAAGGAGGGAAGGAAACTGACCCCAGAAAGAATTCAGGCAATTGCGAAATTGAGTGTGCCAAGGACACAGAGAGAAGTACGTGCTTTCTTGGGCATTACATCATACTGCAGGCAGTGGATACCGAATTTTTCTTTGCTGGCCAAACCTTTGGTAGCTTTGACCTGTAAAGATACGCCGAATCCCGTTCCATGGTCTGAAGATTGTCAGAAAAGTTTTTCCAAATTGCGTAATGCATTGTGTTCGGCTCCTGTGTTGGGTACCCCCGACTACAGTAAGCCCTTTACACTGTATGTCCATGAAAAAGAGGGTTGTGCATTGTCAGTGCTGACACAGTCTTTTGGAGACAAGCAGCGTCCATGCGCGTATTTTTCGTCGACTTTGGATCCGGTAGCTAAAGCATTGCCGAGTTGCTTGAGAGCCACAGCGGCAGCAGCTGTTTCTATTCGACAGTCTGCTGGGTTAGTGATGAATAATATGTTGATTGTGATGGTTCCACATGCAGTGGACACATTGTTGAGCAGGACCAAGACACAGCACTTAACTAGTGCTCGATTGTCAGGTTACGAGTTGACACTGTTAGCGAGTCATGTGCACATAAAGAGGTGCAATACGTTGAATCCAGCCACGTTATTGCCAATTTCAGTAGAGACAGATGATGTTGAACAGCATGATTGTTTTCTCAGGACAGAAGAAGAAACGAAAGGGAGAGTAGATCTTAAAGATACTCCTATTGTAAAGTGTGATGGTACCTTATGGGTTGATGGTTCATGCTTCAAGCTTCCGAATGGTGATACGACTGCAGCATATGCAGTCACGACTTTGCATATGATTGTTGAAGCTGCACGTATACCACATAATTCAGCTCAAGCAGCAGAGTTGATTGCACTTACGAGAGCGTGTGTGTTATCGAAAGGAATGAAGGTGACCATATATACTGACAGTCAGTATGCATTTGGTGTGGCTCATAGTTTTGGACGATTGTGGAAAGAACGTGGGTTCCTGACTTCGCATGGAGCTAAAATTCAGCATGGTCAGTTGGTGAATGAGCTTCTTGAGTCACTGACCTTGCCATTACAAGTTGCGATTGTGAAATGCAGTGCACACAAGAAGGTTACTGATGATGTTGGTCGTGGTAATGCATTTGCTGACGAAATCGTAAAAGAAACAGCAAAAGATGTGGTGAATCGAATGTATGTTGCAGGCCCTGCAAGATGGGTTGGTGACGTTGGAATGTGTGAAGATACGATAGAGAGTGTGAAGTCTCTTCAAGCTGAAGCTTCAGAGAAAGAGTTGAGTGTGTGGAGAGAAAGTACGGGTAAATTGGATGAAAATGGTTGTTGGGTTGACTTGTCAGAACATCAGCGATGGTTGTTACCCGATGCGTATGTGCTTGCAGTGGTGACAATGGCTCATGGAACGGCCCATATCAGTGTGAAAGGGATCTGTAAGTTGTTGGCTCCAGTATGGCAAAATGCTGGAATTCCTAAATGTGCAGAGAATGTGGTCAAGAATTGCATGGTGTGTCTGAAATACAATCCTGGTAGGGGAACCCCAACTCCAGCTGGTCATTTTGCGCCTCCAACGTATCCGTTTGAGGTTTTGCAGCTAGATTTCATCCACATGGAAAGGTGCAACAATTTGTAATAAGTACTCGTTGTTGTTTGTGCCTTTTCAAGATGGGTAGAAACATATCCCTTAACAGACAACACTGCCTTATCCACAGCTAAAGCCCTTGCCAAAGAATTCTTCCCTAAGTTTGGAATGCCGAGAATGGTCTGGAGTGATAATGGGAGTGAATTTGTGGGTCGAGTGATGAAGAAAGTATGTGAGGGGCTAGGTATCCAGCAAAAGTTTCACGCTGCAAATCACCCCCAATCAGCTGGACTAGTAGAGTGCTATAATGGCACGATAAAATTGAAGTTGGCAAAGATACAAGCGAGCTCTGGTCTTAAATGGCCTGACGCTCTGCCCTTAGCACTCCTATCAACAAGAATGACTGTGCATTCGCGAGTGGGACTTAGTCCCTATAAGATTGTGTTCGGCCGACCGGCCAACATATGGGGAGTGCCAAGGCCGACAAAATTCAGTGAGATCGAACACCCTGTACTGCTTGATTATTTGTATGAATTGACGGCTAAATTGCGTGTATTACACCAACAGGTTCACGATACTCTGCCTCAGGTCTCTGAAGCTCCAGGACATCTTATCGATCCTGGATCATGGGTGCTGGTCAAAAACTTCCAGCGGACAAGCAAAGACCAGCCCCGCTGGACCGGCCCCCATCTTGTCCTTCTCTCAACAAGATCAGCTGTTCGAGTGGAAGAGAAAAAGAACTGGATCCACGGCGTACACTGCAAGAGGGTCCCTTTGCCTCTACCGTATGACCGGTGGGTCCAGGAGGGGATCGCTGACTCTGAGACTGAGACCGTGCCTCGTTTTCTGCCTTTTAGCGATGCACGTGTAAAAGGAACACTTTCTGAACAGGAAAGTGACAATATTTTGCAAGAAGCTGTGCCACCGTCAATTCGATTGAACACTACAGAGCCTGAACTCTTGTTCCAGAACCAGACAGTTCCTGGGAAAAACCGTGACAATTTGAGGTCGAGAACTATGGACAAATAAAAAATTCCTTTTCTTTGCTATTTTTGCAAGTGCAGCTCTCTCATCTGAGAAACTTTCTTATTTTTGTTTTTTCGAACCGCCATCCGGGTTCAGCTGTAGGGTCGTGGTTGCCCAAGTCTTTGGAGTGCAGCTGAAGACGTTAGGTCGACAGTTCTGGTCGGTCTAAGGGAGTTGCCCTGGACTGACAGAAGCATTCCTTAGCATAGAACACCCTACCACCACGAGCAGCAATTAGAGAGGATGGAGTTTTTCGAGAATGAGAGACCTGCCAAACAAATGAACTTTAAAGCCAGAATGTGTATAATGATGACAAAGAAACTATTTTTTATATTATGTATTTTCATGTTGCTTAGTGTAATGACGTTTTTAATAGGATATGTTTTATTCTCTTTTCAAGTGACATTTGCACCCACTACACAGCCTATACCTCCTTCTACTGTTTCCTCGCATTCATTTCACCCCCTGCCTGAACACGAGTCTGCTAGAAGATTAGAATTTGTCAATAATTCATTTATTCAGCTTCTTCACCAACACCAATTAGTAGTTAATACAACTAACTGTTGGGTGTGTGGTCTTATGCCTCATACTACTGATAAAGGTATCCCTTATCTGATCCTGCCTTTCAGCCATAATGGTTCTGTGTGGGCATATAGAACGATATTCATATACGCTCATGAAGCCAACCCCCTACGTTCTGTGAAAGATAATCCTAAGAATAGTGCTCTAGTTAAGGGTATAGTAGATATGATTAGGGAAGATATTTCCTATGAGACTATCCCGAGAGATGAGACACTAGCATATATTGGATGGAACATAACAGGATATGGAGTTACTCTGAGTGAGAATCAGCGAGCAAAGAGATCCTCCCCAATCTGGATTGTACCCCATCAGGGTCACCTATGTCTGCAGGGTAATGGCAAGAATCCCAGAGCTCAGTTAGGGAGAAGTATCTGCACTGAAACATATGTTTTTGTGTCTCAGACTTCCCCTTCGTTCTTAGCAGCTAAGGGTACCTATTTCATCTGCCATAATAGAGCCTATACATGGTTGCCCCCTGACTTCTCAGGCACATGTTTTGTTTCGTTCCTGTTGCCACCCACCTACACGGCCGCGGCAGATTACCATAAGACAAGGATAGTTAGAGGTGTCATCAGTAAAGAAGACACTACAGGACAAGAAATTGGAGATTTCGTAAAGGGTTTTCTGCGGTTTTGGGGGCCTATGGTTAACAGCAGGAACATAAGGCAATTGACAAGGGTGGTTGAATCCACGGTAGATGAAACAGCCGGTGCCCTTAGTAATTTGACTGCTGAGCTCCAGTCGGATCGCCTTATGACTCTTCAGAACAGGGTCGCATTAGACGTCATGCTTGCAGACCGAGGTAGGGTATGTAAGGTGATCCAATCAAGTTGCTGTGTTTTCATTCCAGATAACGCTCCGACAGTCTACCAGGCCATTTCCAAATTGCATAAGATCTCCGAATCTATCCACGTGGATGAAGGAGATTGGCCAGTGATGGGGTGGTTCTGGGAACTGATATCCGCCTGGGGATGGAAGATTCTGATAGTCATTGGGATGATCTTAGCCATACTTTTCCTGTTCTGTCTGTGTGTACAGTGTGCTCCTGCAATATGTGGCCTCTGTGCTACATCGTGTGTAAGGAAACCTGTATCAAGAGACGAGCTAAGTAATAGGATGATGCTACAGCAACATCTCAACGACTTTATGAATATAGACCTGGACTCAGACCTAGACTCAGATTAACGTGAGTATAGGTTATTGCCTATGTAAGGGCAAAAGGAGGGTCTGTGGTACTGAAAATTCTGGACCCGTGTTATAAACATTGTCGCATCATGACGATTTTGGTATCAGCAGACCGAGAATGATTAGAATACTATACACAAGTATTTTCGTCATATTCGAGTGACGAAATCAACCTGAAATCAGAGTTTCCGTCCTGAACCCTCGGTTTCCATTGAACGGCAGCCATTTTGTGATTGCCCTCACATAGGCCAATGACTAGGCCAAAAACGAGTCTGAAGGACACATGCACCTTCGCTGACTCCTCTGTGACCTGGGCAAGCTGACTCCACTGCCTGAAGCCAAACCTGTTCGGCCAGTTCCTTTCCCAGTGGCCGAACGAGATTAGTATCAATGCACAACATATCATAAAACCTTTCATCACACAGTAACCATGCCTAATCTTACACACACCTGCCCCTGTTTCTTACTTTATGACTTGCTTTACGAGGAGGAGGTGCCCGTTTTTATTGGGGGTCCGTCGAAATCTGATGAAAGTACAAAGCCGTGCCGGGTAATTGATTGAGGGCTGGACAAACTGAAATATGGGCTTGTCATCATGACTTTTCGTTGTAGTGAAAATATGTGAATGGTCAACTGTAAAATAAGGAATGTTTGCCTAAAGCATAATATTTTGTATAAAAGAGAAGGCTGGCTTTGTAAGTTTGAGCAGTCTCCTGAGAATATACACCGTGTTGTACTTCTAGGATACCTGTTACTGGGTGCAGCCAATAAATACGATCTTTGACTTCACCGAGAAGACTCTGTGTTTCTGTAGTCTGAAACAGGAAGAACTCGAAGTCTTTGGGTGTGTTCCCTGGCACCGCTGGGTTCTGAAAAACCCAGTACTTCATGTGTGTAATCACTATTGCACATGGTCATCTAGGCTGCCAGTTAACCCAAGTGCACATTGCTTTCTGCATCATGTGTGGGGGTGGTCTGTGACATGTGTTGGTACCTTGCCTGTGCCCTGTCCTGTTCAGTCATTTGGGGGTCCATATTTGTTGGCACTGATGCTGAGTCTCAACATAGGAGTATGAGGTTTCAAATGAACAGACTTGCAGCATGCATGACCGATGTTGTGGCCTCAGACATGATGTGCATGAGTGGGAGATATGCATAGTGCCGGGACGGTTGCTCACGTTACAGTCAGATCATTCCAGGACCATGGAGCAGTGTGCCCACTACAGTCCCCTGAGACACCCTTGCCTCGAAATCATGTGTGTCATCCAACACTGTGCCCATTCTCTGTGTGTTCAGCATAGGTTGGCCTCTGTGGCATTGTTCCCTGGCCTCATTTGTATTTATCTAAAGTGTGCTACATGTGTCCACTGGCCAGGGTGACCGCATTTGGCTTGTGCATACTCACACTGGGCAGTGCCTGTGTGTCTATTCACAACTATCTGTTGATGGTTGTTTGTCACAAATATGTGTTGGCAGCCTCACGAGGTGATGTGGAGTACATTTGGGAATTCTTGATGCACATTTTTGTAAACCCTGATTAAGAGGTGTCACTTCTTGATCTGTCTCAATCACATTGTCTCAGGTATGGGGGGTTTGTGCGGGCGAGGCCTACATGTCCAAACCTTATGTCTCCTTGCCAGGTCTGACCTGTGTGTGATAATTGTCTGGACAGACACTCAACATGCAGTGACCCAGTGATGTTGTGCAGGGTTTGATGTTTGTGCTTTGCAGCAAGTGTCAAAAGTTTAAATACATGATTCCTGCTCATTCATTTTTTGCACCAGTGTGTGGTCCAGATGCTACGTAGTTTTGTCTTTGTGTGCTGACATCTGTGTGGACATTCTGGCTTGCCATGAGGGTGTCTCCTCAGTCCAGGTGTACCTTATTCCAACACAATTGCAGGCCCATTAGCTTATGCATTGTCCTGTGTTTGGACATGCGTGCCACTCCACATGACAGGCAGTGGGTCAGATGTGTTGCCAACTGTGTCATCATGGTACGGATGGCCATGTGACAGGTGGCATGATTCAAGTTGTTAGTCAAAAAGTCTTGTACCTTGGCACTCACTACACTTGTCAACATGTCTTCATGTTTTCAATGCTTGACTTTGATGTTTTGTTGTGAAGGACAATAATGTGCCTGCATGACAGATGTCTCCCAAGGAAGTGCACAAGAAACCACCTTTACACTTTCAGGGAACACGCTGGCAAATTTTAAAGAAAGGCACAGTTCGAATAAGACTGTTTTTCAGATTATACATATCCATGTTCCCACAGTGTGGTGGCATTTGGGTAAGTCCTTCGTTGTTGGTGATACCAACTTACGAGTGTCAAGTCATCCAGACCGCCGTGGTCCCATGTATATGTACTTTCTGAAACCCCATTTCTTTCTAACAGTGGCTTCTTTGAATAAGGCTGGCAGCTCATACAATGACTGTGTAAATGTAGTTTTGTGTGCACCTCCTTGTGTGACTTCTTTTATACAGGCACATGTGTGTTCTGTTCACAAAGTGGCACATTCACACATTCTAAACATGTAAATTGTGTAAAGTGGTGTGATTCCCAAGGGACCAAATGTATTTCGTTTGGGTTTCCAAGGTACTTACAGGTCTCTGACTGTGGGGACACCTTTAGCATTGAGGTCTGGTATTTAGCCTTGGGTGCACCAATACTGTTTCTTTCACAGTAGACAAGAGGTGGCATGCCTTCATAGTATTGCTGTGCTCAACTGTTCCCAGACACTAGCTTCTCAGTATATTTCTAATTCAAGTTTTTGGCTGTTATGTCCTATTTTTCCTTGTTTCCAAGTGGCATGGTGGGTCAACCAACTGGGGAGTACAGGGCTTACATATGTGCGGAGTAATCTAGATGTTACTCATGATGCATTGCCTGATATGCACTGTGACCTATTTTGTTTTGACTCATGTTTCAGATGTATACAGGTGACTGATTATTTTCTGCATCTTCACCTTGCCCACAGCATCATCGGAGGAAACTGAGGGAGACACCTGCATGGACCTGGAGGAGGGATCCAGCACCGGTGCCACCAGTACTGGCGAGTCTGCGGGAGCAAGTGGCACGGAGGGCGAGGGGAGTCAGGCGGAGAACCTGTCTGGTGGCGAGACCAACTACGACGCTGACGGGTCCGAGGCTGAACTCATCGAGGGGGCGGAGGCTGCTACAACACCTGGCAGCAGCACAACATCTGTCCCCGCCTCCTCCATTCCCATCACCGCCCTCCCAGTTGCTCCAGTCACTTCTGTCCGCGCAGGGCACCACCATGTCTCCTTCGTGCCAGGCACTGCACCCCCTGCCCCTGTCACCCCTGCTGGCCTCACTGCAGAGTCTGTGGACATTCAGCGGCAGTTGCAGGTTGGCCAGACATCGATGCTGAATGTCCTCCATGGCCACACCAGACTGCTGACACAGATGGTGTCGTTCATGGAGGGCATGTCAGCAACGATGTCTGACCAACGGATGTTGCTGAGGTCCATGGACTCTTCACTGACGGCAGCAGTGAGTCTCCTGCGGCGCTTCATCCCCCCCTACCCCAGCCCAATCCACACTTCCCACTCCCATGCCTGTCCCATGCACACCCAGACATTCCCAAGCACGCACCCCACCAGACACAGGCAGCACACCACCACGTAAGGGCAAGCACACACCTCCTGGCAAGCACACTCAGGGGGATAAAGGCACACCCACTGGGTCTGGGGCACACAGACATACACTCAGCCATAGTCTGAGTCCGCATGCCTCACTACCCAGTCCCTCCAAAAGCACTCCCCTTGGCTCCCCTGCCACACAGTCAGACAAGGAGAGCTACATGTCTGTGCTGGGCCTCAGCCCCACTGTGTCACCAGCCCGCAAGCGGGCAAGGGACTCCCCGGGCAGGGGAGTTGAGTCCCCCACCATGTCCACCCCCTCCCCCAGAAGCGCGGCACCCCATCCCTCCGACCCCCCCCTCCTTTGTGCCTGTGGTTTCTTCCAGTGCAGGGGATACTCTGGATGCCCTGGCAGAAATGTGCAGCGCCGAGCTCACCTCCACCTTTGGTGCTGCCCCACCCCCTGTGGTGGAGGCGTCTGGCCCTGCACCCACCACACCTACCCTTACACCTCCTGTCCCTGCGGTGCCTGGTCCTTCCCCACATGATGCCCCCCCCCCAGTCGACGAACCTGAGGGTTCCACTGTGCAGGCAAGCTAGGGGAGACGCGTGCCCATGTGTTCCCCCAAGGACTTCTATTCTGGACTGGCCATTGACCTTTGTATATAGTGTTCTTGAAAAAACAAATGTTTATGCTGATTAAAGCATTTTCGTTTTACTTTGAACACTATTGCATTTCAGGTATTGATGTTGGTGCTGATGCTCCAGGAGTTGGGGTTGTGGTAATGTGTTATGTTTCTGGCAAAGGTTCGAGTCTGATGGTCATGTGGTGGACCATGGGATCTGCGTGCCATCACAAGGTCTCTGCAAAGGATCTTTGGTCGTGTGTGTTATTTGTTTTTTGAGACATTGTACCAAGGAGTGTTCCTTCCTCCGTGGCACCTGACATCTTCCCTGCAGAGAGTTGCACAATTGTTGTGCTGACCTGTGTATTCATTCCCTTTGTTGGTGACGGATCCCTTCAACTATGGCCATGCCTGCTCAGCAATGTCTCCGGCTGCATCGTCTGTGCCATCCTTGCTAGTCACTGTACTTGTGTATTGAGTATGTTGACATGCCTTCATGGAGAAATTCTCCCTTTTCTGCACTATGCATGTGTGTAATCCCAGCATAGCACACATATGGTACTTGTTCTGAAGGGTATTTGGGCACCTGACTCACAATAGTGGGCATTGTATCTGTGGGAACTCCACCCTATTCCTTCCATGAGAGACAACTTCTTGGTGGCTGTCCCAGCACCTGTAACTTCCTATCAGTCCTGGGATGTGCATGTTTGTTCCCTTTGGCTCTCTTAGTTTAGTAGACATTGACATGACTATACAGTCTTGTGGCATGATCTCTGTGTGTGTATTGTGCTGCATCCGCCAGGGGTGGGTATGCATGTGCCATTTGTCCTCACACCCACATGTGGTGTGTCATGCAGTGGGGGAAAGACATCCATCCTCATGGGAGTGGGACACTGCTGTCAGTGATGTGTTGTTATGGCACTATCAACATAGTCGAAAATTAGGGATGCGTACATACACCCATGGAGTTGTGGTCATCTGATAATGATGTACACACCCCCATGTCTCTGTCTACTGCTGGTATTCCTCTGCACCCACCCCTCACATGTCTCTGTCCACTGCTGGGAGTGATAGCCACCCACCCCCATGTCTCTGTCCACTGATGGGAGTGATATGCACCCACCCCTCACATGTCTCTGTCCACTGCTGGGAGTGATAGGCACCCACCCCCATGTATCTGTCCACTGATGGGAGTGATAGGCACCCACCCCCATGTCTCTGTCCACTGCTGGGAGTGATAGGCACCCACCCCTCACATGGCTCTGTCCACTGCTGGGAGTGATAGGCACCCACCCCTCACATGTCTCTGTCCACTGCTGGGAGTGATAGGCACCCACCCCTCACATGTCTCTGTCCACTGCTGGGAGTGATAGGCACCCACCCCCATGTCTCTGTCCACTGATGGGAGTGATATGCACCCACCCCTCACATGTCTCTGTCCACTGCTGTGAGTGATAGGCACCCACCCCTCACATGTCTCTGTCCTCTGCTGGGAGTGATAGGCACCCACCCCCATGTCTCTGTCCACTGATGGGAGTGATAGGCACCCATCCCCATGTCTCTGTCCACTGATGGGAGTGATAGGCACCCACCCCTCACATGTCTCCGTCCACTGCTGGGAGTGATAGGCACCCACCCCTAACATGTCTCTGTCCACTGCTGGGAGTGATAGGCACCCACCCCCATGTCTCTGTCCACTGATGGGAGTGATAGGCACCCACCCCTCACATGTCTCTATCCACTGCTGGTATTCCTATGCACCCACCCCTCACATGTCTCTGTCCACTGCTGGGAGTGATAGACACCCACCCCTCACATGTCTCTGTCCACTGCTGGGAGTGATAGGCACCCACCCCTCACATGTCTCTGTCCACTGCTGGTATTCCTCTGCACCCACCCCTCACATGTCTCTGTCCACTGATGGGAGTAATAGGCACCCACCCCTAACATGTCTCTGTCCACTGCTGGTATTCCTCTGCACCCACCCCTCACATGTCTCTGTCCACTTCTGGGAGTGATAGGCACCCACCCCTCACATGTCTCTGTCCACTGCTGGGAATGATAGGCACCCACCCCTCACATGTCTCTGTCCACTGATGGGAGTGATAGGCACCCACCCCTCACATGTCTCTGTCCACTGCTGGGAGTGATAGGCACCCACCCCTCACATGTCTCTGTCCACTGCTGGTAATCCTCTTCACCCACCCCTCACATGCCTCTGTCCACTGATGGGAGTGATAGGCACCCACCCCTCACATGTCTCTGTCCACTGCTGGGAGTGATAGGCACCCACACCTCACATGTCTTTGTCCACTGCTGGGAATCCTAGGCAGCCACCCACCCACCCACCCACCCGCACCCTTGGTGCAGTACACTGCTGTCCTGGGCATACACACACCCCAATATACTGGTTATATGCTGCACCAGGCCCTAAGCCAACATTTGTGGCGTGTGTACGCCTTGTATCACAAATGTACTGGTGCCGTAGGGGTACGGGTAATACCATGCGTACCCCTACATCACCACTACAATGGTGGTACGGACCATACCCACGCTCTGAGGGCGTGTGTACGGTCCGTACCACGCATACCCCTACGTCACCACTACAATGGTGGTACGGACAGTACTTACGCTGTGAGGGCGTGGGTACGATCCGTACCACGCGTACCCCTACGGCACCACACCAATTGTGGTACTGACTGTACCCACGCCCTCAGAGCGTGGGTACGGTCCGTACCATGCGTACCCCTACGTCACCACTACAATGGTGGTACGGACCGTACCCACGCTCTGAGGGCGTGTGTACGGTCCGTACCACGCATACCCCTACGTCACCACTACAATGGTGGTACGGACCGTACCCACGCTCTGAGGGCGTGGGTATGGTTCGTACCACATGTACCCCTTTTGGCACCACTCCAATGGTGGTACGGACCGTACTCACGCCCTCAGAGCGTGGGTACGGTCCGTACCATGCGTACCCCTACGTCACCACTACAATGGTGGTACGGACCGTACCCACGCTCTGAGGGCGTGTGTAAGGTCCATACCACGCGTACGCCTACGGCACCACTCCAATGGTGGTATGGACCGTACCCACACCCTCAGAGCGTGGGTACGGTCCGTACCACCATTGTAGTGGTGATGTAGGGGTACGCGTGATACGGACCGTACACACGCCCTCAGAGCATGGGTACGGTCCGTACCGCCATTGTAGTGGTGAAGTGTACGCGTACACGTCCACTTCCGTTGTTGCGGTACGCAGGGATTGGTGGACACGCCCCCTAAGTGACCAAACCCTGGAGGTAATGTATGTCCTCCATATGATATGTTTTAATTTGGGTAGGGGGTATGTTTCATGCCCCTCACCCCCCCTTGACCCATGGCTGTTGTTCTCACCTTCTGCGGCGTGTGCGTCAGGTTCGGTGCACCAGGTCGTAGGCTAGGAGGGTCGGGATGACACGTAGGATGGGGTCCATGGTTGTCCGTCGCGTACCGGTGCTCCTTATTCGCGTCGTACTCAATTTCCCGGGAGTTTTTGGCTGCCGTAAAAAATTAGCCGTGCGGAGTGACGTAGGCACGAATCGTACTTGCTGGTCCGTAAAACCCTGCCTGACTCCGCACGGACGTCACGTACGCGATGTCCCAGATCAGAATTGTTGGTATTCTTTAGCCGTACGTAGTTTTGTACGATTCGTACGGAAATGGTATTTCTGTACGAATCGTACTTGCTGGTTTGTTAGGTGGATTTCCCGGGTACGAGTTGTACGGAGAATATGCTCCGTACGACCATTCATACCCGGGTTTTACAGGATTGGAATCGGCACCTAAGTGTGACAATGTCAAGCACACCGCTCCCCTTTGTCATGCATGTTTGTTCATTCTAAATTCCATATTCAAAAGTGATTGTACACAGTAAAGCAATATACAGCTGAAGAACATATTACTTCATCCTCGAGTATAATCCTTTCTCTGTGTTTGGCAAGACACAGCTACACTGTAATACATGAAAAACCTAGAAATTCTTCAACAGTTTCCCTTACATTCACTGAAGATGGTGTACAGGAACATGGACATTAGTTAATGGTGAAAATAAGAATGACTGTACAGTGGCACATCCGTGGCTAATTGCTGAACATGTGATGGCAGACAATTATAAATGGCCAATGTTCATCAATTTTAAAAATCTAATTTGGTGTTTGTAACTATGCCAATATGGCTGAGACGTCTGGTGTATATTATCTCAGATCAGAAGCTGACATGTTACGAACCAAATAAATCAGGAGGACTATGTACAAATCACAATATAGCCTGGAGTACTGCAAATGTGACTAAGAGGACCACTCAGCACATTCTCGTTCTTATATATATACGCCCAGCACCTGGCGTTCCTATACTTACCAGGTTTGTATACCAATTATACTGCAGTGCATGGTAATGCTCTTCCTATCTCCATGCTCCATTGCTCAGCTCTTGTCTGCCCTTCTGTGTAAGGAAGGATAGTTTTGGAAGACTCCCCAGTCTAATGATTTCTAATTCTTGCCTGGGGGGGGCTTCCTAATGTTGCTCTAACGTTTGGGGGACTGTAGGGCAAAATGAGCAGCAGGATGATGAAGGGATGTGCTGCAATCAATGAATGGCTCAGGGATAACCTAGTTCCCATGACTTAGGGCATGATTTATATATGGGTGGGCGGGCTACTCCTTCACAATGGTGATGGATATCACTTCCGCTGAAATTAAAATTCAATTATATCCTACGGGACTTATATTGCGGCGGACAGGATATTCGTTACCATTTTGATGGAGTAATCCATCCACCCAAATATAAATCAGGTGTTAGTTCCTATTGCTGTGTGTTATTTCCTATTTTCTACCGGTTGGTTTAGATCTCTGCAAAAAGAACAATTTATGGACAGAATGCAGAACAATGTCATACATTCACCCCAGTAAAGAGATCTGGGCATAAATCCATCGTTTTTTTGCTCACCATGCCATTTTAGTTTGGACCCAGCATATGCAAATCAGTCTTGACCCTACCCCCAATGGGAACAGTCCAACCTGAACTGCCAGGCCAGGTCCGCCCTGGACTGGAAACAAGCATCCTAGGACCGGTTTCGGGCTTTCAGCCATCATCAGCCAGGATAGCTTTACTCCAGTGGCATGGAGAGCACGGGACCCACGTCTGGGCATACCCATCCCACTCGGGGTGACAAATGCAAAAAGAACAATTGATGGACAGAACGCAGAACAATGTCATGCATTCACCTCAGTACAGAGATCTGGGCCAAAATCCATCGTTTTTTTGCTCACCATGCCATTCCAGTTTGGACCCAGCCGTATGCAAATCATTCTTGACCTTGCACCCAATGGAAACAGTCCACCCCGTACTGCCAGGCCAGGCCCTCCCTGGACTGGAAACAAGCATCCTAGGACTAGTTTCAGGCTTTCAACCGTCATTATCCAGGATAGCTTGACTCCAAAAGTTTCAGCACTCAGTCCATCTTCTCCTTGTGTTTGCTTGGTTTAGATCTCTGCCACAACTTCAGAGTTCTAGCTCCCAGCTGTGGAGTTCTCAACCTACATAGCAGATTTGGAGACACAAAGTATGGATACAGTAAACAATATTGTTGTAAGACTAAATTTATAAGGAAACACTTTTGTAAAATTAGAAATAACATTAGATTTTTGTACTTTTTAGAAGAACCTGAAATTTGGCCATGTAAATCATTTAAAATATGACCAAATATATCCATATTATAAATTCAGTGTGTTAAAATGTTAGATGCAAATGTTAATGTATGTCAATGATGTATGTAGTAATAACATGTAATATATGAATGAATGAGTGAGAAAGCAGCTAGTTCCCGTATCTATATTACAAAGAGACTTGCTTGCTTGTTTTTGATATCATGTTGCTCAGTAATTGGTGTTTCAGAATGTTTACATGCGGATGGTGTCATTCCTCAATGACCCAACACTATTCGTACTCTGATATGATACAACCAAAGTAGCAACTTAGGTGCAAATGACATCACTCAGCCATCATGCATCAACAGAGCCTGACTGATGACCGCTAATGGCAGCACAACCTCCCCAATGTAGGTTGGACTTTTGGATTTTGGAGAGACAGATAAAGATCCCTCTGGTGCATAGCACCAGAGAAAGTCTATTATTATCTTTTTAACTTAGGCTGCTTGGGAAGAACATTCTGAGCAGCTATAGTCTTTTTTACAAATTTTAGTGTAATGATGTACAGCGCGCAAGGCACACTGGCATTATTACACTAACGTGAAAGTAAAACAATACAAAAGTGAAAGTGAAATGAGCCGTGGGCTCGTTTTACTTTCACTGCATCAGTGCTTGGGGGCCATATAGCCACAGAAACTGAGTGGGGTGAGAGAGATATCATTGGAAAGGAGAGAATTTACCCTTTCCAATGACATCCCTCCCCAGTGGATCCTTGCTTGGGGATTCAGGGATTCGCTGGGAAGAGATATCTTTGGAAACTGGAGATTCTCCCTATTCTAATGATAGCTCAAGAATCCACCCAATAGACACCAGGGATTTTGAGGGAACAAACCCTTGGGTAAGGGATTGTGCTCCCCCCTGGGTAATTACCCCCAATCTGCCCACAGGGAGCAGAAAGCCCACTAGATTCCAGGATTATTTTTTTAAATATTTATAGGGAGTGGGAGCTGCCCATTGTGGGCATGACAATGCCCCCCCCCCAAACCTATTCTGCCAGTCTTTTTGCCCCCTCCAGAGGGGAAATGGGGTGGTTACACCAATCTGCCCCCCAGGCACCAGGAAATGTTTTATTTTTTATTTTTTAATATATGGGAGATGCTGACCAGCATGGACACAGCTATGCCTGCATTCCAAGTAAATGGGGAAACAGTATTTCTGCCCTCTGGGGGCAGATGGGAGTAACGACCCCCGATCATCCCCCCTGGAGGGATAGACAGCCCACTAGAATCCTTGGAATTTGTTTTTTCAATTATATGGCTGATGGCTGCCCAGCAAGGCCATTGCTATGCCCCCACGTCAAGTAAATGGGAAAAGTGTGTTTCTGCTCCCAACGTAAAGATCAGGGGAGGGGGAAGACGGGGCAATTAACCCCAATCTCTCCACCCAGAGGGGCAAAAAGCCCACTAGCCACCATGGAATTAAAAAAAACAAATATAGAGGTGGGGGTTGCCCACCATGGGCATGGCCATGCCCCCACCCCAACTAAATGGGAGAACAGTCTTTCTGTCCCCCTTGACGGATAAATTAGGAAACATTACCCCCGATATGCCCCCGGGTGGCAGAAAGCCCACTAGACTTCTTGGAAAGTTATTTTTTTAAATATAGAGGAGTAGGCTGCCCACTATGGGCATGGTTATGCCCCCAACTCAGATACAGAGGGAGACAGTCTTTCTACCCCCCTGGAGGCAGATTGGGATAATTACCATCGATCTCCTCCACTCAAGGGGCGGAAAGCTCACTAGGCACCATGGAGTTTTTATGTCTTTTTGACTATAGAGGTGGGGCTGTTCAGCATTGCATGACAATGCACCCCATAAGTAAATGGGGCAACCGTCTGTTTGCTCCTTGGGGGCAGATGGCTGAAATTACCCCGGTACAGCACCATACCACTGTATGGCAGTAATATATATATTTACTAAAATAATAGGTGGTGTTTCTTATCCCAACATCAGGCCCCACCATCATCCTTAAAGCTTCAACATTCTTTCTGGCCTCCTACGGACTAAAGCATCCCATCCCAATGGCAAGCGAGAGGAAATTTGATTCTTTTGGGTGTTGTTTTTACATATGGGTCAGGAGAGTGTGGCTAACTCCCAATATCATCTCCCTTGCAATGGTGAACAGCTGCACTTGTTGGGTTTTGGTAGGCTGCCACCTGAAAAACTTACCAGACCCAGGCAGTTCAGAAAACTAGACATCTGGGGTAGTCCAGAGTGATGTGCTTTGCATGCATCCCACACTATTTTCTTACCCACAATGCCCTGCAAACCTCAAACGTTGAATAAAAACACACAGTTTCCTCACATTTCTGTGAGGAAACTTTTGGAATCAGAGGGGAGCCACCCACAAATTTCCTACCACATAGCATTTGCCCTAGTATCCCAATAAAAATGGTACCTCTCTTGTGTGAGTGGGTCAAGAGACCTTGGCACTTAAGGCCATAAAGTGCTTTGTGGAGATATCAGCCATAGGGGTAGCTGTGGGATTTGGGGCTGTACTGGACCGCCACTCACAGAAGACTACCAACTACAGACATTTTTGAAAAGTAGACAAACAGGAGATTCCAGGGTGGTGTATCTTGTGTGAATCCCAGAAGGTTTTCTTACCGACAATGACATTCAAACCTTAAACTTTGTCCGAAATCACTCATTTACCTTACATTTCTGTAATGGAAACTTCAGGGATCCACAGAAAATCACAAAATTCCCAGCCTTGCCCCACTTGTGCCTATAAAAACACTGTACTGCATGAGTGGTATAGCCTAGTGCCAGCATCAGGAACCAATCAAACCAAGGTCAATAGGAGTGCCCATGCAAGGGCATTTGGCAAGCAGGTTTATTGGCTTTTAATTCATAGCCTTCCCCCGCTTCCTCACCTACGTCTCTCCGCTGTAGGATTTGGTTGTGAGGAGTGAGGACACCAGGCCATCATTTTCGTTTTCTTTGTAATCTGTCAGGGCATGTGGTGGCTGTGCAGAAAAAAACACAGACACCAGTTGTCTTGTGTTATTTATGTATGCACCATGTTCTTTGTGCAGATGGTGAACATTTCATCTGGGGATGTAAGATTTTTAGGTGAGGCTCAGCATCGCAATCAAGCATTAGACAGGGAGCACCAACAGTGTATGTGATTAAAAAAGTAGTTGCACTAAAATCATCATGAATTGTCTTTATGACCCTAAAGTAAAATGTATTAAGTTGCATATTGGCACATCCCTAGGGACACAAATGCAGATCTAAAGCTTCTAGGAGCCATTCTTGGCTTTTAAACGCCAGGTTTGGCAGGAGTCTATACTCTTGACATGAGTGCAGTTGGTGACATTCATTGGACACTGTAGAGAGGCCTGATGCCATATGGTTACTGTTTTGAACCTAAATCACAAGCATACCTATGGAAGTCAGTAAAATAAAGTGCTACAAAAATGCTGTAAAATTTGTAATAGTGAAGAGCAATTTCTTTTTTTTATTTTGAAGCAAATTTTGCAATCCTTGCCGCAGTATCCTGGGAGGTCTGCCGCTATGCCAACAATTTCAGTATTGATGGTAGGTATATATATTTTCTGTTTTTCTAACAATAATATCCAAAAAACTGACTATCATTTAATACTGTGTTTTTATAATGTTTTTAGGATGTTTTGCTAATAATACTTCCTTTATTTGGTATTTTTTTCTAAATGTTTGTTATTTTGTAAAAAAAAATTGTGTGGTGTTTTTACATTTTTTTAATTTAATATATTCAACATATCTGTTTTTGTAATCAAATGTTTAATTCAAATTTTTGGGGTATTCGGGTGGATAGTATTTTAAAATTATTATTTTATCTTTTATATTTCAATTACATTTGAAAAATATACATTATTTATGTTAATGTTATTTATTTTTTGTGCTATTGGGTTTTACAGAGGATTTGGATGGGGGGATTTTAAAATAACCGCAAAATATTTATAAAGTTAACTCAGGGGCTTATTTGTGAAAGGCTTGCGCCGCCAGTGAGTCACTTTTTTTATTGCTTCGGCGGTGCAAGCCTCTCAGTCATATCTATGCGGCAATGCAAAGCTACTCTGCATGGCTTTGCATGGACTCATAGATATGGAGTAACATTTTTTATTTCTCCTTGTTTCTTCCTCTTTCCATGTGTACTGCATTCTATAGCACACATAGAAAGAGGAAATACTTCTTAGGATTGTTTTTGTGCAGGAATGTAGCTCTTCCTGCACAAAACAGGCTGGCCTGCAAAAGATGTACCCTTGCACCATGGTGCAATGGTGCCTATGTTGGCACTAGGTAGCAAATTGTGTGCCAGTCTAGAATCCTGGCCTATCAGTGGGGCAGGATTAAAAGTGTATTTAGAAATTTTAAAAAACTTTCACACATCTGCATTACAAAAAATATATATACTATTTCCCAGTGCATTAGTTTCTATTTTGAGTGACAGCTTGGTTGAGGTTTTGTAACAGTATGTTTATGTTTTCACCTGCTATGTTCATTTGCCTGCTTGCCTCTTTTGACAGGAGGACGAAATACTTTAGTTAGCTTGTCTGTGGTACCTACTGTGTCAATATGTTTTCCTTGCCTCTGACCGCAGGAAGATGTCTTATAGAATTTTTCAAAAGACATTTTTCTGTTATTGTGTCGACCTTACCTCTCTTCAATGCAGCAGGAGGTTTGTGTGAAGCAAGGCACAGGTAATAGATGTAGTGAGAAAGAACATTAATTTTGTCATTCTGACTCAAAGGTTTCAATAAAAGTGAAATGCATAATAAGATCGTATTTTTAGCGTTCGTGTCCTGTGGAGGAAGAGGAAAACGTTAAAGTGATCGATTTAATTAACATAACAGGCCAGTGTTGCCCTTTTACCATGTCCTAGAATAAGAAAGTCACTACTTGGACTATGCTTTTTTAGAGACGACAAATCGCTATAAGGTTACCTCAGCTTTTTCTAAGCTTTGACATGCATACGTATGATGATGTGAGGTGTGACTCGCGCCAGTGCCTCCACTTGTCAAGCAGCGGTCGGATTCATATCTTTTTTTCAGGTTTACCATGAATTTCTTTTTTTCACAAAGACCTTATCTCAAGGGATGTTAGAGTGCCTTACAATGTTTTTTCGAGAAAATAACATTACTTTCTTTCAAATTACCGGCGTATGTGAAATGATACATTTACATTTTCATTTACATATTTATGAGCCTGATGTAAAAAGATCCTATTTGAAAAAAGTGGTAGTAATTTGCACACCAACATTTTGTGAATGCAATCTGATATTTCAAACGACTTACCTAATTAATATTCATTAGGCAGGCCAGAATATGGGAGAGATCTTCAAACCTCTTTGCTCTGAGCCCTCCTAAGAAAAATGATATGATGTTGGGCCTCCCTCCAAAGGCTTATGGGAAGAAAAGTGGGAGCTAGAGGAGTGGGCTGAGTGCAGGAGAGAGGTCTTATGAGATATTTCAGGAGTATTTTTTTATTGCTCATAATCCACATTAAATGTGAGATTCATAAAAGTGTAAATTATCTACTGGCAGTCGCCAGTAGATAGTTATAGTTAGGACCGTGTTTCCATAGGAAATCTGAAAATTCTATTTTGAATAACGTTGGCGCCGGTTGACGGATCCTCGCGAAATTTTCAAAACTAATGGGGCGCTCCGGTCAGCTCCTACCCTGGAAGTCTCGGGGTGATTCGTCCAGCGGGGGCTGAGAAAAAAGGGGGGTCCCAAAACTCGTTTTCCCCATGCATTTTCCCATAGGACCTTTAGTCGAAGGTACAGCCCGAACGGCTGAATAGAATTACTTGAAATTTGGCAAAGAGGTAGTCCTCAGGTCAGGGATGTGCCTTTTGCATATATGGTGTCAATCTGTTCAGTAGTTCCTGACAAAATTGCAGTTAAAAGCACATAAATATCTATAGCCGTGCACCGTGCGCGCACCGTGCGTGCACGGTGCCGTGCGCGAGTGTAATTCTGATTGGTGGATTCATGTCAGTCAACATTCGAATCGGTAGAAATCAGGAAGTGTCGGCTGCCATTTTGTGTGTGACAGTAAAAAAGAAAGGTGGAGACCGTGAAAAGGGGGCAGGGTACAGGGTTCCTGACCCCCTAGCTTTTGTCAGGGGGTCCCTGAAGGACCATGAAGGCTGAAAAAAACATTTTTTTTTTTTTTAAATCGCGGGGTGCGTGCAAGGTGCGCGCACGGCGGAAAAAAAATCATAAAAAAATTGAATTAAAAATCAAATTTAAGTGTTTAGATCTTAGGTGGCTCTAAAAAGAGCCTTGTGTTAATTGAAGAACAGAGGAACAAAAAAATGACAACAATTATAGGGTGCCGCACGTGTGCTGCTGTATCTTGCTCTCTATTAGGGGAATGCTCGTGTCCCCATAAGAGAGAAGAGCATTGCACGCATTGCACCGTATATGCACCCTCTTAAACAGAGGGTGTATATCCAGAGGAACAGAAGCAGGTGAAGCTGCCGCCGCAGATGAAGTGCTCGGCTGAGCTGCCGATGATGTGCTCGGCTGAGCTGCTGGAGGGTTTTCTCTAGCAGCTCGAGCATAAGCCACAGGATGCCCATCTCTAACGTGCCTGATCATAGTGAAGATAATAAAAGAGTATTTCTTTTTAGGATCTCTTCTTGATAAGGCACCATTACAAATAGTGCAGGTGACTTTTGGAGCATTCACCTTCTTCTGCCCCTCTGGAAAAGTGAAAAATTGCCATATAAAAGAGTTTTTCTGTTTCCTCTGCCTCTGTGGCACAAGGGTCTCCTGCTCACTCCCAGAAGATGACTGCTGGTCTGCCATTCTCAAGTACTGAAGTACTGGAAAAGCTGCTCAGCTCCTTCTCCCAGGGAATCAGAAGTAATAATGAGGGGAGTGGGTGTGGTGTTGGAAGTTTCTGGAACTGAAACTACTATGAAACCAATGAAAGGTTTTGTTCATGACTTGCTGTGCGTTCACCGTGCGCGCATGGTGCGCGCACGGAGCATGCGCGCATGCGCGCACGGAGCACGCACGCATGCGCGTACGGAGCATGCACGCATGCGCGTACGGAGCACGCGCGCATGCGCGTACGGAGCAGGCGCGTACGGAGCACGCACGATGTACGCATGCGCACGTGGACCATGTACACATGTGCACACGGAGCATGTACGCATGCGTGCACCGTGCGCGCACCGTGCGCGCACGGTCAAAAACACTTAAAAAATTTATTTTTAAGTGTTTATAAGATTATAGAAGATATTAACTATGCTGTGCAAATCTATCCAAATAAAAAAAAAAACTGAGCCATTCCATATTACAGGATAAAGTTAATCTATAACTATATATATCGGTAGCTTATTGTAAACTAAATATTTAAAAAATATAATAATACATTCATAAATTAGCATTTACAAAACCTTGCAAATTCACTTAAAAAACCATAGGTTTCACACACGTTATAGTTAGGAATTAGCATTTAAAAAACCTTGCAAATTCACTAAAAAAAACATAGGTTTCACACACGTTATAGTTAGGAATTAGCATTTAAAAAACATTGCAAATTCACTGAAAAAACCATAGGTTTCACACACGTTATAGTTAGGAATTAGCATTTAAAAAACCTTGCAAATTCACTGAAAAAACCATCGGTTTTGTAGTGTGGGTTAGCCACTCCCTATTTACAACACTAAGTTAGCATGACCGAGCCAACTATTAGAAAGCCAGCTTGCCGTTTCTGCTGCTTTGCACGCGACACTATTGTTATATGTTATTCATTTTAGAAATGCTTACTCGACTTTGCCTTACAGGATAACAGTTTATTGTTTAACATTCTTAGCAGTGTGCTGCGACCTTCGTCTGTACATCATGTAAAGAACAAGGTTAGGACACTAGACGGTGCAGAGTGTTGTGTTCAGATTGATCGTACCACTTTTTAGACATATCATACATACAGCTGCCAATAATTGAAGGACAAGAGCCTTTAATATTACCGTACAGATTATTTTAGCATTCATTCGAACAGAAGAGCAGATGCATGAGAGAGCCCAGCTGATCTTATGATGTGATCCTACTAAGCTGATCTATACCGTATGGGGTTCCCCCTGTTAGCCTAAGAGTCCTTCTAATAGTATAATAAACTTATTAGTTACTAGAGAAAGGAGTGTGGCTGCTTACCACTGTCATTATTATTATGATTGCTCCTTTCATTGTGTATGGTATTGTAACAATGCTGATGGTTTTGATCTTAACCATTTGTTTACTAGTGTTAGCCAAAGTACTGCATCTTAGGACACGAGGTTTATAAAATAAACTCTTTAAACTTTACCGTGTCTGTATTATTCTGTTGTGGACTACTAAATAAGTACAAACAGGTATTTCGGATTCCCACCACTCCTGAGAAATATCTAAGTCGCATGTTCTGGTTTGTCTATACATTGGGACCGCCTAGCTAGATCTAAGCTAACGAATGGGACACTAAGCTAGTCGGATATGGGGTTCTTGGTTCTGAGGGGAGTTTCTGGTACACCACAATTCTCTGAGGTCCTGGTTTCCTGCGCATAGTTCTGTGCAAACACAGAATCCCTGCAACATGGCGCACCAACGTGTTATGATCTGATACGCCTAAGTAGTGCTTTTATTAGTCCACAACGCCCTCACTCTGGTTTCCGGATAACGGGAGTGACGGCTTAATCTACCTAGGTTTTGACTAAAGGTTCATTCAAGCTTGACAATTAAAAAGATTAGTTTTTACTGAACCCAAGTGCTACTGTAGAACTTGTCGTTATTCTTTAGTGTGTCCTAATGTCGGTCAATATAGCCGCACATAGTAGGGTTCCTCTGCGTCAGCACTTGTGGACGTATGGGGTGCCTGATGACGGGCTGGCTGTGGTCTTTGTGGTAGCTGCTGACGCAGCGCACCCTTATGAGTTGTTTTACTCTTGGGTGACTTTTCCAGAAGTGGATGAAGATGATACGTTCCACGAGTATACTGCCACACAAGTACCTGCAGCTTATGCTCCGTATAGGACACTAGAAATTCCTATTTCTGCCTGGCAACATACTATTTGGTTTAATGGCGCCCTTCCCCATATGGTAGCACCGCCAAGACTTGGCCCTTTGTCAATTGCGGGGGCTGATTGGCCGGTGCTGGCCGGTTTCACACCCCATCCAAATTACATGACGTTTGGGGTGGCAGACTTACGAGTACTGCACACTGCCCTGATTACGGTCCATAGGGCTTTAGTGCAGTACGTGTCTCGCAACGTACAGGTGGGGGCACCTACTGTTGCGGGTCACACGACTGACCACCGAGCTGTGGTCATTAGTCCCGTGATGGTTAATGCGGTTGTGGGCAAGCGCCCCCTGAGTAAGGATGAATTCCCTTACTGGCTTGCTGAAAAGTTTGATCAACTGGAAGCCGTGTTTCCAAACACTTCTCCTGTGGATAAACACAGGATACTCACCATTACTTTACCGAAAGATCTGGTCCCTGATATTGTCGACTGTAACAATTGGGGCACAGTCTTTGCTGCGACTTATTCGAAGTGCTATGGCACTCCGTCTATGTCTGTACTACCCTCTGTCATCAAGAAAGTACAGGAAAATCATGGTGCAGAGGCGGCTATTGAATTGGGAATGAGGCTTGTCGACAGCTTCGATGTGGTTTCTTCCATGGTGATGGGGAACCTTAAAGGAGATGCTCTGCAGTTCCACGTAGGCAATATGCTGGAACTTGTAGCTCCTGCCGACAAGCCCAGGGAATTTGCAAAAATTATTGCAAAAGCCTACAGAATGGTGGGACGTAGCGCCTTAGGTGTGAAACCCACCGTTAAAATTCCTGATGTAGTACAGCAGACTAAGGTGAGTTCGTCTACAAAAGACAAGAAGCCCAAGTTTCCGAAGGAAAGTTGGCGAACCAAAAAACAGGGTAAACAGCAACAGAAGCGTAGGTCGCGTTCTGCTTCGCCAGTTCAGTCGACAACTGAACGTAAATATGATTTGCGCGATCGTTCTAAAATTAAGTCACCTGATAGATTTCAGGTTTCTGAATGCTCTCCTCGTTCTTCACAGGAAACCTTGGCTTCACAATCCGGTGGCGGAGACCGTGGAAGAGGAAGGGGTGCCCAAGGTCGTGAGCAACCCCGACAGACTGACGTAAAAGGCAAGCAGGACGACGCTGCGCGTCAAAGACCTCCGTTCCAGAAAAAGAAAGTTGCTGCACTAACAGCGAGATATGCCTCAGATGGTACGGACACTGCTTCAGAACCGGACATGGGCTCTAACGGTGTTAGACAGCGCGGCGGAAGTTACAGTAGTGCGGCAAGCACTGCGTCTGTATCTGGAGGTGACAGCAACTGATACATATGTGACTGTTGAAACTGCTGATACTCGCGTGGCCCCCCCTGAACAAATGTTTGACATAATCCTTAAAATAGAGGGTGACATACATCGTAGAATTAGAGTCGTTTTTTGGGATAATTTGTCCTCCACTTATGACATTCTGTTAGCGGAGGAGGATTGGCCTCTGGCTTTCATTTTAGATGTTCCTAGAGGGGAGGTAGTGATCCTCCCCGCCTTTGGGCACATGGTGCCTATGGGACATGCTAACAGGTTGGCCGGGGAGTGGGCGCTGGTGCAAGCGCCTGCGTTGTATCGCAATCAAGTAGGCTGGGATAAAATTTCTCCTGACCATATGATTCCATTGCGGTCCGATCCCCAGCCGCAACCCCAATATCCCATGCGTCGTGAAGCTAGATCTCACGTCGCGACTATCCTTGAACAATTTGAATATCAGGGAGTAATTGAAACTTGTGTGTCACCTAGGAATAACCCTTTATTCACTGTGACGAAGCCTGACGGGTCGTACCGCCTAGTTTTGGATTACCGGCACTTAAACTCTCACTGCCGGACGTGCGCGGTACAAAATACTCACGGGTCGGCTCTCGTCGATAGTCTTGTGAGAAAACGGTTCAAAACCACACTTGACATTTCCAATGGTTTTTACAGCCATAACCTGTCCCCACAAAGTAGTGAGTGGACGGCTTTTACCTCGGGCGGTAAACAAAGAAAATTTTATAGGCTGCCGATGGGCTATAAGAACAGCCCTGGGGTCTTTGCTGCTCGAGTGGTCTCGCTCTTAGAGTATATGGACCCGGATGCATACTCGTATGTTGATGACATTTATCTGACAGACGACGAGTTGCTTCCACACCTTGCTTGCGTGGATAGCATAATTACTATGTTTGCAGACTTCGGATACAAATTCAATTTTGCGAAGTGCCACATTGCCGAGCTCACAGTGTTGTTCTTGGGGTACGAACTCAATGATGAGGGTCGCGGCTTGGCTCTGCACTTCCTTGAGAAGTGCGCACGCCTTTGTACTCCTACAATGCTGAAGAAATTACAATCATTGTTGGGTTTTCTGAATTTCGGTCGTACCTACATTCCTGATTATGCCCAGCGTATCAAGACACTTTATGCCTTGGTACAACCTACTTTTACCAAATCATGCTGGCTGCCAGAGCATACAGCTGCATTACAAACTTTGCAGTCTGATCTTCTTGCTTCAAAATACTTACAGACTCGTGATAACCACACTAACCTGGTCATTAGAATTGTACCAGGCGCAGTGGGTTTCACGTACTTAACGTTCAATGAGGGCGATACCGTTCCCATTGCTTACAAATCTCATCTGTACACTTCAGCTGAGCTGCACTTTTCCGCTGTCGAAAAAGTACTGACAGCAGTTCAGATGGCGATCCTGAAAGAACGAGCGCTATCACAGGGAAAGCACATGCTGGTGGTAACACCGTATCCTGCCCTTGAGGCAGTCACGAAAGCTAGTGTACCAAATTCTAAGGCTTTGCATCCAAGGTGGATACAATGGGCAACTTCCTTAGCTTCGCAAGACGTCACATATATCTTTGATGCGGCGTTGCAGTCTCAGGAGTTTTTGGATTATGAATTCGTTCATCCGACTCCTTCGACATTGCGCCCACTTGAGGAGTACCGTTGTGTCATTTACACTGATGGGTCGGCGCAACCCGCAACTGGATCGAAGCACGCCTATTCAGCTGCCTGCGCTATTGTTGTAGGTACTTTTGTTAATGGAGAATTCCAATCTGAAGCTGTGCATACACAGACTTTGGGCGATTGTACCGCGCAGTTGGCTGAAGTTTGTGCTCTGGTGCTTGCACTGGAGTAGGCTGATCTTCGAATCCCCACTCTAGTGGTTTGTGATTCGTTCTATTGTGTTCAATCTTACAATGACAATCTACATTTTTGGATTCAGAATGATTTCCATGATTCCAAAGGTAGCACAATAAAGCATAAATCGCTTTGGGTTCGAGTGGCAGCACTTAAAGAACTGCTGCCTCTCGTGAATGTAATTCACACTCTTGGTCACCAACGAGTTGGTGTCCATGCTGTCGGTAACAGTTTGGCTGACGAGGCAGCAAAAACAGCAGTGGCAACATATCTAGTAGCAGCAGTTACAAGATCCGAAAGTAAGATCGATGATGACATCTTGGCAGCTATTGCTGCTTCCGAGAAAGGGACGACTTTTCCGAAAGGCTTCCCTTCTCGATACCATTATCGCTTAAGTCCTGATAACGTCCCGTTCGTGAGGGTTAACGACGTTGGTGACAGGGTGATTCCCAACGCAGACCGCAGATGGTCTTTGATATCAGCAGCCCACGAGGGTGTTGCGTCTGCGCATGCCGGAGTGTCGGCTACTATATCTCTGTTGCAACAACGTTACTGGTGGTACCGTTTGTACAAACAAACGTGGGCATATGTTCTTACTTGTGAAATTTGCCAGCAGATTAAACCTTTTTCTGCAGCGCGTCCACCTCAAACACCATTGCACATATCTAATCAACCACTTGCGTGTGTTTATTTAGATCACTGCGGTCCTATTACCTCTGATACTGCGTACAAATACATCTTGGTTGCAGTTGATTCGTGCACACGTTTCCTGTGGGTATGGCCACAAAGGAGTGCTGATGCCAGAACTGTCATCAAGGATTTGCGTGTCTTTAGAGGGAGTTTTGCATGTGGTACCCTTCATTCTGATCAGGGTCCTGCGTTCGCCTCAAAGGCGTACAAGGAGGCCATGAGAGAACTGGGGGTCCAAGTCAAATTTTCGTCTTCATACCGGCCTGAGGGCAATAGTGTTGTGGAGTGGATGAACCGTGACCTAAAGCAATCTTTGACAGCGAGGGTGTTAGGTACAGGCCGGAACTGGCTCTCCCACTTGTATGACGTACAACGTGCACTTAATAATCTCCCTAGAAGGTCTCTGGGTGGGAGGACCCCGTACATGATGCTCTTTGGAGTGAGAATGTTTGTCCAGGACCTTGATGGTCTAGACATGGCGGCTGCTGCCGCCCCTTTTGACCTAGATAACCACTGTGCTGTATTGCAGAATCTACAAGAAGCCAGAGACACTCTAGCGAAAGGACACGTACCCTCTACATCTGAAGCTGCACTCCAGATTCCGGTAGTCGGCTGGCTACCTCGAGTTGGTGACCTGGTCCGTGAGAAGGTGGAGAACAAGAAGGAGTTCGGCCCCTCTTATCGTGCACCGGTCCCGGTGCTTGGCGTCCTGGGTACGCGTACAGTTGTTTTACCTCCACTTCCTGGTCGCAAGGATAACAGGTACATCTCGATTGACAATGTCAAGCTACAGCGGGTGGCCGATTCTTCATAGTATGACACCTTCAGTTTCTTGCCCATCAGTGATGAGAAACTCTGTTGTGGTGCCACCCTCTAACATCTTGCCTGAAGTTTCCATTGAGCTTGCAGTTACTGGTCCTTCTGTGCCATCTAATGCTGGTGTTTTACCTGATGATCCTGAGTATGCTTATCCAACAGAAGTACCTTTGCCACCATTACATTCAACAACAACTGCCCAGTCACATTCTTCCTTTGAAACTGAATCATTGACTTCCACTGCCCCTTCCAAAATTTCAAAATTTTTTGCCTGGTTCAAGAGACATTTTTTGGTTGCACCTTGGACTTACATCTGGCTGGTGCTAATAAGTATTTTTTTGTTTATGTCCATTGGCTTTGTGGTAGTGTTTTTTAAATTGATCAATGGACACTACCTGAATGAACGATCTACAATTCGATTAATTGATGGAACTTTAGCCCCCCATTCTTCATCACACATCATGAAAAGGGACCAGACTTTTGTGAACATCACCGCCTGGCCTGTACGTGATGGAATTGCTTGGGATGCTGTGAACTTTCAAATTCATGGTCCCACCGAAGTGATTAATGTGCCAACTGTTTTTCGTGTTTCTATGGGTGATGTAGTTAAACAGAACATCCGCTCTGATGATTGGGATGTGCAAACGATAGAAACACTGTTTTCTGATTTGAAATATTATGCTGCATTTGATGCTGAAGATTTATATTTGAATAATGCAAATTACGATGAACACTTTTGCTATCAACATTATGGCACACATTTCCTACACAGGGCAAATACCTTTCGGAATTTTGTTAATTTCACTCAGTGTGAACATTGTCCTGTCCCTATGCCTGGCAGTTCAGCCACTTTAGTGAAAAAATTCACTTACTTTTCGGATTTTAGTGTGTCTCACCCTGAATCTTTTTATTTTAAAGTGATGGTAGAACCAGCTTCTAAAATTAGACTGACACACACAAAATTGTTATATTCCAAGTCCTTTATGGATGAATTGGCTATTGGAGGTTATGACCTCTGGAAAGCTACTATCGATCTTAAATCGGTTTGGGGAACTAAACCGTGGCAGGTACAAGGAACAGAAGCTTTGCATCGTGCCTGTCTTATACCAAATCATATGTTATTTTTAAATTCAACTATTTTTCAGACCACCTGTTTTGGATTGGCTATATCTAAAAAATTGAATTCCCCCACAATCCCGGATCTTGGTGCTTATCCTAATTGGGCGAATCACACAGATCTGTCCCTTACTATGTTGCAGTCCCTTGTCTCCAACACCACCTTCAATATTTCAGCAATAGATCCTGAAGGATGGTTGGTATGGCAGACAGGTTCAGATTCCTGTCAACGTCGGTTTCTGGATTTGACACCAGGGTATACACAACTTAGAGTAGACCCTCGTTTTCCATCGTCACACACGGTAACTACCTACTCGGTAGGTAAGTTATGCCAGTCATGGTTGCAACATTCCACATTAGCCTCAGTTAAGCTTCATTTATCACGGTTAAATGACAAAATAGATTTAAATGATTTTATTAAAGGACCTGCGACTGGCAGGTCCAAGAGATGGGTTTATGCTGTTTACAATGAAGTTTGGAAGTTATCACAAATTGAAGCAGCTTCAAGGCTGCGTGCTATTGACCAGGCCAATATGGAGAAAGTATTGGCTGTTATAGATAATAGTATTAACACATTGTCTTCTGGAATTTATACATTAGATAATATTGTTTCATCTGTCGTAGACATTGTGCAGGATGATGTGTCTGTGTTATACCATGGTCAAAATCAGTTGCGTTCAATTATGCAGTTTGCATGGACCTTACAAACGTTAAAGGCTGGGAAAGTCCCTTGGGATTACATGAATACATCTTCGTTATTCCTTCTTTTTAATTTGACCGATAAACAGCAGTTTATGTCCATGAAAGACGCAACTTACGCATTACTGCAAATTGAAAAACTAGAACCATTACCTTTTTCTATTGCTGAGTTGAATTCAGCTGTGTGGCTCGTACACGGATTGGTCACGTTGCCTTTCAGTAGATATAAGTTCAGTTCGTGCATGAAGCATTACGCCATAGGCAGATATGAACAGCTTGGTAATGCCTTCCTGCACGAAGTTTGGTCACTTCCTTTCACATATAGATGCGTGAGAGATGGCAAGGAAGTTTACTTAAAAGGTGAAGAGTGCACTTCCGCTCCTGATCATTCTGTAGTGTGTAGACATATACAATTACATGGCGCTTGCAATATACACGCTCCTAATTTAGCTTGTGTCTTAAAAGGTATCCCGATGCCAGTTATAACGTCTTCTTTTAAGCTGCTTGCCAACGGTAGTTGTTTGCTTTTAAATAATGAAGCTTGCTGTGGGATGCTCGTAGGTATTCCTTACATAGTCACCGTTTCACAAAGGGTGGTTTGCTGTAATAACGTCCTTTTCCCACCCCCGCACGGCAGGCTTGATATATCCATCTGGCCGGCGATTCCAACCTTGAACGCGGAGTTCAACAGGATGAGTAGAATAAGGGCTCTTTTGTCTCGGGAAGAGGTTTCTTTGACTTCGTCCCGTGAAACATTTCTTCTTCACATAGCGAACACACGCACTGAAGTACAAGCTCTTTTAAATACTGACCTCCCCCTACATTTTGGAACGTTGATACAGACTATCTTTAATGCTTCGTCTACGATTGGCCTTGTACATTTTTTTAAAGTTGTGGGCTCAGGCCTCGTGACATCTTTTCAAACTATTTTTGGGGTGATCCCCGCGTTTTTACATTCTATTTTTTCAAGTGTCTTCGGAGGGTTTCCGTTGCTCCTCGCAATTGCGGCTGGGATCCTCTTGTTGATCTGCGCCCTACGATATGGCTGCATGCCTAGAATTGCAAGACAACATGCCCCGCCTGCTCCATCTTCGTAACCGGATGCTTGAATACTACGCCATTTTGCCTCTGGCGACTTTGAGCGTCAAGTATGGATTATCTTTCCGGTTTCCCTTTTTTACATGTGTACAACCTGTCTTTCACTGCCTAGATAGTCCCTTCCAGTGGGCTCTGGATTTGTGCTTGTCAAACTTGGTGTCGCTTGACCCGGATTTTGATGACTTAATGGGCCCCTTAGTGGCTCATGAGTTTACCTGTTCTGGTGTTGGGTTTATGGCCTTGGGTGCTACACAAGGAGTCCTTGGGAACTGGGATATCGGAGAGGCCGCTGTTGTATTCCTTGAACGGAGTTATCTCGAGGATACAGACAGTTGTCCTGTTATGGTGCTGGATGCTCTGATAATTGAAGAACATGTGTGTTCCTTTGCCTTGCTGAATTGGATGGCAGATACTTTTGCGGAACGCTCCAATGATTTCCTCTTGGAAGCTGTTGCGACGTACGGTGCATATACCTTGATGGATTGACTGTTTTACATAAGTCAAGACAGAATGCATCGATAAATGTCAAATTTTTTATACATTTTTTTTAAAGGTCTTTTCTCTGGGACATCGTTTTTATTTTTTACACAATTTTTTTCTTTTTTTCTTCTCGAACTTTACACTTACCTTATATGGACTTATAGTTCACGCCCTTGGTTCTGTTCTATATCACTTGAACTCTGCGTTCTTGCTACAGTGCGCCCCTAGTGGTTAGTGATTCGATCAAAGGGGGGTGTAGTGTGGGTTAGCCACTCCCTATTTACAACACTAAGTTAGCATAACCGAGCCAACTATTAGAAAGCCAGCTTGCCGTTTCTGCTGCTTTGCACGCGACACTATTGTTATATGTTATTCATTTTAGAAATGCTTACTCGACTTTGCCTTACAGGATAACAGTTTATTGTTTAACATTCTTAGCAGTGTGCTGCGACCTACGTCTGTACATCATGTAAAGAACAAGGTTAGGACACTAGACGGTGCAGAGTGTTGTGTTCAGATGGATCGTACCACTTTTTAGACATATCATACATACAGCTGCCAATAACTGAAGGACAAGAGCCTTTAATATTACCGTACAGATTGTTTTAGCATTCATGCGAACAGAAGAGCAGATGCATGAGAGAGCCCAGCTGATCTTATGATGTGATCCTACTAAGCTGATCTATACGGTATGGGGTTCCCCCTGTTAGCCTAAGAGACCTTCTAATAGTATAATAAACTTATTAGTTACTAGAGAAAGGAGTGTGGCTGCTTACCACTGTCATTATTATTATGATTGCTCCTTTCATTGTGTATGGTATTGTAACAATGCTGATGGTTTTGATCTTAACCATTTGTTTACTAGTGTTAGCCAAAGTACTGCATCTTAGGACACGAGGTTTATAAAATAAACTCTTTAAACTTTACCGTGTCTGTATTATTCTGTTGTGGACTACTAAATGATGACATCACTGATGACGTCATCCATGTGATAAATTACCACATCTTCTCACACCCTAATATAATCTTTGATATACTCATACTTACAGTCACTCCATACAAAACTATCATATGCATTTATACACCTATATAGACAATCACACACTACCAATCATCCATAGAGGTACTCTCACACCTCATGCAAATAATCACACTCCCATTTACTCACCTATGCGGTTATACACACTCAAGTTCACTTACTCATAAAAATAGTATCACATTCTTAAGCTCTTATAGAATCATTGATACAAGCACACACTCATCCATACAGTCACTCTCACAATCACACACTCTCACATCTACCCACTTATATACTCTTACACGCATATATACTGCCTTTCACATATGTAGTTAGTCACATATGTACCACTGAGATATACATTCAATCCCTAACACACCCATACATACACTCACTCAACCATACAGTCCATCACAGATGCACTCTTAAAACCATGCACCCATAGAATCACCCACTCACACATCTATGCATAGAGTCACACACACCCTACCCACACAAACACTCAAGAACCCATACAGATACTGAGACAAGCAATCAATAACTCATATAGACACTTATATAGGTATTCACAAAACCAAGGCGCCACATACAAACATTTACACAGTTTAGTCACTAGTCTGCAGTAAGATACATTTAATGACTCACTTATAGAGTCAGTTACGCACCACAGAAAATCATCCATTTACACACTTGTACACCCACTCATTCTTCAACAGGCCTTTCCCTATATATATTAAACATATTAAAATTGTTCAGAAACACATACTCAATGGATGATGTCATCAGTGATGTCATCAGTGATGTCATTTGAGATGTCATCAGTGATGTCATGAGTGATGTCACTGACCATGTCATGAGTGATGTAATATGTGACGTCATCAGCAGTGGATTGCGGGCGCGCGAGTTATAGTTAGCTGAACTAACTATAACGGGGGAATTTCATTGGTTTTTTACGAGTGAAATGTCCAGCTAACTATAACATGTGTGAAACCTATGGTTTTTTCAGTGAATTTGCAAGGTTTTTTAAATGCTAATTCCTAACTATAACGTGTGTGAAACCTATGGTTTTTTCAGTGAATATATATATATATATATCCAACAAACAAAGGTCGCCCTCAATGAAGATGCCTCTCAGCAGGTTACCGCTTCTTTAATGAGCTTAGCAGCGCTGCCCACGCAAACATAAAATCACTTTCAAAGGCCGGACGCGTTTCGGGCTCTTCCGCCCTTGTTCACAGGCTGAGGAACTAACATTCGACATCTCACAGTCACCTGTTATATTTGTCTTTGACTCCTCCCCCAGTGGGTGTCATGTGACTGATCGGGTTTCTGGGCCAGGTAGTTCTGAAAAAGTTATACAACCCAGGTGGGTGTGTCGCTGTTAGTAAAGTAGTCCATTCACATACCAAGTGGCTTGATTAAAATGTGGGCGTAAAGCGAGCTGCACATTCTACCGCTCACAAAGTGCCCAGTCCGCTCCATTCGATGGCTCAATGTTTAAGCCCTCATGGATCCGCATAACTTGCGGTGGGCATCTTCGCGGCTGGACATGCCGCAAAAATCCAACAAACAAAGGTCGCCCTGAATATATATATATATATAAATAAATAATTGACCAAAAACACAAGGCCACATTACCGAGGTGTTGTGAGCCTGGGTTTCAATGCTACTGCACCTGCTGCACTAATGGTGGCTGAAGCCCTGAGAAGCAGATTGCCTTCTCTGTCTCTGCCATCCATTCCCCCCATGCCTGGCCATCACGCCAATCTTGAAACGTACTCTGGGCCTAAATATGAGTTTGGTGGTGTGGAAGTGGGCTACCTTGCCAGCGCCTGTTCCCACACCACCAAACTGGACCGCTAGATTAGGAGTCTCCTCATGGTTTGGCAGGCGGTTCTTTGGCGGTGCAGTGCCTATTAGAAAGAAACCGCAATAGGAGTGCCAAAGCCCATTCCTGCACTGCATGAACCATACATTCCACGTCGTGCAGGAAAGGGGGTGCATGCACACAGGGGGGCACACCATGGGCCCCCCTGCCTATATACCCAGGCCCAGAGACAAGCATGGGGCCCTGTAGGCCCCCTTAGTTTTTTCACCACCAGGATGTTCATGGTGTGAGCTCCACCATGAGACCGATGGCGGTGAAGAAACTAGAAATATGTCTGGCAGTACCACAGCAGCACTACCAATCATATTGTGGCCTCAGACTGTAAAGCACAGCTTGGGATCATGGATCCCTGGCAGTTGTGGCGGTCCTATGGTGGTCCAACCGTTGTAGTCGTAATGTGGCAGTTGGACCGCTGGTGCAATTGTCGCCGACCGCCACAGCACCTCCACCTCCGGTTTGGTGGCCCGATGGACCGCCAAACTTGTAATAAGGGCCTCTGTCTCTTTCAGTAAAAAAAATTGCTCATTTGTAACAAAAAAATTGCCCCCATATGGCATCCTTTCTCTGGGCCATCTCATTGATGCCATTCAAGAATCTCACTACTTTCCTCTTTCTTCTGAGCCATTAGGCTGAGGCCCAAGAGGCCAGATGATCAGAGCTCCACATCCAAACCGGACCTTGCTAGCCTCCTCCCGATCCTCCCCAAACTCACTTTTAAGGACAGGTGCATGTACACATAAGTTGAAGTAGACAAAATCTATAGGTACCCCCATGCCAGTCCTTTTTTTATTTTACTAAAGCAATTCCCATACTTTTGTTAAAAAAACAACCTTCCCTGAGCAGTTAATGTGTCTCTTGAGTTACCTCTGCATAAAAGTGAAGTGGGGGGGTCGGGTGAGGAGGGTCTTTCTGTGCTGTGAAGGCCAGGGAGGGACAGAGAACTAACAAACAAAGATGCTTTCTCAGCAGGAGGCATGCTACCTGAAAGAAATGTAAATGTGTGCAATTAGTTAATCACCAAATGTAAAGGCTGCATAGGAGCCAGTATAGACTTTAATTGATGGAGTCACTTGAAGCTTAATGGTGACAAGGAGTTAACCTTTTTGATAAGTAATGTCAAGGCAATATAAGTTGATTTCTAGAAAGTGTACTTTTAATGGACACCTATAAAAAATGTTTTCACTAGGTACAGTTTACCTACTACCAAAATATACACATTGAAAGCCCCTGTTTCATCTTAAAATACTAAGGGCCTGTTTCCGATCTTGGTGGACAAGGTTACTCCGCCACAAACATGACGGATATCCTGTCCACCAAATTACAATTCCATAGGATATAATGTAATTGTAAATTGGTGGACAGGATATCCTCACTTTTGTGATGGAGTAACCCTGTCAGCCAAGATCCTAATCCAGCCCTAAATCACTTTGTAGCCGCCCACCTTGTGAATGATACCATTTTAAAATATTGACTGCTTATTCACAGTGCTTTCTGTTCCAGGCTAGGACCTAGTAGCACTATAAACACACAAGTCACAATTCCCCATATCTGCAGTGATCACATTCACCAAACTAAAACTCAGAGCATAAAAGAATGTGCTTCCCACTGATTAGCTTAACTTGTATTCCAGTTAAGGTTTCTGAATTTCCTTTTATGCGGGTAACTGAAAGTGAAAAAACATACCTGCAGAATAAAAGTGGTGAAAGAGAACACATTATTCTGTAAGTTTCTTCTTTTTCACTTTCAGTTAACTGCAGATAGAATAATGCTTATCACTTAAATGAAAAATATTTGCAAGTTAAGCAAATCGGTTTGAAATATGTTCTTTTAAATTATGAAATTTTCAATATATGTTTTAAGCACTTTAAGGGCTGCATGTAAAAGTAGACATCCTGGATACGCGCCAAATAAACAAAGTTGTGATTCCGGGCCATCTTCATTTACAAGTACTTGTTGAAGTATTCCCACCCCCCACCGCCATTTGAGAAAACTGCCAAGGACTCGTAGGGGTGCACGCCTCACAATTTGAAGATGTCTGAAATCTCGGATCCCATATGATCTGCTGCAATCAAGGGAATGGTGCCCTGCAAAACACAGCAGATCACCATCCATTTCAAAAGAAAACACTATGTTTTTTAAAGCAGCCTGTGTGCTTTTGATCAATCAATCAATCAATCAAGGGCTTGTAACGCATGGCTACTCTCCCTTGAAGGTCTTAAGGCACTGGGGTGGGCTGCAGATCCATCTGAGCACTGGGTTCATGTGAAAAGCCATATCATGAGGTCCTTCCTGAATTGCGTCAGCAATGGGGATTGCCTGAGGAGGTTGGGGGGGGGTATGGTGTTCCAGGTCTTGATGGCAAAGTAGAAGAAGGATCTTCTTCTGGTTCTGGTCCTGCAGATCTGTGGGACAGTGGCCAATGACAGTTGGGCAGAGCGGAGGGATCTGTTGGGTGCATGGAATGAGAGGTGTTGGTTCAGGAATGCTGGTCTGATGTTGTGGAGGTCATTGTATGCATGAGTGAGGAGCTTGAAGGTTGTTCTTCTGTTGATTAGGAGCCAGGGGAGTTCATGCAGGTGTTGTAGGATGTGGCTGCAGCACAGGATGTTTAATACCAGTCCTGCTGCTGCGTTCTGGACATGCTGAAGCTTCTGAAGGGGTTTCTGGGTGACGCCAGCATAGAATGCATTGTCGTAGTCAAGTTTGCTGCTGGTGAGGGTGTGGGTGACCGTCTTCCCGGATTAAATGGAGATCCATCTGAAGGTCTTTCGGAGCAGGTGCAGTGTGAGTGAGGAGTACAGCATGATGCTGAGGTTTTGTGCATGATCCTTGAGTGTGGCGGGTATTCTCAGGGCAGCAGGCCACCAGGAGTCATTCCAAGTGGAGAGGATGGATCCCAGTATTAGGACTTCTATCTTGTCTGAGTTGAGCTGGTGGAAGCTGTCTCTCATCTAGATGGCGACGGCTTTCATCCCTTCATGAAAATTGTTCTTGGCAACTGTGAGTTTGTTCTTGAGGGAGATGATAAGCTGGGTGTCGTTGGCATAGGAGACAATGTTGAATCCGTGGTTCTTGACAATGGCTGTGAGTGGGGCCATGTAGATGTTGAAGAGGGTGGGGCTCAGGAAGGAGTTCTGGGGCACTCTGTAGCTGATCTCTGTAGGTTCTGAGAGGTATGGTGGTTGTCTGACCTGCTGTAATAGGCTGGTGAGGAAGGAACAGATCCAGTCTGGGGTTTTGTCATGGATTCTGGCATCGTGGTGTATTGTGTTTAGGGTACGGTGGGAGACGATGTTGAAGGCTGCAGAGAAGTCCAGGATAATGAGGGCTGTGGTTGCACTCTGGTCGGAGAGGGAGCAGATGTCGTCAGTGGAGGTGAAGAGGGCGGTCTTGGTGCTGTGGCTGCTTTGGAAATTGGATTGGGAGATGTTCAAGATGTGGTTAGCTTCAATGAAATCAGCAAGCTGGACATTAATGGCTTTTTTGATTACCTTGGCTGGGAAGGGGAGCAGGGAGATAAGCCTGAACTTTTGTGTTGGACACAAAAGTGTTTAGAATCACTCCAATCTAAACACTTTTGGGGAATATGTTTATCACCTAAAAGGTTTCATTTACTATTCCCATTCCAATATAACTGATTGTGAAGAAGGTATTGGACACTGAACAGGTTAGATTTACTATTCCCACTCCAAGGTAACTAGATGTTTATTGAAAGCAAAACAATTATAACAATCGAAAGGAAACATTTTAATTAACATAATATAGATATATGAAATGTCTAAAAATATAAATCATTCCTAATCAATATTTAAAAATAAATATTACACATTTCTAAACATAGATATTTCTATTGCAATTTAAAAAATTTAATAAACCTGTATAATTAAAAATATTATTTCTACGAATTTCATTTATATTTCTTTAAACTAAATTAAGAAAAATAAAGCAACCATACTTTTAAAATCACTCACTCTTTTCCCCTATAAATCCACCATCCCTTTCCAAATGATTTTAAAGCTTAATTTCAAATAATAAATAAAAAATAAAAAATACCATAAAATGACTTAAAATAACGTTTTACTATAAATAAATACAAAACCAAATAGTTTCAATAAAACATAAGAGAGCAAAGCCTACTTTTCAAGATGACATTTTCCTTTCACCAACTAGTCTTACTTACTGAAAACAATACAGCTCATGCATTCTAAGGGAAATACTTCCTAGGAGGTGGAATGGTACACCAAGCAGCCAATAGCATGGGGTAAAAGAACAATAGTAATCTAGGTTGAGGCATCATGTGTTTGACAAAGGATCACACCAGCAGATGAAGGAGAAAGGCACACGTTATGGTCTGAAGGGGACTGTCCAAAGGACTACTGTCAGTATGCTAGAAACAGTAGGTCTTGCAGACAGCTGTGCTGTCAAGATAGATCTAAAATGATCTGCTGCATCCATGTACCCTTTCTGGACACTCAGAAAAAATAAGTAGCCTAAATGGTAACAGTTTGTTAAAAAACAATTGAAGTATCCCTAGAGCTTATTGCCTCTTTTTAAAGAGGTAACTTTATGTAAAGCGGTGAGATTGCATGTTTTTTAACATTTACTCAGAGCTATACAAGCACAATAGTGTGGGCAAACAGCAAGGAGGAAAACTTTTATAAATGAAGAAAATGGTATATATAATGTGTAATAATGTATTAATGTAAACTAACTCAGTTCCTGAAAATGCGTCTGCTTTTCACTGAGATTCATCTAAATGACCCAGACAATCAAAAAAGTTGGGCTTTTCTAAAGAAAATACTTACTGTAAAATCAAATGGGGGTACCTTTGATTACCACTGTCATATCAAGACACATCATCACTCTTCTCTAGTTATATTAATGAACCCTCAGTCATTCTCTTGCCTTGAACTTCATAACTGACTGACTTTCAAGCCATTTAAGTGACTTCCTACTTGTGTGCTCCTCTCACTCTTGTTCTCACTCTCTGACTTTTATACTGACCATCACTATTTAGCGCCTCTTTCTTTCAGGTGTTTGTTACTACTAGCAGACATTTTTAGGTATTTTTCCCCCTCTCAGCCATGTACCAAAAACCATAACCGAATGTTGTGCATACTTTTATTGTTCTCTTTATCTTTTACCTAGAACAGGAACACAGCATTTCCATGTGTGCTTAACTTCATTGTTCTTAGTCCTTAGGATGTTAACTACTTTTGGAAACAGATTAAACATACTTAAACAATTGCAACTCCACCAGAAGAAGCATTGCAAACATAAATTGCCACAGAAGTGATAGTACATCATCGAGTACGTGTGATGATCCCAGGGTGATCCACGACATAAAAGGAAGGAAGAATGGGAAAATCAGACAAGCATATTCCCAACAGGAGGTTCTCCCTCCCCTGGCTCAAGCCAACTCCACCCTCCACATCTACAAGGACTGCAGCTGACATGCAGAACTGACCTTCACAAAGTTCAGGAAGGGGGTCAAAATATAACTTTGCATCTCTTATGGTGGTAGTCAAACTATACATAGAATAGCATATATCGTCCAAATATTGGCACACCACAGTGCCATAGCAGGGGCCTCCAGGCCCTTCCAGTGGAAGGCAATCACTAACCGTGCAGCCAACAAAAATGTGTGATCATTTTAGCTGAAGGGTTATTGACTGGGTAAAGTCCCTCTTCATCTGGGGCCCCCAGGAGAGCCTGGCGAGGGTGGGGAGTGAGTGTCATTTGTAGGATTTCACAGATTTGACAAAGCACTTGTTTCCAAAACTCGGCGACCAATGGGCATTCCCACCGTATATGAAGATATGTTCCCCGAGTCTCTCACCCCCATCAACAGCTATCACTTGACCCCATAATAAGGAACAGTGGGGTCAGGGTAAGGTACCAATGCAGGAGCAATTTTAAGGCACTCTCTTTGCACTGGTTGCACACAGAGAACTGAGCAGATCCAGTCCCTATTGTCGATTTCCATGCCCAAATCGTGTGACTATTGTACAATCTATCCAACCTTAGTAACATTTAGAGGGTGTTCTAATATTCTGTAACATTGTGTGATCGCTTTCTTTTTGCGCCCACCTTTCATAATATCTTCCAGCAACTATGTCTCCCGTGTCCCTCCCTGGAGAGTGGTGCCCTGGCGAACACAATGGGACAGCTGTGTTACTCTATATAAGTCTGAGTGAAGCAATGAAAAGTTGCTCGCACACTGGTCTCTGGTTTTGTGCACCCCACCAATGTATAAGTCATGAAAGGTGAGGTCTGCACTCTACCCCACCTGTAGACCCTCTCGTCCAACATATCAGGGGGAAAGTCTGGATTATTAAGAACCGTGGTGTGCGGGGACAGCTATAGCTTAAACAGATGCATACAGTCAGCATGTCTCCAATGGTGTAGTGCGGACAAGGTAGAGGACAACGCAGTGCCAATGAAGGGAAGGCTGTGGAGTAGAAGCCAAGGCAGATGTTTAAGCTGAAGTTTACACAAAAGCTGCATTACTCAAACCCAAGTTTAGCCGGATCAGAGATTCAATCCAACACCGGAACAAGTTGGGCGGCCATAACATAATATACCATGTTCGGAATGCCATACCCACCTTCCCATAAATAACAATATAGAGCTGCCTCAATAAGTCTAGTGGGCTTGTCATCCCATATGAAGGACCAAAGCTTCTTCTAAATCAGTGCGATCACCGGTTTCGGGATCCGGAGTTGGAGAACCCCAACAACATAGAAAAGTTGCGGTAAAATGTTAATTTTGAAACCATTGACTGTACCCATCAAGGAAACCTCTAACCAACCCCATCTATAAAGGTCTCTGAAAATAATGTCCAGAAGAGGCGGAATATTAAACAGTAAGACAGCCAAAGGGTCCCATTGAATCCACACCCCTAAGTACTTAAAATCATTAGGGGCCCATGCAAAACCTCTGGACTCAACGCTTTGTTGCAGAGAAGACAGCAACAGACCTACCCCCACACCAACTGCTTTTCTGTATTTTATATGGAATCCAGAAACCTCTCCATACTCACTTAGATTGTTCTCAAGTGCATCTAAGGAAGCAACAAGGTCAGTTAGGACCAGAGCGTGTCATCCGCGTACATGGTGATCTTTATCGGCTTGTCATTCATAGGGAGTCCCCGTATCTGTGGGCTCTCCTGGACTTTCTGTATCAGAGGTTTGACACAAAGGGTGAACAGGGGGTACCCCTGGCATGTGTCTCTGGATAGAGTCATTGGTCGGACAGAAAACCCAGAGCCTTAATCTTCGTGAATGGCATCACAAAGTTGGTCAAAATATAAGACTGCAAACATAGGTCTAATTTCATCATGGACAGGAAATTGGTCAGAAATGGCCAGTTCACATGATGAAATGCTTTCTCCACATCCAAGGACAGGATAAGCATCTGACCCTGTCCTTCATGGCTCGTTCGATGGTATTTACCAATTGCTGGGCGTTGTCTTCAATCTGTTTATTCCAAATTAAACCTCTCTGAGCAAGGATATAAGAGTGTGCCAGACCCGATACACTAGGATCTTAGTGAATATTTTGATGTCTGTTTAGAAGTACACTTGTTATCTGGGGGTGTACTGTTCCGTATGGATTATGGCAGATTCACAGGGGAGTCTGTATTGAGTCACTGGGAGCATGCGCTCAAATGAGCAACTGTCCTCACCCACCCGAGGGTGGTATGCTTAATCACTGGGCATGCTCCCCGGGCTGGTGTTGCAATGCCCAACAGGCCCTGCAAGAGGTAACTTTATCTGAGATCTTTTAATCGCCAGTAGATGACTGGGGGTTTGAGAGTTTTTCAAGTGAGTGGGTAAGCAGATTTGAGAAGTGTGAGCTAGAATAGACTATAGTCCTCATCAGGCTATCAATTTAATAGGGTTCTGGGTCTATGCTGAGGTTAAAAACAGACTTAGAGATTATTAGATGTAATGATCCTAGTTTCTTTAATGTGAAGGTATACTTGGTAATGTGGCAATCCACCACTCATTACATTTGTTAAAAGACACTCAAGTCATTGCATATGTGCTTCAAGTTAAACAGTGACATATAAAAAAGAAAAAATACATACATCCTATAAGTATATATCCATTAAATTCACGTCATGGTAGATTATAGTCGTAATGATGACCAGTGCTAAAATCACCCATATGTACCACACTAGTGGCCAGTGAAATCACTACAAATAAAGAAAACATGAGTTTGCAGTGCAAACCATTCATGAGAATTTCATGGGTAGAAATCCATACATCCCTTTATCACCATCTAAATTGCTGGAAAGGTCCCCTTGGAGCACGAAGACGTGTCTCATATCAAATAGGCATCTGTAGTATAGGTATGTTTGTTAGTAAGAGCTGCAGGCTCAACAAGAGAGGTTTTAAACAGCAGTATAAACAGAAAGTATGTGTGCGATTATGGGAATAGCACCCCCAAGGGCCAGCCTCATATATAGTTGTATATATAAATTTAAAGATGATATTATCATCACCTGGAGAGGTGACAACTCTGACATTCCAGGATTCACCACATGGATCAATGGATGGGGTCCCCTTCTAAACTTCACCTCTACTTGATCCGACGAAGAGATAGCATTCCTCGACCTGATGATATCTATAGAAGATGGACATCTAAAAACAAGGGCCTTTCATAAAGCCAAGGTTAGGAATAGCCTACTCCTGTTTGACAACCATCACCCTCGAACCTTGAGGATGAATCTCCCTTTTCATCAGTTCCTGCAATTGCTATGGAACTCCAGTGAAATGACGACTTTCAAAGTCCAATCAGAGACTCTAACCAGGAAACTACAGGATCGGCACTACCAAAGAAAGATTGCCAATGCTGCCCACATATGGGCACGCAATAACCATAGAAAAGGGACACACTTGGCCATGTGTCACTATGTTCACCCCCTCTGCCAATCTGGTGAAAAAGGCAATCAAAAGATGGCCAATTGTCAAAAGAGGTAATACAAAAATTGAAAAACAACGTTTTGCATTTAAGTGGACTAATAATGTCTGTGACACCCGTAGTACACACCAGATCGCGAAAGACAGAAATAACTGAGAGCACCACTACCTGTGAACTTACCCCTGTGACAGGACATTATCCCTGCGGATGATGCAATGTATGCCACCTCACAACCACAACTAAAGAGATAGACCTGGGCCTTAGGGGAAAATGAAACTGTTAAAGCACACCAACTGTCAAAATCAAGAATTGTATCTACTTCATTGTCTAGCCTTGTGGCCTTAAATACATCAGCATGACCACAAGGTTTATCAAGACAAGAATAATGAACACCGCAGCAACATCAGGTGCTGCCATCTTACCACCAAGCTAAGCACACAATACGTTCAGGCCAACCATACTCTGGACGACAACTGGCTCATACTAGACACTATACTAGAGGACAATATATCCACCACACTCTTTGAAAAGGAGCAAGAGTGGGTCATTAGGCTCAATAAGTACGCCACCAGTCTCAGTGATGAGCTCCGATTGTTTGAGATTTCTCACTAGACAGTATTTCTGTTGTGCATCCAGTCATGGGTATGGCCTGTTTCTACCAACTCCATTACTATACTGTTTGATCAAATCACACTAATGTCTCTACGTACTTGGAACTACCAACAGAAAGGCCCCCTGAAATTAAAGGTTAACAACACACTGTTTTCAATCCTCTATTCATACAGTAGGTCATTTAACCTAGCATATATCATTTGTGCATTAAAAAGTAATGAGGACAATCCTTGTCACAACCAAGACACATACCCTTGTGCCGTCCGGTCAATGTACTCCTAACACAGGATTCTCAGTCTACATAGAATATCATGACATAGATTGTACTGTTCACCTCCAGCTTTGAGGTATATGAATTTCCCACATTCTGAACACCCATCCCTTGGCTGTTGTATTTAATTGGATATGTCCATAGTATGAGAACTTGGCTGTTTCTTGCAATTGGACATGGATTTGGTCATTTTGCTGATTATGGTAACATCTGCTTCATGAGTAGTCACCCTCGCATAGAGAGAGTAGAGATACTTTACTAGCCTCAGGTCGTGGTACATCTATGACGGTTTTTTCCATTTCATTAGGCATTTATTTATATAATTTATTAATTTACATAATTAATAAATTATAATAATAAGGTATTTATTTCTAGACTGTGTAACATTCGCAGGGCTGTTTTATTAATTTGGATGTTCACTCTGCGGTTGACTGACAAAAAATATCGACCTTCAAAATATCACCATACCAAAATATCATGAACAAAACATCGATGTAAAAAATATTGTCATCCCATACTTATAATGGTAAGTATAAAGATTTCGGGAAAAAATAACGATGTGATAAATATCGTTGTATTAAATATTGTTTTTTAAATATATTTAACCAAAATAATAAATATTAAATAGCAACATTCATTTAAAAGAATAAAATAGATTTTATATATATTTTAACAAATATATCTAAACTTAATAAAAAAGTTAAACAAACATATATAATAATTATTAGATATATCTACATATACCTTCTTTTTTTTTTATTCTTTTTTATTAACAAACAAAAACAGATTGGTCACTTCACAGTTTTAGGTCCTTTGAGTTACAGTGGTTCAGCCTTGGACCCTTGGACAGTCCTGCAACTTAATATGGTACAGCAGAGCAGAACAAGACAATCTCGCCATTTTATTGGGTTAACATTTTCTCAAGGGGGGAAGAAACTGGGGGCTTACAGATGTTGCCGCGGTACGTATTCCAGGGAGACCAGACCGCTACCCATTTCCCGGGGCACCCTCTCGAAACATACACTATCTTTTCCTACAGCATGGACCAGTCCATGTCTTTCTTCCATGCACCAAGCAATGGGGGCTCCTCTGCCCCCCAAAGGCGTGCTATGTTACGCTTTGCAATCACCAGCCCCAGTGTTGCCCACAATTTGCCTTTTACCGGTAGGTCCGTGGGCTCCCAGATGTTTAGGAGGCATTGTTTAGCCTCAGGCCGCAACCCTACCCCCCAAACCTTGCTCATACAGTCATGTATCTTTGCCCAGTATGTTCGAACTTGCGGGTATTCCCATACTATGTGAAAAAATGTCCCCCTTTCCCCACACCGCCTCTGACAGAGCCCATCCGTACTCCTCCCCATCAACACTAGTCTGGTGACCGAGATATATACCCGATGTAGTATTTTGAGTTGTATCGGCCGCAATTTCGCCAATATCGCCACTTCTTTGGGGGAGGAGAGTGCCTCTCTCCATTCCTCCTCATCAATTTCCAGGCCGTCCGCCTCCCACTTCCCCCTGAGGGAGACTAGTGGATCTGGGGAGTGATGTATGAGTTTCTTATATGTGAAGGATATCGCACTTTCCGGTAAGTAGCCGTCTAGTAATCTATCCTCTAGGGGGGAGGATTCCAGTAGCGCTGTACCCGGCGAAATGTTAGATTGAAGAGAGTGCCGGACCTGCATATAATAGAAGAATTCCGTGTGTGCCAACTCATGTGACTGCTGTAGGGAGGCAAAGGGCACCATTACCCCAGCACCCCAGAGGTCCCCTATACGGGATATACCGATCAGATCCCAATTGCGGAATCCCTTAGTGCGTCCCAACGACCCGAGCCTTTCTGATGCCTAGAGCGGGGTTGCCTTCGTAAGCTTGTCCGCCCACCCCAACTTCCGGTTCACAATATGCCACAGTTGGACCGAGTGTTTTGTAGGCCCCATGAGGCAAAACTCTTAGGTTGCGAATAGAGTGCGGCCTCAAAATTTCCTCCAGGGAGGAGCCACCTATCCATCCCATACCCGGGGACGTCCCCACTACCGTACGTGCCCTGATTGATGGCCGAGAGATGCGCTGCCCAGTAATATTTGCGGATGTCCGGCAGAGCTATGCCCCCATCGTACCACCCCAAGGTAAGTTTCGGGAGAGCCATGCGCGGTGTGCCACTCCACAGCAGGTCCCGCTGAGCGGCCTCAATATCTGTAAAGTATTTGTGTGGTACCAGATCCGGGTAGTTTTGGAGCGCGTATAAAAACCACGGCAGCGCCATTATTTTGAAGAGGGCCGCACGACCCAGCAGCGATAGCGGGAGCCTCTTCCAGGTTGCCACGTCTCTCTGGAACCTCTGTAGAGGTGGCCTGAAGTTATTTTCAAAGCGTGTTTTTGCATCTCCGGAGATGTAGATTCCGAGATATCTGAACCCTTCCATGGATATCTGGATCGGGCAACCACGAGGAACAGGAGGAGGGGCCCCATGCAACACATAAAGCAATGACTTTCCCCAATTGATGCTATAACCGGAGTTTTTCTCAAAGCTTGTTAGGATGTCTAAGGCCACCCGGAGTGATTTCACGGGGGAGGCAAGGTATAGCAGGACATCATCTGCATATAGCGAGATCCTGTCCTCCCATCCCCCCGCCCATCTCAGCCCCCGTATAGAGGGGTCCTGTCTTATCCAGGCTGCCAGAGGCTCTAGGCAGAGTGCAAACAGTAAGGGTGAGAGGGGGCAGCCCTGTCTCGTCCCCCTCTCGAGTGTAAAAACCTCGGAGCTCTTATTATTAACTACCATCTGTGCCAATGGTTGGGTATATAGGAGGCGTACCCACCCGACGAAGTTGGGACCAAATCCCAATATTGTGAGGACTGCTATCATATAGGGCCATTCCAGAGTGTCAAATGCCATAGCAGCATCCAAAGATACCACCACCGCGTCTTTCTGGATCGTATGGCAGCGGCCCATCACACCAATGAGCTGCCACAGATTCAGAGCCGTGTTCCGATGCGGCATGAAGTCCGATTGGTCGGGGTGGACCAGTTTAGTGATTAGCGGTTTGACCCGGTTCACAAGGAGTTTAGCCAGTATCTTAGGCTCAACATTCAACAGCGATATTGGCCTGTATGAGGAGCAGCAGTCCCTGGGTTTCCCATCTTTGGAAATAGCCACCAGGGTGGCAATGCGTTGGTCTCTTGGTAATTTCCCCCGCGCCTTGCTGTCTTCGAACATACTTTTGAGATGTGTACCCAGGCAGTCGGGCCGGAGCTTGTACAGCTCAATAGGTAAGCCGTTCGGGCCCAAGGCCTTCCCAGTCCGCAGGTCCCTAATGGCTTTGGCCAGCTTGGCGACGGTGAGGACGCCGTCTGGCGCCTCGCGATCCTCCTCGGAGAGCACAGGCAGCCTGATGTCCTTCAGGAGCGCAGCTGAGTCTTCTTCCGACCGGTCCGTGCCTCTGCTGTACACTCCTTTGAAATGCGCAGCAAATTCACTTATTATCTCCTGCGGTTCGGTCAGGGGGAGGTCTCCTGCAGAACGGATTTTGGCCACCACCCTCTGTGCCATTTGTTTTTTATCCAGCCAAGCGATTAATTTACCCGCCTTGTCCCCTTGGTTGTATAACCGGCCTCCTTTGTGTCTAGCTAGCGTCTTCACAGCCTCCGTGGCTAGGGCCTTATATTCAGCAGCTTTCAACTGCATTGATGCTGGGCCTTTAAGGTCCCACGTACCTGCGCCTCTCTTTCCAGTGCAAGAAGGTCCCGCTCCACCTCGAGCATCTGCGCCTCCCTTTCCTTACGCTGTCCGGCAATTTTTGAGAGGGCCTCCCCCCTCACCACAGTCTTAAATGCCTCCCAGAGGGTAGTTGGGCCTTCCACTGTCCCGACATTTTCAGTGAAATAGTGGTCTATGGACCGCGCGAGTGCCTTCTTAATTTCGGGGTTACGCAGCAACCAGAGATTTATGGGCGCCACACATCCCACCCTCTTCTCTCCGATCGTTAGATGCGTCCACAGCAGGGAGTGGTCTGATATGCCCCTTGCCAAGTGTTTGACGTCCTGAACCACAGTGTCATGCTGCAGGAGAGTGAGAAGGTAATCTATCCTGGAGAATGTGTGATGCGGTCCTGAAAAGAATGTGTATTGTAGCAGAGTGGGGTGGCGTTGGCGCCAGAGGTCCACCAGCCCATACGCTTCCAGTAAGTTGGCGAGCCACATTTGCCCCGGTGCAATGTTATGTGGCGGATGTCAATCCAAGTCTCCAGATGCTACAGCATTAAAGTCCCCCCCAACTAAGAGTTGCCCTTCGGGAAGAGAGAGAAGGAGTTCCCCCAGATCCTGATAAGATTGATTCTGGAGACCAGGTGGAATATACACCATCACCAGGTTAAGCGTGCGGCCCTCCCATTTGCCCGTGAGCACTGCATAGTGGCCCAGCGTGTCCGTTTTCGTGTGTTGAATTACCATTGGGAAGCTACGGCGGACAAGAATGCCCACCCCTCGGGATCCCGATGTGAAGCCGGCATGAGCGGCCAGAGTGTACCCCCATCTGTTACGTGCCCAACATGTGTTCCCAATGAGGTGCGTCTCTTGCAATAGGACAACATCCGGGAGGTGCCTTTCGAGGAATTGGAGCACTATACTTCTCTTGAGCTTGTCCCCCAACCCATTCACATTCCAGCTAAGCACTTTGATACTCTTATCCCACTTCATACCATTTCCAAAAATGATGCAAAGCTCTCGTCCTGGTGGCATGTCACACCACTCCATCTCACAAGGATTGTTTTCATGTGACTAATTAAAACTCCAGCCTCCCCTAAAAATATTCCTAACACCCCCCTGAAACTGTAGCCCCCCCCGTCTCACACCCCTCCCTGCTACCCCGCTGTGTAGGTTTATAACTACCCATATCCCCCAACTAGCAGAGCACCTTTCGCCCTAAACAAGAAGGAGAGAAAAAAACCCTCCTGTCTACAAACTTATTGGTGAGGCGTGCGCTAGCGCCAACTCCAGCCGGTGGGCGCCTCCCCCCATTAACGTTTTTAGTCTTCTCAAGTCCATGCGAGCCTGTCACCACGACAGTTTCAATGTCCCCTGTTGTACTGCCCCGCCCCTCCATTGATTGAAGTATTCAATGTTATCGGCAAGTGGGGCACAGCACCCATTTCAAGCAGGCAAGTAATTTTCCAACCCCTCCCAAACTGAGTCACCTCCCCAAACCCCGAGAGGGCGGCCCTCACATCTGCCGCACCGTCCCGGGCACACCCCCCCTGCAATATCTTAGAGTAAAATTATACATTACAGATCAGTGTTTAATCGTCCGGGGGGCTCTTCCACTCATCAGCGCCTACGCCCCTGCTGTCTTTATATGCCAACCATGTCCGGACTGCGGGATCTTGAATGTCAGGAGCACTGACTCGACCTCTCCACCTATGACCCGCTGACCCGGGGGGCCAGTGAGCCGGCCCGAGCTACACCTCCGTCGTCCCTCGTCGCGCCGGCCGACTGCCGCGAAGTTCCCTTGTCCAGCCAGTCCTGTACCTCTGAAGGCGCAGTGAAGAAGAGGAATCTGCTGCCATCGATGACTTTGAGCTTCGCTGGGAAGAACATCATGTATTTGATGCCCCTTTCCCGCAGTGCTGCTTTCACCCCCTCAAATGATCGTCGTTCCAATTGTACTTTGAGCGTGAAGTCGGGAAAAAATCTGACCGTCGCGTATTCGTATTGTAGGTCCCCTTTTTGTCTAGCGACCTGGAGGATGGCGTCCCGATCCCTATAGTTGAGGATCCGTGCTATAATGGTTCGCGGTGGGGCCCCGGGCTTAGGCCTAGGGACCGGTGCGCAGTGAGCCCTCTCAATGGAGAACATAGCGGAGAGCCGCTTTGGTTTCAGGCTGTTGAGGATCAGGTCCTCGAGGAACAGGTCCACACTAGGCCCCTCCGAACCCTCCGGAACACCCACCACCCGACGTTGTTTCTCTGGGCCCTCCCTTCCTGATCCTCCAGCTTCAGGGCCACCTGGCGGTGTTGGTGGACAAGCTCGTTTACCCTCTGTTCAAGTTTCTTGGAGAAGGCCTTGAGTTCCGCGATATCAGTCTCATTGGTTCTGACCTTGTCCGACGTTTTATTGAGGTCTGTACAAAAAAGGTTCATTTCAATGGACCTTTTGTCAATTTTAGTCTCAAGGGTAGTCCCCAGGGTCTGAATGGCGGACATGATGGCCATCAAGGAGGGCTCCGCCGGCGTCTCCCGCTCCCCAGTTGCCCCCTCGGTCTGGGGGGCCGGCCTCTTGACTGCGTACTTGTCCAATTTATTTGTTTGGGCCGCCGTCGCTCCCTTGGGCCTCATGGTGAGGTCCCATGCGAAGCCACCGGTCACCAGAGCGATTAGCGACTGAGGTCACCTCTCCAGCGGCGCCCCGCAGGCTGGCCGCTACCGCACACCGTTGGACGGGGCACCTCCGTCTGAGTCTGCGATACTTCCTGGCCCCATCGCACTGACTGCCACCCGGCCGCAAGTGGGTCCCTGCAGAAAGGATAGTTGAAATGCTGCATGTCGGTCAGTTCTTCCCGGCCACTCAGCCGCCCCCGGGATGTCACCAGACCAGTCCTGGGATGGACCAGAAGCCCGCTCCACGGGCCTTTCCCGCCGATAGGTACAGTCCCAGCAGCCAGAAGGTGAACCAACAGGCGATGTGTGATGATGTCCCTCCGCCGGCTGCCACACACACCCCCCCCTTGGCAAGGATCACTATCCGGGTGACCGGCCCCCTCCTCGGGGCCCCGCAGGATGGATGCTCCCCCTCAGGGCGCACTCAAATGGGGACCCACTGGGTAGAGATCCAGGCGGCTCAAGCCCCCACCTCGGCCCCGGAGGCCTGCCGTGTCGCTCTTCCGTCCCTCTCTGCAGTGCACACGTCGACCGGGCGTGTAGAAACGAGGCTCCAGAGCCAACTGTACCGCTCCAGCGATGTACTCCTCTCTGGGTGCCCCTTATTGCCACTGATTCAGCTGCCTTACCTCCGTATCTGTGAGCCTGTCGCTTTCGTGGTGGGCCCGCTGGGCCACCGCTCCAGCCGCCACGGGGAAAGCGGCGCTCCGCTCCTCAGGCCCGGCCCCGGCCTCCGATCCTCACAGGCGAGCGTCCGCCTCCGACGCAAGGGAAGGCAAATCAGCGCTCCAGCGCAGGCCTCAGGCCTTCAGACAGGCCGCGGCGCCGGGACGTTGCGTGTGCTTCCCTACCCGCCTCCGCACTGCTCCCAGGCGCCACTCGGCTCAACCGCCGTAACTCCGTGGCGGAGGCGTCCCCAGCTCCCGGGTCGAAGGATTTGGGAGCACAAGTCAACAGCAGGATTCCGGCACAGCGTGGCCGCTCAGCATGGGTGATATTTGCCGGATTCTCCCGGGAAAGACGCCGCTCCGACGGAGCTCAAAACTAAGCGTCCATCTTCGCCGGCACTTAGCCACGCCCCCTACATATACCTTTTTAAAAAACAATTATTAATCCAATAATTCCAAAATCTTTGACTAATATAAAAATATATGGAAAATATATATATTTATGTATGTGTTATTTTCTGCTCCAAAGTTGTCCACCTGTAAGTAGCACTCGACTAGCAGCTTGATTTATGTGTAGCTAGGGACGGGGATACGCTTGCAGGAGCCGCTCCGTAGTGGATTTGCCTGACGCGTTTCGAATCTCCATATGCTTCTCTTCAGAGGCTTTAACGGAAACGGTGTGCACAACCGCTAACCCACTTCGCCATTTAATATATGACACACCCGCCAATGGGAGGCTCAAATGAGACTGTGCATTATGGGAAGTGTAGTGCGGAAAGCACATAATCAAGTCCTATATGGACCCTGCAAGTGGGCCCGTCCTCGATCCTATGTACGGCTGCTGTTCCACTTTTGTGGCCCCCAAGACTTCCGGGGTGGTGCATTCTCCACGGCTGGACAGCCACATGTTATATTCTGCTCCAAAGTTGTCCACCTGTAAGTAGCACTCGACCAGCAGCTTGATGTATGTGTAGGTAGGGACGGGGATCCGCTTGTAGGAGCCGCTCCGTAGTGGATTTGCCTGACGCCTTTCGAAGCTCCATATGCTTCTCTTCACAGGCTTTAACGGAAACGGTGTGCACAACCGCTAACCCACTTCGCCATTTAACATATGACACACCCACCAATGGGAGGCTCAAATGAGACTGTGCATTATGGGAAGTGTAGTGCAGAAAGCACATAATCAAGTCCTATATGGACCCTGCAAGTGGGCCTGTCCTCGATCCTATGTACGGCTGCTGTTCCACTTTCGTGGCCCCCAAGACTTCCGGGGTGGTGCTTACTCCGTGGCTGGACGGCCACGTGTAATATGTGTAATTTATGTATGTGTATATATATATATATGCACTAGCACCATAGCAATGAAGCAATTGCCTCTTGTTTATGTTAAACATCACATAGCGACACACCCCCTCTGCAGAACTCTTATGCATTAACGATCATTCCAATATTATTTCATTGTGAAATGTTTCAGTAAATTCACGTTATTCCAGACTTTTAATTTGCCGACCCTAATATTAACTGAAATATAATGTTATGGGTCATAAGACATTTGTTAAAATCATGTTTCTTTCTCTGACTACTACAGTCTTTATGAAATGAACGACACTGCTAAACCCTGTAAAACCACCTTATTTGTGACCAAGTCTGTCTTCACTTTTAATTAGTGCACGCTGCGACGTGCCTGAATCGAAACTGTGATATATACTTCCTGGTTCACAGGTGAGGTCATGTGACCAAGGCTGCTTGTCAGCTGAAACGCGTCTTCTGCCGCTGGTGTGAATAAACTTTACACTTTTCCAGCAAGACCCGTGTGGCTCACCTTCTTTCCCAGTGGATGTGTGGAGCGAACTTCTGTGCAGCATATAACGGTGGCGTCCGTTGACGGACCCCGACCCAACTGGCTGGGCTTTCACTTTAGCGCCACAACTTCATTTGGATTTCTTCGTGAGTGACGCCCGCCGATGCTGACTCTCAAGCCTTGCAATCGATCCCAGCAACAACGGCAAGAGAAACGGGTGCTTTGATTAAACACCAGGGGAGTATCGATATCCTGTCTCGAAATCACGAGCGAGTATTCTTCTCTCCCTAAGGAAGCACCATTAAAGAAACAGCATCATGGTACGCCCACGTAGCATTTGCAGCAAGGGCGCATCTCGCTGGATTGAGCCTGTTCCACGGAACAAGCTCGGAAGAATCACACCAGAATGGCATCTGAGTATTTAAAGGGCCGGGAGCCTCGGCAAACAGCATCTTCAAGAAAATATCAAATGATGATTCAGGTCCGATAACTGGAGAAATCGGACGCCCGCCAACAACAAGATCGAACATCAGAGAAAAAGGTAACATGCTTGAGAAATTAAGGAAACGCGAAATCAGCAGATGGTGGGAGGCGACCTCTTTACAGAATTATATAGAGGTGAACAGAATTCCGAGAGGGCTGCGCATATTTACGATACCCACCTTAAACAGCCCGAAACCACAACTGCTTAACCTCTTCAGTGCCTATGACGAGATAGTCTCGTCATGGAGCACAGTCGCGCTATGCCCATGACGAGACTATCTCGTCATGAACCCCACCCACTAATAAAACGCCCGGCACAGGAGGGGGAAAGGGCGTGGCACAGAAGGGGTTAAAGACTGGATGGCAAACTCACATGAATGCTCCAAGAACATGTTAAATATGCTTATAAAAAATGCGTGGGAAGATCATGAAGAACTTATGATCCAAATACAGACCATACTCGATGACCTCAACAAAGAAAATGATCAGGAGGAGGTTTGTAAAACCCCGGCAATCATAGAGGAGAAGATGAAGAAGTTTGAGTCTGACATTGTGAAACGGAAACAGAACAAATTCGAACGTGACAAACGCGATTACGCGATGGGAATAATTCTCACTTTCGCAAGAAAGTTTGATAAAGCGAGAGCTGAACTGTCCAAAGAAAAAGCCATGGGGAGAGTGGAAAAAACCATGTATGCCTCCACCACAGACCTAAGTTCGGATTTAGAATCTGTGGACAGCAATGCGTCAAACACACTGGAAGTGACGTCTTTTTCCGAAGAAATGCGCCTCATACAGATGAATATGGAACATTCCGACAGGGGGCGACCCAGAGGAAGAGGCCGAGGAGGCACAACCAGATCACAAAGAGGAGACAACGCAGAAGAAAAGAGCAAACTAGTCAGCATGGGAACACGTGGGCAACTGGCGAAAAAGCAATCATGAATAACACAGCATCATCACTAACGGTAATGAACCTATCTAAAAGAGTTTTAACCGAAACTGATAAGAATGTACTTAGCCTAGACTTATCTTTTTGTCCAGATTGTTCTCTTGACTATACGCAGGTGCGCATTGATTTGTATAAATTTGTCAGAAAGCTCAAACTATGTAAAATCCATACTACACGCAAAAAAACCCAACAGTCAAATCCTACCTCTATGGCATTAAATACAATCACTAATGAAGACACAACTCTTGACATCTTGAAATTCTTAACATCATGCATGATTTAGCATATGAAGACCCTAGCATATTACACTCTCCCGTTACCATCAACAGTCTGTCCAATCCAGATAACACAGGAACACAGAATGAGTCAGGCATTACACAAGACCACGCTAAAACAAGCTTTAGACCCAGTTCCAAGTACATCCCACATATACCAAGAGATAACATTGATGTTTTCCAGGATGCTGTGATTTGTGACTTAAATAAACTGACACATACACACACACACAGGAGAAACATCACTAAAGAACAGTGGGATGCTGTTATTTCCTTACAAAAAGATGATAGCATTGTGATCAAGCCGTCAGACAAAGGGGGAAATGTGATAATTATGGATAGAGAATTTTATGTGAAAGAAGCCATCAGACAACTTTCTAACAGTACCTGTTATGAAAGGATAGACAAAGGTTACCTTGACAAACTACAGAACAGATACCATGAGATGATTGACAAATGGGCCCAGGAAGAGCTTCTAAGTTGGGATGAGAAAAGGTTCCTCACAAACACCACACCCACTACACCCACTTTTTATCTTCTGCCCAAAGTGCATAAGGACCCCCTAAACCCTCCAGGGCGTCCAATTGTCTCCTCTAAAAATAGTCTGTTCGAAAACACCTCCATCTACATTGATAACTTCCTATTCCCCTTTGTTAAAGATCTAAGCTCCTACGTCAAGGACACCAAGAACTTCCTCCAAAAGATTGAGAACCTTCACTGGGGGCCCAATTGTTGGATGGTGTACCTTGACGTGGAGAGTCTGTACACAAGTATCCGCCATTGTGATGGCATAAGAGCCTGCCAGGATTTCCTTAAGACGAGGAGCACACATCTGATTGGTCATACACACATGATCCTCCAAATGATCGAAATGTGCCTAACTGAGAATGTTTTTATGTTCAATGGTAGCTGGTACAAACAAACACAGGGTACTTCGATGGGCACTTGCTTCGCTCCCAGCTACGCGAACCTCACTGTGGGCTGGTGGGAGAAGCAAGTGCTCTGGAGTGAGGACCTGGAAAGATGGACTAAAAGCATCAATCCATGGCTAAGGTACATAGACGATATTTTCTTCATCTGGGAGGGAATGGAAAGTGAACTTTTGATGTTTTACAATGCTCTTAATGATAACTGCATGAACTTGAGATTCACCATGATACATAGCCAACAGACTGTAAACTTTTTAGATATCAAACTCATGATCATTAATAACACCTTAGCTACAACCCTCTTCAGAAAAGAAACTTCTGGCAACAGCATTTTACATGCTACTAGCTGCCATATGCCTAGTTTTAGGTGGAGTCTCCCCTATGGGGAACTACTCAGAGCCAAACGTAATTGCAGCACTGAAGAGGCATATCAAAACACAAAAAAGAATATGCTGACCAGACTTAAGGAGAGGGGGTACACTGACAAAATGCTGGCAAAAGGGATAAGCAAAGTAGACAGTATTAGCAGAACTGAGGCCCTTTTCAAAGCAACTAGAGCGCAAAAAACCACTCCTACAGATGTGACACCACTCAGATTTATAACTACCTTTTCCACCCAGACAGATCAACTGAAAAGTATTTTGAAAAGAAGGTGGGATATCCTTACACAGGACAACATCTTGTCAGTGAGGATCGGATCTAACCCATCCTTCTCCTTCAGGAAAAATCCGTCTCTCAAAGATCTACTGGTAAACAGCCATTTTAAACCTAAGAAAGGGACTTGGCTAGAACAAGGTAAGGGTTTTAAGCGATGCAGGAAATGCAAAGCATGCAGCCATTCTGAGGATGTTAGAGAGGTCAACCTGCAGAGAACAGGGAAATTGTGGAGGATCCCTAAATTGATCCACTGCAATACTGACTACGAAGTTTACGCCATCACATGTCCGTGCTCCAAGTGGTATGTAGGGTCAACAACTTTTCCAGTGAAGAAACGCATTTTGGAGCACTGGCGAGCAATCACTAATCAGGATCTGAGTTACAGTACTGCCAGACACTTCAGGGAATTCCATTCCAGCGATTGGACAAAAGCGAAGTTCTTTGCGCTTGACAGTGTGCCTAAGCATCCTAGAGGTGGCAATAGAGTACAGTCCCTGAGAAGACTAGAATCTCGCTTCATTTTGCAGACAGGCAGCCTTTTTCCGATGGGGGTCAATAACGGTGAAGAAATGTATTCACATTTGTAAAATGTTCTTGTATGTTTTTTAGCCAGGCTTGGCCCCCCTTCTTTGTAACCAGTTTTATTTTAATAATTCTGATTTTTGAAATTCACTTGCATATTTATGTTGGTCCTTGGTGGTTTGTTTTTTCGGACAAATGGACTATTGACGAATCTGAAACATTTTTGCTTTATCTTGATTTTTCGATATAACATGACCACTTTGTATCTAATATATGTCAAGGCACTAATGTATTATTATCTTCTTCCATTGTTTCTGCAGCTTGGGGGCTCATGGATAGACGTTCTCACAACGAATAGTCACGGATATGATGTATTGGTTAAGTTCCTGGTATGCGCACATCCATCACTGGATAGACATGTACTGTATTAAGATAAGGGTACTATACCTTTATTTGCACCCATTATTATTATGATTTTTTAGATATAGACATATAGCTCGGAGCTGGGACACTTGACCTTGGTACTATACCTGTATGCACTAGCACCATAGCAATGAAGCAATTGCCTCTTGTTTATGTTAAACATCACATAGCGACACTCCCCCTCTGCAGAACTCTTATGCATTAACGATCATTCCAATATTATTTCATTGTGAAATGTTTCAGTAAATTCAGGTTAGTCCAGACTTTTAATTTGCCGACCCTAATATTAACTGAAATATAATGTTATGGGTCATAAGACATTTGTTTAAATCATGTTTCTTTCTCTGACTACTACAGTCTTTATGAAATGAACAACACTGCTAAACCCTGTAAAGCCACCTTATTTGTGACCAAGTCTGTCTTCACTTTTAATTAGTGCATGCTTCGACGTGCCTGAATCGAAACTGTGATATATACTTCCTGGTTCACAGGTGAGGTCATGTGACCAAGGCTGCTTGACAGCCGAAACGCGTCTTCTGCCGCTGGTGTGAATAAACTTTACACTTTTCCAGCAAGACCGGTGTGGCTCGCCTTCTTTCCCAGTGGATGTGTGGAGAGAACTTCTGTGCAATATATATATATATATATATATATATATATATATATATTCACTTAAAAAACCATAGGTTTCACACATGTTATAGTTAGGTGGATATTTCACACGTAAAAAACCAATGAAATTCCACCGTTATAGTTAGTTCAGATAACTATAACTCGCGCGCCCGCAATCCTCTGCTCATGACGTCACATATTATATCACTCATGACATGGTCAGTGGCATCACTCTTGACATCACTGATGACATCATCCTTGTGATAGAGTGGCGGTCGCGCGAGTTATAGTTATCTGAACTAACTATAACGGTGGAATTTCATTGGTTTTTTACGAATGAAATATCCACCTAACTATAACATGTGTGAAACCTATGGTTTTTTAAGTGAATTTGCAAGGTTTTTTAAATGCTAATTCCTAACTATAACGTGTGTGAAACCTATGGTTTTTTCAGTGAATTTGTACGTTTTTTTAAATGCTAAGTTATGTATGTATTATTATTTTGTTTATATATTTATTTTTCAATAAACTACGTATTAAACGTTTTTTTTTTTTATGGTTTTTCACCATGTGCGCACGGTGCGCGCACCCCCGCGATTTAATTTTTTTTTTTTAAATGTCTTTTTCTCCCTTCGGGGTCCTTCAGGGACCCCCTGACAAAGGCTAGGGGGTCAGGAACTCTCTACCCTGCCCCCTTTTCACGTTCGCCACCTTTCTTTTCCACTCTCGCACTGAAAACAAACAAAATGGCGGACGACACTTCCTGATTTCGACCGATTCGAACGTTGACTGACATATAACAACCAATCAGAATTACGCTTGCGCACGTTAGGGTGCGCGCATGGTGCGCGCACGGTGCGTGGCTATAGATATGTATGTGCTTTTAACTGCAATTTTCTCAGGAACTACTGAACAGATTGACTACCTCTCTGCCAAATTTCAAGTAATTCTGTTCAGCCGTTCGGGCTGTACCTTCGACTAAATGTCCTATGGGAAAATGCATGGTGAAAATGCGTTTTGGGACCCCCCTTTTTTCTTGGCCCCCGCTTGACGAATCCCCCCGAGACTTTCAGGGTAGGAGCTGAGCAGAGCGCCCCATTAGTTTTGAAAATGTCGCGAAGATTCGTCAACCGGCGCCAAAGTTATTCAAAATAGAATTTTGAGATTTCCTATGGAAACACGGTCCTAACTATAACTATCTACTGGCGACCGCCAGTAGATAATATATATTACCTACTGGTGGTCGCCAGTAGGTAGTTATAGTTAGGACCTCTTTTCCATAGGAAATCAGCAACATTCTATTCCCAATAACTTTGGCACCGGTTGATGAATCTTCGCGAAATTACCTGAAAGGGTTGGGGTGATTTGTCAAGTGGGGGCCGAGAAAAAAAGGGGGTCCCAAAACGTGTTTTCCCCATGCAATTTTCCAAAGGAGCCTTTAGTGGTAGCTACAGCCCGAACTGCTGAACGTAATTACACTAAATTTGGCAAAAAGGTAGCCCTTGGTCAGAGTCGTGCCTTTTGGTTGAATGGTGTAAATCCGTTCAGTAGTTCCTGAGAAAATCAAAAGTAAAATCACATATATATCTATGGGCGCGGTGGATCCGCGCACCCTAAGCGCACCCTGCGCGCACCCTCCCAATCACGAGCTGCATGTTAATTGGCTGTCAACTTGCTGTCAACACTCCAAACCAGGAAGTGTTGGCAGCCATTTTGTGCCTCTGTAGAACCGAGGCCCAAGAAATCCTTGAAAAAAGTGAGCAAAACGCAAAAAGGGGGCATGGTAGAAACACCCTGACCCCCTAGGCCTGCTTAGGGGGTCCCACAAGGACCCCCTGGGCCCAAAAAACATATTTATATATTTTTTTTAAACGGGAAGATGAGCATAGGTTGTGCGGATCCTGCTGATTAAAAAATAAAAACGAAGCACGGGCTCCCGCGTTTCGTTGGTAATTAGCCCCTAGGGGGGCCAAGTTCTGGGGGCAATATTATTATGTGAATGGGGGCCCAGAGGGGCCCCCCAGCCCTGGGGCTTTATAAAATTATGTACGGGGGCTCAAAGCCCCCCCAGCCCCGGGGACAACCACCCCCAGGGCTTCAATATTCATGGGTGGGGGGCTCAAAGGCCCCCCAAGCCCTGGGGACTACCACCCCCGGGGCTTCTTTAGAATATATGCAGGGGGCTCACGGCCCGCCCACAGCCCCGGGGACCACCACCCCCCAGGGCTTTTCACGCACAAGCACGCGAGCGTCGTGTAAAGTAATACGTATGTGTCACTTATGCGCCTGGAGTCGCGTACCGGTCGCATAGCGATCGCGCACGAAAATATGCACCCATCGCACATCCTACGAGGATCCTACACAACAATCCTAAAATGGTGGCTAGGTTCCATGCAGTGATCGAGAAAGGTACGCTGTGGGTGCGCTACTCCCCCCAAAAATATTTTTAAAAAAATAAAGAGAGAAAATAATATAAATATATTTAAAAAAACTATATAAAACAAAAATAAACAGAGTTGCAATATTTAATTTTTCCCCATTTATATTACAAGTATATAATGTAATTCAAAAAATAAAATATGTAAAAGTAAATAGTTAAAAATTTTTGAAAATCTGTATCAAAAAAATAAATATAACTATTATTACATTTAAAAATTGTCATTTAAGAAATCTTTGAAATTCACGGAAAAAACCATAGGTTTCAGACATGTTATAGTTAGCAATTAGCATTTACAAAACCTTTGAAATTCACTGAAAAAACCATAGGTTTCAGACATGTTATAGTTAGGAATTAGCATTTAAAAAAACCTTTGAAATTCACTGAAAAAAACATAGGTTTCAGATATGTTATAGCTAGGAATTAGCATTTAAAAACCTTAGAAATTCACTGCAAAAACCATAGGTTTCAGGGGTGTTATAGTTTGCTGGATATTTCCCTCGTACAAAACCATTGAAATTCCTTTGTTATAGTTAGTTCTACTAACTATAACTCACGTGCCCGCAATCCACTGCTGATGATGTCACATATTACATCATTCATGACATGGTCAGTGACATCATGATGACATCACTGATGACGTCTCAAATGACATCACTGATGGTACCATACCATTGACACACCAATATAAGTTTCTAAAAACCCACTCAGTGATTCCTAGATCTACACACACATCTAAACACGTACCTATAGCTTCACTCATACATGCTGACAAAGATCAATAGAACACTATAAAATATACTTATACACCTACATCAGCATTACACACCAGCATACATCCTATTCACGTATGCAGTCGTCCTACTCACTAATGCAAACAATTGATCATACTTACATTTACTCAGCTACACACTTATACAAACTTCACTTAATTTATTCATATAGATAGTAACTCATGCTTAGTGTGTTATAAAATCACTATTACAAGTATACAGTTATCCATACAGTCACTCATAGAATCACTGAGTCTTATGTATACTTATTTATATACAACAACTGTCACATACACTGCCTTTTACTTTGTTGGACATGTATCATTGAGAAATATATTTACTCATCACTACACCCATAAAGACATTCACTCACCCAAACAACTGTTTCCACATGCAGTCTTAACCTCATATACCTACGAAATCAACTATTTACACATCTTTGGACAGTCACGCACCTCCCACCCAACCACACACACATTCACTCTCCCATAAAAATACTCACTTAACTAATCAATAACTAATATAGACTTTCACATAGCTAGTAACCAACTTATGCAGTAGTTTACACAACAAGAGACAGAGTGATACAGCTATTCACACAGATTAATCACTATCCCATATATTTAGTGAGACACTTTAAATTACTCAATTAAACAGTCAATCACACTGCTAGTAAATCCTCCATCCCGACACTTATACTCCCACTCATTATTCAATGCAGATTGCTATATATATAATACATATTTAAATAGTGAACCAAACCACATTCACTCGATGATGTGACATGTTAAATATACAAACACTTGAATACCTGTGTTTCAAACAGCATACTCTGTAAATGTGTGTAAAAGAAGGTGTATGTATTTCTTTGTGCTCACAATACAGGGCATATGGGTATTCAATAGTTTGTTTGAGGGGCTCTATAAGATATATATTCATAAGACATGTCTGCCTGTGCAACCGAATGACAGAGCAGAACTAAGAAGATTTGACCACCTATTGGAGAAGTTACCCACTGTTTAAGCTACAATCTTCAGATGCATAACACATGTAAGAATACAAATACAAGTAGACATATATCTCAGTCACGAGAGCACGCACACCTTTAAACTTGACAGCTTGCACTTCCCATTTAAGTACAGAAACAGGCAAGAGAAGTACAGAAACAGGCAAAAGAGGTGCAGAAAGAAGCAAGAGCAATGCAGAAAGAACCAACAGAGGTGCAGAAGGAGGCAAGAGGGGTGCAGAAAGAGGCAAGAGGGGTGCGGAAAGATACGAGAGACCTGCAGAAAGAGGGAAGAGGGTTGCAGAAACAGGCAAAAGGGGTACAGAAACGGAACAGGTGGGCAGACTGAGGCAAGAGAGGTACAGAAAGAGGGCAGAGGAGTGCAAAAAGAGGCAAGAGGGATCCAGAAATTTAGAACAGAGGTGCAGAAAGAAGCAAGAGCAGTGCAGAAAGAACCAACAGAGGTGCAGAAAGAGGCAAGAGGGGTACAGAAAGTAGCAGAATGAAGGAAGAGAAGTGCAGAAAAAGCAATAGAGGTGCTGAAAGAGGCACAAAGGGTGCAGAAAGAGGCATGAGAAGTGGAGGAAGAAGCAACAGGGGTACAGAAAGAGACAAGAGTGGTGCAGAAAGAGGGAAGGGAGGTGTACAACGAGGCAAGAGAATTTCACAAAGAGGTAAGAGGGGTGCAGAAAAAGGCAAGAGCTGTGCAGAAAGAAGCAAGTGAGGTACAGAAACAGGTAGGAGAGGTACAGAAAGAGGCAAGAGAGGTACAAAAACATACAAGAGAAGTGCAGAAAGAGGCAAGGGAATTGCTGAAAGAAGCAACAGAGGTGTAGAAAGAAGCAAGAGAAGTGCAGAAAGAGGCAAGGGGGGCGCAGAAAGAGACAAGAGAGGTACAGAAAGAGGGAAGAAGAGTGCAGAAAGAGCCAACAGGGGGGGGCAGAAGGAAGCAAGACAGGTGCAGAAAGAAGCATGAGAAGTGCAGAACGAAGCAACGGGGTGCAGAAAGAGGCAAGAGAAGTGCAGACAGAAGCAACATAGGTACAGAAGGAGGCAAGAGAACAGCAGAAAGAGACATGAGATTTGTAGAAAACAGGCTAAAGAGGTACAGAAAGAGGGAACAGGGGTGCAGATAGAGGCAAGAGAGGTGCAGAAAGAGGTAGGAGGGGTGCAAAAAAAGCAAGACAGGTGCAGAAATTTGCAAGAGAGGTGCAGAAAGAAGCAAGAGCAGTGTAAAAGAACCAACAGAAGTGCGGAAAGAGGCAAGTAAGGTGCAGAAGGAGGCAAGAGAACTTCAGGAAGAGGCAAAAGAGTTGCAGAAATAGGCAAAAGGGGTGGACAGACTGATGCAACAGAAGTGCAGAAAGAAGCAAGAGCAGTGCAGAAAGGACCAACAGAGGTACAGAAAGAGGCAAGAAAACTGTAGAGAAAGACAAAAGGGGTACGGAAAGAGGCAAGAGGGCTACAGAAAGAAGCAAAAGAAGGGCAGAAAGAAGCAACAGAGGTGCTGAAAGAGGCAAGAGGGGTGCAGAAAGAGGAAAGAGAAGAGTAGAAAGAAGCAACAGAGGTGCAAAAAGAGTCAAGACAAGTGCAGAAGCAGGCAAGAAAGGTACAGAAAAGGGGAACAGGGGTGCAGGGGTGCAGAAAGAGGCAAGAGGGATACAGAAATTTACAAGAGAGGTGCAGTAAGAAGCAAGAGCAGTGCAGAAAGAAGCACGAGAAGTGCAGAAAGAAGCAAGAGATGTGGACAAAAAAGGAAGAGGGTTTCAGAAATAGGCAAAAGGGATGCAGAAATTTGCAAAAGAGGTGCAGTGCAGAAAGAACTAACAGATGTGTAAAAAGAGGCTTATGACATATTGATCCATGCAGTACCATTTGCTTCTCTTGAACCTTAGGGTTCACCACTGGCATGCTTGATGCAGGGAGTGGAAAGGTATGCTGTGTGGGCACATATGCGCTGTGAAATGGCGGTCTGTCTTCAGCTCCCTCTGACCCATGACGTGAGCCTTGTAAACCACTGCAGAAGCCTGTCCAGCGGTACTGTCACTTGATAAGCATCTACATGCATTGTACCAAAGAGCTCGGGGACAAGATGGCATGACTTCACAAATGTTTAGAGTTAGGTACAAAACAGGAGAATTACGAAAAATATATATATAATGGGAATAAAACTGAAACATATAGAAAATGCAAGGGAGCTTGAGAAGGCTGACAGTTGGAGTGTTCAAAAAAAGGCAAGTAAAGTAGAAAACAGAGAAGATACACACATAGAAAATGGGAAAAGATGGGCAGAGTGGCAGGAGGAGAAAAGAGACAGAGTGGTCAACTGTCACTAAAGGCAGGCAGAAAAGATTAAGATAGATAGAAAATAAGAAAAGACAGACAGAAACAAAGGTAACAAGGGAAACACGCAGATATATGTATAGCTAAAGATACAGTATTAGCATCAACAGAGGATTGCGGTCGCCTGAGTTATAGTTGCCTGCACTAACTATAACGGGGGAATTTCATTGGTTTTTTACGAGTGAAATGTACAGCTAACTATAACATGTGTGAAACCTATGGTTTTTCAGTGAATTTGCAAGGTTTTTTAAATGCTAATTCCTAACTATAACGTGTGTGAAACCTATGGTTTTTTCAGTGAATTTGTACGGTTTTTAAAATGCAAATTTTTTTTTGAGATTTTTTGTAAACCTATGTATAAAATAATATATGTACTATATCCTGCATTATGGAAAGGTTTTTTTTTTTTTATGCATTTTATGCATTTTTTTCCGTGCGCGTACGGTAAGCTGACGCTACGCGCTCCGCACGTCATAAGTAAAGCGCGCTAACGTGATACGTACGTGACGTACGCGTACACGCGAAAGCAACGTCGCGGTTACGCAGGGGCGTGTAATGCGCATGCGCGAGTGCATCTTACGTACGCGCTCCGTAAGCGCTCCGTAAGCGTCACGTTTGCGCATGCATACTTGTTTACGAGCGCGTACCGTAAGCTTACGGAGCGCGCACAGTAGGTCATGTGATCCACAAAGAACACTTTTCATTGGTTGAAATTACTTTCAGTTCCAGAAACTTCCCACACCACACCCATTCCCCTCATTACTGCTTGAAAGAACACTTTTCATTGCTTGAAACTACTTTCAGTTCCAGAAACTTCCCACACCACACCCATTCCCCTCATTACTGCTTGTGATTCTCTAGGAGAAGGAGCTGAATTGTCTTTGGGATACAATGGCAGAACAGCAGACCTCTTCTGATAGTGAGGCTAGCAACACCACCATCATCCAGAGAAGGAGGAAACAGAAGAATTCTTTTGTATGGGAGTATTTTACTTTTCCAGAGGGGGAGAAAAAGGTCAATGCTCCATTTGTCACTTGCACACTTTGTGACCGTGTTTTATCAAGAGGAAATCCAAGGAAAAAGTATTCCTTTGGAAATCATCTATGATGAGACACCTTAGGGATAAACATCCCAGGACCTTTGCTCGACATACTGGAGAAAACTCTTCAGTAAGTCACCAGAGCCCAGCCTCAGAAGCTCAGCCGAGTACATCATCGGCAGCTCAGCTGAGCCCTTCCTCTGAGGTGGGAGCATCACCTTCTTCTGCTCCTCTGGACATTAACCCTCGATTTGGGAGGGTTGTAATGAGGTGTATAACGTGTTCTGGTCTTATTGTTTTTGGGGAGACCAGTGTTCCCCTTATTAACAATAAGATAGACCAGCACGTTTATAGACGCTCATAATATTCCCATTCTTTCTTTCCTCCATCCCTCTATGAACCCAACGGCTCTTTTAAGAGCCAACCTTACCGCACAATTTTTTTTGTTTTTTTGTTAAGCTTTCCTTTTTGAAATTTTTTTTTTGGCGTGCGCGCACGGTACGCGGAATTCCGCGGAATTTCTCCGTTTACGCCGTGCGCGTACGCTACGCGCATTCGGCGATTTTTAAAAAAAAAACTTAAATTAATTTTTTGCCCTTAGGGGTCCTTCTGAGACCCCCTGACAAAGGCTAGGGGGTCAGGAACTGTCCAGCCTGCCCCCTTATCACGTTATCCACCTTTGTTTTTCACCCCCTCAGACTGCGAGAGACAAAATGGCGGCCGATACTTCCTGATTTCGACCGATTCGAATGTTTACTTTGATCTAACAACCAATCAGAATCGCGCTCGCGCATGGCACCGTGCGCGTACGGTAAGCTTACCGTAAGCGCACGGAGCGCGCCCACAGATATATATATTGATTTAAATGCTATTTTCTCAGGAAATACTGAACAGATTTACACAAGACCTGCAAAAGGCACATCCCTGACCTGAGGGCTACCTCTCTGCCAAATTTCACATAATTCTGTTCAGCCGTTCGGGCTGTAGCTGTGTCTAAAGGTCCTATGGAAAAATGCATGGGGAAAACGTGTTTTGGGACCCCCCTTCTTTCTCAGCCCCCGCTTGATGAATCACCCCGAAACTTTCAGGGTAGGAGCGGAGCGTAGCGCCCCATTAGTTTTGAAAAATTCGCGAGGATTCGTCAACCGACGCCAAAGTTATTCCAAATAGAATGTTGCGGATTTCCTATGGAAACACGGTCCTAACTATAACTATCTACTGGCGACCGCCAGTAGATAATATATATATATATATATATATATATATATAGATTCTAGAATAATTTACACTAGGTCTAGCGAAAAAACAAAGTATATTAACACATTTTACTGTTCAAACATTTTAGTATCATTTAAGTATTTTTTTACTGTTAATGATATAACGAGGATTTTGTTGCTCTCTATTGCGTTTTTGCACTTGCACTTGCACTTTGAATTACTATAAAATGGCGGCTGAAGCCAAGAAGCGTTGTCATGTGATCAAGGTCCAGGAGGGACCGAAACGTGTCATGGCCGACTAGCGAAAAATAAAATTATCTGCACAGAACTGTGGTCCGTGCCTGCTTTGTTATCTCGAGGATTGGGGAGCGAAGTGAGCAGCAAAACTGGATATATATATATATTCACTGAAAAAACCATAGGTTTCAGGGGCGTTATAGTTAGCTGGACATTTCACTCGTACAAAACCATAGAAATTCCCCTGTTATAGTTAGTTCAGCAATGCATTTGAGATGTCGTCATTGATGTCCAGCTAACTATAACGCCCCTGAAACCTATGGTTTTTTCATTGAATTTCTAAGGTTTTTTAAATGCTAATTCCTAACTATAATGTGCCAGAAACCTATGGTTTTTTCAGTGAATTTCAAAGGCTTTTTTAAATGATAATTTCTAAATATGCCTACAGAGATAGGACATGTGAAGAAAGAAGAGAAAACGCACAGTACGAAGAAAAAGAAATGCAGAAAGAAGCAACAGGAGTCCTCAAAGTTGAAGAAAAGTACAGGAAGAAGGAACATGTGCAGAAAGAGCAAACAGAGGAGCAGAAAGAAGCCTTGTTGCAAAATCATCCTGTACCCTCAACTTTTTTCAGATGGATACTGGTGGTAACGGAGTCTGACTAACCAGTCCTAGAGCCAGTGCTATGTTAAAAGACACTTAGAATACAGTGAAAACACCTACATACACTAGGGAACACTGTGCTTTGAGGTCCCCCTGTGATTAGCATGACCTCTCCTGTAAGCCCCTAGTATATAATAGGGCAGGGGATTAAAACTACCTCTTAAAATGTGCCACAGGGAGTATTTGCACACTGGTGAAGTGAGGGGGGACTTAGCTGATGTGTGCAAACACGCCCTGTAGCTGTTTTAATTTGGGGGACAAAGTCCCCTTGAATCCTGAGGGTCCCTGGGTCCAACTAGCCCACTAGGTACCTCCAGTAAGCAACAGATAGCTGCATTGCTGAGAGGTGTAAAAAGGGGCACAGCCTAGTCCACTTCTCTGCAACGCAGCTCCGTGGTACTTACTGGAAGTACCTGGTGGGCTAGTTGGACCCCCGGAGCCCTCACGACTGAAGGTGAATTTTTTCCCCAACTTAAAACGCGTCACAGGGCGTGTTTTCTCACATCACCTCAGGCCCCGTCCCCTCCCTTCACCACTGTGTAAACACGTCCTGTGGCCATTTTAACTTTGGAGATTAAGTTAATTTGAATCCTGAGGGTCACTAGGGTCCAACTAGCCCACTAGGTACCTCCAGTAAGCACCACAGAGCTGCGTTGCAGAGAGGTGTAAAAAGTGTAACGGCCTGGACCACCTCTCTGCAACGCAGCGCAGTGGCACTTTCTGCAAGCACTTGGTGGGCTAGTTAGCCCCCAGGGTCCCTCAGGATTGAAGGGGGATTATTTCCCCAACAGAAAACGCGCCATAGGGCGTGTTTGCACACGTCACCTCAGGCCTCGTCCCCTCCCTTCGCCACTGTGTTAACACGCCCTGTGGCCATTTTAATTTGGGAGAATAAGTCCCCTTGAATCCTGAGTGTCCCTAGGGGGAAATTAGCCCACTAGCTACGTTCAGTAAGCGCCATTGCAGAGAGGTGTAAAAAGGGGCACAGCCTGCACCACCTCTCTTCAACGCAGCACAGTGGCACTTACTGGCAGCAACTGGTGGGCTAGTTGGCCCCCAGGGTCCCTCAGGATTGAAGGGGAATTATTTCCCCAATTTAAAATGCGCCACAGGGCGTGTTTGCAGAAGTCACCTCAGGCCCCGTCCCCTCCCTTCACCACTGTGTAGGGTCCCCAGGGTCCCTGGGGTCCAACTAGCCCACCAGGTACCTCCAGTAAGAGCCACGGATCTGTGTTGCAGAGTGTTGTAAAAAGGGGCATGGCCTCAGAACACCTCTCTGCAACGCAGCTGCGTGGCGCATACTGGAGGTTCCTGCTGGGCTAGTTGGCCCTCAGGGACCCCCAGTATTGAAGGGGATTTAATTCCCCAATCTAAGGTGCGCCACAGGGCACATTTGCAGAGTGGTTCCATGAGGGAGCGGGGCCTAGGCATGATCGAGTCTTTTATTATTTTATTTATTTTTTTGGAAGGGGGACTGTGTAGCCTCCCTTCTTTTTTCTTTTGTGTGGCCCTGGGGACCCCATCCCCCAGGGCCTGACTTCCAATGTCAAAAACAAAAAAATGATTGCCGGGAAGGGGGCCGTGTGGGCCCCCCTCCCATGCCCAAATCCGGGCCCCGGGGACCCCATCCCCCAGGGCACGGGCTTTTTTTAAATATTATTTTGAGGGGGGCTGCATGGCCCCCCTCCTAAGGCCATTTATGGCCCCGGGGATCCCATCCCCTGGGGCCCTTCTTTTCCTTTTAAAATAAATAAATAAATAAATAATATTGGGGAAAGGGGCTGCGTGGCCCTCCTCGCTAGCCACTTCTGGCCCCGGGGTCCCCATCCCGTGGGGCCTGGCCACCTCATTGGGGACCGTGGGGGGAGCCCCAATGCCACCACGATCCCAGCCGGCTCCCCGCCTCCTGCAGGAGCCGGCATTGCTTTTCCACATGGGGAGCTGCTAAGATGCAGCTCCCTGTGTGGAAAAGCAATTTGCTTTGGTTTTTGGAAGAGAGAGCAGGTTTCCTGCTCTCTCTTCCAAAAACCAAAGCAGTTGGCTATGACAGGGCAGGAGCCACGAGGCTCCCGCCCTGCCATAGCAAACAGCAGTGTCCCGGGGTTGGGCACCCCAGGACACTGCAGGAGCTTGCCCTGGGGGGTGGCGGTCCCCAGGGCCTTCAAGGGCTCCAGGAGGGGGGCCACGTGGCTCCCCTCCAAACATTGTCAAAGCCCCGGGGGTGGTGGTCCCTGGGGTTGGGGGGTTCATCATGGACCCCCCAATTTAAATATTTAGAGCCCCGGGGAGGTGGCAGTCCCCGCGGCGTGTGGGGGTGCTAGAGCCCCCACACACAGGGTATTTTATGAACCAAAAAAAAGCCCCAGGGGGTGGCAGTCCCCAGGGCTGCGGGGGGGCCGTGTGTCCCCCCGCAATTATTCATGGTTTGCCCCGGGGGATGGCGGTCCCCGGGGCAGTGTGGGGGGGATTGGGCCCCCACACTTTTTTTGTGCATGCCCCCGGGACTTGGCCCCCTGGGTGCTAATTAACAACGAAGCGTAGGAGCCGATTTTTATGCTAAATAAAGGCATAGGGGGTCAGGGTGTTTGTACACTGCCCCCTCTTTGCATTCTGCGCATTTTTTCTTCTGTTTACTTGTGCCTCGGTTCTACCGATGGCTGCCAACACTTCTTGGTTTGGAGTGTTGACAGCCAATTAGCATGCAGCTTGTAACCAGGAGGGTGCACGCTGGGTGCGTATAGGGTGCGCGGATCCTCCGATGCCATAGATATAGCTATGATTTTACTTTTGATTTTCTCAGGAACGGACTTACACCATTTCACCTAAAGGCACGAGTGTGAACCAAGGGCTACCTCTTTGCCAAATTTTGTGTAATTCCGTTTAGCAGTTCGGGCTGCAGCTGCGATTAACGGTTCCTATGGAAAATTGCATGGGGAAAACATGTTTTGAGACCCCCTTTTTTCTCAGCCCCCCTTGACGAATCACCCCGAGACTTTCAGGATAGTAGCGGACCAGAGCGCCCCACCAGTTTTAAAAATTTCGCGAAGATTCGTCAACCGGTGCCAAAGTTATTCCAAATAGAATGTTGTGGACTTCCTATGGATAATGGGTGCTAACTATAACTACCTACTGGCGAACGCCAGTAGGTAATATATATATATATATATATATATATATATATATATATATATATATATATATATAACTCATGCCACCGCAATGCACTGCTGTTGATGTCACATAGTCACATATTACATCACTCATGACATGGTCAGTGACATCACTGATGACATCACTAATGACATCTCAAATGACATCACTGATGACATCACTGATGGCATCATCCACTTAATCTCTGATGCACCTACTCACACCCTAATATAACCTTTTATACACCTACTCTAAAATACAGACTACCATTCTCAAAATCAGAGACACACCATACCAATTAGTACATACCCACTCACTGATTCAAAGGTCTACACAAACATCCACATACTCACCCATACAGTCACTCATACATGGAGTCATTCATAAATACAGCCACTAATATATGCATTCATATACCCATGCAGACAGTCACACATCACCACTTGCCCATAGAGTTACTCACACACCTAGTCAGTCACCCAAAGAGTCAATCACAATGCCATTTACTCACCTATAAAGTTATACACATACCACCTCACTTATTCATAGATACTAACACATATTTACACTCTTATACAATCACTGACACAATATGCTCCAACACTCACATATACTGCCATTCACATATGCAGTTACTCACATACATACTACTGAGACATCCATTCACTCACCAACACAGCCATATGCACACTCACTCACCCATACAGCTCCTTGCAGATGCACTCATGAACCCATACAGCCAGTGAATCACCCACTCACACATCCATGCAGGTAGTCACACAACACGCATACACTCAGGCACCCATACAGGTACTCAGACAATCAATCAATAAACCATATAGACACTCATGTACCTATTCACCAACCCATGCAGCCACTTACACACCAACTGACAGACTGATACAGACATTCCCACAGATTAGTCACTCACCTATGCATTCACCCAGACATGTATAATCCCTCACTTATACAGTCAGTTACACACTGACTGAATCATCATATATATATCACATTCTTAAACTTTTTAGAAACACTCACAGTCACTGGATGATGTCATCAGTGATATCATCAGTGATGTCACTGACCATGTCATGAGTGATGTAATATGTGACAGCATCAGCAGTGCATTGCATTGCTACGCTAACTATAACAGCTGAATTTCTCTGGTTTTGTACGAGTGAAATGTTAGACTAACTATAACGTCCCTAAAACCTGTGTTTTTTTCTGTGAATATCTAAGGTTTTTAAATGCTAAATTCTAACTATAACGTCCCTGAAACTTATGTTTTTTTCCAGTGAATTTTATATATATGTATTTAATCTCCTCTCACTCTTACAAGGAAGGAGTCAGCACTAAGGTTGTAGTTTGGAAGTATTTAATCTGCAAAGGACGCGAGCCATGCATTTCAGCTCGTCCGAACCTTGATAACAATACAAGACTTCATTGTAGCTTTCTTATTTAAATGTACAAATGCCTCCAGTTGCCAACATTAACAAAGGACCACATATTACTTTAATCCAAAAAGCTGGCGGCCATATTGGCCTGGTCACGATTTGAAAATTCAGGAATTGACACAATAAAGAAAAGAAAACAAGTTTAAATATGCACACAATGTCATTTCAGCATATCTTGCCCCATGAACACCATACCTTTATGATCGTCAACGTGACTTATTCATAATAAACATACTTAGGATTGTGAACATCAGCATAAACAATGGACTACACATTACTTTAAAGTGACAGGCAATCGGCCATATTTATCTGGGCACGTTGCATATTATAATGGTTCTTACACAAAAGAAAAAAAAATGGGGTGTTAATATACACACACTATCCCTAAATAAAGTTCTAGGGATTATAGTTCCATTCCATTTACAGCTCATTTGAGATGTCATGAGTGATGTCATGAGTGATGTAACTGACCATGTTATGAATAATTTAATGAATGAGGTCATTAGCAGTACATTGCGGAGGCATAAGTTATAGTTAGCTCAGGTAACTATTACTGCTGAACTTCACTGGTTGTGTATGAGTGAAATCTGAGTCTGACTATAACGTCCCTGTAATCTTTGTTTTTTTCAGCACATTTCTAGTTTTTTTTACCATTAAGTAAGATGCATATCACAATGTATGGTGGGGGATTGGAAGCTGGGCCTGGCCTGGCATTGTGCAGCCCCCACCCAAGCTTGCTGCTCCTGCCTCCCCTCCTCGTAGACATCCATTGTCCAAGTCCATGTCCCTGATCCCTTATTACAGCCCTGTGTGGCCCTTGTTCTGCCACTGGCCTTTATGCCTTCTCTGAACAGTTAGCTTGCTGCCCCATGCATCTCCCCCATCCTCTGTTGTCTGAATCCATGCACTAGCCGCCTCCCTCCTGCCATGCATAGTCTGATGTGCTGCCACTGCCCTCCATTTAGCATCATGTCCCAATCCACTCCTCTTGCCCTCCATTGCCCAATTCTATTTCCCATCATTGACCTCCTGCTTAGCATCTGTGCTTAGCTTGCTGTCCCAACTCTCCTTTCCCCTGCCCTCCGATATCTGTGTGCATGCCCCTGCTCCATCCTTTTTGCCCACCATGTTCCTTGGACCTGCCCCTCCTATCTACTCTGAGTGTTCTGTTGAGCTGTCACCCCCCTCCCACCTGCCTAGCATTGTCAGATGACTGTAACCTGGCCCTGCCACCTCCACCCTGCCTGTCCACTTTCCATGCCCTCATCCCCTTCCTCCTGTCCTTCATGGTCCATTTTGCTGCCACACCCTTCTGCCCTCCCTGGTCTGTTGTGCTGCAACTGCTCCTCCTGCCTGCCCCGCATGGTTTGTTGTGAGGCCCCTTCCCCTGAACTCTCTTGCCTGTGCCCAGCTCCTACCCCTCCCTTGTATCCTCCATGGTCCTATATGCATGTCCCTGCCCCCTCCTTCTTGCCCATCATGGTCATTGTGCTGCCACTAACCCTCCCGCTTGCCATGCATGATCTTCTGTGCTGCCACAGCCCCTTCCAGCTTCCCTGTGTGGTCGGTCAGCTAGCTGCCCCTGATACCCCTTCCACCTTCCCTCCATGGTCTGTGTGTATGCCATTATAGTCTCACTGTTGCTCTCCATGGTGTGTCTTGCTTCTAGTGCACATCCTGCCTGACCTCCATGGTCAGCTTGCTGCTCCTGCCCTGCCCCCTTGCCCCCTGCCCTCTGTTTTCCATGTGCAGACCCCTATTCCCTCCCTCCTGGCTTGTCTGTTCCATTGTAATGCCCCTGATCCCTCCCTCCTGCCCTTTATGGTCCGTTATGCTGCAGCTTTCTTTCCTGTCGGTCCATTTTGGTCAGCTAGCTGCCATTGCCTCTTTCCCCTCTGTTCTCTGTTGTCCGTGCGCATAGTCCTGTACCCTCCCTATTGCTTTCTATGGATTGTTGTGCTGCACTCCCGTCCCGCATGCCCTCTGTGGTGTATTGTGCTACTGCAAACCCTGATGCCTGCCCTGTAATGTCAGTTTGGTGCAGCTCTCCATGTCCCTCCTGTCCTCTGTTATCCGAGCCCATGTCTCTACCACAATTCCTCCTGCCTTCCATGATCCAATGTACCATACTTGCTAACATTTTGAACTTGGCAAGAGGGAGGTTTTGAAAAAAAACTGGGGTATTGATTTTCCCCATTGACTTACATTGAAAAAGAGGAGATTGTAGACAGGAGACAGCTCAAATAAAGCTCATTTGGGCTTAAAAACATTGGGCGTTTCCTGGCTGAATCGGCTCGGTTGGCATGCATGGTTCTACTACCACTGCCTCTTCCTTCTGCCCATAATGGTCTATTATATTGCCACAGCCTCTTTTGCCTGTCCTGTATTGTTGGTTTGTTGCCCCTACCCCCCTTTCCACTGCCCTCCATAGTCTGTTGTGCTGCCACTGCCCTTCCTGCCTGCCCAGTGTGGTCAAATTGTTGCCTCTGCACCCTACTACCTGCCTTAAATTTTCTGAGTCCGTGCCCCTGGCCTCGGCCTCTCAACAGTATCCTAATGAACAACTAGATTGCTAACATTCTATATTTATTACAAAAGTGTGGCACGCCTGACATCTTCTTGATGTAATCACAACTGTAATACCTAGAGCATTTCCTTTTACAAATTACATAGATGAGAGGGTCTTATTTGCATCAAAAGTATGGTTAGTGCTCTAAAAAACTAAAATGAGGATGTAATTTCTGAGTTTTCAAATAGCGACAAAGCACTTTTAAATTATTTGTTATTTTTATCCAGGTGACCACTTGATTAAATGTTGCACTTAGAGGAGAGGATGTGGTGTAACTTCCAGAGCTGCAGACTTTGCAACTGGGGAACCAGGTTAGAGTTTCTGCTTCAGCTCGACATTCTGTGATTCTGTTCAAATCACTTAAACTCCCAATGTCTGCAACCAAAATGAATTTGTCCTTTTGTGATGTCACCAATGCTCATGTAAAGCCCTCCAATACCTGACCAGTCTGTACTATATAAAAGTGCAAAAACACAAAAAATAAAAAGTGTTTTGCACACTTCTGTCATTGGTCTACACGTGGGCTGCATCTGGGTGATATTTGTGCTACATTTGGGCTCTTTTGTCTCTGGTGGCCATCTTGGGAGATTTATTTGTTATGAAGTTTCCTAATTTCCTCATTTACTGCAGTCTCCTCAGTATGAAATGCTTTCAGTTTTTTTTCTTTGATTCCATCAAGAAGGCATTCAGATTGTCACACATTCTCAATGTTAGCACTCTAGTTGCTGATAAGATCACTGTAGTAATGCTACTGCTCACCAGGGAAGTCTGCTGCTGGTATTGAAAGTGCATGTTTCAGTCTGCATGTCAGAATTTTTTTATGAAATGGAAGAGGATTTGCGAAGTCACTCAAAATGTGCCCTAATTTTTCTTTCTTCAGCACTAATCATACTTTCTAAGGCACAATTAACCCCCTCATTTTGTTCCTTTGTAAATTAAATGTTTTAAGTGTTACCATTTTATTCCAATCAAGATGGCGTCAGGTGTGCCATACTTTTGTCATAAGTAAGACTGTTAGCGCTCTAGTTGTTCGTTAGAACACTCTGGGACATTCTGTCATTGGGCTATACTTGGGCTACATCTGGGTGATATTTGTGCTACATTTGGGCTCTTTTGTCTCTGGTGGCCATTTTGGGAGATTTATTTGTTATGAAGTTTACTAATTTCCTCATTTACTACAGTCTCCTCAGTAGGAAATACTTTCAGTTTTTTACTTTGTAATGAATGTTGCGCTGAAGCAGAAACAACAAACCAACAATACAGGACTGGCAAGAGAGGCTGTGGCAATATAACAGACCATTGTGGGCAGAAGGAAGAGGCAGTGGTAGTACAACCATACATGCCAACAGACCTGTTTCAGTCAGGAAACGTCCAATGGTTTTAAGCTCAAATGGGTTTTATTTGATCTGTCTCCTGTCTACAATCTTCTCTTTTTCAATGTAACTCAAAGGGGAAAATCAATACTCCATTTCTTTTTCAAAATCTCCCTCTTACCAAGTTCAAAATGTTCGCAAGTATGGTACATTGGATCATGGTAGGCAGGAGGAATTGGGGTAGGGACATGGACTCGGATAACAGAGGACAGGAGGGACATGGAGAGGTACACCAAACTGTACCTACCGGGCAGGCATCAGGGTTTGCAGCAGCACAATACGCCACACAGGGCATGCGGGACGGGAGTGCAGCACAGCAATCAATAGAAAGCAATAGGGAGGGGACAGGACCATGCACATGGACAACAGAGAACAGAGGGGAAAGAGGCAATGGTAGCTAGCTGACCATAGTGGACAGACAGGAGAGAAAGCTGCAGCATACCAGACAATAAAGGGCACGAGGGACGGATCAGGGGCATTACAATGGAACAGACAAGCCAGGAGGGAGGGAATAGGGGTCTGCACATGGAAACAGAGAGCTGGGGGCAAGGGGGCAGGGCAGGAGCAGCAAGATGACCATGGAGGTCAGGCAGGATGGGTACTAGAAACAAGACACACCATGGAGAGCAATAGTGAGTATATGATGGCATACACACAGACCATGGAGGGAAGGTGGGAGGGGGTCAGGGGCAGCTAGCTGACCACACAGGGATGGTGGGAGGGGCCATGGCAGCACAGAAGACCATGCATGGCAAGCGGGAGGGTTAGTGGCAGCACAATGGCTATGATGGGCAAGAAGGAGGGTGCAGGGGCATGCATATAGGACCATGGAGGATAGAAGGGAGGGTCAGGACCTGGGCACAGACAAGAGAGTTCAGGGGAAGGGGCCTCACAACAGATCGCACGGGGCAGGCAGGAGGAGCAGTTGCAGCACAACAGACCAGGGAGGGCAGAAAGGTGTAGCAGTAACATTGTCCATGGAGGACAGGAGGAAGGGGATAGGGGCATGGCATGTGGACAGGCAGGGTGGAGGTGGCAGGGACAGGTTACAGTCATCTGACAATTCTAGGCAGGTGGGAGGGGAGTGGCAGCTCAACAGAACACTAAGAGTAGATAGGAGTTTCAGGTCCATGGAACATGGTGGGCAAAAAGGATTGAGCAGGGGCATGCACAAAGACATCGGAGGGCAGGGGGAAGGAGAATAGGGGCAGCAAGCTAAGCACAGAGGCTAAGCAGGAGGTCAATGATGGGCCATAGAATTGGGCAATGAAGGGCAGGAGGAGTGTACTGGTACATCATGCTAAATGGAGGGCAGTGGCAGCACATCAGACCATACATGGCAGGAGGGAGGCGGCTAGTCCATGGATTCAGACAATAGAGGATAGGGAGGAGGTGGATGGGGCAGCAAGCTAATTGTTCAGAGAAGGTGGGTATTAGGAAGTTTATTGTTTTTAAAATGTGTGTCTGTGCGAACTACTTAAAATATGAACAAGTATGCAGCATAATCTCACTTTTATTCAGGAAGAAGAGGACGTTTGTGACTGTGACTCTGGGCTCACTTGGCAGAAACACCACCGACCCTCCACCCCCCATCACAAAATGTAATGCCCGTGAAAAGGGTAGGTGGACGCAGTGTTATATAGAACATAGTCCTGAGAGCACGATTGAAAATGAAAACTAGATATAGTATATGGTATAAACTATTCACCAAAAAGTGTGATATAAGATGAACCAGGGCGTGAAATATAATATGCAATACATTGTGTGCAATGACAGATTCATTGGAGAGCGCGAGATAGCACAGGCATTAGCACGTGCTATGCGATATGCGCCTTGGAGTGTAATATGCACAGGGCAGTGTTGTGTAACATAACTAGTCTCTAAAGTTGTAATATAAAATATGTGCTGGGGAGTGTAACGTTGCATATGCACTGTGACAAAGATATGGATCCCAGATTGTAATATGTATGGCATAGTGCTGTGCGTTATAACATAGGCATCGAGGAAGGCACGTTAGATGAGGCAATATAACCCGTGCGAAGGCAAGTGTGGCATGACATATTCATAGGGTGGTGTTACAGTGCACATGGGCTAGAGAGTGTCATAGCATATGCACTAGCTGGTGGAATACAACACAGAGGTGTGTGGCACTCGGCGGGCACTGGTGGGTGTAACACAGCATTGGGCTCAGCCAGGAGCACGCTGTGACTCTCAAGTGAGGTTCATCTCCTTTCCAGAGAGTAAAATAAAAAGTATTACACATCCGGCGGTGGATGTGTGTTTTATTAACTGTGAGGGGGGTTTCTTGCATAGTTTGGTTACATTTTTGTCGAATCCCCTTTAAATGTCTTGGTGTGCGTGTGTATTAAATATGCCTGTCAATAGCTACCCATGTTTGTATAAATAAACGACAATTTCAATGGTTTTGTACGAGTGAAAAGTCCAGCTAACTATAATGCCCCTGAAACCTATGGTTTCTTCAGTGAATTTCTAAGTTTTTTAAATGCTAATTCCTAACTATAACGTGCCTGAAACCTATGGTTTTTTCAGTGAATATATATATGTATATATATGTATATATAGATATATTATCTACTGGCGGTCGCCAGTAGATAGTTATAGTTAGGACCGTGTTTCCATAGGAAATCTCAAAATTCTATTTTGAATAACTTTGGCGCTGGTTGACGAATCCTCGCAAAATTTTCAAAACTAATGGGGCGCTCCGCTCAGCTCCTACCCTGAAAGGCTCGGGGGGATTCGTCAAGTGGGGGCCGAGAAAAAAAGGGGGGTCCCAAAACACATTTTCCCCATGCATTTTCCCATAGGACCTTTAGTCGAAGGTACCGCCCGAACGGCTGAACAGAATTACTTGAAATTTGGCAGAGAGGTAGTCCTCAGGTCAGGCATGTGCCTTTTGGATATATGGTGTCAATCTGTTCAGTAGTTCCTGAGAAAATTGCAGTTAAAAGCACATACATATCTATAGCCGCGCACCGTGCGCGCACCGTGCGCGCACCCTAACGTGCGCGAGCGTAATTCTGATTGGTTGTTACATGTCAGTCAACGTTCGAATCGGTCGAAATCAGGAAGTGTCGGCCACCATTTTGTTTGTTTTCAGTGCGAGAGTGAAAAAGGAAGGTGGCGAACGTGAAAAGGGGGCAGGGTAGAGAGTTCCTGACCCCCTAGCCTTTGCCAGGGGGTCCCTGAAGGCAGAAAAAAACATTTTAATTTTTATTTAAAAAAATCACGGGGGTGCGCGCACCGTGCGCACACGGTGAAAAACCATTAAAAAAAAATAAAAAATTTGAATACCTAGTTTATTGTAAAATAAATATATAAAAAAAAAAATAATACACACATGACTTAGCATTTAAAAAACCGTACAAATTCACTGTTAAAACCATAGGTTTCACACACGTTATAGTTAGGAATTAGCATTTAAAAAACCTTGCAAATTCGCTTAAAAAACCATAGGTTTCACACATGTTATAGTTAGGTGGATATTTCACTCGTAAAAAAACAATGAAATTCCCCCGTTATAGTTAGTTCAGATAACTATAACTCGTGCGACCGCCACTCTATCACAAGGATGATTTCATCAGTGATGTCATGAGTGATGCCAGTGACCATGTCATGAGTGATGTAATATGTGAGGTCATGAGCAGGATTGCGGGCGCGCGAGTTATAGTTATTTGAACTAACTATAACGGGGGAATTTCATTGTTTTTTTACGAGTGAAATATCCACCTAACTATAACATGTGTGAAACCTATGGTTTTTTAAGTGAATTTGCAAGGTTTTTTAAATGCTAATTCCTAACTATAACGTGTGTGAAACCTATGGTTTTTTCAGTGAATATATATATATAGACACACACACACAGATATACATATATATATATATATATATTCTTATACCAATGACACAAAGGGGCTGATTACAAGTTCACCCAACATCGTATCGGTCGGGAACCGCCCGACCTTGGGGCAGTGGTTCTGACCTCAGGATTGGCATAAGGGCCTCCAAAGTAATTTTTTGACAGCCTTTCCATGTCAGAAAGGCAACTTTGGAAATGCAGTTTGAAAAGACCATCATGATCCAGATGGCAGAGCCGCTGTCATTAAACGATCATGAGCATTTCTGATAGGCCCGATCCCTCTGCCTGTCTCATCATAAAGTGGCATGTGAACCACAGGGGCAGATGTTAGTTGGACTGATGTGCCATCGGTGTCGGTCCCATCAACATCGTAATTAGGTCCACAATCTTTAAAAAATAAACCATTCTAATTAAATTAAAAGAGTAAACAAATTAAAATTTTGTGAATATATCGTGCACATTAAAACATTAATATTTATATATATCATAATTTTAAATGAACAATAATATAAATTCTAACAACATAAAATATAAAATGTAATACATATACTATTCCCAGTACAATGTACATAAAATTACGCAAACTATTATAGTAAATATATAAAAAGTTTATTTCCACTTCATACAATGTAAAAACAATAAAACTGGGTAAAATTTACAAATATCCTGCCGTAAATGCATCAGTAGCGAAAGTGTTGGATTGCGGATAGGTAATATTTACTATACCCACTCCAGCCAGTACAACAGTGGGGAAACTGTTGGAGTGCAGAGGGGTAAAATATACTAATACCACTCCAGTCAGTACAACAGTAGGGAAAGTGTTGGATAGGATAGTCGAGGTGTAAAATGTACTATTCCCACTCCACTTAGTACAACAATAAGGAAAGTGTTGGATTACAAAGGGGTAAAATGTATTATTCCCACATCAATGAGTGCAACAATAGGGAAAGTGTTGGATTGTGGAGGGGTAAAATGTACTATTCCCACTCCAGTTAATACAACAGTTGGGAAAAACAAACAAAAGTAAATAAGACAAATATAAATATGTAAAAACAAAGCTACAAATATATATAAAAAAATAAAAAAATAAAAACATGTTACAATGTTAAATACAAAGCAAAAATAATTACAAATATTATTATAAATAAAATACAAAAATAATTTTCATACAAATAAACATTTATTGCATAAATTTCATTTAGTTTCTTCCCACGCTATACCCCACAAAACTCACAACCTGCGCAAAATATTTACAATATTAATATAAATATTGGTCAAGAAACGAATTAAATATTCATTATTAAATTATTATAATTAAGTTACTTCTCACAATATTTCCCCACACAACACACTCTTAAAATCTAACAGAAAATTATTTACACAATTAAAATAATTAAATAGCAATGTAATAATTCAAATGAATTTTTAAATTAATTATCAATTAGTCAAAATTAATTTACTCCCCACTCCATAACCCTACAAAACCCTCAAACCACATCTAGAATAAACTTAAAAAAATGAATTACACAATTCAAAAAAATGATTGTCAGTTGAACAATTAAAAGTGTTTAACAACTAATTATTAATTAGTATAAATTAATTTACTCTCCACCCTTTACCCCTATAAACCCCACAACCAGCAACTATTAAAGAAATTGTTTACACAATTAACATAATTATTTAGTAATAAATTATTATTGCCTAACAATTTAATATTAAATAATTAAGAATACATTTTGTCCCAATCTTTACCCCTATAAACCCCATAACCCAAACCTGAAAAAAGAATTACACAATTATCATAATTTAGTATCAAATAATTAATTCATGAAATATTATTAATTGACAACTTATTATTAATTAATTAAAAATAAATTGTTGCCTACCCTTTACCCCGTAAACCCCAAAACCTGCACATAAATGTGCCGATTCCGATCCGGGTAAAAAATTTTGTGTACGACTCGTATCCGTATATTTTCACGTACGAATCGTACAAGTACCGTACAAACTGCGAAGTACAATTCGTACGTGAAAAATACATACGAATTGCGTCGGGAAGAGTGTCCGATAGGGAGCCGGACATTTTTACATGCAAATCGCAAAACAGAAGTCCGAGCGCGCAAGTACGATCCGTACCGCCCGTCCGAATACAAAACCGCATGTAAAAGGCCCCATACGGAGCGAACGATGTAGCACACATGTACACGGGTAAAATTGTGCAAGGATACGAGTTGTACAGCCCCTCCTCACCCCGCACATGTCAGCACCGTACCCCCGTATGTCAGCACCGTACCCCCCATCCGCACCTTACCCCAACACCGTAGCAGAGCCCCGCACCTGTACGCACCATACCCCAACACCATTGCACAGCCCTGCACCTGTACGCGCCATACCCCCACCCCCGTATGTACGCGCCATACCCTAAACCCCGTATGTACGCGCCGTACCCCCAGCGCTATGCGCTGGGGTACGGCGTGTACATACGGGGTGGGGGTATGGCGCGTACATACGGGGGTGGGGGTACGGCGCGTACATACGGGGCTGGGGGTACGGCGCATACATGCAGGGGGGGCTGGGGGTACCGCGCGTACATGCGGGGGTGGGGGTACAGCGCGTACATGCGGGGGGCTGGGGGTACGGCACATACATGCGGGGGGCTGGGGGTACGGCGCGTACATACGGGGGTGGGGGTACGGCACGTACATACGGGGCTGGCGGTACGACGCGTACATGCGGGGGGGCTGGGCATACGACGAGTACATACGGGGTGGGGGTACGGCGTGTACCGGGCCCCCTTTTCCTCGTGCATCGCGGCGTACTTAGCTTTTCCGGCACTTTTTGGCTCCCGTAAAAATATAGCCGTGCGGAGTGCTGTGGGTACGAATCGTACTTGCTGGTCCATAAAACGCTACCTGACTCCGTGCGGACGTCGCGTATGCGCTGTCCAGGATCGGAATTGTATGTATTTTTTAGCCGCACGGTGTTTTTTACGATTCGTACGGAAATGGTATTTCTGTACGAATCGTACTTACTGGTTTGTACGGTGGAATTCCCGGGTACGAGTCGTATGGAGAAAACGCTCTGTACGACCATTTGTACCCGGGTTTTACAGGATCGGAATCGGCACCAAAATGTACATAATTTTTTACAGCACTATTATAATGATAAAATATCAATTAACTGAATAACATTAGATAAAAAACTATCATTAATGTAGTATAATTAAATTACTTCCTCCTACACCCCTACAGCACTTAAAATCTCAAAAATTAATTTAATTACATGCAATAACTACTACAAATTTAACAAATATATTTAAAAAAACATTAACAATAATTATACACAAAATTAACATCGTAAACATGTAAAATATATACTAAAATATAGCAATATTTTTAAAATTGTATTTTAAACAACTATAATTTTGTAAGCTATATTAATGACTTCGATATTTTAAAAATGTATATTACTTACCTTAAAATCAATATTCTTGACAATGATATTCTTGCTGATGAAGTTTCCATATCATGCTATTTTGAACATGATATTTTGGTATGGAGATATTTTTTTTCCTCAAATTTTGTTTGAATACCTTATTGTGCCAAGTATGGCAAGGTCTTTTTCACTTTTAGTTGCCTCCGCTTGATTATTTCACAGCAATGCTTTAAAACAATACCCTGGCCACACAAAATGTATAAAGACCTTCAAGCACCCTGCTGCTTACGTTCTGTATACATCACATGGGTAATTAGAGGTTCCTCACTTTTGCACGCATCGACACCAGTAGATACATCTACTAACGTCTCATCAGACACACTTGCAAAACTGGAGGAATGCTAAAAGAAGCATATTCCCACTCAACTCAATGTGCGTTCTCACAGAGTAGCTGAAGGCAGATATAATTCCATTAGGCCTCCAAGTTCGTAATGACTCAAGCATCTTCATCTTCGATAACAAGTTCAAGTACAGATTTAGCCACATAGCGACAACTTGCAGGCAACATTAGAAACATCACAAGAAATCCACAAAAGTCTCTTGAGACATAAAAAATTACAGCAAAGGGAGAACTATCCTTTCCTTCTAGATGAGTGTTTTACAACTATGGGTCTCATTCACGATGCCGGTCGGAATGCAATCCGACCGGTTTCCTTGTTGGAATCAGTTCTGACTTTCTTGCGTTCGGCGAGTTCGACTGACCTATTTCTATCGTTCTGAACTCTGTTCGGAAAGTCTCCTATTCACTTCAATAGGAGCCTGTGTTCGAACCAACAACACAGGCTCCTATTGACAAAAGAGATGGCTTCACCCTGTTTCAGGAACCCCATGGCTGCCACACTGTGCATGGTTTTTAAGGGGGAGTCCCATGAGTACCCCCAGTGGCCCCAAACGGAAGCCTCAGGGTCAAAGGAGGCCTGATACAAGCCCCCTAAGTCAGTTTCTGTCAGTCGTTCTGTGTCAGGCAAACCGATTCAGAAAGGCTGTCCGATTCCGACATCATAATACGTTGGTCGGAAACGTGGTCTGTAGAGCTGTACGGCGCAGCTTCGCCTGACTTGAAGTCTCCAAATGCCAGTCGGAACCTCTTTGGACTGACTGAACGGTTACCTTTCCATCGTAATCGGTCGGTTAGAAATGTTTCCAAGTCAGTCTGAAACATAGGTTCCAACACGGCTTAGGAGAATCCGACTGCAGTTCGGAGCCTTTCTGACTGACAACGTAATGAGACCCTGTGTCACAGGAACCCCAGAGAAACTACACAGGGTCATGGGGAAGATTCAAACCATATAACAACAAAAGCTTTCAACAAAAAAAGAGCCTATGGGAATATACGGCTAATGATGAGATTGTGATCAAACCATGTGATAAACGAGACAGTACAGTTATTCAGGACATAAGTAACTATAAAAATGAGATCCTAAACCAACTTAGTTATGGCCAGCACTATGAAACCCTTACCCAGAATCCTTTACTTGAAATCAAGCCATGATTCAAACACTCACGAACACAGCTGAACAGGAATGATTCATTATTCATAATGAGGTTCTATTTCTGAATAACAAGAACCGACATGCACCTGTTGCTCGGATATGGGCTTCCCTTAATGATAAGACAAGGGGTGTTTGGCAAAACAGGAACAAATTGGTTTAATTAAATGCTGCAACTGGGAGAATCTCGACAGAGTGCATCTGCTCCAAGTCTCTCAGCGTACAAAGTTTTGGCCGCTGTTACATCCCGTTCAAGATGTACAATAAAGTAATTTTCTACATTCCAAAAACTTATCTCAGTCATAAATCAACAAATATGAGCATCTGATATGGACACAGATGGCTCTCGACCTCGGGAAGTGCTAGTATGGGTCTGTGTGTATGTGTCCAGATGTCTGGCATGAGGATTGTGTCATCGCTATAGGTGGTGTGCATGTCATGTCCTCATTGGTTAAGTGTTTCTATCTGCATGTGGTATCTAGCTTTGTGGTATTTTGGGGTACGCAACTCCTTTGCCAATTGTGTTTTATTGGAGCCAATTTCCTCTTACTTGTTTGTGGTGCAACTCTCTATCTGTGGGATCGATCAGGGTTTTCCGTGGGTGCAAGTTTGTCTGTAGGTTAAGAGAGTCCCCACCTGTGATCTGGTCTTTGAGAGGTGTGGGTCATAGGACTTGTCTATCACGTTTCTCTGACTTGGGGTTGATGGGGAGGTTACCTTGGGTTATTGCGACAGCAATGATACGGGTTCATTGGAACGCCTCAAAATAATATGGCAGTCACTGGTTTCATTTTTATCAACCTCTTTAACATTTTGCATAAAGTTGTCATAGCATACATTGACATTGCTCTTACTGGTATTGACTCAGTTAAGTTTGCTTAGATCATAATGTACATCGGCATTGTTATTACTAGTAACATTATCGTCATTTGAGCATAAATTATGACATACATTGACCTTGTCATTACTGGTGTCAGCACTACTGTGCTCATACAGGTTATGACATACATTAACATTGCACTGACAGGTAGTGGCATGGTCGTCTGGGCACAAGTTATGGCATACATTGAATAACTGACATCACATTCACCCATTCCAACACAATGGTGCTATATACTTTGCCCAAAATTCATAAAAGTCTTGAATCACCCCCAGTAGAACAATAATCTTAGGGTGTGACCCCTTTTTGAAGCCTTTAGGTAGATATGTTGAATTTTGGAGGCCTTGTTCCGAGCACCACGAGCTATATAAAAGACACCACCGATTTCATCAAATTGATTGAAGCAGAACATTTTGACCACGCCTTTTTTACGTCAAGCTCTATTAACAATGTAAGGGTACTTCTATGGGAGCAGTCTTCACCCCAAATTCCCCAATACATTTTGTGGACAATATGGACATACTATATGTCCTGAATGACACCAACCCCTTCTGTTATAAAATTTGCTTTTGGAAGCAATACATAGAAGATGGTTTTCTGATATGGTCAGGCAGCGAAACAGAATTTACCACCATTTGTCAATGGCTGAACAATTGTCAACCAGACGTGAAATTCACACACCACTGCAACAGTACCCAAACTGACTACCTAGACATCGCAGTAAAGATGCTGGATACTCACCTGAACACAACCCTGTTCTGTAAACCAACAGAGAGGAACACACTACTCCAATACTCTAGTTTACATCCTTGGGTTTGAGAGATGGCCTTCCCCACAGCCAATGCATTCACCGCAACTGAATTTTAAAGAAGACTTCTTCAGGGAAGCTGAAATACTTTTCAACAAACTCCAAGCAAGCGGGTACCCCAGACCTATGTGAAACGCTCAATCAAACGTGCATGGTACTCAGACAGGGACAAACTCCTAGAACCCAAAGACAGAACACCCTTGACTAAAATTTGAATTGCAACTCTTGCAATGGCATCTATTGTATACTTTGCCCATGTAATCTGGCTCATACAAGTCAAACTGTGGAATCTGATTTTATAATTTGATACCAAATACCTAATCTACAGGCCTGCACAAAGTTAGCATTACAGAATTAGACAAACGCTTGTACTTTTCCATGGCTCTGAAAGAAAGCTGCTCTTGCAATGCAAGGCTTGCTCAAGAAACAAGGCTTGCTCAAGAAACTCATTGGAACATCACATGTTGCTAGCTTAGCCACAAGCACTTGAGCATACCATATTTAGCAGTAACACTGCTATGTGCTCATCACTAGACTAGACATTGCAATCACTTTTTAATGGAAATGCTACCGAGGCCGATACATTGCATTATCCTGGACAGTCCCAAAGTGTCACGCACTCAAAACATGTGGGCAGCAACAGTACATCATAGGCCATAAAAGGTATCAAGCAGCTTAGGTGTCCTTTGATTGGACAAAATGTTCTATGCTTAACCTCTGTTTTGATGATGTTCTTTCCTCTGTGGTTTGTATCAATAAAAACTTTAAAAGACTTCCCCCCTTTGGACACTCAGCAGCTAGCTGACTGATTCCGTGCTGCACATATTCCCTTGTCTTCTTGACCAATAATAAATTCTATCAATCTTATGTTCTGAGAGGGTGTTGAGATTGTTTGTTTTAGGCTTCTACAAAACAACACAGAAAGTAAAGGCAAGGATATCACAGCACAAAAGCAGAATCAGGTGCAGAGGCAGCACAGCAGCCTTGGTTGAGCCTTTCCTAAGAAATGAAGAAACAGAAAATGATTTCTCAAGGCAAGTAACTGACATTTTGAAACCCCAAGAATGAGGAGGCAACATCCAGCTACTACTCAACAAACTGGAATGCAAATGGATCTTTAAATGCGAGTCAATTTCCAATGGTCTGACACAGAAGAACACAGAAGAGGACTGGAATGCAATTCTATAGGACTTCACAACATCTGAGGGACCCTTTTAATTGGCTCAACATACAACACGTAGGACCCGTACAGAAGCATCTTGAAAAGCCTGTTGCCCATGCCTATATGTATATTTTGTCATTCCTCCTCCACTTTATATTTATCTTTATTGATACTGTTTTTTTCATCAGTGGTTTTTAATTCTCAGGCATATATGTGTGTTTTTACCAGCCTCTCAGATTTAGTCTGTGTTAGACCCGGCCTCGTAGCATAGCCATCCCTGTCCCCGCACCACATAACCTGACCCATGCACCTCACGCAGCCCCCGAGCCCACGGCCTAGCCGATCCTTCCCACCAGAACACACACACACCCGACCCGGACTTCCCCGTCCGTGGCCTTCCTCCTTTCGGCTACACCGGGCCCACGTGCCCACTTCATGCACCATGATGGCCGCCCGGCCCCAGCGCGACCCTGGCCTAGAGGCGCCACTACGGCTGGGGGACATCGCGCTCCCATTGGGATGAGAGAGGGAGGAGCAGTTTCCATCACACCTCTGAGCTCCCCCGGGAAGGTGGGTTTCGATCGGCCCGCCGGCCTCCCCGAGGGCTGGCTCCACGCCTGCTGGGTGTCTGGGACTCCTTCCGACCCGGCCCTGAAAGGATCAAAAGACAATGGCAGGAAACCCCGACAAGCGGCCCCCAGGTGACAAGACCCCTGCCTGCACAGACTCCGGACATCAAAGAGGAGTCGTCCTATAACAAGGGGTGCTCTGGGACTGTCCGGCAGATTCGCCTTTGGAAACACCTGAGCCCTGCTGAGTGACTCGCGGCTCCCTGAAGATCGTAAGACCTCCGAACTTGTGCTTGAGCCCTGCTGAGTGACTCGCGGCTCTCTGAAGATCGTAAGACCTCCGAACCTGTGCTTGAGCCCTGCTGAGTGACTCGCGGCTCCCCGAAAAGATCGTAAGACCTCCGACTTGTGCTTGAGCCCTGCTGAGTGACTCGCGGCTCCCACAGACTCTCTTTGTCCCGCCGGACCCCGACGACGTCAAGCGTATCCCCCAGCTCGAGGATTGTGAGCTGTGCGCCGGGTACGCCCCTGCATTTGGTCCATATCCCCAAAGACTGTCCCGCTACCTCCTACCACCTCCAAGACTCTGTGAGCCCGCGCTCCACTTGTATATATTTGCCTTGCTGATCATAAAGATCCTACAACTCCGATCTGATAAAGATTTGTTCTTAAGAACTCCCGGTGTGGTGTCTCTTTGTCGTGTGGTGCCGAGTGTACGATCCTAGATACGAGATTCCTCCCCTGAGGAGTCTCCCGCCAGTGCCCGGCTACGATACCTCGAGGGTTGGTCTCAGGATAGCCAGGGCCCCCTCCGGGCTCCTCTGAGGTCGCCTTCTAACAGTCTGTATTTAAAATTTGAGTACATTTTAGCCCTATGTGAGGCCAATTCCCACATTGGTTATGTTGCATTTAGTCATTTCACTTTGAGGAAGGCATCCTCTGAGGTATTCCTTCATTGCTTAATGACCTTAAATGCGGGCAAGTTATTTGGTAATCTGCATTATTATTGATTATGATGCATTCCCACCTATCAAGAAAAGTACTTTGGTTCTCGCAGACCCCCTTGTCCCATTAACCTGCTGGAATCTAGTATCCCATTCTCCCATAATCTTCTTGCAGCAAATATACACGCTAAGGAGCTTATTACGATGTTGGTCAGAGTTCACTCCAGCCGACATCACTGCAGATGCGGAACTGACCGACCGCGGGTAAGTGGTTGCGAAACTACAATTAGAATGCGACCGCACATGGTGCAACTGCAAAATTCCATTTTACAATGGGAGCTTTTGCGGTGTTCCGAAACTACACACAGCACAAGCTGCCAGTGTGAAATCGAAGTTGTTGCACATCCATGCACATTGTGGCAGCCACCGAGATGGATGTGCAGGGGGACGGCATTAACCGTAACACCAGGGGAGATGTGGGCCCTGCCAGGACCCCCAAAGTCACTCTCTGACAGCCTTTCCATGTCATAAAGGCCAGCATGGGAAGACTGTTGGAAACCAACATCATAATACCAACGGCGGAAACGCTGTGTGTTAGCGAATATGTGTGGCTGCCGACTGGCCAACGGGCTCCTTAAGCCCATCAGAACCAGGTCGGTTTCATCAGCCTGTTTACTCTCCGACCACCAACATTATAATTCAGAGGTTGGAATGTAAACCTATGATGTCGGCCAACTGACACGTTATTAGGCCCTAAGTATCCATTTAGTCATGTCGCCAGCAGCCATGACATCATTCTGCCTTCCATTACAAGCAGCACTCTAGTCTTTCTCTACGACACAGGCTGAGTCGTCTTCCGCATACATGCCCCTAGTTAGCATTCTAGAGGCAATGCCACCAACGCGTTCCCCTGTGCATGTGCTTTCTTCAGTGCTTAGGCCTTTTAACTTTGCTGTCCGGCATGATGCTCAAGATGACGCCAGCTAGTGAGACTGTGATTCGCAACGCAGTCTGGTTCACTGATAGGCATTCTCCAGTAGACACACATGTTTCTGGCTTCAAGTGTGTAATTGCACCATTGTTTTGGCCATAATTAAAATGTTCTTGCGCACAGTTCCCTCCAAACTCTCGGGCGTTTGCTTACTCACCTCCTTCTCTTTCCCTAAACTTAGTTACGGACTGCAACAAAAGCGGCTCCTACATTACCCAGGCAATACATCATCACTGGATTCTACATATACTGTTCCTCCCATTTAGTTGTTGCCTTAGTTGGCGGACTTGCCTCTGGGTTTGCAGTAAGTTACTTGTACCACCCTTTCAGTTTTAATTGAGGGTCCCATTGTTCCCTGACATTGCCTAGGACCACAGCCAGTATTGCCAAAGTGGTCCCTTGCTTAACCCAGAGCTAACTTCAGAATTGGTGCTTGCGAATACCTTGTATTAGGTGAGTGTAACCCCCTCTGCAGTGGTTGGGAGAATGGTGGCTGCAATTACCCACCCTTCACATACACTTACTCATGCCTAATTACTCCCTTCCAGGAGTCACTCCTTCGTATCCTGACCTTTAGCTGGTGTAATGGCTGTGCAGGGCCAATTGGTTCTTCCTCCCACTGCATTCTCCCTCTTGGGATTGCCTTGTTAGCTGGATTCACTCCCTGTAAATTCCCACCAGGCATGTGTACCTTCTTATTAATTTAAGAGAGTCAGGCCCCTCTTACCTTCAATAATCCATTGTCTCTTTAATTTTAGATTCTAGGTGCTCACTCATACCGCCCTGATGATGACCTCGCATTACTAAAGGTCGAAATGCCGTGGATTGCAGAACTCTAATGACTTCTGTTCTAGTATATAAAATAACTTAAGGAGCCAAATGTCTATTTGTTTTTATATGATGCACTGTGTCTTATCACTCACTTATCACTGCACAAGTGGCAGTTCAGCCATAGAAGAGCAAGGGTGTCAAACCACCAACAAATGGCCCAACATTACCTTTATCCAATTACCTGCTGACATGATGTTACACCTTTACAGGAAAATGAGTGTCTGTTCTCAAATTAAAGTGCAACATCATACCAGCAGCAAAGGGGGCTCCACTGTCCCTTTTTAACTGTGCATGTGTGAGGCGGTGACATGAAAAACGTTCCTTGTTCATTGCGCCATGTCTGCTAAGGAAGCTTCATGAGGCTCGTCACTCTTCAGCCCTTTATCCTATCAAATGGAAGGCTAGAGGAGGAGCATTTGACTTGAGCCCCATTCTCGCATTTGATGGGGCAGTAGCTGGTGTTCCAGGCCAGCAAAAGCTACCATTCACAACAGTTTCCATTTTTTCATACTTGCACACAATTCGTTTGAGTCAGAATCCTGGAGGAAGAATCACAGAGAGGTCGAGTATAATGACTGTGATTGTTTCTGTGTGTACGTACATATGATTTTGACTGTTTCTGTGTGGTTGTATGTATATATGGGTGCGTGTGTGTATCTGAGTGTATGCATGATGTATGTCCGTCTTCTGCCATAAACACGATCTGTGACGTGTGTCATATAATGGGCAGAAGCAGCCATGGTAGAGAACAAATCAGCAAAGAAGGGAGCCTTGTGGTCATTGGGACCATAAATGGAACCTATGGAGTAGGAAGTGGTATCGTCAGAGGAGTGAATCACTACCCATCTCCCCTCCCTCCCTATCTCTATCTATAGAGGTCACCCTGACCTGGACACCCGCCCAGATGAGAATCACGACCCCCTTGGTTTTATTAGAAGTGAACAATGGAATTGACAGGGGTAAAGACATGACTGAAGCGAGTCTCCAGGAGAAGGACTGTGTCCGCACCTCCGAACGACAGCCAGTAGAAAAATGCTTTACATTTACAAGGGGAGTTAAGCCCCTGCACAATAACAGACCAAAAGTATAGCATGTGACCAATGGCAGTAGAGAGAAGGAAACCAGTAGGAACGTTGTGCACAGGCACCCCTGAAGGACCATCCTTCACGACCCAGATCCTTATCTCCCATACAGATAGAGTCCACACAATGAGCAATAAAAAACTAATAATAAAAACAATAACAAAAAAACAATGCCAACATGAGGAAGGCATCAGCAAAAACAATGCCTCAAGAAACTGAAACCAGGCCATGCCTCCCTCCACCCTCTTCAGTATAACCAATAAGACATCAAAAGCAATAACAACAAACAAATAAAAAGTAACAAACTGCAAAAAGCACACTCAAAACCACCTCTCTAATGAAATACCTCCTAAGAGACATTCTGTGTATGGAAAAAAAAAGAAAGCGGCTAGCGCCCAATAGTATCAGGCACCACCGCCCACCCGTTCTGAAAACGAAAACTGGATTAGTAGAGGAGCAGGCGATTTACCCAAATATAGAGGAAAAGAAGGACAACATTGTTAATCATGCTACAGAAATGCTAACCCTCAGAGTTCCTTAGTGTCAATTAACACAAAATTGTTCATGTTTTGCTGGCCAGTTCTCACTGGAGCCATTGCAATCTCCAGGAATGCTGCATTTTCCTCACCCGATGGGCCAGCTCCTGTAAGCCTGCAAAGTCTCTCTCCGCAAATGACATTCCAAACAGCTGCGTTGCTTCATCCACAGAAGAGAGTGCCACGGGTTTAACCCTGGTAGTAAAAAAGGATCCTAAAAGGGAACCCTCATCAATAAGAAATGTTAAGGCTCTGGAGAGTGTCCGTTATGGGCTTAAATAACTTGCATTTGATCAGGGTATTTGCTGATATGTCCTGATAAAGGTGCAACGTTGACCCTTGGTAGACCAGCATGTCCTTGACTGCCTTCAAAAATGTTATCTTTAATGCGGAAAAGGTGAACTCGGACCAGAACTTCAGGGGTGAATTTATTGTGGATTTGGTAAGCATTTGTAACCCTGTGAACCTGGTCACTCTCAATCTGCTGATACTCTGTTGCAGTCAACAGTGTGTGTAATAGGCCCAGGACATATCCAAGTAACTCTGAGGCAGCCACAGATTCCGGTATCCCTCGAATGCAAATATTATTTTGGCCAGACCTGTTTTCATAATCTTCTAGTCTATCTTGCAGGAGGTCAAAATGCCATTCGAGTTCACAAACCTTTAGTGTTATGTGCCTCCGATGTCTGCTTCTCTTCAGCCATCGCCGTCTTGAGGTCATTAGACTCTGCATGGTCTGAACCAGTTTAGTAACCGCACTGCGAAACTATTTCTTGATCTCCCTCAAGCCCCTACCGAATTCTTCCATCATTTTACTAATGTCGGCCTTGGTCACCAAAGCTGCCCCATCTGGCATGGCTGATTGAGAAAGAGCTGGCGTTGCCATCGCCACTGCGCCTGGGACACTAGGTTTTTGTTTTTTTGGAGAAGCTCAGCAATGCCTATGCCTTTAGGTGTTTTCGCCCTCTCAGCAGGCTTAAAAGTGCATGTCCAGTAAAAGCGAAAAAGATGATTGTAGGAGAGGGGCGAGACCACCAGGCCAGGTGCACCCACATTGTCGCACCCAGGTGAAGCAAGGCATCATCTGCCAAAACTGTGCATAACACCAGTGCGGCAGGGGCAACCGCTCGATGTCCTAGGGTCTTTTGCCCGTGCCCTTTAATGAAGAAATACTGCAACCAAGGAAGTGTCAGCTGCTCTGCCTCAGCACTCTCAAAATGTCCTCCACCAGACCAAGGGGGCAGCATTTCCCCTAGCATCAAAATGGGATCAAATAGGTAGGCCACCCTCTTACACCCCTCCATGCAGTTCATATTGTTCCACCATCAAAGCGATCCATGCTCACTCTGAACCATGCTGCAAAACAGCAGGTCACCCTGAGGGCCCGCAATCATGCATCCCCACATAGGCCTCACCAGGAGAGTGTATGAACATTCACTTGTACTACCATTTCTGGGTTTTCAGTTGCCAGAGGTCCCGAGCACCATGGGTGCCGCAGCACTCCAAAACAACCCACGTGTTGGGCCCGCCAGCACCAGCAGAGGGTTGCATCCCCACTGTCTACGGACACACGGGGGAACAACCTTTACAACGCAACTTTTACAACGCACTACACTTACAACGCATTTTTTACAACGCACAATCCATTACAACGCATGACATTACAACGCATGACACTACAACGCATTTTTAAAAACTACCTTTACAACGCATTCCATTACAACGCATACTACCATTACAACGCATACCATTACAACGCATAATAAAGTAATTTTTACCCCTATACTATCCAACACTTACCCTACTGTTGCACCCCCTGGAGTTAGAATAGTAATTTTTACCCCTATACTATCCAACACTTACTCTACTGTTGCACCCCCTGGAGTTAGAATAGTAATTTTTACCCCTATACTATCCAACACTTACCCTACTGTTGCACCCCCTGGAGTTAGAATAGTAATTTTTACCCCTATACTATCCAACACTTACCCTACTGCTGCACCCCCTGGAGTTAGAATAGTAATTTTTACCCCTATACTATCCAACACTTACCCTACTGTTGCACCCCCTGGAGTTAGAATAGTAATTTTTACCCCTATACTATCCAACACTTACCCTACTGTTGCACCCCCTGGAGTTAGAATAGTAATTTTTACCCCTATACTATCCAACACTTACCCTACTGTTGCACCCCCTGGAGTTAGAATAGTAATTTTTACCCCTATACTATCCAACACTTTCCCTACTGTTGCACCCCCTGGAGTTAGAATAGTAATTTTTACCCCTATACTATCCAACATTTACCCTACTGTTGCACCCCCTGGAGTTAGAATAGTCATTTTTAACCCTATACTATCCAACACTTACCCTACAGTTGCACCCCCTGGAGTTAGAATAGTAATTTTTACCCCTATAACTATCTAATACTTACCTTATATGCAATTTAATATTATGCGTTGTAATGGTATGCGTTGTAAAGGTAGTATGCGTTGTAATGGAAATGCGTTGTAAAGGTAGTTTTTAAAAATGCGTTGTAGTGTCCTGCGTTGTAATGTCATGCGTTGTAATGGATTGTGCGTTGCAAAAAATTCGTTGTAAGTGCATGCGTTGTAAAAGTGTGCGTTGTAACGACATACATCCGACACACGCATTCACAGTGCGTGGCAGAGTAAGGAGCCCCTACCCACTTTGGCACTAACACATGGCCCGCAATGTCCTGAGAGCAAAGGAGGGAGTTAGCTATGTCCGGCAGTGGCCCCACCCTAACCTCAGCAGGCTGCAACAATCACCTCAGCCTCAGGCCAAATTACTTCTCCATCGTGGCCAAATGAAATGACGTCACCTGGGCTTTTGAAAATGTGGCAGAGGCTCCACAGTCACGGCCCTCCCAAAGTCCACACTGGTCTCATCATGTAGGGGAAAGGTTCCCTTACCGTAATCAGGATGGCATTCCCCGCTCCTTGCTGCTAATATGGCCATCGTGCCTGGCAGGGCTGGCATACCAAGGGAGCTTGGTGATGACCCATTTACAAAGATCCTCGTCATAGCCACGCCTGTACATTCTAAAACATTACATGGACTTAAGTTACTTTACATTGTCTGCTGATTTAGTACTAAAGTTTGTAGCCGTACCTTTCTATTTCATCCTATTCTCCAGGTTGATTACTTCCTTTATGGGTTTTATGTTAACTCTGAGGTCAGCAGAGTAAATATTTTGAGAGTAGATTCAGGCTGACTATGAGAAAACAAAGGTTTGCTCATGCAAGGTAATTATCAAAGATGGTGGTGACTGAAAAGGATGATCAAATATTGTACATGTTGTTATTGAAAAAATTACATGAGATTTTATTCACAGATTCCATGGGCTCAAGTTGGGGCATGGGAATTCCATTTTGGGAAGAAGAAAATGAATCATTAATTTAAAAAACGTGTATTGCTGGGGTGGACATTTGTTTTACAAGGTGGTTAGTTTTGGATCTCCTAATGTGCTTATTGTAGTTTTTCTAAGCAGTTAGAAACTTTATCTTCTTAACTCAATCATATTCCCTTATCCAACTCCATCTAAGTTTTTTTACATTCAGGTTTTCGCTTAGCTAGCTCAAAAGGGTACCATAGTTTTGATGGTTTGGATATGAGATTGTGAGATTGCTTCATAGATGCAATTGAATTAAGACAGTATTCCACGCTTTGTTGGAAAGCAGCCATTCAATGAGTGCAACTTATTTTTATAGTTCATGTGGGTGGTGGAGCTCAATGCCGGTGTGATGGCATCCTGGTCAAGTTTGCTCATCACCCTGCCAGATGACTGACTTGAATACGGATTTCCCCTGTGGTCACCAGTTGAACTGAGAAAGAGAATGTTCAATAGATGCAAGGGGATACATGTCCAGTATCTGAGTTATCTTTGGAGTACAGAAGTTAAGATCAAGCAAATGGCCCTTGGTATGTGTGGGCTGAGTTATATGTCGCATTAAGTCTAGAATATGACAATCGCTGATGAGACTGTGAGTGGTGGTATCACGAGGGCAGTCATCACAAATGTTAAAATTGCCTTGAATAATAACAATTCTGGTAGAAACCAAGATAGAAGTGAGGAACTCTAGCATCTGCGAGCTGAAACAGGTATTGAAAATAGAACGAAATACCCCAATAGAATGACGATGGACCAGCAGTTTAAACACTAGTACTTCTGCGGTATGTCATATATCAAGAGTAAAGTTATATGTAGGTAACTACTATCTGAATATTAGAGTAAGCACTCCACCTCATACAGCAGCCAGTTTAAACATTTCTGTAGCTATCCATGATGGCAGGAGTGAACTTTCAGCAAGAAACATCTATTTATATTAAATGTACTGGGTATCGTGCACGTCTTGGTTGCTGCTAGTTGCCATCTGGGCATGAAGAAATGGAGACGGACTTGCTCCTTATGTGCCACTCGCTTGCTCACAATCTGCGTCCATTGCACGGACATGCAGCAGCCCTCTTTACATGCACTGCAGCAGCTAACCCATCTCCGATTCTCCAGATGACTAGACTGCCGAACGCCGCACGTACAAGAAAAAGTAAACCCGGAGGTTGACTACTAATAATAGTAAAACAGCACCTGAATATAAATATGTATAAACAACACCATTAAACACTAAGGGGCCCATTTGGATGGCAGGCGGACTTTAGTCTGCTCGCCATCCTTACGGTGCTGGGACCGGCCACCAAACATATGGCAGTCCCGGACCGCTAATTAGGATGTGACCCCCACCCTGGCGGTCGCATTCCACATTTCCAAAGCGCGGTGCCTGCCCCCTTGTGCACGGCAATGTAGGGGGGTACCATAAGTATCCCCCAAGTGCAGCCCCCCACCTCCTCAGGGGCCCACAACGGGCCCCCAAAGTGAATCCCCGCCAGCCTGTCCATGGCGGCATCGCCACCAGGGAAAGGCCTTGATTCACACCCATTATAATTGAGGCCCAATTCTACCCGTCTGGCAAGCGGAACGATTGGCGACCGGCGGAAAAGCGGTGGACACACTTTGCGTCCGCCGTGATACCCCCCGCCATAATAATATGGCGGTGGAAATCAGGTTGAGATGGTGGGCGGATCGTCACCGCTGGCCCGGCAGGGGCGATCCGCCCGCCATCATAATCACCCCCTAAATGAGGATTCTAATTATTCACATGAATTAAAAGAGTTTAAAATTAGCTAAAAATGCCAAGCATCAGGAAACTTAATTTCCAATAATAAGAAAGTTCTGCTGTCACACCAAAGTAGGATGTGAAACAATGTATTAGTTTGCAAACAGAATGGATGGGAAAGAGTTGCGTTCCAAAGTAATATCACTCAGATAGAAGGCAAAGAATAGTTGCAAATTACCCAGAAATTGGTGCCCCAGGAAAACTAAGGACTTTGATTCCGATTCAAGTCCATGAGCATTGGATGATATCAGGTTGCGAAACCCAGTGATTGCTGATGATGGTGAGAAGGAATGGGCCACTCAACCGAAAGAAGAAAATGCTACTTTTGTGGGTCACAGGAAACACACTTGATGGGCCTGGGTCACCTCAGAATTTCAAACAACAGGAGTATAAATTCCAATTAATGTCTTCCTTTCCAAGATTCTGCATCTTCTTAGGGGAACACTATCACCTACGCTGATCACTATGCCACTCTAACTGTTGGTTTAAGTGATATGAGCACATTTTCATTGGTTTGTTTACTGAGCTTTTATACAGGGCAAACTTGACCTGAAGGTATTGCGTATCAGAGCGCCTTACATAGCACCAGTTGCGTTACATGAGGACACATTCATTTTTGTTAGACATGGGGAGAATAAGTGATTTGCCCAGAAAAACAGGATGTTAAGCGTCGTTGCTGAGACTCGAACTTGGTTCCCCAGTTTCGAAGTCGCTTGCCCTAGCCGTTAGGCCAACTCGTCTCCCCACATATTAATATGACTGGTGTAAAAGTAGGGAATATGTCTTTCAAACTGATCATCATTGCAGATGGAAATCAGCTTTCATTGACCAACCCCTAATCCTCCCTACAAGTATTCATCAAAGAACTGAAGTATGATTTCTGGTACTCTGGGATTTAAATCAGCCTGAGCAACATGGCGGATGCCCGGTGGAGCTGTTTTTACAGCTAAAGAGGAGATTGGCTTTGGTTTCACCCCTGCAGCCCTCACCTACCCAGCCAGACATTAGGCATAGTTTGTTATGTTAAAGGAATTTATTAAGCGCACGTACACCGAGCGGTTTCATGGCAAATGGTACGCTGCATTGACGGGGCAATTACCTTACTGATATGCTTGGAAAAATAACCGGGTTTTAAGCTTTTTCCTGAACTGAGCATGGGGTGTCTCCAACCTCACTTCCACGAGAAGCGAGTTCCAAAATTGCAGGGCCAGAACTGCAAATCTGAACCCTCCATGCTTTTTGCGTTTGAATGGCAGAGTGGACAGTAGGTTTGAATTGGAAGAGTGCAATTCTGGGGAAGGGATATAAAGCTGAATCCTTGAAGAAATAAAAGTTGGGCCATTCCCGGTAAGGGCTTTAAAGATGGTACAGCCTAGTTTAAAGGCACAGCTTTTGGTCACTGGAAGCCAGTGTAGACTCTTCATCAGAGGCTTGACATGATGTCAGCTGGGCTGATGGGCAATTAACCTGGCCACGTGGTTTTGTACCAACTGCAAACAATGTAATTTATATGCTGGAATACCAACATATAATGAGTTGGCGTAATCAATACGTGAAATTACGAAGGCTAGAACGACCAGAGTCAAAGCCTCAGTGGTCAAGAATCTGCTGATCTTCCGGATTCTGCGCAGATGGAAAAAGCAGGCAGAGACCACTGAGCCAATCTGGGCTTTCATGGACAGATCGCTACTAATCCCAATCCCCAAGCTCTTAACAGAGCCAGCTGGAAGTGGAGAATTACCCAGAAATGGAGGCCGAAAACTAGAGTTCCACGGATTAGCTGGTCCCCCTGTCAAAATGAGTTTGTTTTTATCCGGATTCAGTTTCAGTTGATTGTCATTCATCCAATTACTGATAAAGCTAATGGTAGACCGAAAATTTGACACTGAGAAAGTGGAAGAATTGATATCAAACACCAGCTGCAAGTCGTCAGCATAGTTAAATGTTTCAACCATTCTTTCACGTAGTGACAAGATCGAAGGTAATAAGTACAAATTAAGAAGAAGGGGCGACAGGGAAGACCACTGAGGTACCCCACAGGTTAGTGTCATTTTTTTGGATGAAAAATTGGCCAGGCGGACTGCTTGAAATTGGTTGCTAAGGAAGGAGGAAATCCACTTCAGCACCAGATCCTGGATCCTGGCGCTGCTGACACGGTCGATCAGGAGACCGTGATCAACCGTGTCAAAAGCGTTCGATAAGTCAAGCAGTACCAAGGCCTGGGTGAGGCTCTTGTGAACCCCCCTTCTGAGCTCATCCATAACTGCAAGGATGGCTGACTCAGTTGAATGAGCAGGTCTAAATCCTGCCTGATAAGGGTCCATGAAGTGGGAGTGTTCAATGAAGGAACTAAGACAATTTGCTACAAGAGCTTCCAAAAATGTTCCTAGGTAAGTCAGCAGCGAAATAGGATGGTAATTACTAAGAACCAGGGGATCAGAGTTAGGATTCTTCAGAATCGGAACAATTTCAGCACTTTTGAAGGTGTTGGGAACAATACCAAGTTTAAGGGAATTGTTAAGAAGTGCGAGAGGAGGGTCTGGGCAGTTAAAAAAAGCATCAGGTAAAATGTGAGGAGGGCAGCAATCGGTGGGGGAGCCGGACCCACCTTTACTAAGAAGAACAAAGAAGTTTTCCTTTGAGATGAGGGAGATTTGATCAAGTAAAAGTGAGTTTTTACATAAGACTGAGGAGGCCATAGAAGAGATAGGAGAAGGGATACTGGCCTGAATCGTGGCGATTTTCTTAATGAAGTAGAAATTGATTCGCATAAAGTTTGTGAAGGGACAGGTTTTGCCATGACTCTATCTGGTTTGGCAAGTTCGTCAAATATGGAGAAAATATCCTTGGACTTGTTCGCCGAATTTATGATTTTTGTGTAAAAATATTCAGCCTTAGTCTGAAGGATGGCATTTTTATATTCTTTAAGCAGTATTACATTAAAAGCCTTTTTGTCCGAGGGCTAATCACGTCTCCAGCTTCATTCAGCTTGCCTTAAGGCTAGTTTCTTTAATTTTAGATCATTGGAGAACCATCGTTGGGCATCATGGGGACGCATAATCTTGATTTTCTTGAGGGAGCAATGTTATCACTGGCAAGTTCCAGCCACGTCTTGATGTTTTTTGCCTGGATGTGGAGAGACTCTTGTGCAATAGGAGCTGTGGCGGTTAATAAGGAACAAAATTCCCCAATATTAGCACGGTTCCAGTTTCTGGCCACATAATATCTTGTCAATACGTTTTTAGTAAAGGAAATACTGGAAATCGTGAATGTAATGAGATAATGGTCCGACCATGTACATGGAGAAATTAAAAACTTAGAAATTTCCAAATTAGATGTCCATACTTGGTCTAAAATATGCCCCTTTATGTGAGTGGCTGCATTCACATGCTGGGTGCATTTCATTCCCAAAAGGAGATCAGTAAATTCTATAGAGTCTGCGCAGGCCAATAATTCAAATCTCAGATTATAAGGATTCTTGCGTGGTTAATAGCTAAGTGGGAGATCATATCACCTAGCAATTGAGGGAATGTGATGGGGGGTCTATAAAATAAAGCGCAAATAAAAGAGGACAAGATAGAGATTCAAATTTGAGTATTAAGCTGTCGACTGAGGGCATGCCTCAGTTTTCCCTCATCTCTCCGCTGCTCTTCCTTTTTGACCCGATCTTCATTACTTACCCCTTTTTTTCTCCCCCACCCGACCTTCCATGCCCCACTGGACATATGTACTGGCTAAGTTACGCTTAATGTCTCATGTTATTTTCTAATCTCTGTGATTTAATTAGCTCTTGAAACCATGTAATTGTGTAACTTGCAACTCACTGATGCTCAAGTAAAGCGCTCTGATACCTATGGGTCCAGACAGCGCTATATAAAATTCTGCAAATTAACAAATAAATAAAATAAAATAAAATCAGCTTGACAAATTTGGAAGCACAGAACCTTTAATTTGGAGATGTTAAGGTGGCACATTTGAAGCCATATTTCCTTTTGGACAACTGCAAGTTTTGTTAGCGTTATTGTTATTTATGAAGTTTCAGATTGGTGCTGTAGTGAAAGGGTCTTCTTCAAGCTGTATGAGTTAACAAGGGTGTAAACATTTCTTACTGGTGCTATCCGAGAGGTAATACATAGTATGGGCGATGACTTTGCCAATATCTTTTATTGTGGTCCTCCAGAATATCAGCTTAAGAGCCTACAAATATGCTCCTTAGTCTGTGAATGCAGCCTCACTTTTAATCATTTCTCTACCTTGGCATCTCCTGTGAAAATATGGTGAGTTCCTCATCAGTTCATTTACAGATAATGAAGGTGTCATCCTGCTTATCTACCAAACTAAGGGCCATATGTACTAACAAGTTTAATGGTCGCACGCTGTCGGACTCAGTTCTTGAGAACAAAAATGCGTTTTTATTATTTACTAATCAAATTTTTGGAGTATGACAAGTTTTTTTGACTTCTAAACTGAGATTCAGAATGGATACTGATTTGTTATGTGTAAAAGGCATTTCTAGGCACCCTTTCCAAATACTGCTATCTAATGAGTCAATGTTTTGCGACTAAAACTGGGAATCAAAACATTTATTTTTTTACCAACACCTCAAATGAGGTGTTAATCCATTGGAAAAAGGGAAGAGGTCCCCTGTGAACCCCATTCCTTTATCAGGGTAAAAAAGAGTTGGTTTAAGAGGAGGCAGTGAACTCACTGCCTCCTCTTAAATAAATGTTTAAAAAAACCTTTCTTTTTAAATGCAGGCCTGTTTACCTTTTAAGGAAAATAGGCTGCATTAAAAAAATGTTTGCTTTATTAAGTACCAATTCTAGCAAGTCAACACCCCTGTGATGGCTTTCAATCACATTTTCGGAATTTGCAACCTACCTCAATAATATGCATGAGGTAGCTATGATTCCTACTTCGATGTAGAATTTTAAGAACCAACCAATTAGTATATAGGTTGGTTCTTAAAAAGATTTACTGGTTGCAAATTACGACCATTATATTGTATATAAGGCTTCTATCTCCTAAAGCTCAATCTCAGGCCCTGAGGTAAGCCCATCTATTTTTTGCTTATGGTCAAAATTTAGATGGAATTGCAAAGGGCAGATAATTTCTGTTCAGTCTTCTAGGAGTGGAAAATACATTGTAAATGATTGTATTATCCCAGTGATCTATGTTTGCAAAGCACTTTTGGTTTGGCTACTGACTTTCAGCTACCTGTCTTATCTTAAGGTGCTTGCACTTGGAGGTGCAAGTTATGGAGTGAAGTAGCCTCCACTCTTTGGAAAAATAAGGAAGGACTTTATAAAGTTGCGAATTCAATTAATATAGTGGCTGAACAAAATTACTGTGATAGAATGGATATACTTTTATGCTGTACTACTTATTTCAATGTCTTCCTGCATGAGCTGCGACCTAGAAAGGCTGCAGAAAAAGTTGACCTAATTTATGTGGCAGTGAAAGCTCGATAGAATTTCCCTTAGATAATTGTAATTACCATCCCACTTGGCAGTTGAGTGCGGCTTATAGAGACTGGTGAGCGCTATGGGTTTGCCGGTAAAAACTGACAAAAGAAGGAGCAAGGAAAGTGCTCACATCACATCCATCACCATTTCTTCAGTTCATCAGTTCATAAAAATTCTCATTTGTACCCTGCTATGTTAAAAGATGCATTTAAAATGCGATGGGGGTTGGCTAATAGGTTTAGATTTATGTTTGAATGTGCATGCACAAGTGTGGGTTTCTTGTGTGCTGGTTCGGGGAGTATATGACCTTGCAGTTCATGCTGGGCTGTTCTTATTAGAGCAAGGTTATGAATGATTTGAATATGACTGGGTCCAAACTGAGATGGCACTGTGGGCAAAAGAGCGATTGTTTAATTTTTTTTTAAATAGCTTTTATTGATTTTCAGTAAAGCTTGTACAATTCCCCCCTGCGGGAACCCTACTTGATTACCCATTTGCAATAATTATTGCCTATTCGGGTCAGGGCCCCCCGGCCTCCAAGAAAAAACTACGAAACCAAAAAGGAAATGAGCATCATAAAAAGAAAGATAGTAAAGACTAGTGCCGGGAGGAACCCCCCTTAAACTTAAGTTAACTGGGTTTTGTCTGTGCCAAAAAGCAATCTACTTCCTCTGGGAATCTGAAGTTATACATTTTGTTAGCCCATACAACTTTCAAGAAAGCAGGGAATCGCAGTTGTACCTGGGCTCCCTGGTCCCTCAATGCGTCCATTCTCTTGCCCAATTCCCACCTTCTATCCTCTGTCACCCAGGAAATATTGGACCGAATCCTAAAAGTGGCATCTTGGACCTGGATAGATTTAAGTTTTAAGGCAGCCCCCAATAATTGCTCCTTTAGCAAGTAAGATTGAATATAAATTAATACTTTCCTGGGCTTTTTCCGAGCAGGATTCAATTTAAATGGATCCCTATGTATTCTTTGAATTTCAGACTCCCAGATAGTAGCTGTGGCAATTTGTGGAAAGGCTTTACTCAAAATATAGATAACATAGGCCTTTAAATTATCTCCTTCTGAGCCTTCTTTCAGATCAGGAAGCCTAATATTATTTCGTCTCGAGATATTTTCTAACCTCGCCAACCTCTCTGTACAATCTCGCTCTTTATCTTTCAATCTCTGTACCTCTTTAGAGTTATCTTTGACCTCTAAACCCAGCTCCTACACTCTGCTCTCTAGAGTCTCCATTCTGTGTGTCAATGCTGTAAGATTTTCCTCTAGGCTTGTGCAAGTATCTTGAATTTTCTTTTGATTTGATTCAGAAGTCGAGAATCGTACTCCGATGTCGATAGATAGTTGTTTTAACACCCCGTGTAGTGAATCCGTGCTCTGTACTACAGAGGTCGGGGAGATCGGGGATGAGTCATCTTGCTCATCTAATTCAATCTGACTGCCCCCTTCTACCAAAGAAGCCACAGGGGACTCACTTAACGGAGTATAACGATTAAAGACAGGAATTGCAGCCAGTAAGTTCTGATTCTCAGCTGTCGCCAGGAGGGTTACTGAGTTCGTCCCTGCCTGCGATCTGACTTTCCCGGTGACTTGAGTATTAGCCATAAAGTAAGACCAAAAGGAAGGAGTCACTTTAACTGGGAGCAAAGTTTTTTTCTTGCTGCTCTTCACAGGAGTAAGTTTCCCAGGTTTTCCTTCTCTGTTGGACGATATCTTTTGATTGAGATTCCCTACTGTCGCTGTGGGATATATGATTAAACAACTACTCCCTAAACAACGAATTCCTTAACCACGAAGGCTAAACAATGAGTAATGCCAAGCCACTACATTTTTTACAACGAGTACCTAAACCACGAAAAAATATATACATTTTGCTCATTACCCATTTGCACCACTATGTTCTTTAAAATCGCATGTTTTTGACATGAAAAAAAGAAATGTAATAATAGATGATTTTTAAATAAACAAGTTTTGAGTGAATAATCCTTAAATCGTTAAGACTCATCTGCCCATCACATAAACCACCAGCACGCACTGGCTGAGGCCAGAGCATTCCCTTTGACGATATGCCCCGATGTGCTGCCAATCTGGAAGGATAAAAGCAGGCTGCAGCCCCGCGCTCTTCAGAGCCCGCCAGCCTGGTGACTGCAGTGCCGATTAAGTCATGCCAGGGGGGAGAAGCATGTCAGGGGGAGCGGAGGGGAGAGACGGACGGGTGCCTTGTACCCAGTCACCACACACCATCCTCACATCCCACCGTGGCAGATGCATGCCACGCATTATTTGTAACCACCTTAGCAGGCGTTTTTTACCGGCCCCCTGTCCCCTGCCGAGTAAGTTATGCCAGGGGGCGAGGAGCATGTCAGGTCAGGGGGGCGATGGGAGAGACACCCTGTACCCAGTCAGCACACATCTCCGCAATCAAACCACCTAAGCAGTGCCACCGCCAGGTTGAAAGCACACTGCAGCCTCACAATCGTCAGAGCCCAGAGAGTGGTGTTCTGTTTACATAGCACGCGGATGGTCAGTCAGGTTAAAACGTTGTTCTCGCTAACTTTACAAAGGTCCACTGAAAACTTCAAAAAGTTACAGAGTTGCAAAGTTTTATTTTTTCTCATATTATCATGAAAACAACTTTCAGGTCGCAAAAAATTATTCATGGTGTGAAAAAATTCTACATATGTTTGCCAAGTACCAAGTGAGTCAAGTCAGAGGGGGTGCGGAGGTGGTTTTCGTGGTTTATGAAAGTCGTTGTTAAGGATGTCGTGGTTAATTGATTGGTCGTTGTTCGAGATACGTGGTTCAGGTAATTCGTTATTCTAACTTCGTTGTTAAGGATGTTTCCTGTCGCTGCCAAGGCAGCTACACCCTGGCAGGCTTGGTCGTGTTGTTGGACAGCGAGCCCCCCACTTAGAAGTGTACGTGACCTCAATTTGTATCTCTTACCAAAAGACACATCTGGCTTCTTTAATTTGTTCTTGCCTCTCTGAATAGACCGAAGTTTGCTATTTCCAAACTGACCAGATGGCTCCATAGAATAGAGGGCACTTTCATTCCTTGTCTCCTTTACCTTAGCTGACTTTTCCGGGTAAATATCATGGAGCTGAATTGAGACTTCTGGGTATTCTTGGTAATCCACTTGAGTTGAGTGGCTCTCAACTCACCCACTAGGTCTAACTGTGAATAGTGGGGGCCCCTTTGGCTCAGTGTGGGGGGAAAGCAGGGGCTAGAACTAGATTGCCAAACAAAATGTCGCCAAATGCATCGATGTTCAGCAAGCGCCCCTGCCGCCCTGAAAAACGAGAGGCGTAATTCACCGAGCATTCAGATATATTCAAACAAACCATACAGAATCTGGGAGAATTACTTGCCGAGCGAGGAGCAGGAAACCTTATGGCAAGTATCTTTATATACTCTTTACCCCCTGATTAAATCTGCTACACTCCATAGAATCTATTAGTCCCCCCTTAAGTTATCCAAGATAAAGGGAGGTGGAGGAGCCAGCTGTATGAGATGCGACCATCAGAACACAGATGATGTCCATGTATCCGCTTCCTGCTCCAAGATACAGGAATTCTGGACAAATGTGGGTAAGACTATTTCCACGGCCCTCAGGCGCATCGTAGAGGTAAGCCCATCTCTTATACTATTTGGTCTTACTCCTGCATTGAGGGGAGTTTCAGACCTAATAGGGCCCCAAAACAAACTGGTGTTTTACCTAACTTTGCTGGTTAGGAGGCAGATTTATAAAGTGTCGCGCCAGATGACACCTCCTACTTGGAATACTTGGTGGAGTTCTGTTACATATTTTAGAGCACTGGATCAAAGAGTAAATGTTTATAGAGAAAGCTCTGAGAAGGGGCAGTTTTGGGATCTCCTGGATGATGCGGTATCTGGTTGAGTGCAGGGACAGGACAATGACCCAATGATTAAAACCTCTGGTCAGTTCAGGTTGTATGTTATGGGTACTGCCCGTAAAGAACATCAGCTGAGAGTGGAACCACCAAGCTTAGTGCACATCAGAGGTGGTACAGATCTAACAGGTGCCATAGCTACGGAGGTCATATGAGATGAGTCCAAAAAAAAAAAAAAGAAATAAAAAAGCTTGCACAACTCCAAGGGCAATGGGAGTTATACGTATTAAATTACAACAACATACTACAATATAGTATCTGATACATCTATCGTAGTAAGAGATTTAGTATCAATGCCGTTGTAATTTCTTGCAGTTTCATATAACAAAATTACCAAAACAATTCAACACAATAGTGTCTGTCATGTACCAGTGGAAGTACCCTGGTCAACTAGTAATGTCAAATATAGTTTTATTTGATTTATATTCTTTTTATGATTTCATTAAAAAAATCATATAAGGGTGAGAAAACCATCATGGGTAAAACATGCATAAAATATACATTTGTTATTTTTAAAAATGTAGAAAAGCAATATTTTTAAAACGTATTAATATGTAAGCAGGACAGTAGAAGAATTTCGGAGCCGAATGTTCCAGAACTGCTTCAGTTGGTTGGTGGATTCTATTTTGTCCAGTTCTTTTGCCGCATTTTTCAAAATGTTCATAGCTCTGCAGGACAGTGGGATTGATGAGCCCCCAAGACAATAAATCACTGCTGCTCTACAAGTTCTTATTTGTTCCTTCCTGAAGACCTCCCGAAGGACCGTTTTGCGTGTTTCTAGTAGAGCAGGGCAGACGCATATTAGATGAAGTAAGGACTCCCCTACTCCGCATAGGTGGCATTCCTTTGTTTGCCATGGGTATTTCCATTTTGGGGTTAGGTCCTTTGATGGATATGACTCAAGCCTAAGCAGCGTTAAAAAGTGCTTTTTTTGATAAGGAAAAAGATCTAACAAATGAGGTTGGGGTTGCAGCCTCTGGTACGTCTGTATCACGATCCAGGCATGGGATTTTTTTGCTAGGGCTGTTTTACCTAATGATAAAGAATACCGTTTCATGGCTTGATTGACCACATATTTAAAGTCGGGATAGGTAGGAACAGTGAGCCAGGCCTCTTCTAGCTGCAGTGCCGAGAGCGAGGCCTTCAAAACTTTGAAGATAGAGGGCCCGATTCACAGAACTAACTTAAGACAAGATCCTAAACTTACTACCATTTTGGTATTCACAGAAGGCACTTACTCATTTTGGTATTCACAGAAGGCACTTACTCATTTCGGTATTCACAGAAGTTAGGAGTCCTAAAGTTAGGAGTCCTAACTATACTACTACTAAACTGAGAAAAATCCTAATTTTAAGACTTTCGGTATTCACAGAAGGCATTTAGGAGTCCTAAAGTTAGGAGTCCTAACTATACTACTACTAAACTGAGAAAAATCCTAATTTTAAGACTTTCGGTATTCACAGAAGGCATTTAGGAGTCCTAAAGTTAGGACTCCTAACTTCTGTGAATACCGAAATGAGTAAGTGCCTTCTGTGAATACCAAAATGAGTAAGTGCCTTCTGTGAATGCCAAAACGGTAGTAAGTTTAGGATTTTGTCTTAAGTTAGTTCTGTGAATCGGGCCCATCGTTTTTAAGCCTGGCTTGGTTTTCAATTTCTACCCAACAATAATGGGCGAGTTTGTTGTCCTCTGCATCCCACATCCTCCAATAGTAATTGACTAGTGCACCTTGTCTATCGGGGATCTGGTTTCATAGACCATATTCTAGTCAGATTTGAGCTTGCGAAATATGGCGAGGGATTGCAAACAGTTTCTTGAATAGGATTGATTGTGCTAGGTTTAGACCTGTGGCGTCCTCACCATTCAAGGTTTCTGTACCATATGAGATGGAGGGCAGGAATTTTGCTGCTATAACCTTTAGTAGATGATCGGTGGAACAGCCTGTGAGCTTGTTTTTTAGGATTTTAAAGGCGAACTGCAGATTTTGTGTGACCTTGGTCCAGATGTGTCTTGAAGTTAAGGTAGCGGTCATTTTGAAAGCCTAGGTATTTGCATGAATCCACCTCGGTCAAAGGTCGGTTATCCAAGGTCCAAATGAATTTATGGTCGGCTTTATGGTGTTTGACAAAGCGCATCACCTTTATTTTTTGGTGATTGATGGTTAGTTGGACTAAGGTGGTGTAAGCTCCATGTTCGGTAATTAGTCGTTGCAAACCTATTGGCGTTTGTGCTAGTAGAACAATATCATCCGCATATTGAAGGCTAGGTGTAGGTATTTTGCTACGTTTTGGAGGGTCAGATTGAATTGACCGAAGGTGCTCATCCAGGTCAGCAATGTAAATATTAAACAGGCAGAGCGCCAGCACACACCCTTGTTTTAACCCGTTGAGAGTATTGATCTTCTTAGGTATGCTGAGCCCTTCTCCTTTCCTGATCTGGATCCACGTCTGAGAATACATGTTGATTACAGCCTCCAGCAGCTTGGCTGGAACCCCCCGGTTGTGCATTTTTGCCCATAGTTTGGCTCTTGAGACTTTGTCGAAGGCCGCTTTAAGGCGTCTGCCAGCAGGTTCGATGCATATATTTTTACCCCCACATTGATTAACGCGATCAATCTGCAATTTGTGGGGTCAGAACGAGAACCCGACTTGTATATTGGGTTGACAATATTTCCCCTCCAGGAGTCAGGGATTGTATTAGAGGCTAAGATATCCGAGAAAAGAGGAGTCAGACGGTTCGCACACATTAGTGGATTGTGCCGAAACAAGGCATTTGGGAGGCCGTTGGGTCCTGGGGCCTCCTCGGTTCTTAGGTTTTTTATTATTTTTAAGACTTGCTCATTAAGGATCCGCAGAGGAAAGTCTAGTGAGTTGGAGGAGGAGACGTGTTTTACTAGATCTCTGGCAGCAGCTCTGTTCCTTGATTGGAAGCCACAGTTGGCAATACCTGGGGATGGAATTTCGTTGTTTAGTAATTCAATATGGGCTCACCATGTTTCCTCCATGATGTCCGAGTTGTGGTGTCAGTTCCTGCCATTGGTTAACTGGTTAATGATTTCCCAGAAGAGCTTGGAGTCTCTTTGTTTACAGGAATAATGGAGTTTCGCCCAAAGGAGTTCATGGAAAGCTTTCTTGGTCGCCTTTATGTCTCTTTTAAGATCTTTTCTGGCTTTAGAGATTAGAAGCAGGAGGTCTTGGGAGGAGGGTAAGCCCAGAGTTCTTAATTGTCGTAAATATTTCTTCGATTGTTGTTTTTGAGTTCTGGTGCTTTTAGTAAACCATACTGCCCCTAAAGATTTTCCTGCTTTTCTACCAGGTGCTTGATTAGAGCATTTATGATTTAGTTCTCTGATGAATGAATCCCAGGCCAAGATGCTTGTACCCATGAAGTCGCGTATATTATCCTTTTTCCATGTGAGGCATTTGAGGTTATGACAATGAAGTTGTTGCGGCATTACGTAAAGGATTGGGTTTGTGATTATTTCTTAAAAGCATGAAGGATATCGGTTGATGGTCGCTCTATCCAAAATTTGAAAGTTTGTGATGTGGGGAATGAGGTAGTGATCTGTGAAAGTATAGTCGATGGTTGACGCTGACTTTTGAGTGACCCTTGTGTATGCTGCTGGGCTGTCTGTCGGGCTTTGACTATTGAGCATGCACATTGAGAGGTCATGCAGGTGAAGTGCGCATCTCTTGCCAAGGGTGTCACGTCGAGTTGGGGCCTGAGTGTGTCCCCTGGTGCCTTTTGTTTCTTGCAGTAAGTTCATATTGAATTCCCCTGAAAGAATGATGTTGACGTCAGGGTAGGCGAGTTTTAGCGTGGCAAGAATGGCTGGTAAATGATCAATACTTGCTCGTTTTCGTTTGAGCGCGGGGTGAATGTAAATGTTCATGATCAACAGGCTGGTAAAAGGCGGGGTGTCAAGTTTAATGCATTGCAACCAGGGGGAATCGAGGTCTATAGCAGAGGCGAGTCCGGAAATGTTAGTCGAAATAAAAGTGGAGAGACCCCCTTTTGCTCTCCCTTGATTAGACCCCTTTTTAGAAAGACTCACGACTTCCTTGTAGCCGACTAGGGGTGTAGAATTTGTTAGCCATGTTTCCTGGAAGAGGAGTATAATGTACTGTGTGATAAACTCCATAAAGTCTGGATCTTCTAGTTTCATGCCGAGGCCAAACACGTTCCAGGAGCAGATTTTGTAACCCTTGGGTGGATTAATGGCAACATGTGGGTTCTTTCATGCCCTGGCTTGGGAGGTTCTAGCCATGTTTGAGTGCCGAGGTCCAGTGAACTGGCTGGCTTCAGGGTGAGCAAGGGTTATTGTGATAGTCCTGGCCTTGGAAACTATGCCTGATAGAGGGCTGCGGTTATCCGGGCCTTTGGCGCCTTTTAACAGGAGGGATCTTTTTTAGCATGATGCCCCATTTTTCGAGAGGGTCCCTCTGCTGCCAGATTTGCTCAACAAAGAGGGAGTTTGTGAACGTGGCAGTGGTTGATTCTTGGAATTCCTTGGAAATCGGGTTCTGTTTGAACTCAATACATTCAATGTCCCTAGTATTAATGTGGCTCAAGGGAGGGAGAGCTTTGAGTAGCTTTAACAGAAGGCTTCTGTTGAGAATGTCGTGGTTGCCCCTTGAAACATAATGGGGAATAAACTCCAGTTTTTTATTGTTTAGAAAGGTGTCATGCTATGGCATGTGATCAGCATGCTTTTCCATTGTTTTAACGGCCCCTTTGGGGCCTGAGTGTGTCAAGGGCGTATGCGGAGAGACGTTTTTGTTATTTTGAGTGTGAATTTCGTTGACCCTTATGTTGGTGATATCATTGCATCCCGGGCCTGACTTGTTGGTGATCTCGAGGTTTCGGCAGTCTTTCCGGGCATTGTCCTTTGTCGTATTGGCCTCTCTAGGGCACGTAATGCTTTTTTCTCTTATTTCAATCCTTGGTGGGGATACGGGTTTTACTGTTTGTGTGACCGAGGTATTAAGATATTGTTTTTTTTTCCTGTTTGGAGGATTAAATAAACTATATAGTTTATCTGACGACGGTTGTACCATTTTGGTATGATTTGGGCTACTGAGTGTAGTGGGGGAGTCGGATGGGGCGGTTGAAGATTCCTTGTTGGTTACTGCTTCCCAAGCATTTGAGACTATCGCTTTGTTTCCTTCCCTGTTCAGGTTTGATGGAGGTTGTGTCAATTGACTGTCTTGGTTGTTTACTTTTCTCGCTTTTCTGAGGCGTTTTTTTCTCCCGCTTGGTTAATGGCTTGTTTTCTTTAGACAGTCTTCCTGGTGACTGATCGCAGTTGTCGAAGGATTGGGAGGCCAAAGTGTTTGAGTTATCGTAGGTGCTTGCGGCCGTGGGTACAGACGTATTTGCTAGTATTGGTGTTTGGAAAGTGCCTATGCTGCCTGTAATTTGTCCTTCCATGGGCCTGGTGCATGCCGTTTCCTTTTCCCATGGGGCCGCATGAACTTTCTTAGCTTTGGGAGAGGTATTTGATAGTGCATCCCTGGTGGTACCCAGGAGGTCTGTCTATAATGTTGGAACAACAGCAAGTTTATCAATGATTTGAGTACAATGGCAATGGCACGGTTGGTATGTGGTGTCTCGGTCTCGCTGCACCTTCGTGATCATCTCATTGAAGCTGTGTAGTTTTTGTTCGACCCCCTGGATGTGAATTGCTAGAATGTTTAAAAGATCTACTTGTGTATCTAGATTGTCAGCGTGGAGGGTCATGGCTTTCCCGATTGAATCCAAGGTATTGAGCAGAAGTGGCCAGATAAAAGATGTTGGAGAACAATTGGATTCTCCGGAGGGAGCCTGAGTATGGTGTCTGACATCCAGGGGAAATGCTGGATTGGTCCTTTTTACTAGTGTCCTTGATTTGAAGGGGTGGCATCGCAGGGATGGATCTATGTGTTTCAACTGGAAGAACGACTACTCCAGTGATTCAGATTGTCTGAAGTGCTGGCTTTTGTGTTGTGTAACTTTCAGCTGGTACGAACATTATTCAAACTTGTCACTGCTGCTTGTATTAGGGTTGGCAGACTTTTCCACTTTGAGGTGTGGGCATCCTGATAGCGTGATCAAATTGCCAAATGGACTCATCATCCTTAGGTCTTTTAGGGTCGCGGGAGCCTAATGAAAGTGAAGGTGACAAAGGTGACTGCAAGCAGAGGGGGCTGAAAGAGACTGAAAGGGCTGGAAGGGATGATGAATTTGTGCCTCGATTACTACGGGCTTTGGCCTTCGATGCCGATACGGGAGATGGAGAGCTTTTGATGATAGAGTTTGGAGACTTGGGACTACGGTGGGGGACCACTCCTGTCTGTCTCACTTCTTATGATGGTTCTGTCACGTGAGGAACTCGTGGGAGCCTCACTTACGGAGACTGTAGTGGGGTGAGTTGAAATATTTGCTTTTGGAGTCTTGGGGTCATTGAGGTATCAATTTTCTGAAGTAGTTTTAGTGGCAATTTTTAAAAAGTCGGTGATGAGGGCCCGTTTGCTGCTGTTTTGACCTGAGTGGGGCCTAGTATGGGTCGTGAATGAAGCTGTGGTGCCGCTTTTCCACTTAGCGTCCGGGGTCAATGCTGTAGGTTTTACCAGAGTTACTGTTGGCTCAACACTTGCCTGGGGTTGGTTTGCATCAGCTGGGGCAGTTAGGAATATTGAGGCTGCTTGACTCACACAGCAAGTCCAGGTCTTCTCTGCTTGATGAGCCGGGTCCTGACCAGAGCTTACTGAGGAGGGCTGTAGTAGGTGCCATAAGTTCCTCCTTAACCTTGTGCTTTTCTTTAGGTTGAGGCGCTCCTATGGTTATTCCTGAATTCATTTCTGGCTTGCAGGCCAGGGTTACAGAGTTTCAGAGGCATGGGAAGCTGACGGGGGCTGGAGGCGCGGGAGCAGGGCTCACTGGGGGTGCCAAAAACTGCACCCAACCTAGTTGGACCGCTTCTTTAGGCACTCCCGGGCACAACACTCCCCGGCCGCTGCTAGCGGAGGCCGCGCTTTCGCACTCACGCTCGCACTTTACACTTCTTGAGAACCCTGCAATAGAACTTCGTAATGGGCGTGCCTGTTTGCCTGCGCTTTAATGCGGTTTAATGTGCTTTAATGTGCTTTAATGCCTGATGCTTAATGCTTAGTGCTTTGCTGTGCTCTGCCTGCGTGCCCGTTACCTGCCACTCATCTGGTCCTCTAGGCTGTGAAGTCAGGCAATGGGGACAGTACAGGTGCCCTTCGACCAGGCATGTCAGGCTTGCCAGAGATGTGCCAGCTGTATCGCCGGCTCTGCATGCTCAGTTTGGCTCACCAGCTCGCCCAGCTCTACTCCGCGCTCAGTGCAGGAAGCAAGGGGGTGAGCAAGTGAGAGAGCGAGAGGGTGAGAGAGCCGCCGGAGCTGCCGGAGCCACAGGAGCGGGGGATCAGGAGATTGAATGGCCGCCGCACCAACCCGCTCGACCCGACTTGTCTCCATTCGGCCCCCAGTACCACCGGCCACCGGTTTCTTGCCCGGATCATCCTGACCATGATCCGCTCAAACTGCTGCACTGACTCGCTGCAAACTGTGGGAAACGGGGAAGGTCCTCCTCCTCCAGCAGCAATGCTCAGCTAGTAATAATCAACATAATATTTAGTGCTCGTAGTGTAGTTAACAAAATGTGGACGGTGAGGTTCAGTCTAGTCTTGCGTGCACGCAAGGAGAGATCTGGTGCCAGCACACCTGTATAGGTGCATGGTTACAACATGGCAATTTGTATATCCTGTAAAAGTGAGGAAGTGAGAGGAGGGAGGAGGGGAGGTAGGGCACTGAAATGGACATGGTCCACGTGGGGCAGGTCTCCCTCTGCTGGGAATTGATATGTCCCTAGGAAGATCCTGGATCGGGAGGAGCGCAACACAGTCTTGATTTAATAAATGTGAAGTACTTTTACCAGTCTATGGGGTTGGGCAGCCTAGAATATTGCGCAGGACAGCTCGTGTTTGGCCACCAGCGCCCTGCGAAGGTCAGTGAGGTCAGTGAGACACAAGTGCATATGGGGCGATAGGCGCGACTTCCAAGACATAGCCAGTCTCCGTTTGGCTAGGCCCAGTGCCACCTCAAGGAATTTGTTGAGGGTTTTGTGCTGCATGTCGCATTTGGTGATGCCCAGGAAGAAGTGGGGACCTTGTGCTGTGATTTTCATGCCCGTGGCCTCAGAGAGTGTATCAGCCACTGTATTCCAGGACGTTTGACCATGGGGGGCATGCTGTGGTAAGCTGTTCACTTTGTGTTTTTGGTTAGTGAAATGGAGTACTTAGGTCATAGGATTACTTGTAATGGTATTTTTATGATTGTTTCTAGGTTGAGGGGAGTACTATGCGAGGTTTGTGAGATGCTATGCTCTTGTTGTTTAGCCTCTAAGACAACTTTTTAAAAAAGGGGCTCGATTTGCTTGGACTGCAGAACATGATGAGGCTTTAGAAAACAAACGTAAACCACGTTACGTGGCGGCCATCACCGGAAGAGTTTCATTGTCCATCGTGATTGTTGGACTTGGCCCTTCTGGCAGGTTCACCCCTGAACTTTTTTGATTTTTACTGGTGACTTGGTGTGGTGATTGTTTGGTTTCTGCGCACTTTCCCTGTGTCCCAGGGTAAAGTGCGTGCGTGCTCTGAGTGCATGTGGTGAGATAGGCCTGCCCTCCCATAGGAATGCATTGGGAATGTATGTGTCCCTAGTAGTTCCTGATGCGTGGGGTGTGCAGGCCCGAGTTTGGTATGTGCGGACTCGTGGGAGTGAATGCTGCGCGATGATGTGTGCCGCGTGCATGTACCTAGTGTGGAAGTGCCACTTCTAGAAGTGGGCACTTCGGTGTGCAGTGTGTCTGTCGCGTGATTGGCTGGTCGTGTCATGTGACGGGCTAGGGATTCCCCAGTGTCAGGATGAGTCACCCAGTGGTGAATGGGGAGATCAGCAGCTAGATGGGTGGGAGGAGTCCACCTGGGTCCTGAATAGGACAGGGTTTTCCAAACACAATGCTGGCCCCGCCCCCTGTGGTGCGACTGACGACCCTAGCCCTTCCAGTGAATAGAGTGAGGGGCTGAGCACATCAAGGGTGCTCCCCAACCAGCTGCGACTGGTTTTCCCCCTCACCCTGAACCCAGAACAAAGGGTTTGCCTGTATAAAAATGGGGCTGTGTCCCCACAGAAACTGTTCTCTGCCAGGATCTTACCTGAGGGGGGCTGCTGCTGCTGCTGGACCAGAGGACCGCCACTTGGATTACCTCCCTGCCTGGAGGCCCAGTGAGCTGGCTCTGGGTCCAGCCTTGCCCCCCACCCCTGCCCTGCTGCATGCAGGGAAGAACTTTTGCTGGACTTTGTGGCTCTTTTTATCCTTAAGCACCAGGAAGGGCTTTCCTTTCCCTCATAGTGCTGGGAGCGCTTTATGTGGGTCCCTAAGCGCCTGGAAGCGCTTTTATTTTCCTTAGCGCTAGGAGCGCTTTATTTCTGAAAGCCGGTGCCCACCCGGCGTTTGCCCCGTATTTGCTGATTCTAGAGTCTCCTGGCAGGTGCCCACCCTGCCAGGGACATTGCCGTAGCTGCTTGCGGGTGCCCACCCCGCTTATTTGCTTATTCTTGCGGCGGGTGCCCACCCCGCCGTATACCGCATCTACGAGGGAGCCTACCCCTCTGATTACTGAGATTGAAAATCACCGCCGCAGCCGGGCTCCCAGAGGAAGTCAGGCAGTTTGTGTTCGGACGGGGGCGTGGTTTAAGCAGGAGGAAGCCGGCGGGAGCCTACCCCGCGCTCCTGCGTGTGCCCGGTGAGTGCCGCTGCTCTCTCTGCAGGACGTCCGGCCGAGAAGAGGAGCCGGGAGGTGTGCGGACCTGAGCGGGACTCCGGAGAAGCAGAGGGAAGTGCTTCGTATGCCGCCAGAGTCCTGGGAAGCCTTCTCCCCCAGCGGAATCGACCCGGTGAGTCAGGGTGGCCTGATTGTGGGAAGGGCGCGAGGTCGCTCCCAAGCCGGGCGCATTGTTGTTCAGAGCCCGAGTGAGGCTCCAACGAGGGACCAATCTTTGTTGTGAGCGCTAGTACGCTCCAGCAGGGCACATTGTTTCACGAGCCTGCGAGGCTCGCGAGTCCCTGAGAGGGACTCCAACGGTTGGGGCACATTTTGATTTCGAGCCCACGAGGCTCTAACGGGGCACGTTTGTTTATTGAGCCCACCAGGCTCCAACGTTTGGGGGCATTCTTGTTGGCCGAGCCCAGAGAGGCTCCAAGGTATGCCACATTTGTTTTAAAAGGCACAGTGGTGCCCACACTCCGTGTTCACAGCTGCCCAGCACTTAGTGGGCAGCTGCAGCGTTTAGGTTGTACATTGGGCGCCTGGCTTGCGCAGCCTGCGCAGTCGCGCCGTGACATTATTGGATTGGTCATTTCTGCACCCCTGAGAGGCCAGTTGGCCTGGGGGACAGTTTTTTCTGTATTGTGCCCTCCCCTAGGGTACCTGGTGATTTTTATATATGTACTTTGGCGCCTGCGCAATATCTTTATGATATTCTCCTTCCTAAACTGCGTTTATGCATTGAAGATTGATTTACTAGTAGTAATTATGCTAGTGTGTTCTTGTTTCCTTTCCTGCACCTCTGAATATGTTTATGCGTCATGTGCTTTACACCTCTAAATGTATTTTATGCATCCTGTGTTTATGTGCTTAGACCCCTACAGGTAGAGTGATACTTAGGTGGTTGTTTTCTCCTTAGTACAGGTGGTACTAGTGAGGTCCTAGTTCCCTGCGTGGTATTCCTAAAGGTGGTTAGGGTTGCGTAGGTGGTACGTTCTGATACCAGTAGTTACTGGTTGTGTGCTACATATTCTATTTTTAGTGCTACAGTGATTGTGTGCTATGTTCTCAAATATTATTCCTACGTTCTAAGTGCTATTCCTACAAAGTGCTAATCCCTGACAGTGGTCCATGTGGCCCTGTCCCCTGTATATATAATAGGGGTGGGCGGAATTTGCGCAATCGCGTTACGCAAACCTCCGCGAAACGGTAAAAAATCTCCGCGAGCACGCAGAAATTCCGCGAACACGCGGAATTGCTTGTTCGCGATACTTTTTTCCTGTTCGCGATCGCTGTTTGCGTGCTCGGGGTGAAATATCTCGCGAACACGCATATTGAGAACGCGAACAAGCAAAAAATTTCGCTAAGCCGCGGATCGCAGATTTTTGGGCAATTTCGCGTTCTCCGCGGAACGCGAAATTACCCAAATTCCGCAAATTCCGCGAACGGAACGGAATTTACCACCCAGGCCTAATATATAATCCCTTGTAAACTCTGCCCGTGCCTGTTGGCACATTGTAAAGTGTGTGTTTTTATCTAATGTGTTGTGTATAATACAAAGGTTATTTTTATATAATACCTTGTGTGGAGTTTCCTTTGTGGTGGGCCTTGGGTGTTGTTGCTGGGTGCGTGCGCAAACGCTTTACACATCGCCTCAGGGATAAGCCTGTCTGCTCGTGCCAAGCTACCAAGGGGGTGAGCAGGGGTTATCTTTGGCGTGTAACTTCCTTGCCCTGACTAGAGTGGTGGTTTCTGCCTGACTTTGGCGCAAGCCTTAGCCAACCAGAAATCCCATTTCTAACATTGGTGATCAGCGGGGGGATTTGGACTTGCGTTTGCGCTGTACCGCAGCGGCAACTGGCCGCACTACAAAACTCTGCATTTAGATAAATCACATGGTATAGGGATTATTGTTCTAAGTTGTTTTTAATTGTCATTTCTTTGGAAATGTGTTTTTGTGCACTGTGAGTTAGGTGTCCCTAGCTCGGGAGGGTAGATCATTCCCCTTAGTGCATTGTGTTTTCTGGATTCACCAGAGGGTGGGATCCAGTGGTGGCAGCGTAATAGTGTCCTGTACATTTGTCCCCCGCCCTGCGCCCAGAGTTGGTACCTGTGTCACGTGGTGGTCAGGTTGAGGAATCAGGGGTGGTAGAAACTGCCTTACCAGTCCGAGGGGAGGGTTGTGTGTGGATGAGTGGTGAGTGGCACTAGGCAAGTGAGTGTGAGTTCTCTGGGTTAGAGAGCTTGCTGAATCTTTTTGTGAAGTGTGTACTCCTGTTAAGCTCGGACCCCTAGGTTCCCTGTGTGATCTTTTCTCTAGAACGTCTGCCAGAATGGAGCCTGCTTTTGATCTCAGTGATCTAGTTTATTACAGTATGCAGGAGTTGGAAAGGTTCTGTAGAGAGAGAAACATAGGGGTGAGCGAGTCAGACACGGTGTACGAATTGAGGAACTACATGATTGGATGGCAAGCAGATGAATGGGAACGTGAGCGCAGTGAGGAAGAAAGGGCCCGGGCCTCACACCTGGAGGGTGGTGGGTCCGTGGGGAGCCCTGAAGATTTAGAAGAAGATGACAGTACCTGGACTCCAGTAGAGAGTGAGGACCCCGTAGGTAGGGAGTCCCTTGCTGGGTCCAGCGTAGGAGATAGCGCCTCATCCCTTTCCTTGTCCCCTGAGTATAGTGGTAGTTTTCTGGATTCCCCAGTGAGGGTGGAGTCCAGGGGGGGCAGCGATATAAAGTGCAGTACAGAGAGTCCCAGTCCCCCGAGTGTGGTACCTTGTTCCCGAGAGGAGGAATGTAGGTTGAAGTTCAGGGGCAGTAAGAAGCTGTCTCACCAGTCTTGGGAGGAGGCTGTGGAGGAATGTCATGATGCACTGGTGGACTGGTTGGTGTTTAACCCGGAGCAGGATTTGGATGGAGTACTAAATATGATTATCAAGGAGCAGATGCTCAGTAGTTGTTCTCCAGGGTTGCGCCAACACCTGTTGAGGTATAACTCTTTTTGTCCATTTGAACTTGCAGAGGAAGCAGACCGCTGGGAAAGGGCCAGAGGTTCTCTAGTGTCATTAGTGAGTGATTCCAACAATAGTGGGTCAGAGATCCTCCAGCCCAGCGTGGTGGAGGAGGCTCAGTGTAGCCCAGCTAGGTCCCAGGATAGCGAGGAGGGTGTAGGGGCTCACTGCCTGGCTCAGTGGAGCAGGAGTGAGGGGGTGACCGAGGGTCCCCAGACGCCCGAAACCCTGCCTCAGGACTTGGATGGTTTCATGAGGGAACACCAAGTTGGGGACCTAGGCTGTCCTGTTAGTCCACTTGAGGAAGATCTCTTAGTGAGTGGAGGACCTGGAGCACCTGTAACCAGGGCTCCTGTGGTTCTGGAGTCTGGCAGTACCGCTCCGGTAGGGAGGGTACAGGAGTCCAGCGTGAGTGATTGGGGGATGAGTTCCCCAGTGGAAGAGCCGGTGGGTCAGGGACTTCCCAGTTGGGCTAGGATCCCGTGTAGTGACCAGGGTGACACCACTTCTGTTCTGGGGGATCTCCGCGCACTGTCAGGTGGACAGGGGACGGGAGATCAGCGCCAGACAGACAGTCGCTCGACATACGTGTCATTTGATAGCCTCAGGGGGATGGAGTGGAGATCCCCAGAAGTCCTGGAGTGCCAGGCAATTATTCCACCAAAGGTTCTAGGCCGGAGGTTGGAAGGCCAGGTTCGGGATCAGCCTGACCTGAAGGGTGGGACGTCTGTAATCAGCGTCCCGACCAGTTCTTCTTCCAGAGGTACCGCCCCAGTTGGTAGGGAGCAGGGTTCTGGAAGGGGGTGCAGAGGGTGGGAGAGCCCACCTCTGCCCCCGGTACAACCTGAGGGGTTAAACCCTGGGTTGGAATGGCGTTCTAGGTGTACCCCTCGCCAGAGGAGGAGGAACCCTAGGAGAAGAGGTAGGGGGAGGAGAGCCTTCCCTGAGACTCCTGGTCCGCCTGAGGGTGTAGACCCTAGGCTGGAGAACCAGTGGCAGTGTAGTCCTGTCTTTCAGAGAGGAAGAGTGGAGAATGGCCGCTATGTGCCAGGGGTTACTACCCCCCACTCTGTGGTTAGGCAAAGACCAGTGGCACCTGGGTGGCCTAGGGCCTGGTCTTGGCCGCGGACAGCTTGGGAGTACCAGTGGGGTAGCCCAGTTGGTCCAGACAGTGGTGTTAGAAAGAATTCCATGGGTTCACCGTGGCGTAGAACCGGAGGGTGTCCCTGCAGTTGCGGGCCCGCGTCCGTGTCCTATCGCCCCAAGCAGGGAAGTCCATCACGGTGGTGATTGGGCTGCCCTGCGTTTTGGCTGGAAGGGGGTTGTGTTGGACTTGGCCCTTCTGGCAGGTTCACCCCTGAACTTTTTTGATTTTTACTGGTGACTTGGTGTGGTGATTGTTTGGTTTCTGCGCACTTTCCCTGTGTCCCAGGGTAAAGTGCGTGCGTGCTCTGAGTGCATGTGGTGAGATAGGCCTGCCCTCCCATAGGAATGCATTGGGAATGTATGTGTCCCTAGTAGTTCCTGATGCGTGGGGTGTGCAGGCCCGAGTTTGGTATGTGCGGACTCGTGGGAGTGAATGCTGCGCGATGATGTGTGCGGCGTGCATGTACCTAGTGTGGAAGTGCCACTTCTAGAAGTGGGCACTTCGGTGTGCAGTGTGTCTGTCGCGTGATTGGCTGGTCGTGTCATGTGACGGGCTAGGGATTCCCCAGTGTCAGGATGAGTCACCCAGTGGTGAATGGGGAGATCAGCAGCTAGATGGGTGGGAGGAGTCCACCTGGGTCCTGAATAGGACAGGGTTTTCCAAACACAATGCTGGCCCCGCCCCCTGTGGTGCGACTGACGACCCTAGCCCTTCCAGTGAATAGAGTGAGGGGCTGAGCACATCAAGGGTGCTCCCCAACCAGCTGCGACTGGTTTTCCCCCTCACCCTGAACCCAGAACAAAGGGTTTGCCTGTATAAAAATGGGGCTGTGTCCCCACAGAAACTGTTCTCTGCCAGGATCTTACCTGAGGGGGGCTGCTGCTGCTGCTGGACCAGAGGACCGCCACTTGGATTACCTCCCTGCCTGGAGGCCCAGTGAGCTGGCTCTGGGTCCAGCCTTGCCCCCCACCCCTGCCCTGCTGCATGCAGGGAAGAACTTTTGCTGGACTTTGTGGCTCTTTTTATCCTTAAGCACCACGAAGGGCTTTCCTTTCCCTCATAGTGCTGGGAGCGCTTTATGTGGGTCCCTAAGCGCCTGGAAGCGCTTTTATTTTCCTTAGCGCTAGGAGCGCTTTATTTCTGAAAGCCGGTGCCCACCCGGCGTTTGCCCCGTATTTGCTGATTCTAGAGTCTCCTGGCAGGTGCCCACCCTGCCAGGGACATTGCCGTAGCTGCTTGCGGGTGCCCACCCCGCTTATTTGCTTATTCTTGCGGCGGGTGCCCACCCCGCCGTATACCGCATCTACGAGGGAGCCTACCCCTCTGATTACTGAGATTGAAAATCACCGCCGCAGCCGGGCTCCCAGAGGAAGTCAGGCAGTTTGTGTTCGGACGGGGGCGTGGTTTAAGCAGGAAGCCGGCGGGAGCCTACCCCGCGCTCCTGCGTGTGCCCGGTGAGTGCCGCTGCTCTCTCTGCAGGACGTCCGGCCGAGAAGAGGAGCCGGGAGGTGTGCGGACCTGAGCGGGACTCCGGAGAAGCAGAGGGAAGTGCTTCGTATGCCGCCAGAGTCCTGGGAAGCCTTCTCCCCCAGCGGAATCGACCCGGTGAGTCAGGGTGGCCTGATTGTGGGAAGGGCGCGAGGTCGCTCCCAAGCCGGGCGCATTGTTGTTCAGAGCCCGAGTGAGGCTCCAACGAGGGACCAATCTTTGTTGTGAGCGCTAGTACGCTCCAGCAGGGCACATTGTTTCACGAGCCTGCGAGGCTCGCGAGTCCCTGAGAGGGACTCCAACGGTTGGGGCACATTTTGATTTCGAGCCCACGAGGCTCTAACGGGGCACGTTTGTTTATTGAGCCCACCAGGCTCCAACGTTTGGGGGCATTCTTGTTGGCTGAGCCCAGAGAGGCTCCAAGGTATGCCACATTTGTTTTAAAAGGCACAGTGGTGCCCACACTCCGTGTTCACAGCTGCCCAGCACTTAGTGGGCAGCTGCAGCGTTTAGGTTGTACATTGGGCGCCTGGCTTGCGCAGCCTGCGCAGTCGCGCCGTGACATTATTGGATTGGTCATTTCTGCACCCCTGAGAGGCCAGTTGGCCTGGGGGACAGTTTTTTCTGTATTGTGCCCTCCCCTAGGGTACCTGGTGATTTTTATATATGTACTTTGGCGCCTGCGCAATATCTTTATGATATTCTCCTTCCTAAACTGCGTTTATGCATTGAAGATTGATTTACTAGTAGTAATTATGCTAGTGTGTTCTTGTTTCCTTTCCTGCACCTCTGAATATGTTTATGCGTCATGTGCTTTACACCTCTAAATGTATTTTATGCATCCTGTGTTTATGTGCTTAGACCCCTACAGGTAGAGTGATACTTAGGTGGTTGTTTTCTCCTTAGTACAGGTGGTACTAGTGAGGTCCTAGTTCCCTGCGTGGTATTCCTAAAGGTGGTTAGGGTTGCGTAGGTGGTACGTTCTGATACCAGTAGTTACTGGTTGTGTGCTACATGTTCTATTTTTAGTGCTACAGTGATTGTGTGCTATGTTCTCAAATATTATTCCTACGTTCTAAGTGCTATTCCTACAAAGTGCTAATCCCTGACAGTGGTCCATGTGGCCCTGTCCCCTGTATATATAATCCCTTGTAAACTCTGCCCGTGCCTGTTGGCACATTGTAAAGTGTGTGTTTTTATCTAATGTGTTGTGTATAATACAAAGGTTATTTTTATATAATACCTTGTGTGGAGTTTCCTTTGTGGTGGGCCTTGGGTGTTGTTGCTGGGTGCGTGCGCAAACGCTTTACACATCGCCTCAGGGATAAGCCTGTCTGCTCGTGCCAAGCTACCAAGGGGGTGAGCAGGGGTTATCTTTGGCGTGTAACTTCCTTGCCCTGACTAGAGTGGTGGTTTCTGCCTGACTTTGGCGCAAGCCTTAGCCAACCAGAAATCCCATTTCTAACAGTGATTTACAAGCTTTTGGCATTCTAGTTCTTCTTTGTTTCTTCATCGAATTGGCATACATTGTAGCGGCGTGAACTCTTCAGAGCAACGTGAACTCTTCAGGGCAACAGTGTGTGCGTTTCAGTGATTCGCACACTAGTTTGGAACTACTTTCCTTATTTACTGGGAAATCTCTTCCTGTTTCTCTAATCTTTTTTGCATCATCGCATTGGTGCGCACTCGGCTTCTACTACAGAGCTCGTCTTGCTGTGTATGGTTATGGCAAATGACACACATACTTTTTCATCTAATTTATTGAGGTTTCATCTCTACAGTGATATGCACACTAACTGCAAGTACTTATCTAATGTGCATATTGAAGGCCCGTTTTATACATATTGCTTGAGTGCTTATTGCTTTTATTTGAATAGTAATTGGCAACACTTGTCGTTTGTTTATCATTATATACTTCTTTTACTTTCCTTTCTTGCTAAAGGTATTGTATTGTGTCATGGCGTCTTCTCAGAACTGTAATCAACCTGCAATTTTCTTACAGGTTCCTGGTAAGCCAAATTTGAAAAGGAAAAAATGGTTTAGCACATTTGAAAATTATATTGTGGGCATTGATAGGAAGAATTTTTCTCCTGACAGGAAGAAAGCGATTCTATTTCGTTTTCTGGGCACTGCTGCCATAGAAATTTTTGAAAATCTAATGCCTGTCACTGCACCAAGAGATCAAGGTGATGACTGGAATATCTTTAAAGAAGCGGTGACCAGATTGGAGAACCAGTTTGAAGATGAGCCTAATGTTATGATAGAGAGACATTCATTTCATAAAAGAAAACAACATGCGGATAAATCTATTGAGGAGTATGTTGCAGGCCTTAGAGTCTTGGCTGCCAATTGTGAGTTTGGAGCCAATGTTGATTTTTGCATAAGAGACCAGTTTGTTTTTAACTGTGAATCTAAAAAAGTACAAGAGAGGCTTTTAGCCTGTCGCAATCCTACATTGGCTGAGGTGTTGGACATTGCGAAAGGTATTGAAAGATCTGTTCAAACTGCAAAAGCCATCACTACTGACGATAACAAGTCTTTTTCTCCTGTATGTGCTATACAATCTATTAAATGTTCAATCAGAACAGGAGTAGGAAAAAGTCCTAAACCTAGCTGTTATAAATGTAGATCTAAATTAAATTTGGCAAATAATCCAGATTGTCCTGCTTCAAAGAAGAAATGTGTAAAATGTAGCAAGTATGGTCATTTTCAAAGTGTTTGCAGGGCACCGAAAGCAGTTCCTAATTCACCGAGAATACCATATCTAATGTAGAGCATGATTTATAGAATTTACTTCTTACTGTGTATAATGCTTCATTTGATCACACTATCAGTAATGTTGCAATCCCTTTTAAAGTGCCTTTGGGTATTGTACATATTAGAATGGTGGCTCTAGAATGCATCGCTGATTGGGGTTCACCCATTACCATTTAGTCTGATATTTATTTTTAAAGAGAATTGGGTTGGTGTCAAACCTAAAAACACTGATATTGACCCTAAGGCATTTGGGAATTTTGAAATTCAGATGTTGGGGTATTTTGAAGAGAATTTGGAGTTTAAAGGGCGTAATGTTGTTACTAAGATATCTGTAGCCATTGATGGTAAGAACATAGGGGCCTATTAGGATGGCAGGCAGACCTGAGTCCGCCCGCCATCCTTGCGGAGGTGGGACCGGCCACCAGACCTACGGTGGTCCTGCACCGCTAATTAGGATGTGACCGCCAACATGGCGGTCGCATTCCGCAATTTTGACATTGCGGCATGTGCTGCTTACAGCAGCACCCGCCGCAAAGGCAAGGTGCCATGGTGTGCATGCACAACGTGGCAGGTACAGCGCGGTGCCTGCCACCTTGTGCATGCAAATTGATGAGGGTACCATAGGTAACCCCCAAGTGCAGACCCCCTCCCCGCACCCTCCAGGGCCCCGCAATGGTCCCCAAAGCACATCCCCGCCAGGCTTTCCATGGCAGCATCGCCGCCATGGAAAGGCCAGCCACCGAAATCACCATGAAATGGATATTCTGGCATATTCTGGCCCAAGTCTGCCCGGCCAGCAATCGGAACGATCGCCGCCCAGCGGAAAAGTGGCGGCGGGGGGTAAATCGGGTTGCGATGTTAGGCAGATCGCCACCGCCGGGCCGGCGATGGCGATCCACCCTCCATCCTAATCAACCCCATAGTAGGGTTGTATGACCTGGGAAAGTTGAGTGTCATTTTGTGTCCAGGTACCGATTGCCCAATTCAGTTAAGGGACATTGAAATTAAAAGTGTGATTGTTGTGAAGCCAGGTGTAAATGATATTCTAGCTAAACACAAAACTGTCTTTCATGATATAGTTGGTCAGGTTAAAGGTTTCACTCGCAAAATTAAACTAATAAGAGGAGCTGTATTATTCAGCACAAGGTGCGCATGGTTCCTTTAGGTGTACGTCAGAAGTAAAAATCTCATTTGGATGTTCTGTGTGCTGATGGCATCATTGAGCCTACTGACAGTTCTGAGTGGGTTTCTGCCATTGTTCTTGCTCTTAAAAAAAACTCAAGACTTGAGATTGTGTGTGCACCTTAGGTCTTTGAATTAAAACATTGTGGTGGATACTTATCCCTTGCCTTAAATACAAGAACTGTTAGCGGCAGTCAATGGGGCAAAGTTCTTTTCTGTCATTGATGTCAAATCCGCCAATCATCAGGGGGTTCTGGATGACACCTCTAAAGATCTCACTGCGTTCTTCACCCCATTCGGCCTTTATAGATTTTTAAGAATGCCATTTGGGCTGGCCTCAGCAGCCAGTGTTTCTCAAAAATTGATCGAGAAGTTATTTCAGGGCTTGAGGGGAGTTCAGGCCTTTCAAGATGACATTTTAATATGAAACATGTGATCAACATAATATTTTGGATAAGGTGTGTGATGTGTTGGAAAGTAAAGAACTGACAGTTAGTAAAGACAAGTGTAAGTTTCTGGTTAGTGAAATTGACTACTTAGGTCAAAGGATTACTTGTAATGGTATTTTTCCCAAGGCGGATCTTGTTAGTGCTCTGGACAAAGCTAGTAAGCCACAGGACAAGAACTCTTTATGATCGTTTCAAGGTTTAGGGGAGTACTATGCAAGGTTTGTGAGATGCTGTGCTCTTGTTGTAGAGCCTTTGAGACAACTTTAAAAAAAGGGGCTCTGTTTACTTACAGAACTTGATGAGGCGTTTTCTCAAGTTAAAAAACTTATTGCAAGGGCTCCTGGACTCAATACTTTTGATCCTGATGGAACTCTTATGTTACGGTAGAAGCCAGTGCCATTGGCTTTGGGGCCGTTTTTACTCAGATAGTAGATGGTAAGGAAAGAGTCATTTCTTTAACTTCCAATGGTATTCGCAGATCTGAAAAAAATTACAGTAGAATTGAGAAGGAGGCCTTGGCTTGTGTGTGGGCGGCAGAAAAATTTAAGACTTTTTTATGGGGGCATCGTTTTGTTTAAGTGACTGATCACAAGCCACCTGTGTATATGATGGATGGTAATGCGTCTTCCAGGCTGGTGAGACTTATTGCGAGGTTACAAGAATTCAATTTTGAAATTCAGCATATTTCTGGTGGAAAGAATTTTGCTGCTGATTGTTTGTCCAGGCTCCCTCCTTATGAAGAGTCAGAGGGTGAGATCACTGATCAGCATGAATGTGTTGTTGCCGTGGTGGACGCTGTCAGTTTATGTAATACTGCGATTTCAGAAAAATAATGGAATGAATCTGCGTGTTTGGATAACGTTTTGTCTAAAGTTAATCACTTTGTTGTTAATGGGTAACCACCCAGCAGGAATTCAGATCCCTGTCTCAGTGATCCTTTGGCACGGCAGCAGCATGCCTTTGGAATAAGATCCCCCAAGATCTGAGATAGGCCAAATCTCTGTTGGGCTTTAGGAGAGATCTTAAGACTTGGCAATTTGCCAGGAATAGGTAGCAACATCTCTGATTAGTGGCTGCTCATTTTACACGCTTTATGTCACCATGGTCTCTAGGCGCCAGGATGCCCGTTGGGCGATAGCTGCGCTATATAAAAGATTTATACAATACAATACAGTGAACCAGTTTCAAGTGAGCTTAGCATTGAAAGGGACTTTTTGTTGAGGCATGGTTTATTAATACCACCTGCTAGTGTTAGGAATACACTAGTTCACTTGGCTCATTCTGGGCATCCTGGAGTTTCAGGAACAATATAATTGTTGAAAATGTATTATTGGTGGCCTGGGATGGATTCTCTTGTTGAACAGTATGTGGATAACTGTAAGGTTTTTGTTAGGACTGATAAACATTGGAAGGTTTCAACTGAACCTTTAAGTGTTCAAGAGGCTCCCATGGGGCCTTGGGAGAGACTGTCTATTGATTTCTCTGGGCCTTATGATTGCTTGGGCAGGAAGAGCATGTTTTTGGTTGTTGTCATTGACAGTTTTTCAAAGTGGATGTATTACACGTTTGTTAAACATCCCAATACAGATGACGTTATATGTTTTTTAGAGTACATTTTAAAAATTGAAGGACCACTTTGTGTTCTTTTGTCAGATAATGGTGTACAATTTGTTTCCGCCAAGATGTTGAGTTTTTTTAATAAATGTGGGGTCCGCTCTGAAAGGGCGCCTTTGTATTGTCCAAGTGCCAATGGTCAAGTTGAGACGGCTAATAGATTCATAGAAGAAGGGATTCAAGTAATTTTGATGTTTTTGAATTTTTAAGGAAAAGATTTGGAGTTATCATAATACTCCACATACGTGTACTGGAGTGACTCCGTATTTTTTGATGAGAGGTAGGCAAGCAAGGATGTTGTTGACACCTGTTTTGGGGGAAAAAATGAGTGGTGATACCTAGGAGTCTTGCATTGCTGAAGCCAGAGACTTCTTCTCATATCTTTAGCAAATCTTATCATGATTCTTGTCATAGAGTCAAAAGTAAAGCTTTTGAAGTTGAAGATTGGGTGCTTGTGATCAAAACTTCCATACAACGCAAGGGTTCTTCTAAATTCTCTGCGCAGTTCAAAGTTGAGAGAGTTTCTGATACTGCTACCTCGCTAAAAGATAGGAGCTGGTGGAACAAAAGTGCTATTGTTGTTCTCAAACCTGGGCAGGAGTCTTTGTTTGAACAGGAAATGTTGGTGCATGGTGATGTGTGGTTTGATGAGAATGGTGAAAAGTGTGTTCTTCCCCATTGTTCTACTGGGAGACCTGTGGAGGGGGAAGGGTCTGGTGGGAGTTTTTCTGATGATCGCTCCTGTGGAAGTTCTCTTGATGCTCTTCCTTCTGAATCAGCAAAAGATATTTTGGTAGATTGTTAAGTATGGTATTTCTGATGAGAGTAATCTTTCTTTGCAAAAAAGGTGTACTAAGGTACCAAAGAAGTATGAAGATCATGGGGCATATTCTCAAGGACTTATGGCCGAGTTATCAGCACTTTATCACAGCCACGGTCGCAATAACTTTATGGCCCCATTCACAAGTTGGTGCAAACAGCCGATATCACCAGTTTTCCGCCAATGGCATCCCCAAAAAACATCGCCACGGATGACCCCGGCAACTATTGCTAATGAGATGCAGAATAGGCATTCCCGAGCAAAAAGCTGCAACAACACCACACCTCAACATTCTCAACGACCAGCCAGATCGGCGATAAGATCACAAAACATGCGGTAAGGCGTGTTAGCTGCAGGAAATTAACACCTGCTCTGACCTGTTGCAAAGTCGAGCGACAACCTCCACCATCAACACCCACTGCCACCAACCCCAGGACCACCCCCCCGTACTCCCCACACGCCCCCCTGGACCACCACAGAGGCAGCGCAGACCAAGACAGCGGACCTTCAGAAAACACACCAACCTCACAGACCGAACACCAGAGAATGTCATTGCCCACTACAGGCTCGAAAGGACAACCATCCTCCACATCCTGACCAACCATCATCCCTCTGCAGACAAAGCTGCTGGCTGTGCTGAATATGTTGGCCTCTGGGACCTTCCAACCAACAACCGTCAGATTTGGAGGAGTCTCACCTACAGCCCTATCAAAGTTCATCACAGCTGTCTTGGATGCCGTCATCAGCTTGGTACCCCAGTACCTATACTCCCCCCACACTGCGCAGAAACAGCTGGAGACCAAGCAAGGCATCTATGCCATAGCTGGCTTCCCGCACGTGTCAGGGGGCAATTGACAGAACACATGTCCTACTTGTGCCCCCTGGTGACACTGCACACAATTACCTCAACAGAAAGCTCACTCATTCCATCAATATGCAGGCAACAGAGGACCACCTGGGAATCACCACCAACGTCGTCGCCAACTACCCAGGCAGTGTGCATGATTCCTACTTCTACCGACAGTCCATCATCAACCAATGCTAACAGGATGGCACCCATGGAAATGCACTGCTCATTGGCAAGTACCAAATAAACACACCACACCCCCCAACTCCACAATAATGCAACTCACAACTCTGGGAATGCACATGTCACAGACTCACATTCAACATGCCATACAACATGCCCACCCACCACACATGACAGCATAACTTACTGTGGCAACCTGGGCTAGCCATGTACATGAGCCATCAACGGCATGGCACCACAGCCACACAACAGCAGAATGTGGGGAGAGGTTGGAACCAGGCATGTGCGACAGAGGCAAGTGACCCATGAATGAGAAGGTACACAATGCCAAGTGTGGAGGAGATGTGTTGGACAGACAGCAGTATGCAAACCACAGACATATCCATGTCCACATGCACTGCTGGTGTATGTAGTGTAGTGGACTGTGGACGCAACCCCAGCCAGTGGGGAAGATCCTGGAAATGTAGCCTGTGACGTCCACCCCTGTGAGCGTGAGCGGAGTGGGCCAGCCCGGCGTACGCCCAGCCAGCATAAGGATGTGAATAAAAAGCACGTAGCTCTGGGCGTGGTTCTCTCCCAGAATGCCCAATGTTTCTGCCAGGGTGGCGCCTCCCAGCCCGCCACGATGCCAACGTCGACGCCGTGAGCGGTGTTGCCTGCGATCCTTTGTGCCTGCTGCACCCCAGCCCTGAACCTGTCTCGCCTGCACCTGCACACCCAGGCCTCACTGCTCACCTGCCAACACTGGCGTGTTTCAAGGATGGCCCACCACATGTCAGCACAAGCCCCAAGCCTGAGGCCCGCAAGCTTAGCATCCTCCTCAGTCCATCACGGCCTCTGCGACACAGTCCCGCAGTACACCTTTCTCGTTGACATAATCCACCGGCCTACACAGGTGCCAAGTCGGTCACACATTTGGAACTGAGTCTTGATTACACAATGGCAGAGTATAGACTTTATGGTAGATTTTATATCACTACACTCCCTTCGATATGGTATCACCAACTCTGTGCCTAGCATCCGAACAACACCTGTCTGTGGTCCCTTGATGACTACTGCCTTTGGCCTACACTGCAGTCGAGTAGGTCACGCAGTTGGAACTGAGTCTTGATTTGTGTATGACAGAGTTCATATCATTGAATGCATGGAGAGGAGTAAGAGGAACACGTGGTTCAGTCCAGAGGAAAAAAGGATCCTCGTTACGGAGGTGATCGAACACTGCCAACAACTGCTCTGGTGTCACTAACTCACGTGGATGTGGGCCCCTGCTGACCGCTGCCTCAGGCCTACACTGCGGTCGAGTAGGTCACACATTGGGAACTCAGTCTTGATTTATTTAGGGCAACTTTTATATCATTGTACTGGCCTCATTGCAGACTGCATACCACTTCAGCTCCGGAGCCACTAAGTCTGTTCCCCGACAGCCATGGACACTTTCTGGTTGAACTTTGGTGGCGACTGTGTCTATGGACTGGGGGTTGTCTTCATCATCATGTTGGTGATACTGATTTTTTGCCGAAAAAAAAGGCTTTATCATTCCACTCCTCAATTTGCCGCTTCCAGGTGGCTTCTACCCTCTTCATCATGCCCTGGAGTACTCCTTCCACTGTCCCTCGCAACTCTCCACCACTTTCACCTCAGACATCGATGAGGACCCGCTGATCTCGCCTCACACATCTCACTGCACCGTAAATCACCGCCCCGTGGCAGTGTGCCGGTGCCGGCCGCAGTGCATCCAGGGCCACTAACTTCATGCAGCTGAAGTCAGGGAACATGTCCGGTAAGATATTGGATGGCCTCTGAGACAATGGCCTTGGGGTCATCAACGCCATGTGTCTGTGGCCCTGTGCTGTCCGCTGCCTCCAGCCTCAACTGAGGTCCACCATGGCTCACACATCAAATCAAGTTCTGACCAGCCTGGACGTCGCATCACCGCAGGAGGCACATGCCACCACCGCCAGAACCACCTCCAAACGCCAACTGCCAGAGTCAAAACAGCCTCACTGGCAGACTAACGTAGTTGCTCACACCTGTCGTGGATGCCATCATCTTCCTGATACCCTGCTCAGCACTCCAGGTGTCACTAACTCAGTGCACTATGACCATTTCTGAATGCGTTGTTTGCTGTGGTGAGCTCACTCAGCAATGTCACCTCAGGCAGTGTGGGAGACCTGGGACGATGATGAGGAAGATGATGCATGTGTAACACACCCCAGTGCAGCTGCATCAAGAATAACCCGAAGGGACACAATCCTAGTCATTTTCTTCACATGAGCACGCTCAGCTCTAGTGCCCCAACCTTCTGTGCACTGCATCTCACGGACACTTCTGTTTGCGATTGAGTGACCTCTCTACTTGCTCCGGCTACCACCATGATGCTCCGCAGTTGTCTCTGTAATGCTGGTGTTTTCTGTTTCCGTTTTAATGGTGTTCACTGTTCAAGTCGTTGCCAGCACCAACCACTCCATGTGGGCTGGCTTACACTCACCCCACACCCATCCAGCACAGGCGTCACTGTACATGTGACCATGCCAATAAAGGGGCCGGGGGCACGTGCCTGTAGCCAGTTCCACAAACTATCTGCGTGTGTCTGTGTGGTCATGATGTATGCATGAGGGCCCCGAGGCCTACGACATTACATTGTGCTGTGTACAGCGGATGCAACCATGTCACCGCTGGCAGCGGGTAAGACCTTGCATATGTAGCTTTGCCGTCACCCACTAAATACGTAAGAGGAGTGGACAGGGCCATCGTATGGAGGTCCAGCGTGGGAGTGTGAATTATGATTCTGGGCGTGGTTCATTGCAAGAAATGTGCAAATGCATGTGTGTCTGTCACGGTGTGGGTCTCCTTTGTGGGGTGTATGTGGTCCCTGACGGGACTTGAACACCCAAGTATGTTATCTGCTTCAGCTTCCATGAGTTCTGACCCCACCCACACCTGTTCGGCCACCTCCTTTTGGTATTCTGACACATGGCATTGGAATGCGATGTGCCTAGGTGAAGTGTTGGGAGACAGCCGTGGTTTGCGGGTGCTTCCTGCTGTGTGGTCTGTGCAGGGGCTGGGGTCTCATCTGTGTAGCTTGGCTGCCCTGCTCCTGGGAATGGGTTGCCTGAGATGTCCATGGGCTGTTGTAGGGCATCGGTGTCGAAGGTGTGGTGGTCCTCTCCAGCATGACTGATGAGTAGTCTGGTCTGCTCTGCTGGAGGTGTTGTTTGTCCCTCTGCAATGTGAAGGGAAGATGCATGTTGACATTGTGGTGACATGTATGTTGGCGCATTGTTCTAGTTTACATGCAGACTGTATGACAATGTACATTGTGACTCTTTGGGAGGTGCTGTAAATTTGATGTGGGACAGTGTACATTTGGACTACATGACAGATTTGTGGTTGTACATGTGTGTTAGAACCGGGGTCACCGATTCCGACATGGTAGCTTGGTGCGAGGCAGGAAGGCACCCAAAGGCAATGTGTAAAGCAGTTGTGCAGCACACACTCACACTGACTCAGTAATGCGCACACAATGAAGAGACACCACACCAGGCTGAGTTATAAAACAAGATCCTTTATCTAATTCAGGTCAGAGCAAGTAAATAGGGCAGATAATCTCAGGGCAACAGTAAATTCATTTCACTCTAAAACATGCAAGAATTCATTCAAGTGCATCAGAACAATAGAACTGCATGCTGGTAAAAAGGCAGTAGCAATAACCTTTCTAAAGGCAAGTATCACTGTAGGTAATGGATTGCATGTTAAAACATAGGCTTAAGTTCATTCAGGCACATCCAATCAATTAGGATCTTAATGCAGGTATGCAATTAACATGGGAAACATTTCTTATTCAGACCAGGTACTTTAACTCATTCCGGCACATAGCAAAAGTATTAATCTCTATGCAGGTATTGAAACACATGAATAACACTCCTGCAGTAGATAGCCTTAACCTGCCCGGGTATTCAGGCTAATTTGGGCAGGTAATCAGATAACTATGCTCCTGTGGGTATGTCTTCAATATCCTGTTCCTCCGCGATCTCCTCTCTGAGTGCTCCGGGCTTCCTGCTTGACCTGGTGCCCACGAACCAATCCGAGCGCGGCTCACAGGGGGCGCGGGCGATGACACGGCTGGAGCCCCGGTTGCCAGGCAATGCGGGCTCGCGCGGCCCGGGCACAGCGCGGTTTTCTCCGTTACCACGGCAGCCCTCCCAAGGCTTCGGGGGCCGCGACGGTGACAGGGCGATGACATCCTCCCTCGCAGTGGTGCCGGGGTGGCGGCGGTGACTTTGGGGCCAGAAATACTCCTCTTCAAGCGGCGCTAGGGCCGCGGCGGTGAGTTCAGCCCCACAGCAGCGCGCCTCCCTCTTCTTGGAGCTCGACCACGCTCCGGGGATCGGGGCACACAGCGACGTTTCTCCAGCAGCGCCCGGGCCGTGGCGGTGATTTGGCCCCAGCAGCGCTTCTTGGTTCAGGGGGGGTTTTGTCGGCCCAACAGCATGCCATCACGGGTGCCTGGGCAGCGGCGGTGATCCTTGGCCTACCGCGCTCATCATCACAGTGTGGAGGGGGCACAGCAGGAGTGCGCCGGACAAAGCACTCACAGGAAAGGGCAAGCCCCTTTGGGGCAGCGCTTAACCAGCACCCTGGAGGAAAATGGACCACTTCAACAATTTGGGGTTTTCACCTCTCATCTGCATGAGCAAGCGAAGGGGTCGGTGGTCGGTCTGAATAAGGAAGTGAGAGCCAAAGAGGTATGACCTCAGCTTCTTCAGGGCCCAAACCACGACGAAGGCTTCCCGTTAAATAGTACTCCACCGCTGTTCCCGGGGGAGTAGGCTTCGAGAAATAAAGGCCACTGGCTGGTCTTGACCTTCCTCATTAAGTTGAGAGAGCACAGCTCCAATGCCATGCTCAGAGGCGTATTTCTGCGCGATGCATTCTCTACCAAAGTCTGGAGTCCTAAGCACTGAAGCAGTGCACATTGCGTGCTTCAGGGTGTCAAAAGCTTCTTGACAGGCAGATGTCCAAATGACTTTGCGTGGTTGCTTCTTTGATGTCAGTTCAGTCAAGGGGGCCACAATGGTTCCATAGTCTCTGACAAACCGGCGGTAGTAACCCGTGAGGCTGAGGAAAGCCCGGACCTCTGTTTGGGTTTTGGGGGGCTCCCAGGCCAAGATGGTCTCGATTTTGACCTGGAGGGGTTTCACCTTACCCCCGCCCACCAGGTGTCCCAGGTAGACAACAGATCCCTGTCCGATCTGGCACTTGATGGCTATGCCAGCTCGCTGTAGAGCCTGCAGCACTTCCTGGAGATACTCCAAATGGTCCTCCCAGCTGCTGCTGAAGACAGCTATGTCCTCCAGGTAGGAAGCCGAGAAGGCCTCTAGGCCAGAAAGTACATGGTTGACCAACCGCTGGAAAGTGGCCGGAGCATTTTTCAGCCCGAAGGGCATCACTCGAAATTGGAAGTGGCCCTCGGGGGTGGAGAATGCAGTTTTTTCCTTCGCTCCATCCGCCATGGCAATCTGCCAATATCCTGACGTCAGGTCAATTGTACTCAAGTACTGAGGTGCTCCCAGTCGGTCAATGAGCTCATCCGCCCGAGGGATCGGGTGAGCATTCATCTTGGTCACGGAGTTCAAACCACGGTAGTCCACACAGAACCGAAGTTCTGTTGTGGTGCCCGGTGGGGCCACTTTCAGCGCAAACACCACCGGACTAGCCCAAAGGCTGCTGGAAGGCTCAATCACCCCAGCTCCAACTTCTTGGCAACTTCACTCTGGATACTGGTCTTGACTTTGTCCGACAGCCGGTAAGACTTGGTTTTTACTGGTGGGCTGTCCCCTGTGTCCACATCATGGGTACACAGGTGCATGATCCCAGGAGTGAGGGAGAACAACGAGGAGTACTGCTCCAATACCTGGCGGCAGTCCCTCTGTTGCTCAAGGGTCAAGGATGGGGAGAGGACCACTCCCTCCACCGATCCATCCTTCTCCTGGGCCACCAGAAGGTCCGGAAGAGGCTCGCTCTCCTCCTCTTCGCTCCCATCCGTCACCATAAGAAGAGTAAGCTCTGATCGCTCATGGTGCGGCTTCAGACGGTTGAAGTGGAACACCCTGTGGGGTTGTCAGGGGTGTCTTGAGGTCTACTACGTAAGTGGTCTGGCCTCTTTTCTCCAAAATTCCATATGGTCCAGTCCACCGGTCCTGGAGGGCACTAAGCTCACCGGGCTCCATGGCCCACACCTTCTGTCCAGCATTCAACTCCACCGTCCGAGCATTCCGTCGTACCACTCCTTCATGACGGCTTGACTGGCCTCCAGATTGTCTGAGGCTTCCTTCCACAGCTTGGCCATCTGGCTGCAGAATGCCAGCATGTAGCTGACCACATCACGGGGAAGCTTCTTGGAAGACTTCTCCCAGCCCTCCTTCACAAGACTGAGGGGCCCCCTAATGGGGTGTCCATGGAGCAGCTCAAAGTGGCTGAGACCGACCCCCTTCTGCGGCACCTCTCGGAAGGAGAACAGCAGACAGGGTAAGCGAACGTCCCACTTGTGTCTCAAGTCCTCATGCAGGCTCCGGATCATCCCCTTCAGGGTCTTGTTGAAGAGCTCCACGAGCCCCTTAGTCTGGGGGTGGTAAGGAGTGGAGAACCTGTAGGTCACTCCGCACTCCTTCCACATGGCCTGTATGTAGGCCGACATAAAATTTGTGCCCCTATCCGACACCACGACCTTGGGGAATCCTACTCGGGTAAGAATCCCCATAAAGGCCTGTGCCACCGCCGGTGCAGTGATGGTTCTCAGAGGGATTGCCTCCGGGTACCAGGTGGCGTGGTCCACCAGCACCAAGATGAACGAGTGTCCCGAAGAAGTCGGCGGGTCCATTGGCCCGACAATATCAATGCCTACCCGCTCAAAAGGGGTACCGACAACCGGGAGCGGTTCCAGGGGGACCTAAAACTTAGTCCCAGTCTTGCCACTAGCCTGACTAGTCATACAGTCCTTACAAAAGATGTCAGAGACAACTCGCATTCTGGGCCAGTAAAAGTGTGGGACCAAACGAGCAAATGTCTTATCCTGGCCCAGGTGTCCCGCCAGTGGTATCTGATGTGCCAATTCCAGCAGGAAGGCTCGGTAGCATTGGGGGACCACCAAGGCCCTTGATGACCCATTCACCGAAGCCTTAGGCTCACTGTAGAGGAGGCCATCCTCCCAGTAAATAAGGGTAATTTCAGTTTCCTTACCAGTCGCTTGGGCTTTGGCCTGCTGCCGTATGCCTTCAAGCGGGGGGCACTCTCTCTGCGCCCGACAAAATTCCTCCCGGGTAGGCCTTCCTTCCACCTGCCACTCTGCAGGGGTTGGCAAGTCCCCCACGGGAACAACATCCATCCGGGGTCACCTCCGCAGGCTCCCCATCCATCTCTTAGGGTGTATCCTCCAAGACGTCTTCTTGTCCAGCAGTGGGCTGGGCAATTGTTCCAGGCTCCAACCCGGGTGGAGTTCCTTGCCGGGCAGCCATGGACCGTGTGACCACGCAGGTCAACCCTGGTAATCCCAGCATCTCAGCGTGGGTGTTGAACTCCACCTCCTTCCAGGCGGTATGTTCCAAGTCGTTTCCGAGCAGACAATCAACTGGCATGGCAGGGCTCACTGCTACTCTCAACAGGCCTGAGACTCCTCTCCACTCAAAGGGAACTTGGGCCACGGGGTGGTGACCCAGGCTGTTGTCAGCCATTACAACCGGGTGGAATACTTCAGGAATCACCTGCTCTGGGGACACCAGCTGACGTCTTTACATCGTCATGCTGACACCTATGTCCCTCAGAGCCTTCACCTCCTCCCCGTTAACCAGGACCCTCTGCCGGTACTTGGCAGTATTCAAGGGTACCTGAACCTGTGGGACCATCTCTCTATCCCCCAGGGAAACTAGGGTCAAGCCTGTCCACTCACCCCCTTACCTAGGGACAACTCCTCCCCCCCGCGCTACACTAGCCACCCCGGGGCTCTTACCTCCTATGGGGGCTGGGGTCCTTTTGCGACACTGGGGATCCCCCTTGTAGTGTCCAACCTCCCCGCACTCGTAGCACCGGACAGCTCTGGGCTGCTGACTCTTATCAGGGTAAGTGGGTTTCTGGAATCCAGATTGGGGTGGGGAACCTACCCCCTTCCCATCCGGTCTATTTTGGGGGCCTTTAAAGAACTCCTTTTTATCTCCTCCCTCTCTCTACTGGGGAAAACCCTGTCCACCTTTCGGGGGGTCTCCCCTGGATCCCTTGTGGGACACCCGAGTGCTGACCCAGGTATCTGCCTCCTCTGCAAGCTCCCGAGGATCGGTCAGCTTGCGGTCCACCAGGTGTTGGCGCAGCTTTGGAAAACACTTATCAAGAAGGTGCTCCCTTAAAAACAGATTGTACAGGCCATCATAGTCACTCACTTTGCTGCCACACACCCAACCCTCTAATGCCTTGCGAGCATAATCAAAAAAATTCACCCAGTTCTGTGTGGGGAGCTTATGGCTGTTGCGGAATTTCTGGTGATACTTCTCTGGATCGAGGCCAAACCTTTTAAGTAGCGCCTCCTTCATGACAGGGTAGTTTGTCTGATCTCCTATGTCTAAAGTCAAGAGTGTGTCCCTTACCACCGGAGGTATGTACCTATACAGGCTACTGCTTAGTAACTCTCAGGCACCCCATAGGCTACCAAAGACACCTCATATGCCGCCAACCACTTATCAATGTCATCCCCTACACTGAAACTGGCCACCATCTCCTTAGGAAGGTAAAACTTAGGCTCTTGTGGAGCCTCAGCGGGTACACTGCCACCATTCCTGTTGCCTTGCGCCCCTATCTGCAATGCTCGGATCTCCAATTCCTTTAGGCTAAGCTCATGCGCAAGCTACCTCTCTTCCATAGCTAGCCTCTTCTCTTCTTGCTCCTTCTCCATTTTAGCAAGCTCTAGCCTCAATTGCCTCTCCTCCCTCATGTCCTCGTACTCCTCCTCAGACACACTCCCCGCTGACACACTACTGCCTGCCCTGGAATGTCATCCTGGCAACACATTCCCACTGGTGTCTACGTGCGGTAGGTCTAGCTCTACTGGAGCGTCTGGCTCCCCCTGTTCCTCATCCGCTCTCCCTCCCGGGTGAGCCAATACCCATGCCCTCAAGGCTTTCTAAAGCTCCTCTCTCTTGGCGCCTCATTTGACGGACACCTCCATCCCCTGACAGAACTCCCTCAGCTGCGCCACCGTATACATTTCTAGGTTGGCCAGCTCAAGCTCCATCCTGACAGGTGGGGCCCCAGAAAACTTAAGGGAAAACCACTAGGATGTAGGCAACAGGTTAACACAGGAGCCTGTACAATCAATCAGGCAGTGAAGGGCGAATTGTTAGGCTTGCGTTACAATAGGTGTCCAATTGCAGCGCACACTGAATCCCTGTAGGGTGCTGCACAAGCACAAGTCCCTATCCCACTGCTGAACACCAATGTTAGAACCGGGGTCACCGATTCCGACACGGTAGCTTGGCGTGAGGCAGAAAGGCACCCGAAGGCAATGTGTAAAGCAGTTGTGCAGCACACACTCACACTGACTCAGTAATGCGCACACAATGAAGAGACACCACACCAGGCTGATTTATAAAACAAGACCCTTTATCTAATTCAGGTCAAAGCAAGTAAATAGGGCAGATAATCTCAGGGCAACAGTAAATTCATTTCACTCTAAAACATGCGTAAATTCATTCAAGTGCATCAGAACAGTAGAACTGCATCCCGGTAAAAAGGCAGTAGCAATAACCTTTCTCTAGGCAAGTATCACTGTAGGTAATGGATTGCATGTTAAAACATAGGCTTAAGTTCATTCAGGTACATCCAATCAATTAGGATCTTAATGTAGGTATGCAATTAACATGGGAAACATTTCTTACTCAGAGCAGGTACTCATTCCGGCATATAGCAGAAGTATTAATCTCTAGGCAAGTATTGAAACACATGAATAACACTCCTGCAGTACACAACCTTAACCTGCCCGGGTATTCAGGCTAATTTAGGCCGGTAATCAGATAACTATGCTTCTGTGGGTATGTCTTCAATATCGGTGATCTGCCTGACACAGAGATGTTCACTATGGGCAATCCGCACTAGGTCGACATGTCTGCAAGCTGTCAACACGTTCCAGGCAGAGATTCATTACAGGGGACTATTCCCAGGCAGAGGCTACTGGCAGATTTGGAGAGGACCCTCCCACAGGGGCAGTCCCCAGACAGTCCTTATGCTTGCCTGGGAGTCGGTTGTCACGTGGTCAGGCCCCGGGGTCCCCTTGACTTATCAGCCAGTCCCCGTGAGGATAGTCCATTCTGCAGCAACACCAGCGCTATCGGGCCCCGGGCTCCCCGACCCCCAGGTAGCCCGCTCCTCCCTTCACTCGGGCCCTTCCTTGGGGGGGGGGGCAGATCACTCCTATGCCTGGTGGATATTCTGCCTGGGGATTCCGGGGCTCCTGCTCCACCCCGATCTCCTCTCGGAGGGCTCCGGGCTTCCTGCTTGACTCGGGACCCAGGAACCCAATCTGAGCGAGGCTCACAGGGGGCGCTGCCGATGACGCGACTGGCGCCCCGGTTACCGGGCAACGCGCACTCGTGCGGCCCGGGCCCAGCACGGCCTTCTCCGTTACCGCGGCTGCCCTCCCAAGGCTTCGGGGGCCGCGATGTCGACAGGGCGATGGCGTCCTCCCTCGCAGTGCTGCCAGGGTGGCGTCGGTGATTTTGGGGCCAGAAATACTCCTCTTCAAGCAGCGCTAGGGCCGCAGCGGTGAGTGCAGCCCCACAGCAGCGCGCTTCCCTCTCCTTGGAGCTCGACCACGCTCCGGGGATCGGGGCACACAGCGACGCTTCTCCAGCAGTGCCCGGGCCGTGGTGGTGATTTGGCCCCAGCAGCGCTTCTTGGTTTGCCCGTGGCGGCAGGGGGGTATTGTCGGCCCAACAGCATGCAATCACGGGTGCCTGGGCAGCGGCGGTGATCCTGGGCCTACCGCGCTCATCTTCACAGCGTGGAGTGGGCACAGCAGGAGCGTGCCGGACACAGCCCTCACAGGAAACGACAAGCCCCTTCGGGGCAGCGCTTAACCAGCATAGCACCAGCAGTAGGGTAGGCAGTCAATTCGGGTAGTGCAGCGCTATGGGAGCCTAGCGCTTAGAAGCACAGCGCTTTACCTGGTGATCCCCCAGTAGCAGCTGCGCTCACAGGGTCCTCAGCGCTTCAGTTCCAGCGCAGGCAGTAGGTGCATCTTGGTTGCAGTTTCTTTGGTTGCAGTATCTTGGGGGAAAGGGTAGGGGGTTGAGTTGGCAGGCACTAGAGGCAAGGTGGTTCCCTGTGGCACACTGGAGTTGGTCTCCTGGGTTTCCCTCTCACTGGGCAAGGTCAGCAGGCTGGCAGAGCCCCTCAGCTATCTTGGGTACAGCAGGGCCTAAGTTCGGTCAGAATCAGTAGTGTAGGTGCCCCCTAGGCCCAAAAGCCTATACTCCGGCAGAGGTTTCCCCAGGTCCAGTGGTGCCCCAACTGACTAGTTAGGTTTCCCTCCTTTCCTCTTATACCCCTAGTTTAGGTGACCCTCCTGAAAGGCGGCAAAGTATAACTCCTCCCTGGGCTGGAAGGTTCCAGGGGCTTCTACCATGTCTGTCTATGTGACAAAAAGGCGGGACAGCAAGGATACAGTAACAGTATGTCCCAGCCTCATCCTAACTACTGGTGCATGTATATAAAATGGCCACTCCGTAGTAGCAGGGGCCTGTGGCAGCCATATTGTTAGGGGAGAGCACCTGCACCTCAGCACTGTTTGGCAGTGGTAAGGCGCCCAGAGGCCTAGGTCCAACAAAAAGATGGTGGCAAAAATGATGCAAAAAGGGAAAAAAACGGGGTAAGACCACCCTAGGGCTGACAGGTCTAACAATGTGCATTTCCATCTCACAGTTTTCTGCTATGTTAGATGTGATTGGCCTGTTTCAGAGCATGAGCGGACCCAGTTGGGTTCTCTGTTCTGCAGTGTCGGTGTTGCACTTTGTGCCACATTGTCGTCGGATGTGCTGTTATTGCTATGTGTGTGTGCTGCAGTGTGCCACGGGGATCTGGGACATGATCTAGGGTCATTGTGGGTGTGCAGTGTGCTATACATCGTTGTGTATGTGTGCCATTGTGCCCATCTCCCCCCATCCTCCCAGGCCCTGGTCATTACTCACCCTGTTGATGTTGTGTTCGGTCCTATCTAGCTGTGTCCGGACTCCCAACTCCTTGCACCGTCTCCACCCTGATGACTGTGGCCTCCGTTTCCTCCAGCTCATTCTGTGGCGTATGACTCCCACCTCCTGTTACCGTTGCTGCCTTCCTATTGGCAGCGGGTTGGTTTGGCTTTCCACATCATGCCAGCGCCTCTTGCCCTCCTCCACAGACCTCCTCGACACTCTGACTGCATTCACGTTTGTTATATTGACGTTCAGTGGATGGTAGTGTACTGTCACCTCCGTGACGCTGATCTGGTTTTCCTGAGGACTGCACCCCGTCTGCCTCTTCCTCTTCTCCTTGGCCTTCCCAGACCACGAGGTTCATTGCTGGTGGTCTGTGGAGCTTGTGGGGTTCGCATTCGCCTCTGCACTTGGTCCGGGTGCATCCATGGTGCTACGCAGTTTCTTTTTTTCTCCCTTTTTTTTGTTGCTTTAATAGTGCATTTTCCCACATGACGTGTGCGAATTGCAGGCCTGTCGCTGGTTTTTGCTGATTTTTTTATTGCTATTGGCCTCATCGCAACTTTTTTTGAGTTCATGTTTCACATTTTTGCGGCGCCGCGTTGACTTTACCGTGGACATTTGACACGTTATCGTGAGCTTATCGCATGGTACCGCCGGCTTGGGAATACCACGTTACCACTGTGTTATTTTCCCGCAATAGACTGCGATGTGAAGAGTTGCGTTAAGCTAAATTTCCAATGGTCATCACACATTCTTGAGAATATCCCCCTATGTTTTGGAGTGAGTTTATTGTTTTCTTGTTTTAACATGTGGTAAGTTGTTCACTTTGTCTTATCTTATTTATTGTTATCCATGAACAGCTCTTGTATGCATGCCTGCTGTGAGGTAATGCAGAACTTCCTAATGTCATTGGAATCCACTGATGTAATGTGTTTGTTTAACTGGGGGAGAAGCGGTTGGAGTCTGCTGGAGCTGGACGTCTTTCTTTACTGCACCAGTGGGTCATGTAACTGGCACTTAAATAAATAACTTTATTTTTATATACTTATGACTCCCTTGCTTCTTTACACATGCCTACACCATATGTATAAATGTGGCATCAGGATTAAGGCAACGTGCACAAATGTCGGAGGAGTTTGTGTACATTCGTAACAGCCTGTGGGGGGTGAGGTATGTATGATGGAGGTAGTTAAATTGTGTGTATTTAATTTTGGCGTTTGAGGAGATAATCTGCAGAAACCCTAAACACTGCACCACTGTTTGTCAGTCAATGTTGTTAAAAGTGCTGCATCCTAGTAGTCTCCAAATGTTGTTAAAGGGGACGCATTGTCTGCTCTAAGGGAATTATATAACAATGGTAATTGCCCATTTGCCAGTGCTATGAGTTAGTAGTGTCTGGAGTAATCTGGATATGTTAGGTTCATCATGTGTGTTGCCTCATGTCCTATATATTTGGTGGGTAAGGGATGCATACATCAAGAAGGAGCCAGGGGTATGCCACAGTCATCCACTTGGGTCTTGAACTTGCATAGGGTTGCTTGTGGCTATACCGGCCTGGAGCAGTCCACCATCTCTAGGCAAAGAACTTTGACTTTGGGGCCTGGAAATACCCCTAGTGGTAAGTCGGGGGCATAGGGAGGTGGCGATTGGCCTGTTCGTAAATAACGAGTCCAGCAGCTGTGGGCCATAGACAATAATATATTTCCAGTCTTTTTCAGGGTTGCAATCTCAGATCCAAGCAGCCAAGTTTTGAGAGTGAGACTCAAATTCTGGTCTTACCCCAAATCAGAGACATTAGGAGTGACTTTAGGTCTCGGAATACTTTTCAGGGCAATAGGAAGGGAAGGTCTGCAAGAAAATACAGCAATCTGGGGAGTAGCAGCATCTTAGATATAGCTATGCGTCCCATGGGGGAAATGTGGCAGTTCGGTCCAGAAAGCTAAGGAGGAGTGGGCATTGGTTATCACCCTGCCCACCTTGCCGCCTAATAAAGCCAATTGTGAGTGATACACTTGTACCCCTAGATAATTGAAGGAGTCACAGGATCAGATGAGTGGAGCGTGTGGCAGACAAGTCCTTTTTTCCGAGGACAGAGGCATCATGGGTAATAAAAGGGACTTACCCCAGTTCACCTTTAGGCCAGAGATGCACCTGAAATGGTCCAACAGCTCCATTAGGCGATGCAGTACTGTCACATGGCCACGAAGATAAATCAGCGAATCATCTTCATAGAGTGAGACTATGTGCCATTAGTTGTGCACTTTAATACCCCAATTGACTTCCTGGCGGCATAGTGCACAGGCATGGGTTCTATTGATTAAGCAAAAATAATTGGTGATTAATGACACCTCTGCCTGGTGCGCCTCTCGATGACAAAGGAGTCCAATATCGTGTGGCCTGTCTTGACACGCGCCAACGTTGAGTTATATAAAAATTAAAAGTTTGCGGATTTTTGCCAACTCTGTGTTTCACGTAGAACATGGAGTTGCTAGAAAACTCCGCACTCTGCAATGGAGCGGAGTGTTGTTTGTGTTTGTGTACCCAAAATGCATTTTTGCGCACACTGGAGCGACTTACCAGGTGCCTGCGAATGCCACCGAGATTTCCCATCAGTTCACAAGCACGATGACATTTGCTAGCCGGCCTCACGGTCCCATGAGAGTTTGCGATCGCGAACACATCATTTGGGCATTTCATCGGACTTCCGGTGGATGTTTTGTGAAGAACGCGATCCCGAACACTCAGAATTTGCAATCTGGAGAAGGTTCCCTCCTGAGCAGCATCAAAACCTTCTCAAAATGATGATTTGGATTAAAAAACTCCACAGATTGACATTAGGCTGAACTTTGTTGTGCAAGGAGTTCTTCTTTTTTTAAGTTTTTTATTTAAGAGGAAGGAAGTGCCCCAGAGTCTCCAACTTCCTGTTTCTGTCCAGCAGGCTCCTCCCAGTGCTTTGTCCATCTCCTGCTCACTTTTCATTTGGATTTGGAGCTGGAAGGATCACTCTTTGAGTCTGCTGCATCATATATCATTGGATTTGAGGACTTTTCAATTTGCGATTTCACATGTAAGTTTGAAAATTGGTGTTTGTTTGATTGGGCCCATGCACCTAGATTTATTTGTACCTTTCATAGATTTTTTTTATTTATTATGGTGGGCAGCCTGTAGTTTCACTAGGGGCCTAGTAGTGTCTTTGTAAGTAATTTTTCTTCTTTTATAAAGGAAACATGTTGCACAGTTCACTACATTTTCTAGAACTTTTTTAATCAATTAGCAATATGTATTTAATTCACTAGCCCAGTAGTTTGCTAATAGGCCTTTCAGCCAGTAGGACCAGAGCTACTTATGGGTGCATGAAACAACTGATTCTGTGGTGTCTGTTGAACTTAAACATCATTTAGGGCATAGATAGTATTGAATTGAAATCCTAAATCTGTTTTTTTGGTATTTCACTTTTTTTATGTGTGTTAAATAAATCTCTTTGTTGGATGTGTGTGGTTGTTGTGTATCTTGCAAAACTTTTTTAGCCCTGTAGATTTTCGTTTTTGGCATTGTTGCATTAAAGCTGTGTTGTTTAGCATGCCTCCTTTGTCTGGCCAGTGTGTGAGTGTGTTTGTAATAGTGAGCTAGCATTTGCCTTGGCTGAGATCCCCATGTGGCCAGGGGCCATTTTGTAAAGTCTGTGTCCAAATAGGCCTGCTTGAATTCATTGTTTTTTAGGCTTTCTGCTTGTTGTGGTTATGAGTGACCATGTGCCTGGTGGCCATTTTGTGGTGATAGTTAGTGTACATTTGCCATAGGCCTGCATATCTTTCCTTTTTTCCTCTTGGCTTATTGCTTCCTGTTGTGGTAGCTTGGCCATGTGGCTGGCGGCCCTTTTGTGAAGGCAGCCAGTGTGCTTTTGCCATAGGGATGCATTGTCTGTCTTCCCTTTCTTGTTGTTGTGGCGTGGCCATGTGGCTGTGAGCCATTTTGTGAAGGCAGCCAGTGTGCTTTTGCCATAGGGATGCATTGTCTGTCTTCCATTCCTTGTTGTTGTGGCCTGTCTAGGTGTTGTTGGCCATTTTGTGTAGGCAGCCTGTGTGCTTTTGTGATAGACCTGCATTGCCTGTCTTCCCTTTCTTGTTGTTGTGGCCTGGCCATGTGGCTGGCGGTCATTTTGTGAAGGGGCAGCCAGTGTGCTTCTGCATTAGGCCTGCAAGACTTCTTTATGGTGGCTATGCCTTCTTGCTGGTTGTTGTATTGCATGCATTTTTTGCTTCTTTTATACAGCAAAAAATATAGCTCAGTTCACTACATTTTCTAATAAATTTGCAATAATATTGATTTGAATTGATTCACTATGTGGTCTAGTCTGCCAATGAGTTTTCCAACCAATAGGCTCAGAGCTACTCATGGGTGCATGAAACAACTGTTTCTGTGGTGTCTGTTGAATTTAAACATCACTTAGGGCATGGATGGCATTGGATTGAAATACAAAATGTATTTTTTTGGGGTATTTCACTTTTTTCATGTGTGTTAAATAAATACCTTTGTTGGAAGTGTGTGGTGGTAACTTGCAAACCTTTTTTAGCCCTGCGGATTTTTGCTTTTAGCATTGTTGCATTAAAGCTGTGTTGTTTACTATTCCTCCCTTGTCTGGCCAGTGTGTGAGCATGTTTGTAATAGTGGGCCACAATCTGCCCTGGCTGAGCCTCCCCATGTGGCCAGGGGTAATTTTGTAAAGTCTGTGTCCAAATCCATATAGGCCTGCTTGAGTTCATTGTTTTCGAAGCCTTCTGCTTGTTGTTGCTGTGACTTGTGAGTGACCATGTGGCTGGTGGCCATATTGTGATGGCAGTTAGTGTACTTTACTGCTTTTGGCATAGGCCTGCATGTCTTTCTTTTGTTCCTCTTAGCCTATTGCTTTCATCCATTTTCAGCTGCAGCTCCCTGGATGCTGTATCCTCCGTGATGCACAATACCTAACCAGGTCCGTTCCATTTGTATTTTTGTTGTTGTTCTTCTTTCCTATCCTTCCTGAGTGTACTGTACAGTACACCAACCATGAAAGCCCTTGTTATTGGAAAAGCCTCACCAATGACTACACTGTATTGTTATGTTTTTTTGATAACAGAGGTAATAATTGTAATCATATTAATAACAGTAACAAGTGTGACCACACACTAAGTTATATATTATATTTGTTTGTACTAGTAGTAATGAATGCCACTTTTTACTGATGCTCTTCGTGCTTATTTGCTTTTAGGTGCACAAAAGAGGAGGAGACAACATCACCCATTGTACTGCCAGACAAAAGTCCTGCTGCGCACAACGTCATGTGACGTGTGACTACAGATATCTCTTCAACTTGTGCCACTGCGTGCTGCTGACTTCTTCAAGATGGCCCCAAAGAAAGGTACCAGGTCCAGTACCAAGAAAGTTACCAAGTTCATTATGTCGCCGAAGACCTTTTTTTGAGAAACCACAAATTGCGCCTGCAGCAGCGGTGTCTGGGGAGCCAGCTGGAAGCATCACCCCCACATCAGTGGACCCACCCCACCAACCTAGGCCCAAGCCCATGTCTATTGCAGAGGCAGCCAGTCAACTCACGAGTCCGATTCCAACGAGCAGTGATGTTGAAATTGGCTTATAGTCATCACAGACTAGTACCCAATCAATGCAGGAAACTCAGATAAGTGGCAACAACAGCCGCAACCACCCCCAATAGTAGTTGTTCCTCGCAGAGTAGGGGCAGTTTAGGAGATTGAGCTTCCTGCAGAGGAAGAAGAAGAGTGAGCCACTCTTTCAGAAGATCCATTGTCTAACAGATCCCGAGCAAGGAAAAGGAGGGTTAGTCCATCAACTTCTTCTGCAAGGCCCCCTTCTGATGATCTAGACGTCACTTGAAAGCCACCACAGTCTGAAAGTGAGACACACCATGAGACAAGTCTAGGGAAGAGGAAGGTTCCAGAAAGCCTTAGAGTTATGGAGGTAGATGTAGAAGAGGAGGATGATGATGAGCCAGTCATCATGGGAATTAGTCCTGCCCAAGTGAAGACCAACATTACCCCATCCCAAATTGCTGTGAAGGATGTGACACGGATACCACTGACTTCCATATTTTGCTGGCAGTGACCTACATCCATCACAACCACCTCAGTAGAAGTAGGTACTGAAGAGAGTCAAGCGTCACACCCACCTACTAGTTCATCCAAAATTGAAAGTGGCACCAGCAGAGCCAGAAAATTGACCTCCCTAGTTTGGGACTTTTTTTTCTGTTAGCAAGAAGGAGGTGAACACTGCTATATGCTTCATATGTAGAAAAGGTGTTAGTCGAGGTAAGCTTGGTACAAACGATGGTACCAGAGGCCAAACAACCCATTTGAGAAATCACCACTTGATTGAGTGGGAGCCTTAGGGGCCAAAAAACTGCACATGTTGTTGGTGAAGGGGATGAAGAAGAAGAAGATCCAATCGCCGTGGAAGGTGAACAAGAGGGAGACATTTTCCCTGTTACACAAAGCTGCCCTGTCCCCAGCAATGCAGTGGTACTGCCCACAGCATCATCAGCAACATCGCAATGGCACAAGAGTCAGGCTGAGACACCAATTCTCAGCAGGTTTAGGTTGGATAGGCAGTACAAATGCGAAGCTGGCAAAGGGGAGGGACCTCCTCCCTTTTCCTTTTGTGGATGGGGTGGGTTTTCTTGAATTTGTGGCAGTCATCTGCCCAAAATGAAAGGTCCCAATAGGTCCTATTTAACCGGAGTTGCTGTTCCAGCACTACATCATGAAGTGCTAGAATTGCTTGGACAAGCTTTGCATCAGAGTGCTGTTCACACTATTCACTTGACAACAGACATGTGGACCAGTTGCCAAGTCACTGATTACATGTGCATCACTGCACACTGGATCTCTTTTGTGGGGGTTAGAGAAAAGATATCTGCAGCTGTTGGCACTGCTGGGATTTCTAATGTCGCTCAGAAACATGCAACTATAGCCATGTTCACCATGGAGAAATCTCATACTGCTGAAAACATTTTGGAAGACTTTGACAGCAAAGGCTTTGAATGGCTGCGACCAAGAGGGCTTAACATTGGTTTTGTTGCCACGGACAATGGCAGTAATATAGTTAAGGCCATGGCCGCTGGAGGCTATTTCAGGGTCCTGTGTTTGGCACACTGCATCAACATCATTGCTTAAGACTTTCTGAAAAAAGAAGACTGAGTCAGCAACTTACTGACCACTTGCAGAAGAATCTGCACACATTTCAGCCATTCTTTTGAAGCCCGGAAGCAGCTGAGGAACATTCAACGTGATAATAGAATGCCAGATAAAGTGCTCATCCAGGAGGTGCCAACACATTGGAACTCAACTTATTACATGCTTGAACGTCTGTTTGAGCAGTACAGACCAATCAATGAATATCTCATGCAAAGTGGGGATGCTACTGTGAAAGGCAAGATCATTGAGATGGACCAATGGTGCCTAGTTACATTGTTGACAGAGATACGACTTCCTTTCGAGTTCTTCACACGTGAAGTCAACAAGGAGGACTGTACTATGGGCCAAGCTATCATATTGTGCACATGCAACAGGAACATCTGAAGGGGGTGTCTGCGATGAATGCAGGTGTGGAGGGAAAAAAGAAGCATATGAGTTGATGGAGAGCTTAACCCTTCGCTTATCTGAAAATACCAGGGTGGAAAGAGGCATTGTGTCATCCAACCATTACATTTGTGCCACAATTCTTGATCCACGGTACAAATCATTACTGCACACTTTCATTCCTTTTTCAGACAAAGAAGTTGCCAGCTACAAAACTTGGATAGCTTTGCAAGTCAGTCTGCTTAAAAATGTCCAGGAATAGGAGGCCCGCTCCTCTAGGGCACAACAAGTACTGCAGGTCAGCCTTCAAGTTCAACTTCAGAGCCTGAGAGCAGTGCAGTTGTCTCGCAGCAGTCAAAACCACCAACAACACTAAGAACAACATCAACAGGAGCATCAGCCCCGAAATCGGCACAGGAATGGTTTCTACAGGCAGGGCTTAAGTCCAGTGCTGAGGCAAAGGCAAAAGAGGCCGAGCAAAGCAGAGCACCCATGAGCATTATGCGGATGGTCCAGGCATATCTTGATGACCCTAGTCACAAAGGTAAGACCTCCTTGCCACTAAAAGAAATCAACACAAACCTCACAATAGCAGGGTGAGAATGGACATCAAGGATGTAATCAAAAGAAGCAATATCAAAAAAAAGTTTTTATACAAATTTATTCAAAAATTCGCAAATAGTCACATATATCACTCAATATAAAATGTTACGCAGATATTTGATAAAACACTGACATTATCCAAAGTTTATACACAATGAATAGAATGTTAATTAAAAGTTTTTTAAAACCCATTGGCAAATACAATCAAACGAACAACACAATACATTAGTAAAATTGGGAACAGAAAAAAGGACAAATTAATCCTATTAAGATAGGATAATGTCAGTGTTTTATCAAATATCTGCGTAACATTTTATATTGTGTGATATATGTGACTATTTGCGAATTTTTGAATACATTTGTATAAAAACTTTTTTTTGATATTGCTTCTTTTGATTACATCCTTGATGTCCATTCTCACCCCGCTATTGTGAGGTTTGTGTTGATTTCTTTTAGTGGCAAGGAGGTCTTACTTTTGTGACTAAGGTCGTTTTTGGTCTACTTTGATCAAAACCCATTGCTGTATGGGTATGGGTATGGGAGAAAGGTGCAAATGGCCAGGGCTCAGCAGGCTGGCGCTAAACTATCTGGCTTGCCCTGTAGCAAGTGACTCTTCTGAATGTGTTTTCAGTGCTGCTGGTGCCGTTCTGACAGTGAGAAGGACCAGTCTCTTGCCCCAAAACATGGAGAGGTTAACCATGATCAAAATGAAGCAGCACTTTATACCACCGGATTACACCATACCTGAAGTAGCACAGCAGGAAGATGATGACGGCGACTCAGGTCATGGAAGTAGTGTGTTAGGGGACCTACTTCTGGGTGAACAGCCAGAGTTTGAGGACGAGCGCTACTTACTAACAACTAGGCTTTCAAGTGACTTTCTTTCTTCCTTTGACACCCAAAAAAAAGCTCCCAAAAAGATATAGCTAAGGAATAATATTTACTTTATTATTCCTGTGTGTCACTGTCTTTCTGGTTCAAATCACAACAAATCCATCACCACCATTTTACTCTTTTATTGCGGGAATAGAGTTGCAAATATGTGCAGTCAGTGAAGAAGAAAGTCCACTCCTCTTTACTTCAATCCATTTCCCTCAAACCAGACATTGGAGGGAAAACAGTACAACAAATGTGAAATGCATGCCACCCTCAAGTCCCTCCAAACCTGACTATATATCTATCCTTCTTTCTGAGCCTAGAGGAACTGCCCCAGAAGAACAGGTAAATGATGGCATGCATGGGTGTTTGTTGTGCATGGTGTCTACTAGTATTCTATACACAAAAAAGTGACTCAAGTCATTGTTTCCCTTCTTGTCGTTCAATAATAAAATTGCACTACTGAAGGCCGATCCATTGCATTTTTTAGTCTGGACTCACTCGGGACTCTACAGAGTTGGATACCATGACCATACTATACTTGCAGTCAGTCAGTAGGATCAGAGATGAATGATGGAAACTCTCAGGGCATTTCATGAAGGGGCCTAAAAGGTAAACAACGACACCAGACCAACATGTTTGTGTAGTGGTGGAGGCGAGTGTGGTGGTGTGACTGACAGCAGTGCATTTTGTTACTTAATTTGGAAAATGCTATGTTGCTGTGTGTGTATGTGTGCTCAGTGCTGTCTGGCTCAAATTCTAAACTAATTGGAGGTTGGGTGGGGAGGCCTGCTCCTGTTATTGGGGGTAACTGCTGTGGAAACACAGACATGATTTAACCATGCTACCTATGAACGTCCTCTTGTAGCACTCCTCCTTAATGTATGCAGTTTAACTTTTCTTCTTGATTTTTCAATATCCTTTTTGTTTTTTCATCTACAGGCTGGCTTTTACCCTGCACTATTTTGGGAAAAACAACTCACACTTACCTTACCAAACCACATCTGCCAGAGAGGCACCCAAGATTGACAAAGAGACAGTCCAAGGTAGGACCAAGAGGAATGTGGAGATGCAACTCCCAAATTGGCAATAATTATAGTAATTTCATTCATTTTTTTCTCTTCAATAATTATGACTGTGTGTGTTGTTGTTTATGTTTGCTTATATATTTGACTCCGACTGATATTTTTTGATTTTATTTGCTATCTTTCAAAGGAACCTGGTACAATAACAGAACATAAAATGTATGTAACTACTTGGGTCTCTCTGGGGCAGACAGGCAAGGCAATTGCATAATAACTAATAATATACTGTCCTGTACTAGTCTAGTACTACATTCATCAAGTCATCATCATACATGCTTTTCCTTTTTCTCCCTTAACAGATTTATGATGGTCGGCTGCCAAGTTTAAATGTGTTGTGTGTTTTCCATGTGAAGTGTTTGTCTTTGTCAAACCTTTTCCCTCAAATCCCCCTCCCCAACCATTCATCAAATTCTAACCCTCTTCCCCCGACTGTGTGATTTATATAGAGGTGTGAATAAATTAAATTTACACCAATTATTGATCACACACTTGCTGGGGCAGATGTGGTGAAAGCAACACTAACTCAAGGCAGTGCGAGGATCTTCTTCTGCTCTAAGTATATATACTATAGCCCACACTGGCAATATTTGGTTGCTCACCAATACTTTGTATTCGATAATCGTTTTTTTCCCCCAGAGGAACATAATCCATCATATTATAATTGATTGCCAGGATGAAGTCATCAATCATCCTAGTTCCAGCACTAAAAGTTACGAAGCCGCTTATCCGCTTCATAGCTAGAGTCAACTTCATTTTGTAACTTGTACTAGGATAGCCCTCTAGGCATTCAGGTTTATTTTACTTTTGCATTGCTTATCATCATCATGCTTTCTTGTTTGGCAGTCTTCTTGTGTACATTACTTCTACTATTCATTCCCTAGTCTCCCTCAGGTGACTGACTGTCTCATTTTCTTTTTTTTGCAAATGCTGCTGTCAGTGTCTACTACTACTACTACTACCATCACCATGGCACCTTGGGAAACCAAATCATCACCATGCAGCCATCGCTTTGCCTAAGAATAATAACAGGTAAGAGAAGTCGTTTGGGGGAGAAATAATGAATTTACTATGGAAATTAATTAATTCACACAACCACACCTTTCCAAGTCCATCAGGGTTTTAGTTGCAGACAGCATAGACCAGGAGGAGAGACTGACAGTACTAGTAGGACAAGTGTGGGTACCACATCTATCTCTTGGTGTGTTACACTATCAGCAGATTTCAATCAAAAATTGGCAGTAGCCCAGCTGCAAGGAAACAGTGTGAAGCAAAAGAGTAACCCCCCCACAAAAGATTTACATCATATGTAAACTATAAATAATGTATTCCCCTAATAAATAAACTAACTAGAATGAAAAAAAAAACAGAACACCTGACCCACCCCTCTCCCGCAATCCCTGACTGCAACCAATGTCCATCATTAAGAGTCCAACTGTCCAAGGTTCATAAATTAAAATGTCCATTAAAAAAAAACAAGTTTTCCCCAATTCCCACCCACCGAAGTGGAGAGGCAACGGAGGAACTCTAGCAGCGGGCTCGCCGGATCTTACCCTCCAGGGGTATTTATCCGATCCTTTAGGCGCGCCATCCGGAGGAGTTTGCATTGCTGAAATGTCTTACAGTTGCATGAACAGGGGTGGGCAGCAGTGTTTAAATAAGTGTAGCGGGTGGCTGCTAGACCACGGTGCCGTACCACTGGAGGCACTGGGGGGGCTTGGCTGTGGCCCAGTCTCCTTCACCTCCGCCATAAGCACCTGCCACCGATATTCATCACAAATGACCTCCAGCTTCCGTTGCTGGGCCATGGCTGCTAACAACTTCCTGTTGGGTTGTTGTTTCGGTTGGGATGGAGTAGCTATATAAAAAATGACAATTTTAACCAAAACAGTAACACAAAATTAATTATACACATAAACTTATAGTGGCACAGCAGCACTAGCAAGCACAGTGCATAACATTTGTAATATCCTCTCACTTCTTCTGCCTCTAACATTTGTGGGAGTTGCAGCACTATGCAGTAGACAAGTGTTCTTCTTTTCTCTCTTGTCTAGCTAAATTAACCTTGTAGGAATGCCAGCTCAGTCAGCTTTCGCCCTAGTACTGCAGACAGACATACTCTTGTCGCAGCTGCAGATTCAGGTTACTTTACTACTCTCTGCAGGTGGGGCAGCTGTAGGCTACAACTGCACCATTATCTACTTTCTATTACAGCCATACTCTGTTAAAATCAATGGCAACTGCTCAATTTTACTTTCACCCTGACAACTACAACAAGGCAGATGATATCTGATATGAATGATTATATATGGGACAACGTGAGATACTGCTATTGTTTGATTGTGTAACTATGCAGCTGATAGGCCACCCATGGCTGACACAGTAGAAATGACATAAGTTAGGGAGTGGGCCTAGGAGTCGGAGGGAGGAGATTGAAAATGGGTGGGTAAAGGGTACATACATACACAATATATATTTTGTGCTTGCCAACCACTGTGAGTCAAGGGAGTTTTCTGAAATACAACTTTTAAATCAAAAACCTTGACAAAAACAGCCCTTGTTTCTTCCCAGTGATTTTTCCATTTATCATATTGCTCGTCTAGCATTATTTTTTATTTTAATCTTATTCTTCTTATCTTCAGCCTTGGCTTTGCTACTCTGGCACGGTTTATTTTTCTTTTACATTCTCTTCATCCAGTGACAGTCTCCACCTATGTTATGGTTGAATACCATCTAGGCATCCATCCATTCAAAGTAAACATGGCTATCATTCTTCTTAATCTCTCAACAAACCTTTTACCAACACCATAATTTTGTCATTTTTTTAAACCACCACCCATGCGTCCTTGCTTGCCTTTGAGTTTGAACCATCAACCCCGAGGATTCCTATCACCCATACAGTTTCACCCACCCAGGCAGGCATCCTTTTTTCACCTTTCACCCATCCTTCAACCACCCATGCATCCTATCAGCCACCTATGCATGCAAGTCCCCCTTCCTTCACCCACTCATCCTTCTCTGCCAGTCACATATTACATCTCACCCGTTCTTCCTCCTTCCATCCTTCTTTCCCTTTTTGTTCAACTCATCCATCAAGGTCATCTGACTCTTAGTCTTCTTGATAAAACATTCCCAGCTGAGTTGAAGACAGATAAAAGAGGCCATTAGTTACTCAACTCCCACCGCTAATGCTATTGCTAATGCTAAGTAAAGAGTGTCTTCTTCAACCGTTGTTCACAACAACTTAGTCTCCTCAACAGTAAAGTGTACACCCTTTCAGTGAGTGTGTATTGTCAATAAGTAAGGAATATAACTTGCCACCGCCCCTCACTGCTGCAGGCTCACCCCCTGCAGCTGCCGCATCTGCTCCCTCCTGACTGGTGTCACTTTCCCCGCTGGCCCTGGCACTGGCGGTCGGTATGCCTAGAAAAAACATTACACATTTTTTAGATGCCATATATGCCTTCCCCTATTTATTTCTTTTCACTAGCAAGATTGAAAATACAATACATACATACAGCACACATATCACTAGTACAAATCTGGTAATAGAGTAGAGTAGACAGTATGTCCTATACGATCAAAAAAATATATCCGATTGGGCATTTTGATGGTAGCAATTTTCAAAAAGCCTCTCAAGAAGAGGAAAACCCAAAGGACTGGACTCAGTAGCTAGAGCTATTGGTAAATATGAATTTTAAAACGTTTTAAAAAGAAAAAGAGTGGCCAACGGGGTGTACAATTGGACATTAGGTCTCTTGAGTCCTCTCTCTTTGTTGGAAAATATAATTGTGCCCTCTTCCTCCTCATACTTACTTACAGCCATGGTGCAAGGTAATCAGCTATTTACAATCAACTGCTGCTAATAATAATAGTACTAGGCCTAGATGAGAAAAAGTAACAATAAACCACTTTGGGGTGTCCAATGTGACCATCATTTTATTTACTAATCGAGCATGAGAAAGACAGGAAAAGAAAGCCTTCTAATCTCAACAAACATGTGTAGGGCATGCAATCTGCACAGCAGAGTAGTAGTACTAGCAGTAGTAAAGGACTACTGTGTTCTCTGAGTCTTACAGTAGTACCACCACTAGGCAGTCCACAAAATGGGGAGAGGGAAAGCTGACTGAAAAATCAGACTAAATTATAAAGCAAACTACCGCAGACTAATGGTAGTATAGAGTCAGAGGTAGTGAGATTGATGTAAAAAAAAAACCAGACACTAGAAATATAAATAACTAAGTTTGTAGGTAATGCAGGGCTAACAAAAATTTAGAAACAGATCAGAGAAGATTCGGTAAAAAATAGAATTAGGAAATGGAAAAATAGTTCAAAAAATATAGGGTGCAGTAAAAGTTAGGGAAATATAATTATTAATATTAACAACAGGAGGACTTACTAGGGCCATCTGTAGTAGAGGAGTGATCCTGGGAGACACCTCCAGCTCCCACCTCGGCAGACACCGTTGTCTTCTTGCCCCTGGATGCTGAAAATGTAAGACATAATAAAGAGACAAAAACTGATTGGTGTGTAACAAATAATAAATATTTAAAAAATTACTCCAAAAAGATTTTTTGACAGGAAACGGCAATTGATATAAAATTGATCTATCTAATCAGATCGATTAGTAGTAGTAGACTAGCATCGCGGTTGTGGACCATCCTATCTCTTTATTATTCCACTGTTCCATTCTGATTCCAGAATCCTAAACCTAAGTACCACCTAGCCCCCCTATTTATAAAAGACTTTGGAATGAATTGCCCAAAATTATATTTGCTTCTTCTAAATTACGATCTCATTCGCAATCATCAATGAATCAACCCCCTTTGATGGGCTAATTCACTAAGTCTGCATTTATTTCAGTCCTTAAAAATGCATAGATGAACACATGCATATTGCATACAGCAAATTGTTGGTTGGTTGCTGCTGTGCCGAATAGCTATATTATTCACTCACTACAAAAGGTTCTACTAAGGAATCAGCAGCATAACACAGAACACATAATAGTAATAAATTAGCAACTCACCAAGCCCCACGACCTCAACACCTAGCAGGTCCAGCAGGTCCTGCTCCCGATCCAGGATGTTGGACCACCAGTGAGTCAGTTGGTTGTGGGTGCGCCGGACCTCAGAGCAGTGAAACACTGCCCGGCGCACCCTCGCCCACAGCGGTGACGCTCCTGGATCTCATAGCTGTAACCAGGCCTGCCGTCTACGGAAAAGGTTAAGGGGAGGTGGTGCTGCACAAATAAACCTAGGGCAGCCACCTCCACCTCTGAGAATAAGGCCTGGGCTGCTCCCCTTCTGGGCACCGCCTTCTGCAAGGAAGGTGGCTCCTGTTCACACTCTGTATCGTCTTCTTAGTACTCTTAAACATGGTTCTGGAGGGTGGGGGGAGGAAAAGAAAATGTAGACTTAAAAAATAAAGTCAGGAAAAGAAGTGGGGAAGTAAAAAAATAATTTAAAAAAACGAGTAATGGAAAAGCAGTACAAGAACGCAGTAATCGTAGAAAAAGAAATGCACAATTTACACTTAGGAAGAGAGATGGATAGATAATAAGAAAAAACATCAGAAAAAAGGTTTAGAAACAAAGGATTGAAAAGATATCGGGAGGATTCAAAACAGGCCCCAGAACCATAACCAAGGGTTGAAAAACAAGATAGACGCACCCATTGGCGACGGCATGGTGACATTCACGCGATATTTCCTCCTGAACACGCAATCTGCATTGCCAAATGTCAGAAACGTCTCACGAGCATGCGTGAGCATGCAGAACAAGCAACTCCACATGCCTTCGGAACTCCGCATAGCGTTGTAGAAGTTTTTACCGCTTTGCCAAATTACGGCTATGCAAACTACGCCTGGGCTTAATTAAAATCTGATACATTGTAAAAACCGGGTGCCCATGCCATAACCCGCAAGCACCGGTCTCAAATGCCCCCACTCCAAGGTGTCCAATACCTGTTCAATATCTAGAGAGGTGATCCAGGCTGGCTCGCCCTCCATACGTGCCCACTCTAATAATTAAAAGATCCGTAGATTATAGTAGACCCAGTATTGTTAAGGGTATTCTGTTAGGTCCCGGACATTCCATATCAATCTTAAGACTGGAGTTCCCTGTGCACCTGGTTGCCTATTCATAATGAGATGAGGTGTCGCAGGTCCCCATATAATATTATCATGTCACCTCCCTACTCATAGGCGACTATTCTCCTCGCAGCCTACAAGTGGCCTCCTCCATCATGTCCAAGGAATACTTCCTTGTGACACAGACAGAGCAACTTAAATAGTAACAATCCCCAATTCCCACTCCCAGGCCAGTACGCGAATGGATGGCCAGCCATCAGAACTTATTTGTGATTCAGGTCAGGTAGGGAAAGAGAGGAAAAAAGAAGCAAATATAAAACAGTATATCAGTATCACAATGTGATTGGGTAACGAGGACAATGTGGCAAACCTTATGTGCCTGCATAATACAGACAATTGTCTAGAGCCCTAGATAATCATCTAGGGCTGAATTTACAAAAGTAATCTGAGACAAATCCTAACTTTACAACTATCGGTATTCACAGAAGGCATTTAGGAGTACTAAAGTTAGGATTTTGTCTCAGTTAATCTTAAATTTTGGTCTTAAGTTAAAGTTAAGACAAACTTAAGTTTAACTGAGACAAAAATCCTAACTTTACGACTAGAATTTTGTCTCAGTTAAACTTAGTTTGTCTTAAGTTTAACTGAAGACCAAAACATAAATTTGACTGAGACAAAATCCTAACTTTAGTTCTCCTAAATGCCTTCTGTGAATACCGAAAGTCGTAAAGTTGAGGTTTTGTCTCAGATTACTTTTGTGAAGTGGGCCCATATTGCTCAGGCGATAGTGCTGTGGCGATCCCCATGGATACATATACATTCATGACATTTCTCAGCAAACCTGTATGAAGTCCAGCACATTAGTTCATCAGATGTTTGCAAGTGACTGTCAGGCCCCCACCCATTACCGCCGCAAGCTGCGAGTCTAGCCCTGATGGGGCATCCTGCACAAGATTCTCAACTTGCGACTTTAAGGCTGATGGGGGATGAGATGCACCATGTCTTTCAGTATTCTTCACTGCTCGAGCTCTTCTCTTGGTGCTTGGCCTTTGGTAGGTCCCTGCGGCCAATGCCTGTTCCGCAGCCCACAACTTCTTTGTGACTGCCACCGCTGTTGGAATCAGCCACAACACCCGAGGAGGCGCAGTACTATTCTGTTATATTCAGGTTCAAACTCCTCCGGGGTGGCACAGAAATTGGTAGTGCCATCATGTTGTATCTTTACAGTGGCTCAAATTGAAGAGCACACTTTAAGCTGTGCTCCCTCAAGCTTTTCTTCACGTTGAGAAAGGAAGAACTATGTCTTTGTACTCCCAATGTGTAGTCCGGGTAAATATGCACTAAGGCATTTTTAACAGACCATGGACCACGCACTCTTGTTACTTATAATATGTGGTCTTTGTCACAATACTTAGAGAGTTGTGCCACCACTGATCTCGGTGGGGCACTGGGGTGGGGGCCACTCTGTAACCTCTCTCGACAGATTTTATTTTTTACTGTTTGCCCTAGAGGACTGTGTCGACGAACAAGGTTTCAAGGTAGAGTTCCATGCTTTGGCCTTTGGCTCGGTCAAGAAGGCCCACTATATGAACATTGTTCCTGGGTGCCCTCCCCTACTGATTCTCGAACCGGTCCCGAAGATATTTCATCTCTTTTTGTAGGATCTTAAGTTGCTCTTCCGCCACCTTTACCCTGGGTCTAAGTGATATCAGCGTTGATTCAGAGTTTTTGACCCTGCCCTTTAAATTTTTATGGTCTTCACACAGGAGTCCCACTTCAATACATAGCAAGTCCATCTTGGGACCCAGTGTAGTTTTAATGTCCAAGACCGCTGCAAGGAGTTCATCAAAATGGTAAGAATTATCTGGTAATGTGTCCGCCACTTACTTTTCAGCCTGGGTGTTATCCGATGGGTGATCCACTGGTTCCGACACACCACTAGTATGAGCCTGGGGCCTGTATGATCCGTTTTTCTCCATCTCGAGAGAGTCAGCATGGACTGTGTGTCTAATGTCTGATAGCAAACGTGTGGGAATACGGAGCAAGGATACCATCAGTCACAAGTGGTACTGCTGCCCACATCCTCTGCATTGGCGGATGAGGCTTGAGGCTTTGGTGTTTTTGCCTCAGGAGAGTGGTGTTTCCTGGTCCCTCCCACACAGCTTAGGGTGTGGTTGACTTCGTACTTGGAGCACACACTGCCACAACTGTTTCTGCATAAACACCGACCCGCTGCCCACAATGGTCTCATTTGTGGGGCCTGTTCCTCAGGCCATGTCAAATTAATGGACTAGTCCCTCCAGCATCCGTGGCATGTGTCCCCATTAGGAGAAGGGACCAGAGGAGGTGATTCTCTGTCCCTGTCACTGATGTATTCAGAGTGGATCCCCACTTGGTGATGCCATGGCCATTGGGAGTCCCCGCTCTTCTCCGCAGCCTTGAGTCGTGGGGTTGCTCAGTGTTCTGCCAGCACCACTCAGTTCTAGAGGTGGGCTGGTGGTGCTTCACATTCCATCCAGGCAGCACTCTCATTCATGCTCTATCGGGGATCCCGCCTGCAACACGCTACAGGGTGCAGTACCTTGGTGCTCGTCGTTTAGGCCCTAGCCGGTGCAGCAAGAGCTCTGCAGGTCCCCCGGTGCAGAGGCCCAGACCGCTGGAGGCAAAGGTGGTGCGGGTCACTCCCAGTGTCCCTCTTCCGGAGGGCCCCAAACTCTTAGTTCAGAGTGGGGGGAGGAGGATGTCATGGTGCTGGTGGGTGACACACAGTTCTGTGTACCAGGATGAAGGGCAGCCCCGGGCTCACACCTGGTCTCACTTCCAGGGGCAGTCACAATGTCTCCATCAGCTCCCTGCGAGATGCACTTTCTCCACGCATGGGAGCCCAGGGGCCCGTCCACTCCTTGGTGAGCCATTGCACTTTGCTATCCCCCGTGAGTTCTCCCATGAAGGCGGTGCCATCAACGCTGCACTTGGAGCTAGCAGTGCCTGTCCATACCGCCGCACCTCTCTGGGGCAGCCACAACAGATGTGGCGCACTTTGTGGCCAGCAGCTCAGACCTCAGCAGCCGGCAGCAACAACGGGAGTCCGACATCCCACAGCTCAGGCACCACAGAGCTGCATCTTCATGTCTCTGCACCTCTCAGCAGGGGCCAGGGGGGCCTCGCCAGTGGCACAGGGGGGTTATGGGTCTGTCGGCTCCCTGCAGGGTAGTGGTTACAGCAGGCTGTTGAGCGGGTCGTTGTGGAGCTGCTTGATGTGCATCCACTCCAGCCACCATCTTGGCCACGCCCAAAAGAATGATTGGTTTGAATGTTACCCCAAGCAATTTTGCCAGTGGTTAGAAAAATCACAAGCTTTCCTCACATAACTTATATGTGTTTGGGGTTTGCACACTCCAGTGAAAGTAAGCCTCCCAATATTCAGAGTGCCTTAAGTCCTCTCCAGCAAAAAGGATTATCCAGGCACCCCTCTCCACACAAACACACTGCAGTGCATACAGGACTGTGCAGGGGATTTGTAATGGATTCCAAAGGGCTTAGTGAGCTCTGTCAGATGTTGTTTCCTGTAGGCAACCCTGTAGGACTTTCAGATAAAACAGCCACATCAGCATGCTGGTGGTTGCACCTCTATGCTGATGTCCTCCACCACTGCATTCTCCCACTGTTGCCCAGCTACCTCTGTAATCCCAGAAGCAGAGGTGAAGGTGGTAGTGGGGTTTAGGCTTGAAAGATGTGCTGCTTATGTCTAAATCAAGACCTATTTTATATTAGTTGGAAATATAGTAAGACGGAAAGTGAGACATAAATCTGAGTGTCATTAAACAGACAAGGAGAGCAAAGCTCGAGTTGTCTATGATGTCACTTAGAACCCCAAGGTGAAAAACATGTCCATAATTCACTTTTTACCCATCCAGAATTTTATGTTATATATGGCCACAAGATCATCAATCAGCCTCTGATTTCAACTGCTACGCAGTGGCAGAGGAGTAATGGGGGGAGGGGGGGGCATCCATAACATGGCCTCTGTTATGCATCCCTATCCCAAAGGTTAAAAAAAGCAAACTTACCTGCCATCCTTGATCAACCCCTACCACCTTTCCTGCCTTCCTTCCCCCTCCTGCAGCCACGCTTTCTGCTTTCAGTCAAGTGGAGCTGCGCTGACAGGATCTCAAAGAGACCCCTCAGGCTGGCCTGAAAGGCCTTAATAACATCACAACAGTGGGCAACCAGATTTGTTTTCAACTGTTGTGATATCATAACAGTGGGTTATGGGATTCAGAAAATGAATAAATAACAGAAGCTCTCTATGAGAGCCATGCATAACAAAGAAATTAGAGTCTGGTTTTATGCAGGGATTGTAGAATCTCATGTACTGTAAGAATTACAAATATGCTACATTGCAAACGGAGGTTAACTGTAGAGCATTAGAAATGGTGGTTATATTTTCCCAAATGTATGAAAGGAATCTGTCACTTTGCATGATAATCATTCCAAGGACTCGGGTCTTGTAGTCATAATCTTCGTTCAGCAGATATGTTTCCAACCTGAAGCCTGAGTTAACTGGCTGTTACTACACTTCTGTATACAAACCGTTTTTTGCAATATAACAATTTCCTTAAGCTGCTTACGTTGCGTGATCCAGGTCTTAAATATGAGGGCTATTCCTGCATAATCGTACTTATTCTGTCAATTAGATTTTTTCAAAAGACAGGACCTTAGGATGCAAACCCATAACATAAATTTGAAATCTATAATGTGCCTTCCACAGTTTCAGCAGATATTGCCCTGCCTAGTACCTGTTTTCAGCATCCGTTCCAGTGTCGAGTAAATATTTAGGAGTGTTTTCAAAGCAGTAAATTGATATCGGGGTGCCGTTCGGGAGCCTGCTGTTGCCTTCAAGGGAGTTTTGTCCAGAGGACTGCGAGGTCCAGCAGCGCTCCAGCTCTTACCTGCTGCCTCTTCCTCGTTACTCCGCCTCCTGCCTAAGGATGCTACTTAATGCCTCACGGCCCCCGCTTCGCGGGGGCCGTTCGGGAGCCTGCTCTTGCCTTAAAGGGAGTTTTGACCAGAGGACTGCGAGGTCCAGCAGCCCTCCAGCTCTTACCTGCTGCCTCTTCCTCGTGACTCCGCCTCGTGCCTAAGGACACAACTTAACGCCTCACGGCCCCGCTTCGCGGGAGCCGTTCGGGAGCCTGCTGTTGCCTTCAAGGGAGTTTTGACCAGAGGACTGCGAGGTCCAGCAGCCCTCCAGCTCTTACCTGCTGCCTCTTCCTCGTGACTCCGCCCTCCCACGCAGAGATATAAACCCGTGTGTGTATTCACGCAGCGCGGGACGCAGCGCGGGCGAAGCCCGGGCAAAGGGCGGGCCTGTTCTAGCCCATTACAGACCGTCTAAGACCGGACCGGGCCATCTCTCTTTCATTTGCTTCCTCTTTTGTTCACTGTTCTCCCTGTCCAGTGTTTGTTACCTTTAGGGTTTACCTGTTTACTCTACGCACAGGTAGAATGTCCGCTAGGGAAACTAGAAGTAAAGCTCTTTCCTCTAGTGTATCAATGTCAGGCACTTTAGATTGTTTCTTGCTTAGAGCCATCTCCCTAATTTCTAATGAGATAACCATTCTGGAGAAATGGCTCTCACAAGGCATTGAAAATGCCAAAAGATCGTCACTGGGTCACATAGCCAATGCAAGAACACCTGAAAGGGAAAATATGTTTTCTAAATCCGTACCCCCTAGTGACCGTGTAGAGGTAAATATCCCCTCAGTCCCCGAGCGTCCCTCTGGTGTTAAGATTGTTCTCCCTGTGTCCTTTAATGGCCCAAATCCTCCCCCTGTGTCTAATCAAACCCCTGACGGAGGACTTGAACCCAGTCGCAAGCGTCTTAGAGCAAATAGGGAGGGGGCTGTGTCGAAAAGAAAAAGGGCCCACTCGTTGAGGGAGGTAAAAAACAAAGGGCACCTGTGGCCACATCTCATTTAGATTCCTCTCGTGGGGGCAATTCTAATCTGAGCTCTTCTGCAGTAAACGACCCTGCACCTATACCGGTCTTTCATCCCACTCAGGCCGCCTTGGTACATCAGTCTCCTAATATAGCCAATAGTGGTAATACCTGGATAAGGGCTGATCCTCAAAAGTATGACTTCGAGGGCCTCTTGAAATCTTTACTTAACCCCCTTCTTGCTAGACTTGATCAAATTGATTCTAGGCTGGCAAATTTGGAAAGGGCAATTGAGCCTAGGTCTGAACATCACTCTATCCTATCATCTACGGGAAGGGGGCGGGTCGACACTGTATTAACTGAGAGGTTACCTAACCCTATCCTTCCACTAGTTCTACTAACCTCGGCAAATCCTCTGTTGCACTCACAGGTCGCTGCTATAGTGAGTAACCTCCCCGTCCCCCCTCCCTCACTGAGGTTGGCGACAAACCCGCATTGGGCATAGAGCAAGAAACTCAGGAGGCCACTACCACTACCCCGGGGAAGGAACAAATGCTAAATCTCCCACCGGAAGCAGCGCCACTGGTTGTTGTTCTAGCGGGAGTTCCTAAACTCACTGTAGCAAAAGAGGAAACTTTTGCGTCACTTAAGAACAAAGTAGTAAGTTGGTTAACCAAGCACAGACCACTTCCGTCAAAATTCTCGGGTGAAATTCTGATGGTCCGAAGGGTGCAATGGGTGGGTCCATCTAAGAAGAGTTTAGTGGGGACTGTGTGGTTGTAAATCTGAGGGATGCGGGTGCAGTCTCCTTTATTTTGAATTGTCTCCACACAGAGGAAGAATCTTTCATTCGGACTCTGCCACTGGCTTTCTTCTATCCACCACTTAGTAGAAATCAGGTAGAGGACCAGGAACCAGGGTGGATGAGGGTGGGTCATAGAAGCCGTTTTATCAGGCCCATGAATATTTACCACCCCTTAAGTATCACACTGTACCCGAGGGACTATAATAGGTTTAGGTGTTTGAGCGAGATAGACTGACTAACTACTAATTCTAATATAGTGGGCCAGCAGATTGTTGCTCCTAGGGATAGGATGGAAATCTCTTGCATTGAACTTACAACTACTGAAGCGACTATGGAGGGGACAGATGGGGCGGGTGTAGCTAAAAGTATATCACCCAGGTCTTCATGTGTCAATTTACCCCTAGCCCAACTGACCGTGACTAATACGAATGGCTCGCGGGCAGCAAATCATACAACTACTGTTGATATTGCCAACCCAGTCTTAGAAGTTCCACCTTCTCTTGCACAGCTGAAAATTATATCTTGGAATTTAGCTGGCATTGGCAATAAATTAAGGTGCCCCGACTGGGGTCAGTTTATAGATAACAATGATATTTGCCTCTTCCAAGAAACCTGGGTAAGGGATCCACAATATCGGAGGGGTTTTGCCTCATTCTCGATCCCAGCTCAGTGGGGGGGCGGGGTAGACCATCCGGGGGCCTGACTATCTGGGTCCGTACCCATCTTGGCTGTAAGGTGACTGTTGTGGACATGGCATCTTTAGATGTGCAGTGTGTGATTTTAGTATGGCCAAATGATGTCCGGCTTATCTTGGTCAATGTCTACTCTAGACCAGTGAACATTACAGCGGAGTCGATTACTATTGACCAGCTTTCGATATTTTTAAATACTCTCCCCCAGGGCCCTATCCTGGTAATTGGGGGAGATTTCAATTGTCATTTTGAGCCCCTTCCGGGTTTGATAGACGATGATATCCAGGAGGAGAATGATTATTGGACAATACCCCCAGTTCTGGGAAATTCTCCTAGGTCATGGACCCCCTTGGTTGTCCAGATTACGGCCCTAACTTTACAATTTTCTATTAGGGCATGTAATGGCCGTACCAAATCCGATGTCCCTGCTAAGTGTACTTTTAATAAACCCGGTAAAGAGTCTATGTTGGACTACATATTTGTCGAGACTCGCTCTTGGGACAAGGTGCTGGATTTTATGGTTCTGTCAAGGGATGATAGTGACCATAACCCATTGTTCCTTCAGTTCCTGCTACCGGGGATTTGCACTACCCCGGACTCTGGAATGATGGTTTCTGATACTGGTTATCATCTATCCAGTAACAGACGCGGGGTGAGGTGGGAAAAACGTGTTAACCTCCCCGGCGCAATCCCTGAACTTTACGAGAAGGTAATTCCGTTACTGGAAGCTGTAGGTTCCTTACCGTTGCAAGCTCCCACTATGGAAACGTATAAAAACTTTGAGGACTTCCATTTTGGCCAATGTGCTTAATCCCTTAACCCCTATGGATAGGAAGAGTTCCACCACACCAACGTGGTACAACTCTGCTTGCAGGAAAGCAAAAACACAACTTCTTGAAGCCGTTAAGTCTAATAACAACAAGGCTTTAATCAGACAGAAACGCTGGGAATGCAAACAATTAATTGCCCATGCTAAAGCAGAGTGGGACAGTGATAATTGGAACAAACTAACTCAGGCACTTAAAAACAAAGATCCCCGTAAGTTCTGGCAAATTGTCAATACGGGATCATCCGCACCCATATCAGCAATAGTTCCCAATATCGCTGCTAGTGTTTGGGAGGATCACTTTTCTTCCCTCTATGCTAGTGATCTTCCCACCATTGCCCCGGCGGTGGGGGACCATTTGTTCAATCTTACTACTCAGCAGCATGGAGATGATTTTGGGGTCCAAGAAGTCTCAGATATATTAACTAGTCTCCCTGCTGGTGAAGCGCCGGGCCTGGATTAACTTCCTGGCGACCTTTTTAAAAATGAGCCGTTAGTCTGGGCCCCTTACTTAACGGCACTATTTAATGCAATCATTAAGGGCATGGCAATTCCCACTACATGGCGTGGAGCCGAGATAGTTCCAGTTTACAAAAAAGGCTCCCCTCTACTTCCGGTGAATTACAGGCAGATTAGTCTTATAGACGTCCCTCAAAAACATTTTGCTAGATTGATTTTAGAGCGACTTAAAGACTGGATGGAGGAATTCTCCATCCTTAGTCCCTATCAGGCAGGGTTTAGAAAAAATGTTTCTACCGTGGACCAAATTTTTCGCCTCATGCTGCTATATTGGAAGACTGTAAAGGTGGAGGCTGGTTCATTATACACTGTGTTTGTGGACTTGCGTGCGGCCTTTGATTTGGTCCCTAGATCAAAATTGTGGTCCGTCTTATCAAAGCTGGGTGTCCCTGCCCCTCTATTGAATATGACAATTTGCCTTCACAAGGGAAATTTTGCATGAGTTAGGTGCGGGAAGTATGGGGCCTTAACATCTAGATTTGCTGTTGAAAAAGGAGTCAGACAGGGCTGCGTTCTGGCTCCCACTCTTTTTTGTCTTTATGTTAATGGAGCCTTCTCGTATCTAGACAAAGGTCATTAACAGCGACGCCCCCAAACTTGATCGCAATAGGGTTCCTGCGATAATGTTCGCAGATGATACCCTATTGCTCTCCAAACCCCCTCTAGGCCTACAGAGGGTTTTGGACGGCTTTGAGCTATTTTGTCTGGAGCAGGGTTTGGAAATCAATACCCTTAAAACTAAATTTATGATTTTTAATCCTCCAGCCCATCGCGCCCAAACCCTTCTATAGGTGGGATTATCTTAGAAAGGGTCCATACCTTCGACTATTTGGGGCTTACCCTAAACAAAAGAATGACCTGGGTTACACACCAAATTAAGGCCCAGTTGAAATTAGTTCAAACAACCGGGGGGATACTGAAATTTTTTAACACATCATGTGTAAAATCGATTGGCCCACCTATCGAAATATACAAACTTCAGGCCCGCGGGCGTGTAGTATATGGAGCTGGACTTTGGGGATCTAAATGCTGTTCAGAGATCCCATCTACAGAATCTAAGTTCTTAAGGCAATTGCTAGCCCTCCCTTTGAGCACGCCCTTACTTCCACTGAGACTCGATCTGGGTTTGCGTCCCATTGATGAAGTGCTTGGTCTTAAACCCTTGATCTTCTGGAGGAGGATTTGGACTACCCCAGAGCTCGAGGTCTATAGAAAAGAATTAATGGAAGTACAGAGTCTACCTAGTGCAGGGAAACATCCATGGTTTACTTATGTGAAGAAGCAACTAGGTGCACTGGGCTTCTCAGATCTCTGGACAGACCCGGCGTCAGCTTGTTTTACTGTTTCTCGAAAGCACCTTATTCATTCCTATTATGAGTTCAAAATAGCAGAATCTATTTCCAAATCTCAATCTTCTATCTTAATACAAACCTTTTTATTAGGTAAAGATTTCTACCACTTTGAGGAGGCTTTGAGCGAGATTAGACCTCACTTTACAAGAAAACTCTTTTTGCAGTGGAGATATGGCACACTTCCCATAAGAGCATTTACTACTAAATGGTCACAGCCCTCCCCGGGAAATTGTCCTAGCTGTGATGCAGACCAGGAGACTGATTTACATATACTATTTTTCTGCCCTGCCTACAAAAAGACTAGGAACTATTGGATTGTCCCTATTTGCAAGAACCTGGGGTTTACACATTGTAGGTCAGCTTATAGGGTCTTTAAAACAGATCTATCTAGGCAAATAGTATTTGCAGTTTCATCATTTCTTGCATCTATGTGGAGGAAAAGAAGATGCAATGTGCCTTTATCATGAAATCTCATGTATTTGGTCTTTCTCACTAAATTGTTCTGTTGTGGTTCTTTTAGCCCAAAGCCTTTATCTATGCATTTTACATTTCTACTAAGATTTGGCAAAAGCTAAGGAGCTGGCTTTTCCCCGCTGCTAAAATCTTAGTAGTTTGTTGGTTATGTTGATGTATTTTTAAAACCCAAATTCATATTTATTATTTTGAATGATTTGATCCTTTGTATTTTTAATTTGTATGAACTTTTATGGCTAATTTGTCGAAATAAAGATTGAGAAGAAGAAGATATCCATCGATACATCTTGTGAGGGCCCAACCTTTAATTAAGATTATGGACATCCAGCTACCCAATTGAGCCACAAAAATAAACACTTTTTTAGAGCGGTAACATGTTTGTGTCGATATTGGTAACATTTGCAACAGGCTAGAGAAAATAAAATTATTTTTTAGTGCAAAATGCAACATGAATCAAAGATTCCCTGTGGCGTGACTTGTTTGGCTAGGCAGCCAGAAAGCGGAATTAGGGCTCATTTGCATACATTCGAAGAATTAACATGTGGTCCCCAAAGGAGGCAATCGATGTAGTCCAGGCAGGCCTTTAATAGAAGATTAAGGGAAGAGGTGCTGAGGAGAAGGAGGAACAGCTGCTAGCCGGAAACATTATAGGACACATTATCCTTTCCCAGATGCCCAAAAATACCATAGTGGGGTGTTGGGATATCTTATGTATTTCATGTAGACTATGCAGAATATTTCTAGAGGTTTGCCAGGAAATGAGAATAAAGAGCCAATTTGAAAATACCTCTCCCTTTAACCCCTTGTGTGCCACGCCCTTTCCCCGCCCTGTGCCCGGCGTTCCATTAGTGGGCGGGGTTCATGACGAGCTGGACTCGTCATGGGCACAGCGCAACCGCGGCCCATGACGAGTCCAGCTCGTCATGGGCACAGAAGGGGTTAAAGAGGTTTAACCTACACTGAAACAAACAGGGTCTCTTAAAGTGGAAACTACAGCAGTGTCATTTAACGGAGAACGCTGATTTTAAAGTCTGTGAGATAGCCACACATTACCCTGGCAACAGCTGTGCAGCAGACACCTGCCAGTGCATCAATTTCTAGATTGTTCTACCCCTTTGTAAGGTCTCAGGCCCTAGACCCACATAGTGAAAAAATGATGACACAAACACTGCGTAACTGGTTAATGAACTGGCCTCAAACATGTGCACCTGGGCCCTTTCATTAGCAGGATCACCTGACTGGTGATGCTTGTGTTGAATGGGTGTGTTGTGAGTATTAGGACTGCCCCTAAGGAGGGGTATGCTGAATGATGGGTCAAGCAGGACACCACATTCCTCCCGGAATTTAAAAGAATAACAAACAAAGTTGAACCTGGGCATACAAACAAAAGGAAAACTGGATACCACATAGTTCATCAGTCTCTGGAGTTAAATCAGCAGGTAGACACATGGTATGATGAAGCTGGCTGCCCCAGAAACATCTCCGCTTATCTTCATAATTTAACTTGAGCAGTGAAGAACACGAACGCTGTGTCAGAGATGTCAATGACATTCTGGGAGCATATTGGATGGAATATGATCTTTAGTCTGGCATTCAGGACGGATGTATGACGTTACAACGCATGCTGTTACAACGCATGCTGTTACAACGAAAGTTTTACAACGCGAGTGCATTGACAACGCAGGACATTACAACGCAAGTCTTTACATCGACTTGCACTAGATGGCGTGCTAACATTAAAAAAGTGTAATTTACTATTCCAACTCCAGTCCACGTAACAGTAGGGAAGGTGCTGGGATAGTAAACTACACTATTTTTAATGTTAGCACGCCATCTAGTGCAAGTCGATGTAAAGACTTGCGCTGTAATGTCCTGCGTTGTCAATGCACTCGCGTTGTAACAGTTTCGTTGTAATGGTAGTGCGTTGTAAAAGTTGCGTTGTAAAGGTTGTTCCCCATTCAGGACAATATGTGGTTGGCGTCTATGATTCAAAACATGGTGCATCAGGAGTGTTCGGCGGAGTCTACTGCAAAGCATCCATCACAAAGTATGCTTTGGTGATTCTGCTTGGCTCGTTGAAAATGTCTGTAACCTACTGACGTCCCCACTGTAAGGCCATGCCTGCTCCTGGCATCCGATGGTGGGGCAATGTCAAGTCCATTTCTTATGGTTGTTGGGGCCTCCTGGATTGGTTGCCATGGGACTGCATGTGGTCTGTGCTGTGGCTGCATTTGTGCTACACCTGGGCTGCTGCAAGATCGCAGAGGAGCCACTGCCCAGTTGCTCATGCAACTTCAGGGATAGAAGGGTCTTAGTCAAGCCTCGCGCTTGCCACAGGAATCAGGGTGCAGGCAGGGTGAGCAGGTAGTCTCCGGTTGACTGACACTTCCATACATCACTGGTGCTTCTTGTCTGTAGTTTTGATCGCGTTGTTGAACTCCACTCTGGACGTTCCATACTCCATGAATGGGAGAGATGATGCATTAAGACAGGGCTGGCATGCTGGGTTTGCCACTTGTGTGGTGAATCGGTACTATCTGGGAGGAATACTTGACTTGATGGTTGATAGCACTCTTTCTTTTGAAGTCGAGCCGCTTGGATTGGGTGGTGGCAAGGTGCTTATATTCTGTCTTTGTGAAGGCATCTGCATCCTTTAGTCTGGGTTGCTGAGCTGTTGGTGATTGTGTCTGGACAGATATTCTGGGAAGCGTGGGGCAGAGACTCAGTTCACGCGTGCTTGCGTTTACTCATAGTTCTCCTGGCAGCAGCCGGAGTCCTCTTGAGCGTTCCTTTCATGCCTGGCCACCTTTGATCTTTCCTCCTGGGCTTGGTTGGTCATTAGGTATTCCAGTGTGAACCAGCATGTCAGACTTCCTTCTCTTTTTTTTCCTTTGTACTTCAGCATGAACCTAGCTTCCAGTGATAATGTGGAGACTTCTCGTTGCTAGAGTCCCTTCCGCTGAGTGCAGTGGCATGCACCTTCTTCTGGACCAGCCAACAGGGCCTCTCAGTGGTCGAGTGTCTCAGTAGTTTGGCCTCTGGCCTCGGGTGTTGTGCTTTGGCTTAGTGATGATCAGGGTGGTTGCTGACCCAATTCCCCTTGTCTTCTCTAGAGCTGTGTGACATATGGCTACACATCATGAGTTCTCTCTTCAGGGACCTTCTTGGAGCTCTTTCTCAATGGCGTTCCATCTTCCAGGACCTTCTTTCATGGGCATTGGGAGCTGTTGTTCTGCCTCTTTTATCTATGTGGTACAGGACTTGCACTTTTGAGGGGTTGCTGTATACAGGTGTGGTTGGTGGAGTGTTGCACCATGGGCTTTGAGGATGCAGATGATGTGGTTCTAGTGTCTGGACTACAGTTGTGCTATTGTGTGCTTTTGTCCACCTTCTGGTCCACTTTAGCTTTCCTTGAAACTTTTTATTCTTGGGTCTGTGTCCATCTGGCAGTCTCAGGCAAATTGATGTCTCTGGGGTTCTCAGTATCTTTAGTGGAATGCACTTGGTGGGTTGCATCTCCTGTTTTGGGTACCCTCCTCGGTTGCTTCTGTACTGAGGCAGCCTCAGTGAGCAGGCCTCCCTTTTGCTGCTCAGCACCTCTGATCCTCTTGTCATCTCACCAGGCCCTGGGTTCAGGCCATTTTGTTGCTGGTGCAGCGGTTTTGTCTTAGTCATGTGTAGTTGCAGGATTGTGCCACGGCATGCTTGCCTCAGCGAGGTTTGTCTGCCTGATTGTGGTCTGGGGGCCGAAGGGTTACAATTTGGGTACCTCCTCACTTCTTTGCTAGAGGGTGATCCTATTATTGTCTATTGGCTCTGTGGGAAGTGCTGGACCTCAGAACCTTCCATTCCACCTGATCTTTCCCTCCGAGGTCTTTCTCCCATCTGTTCTTGGCTAGATGAGTGTCTGCAGCAGCTACACTACTCTGGGCACATTCTCTGTACTTTGGACTCTTCCATAATGCTGCTGTGCATCTACCTAACCTTAAGTGGCATGGTGGACGTGCTACAAAACACTCTGAGAGTATCTCCTTCCTTGCCATGGTGCAGATGCCCTGCTCATTGTTGGTTCATGGTTGAGGGAGTTCTCATGGTGTCTCTTTTATATAGCGGGTCCCTTCAGGCAGTTGTGGGTCGTTGATGCAGCAGGGCTGCTACAGAATATGAGGAAGGGTTTCCTTTCTTCTGCCAGCGGCATGAGTAGGACAGCAGGGGGCGCGCTGGGCTTTACATTCCTGTTCCATCTGTTTTCTGGTGTGGTGCTCTTTCCCTATTGTGCTGGGAAGGGGGGCACTGCATGTGCTGTTGATTTGCTGCGGGAGGTCAAAACAGTCTTCTCTCATCCTGCAATATGGACAGCATGCTGCTAGGGAGCATACAGCGCTCTTCCCACCTATGATGTAGGCAGGATCTGTTCTCACTTGTACTCCCACCCTGGCCAGGGGAGCAGGACAGCTTTCAGCTCCCCTCCTTCCAGGTCCTGTATGCAGATGTTGGCTCATGATTAGATGGCCTGGTGTGGGAAATAGTGGGTTGGTCTTCCTTGCCTTGGCCGCCTGCAGCCACCGGGGGTGCACACTGCTCACCGCTCCAGTCTAGGATTCTCCTATTTTTATTTTAAGTCGCTGGGGGAGTAGTGCTGTTGCGAGATGTGAACAGTGTCTCTTCTGGTGCCCCGCAATGTTAGTGGCTACCAGTTAGCGTGTAGCGAGCTTAGTCTCCTCAATGTGGCAACAGTTGGCATATTTGGGGCCACACGGCACTCCTCTGCTAATCCGTCTCTGCCCTCATCTCGGGCCAATGAGCACTTATCTTCTGGCCTACACACAGGGAGGCTCATTTGACAGGCTGCATTCTCAGACTTTTGAGCTTTGCTAGAGACGTGCTATGGCGGGGACCCCAGAGTGACCTTCCTTGTGCACTTTTATTCATCTAGGAAGCACAAGAGCTGTTTCTTCCATCCTATGTTGCAGCCCTCTCCTAGATGATGGTGCTTGCTCTCACGGGGCAGTCTATAGCAGAGCCCAACAGCCCCTGTAGACCTAACGGCTCATGGACCTTCGCACGTGGTCACATGGAGGGGCCCTCGGTCTGGATGGAGGACTTACTGTCAGCGAACTGTCTGCTGTGACTGAACCTTTTCATGCTCCATTATGGCAGGCTGCCATCCATGCAGCGGTATCTGCTCCCACTCTGCGGAGCAGGGATGTGCCCGTCGCCTTGCTCCTTAGTCAGTAGCGGTCCGTGGAGGGAGTGACGGTGGGGTAGTGAGGCGGGACGGGGGAGGGGCAGGGTGGGGAAATGTAAACACCGGAATATGGATGAACGGAGGTAAGTACACATTTAAATAAGTAAAACGAATTTCGTTGCGCGCGCTGCATCGCATTTTGTGATGCAGCGCGTGCAAAGGAATTCGTTTTATTTATTTAAATGTGTACTTACCTCCGTTCATCCATATTCCGGTGTTTACATTTCCCCACCCTGCCCCTCCCCCGGCCCGCCTCACTGCCCTACCGTCACTCCCTCCACGGACCGCTACTGTCCTTAGTAATGTCAGCAGCCTCCATCTCCTTAATAGGGATGAATGCTGGACTCCCTGACATGGGTAGGGCAGGGGCCTGAATCAGAGGTAGCCATGGCCTCAGTGGCAGGTGGGATGCACCCTCCAAATTGCCAATGTAAGGTTGTGGGCCCTAGGCCCACATACATATTAAATGATGACACAGACATACCTTCAACATCAATCCTGGTCATCACTTTTCCGACATTTTCACTGCCTCCGTAATACTGAAGTAGTTTGCAGGTATAAAGTTTGTGATAGAGGCATACAGATGAGCTTCATTAATCACAACGGAACATGAAGGTAATTAGAAGTAGTGAATCATGGGACTTGTAGGCTGATAGATGAAGACAGGGATCGTGATTGGTAGAATGAGGTGCAATAGGATTTGCACAGATGGCGGAACGAAAGGGCGGGGAAAGATCAGAGGTGTTTAAGTAGCAACGTGAAAATAGAGTTCAGCATTACGGAGACAGTGAAAATGTTGGAAAGGTGATGACCAGGATTGATGTTGAAGGTATGATTTAGTGCAGATTATCACTTGCTATAGGTTAACACATTAGTATGAAGACGGTTCGTTTTTTACAATTTCATAGATCGGAGAGTGTAGGTTTAGGAGGTTAAAGTAAAAAATGAATGCAGTTGAGAAAGCTGGGGAAAGGGAGAGGCTGACCAGGGCATTTACTCAGTAATAGCGTTTGGCTATGATATTTGCGGGAAGATGTTAATTATGAGTGGTGTATAAACTTTTTAATACCGAGAGCTGTATTGTACATGAGGTCTCGTACGCACAGTCTAACATAATGCTTTTAATTTATAGAGAACCCCTGATGAAGGGCCAAAAAAGGCCCGAAATGCATTGGGTTAATAAAGATCAATCACTTGGGAACAACTTACATACAATCCATGCTACAAAATAAGGCCCGGACCGGCATGTTTGCAGCATTAAGGGTATAATGGAAATGTAAGCGTCTTTCATGTGGCAAAAGGACAAGAATTACGAAAAGCTATGGATGAAATGAAAAATTTGAATAAAAATAATTTGTGAAACCAAAGGAGTTTGTGGCATTTTGAACATGCAACGAGGGAGCTGTGCATCCGTCACTGGGGCCTACCAGGCTCCAGTTTGGAAAGACTCATCTATAAGACACAACTTTGATGGTAGAGGGGAGTGCGAAGAAGGACCGCAGAGAGGGGTGGCAGGAGAGGATGAAAGGTGTTGTTTGCCAAGAGACTAGTGTGCTATTGCTTTGATTCTGCAGGATACATATGCTCCCTGTGGGAAGGGGTACTGTCTGACAAAGGTAAAAGTTGTATGTACCCTTTTGTTTATTCTCAGTGTAGGAGCTGCTGTGTCACTGATGTCTCACTGCCATGTGCCTGGGAATTTGCTATAAGGTATACATTATGGTTGGATCCTCTTTGGATTATTTATATCTGGTGCTCTGAAAACTCTAACCTGCCATCACCCGCTGTAACAGCTGTTGCTGCACCATCCAGGGGGACCACAAGCCCCAGAAGCCACTCTACTCCCAGGGGGAGGAGTGAGTCTTCACCTGCGCGCTCAAAGCGTGCCAACAGACACCGCGGCGCGGGACGCGCCTCTAACCTGCCATCACCTGCTGAAACAGCCTTTGCTGCACCATCCAGGGGGACAACAAGCCCCAGTAGCCACTCTACTCCCATATGGCGGAGTGAGTCTGTACCCGCACATGCACAGTGTGCCAATGGACACCGCAGCGCGGGACGTGCCTCTAACCTGCCATCACGCGCTGTAACAGCCTTTTCTGCACCATCCAGGGGGATCACAAACCCCAGAAGCCACTCTACTCCCAGGGGGCGGAGTGAGTCTGCACCCACACGCTCAAAGTGCGCCAACGGACACCGCTGCACAGGACGTGCCTCTAACCTGCCATCACCCGATGTAACAGCCGTTGCTGCACCATCCAGGGGGACCACAAGCCCCAGAAGCCACTCTACTCCCAGGGGGAGGAGTGAATCTGCACCCGCGTGCTCACAGCACGCCAATGGACACCGCGGCATGGAACGCACGTGGGCAGCGCCCGGGCAAAGCCTGGGCCAAGGGCGGGCCCATCCGCGCCTGTCAGCGGCCGGAGAAGGCTGGGCTGGGCTGGGCCCCCTCTCTTGGTTTCATCATACCGTGAGTGGAGGTGCTATCCTGGGATATTACTAGAACTGTATGTTTTATAATTAACAATAACTAGTAGTCACTGACTCTTGTGGTTAAGTAAGCTACCAGTGGGAGGTTGCATACAGACTGGATGTTGAAAATGGTCAAAAGGAAATTACCCAGCACTAAATCAGAGAAACTTCTTAACAAGCCAAAAGATGTGAAAATGACCCTTTTAAACTACTTTACGGGCGCAGTGGGTGTTATTGAAAAACAGATCTCCACAGTAGAAGAGACATTAAGTATAGAATCGCAGGGGTTAACAGGGAATAGTAAAGTAAAAATCATACCTGGTAAGGGGACATTGGAAGAATCTACAATAGAAAATCTGAGTCCAGAGCAAAGTAGAAATGGTTGTACTCAAGTTGTTATTGATGATATTGACGATGTCTCAATCAGTGATCATGATACTGATACCCTAACCCCTCCCAAAAGACCGTGTAACCCAAGGTTGCCGAAGAACCCCAAAACCACCCAGGTAGAAACACATCAGGCTTCCCCCGTGAATAGTCCGTCTAACACTATTCCGAATAAACAACAGGCGAAAAAGGGTAGCTTGCAGAATCAAAAGGGAAAAGACAATGTACCTCGTGTGAAAAACAAATGCAATGCACAATCCATAACTGAAAGTAATAAAACGGAAAACCTACTTACAGAGCTAACAAGATACGTTAAACAGCTAGGTATCTTGGAAGCTAGATTAGACAGAATTGAAACAGGTTTAGAGAAGGTTATTGAAAACCAGAATATTATACTACAGAAGGAGAGCCCACGTAAACTGGGCACTGTTAATAGCGCAATTACTATAACCAGATCACAAAGCCCAAATTCTATTAATAACCTCCTGGGAGTGGTTAGAAAGCCAGTTGAAAGGGATGGGGTACAAAAGGATTCTGTTGTATGCGCACATAGTACCTCAACACGAGGGGTTGGAGGGGCATGTATGACAGGGAAAAGAACATTAGAGATACATCAGGGGAAAGTCTAGTACACAAAACGCAAATAAGATCATATTCAACTACGTCTAGTTCTCATGAAAGTTTCCGAAATGCACATAATCTAGATCTTCCCCTGGCAGCAACCCCCTTTACAGTGATTCTCGCAAACATCAAGGCCCCCCAGTCATGAGAAGCTGAAACATGGATTACACTGAGGAATAAGGCCATTCACTACCTAGGGACCAGAGTAGGCCTGACCACAGAAATGTTTAGATCGTTTAAGATGGTAAGGCATGTACCCTGGGTAGGAAAAACTCTTTGAGGGGATTGTGTTGTTCTCGCCTTTGGTTTACCATCCCTGGTTAGGGAAGTGCTGAACAGAGTAGGAGATAAAAATATTACTGAAACAGACATAAACGTCCTCCCCTTGGGCTATTTTTATCGACCGAATTGGTTTAATATGCAGAATGAGAATTGCCCTATAGCACAGCCTACTGCTCAAACGCATTATGAACTAAGGCATTTTTAACAGACCATGGACCACGCACTCTTGTTACTTGTAATAAGTGGTCTCTGTCACAATACTTAGAGAGTTGTGCCACCACTGATGTTGGCGGTGCACTGGGGTGGGGGGGGCCTCCTCGGCACTTTGTAACCACTCTCGACAGATTTTTTTTTTACTGTTTGCCCTGGAGGACCGTGTCGACAAACCAGGTTTCAAGGTAGAGTTCCATGCCTTGGCCTTTAGCTCGGTCAAGAAGGCCCACCATATGAACATTGTTCCTGGGTACCCTCCCCTACTGATTCTCGAACCGGTCCCGAAGATATTTCATCTCTTTTTGTAGGATCTTAAGTTGCTCGTCCGCCACCTTTACCCTGGGTCTAAGGGATATCGGCGTTGATTCAGAGTTTTTGACCCTGTCCTTTAATTTTTTATGGTCTTCACACAGGAGTCCTACTTCAATACATAGCAAGTCCATCTTGGGACCCAGTGTAGTTTTACTGTCCAAGTTCATCAAAATGGTTAGAATTATCTGGTAATGTGTCCGCCACTTGCTTTTCAGCCTGGGTGTTATCCGATGGGCATTCCACTGGTTGCGACACACCTCTAGTATGAGCCTGGGGCCTGTACGATCCGTTTTTCTCCATCTCGAGAGAGTCAGCATGGACTGTGTGTCTAATGTCTGATAGCAAACGTGTGGGAATACGGAGCAAGGACACCGTCAGTCACAAGTGGTACCGCTGCCCACATCCTCTGCAGTGGCGAATGAGGCTTGAGGCTTTGGTGTTTTTGCCTCGGGAGAGTGGTGTTTTCTGGTCCCTCCCACACAGCTTAGGGTGTGATTGACTTAGTACTTGGAGCACACACTGCCGCAACTGTTTCTGCAGAATCTCACCGACCCGCTGCCCACAAAGATCTCATTTGTTGGGTCTGTTCCTCAGGCCATTTCTTATTCATGGACTAGTCCCTGCAGCATCCGTGGCATGTGTCCCCTTTACCAGAAGGGACCAGAGGAGGTGATTCTCTGTCCCTGTTGCTGATGTATTCAGAGTGGATCACCACTTGGTGATACTATGGCCATTGGGAGTCCCCGCTCTTCTCCGCAGCCTCGAGTCATGGGGTGGTTCAGTGTTCTGCCAGCACCACTCAGTTCTAGAGTTGGGCAGGTGGCGCTTCACATTCCATCCAGGCAGCACCTTGGTGCTCGTCTTGCAGGCCCTGGCCGATGCAGCAAGAGCTCTGCAGGTCCCCCGGTGAGGCCCAGGCCGCTGGACACTCCCAGTGTCCCTCTTACGGAGCGCCCCGCAGTCTTAGGTCAGAGTGGGGGGAGGAGAAGGTCATTGTGCTGGTGGGTGACACACAGTTCTGTGGACCAGGATGAAGGGCACCCCCGGGCTCACGCCTGGTCTCACTTCCAGGGGCAGCCACAATGTCTCCATCAGCCCCCTGCGAGGTGCACTTCCTCCGCGCATGGGAGTCCAGGGGCCCGTCCACCCCTTGGTGAGCCATTGCACTTCGCTGTCCCCCGGGAGTTATCCCATCAAGGCGGTGCCATCGACGCTGCACTTGGAGCTAGCAGTGCCTGTCCGTACCGCCGCACCTCTTTGGGGAAGCCACAACAGACATGGCACACTTTGAGGCCAGCAGCTCAGGACTCAGCAGCCGGCAGCAACAACAGGAGTCCGACATCCCACAGCTCAGGCACCACAGAGCTGCATCTTTATGTCTCTGCACCTCTCAGCAGGAGCCAGGGGGGCATCGCCGGTGGCACAGGGGGGTTATGGGTCTGTCGGCTCCCTGCAGGGTAGTAGTTACAGCAGGATGGTGTGCGGGTCGTTGTGGAGCTGCTTAATGTGCATCCGCTCCGGCCGCCATCTTGGCCACGCCCAAAAGAATGATTGGTTTGAATGTTACCCCAAGCAAATGCCAGTGGTTAGAAAAATCACAAGATTTCCTCACATAACCTATATGTGTTTGGGGTTTGCACACTCCAGTGAAAGTAAGCCACCCAATATCCAGAGTGCCTTAAGTCCTCTCCGGCAAAAAGGATTATCCAGGCATCCCCCTCCACATAAACACACTACAGTGCATACAGGACAGTGCAAGGGATTTGTAATGGATTCCAAGGGGCTTAGTGAGCTCTGTCAGATGTTGTTTCCTGTAGGCAACCCTGTAGGACTTGCAGAAAAAACAGCCACATCAGCATGCTGGCGGTTGCACCTCTATGCTGATGTCCACCACCACTGCATTCTCCCACTGTTGCCCAGCTACCTCTGTAATCCCAGAAGCAGAGGTGAAGGTGGTAGTGGGGTTTAGGCTTGACAGATGTGCTGCTTATGTCTCAATCAAGACCTATTTTATATTAGTTGGAAATATAGAAAGACAGAAAGTGAGACATAAATCTGAGTGTCATCAAACAGACAAGGCGAGCAAAGTGCGAGTTGTCTATGATGTCACTTAGAACCCCAAGGTGAAAAACATGTCCATAATTCACTTTTTACCCATCCAGAATTGTATGTTATGTATGGCCCCAAGATCACCAATCAGCCGCTGATTTCAACTGCTAAGCAGTGGCAGAGGAGTAATGGGGGGAGGGGGAGGCATCCATAACATGGCCTCTGTTATGCATCCCTATCCTAAAGGTTAAAAAAAGCAAACTTACCTGCCATCCTTGATCACCCCCTACCACCTTTCCTGCCTTCCTTCCCCCTCCTGCAGCCATGCTTTCTGCTTTCAGTCAAGTGGAGCTGCGCTGACAGGATCTCAAAGAGACACCTCAGGCTGGCCTGAAAGGCCTTCATAACATCACAACAGTGGGCAACCAGATTGGGTTATGGGATTCAGAAAATGAATAAATAACAGAAGCTCTCTATGAGAGCCATGCATAGCAAAGAAATTAGTCTGGTTTTATGCAGGGATTGTAGAATCTCATGTACTGTAAGAATTACAAATATGCTACATTGCAAACGGAGGTTAACTGTAGAGCATTAGAGATTGTGGTTATATTTTTCCAAATGTATGAAAGGAATCTGTCACTTTGCATGATAATCATTCCAAGGACTCGGGTCTTAATCTTGCAGCCATACTCTTCGTTCAGCAGATATGTTTCCAACCTGAAGCCTGAGTTAACTGGATGTTACTACACTTCTTTATACAAACCGTTTTTTGCAATATAACAATTTCCTTAAGCTGCTTACATTGCGTGATCCAGGTCTTAAATATGAGGGCTCTTCCTGCATAATCGTACTTATTGTGTCAATTAGATTTTTTCAAAAAACAGGACATTAGGTTGCAAACCCATAACATAAATTTGAAATCTATAATGTGCCTTCCACAGTTTCAGCAGATATTGTCCTGCCTAGTACCTGTTTTCAGCATCCGTTCCAGTGTCCAGTAAATATTTAAGAGTGTTTTCGAAGCAGTAAATTGATATCCATAGATAAATCTTGTGAGGGCCCAACCTTTAATTAAGATTATGGACATCCGGCTACCCAATTGAGCCACAAAAATAAACACATTTAGGAGCGGTAACATGTTTGTGTCGATATTGGTAACATTAGCAACAGGCTAGAGAAAATAAAATGATTTTTTTAGTGCAAAATGCAACATGAATCAAAGATTCCCTGTGGCGTGACTTGTTTGGCTAGGCAGCCAGAAAGCGGAATTAGGCATCCTTTGCATAAGCTCAAAGTATTAACATGTGGTCCCCAAAGGAGGCAATCAATGTAGTTCAGGCAGGCCTTTAATAGAACATTAAGGGCAGAGGTGCTGAGGAGGAGGAAGAACAGCTGCTAGCCGGGAACATCATAGGACACATTATCCTTTCCCAGATGCCCAAAAATACCATAGTGGGGTGTTGGGATATCTTATGTATTTCATGTAGACTATGCAGAATATTTCTAGAAGTTTGCCAGGAATTGAGAATAAAGAGCCAATTTGAAAATACCTCTCCCTTTAAAGAGGTTTAACCTAAACTGAAACAAACAGGGTCTCTTAAAGTGGAAACTACAGCAGTGTCATTTAACAGAGAATGGAGTCTGTGAGATAGCCACACATTATTACCCTGGCAACAGCTGTGCAGCAGACACCTGCCAGTGCATCACTTTCTAGATTGTTCTACCCCTTTGTAAGGTCTCAGGCTCTAGCCCCACATAGCTAATAAATGATGGCACACACACTGCGTAACTGGTTAATGAACTGGCCTCGAACATGTGCACCTGGGCCCTTTCATTAGCAGGATCACCTGACTGGTGATGCTTGTGTTGAATGGGTGTGTTGTGAGTATTAGGACTGCCCCCAAGGAGGGGCATGCTGAATGATGGGTCAAGCAGGACACCACATTCCTCCCGAAATTTAAAAGAATAACAAACAAAGTTGAACCTGGGTATACAAAAAAAAAAGGAAAACTGCATACTACATAGTTCCTCAGTCTCTGGAGATAAATCAGCAGGTAGACACATGGTATGATGAAGCTGGCTGCCCCCTCCGCTTACCTTCATAATTTAACTTGAGCAGTGAAGGACACGAACGCTGGGTCAGAGATGTCAAGGACCTTCTGGCAACATACTGGATGGAATATCATCTTTAGTCTGGCATTCAGGACAACATGTGGTTGGCGTCTATGATTCAAAACATGGTGCATCAGGAGTGTTGGCAGAATCCACTGCAAAGCATCCATCACAAAGCATGCTTTGGTGATTTTGCTTGGCTCGTTGAAAATGTCTGTAACCTATTGAGGTCCCCACTGTAAGGCCTTGCCTGCTCCTGGCATCCGATGGTGGGGCAATGTCAAGTCCATTATTTGTGTTTGTGGAGGCCCCTTGGATGGGTTGCCATGGGACTTCATGTGGTCTGTGCTGTGGCTGCATTTGTGCTATATCTGGGTCACTGCAAGACCGCAGAGGAGCCACTGCCCAGTTGCTCATGCAACTTCAGGGATAGAAGGGTCTTGGTCAAGCCTTGCTCTCGCCACAGGAATCAGGGTGCAGGCAGGGTGAGCAGGTAGTCTCCGGTTGACTGACACTTCCATACATCACTGGTGCTTCTTGTCTGTAGTTCTGATCGCGTTGTTGGACTCCACTCTGGACGTTCCATACTCCATGAATGGGAGATTTGATGCATTAAGACAGGGCTGGCATGTTGGGTTTGCCACTCGTGTGGTGAATCTGTACTATCTGGGAGGACTACTTGCCTTAATGGTTGATAGCATTCTTTCTTTGGTAGTCGAGCCGCTTGGATTGGGTGGTGGCCAGGTGCTTACATTCTGTCTTTGTGAAGGCATCTGCATCCTTTAGTCTGGATTTTTTGGGTTGCTGAGCTGTTGGTGACTGTGTCTGGACAGATATGCTGGGAAGCGTGGGGCAGAGACTCAGTTCACGCGTGCTTACGTTTACTCATGGTTCTCCTGTCAGCAGCCGGAGTCCACTTGAGTGTTCTTTTCATGCCTGGCCACTTTTGATCTTCCCTCCTGGGCTTGGTTGGTCAATAGGTTTTCCAGTGTGAACCAGCATGTCAGACTTCCTTCTCCTCTTTTTCCTTTGTACTTCAGCATGAACCTAGCTTCCAGTGATATTGTTGAGACTTCTCGTTGCTAGATTACCTTCTGCTGGGTGCAGTGGCATGCACCTTCTTATGGACCAGCCAACAGGGCCTCTCAGTGGTCGAGTGTCTCAGTAGTTTGGCCGCTGACCTCGGGTGTTGGGCTTTCGCTTAGTGATGATCAGGGTGGTTGCTGACACAATTCCCCTTGTCTTCTCTAGAGCTGTGTGGCATATGGCTACACATCATGAGTTCTCTCTTCAGGGACCTTCTTGGAGCTCTTTCTCAATGGTGTTCCGTCTTCCAGGACCTTCTTTCATGGGCAGTAGTGAGCTGTTCTGCCTCTTTTATCTATGTGGTACAGGACTTGCACTTTTGAGGGGTTGTTGTATACAGGCGTGTTTGGTGGAGTGTGGCACCATGGGCTTTGAGGATGCAGATGATGTGGTTCTGGTGTCTGGACTACAGTTGTGCTGTCGTGTGCTTCTGTCCACCTTCTGGTCCACTTTAGCTTTCCTTCAAACTTCTTATTCATGGGTCTGTGTCCATCTGGCAGTCTCAGGCGAATTGATGTCTCTAGAGTTCTCAGTATCTTTAGTGGAATGCACTCGGCGGGTTGCATCTCCTGATCCGGGTACCCTCCTCGGTTGCTTCTGTACTGAGGCAGCCTCAGGGAGCTGGCCTCCCTTTTGCTGCTCAGCTCCTCTGATCCTCTTGTCATTTCACCAGGCCCTGGGTTCAGGCCATTTTGTTGCTGGTGCAGCGGTCTTGTCTTAGTCATGTGTAGTTGCAGGATTGTGCCACTCTGATTCACCTGGGTGTCTCATCTGAGGGTCCCCGGCCTGTTATTGGCCATTTTTTTGCAATGTCTGTTGTGCTTCACAGCATGCTTGCCTCAGTGAGGTTTGTCTGCCTGATTGTGGTCGGGGCCGAAGGGTTACAATTTGGGTACCTCCTCACTTCTTTGCTAGAGGGTGATCCTATTGTTGTCTATTGGCTCTGTGGGAGGTGCTGGACCTCAGAGCCTTCCATTCGACGTGATCTTTCCCTCCGAGGTCTTTCTCCCATCTGTTCTTGGCTAGATGAGTGTCTGCAGCAGCTGCGCTACTCTGGGCACATTATCTGTACTTTAGACTCTTCCATAATGCTGCTGTGCATCTACCTAACCATCAGTGGCATGGTGGACGTGCTACAAAAGACTCTGAGAGTATCTCCTTCCTTGCCATGGTGCAGATGCCCTGCTCATTGTTGGTTCATGGTTGAGGGAGTTCTCATGGTGTCACTTTTATATAGCGGGTCCCTTCAGGCAGTTGTGGGTCGTTGATGCAGCAGGGCTGATACAGAATATGAGGAAGGGTTTCCTTTCTTCTGTCAGCAGGGGGCGCGCTGGGCTTTACAATCCTGTTCCAGCTGTTTTCTGGTGTAGTGCTCTTTCCCTATTGTGCTGGGAAAGGGGGCACTGCATATGCTGTTAATTTGCTGCGGGAGGTCAAAACAGTCTTCTCTCAGCCTGCAATATGGACAGCATGCTGCTAGGGGGCATACAGCGCTCTTCGCATCTATGATGTAGGCAGGATCTGTTCCCACTTGTACTCCCACCCTGGCAAGGGGAGCAGGACAGCTTTCAGCTCCCCTCCTTCCAGGTCCTGTAGGCAGATGTTGGCTCATGATTAGATGGCATGGTGTGGGAAATAGTGGGTTAGTCTTCCTTGCCTTGGCAGCACGCAGACACCGGGGGGTGCACACTGCTCACCGCTCCAGTCTAGGCTTCTCCTTTTTTTATTTTAAGTCGCTTGGGGAGTAGTGCTGTTGTGAGATGTGAACAGTGTCTCTTCTGGTGCCCCGCAATGTCAGGTGGCTAACAGTTGGTGTGTAGCGAATTTAGCCTCCTCACTGTGGCAACAGTTGGCATATTTGGGGCCACACAGCACTCCTCTGCTAATCCGTCTCTGCCCTCACCTCGGGCCAATGAGCACTTATCGCCTGGCCTACACACAGGGAGGCTCCTTTGCGAGGCTGCATTCTCAGACTTTGAGCTTTGCTAGAGACGTGCTATGGCGAGGACCCCGCAGTGACCTTCCTTGTGCACTTTAAGTCATCTAGAAAGCACAAGAGCGGTTTCTTCCATCCTATGTTGCGGCCCTCTCCAAGCTGATGGTGCTTGCTCTCACGGGGCAGTCTATAGCAGAGCCCAACAGCCCCTGTAGAACTAACCGCTCAGGGACCTTCGCACGTGGTCACATGGAGGGGCCCTCGGGCTGGATGGAGGACTTACTGTCAGCGAACTGTCTGCTGTGACTGAACCTTTTCATGCTCCATTATGGCAGGCTCCATCCATGCAGCAGTATCTGCTCCCACTCTGCGGAGCAGGGACATGCCCGTCGCCTTGCTCCTTAGTAATGTCAGCAGCCTCCATCTCCTTAATAGGGATGAATGGCTGGATTCCCTGACATGGGTAGGGCAGGGGCCTGAATCAGAGGTAGCTATGGCCTCAGTGGCAGGTGGGATGCGCTCTCCAAATTGCCAATGTAGGGTTGTGGGCCCTAGGCCCACATACATATTAAATGATGACACAGACACTGTGTAAATGATAACCAAACTGACCTTGAACACGTGTGCCCGGGCCCTTTTGTTAGTAGAGTCACCAAACTGGTAAAGCCTGTGTTGGATTTGTGTAGGGTTGAAAATACAACTGCCCCCAGAGAGGGGGATGCTGCATGATGTGCTCAGCAGCACACTACACCCTCCAACCCATTGTTATACATTATAGGAGTGACAGCACAAAAAGGTTTTGAAGCAGAAAAAACGTGACTGACTCATCTATAAGACACACCTTTGATGGTAGAGGGGAGTGGGAAGAAGGGCAGCAGAGAGGGGTGGCAGGAGGGCATGAAAGATGTTGTTTGCCAAGAGACTAGTGTGCTATTGCTTTGACTCTGCAGGATACATATGCTCCCTGTGGGAAGGGGTACTGTCTGACAAAGGTAAAAGTTGTATGTACCCTTTAGTTTATTTTCAGTGTTGGAGCTGCTGTGTCACTGCTGTCTCACTGCCATGTGCCTAGGAATTTTCTATAAGGTATTAATTATGGTTGTATCCTCTTTTGATTATTCATATCTGGTGCTCTGAAAACTCTAACCTGCCATCACCCGCATTACCAGCCGTTGCTGCACCATCCAGGGGGACCACAAGCCCCAGAAGCAACTCTACTCCCAGGGGGAGGAGTGAGTCTGCACCCGCGTGCTCAAAGTGCGCCAACAGACACCACGGCTCAGGGCGGGCCTCTAACCTGCCATCACGCGCTGTAACAGCCATTTCTGCACCATCCAGGGGCACCACAAGCCCCAGAAGCCACTCTATTCCCAGGAGGAGGAGTGAGTCTGCACCCGCGTGCTCAAAGTGTGCCAACAGACACCACGGCACAGGACACGCCTCTAACCTGCCATCACGCACTGTAACAGCCATTGCTGCACCATCCAGGGCAACCACAAGCCCCAGGAGACACTCTACTCCCAGGGGGAGGAGTGAGTCTGCACCCACGCACTCAAAGCATGCCAACGGACACCGCAGCACGGGACGCATCTCTAACCTGCCATCATCACCCACTGTAACAGCCATTGCTGCACCATCCAGGGGGACCACAAGCCCCAGAAGCCACTCTACTCCCAGGGGTAGGAGTGAGTCTGCACCCGCGCGCTCAAAGTGCACCCACAGACACCACGGCACGGGACGCGCCTCTAACCTACCATCACCCGATGTAACAGCCGTTGCTGCACCATCCAGGGGGACCACAAGCCCCAGAAGACACTCTACTCCCAGGGCGAGGAGTGAGTCTGCATCCGCGCGCTCAAAGCGTGCCAATGGACACCGTGGCATGGAACGCACGTGGGCAGCGCCCGGGGGAGGCTGAGCTGGGCTGGGCCCCCTCTCTTGGTTTCATCATACCATGAGTGGAGGTGCTATCCTGGGATATAACTAGAACTGAATGCTGTATATTTAACAATAACTAGTGGTCACTGACTCTTGTGGTTAAGTAAGCTACCAGTGGAAGGTTGCATGCAGACGGGATGTTGAAAATGGAAAAAGGGAAATTACCCAGCACTAAATCAGAGAAACTTCTTAACAAGCCAAAAGATGTGAAAATCACCCTGTTAAACTACCTTATGGGCGCGGTGGGTGTTATTGAAAAACAGATCTCCACAGTAGAAGAGACATTAAGTATAGAATCGCAGGGGTTAACAGGGAATAGTAAAGTAAAAATCATACCTGGTAAGGGGACTGTGGAGGAATCTACAATAGAAAATCTGAGTCCAGAGCAAAGTAGAAATGGTTGTACTCAAGTTGTTATTGATGATATTGACGATGTCTCAATCAGTGATCAAGATACTGATACCCTACCCCCTCCCAAAAGACCGTGTAACCCAAGGTTGCCGAAGAACCCCAAAACCACCCAGGTAGAAACACATCAGGCTTCCCCCGTGAATAGTCCATCTAACACTATTCCGAATACATAACAGGCGTAAAAGAGTAGCTTGCAGAATCAAAAGGGAAAAGACAATGTACCTCGTGTGAAAAACAAATGCAATGCAAAATCCATAACTGAAAGTAATAAAACGGAAAACCTACTTACAGAGCTAACAAGATATGTTAAACAGTCCATAGGTATCCTGGAAGCTAGATTAGACAGAATTGAAACAGGCTTAGAGAAGGTTATTGAAAACCAGAATATTATACTACAGAACGAGAGCCCACGTAAACTGGGCACTGTTAATAGCGCAATTACTATAACCAGATCACAAAGCCCAAATTCTATTAATAACCTCCTGGGAGTGGTTAGAAAGCCAGTTGAAAGGGATGGGGTACAAAAGGATTCTGTTGTATGCGCACATAGTACCTCAACACGAGGGGTTGGAGGGGCATGTATGACAGGGAAAAGAACATTAGAGATACATCAGGGGAAAGTCAAGTACACAAAACGCAAATAAGATCATGTTCAACTACATCTAGTTCTCATGAAAGTTTCCGAAATGCACATAATCTAGATCTTCCCCCGGCAGCAACCCCCTTTACAGTGATTCTGGCATACATCAAGGCCACCCAGTCAGGAGAAGCTCAAACATGGATTACACTGAGGAATAAGGCCATTCACTACCTGGGACCAAAGTAGGCCTGACCACGGAAATGTTTAGATCGTTTAAGATGGTAAGGCGTGTACCCTGGGTAGGAAAAAGCAGAAAACTCTTAGAGGGAAGTGCTGAACAGAGTAGGAGATAAACATATTACTGAAACAGGCATAAATGTCCTCCCCTTGGACTATTTGTATCGACCGAATTGGTTTAATAGGCAAAATGAGAATTGCCCTATAGCACAGCCTACTGTTCAAACGCATTATAACCTGGAGGTGTCTAATAGATTCGGGCCCCGCCAACCACTAGATGAGAAAGATTGATTACCTGTAAATAAAGAACAGGATTTTGACATGAGGGATCATGATAACTTAGTGGCCTATGAAGTATGTAGGACCGACCATAATAAAGCCCCGAGATTAGACAGGAGGGAGTACATAGACACTAAGGAAAGAGATACTGGGTTGCAGTCTAGAACCAATGGAACCTTAAGGTTAAGTCTGGCCAGTGTCCCAAATTGTGATGAGAGGACGGGGCCCGAGCTGGCTTGTCAGATTGAATCTCCACCTGAAATAATCATCCCCAACAAACCGATCTCTCAGAAGGTTATTAGCGTGCTCTTTTGGTATATAGCAGGCCTCCGCAGTAAAGAAAATAACCTAGTTTGGCTTGATTTTATTGAAAGGTTCGAAATCTTGGGTTTTCAGGAGACCTGACTGCTAGAGGAAGTCCACATTGAAGGATATAAGACATATCACACACCAGCAATACACTCAAAATATGGCAGACACAAGGGGGGGGCTTTGTCTTTACATCGCAAACCTGCTGGAGGTCCAAAAAATCACCTTGATAAAATCTGCAACTTACTATCAGATAGTATTGATTCACATGGATGCATATTGTATCTTAAATGTAATACATTTTTACAAAACTATAGGTAAGGGCCAGTTGGGGGACATTTTAAGACAGCTTAGTGATGATGTTGGTAAATTAAGGGCATCAAAGGGTACAGATATGATCACTATATTGGGGGGAGATTTTAATGTTAGCTTATGCCCAAAAGTAGGGCTAGATGTCTGTGGCATAAATTAAGAAGAGGGTGACCCACAATCACATTTTGATCATTCAGAAAGGGGGGGAAAAGTTTAATGAAATTTTGTTCTTTCACGACTATGGTTTTGCAAACCGGTTGTGCTCCCCTACAGTGGATTTTGATTATACCTTTATAGATAGAAACTTTCAATCTATAATAGATTTTATAATTGTCCCTAATTGTTATGCAAGCTGGGTAGCAAACTATCAAATTCACCCAAATGTTATGAGTGACCATTTGCCCCTTAGCATCGATATAGTACTGCCAGATGTCATCAATCAACAAATAAATAATAAACTGGTTTGGACACGGGGTGTGTCCCTTTCTCACCAAAATGGATACACCTTGCGTTGGGGCAGTCATAATTCGGTCGAGCTGAATAAGCAAATTATATCTAAGGCTTATGAATCAATCTTAGCATGCATGCAGGAAGGCACCTCTCATGAAAAATTTTTGAACGCCTTCTCACAGATCACTTTGACTTCAAAATCTGCTCAGAGTTGAAAATAAGGGCATACGCGATTGTAAAAATGGGTGGTTTGACTCAAATTGCTCAAAAGCATATTCTCGATTAAAAGAGGCCCTCCATAGGATAGAGAGAGACCAGGGCGAGATTAGAGAATGCAGAAAGTCTTATAATTTGGCACGAAAAACCTGTATGAAAGAGTTAAAATATCAAGCATGGGATGCTCTTCATAAAGCATCACTGAGTAAGGACTGTTCCTTATTTTGGCGGGCTGTGAACGCACCATTTCTTAAAGTTAAGGATGTTGCGACAATAGCGGTCGCAATAGACGAAAAAACATGGGTAGACTTCTTTTCAAAGGTCTATAGTACTCAGGGGAATGTGGAAATTATTGATGATTCCCTAAATTAGTAGGTGGAAAAGTCTACTACTTTTTCACCCACTGACCTCCAAATCACCCATGACGAGGTCATTGGGGCAATAAACGCAAGCAAGGGTGGTAAGGCCCCAGGGCCCGATGGGCTGCCAATTGATTTATTTAAATCTACCCCACTCCTATGGTCACCGCTGATAACAAGGGTTCTCCAAGCTAGTTGTGTGAAAGGCTTTATGAAGACTTGGTCAGAGTCAGTAATAATACCGATTTTTAAAAAAGGGGAACGATAAAACCCGGCGTGTTCACGCCTGATTTCCCTACTAGATTCTCTAATGAAGGTAATGGTAAGGGTCATCCTGAACAAATTACAAACCTGGGCAGACAAGAATAATGTAATAAGCGATGTGCAGTACGGTTTTAGACGGGGGTTAGAGACAAATGAGCATATTTTAAACCTCAATATTTTAATTGGAAAGTACACTCAGGCAAAGGCTGGGAAACTTTATGTGGCGGTTGTAGATCTTACAGCCGCATTCGACTGCGTTGTACATAATAAACTGTGGAACATCTTAACAAAATTGAAGATTGACCTGGTACTGGTACAGTTTTTAAAACAATTATATTCTGGGGTCACTGCTAAGGTGCGCTTTGGGATCCAAAGGGGAATGCACCACGTCAGTTAACGTGGATTGGGGGGTTAGACAAGTCTGCGTTCTGGCGCCGTTCCTATTCACTTTATATACCAACGCTCTGGAACAGAAGCTTGAAGGAACGGCGAGAAACCCTCCGTATGTCAACAAACGGTCAATAGTATCCCTCCTCTATGCAGATGACGCGGTACTCATGGGCCACACGCAATTAGGTCTGCAGAAAGCCCTTACTACATACACTAGCTTTATGGATAATTTAGGATTAAAATTAAATGCAAAAAAAACCTTTGTTATGACCTGCGGGCGAGGGAGAAACAAATGTAACTGCCTCCCTCTGGGGGATAAAAGGGTAGACTCCACAAATATCTTTACCTATCTGGGCGTCTTATTTGCAAATACAGGCTCTTGGGGCCTAGCGGTCAAGAGTAGGAGTCTACTATTTATGAAATCGACTGCAGCCGTTGTTAACTTCTCCCAAAAAATGGGTGAAAGGCCCCCAGGTATATTTCTTAAGATATACCAGGTTAAGTGTAGAAGTATTGCGATTTTTGGGGCGGGAGTGTTGGGTTTTTATGATGTATCCTCGATCCAACATGTGGAAAATGCATTTTTTTTTTTTTTTTTTTTTAAGTTTTGAAAACCTTTATTTGAAACAGTACGGTACACAGCAAAGAGCCTACAACCCAGCGGGCCGGCCGCGAAAAACACATTTGGATGCATATCTGATCACACAGCCCCATGCCGTCAACCCGGAGGTACGGCGGCGTTAAGGAGTGTACACGTATCGTGAGGTAGAGAAGAATGTTACTTGTCTCAGACTTAAGCAAACAATCACAAATTTGGTCAGGTTGCCCAGGAGGCATAAAGTGCCGAAACTTCCAACTCCCCCCCCCTCCCCCTCCCGAAACATCGGTCAGCACTGCGTTTTATGTGTGCCCTTAGCTAGCCAGCACCCTCCCCCCCCACTCCCAGCTCCCCGAGTCGCGGTAACACGGGTCTAATCGTCTCCGGGGTCATCTTGCACAATGGAAGGAGGTTCGCAGATTCCCCCCCTAAAATCATTCCACTTGGACCACACCTCAACCCACTTGCGCGGGCACCCTCTAGCCACATATACTGTCTTTTCCTGCAGCATGCACCAGTCCATGTCGCTGGTCCAGTCTGAGAGTTTCGGTGGTACAGCGCTGCCCCAGAGCCTGGCAATGTTTCTTTTTGCTACCATTTGCCCAAGCGTCACCCAGATCCTCCCTTTTGGCGGCAGGTCAGTTGGTTCCCATATGTTGAGGAGGCACCTCTTGGCTTCGGGGCGAATCTCCACCTCCCAGACCTCTTCCATCTCCCGCACCACCCTCCTCCAGTACCTCTGAACCTTTGGGCAGTCCCACAGCACGTGAAAAAAGGTTCCATCACCTCCGCACCCCCTCCTACATAGCGTCGTGTCAGCCCTACCCATCATATGTAATCTTGTGCAAGATATATAGACTCTGTGTAGGATCTTCAATTGGATGAGCCGCAATCTGGCCGATATCGCGACCTCACGTGGAGAAGCCAAAGCGTGCATCCATTCCTCGTCATCTATTTCCAGCCCTTCGGCGACCCACTTGTCTCTGAGGGGAAGGAGCAAGTCTGGGGGGTTGTTAACAAGTTTTTTGTAGGTGAGGGATATGGCATGTTCCGCGAGGAGTCCGTCAAGCAGTCTATCCTCGAGCGGGGAGGCTGGCGGCAACTTGACCTCCTGTGGGATGTTAGCCTGCAAGGAGTGGCGCACCTGCAAGTATCTGTAGTATTCGGCATCTGCCAGTTCGTAGGCTTCCTGCATTTGGGCGAATGAGCGGACCCCGGCAGGTCCCCACATGTCTTTGATTTGAGAGATGCCGATAAGATCCCAATTGCGGAATCCTTTGGTGCGGCGCAGATTTCCCAACGCTTCCGAGGCCCATAGTGGCGTGGCCATCGTGAGGACTCCGGACCATCCGAGCTTTTTCTGTGCGATGTGCCACAGCTGTACCGAATGCAGTGTCGGCCCGGTGAGTTTGCGCGCCCCCCGTCTAGAGTAGAGTGCTATTTCGTAGTTCCCTCCGGGCAGCAGCCATCTATCCATGCCATAAGCCGGGTCATTCCCGTCCCCGTATGTCCCTTGGTTGATTGCGGATAGGTGGGCCGCCCAGTAGTACTTGCGAATATCGGGGAGAGCGATTCCCCCATCGTACCACCCCAGTGTCAGTTTGGCCAGTGAGATTCGGGGCTGCCCGGCCCAGAGGAGGTCGCGCAGCGCAGCTTCGATTGCTAGGAAGTAGCTGTTTGGGACCAGGTGCGGGTAATTTTGAAGTGCGTATAGAAACCGCGGGAGCGAGAGCATCTTAAATAGGGCTGCCCTGCCCAACAATGACAGAGGCAGATGCTGCCAGGATTTCGCCTCCCGTTGAAGCCGAAGGAGCGGCGGCTTGAGATTGTGTTCGTAAAGCAGAGCCTTGTCAACAGTGATATACACTCCGAGATATTTAAACCCGTCCTCTGCCACCCGAATAGGGCAAGAATCAGGGAGCCTGGGAGGGTCCCCGCGGAGGACGTATAGATGCGATTTGGCCCAGTTGACCCGGAAGCCAGAATTGCGACCGAAACTGTCCAATATATTCAGCGCCGCGATCAGTGACCCACGCGGCTTCGAGAGGTAGAGAAGTATGTCGTCGGCATATAAAGATATCTTATCCTCCCATCCCTCCGCCCATGTTATGCCCTGCACGGTGGCCACCTGTCTTATCCAGGCCGCGAGCGGCTCGAGGGAAAGGGCGAATAGGAGGGGGGACAGGGGACAGCCCTGTCGAGTTCCTCTGGCCAGCGGGAATACTTCAGACACCTTATTATTTACCAGCACCTGCGCCAGGGGTTCCGCGTACAGTAATCGCACCCAAGCGATAAATTGGGGTCCAAAGCCCAGCTTGCGCAGGACTGCGAACATGTAGGGCCACTCCAGGGTGTCGAAGGCCATTGTGGCATCCAACGAGACTACCACCGCGTCCTCTTGAAGACTGTGGCACTGCCCCAGCACCCCATGCAGTCTCCTAATATTGAGGGCCGTGTTGCGGTGGGGCATAAATCCGATTGGTCAGGGTGGATTAGCGACGAGAGCACCGGCTTAAGCCGATTGGCCAGCGTCTTGGCAAGTATTTTAGGGTCCGCGTTTAGAAGCGAGATGGGTCTGTATGATGCGCAAGCGTCTTTGGGTTTACCTTCTTTCGGGATCGCCACTATGGTCGCTAACCGCTGGTCCCGGGGCAGCCGCCCTAGTGTTTTACTGCACTCGAACATGAGTTTGAGGTGCTTACTGGTGACGTCTGGCTGGAGTTTGTAGATCTCTATGGGTATGCCGTTCGGGCCGAGCGCTTTGCCAGGACGGAGGTCCCCTATCGCCTGCTGGAGCTCAGTCTCAGTGAGCGGGCTGTCGAGAGCCTCCCGATCTGTGTCCGAGAGAGTAGGCAGTCGTATGTCCGCGAGGAGGTCCATGGAGTCCTCCTCCGGCCTGTCCGACTCTCGCCTGTAAACCTGCCGGTAATAGTCGGCGAACTGTTGTACTATTTCCCGGGGTTCCGTGAGCACTCTCCCCGATTCAGTGCGCAACTCCGGCACCACCCTGCTGGCCTGTTGTTTCCGTTCCAGCCAGGCGATAAGTTTCCCGGCTTTGTCCCCCTGATCATATATCCTGCCAATTCTATGCCGAGCCACCGTCTGGGCCTCCTGGGACACCAGCGCTCTGTACTCCGCCGCCTTAAGCTGCATCGCGTGCCTGAGCTCCCGGTCGCCGCTGGTCGGTGCCTCCCTTTCTAGTTCCCCAAGTTGCTCCTCTAGCGCTACGGTCTGTTGGCTACGTTCCCGTCGCCGAGCCGCGATAGCCGATAGAGCCTCGCCTCGCACCACAGTCTTAAACGCCTCCCACAGGGTGGCAGGGGAGGCGACCGACCCATCGTTCTCTGTGAAGTAGCGCGTGATTGAAGTGGATATGTGTTTTCTAGTGACCTCGTGTTTCAAGTGCCAGGGATTAATTGGCGCAGTGCTGCCCTCCCGCCTACTTCCGAATGTAATCTGTGCAAGGAGCGGTGAATGGTCGGAGATACCCCTGGGGAGGAATTCGGCCTCCAATACCGCCATGTCGTGCTGGAGCAGGGTGAGGATGTAGTCCAGCCGTGAGAAGGAGTGGTGTGCGCCGGAGAAGAAACTAAAGCTACTTTCAGTGGGGTGGAGTAGGCGCCAAACGTCCGTCAGCCCGAAAGACTCGAGGAAGTCCGGCAGCCACCGTTGCCCTTGGGGCAGGTCTCTAGATGGTAATCTGTCTTGGGCTCCCGACGCCACAGCGTTCAAGTCCCCTCCCAGAACGAGCCGACCCTCGGGTAGCGATAGTAGGAGTGAGCCCAGGTCTTCAAAGGTCCGGGCCTGTAGGCCTGGGGGGATATAGACTGAAAGAAGATTGAGCGCCTGGCCCTCCCAGCGCCCCGACACAGCCGTGAAGCGGCCCTGCGGGTCGGTCTTGGTGGTGTCTACATGAAGGGGCAGCGAGCGGCGCAGGAGTATACCTACTCCTCTCGATCCAGTGGTGAAACCTGAGTGCGCTGCTAGAGTGTACCCATATCTATTTAGGGCGTAACAGACATTACCCAATAAGTGCGTTTCCTGCAGTAGCACCACATCTGGCTGGTGCCGTTTGAGGAACTGCAAAACTATAGTGCGCTTGAGTCTGTCCCCTAGACCGTTGACGTTCCAGCTGAGAATCTTAAGGCTTTTTTCCCACCGTCTAGCCATGGCTGTGTCGTAAGAGGGTGTCTTGTCCCACCACCCGGGCATCCGTTATGTGAGAATAATGTGCGTGACCGTAAAGGATCCCCAACTCCCACCCCTCCCTGGGTCCCACCCCACAATGATAAATCATACAAATGACAACAATCCCAACCGGCCGGACGTTCAACTCCCCACCTCCCGGAGCTGGCCCTGACCTCCCGGCCCCCCCATCCCAAAACAACTCCCCCCACCCTGCCCCCTGCTCCGTGGGTCTAGAACTACCCACCACCCCAATTAGCAGAGCGCCTGTCGCCCCACCCCCCCCCGGTGAACCCACCGAGAAACTCAATTTGGGAAGTTCGTGGGCTAGTCCCCTGTGGTCGCCCGCCCGTGGTGTCCCAGTTCGTTCATCCCCCTTGTCACGGAGTCACCCATGGAGGGAAGCCACCCATGGAGGCAGTGAGGCGACCAGAGTACCCCAGAGTTAACAAATCTCAAAATAGAGGCACGTGAGGTATACATTACAGTCCGATGTCTTCCAGCGCTATTGCTCGTGGTCTCAGCGTGGCGTCCCTTCTCTGGACGAGCCCCAGCGGGGGCTGTTGGACCTGGAACGCCAGGACCGCTGACTCGGCGCACCACCCGCAGGGCGGCCTGACGCCGACTCCGTGGCGGGCAGGCCCGCATCTTGCCGCTGTAGTTCTCCACTCCGGGAGTCCTGCGTCGCCTCTTCCCCATCCAGCCACTCCTGCACCGCCTCCGGCGTGGTGAAGAAGAGGGATCGCCCATCAACGATGATCTTCAATTTGGCGGGAAAGAACATCATATATTTGATCCCACGCTCGCGGAGCGCCGCCTTGACCCCTTGGAAGGAGCGCCTTTCCCGTTGGACCTGGAGCGTGAAGTCGGGGAAGAACCGGATTGTGGCCCCCTCGTATCGTAGGTCACCGTGCTGTCTCGCCGCCTGAAGAATTGCGTCCCGGTCCCGGAAGTTCAGAATTTTGGCTATGATCGTCCGTGGCATGGCTCCAGGCTTGGGTCGTGGGATAGGGGCCCTGTGCGCCCGCTCAATGGTGAAGAGCTTCGAGAGACGCTTGGGTTTGAGGTGTCGTAGGATCAGATCCTCCAGGAAAAGCTCCACACTGTCTCCTTCAAGTCCTTCCGCCACCCCCACGACGCGGATATTACTTCTCCGAGCCCTCCCTTCTTGATCATCGAGCCGCAGGGCCATTAGGCGGTGCTGGTGTACTAGTTCGTTCACCCTGCCCTCAAGCCGCTTCTCCGAGTCCTGTAGGGCCTTAATGTCGACTTCATTAGTCTTGGATCGGTCAGTGGTTTTCCCTAGGTCAGCTCGGAGAAGGGCCACTTCAATAGTGATCTTGTCCATCTTGGTTTCCAAGTTCGTGCCCAGGGTTTGAATCGCAGCCATGATGGACTTCAGGGAAGGGTCCGCGGGGTCTGCATCATCCTTCGGAGCCCTTTCCGCCGGGGGTGGCGCCTTGGCTACTGTATATTGGTCAAGCTTGTTGGCCTGCGTTGCGGCTCCAGTCTTGGGTCGCATGGCGGTCCGGGCACCCTGTGGGCCGCAGGCGGCACCGCCCTCCGCAGAACCGAGGTGTCCTGAGGTCCGACCAGCTTTCACTGACGTAGCCCTTGGCCCACCGCTCTCGCCCAAGGATCAACAGAGGGAGGGAGATCCCCGCCGCCACAAAGGAGGCCCAGAATCCGTTACAGTACACCGTCCCACTCCCAGTCTGCCAGGCGGTACGCAGTAGCCAGTCGCGGCCGTGGGCCTCACCGGGTGAGTGGGCCGGGCGCTCCCACGCAGCAGGCCACCTTCTGCTCGACTGTGGCCACAAAATGGCGTCCCCTTCTATGCCCGGGAGTCACTCCGCCGCAGCCCCAGTCACGAGCGTGCACCTTCTCTAGGACGACTGGTGGTTCCTTGCGCATCGCCCAGGCGCCCCCTGATCCGGGCTGGGTCAACGGACGGAGGCTGAAGCCCAGAGCACTCTGCCAGGGAGCGAGAGGGGGAAGAGGGTCTCCGCCGCCACCAGCCGGGTCCGAGAAAGAGTAGAGCGGTCCGTCTCACCTCCGGGCAGCCAGGCGGTTCACAGCCCCAGGCGCGTCCCGAGGTCTCACCGGAGGGTAGGGCAGGGCGTCTCTCAGCGGCAGGCCCCCCTCCGCTCCGTCGCGGCCTCAAAATGGCGTCCTCCTCTCGGCCAGGGAAGCAGTCCGTCGCGGCCCCAGTCGCGATCCCGCACCTGCTCCGAGGAAGCCGATGATCTCCGGCTCCGATTCGCGATGCACTGCTTTCTCCTATGACGGCGTCGCTCTGTGCGTGTCAGCGGGCAGGCCCACGCCGGGGCCTCAAGTGGCGTCGGGAGCCGCAGCAGAGTTCCGGAGCCGGGGCGTCCGGCCGCCGCCAACCACTGCGGCCACCCTCCTGGGTCGTGCGAGCGTCGCCTGGGGTCACCGAGCCGCCCTCTTGGGCACTGGGTCAGGGGGAGCCGGGGGAGCTACAAGGGCACTCCCCGCAGCGCGGATTAGGTCCGGATTTCGGTGGGACACCAACGGTCCCGGCGGAGCTCCGGGATCAGGCGGCCATTCACCTCGGCGCCTAGCCACGCCCCCCCGAAAATGCATTTTTAAGGTTTATCTTAGCAGTCCCAGCTAGTTCCCCAGTTTTTAACTGTGACAGCGAGTTGGGTATCTCCTACATCTCTGGTGTTATTAAAATGCAACCTGCACTGCTCTGGCATAGAATCTGGACATCGAGTAGTACAGGATTAAACAGAGAGATAATCAAGGATTCAATGATTCTGGATCATGCCAGTAAGATTGCATGGCTGAATTATGTCAAAAAATGTATGATTGATATAGGGCATCCAGATTATTATACTTCCCCATAGAAATTGAATTATATCTCCAGGAAGGAGTTTAAATTAACCTGCTTGACCCATTTAGAGTCACTTAGAGCTGCCCTGGAGATGAACAAAGGGATGGTAGCCCAACATCAATTGACTTTGTTCACGTATGATATCCAACTGTATCTTTTAAGTTGTACTGAGGGATATGACAGATACCTTTTAACTCGATTTAGGTTCAATAGCTTCCATCGATTGATTAGTTATCCGGGGATTAACGATTGTTCCAGAGAACTCTACCCTTGGCCTTGCGACAATGTGTCACCACAATCTACTATCCACATGACGTTGTTTTGTAAATTCTATTTAAAGAAAAGAGTTAGATGGATCCTCCCATTGTTAAAGCAGAGGGGATGGCGACAATGCAGGCCAGTCTTTTTATATCTACAATTTTTAGACAGTATTTTAACTGTATGTGCCATGTCTGGATTTCTGAAAAATATATTGAGAGTTAGGAAAAGTGTAAATGAATAAACCTATTTTTAACATTGACAGGACTGTATTAACCTTGTAGGTTAACTGCCTTTTCTTGAATGCACTTTATGCACTTTGTGGAACTTAATGTACTTTTTAATTTTAAAGTATTTATCAAATGTTTTTATCTGTTTTTATGAATTTGTATGCTTTTGTGATTTTAAATTACTAACATCGAATAAAGTTCATTTTGAATTTGAAAATACAAACATATTGGTAAAAAAAGACTAAGACTTTTGCTTGCAAAAAAACCCCACCACTTTTGCTTCACCTTATATTGCACAATGCAAGAAGACCTTGGTCTGTCCAACCCATTATTGTGTTTTAGAGGTTAAAAACACAGTATATTTTTTTTATCTTTGCTCTCATCTGCAAATTTTCTCCACAGTACTGAACTGTTTATTCTAAGTTAAGAAGGACAAGTACAAAAGCAAACTTGTCACCTAGCAACTGGAAGTATCTTGCTTAAGAGAAATTATACAAAAAAAGTTGCATTTCATGGATCTGAATGTCCTTGGCTATGTAATTTTCAACATTTTAATGTAATTTTTGTACCTTCTGAACATTTTACATTGCAGACAGCCTCACCATAGGCTAGTGAGTAGGAACACTGGCAGCGCTGTGTGGAATTTGTAAAGGGTGCGTAGGCTGGAATAGCAATTGTGGCAATCATGTGAAAATCAGGTTGTTGCTAAGGATGACGTACATTTATTCTTAGGCAATAGCATAAAGTGTACACTCCTTTACTGGCCAGAGTCAAATTGACCACTAAAGAATGTTTTCCTTTCAAATAAGAACATGGAATCTCACAGCAGTGAGACTGGACTACGCAAACTGTGCAAGACACAGTTTATTAAAGCCCAATACAACACAGCCCCTTCCCTTCTATACAAAAAACAACCTAAATACAATGTGACCTATTAGTGGATGGCACTTAGGGTGCCACCAGAAATAAATTACACAGTACTGTAAAATATATTATAAACTAAACTTTCAACACTGAAAGAGAGAGAAACATTAAATACAATATCAGGTAAAAAAAAACACTGTTAAAAAATGTTTTGTGTTGCAAAAACATTTGGTTGATTCTTCTAAAAGCATTTGTATAAACAACAAAATAATGAAAGCAAGGACTAATAACCTAATAAACATAGTCTTTTACATACTCTGGTGGCGGCCAGTCTATTATACTTCTCCCTTCTCTGGAAGTCGACAAAACTCTTATACTTCTCCCATCTCTGGAAGTTGGCAATGATGGCAAGGTATCCCTTAGTTTCACCACCCTTTCAGTCAATGAATTTGTCCCACTTCTTTCTCTTCCAAAGTCAACATCATTGTAGCCGCCACATTTTTCAACTTCCCTCACTGGGCAATCTTCTCCTTTCTGATACAATGCAACTCTGCAGCATTTTCACCATTCACATTCTAAAAGAATAAGTACATCCTGTCCGGACACATCAGCCATTTAGATAATACTTTTCAGGAATTGATTTGCGCTTTCCACTGTGCCATTTCCCTGTGGAATATAAAGAGAAGATCAAAGGTTTGTGATACCATGTTCCACCGAAAACTCCTTCATCTCATGAGAGACCCATTGAGTGCCAATATTATTTATAAGTACTGAGGGAACAACTTTTTCTATAAACATCTTCCTCAGATTGCAAATGGTGATTCCTGTGGTAATATCCCTGATAAAATTCACACACAACTACTTTGAAAAACATCAACACCCACCAATGCAAATCTGCACTCACTACACAATTTGGACATTGGACTAATAAAATCCACACACACACACTATGCCAAGATTGACCAGGATTCATATTTTGTCCCATGTCTGACTGTGTTCCCACTTTAAGCCTTTTCTCACCTTCTTTACAAACAGTACACCTTTCAATACACAAGGTGGCTTGGTCATCCATACCTGGCCACCAAAACTGAGCTTTAAGACAGTGCTGAGTCAAACTCTTTCCCAAATGGCCCTCATGAGCCATAGCTATGTGTTTAGTTCTCAAATTAAACGGTGGTATATATCTATCAGCCCTCATCAGCAATACTTCTCCACACATGGACATTTAATCTAAAACTTTGACATAAGGCTGTACCGATATCGACACACTACTCTCTTTTCTCATTCCACAAATCGCTAGGTGTATGACTTCTATGAGAATCTCATCGACATCCATCTCACGATACCACTCATCAACTGTAAATGCACCAGCACCTTACTCCATGCATCTTGCACTGAAGCTACGCACTTTCATTTTCACCAGCCCACACAGCAGGACTATCTACCAACTTCCAATAAACTGGCATTCTAGACAAACAATCAGCTTGAGTGTTTTTTCAGCCCTGAATATGTTCAATGGTGTAACGATATTCCTGGAGTCTAGCAGCCAGTCTCAGGGACATCTTAAGGATTTGGGGGGCTCTGGGCCAAACATATTTTGGGGGCCCCTGTTCAGGACACCTTTGAATTTATGATCTAATTGGAGCCCCTGTTTCCCACGCAGTTTCCGCTTCCTCAGCTGCGCTAGCGATCCAGTTTGCATCATAGGCATTAGCCTATATATTCCCGATGTAAATGGACATGTGCAGCTTACAGGTGTAGGATTCAGGGTTTCCTGCCCTGCTACTACGTTTTTAATACTTTTTAAATTGTATATGTGTGGCTGAATTACTCTGTGCTTTTTAACAATTTCTCCTACCTATGCGCTCTTGCACTTTACTTGATTCTGCTTGGCAACACCTCCTTAGCTGCTCCGATTTGCATTTTGGTTTTCCTCCAGTCCTGGTCCGCTGCTGCTGATATGCCGATTGTGTGGAGGGCTGGGGCTACTATCTGGCTACTCACTTCCGCCCACGCAGTTTCCACTTCCTCAGCTGTGCTAGCGATCCAGTTTGTATCATAGGTGTCGGCCTATTTATTCCCGATGCAAACGTATGCGCGAAGCTGATAGCTGTAGGATTTAGTGTTTCCTGCCCTGCTACTACGTTTTTAATACGTTTTAAATTGTATATGTCTGGCTGAATTACTCTGTGCTTTTTAACAATTCCTCCTCCCTATGCGCACTTGCACTTTACTTGATTCTGCTTGCCTACACCTCCTTAGCTGCTTCGATTCGCATCTCGCTTTTCCTCCAGTCCTGGTCCGCCGCGGCTGATACGCCGATTGTGCGGAGGGCTGGGGCTACTATCGGGCTCCTCACTTATGCCTATGCAGTTTCCGCTTCCTCAGCTGCGTTGGTGATCCAGTTTGCATCATAGGCATTAGCCTATATATTCCCGATGCAAACGGATGCGCTAAGTGGACGTGCACAGCGGGCGCGCCGCTGGCGCCGAAGGTAAGCCTGTCTGCGCCCGGAGGCGTTCGTCGCCGGCCAAGCTGCCCAGTTCCCCTCCGGTGAGTTTCTTCCACTATATTGCAATAGGGAAAAACTGCTTAGCCTTAGGTGGCTACCATTATGTCACTGTACAGCCGCTGATCCGAGGTTGGAGGTAGACTTTCGATGCAATAAGTGCAACTGGACTCTCCTCCAGCCCAGGAAACTCTCACCCAATATCCTCCCACGCAACAATAAGTGTAAAAACAATAAGAAAACAGAGGACTTAAAGGCCATCCTTTTAAATTGTCGCTCTATACAAAAGCATGAACCATACATTTATGGCCTACTTTTAGACTAACAGTCTGATCTTTTATTTCTCACTGAGACCTGGCTGTCTGAAGCCTCCAACCCTACTATCACCTCGGCCATCCCTACGGGTTATAACATTCTTAGGAGGGACCAATCGAATGGGAAGGAGGGAGGTGTTGCCATAATTTCCAATAAAAAACTAGACTGCTTAGGCTTCTGCTGTACCTTATCCCCCCATCATAGCATAACTGGATTTCTGATTTACAGACCTCCCAGTGCTATTGGAAATGTTATTAATACGCTTAATACAGCCACCACCTACCTGGCCTTAAAATACAACAACTGCCTCATTCTGGGATATTTCCATATACATATGGACAATGGAAAAGATCCTCAAACAATTTCCTTGTTGGAGGCGCTGCAGGCCTGCAACATGTTTCCATCTGTTTCTTTGGCCACCCATGAGAAGGGCCATACCCTAGACCAAATCGTTCACAACTTTGACATATCAGTAAACCTACCTCTTCCCATTACCTGGTCTGACCACCTCCTATTAAAATTCGTCATTCCCAACTCTGCCACAGCCCCTTGAGCTAACACAGGGCAGAGGGTCTCTAATTACAGGACGTTCCATAAAATATCCATCCCGATGTTAGCAGACGCCCTCGGTCGTTCCTCACCAGAGCTGTCTGGCTGCCCCGACTCGGACGCCCTCTCAATAGATTCATGGCTCCGAACCAACATTGATGCAGTGGTACTGGTTGTTTGCTGCTCCTCAAAGAGGTTATCCCCACCAGCTCCATGGTTTAACGATTCCCTTAGATCTCGCAACAGAAATTGTGGAACAATTGAACGGAAATGGCGTTAATCCTATCTACCTGAGGACAGGAAGGTGTATAAAGACACCTTAAAAGCTCATTACATTCTCGTGAAGGCATCCAAGAAAAACCTCTTTCAAACCAAGATAGAAAATGCCCAAAATAAGAGTAAGGAAATCTTTAGCATAGTTAAATCCTTTACTGCCCTGAGAGCCAGCACAAAGGAAGGGCCATGCACTGAAGAATGGTCTAAGTAAATAGTTGAATTCTTCCACAAAAAGATCTCCATGATCCAACAAGCCTTCACTAACATCTCAGAGGAAGAACTGACCTTCTACCTTAGTTCTAATAGCAAATTTCACCTCTTGGATCCTCCATCTTTACTAGCTTTCCCTGAGTTTCAGCTTGAAGAGTCACTGACCCCTCTCTAAAGCATTAAGTCTGGCTCTCCTACTGACCCATGTCCAGGGAATATCTTGAACCTATTAGCTCCCACCATAACCACACAGTAAACCAGCTCTTTAATGCTTCTCTCTTCTCAGGCAACATGCAGAAATTATGGAAGAATGCTAAGATTCTTCAACTGATAAAAAATGCTAACGCCAAACTGACGGACCCTGCCAACTACAGGCCAATCTCCCTTCTTCCGACCCTCTCCAGAGTACTAGAGAAGCATGTAAAGAAGGCCTCCAAAAACACATTGAAGATGGGAAGCTTCTTCATGAGTCCCAATCCGGTTTTAGGGCTAACTACAGTATGGAGTCCGCTCTGCCCAGTTCCGGCCATGAATGTAGGTGTCCCTCAGGGCTCCATTCTCAGTCCTACCCTTTTTAATACATATCTATCCCCCTTGCATGTCTGGTAGAGGAAGAGGGCGCCAAAATTGTTTCCAATGCTGATGACACTCAGCTGATTTTTACGTGTGAAAAAGGAACCGACTTTGACGGGGCAATGATTAGGTCTTGCCTCACAAAGGTTTTTAACTGGCTTAAGATCAATCAGCTGGAGTGCAATCCTAACAAAACTGAAGTTTTTTTCTTTGGTAATCCATAAACGCCTGACTGGAGCGCTTGGTGGCCAAAAGATCTGCCGCCCCCGCCCGCTGAAAAGGAGAAAGTCAAAAACGTAGGAATTGTCATAGACAAGACACTCTCCATGTGCTTTCAAATTCAAAATCTAAATGGCACTTGCTTTGGCATACTCTGGATGCTAAAAAAAACTCCTGCCACTGTTACCGCTTGAGAGCAGAAAGATTGTGGTGCAGACTCTGGTGACATCAAAGCTTGACTATGTCAACAGCTTGTACCTCTGTCTTCCCAAATCCCTTATCCAGCGCCTACAAGTGGTACAATACGCGGCGGCCAGAGCCATCCTGAGACCTAAACCCAGATCTAGTTTGACCCCTATTCTTAAGTCACTCCGCATAAAAGAACGGATCGGCTTCAAAGCGATGACCATCTTCTTTAAAGCTTTCCATGGCTTAGGAGCCGGCTGCATAAATAAGTGCGTTAATCGCTACACAACAGCTAGACCCCTAAATTCTTCCAATGCCAACTTGGCCATCATGCCTAAAATATGCAGTGCCCGCATTGGAGGCAGATCCCATGGCTTTCTAGGCCCAAAATTGTGGAATAGCCTCCCTGAGTCTCTGAGACTGACCACAGACCTACTCTCTTTCATGAAAGAACTTAAAAACCTGGCTTTTTGATAACTGATGGGTCTTTTACGCATGTTTTCCTCCCACTGTCATGCGCCAGGTCACTCTAGTCTGAGTAGCTGCGCGCTTTATTAAATACACAATTTCATTTCATTAGGTCCCTGACAGTGCAAAGGGACACTCGTCCAAATTCTAAGCGCCATATTTATGAGGCTTTTCTTCACTTTTATGCCGCTGGTGCGTCACTTTTTGTGACGTACCGGCAGCATAAAATATGTGCAATGTTATGCCCTATTTACAAAGTGACGCATCTAGGCAGATGCTTCACTTTGTAAACCCCTGCACCGCATTATACCTGCGCCAGGCATAATGTATGCAGGGTGGGTGTTGCCCCGCAAAATGCCTCGTAGAAGTGGTGCATTGAAATCTATGAGAACTCAGTGCGCCACTTCTAGGACGCCATTGCGTCAATATCTTACACCTGCCACACAGCAGGCATAAGACTGATGCAGGCCCTTTCACATGGGGCTTGCCCCATGTGAAAGGACACATTGCTGGAGTTGTGTCTATTTTCAGACACACCGCAGCAATGCATCACTTTTGTGCATACAGATTCGTCAGAAATACTGACATATCTGTAACTCCTTGCGACATGATGCGTCATACAGTAAATATGACAAATCCATCATGTCGCAACGAGGGCGCACTAGGAAGTGACGCATCCCTGTTTTCACACAGCGATGCATCACTTCTCATAAATAAGGCCCTGAATGTGTTTACATCTAATATTCAGGGATAGTTATGTGTGTTTTCAATATTTTAACACAGCAGCAGCTCACCAATATTACTGCAAATAATCTCTGTGACGCCCTCCCATTTCTTATATGTTAGGCCTTGTTTTGATCTAAAATAAACGTTTTTTATGTATATTGCATGAAACATAAACACTAAATTTCTCTGCAAAATGGCTGTACTAGACTCTCACACATCAGGTACATAAGAAATAAATGAAAGGAAAACAGAATTTAAAACAAACTGTTTAGGAAATATTCAAGGTCATTAGGGCAAAACTCTGGAGAATGGAGCTGACTGTCAGGGGGCCCCCTGAAAGGCTGGGGCCCTGGGCCAGAGCCCACTTTGCCCATGCATTAAAACGTCTCTGGCCAGTCTTGCCAACCTTGCTTAGCCTTTACCAGTTCCTCCAGGGAAAAAGTGCCTTGTGATCTGATCTCAAGATAAACTGTGTACCCCACATATGTCAGATAATACTCCATATTCCAGCCAGCTGCCATCACCTCTCCCTCAATACCAGAATAATTTGTTTCAGAATTCATAAGAGTACTTAATGCAAATGCTACGTTTTTCTCAATGTTACCATGTTTTTGGGAGAGAATGGCATCCACACCTGTTTCACTCACATCAACAGTTATGATGGACTTGAGCTTAATGTCACATGGTACCAAGATCCCGCCTCACAAATCTCTTTTTTATTTTAGTCAAACATTCTTCTTGTTCCTGAGCACCAGCAAAATTCTGACCTTTCCTGAGAAATGACCTCAAACACTCAGTTTTGTCCGCAAACCTTTCCTCAAACTTTGCATATTATTCTATGAGACCATTAGGGATATTAACTGCATCGTTTTCTGAGGTTCCAGGGCCAGCTCAATTACCTTCAACAGATTCTCTTTAGGTTTTACCCCTTTTGCTGATGGAGTATACCCCAAGTATTCAATATGCTCTTCAAAAAATTAACACTTCTCTTTGTGCAGATTGGACCTACTTCTGCAATTCTATGCAAGGTCCCAGATGAGTTCATCTGTCATTCATAGAAACTGACATTTGGTCAACAGCTCTATTAGTCTGGCTACAAACTCATCAATGGACTCTTCTACTTTCTAATGTTGTGAAATTTATATCTTGCCATGACCAGATTCTCTTCCTTAGAATATCTAATCTCCAATTGGCGTCTGGCCTCTTTAAATGTGTCTTGAATAGGTTGTTCATTATGCTCAAGGGCTTGCCGTAAGTATCTAAAAATGCGCTGACTGTCTTTTCCTAAAGTGCTTAGCAACAATGCTTTTTTTGTGTAGGGCAAAATTCTTGCCCATCCAGAGCCTCTAAGTAATTATTAAAAAATTAGAATCCAATCGTCCCAAGGAATTGGTGGAGTGCCAGCTTGTATTAAAAACATAGTGGTGGAATAACTGAAACATGACATGCTGAAATATGAGAAGCTTTCCTGTGTGAACTTTCTGAAGCTTTCTTTTCTAATGTTTGTATATATTATTTATATTTTCTTTTTGCCAAATGTCTCGTACCAACTACAGTATATGTTTACTTTTTTAAAAAAAAACAAGCGTATGCAGCTTTCTGATTTAGCATACAAGAATGTTAAACAAACATTGTGGAATATTTATAAGGTTAATGCACTGATATAAGGTGGCGTGCACATCAAGGTGTGTGCATCACCAACACTCTGAATACTTGCAGACAGATGTTTGATAACGCACTGGTATCAGGTATCATTGCACACTCATGTTTCTTCATTTATGAGCATTATGGGAATCAGGTTTGTGTGCCTGAGTTGCTATGGCATTGGCCTAAATTACTCCTGCCACAGATGGGAGTGTCACCACTCACTTGTTTACTCTACTCCCTGTCATTTTTTTTCCTCCAATAAGATTGCCATCAAGCGTAAAGTTAGCGTCTAGTGTCATAAACACACTTGATTGCGCTTACTCGAGGCTGAGTCTCTTCCTTTAAGATGGCCGCCAAGCATAATGTCAGAGTTGAACGTGCTGCCCATGCTCAGCTTCGCTTGTTCAAGGGTGGACCTCCAAAAAAATAAAATGTAACACCCCCATACTTCGCTGTGAGTACTTGTAGGACAATACACTGTTCACGATAATACTCACGCTAGTCCTACAAAACCAAATTGCTCTGAATCATGCTTTTCAGTTGCTGCACAGGTTTCAGCTTTTCTTTCCACACTGCTGCTGTCTTATGGCATTCATACTGTATGTGATGCCACTTGGGTGTATATTACCAATAATCACTAAAGAGAAAAAGGAAAGTAGTAAATATCCATTAAAAAGTAACCAAAACAAAAATATATATTCACTATTTAACACAATTAAACAAATTAATGACCAACAGCAACAGTGGTTAGAAAAATTAAGACCTCAAACTTGAAGACTAGAGAAGAGGCTAGTGTGATGGCTAATCGCAATAAAATTAATACAAAAGGTTTCTCTACTTAATGCAATTTTGAAGAGGGGCATTATGTTTTCTGCCATGCCTAGCATGCAATAGACATGGGCTTCTGCTCTCATGCACACGGATTTAATATTCCAAGTATACTGAATTTCTTCATTTTTCGAGCTACCAAATTTTTCTCATAGACATCAATAGCTTGTTTGTGAAATCTTTTAACTTGCACTTCAAGAGTGATAAAGGAAAAACAGTAGAAGTCTTTTAAAGGTTAATTGTGTATTAACAATAATGATAACACATCACAATGGAAAATATACATGGATAAACCCACAAAACAAATATTATCTTTTTTCAAAGAACAACATTTTCTCCACACACCCCATGTGTTGGTGATAATTTGTGGGTTTTTCAGCATAAGCAGAAAGATGAAGAAGAAGAAATTAAATAGAATCTACTCATACGCCTTTTCTACTTTGTAGAATGAGACATGGCTTACTGCATACAAAGTTATTAATAATATGCGAAAAACAGGAAGAATCATAACATAAGCGATTGAAGGTGAAAGCAATTATTGCTCACATAATTGGGCTGATTACGGCATTGTCACGCAAGTCCTCCACTAAATTACTCTAAATACTCTGAAGTCATGATCAGCATTGTGTAGGAGATGCCCTTTACTTAGGTAATGAGGAATAACATAGGCTGAGTTGCCCCTCAACCACAGTTCACTTTTGCAGCTCCGCAATTCCTGTGCTTCTCTGGGAAGATCCTTGTAGGGCAATGGGACATCTGTAACATAAAACTGAAGCTATGTTACTATAGGTTTCTTTCTAAGGATATTGTTCCATCTTCTTATCTTCCCCAGCTGATATGACCAGCACCAGGATACCAGTTGGTGACACTGCGCTCCATAGACTAAAAAAATAAAAAATAAAATAAAAAATAAAGCACACACCGACAACTTTTCACTCCTCCTCAAACTCTCACCCTGTCTTCTTAAACCTCCAATGTTCTGATAACATTTCACAGTGCCATTCTGTACTTCATTGCTCCACATCATTTCACTGCACAAGCACTCTTCTGTCCGAGGCCAAAACCTGTCTGAAAGCACAGAGTCTGTGTAAGACCTGGGGTCTCCAGGCCCTATGGGGCGGTAACGTGACACGAGCGGTCGGGCCACCAAAGGTCTGTGTGTAAAGCAACCATACAACACGCACCTCACATGCGACGAGGAACACACACAATAAGTGACGCCACACTGTAGGAGTTAGGTAAATACTCAAGTTTATCCAAGTAGATCACGTTAAATGCAGTTCATGAGAGAGCAGTACATTTCATATGCTGATAATACAATAGCTTGCGATGTACATATCAGTCAGGAGCTATAAAGGCTGTTTCTACCACATATGCAATTCATGAAATAACAGTACTGCCTGGGGCACAACTACCACTCACGTAGCTGCACACGCGCGTTGGGCGTGCTAACCGGTGATGACCTCAGAACGGGGCACCTAGCATGGAGAGCTACTCGTGATCTCTGGCACATAGCACTGTAATAGGGAATATAAATAACAGAGCGCTACTCGTAATCAATAGCGTTTAACACTTCAATATGGCACATGAATAATAGCACGCTACTCGGACTTGATAGCACGTAACACTTCAACCTGGCACATGAATAACAGCGTGCTACTCGGACTTGATAGCACGAAACACTTCAACATGGCATAGGAATCACAGTGCGCTATTCGGAATCAATCGCCCGTAAGACTCTAAAGCAGGGCATGTAAAAACAAAGCGCCACTCGTAATCGATGACTCTCAGTACTTTGGAGCGGAGCGTATAACATAAGGCGCCACTCGTAATCAATGACTCTCAGTACTTTGGGACGGAGCATATAACATAAAGCGCCACTCGTAATCAATGACTCTCAGCACTTTGGAGCGGAGCATATAACATAAAGCGCCACTCGTAATCAATGACTCTCAGCACTTTGGAACGGAGCATATAACATAAGGCGCCACTCGTAATCAATGACTCTCAGTACTTTGGAGCGGAGCTTCCAGCGGGGAGCGCCACGGGACCTGAGGAGCAAGTCTCTGGGTTCCGGTGCAGTTCGTCGGGCACCACGCTTCAGTACCGCTCGAGGGGGCACACGGAAAGGATCCCTCAGCGGGGTCTCTTCCGTCGCGAAGACAGGGGGGGGGATCCCACGGAGAGGAAACCCGGCTAAGGGTGCGGTGTGGCTCCCAACCCGCAGGGGGCGCACCGGGGACGATCTCAGCCTCCGGGCTTACCTCGATCTCGGCGTCAGCAGGCATCCGCTCCCATGATGATGGGGGAACTCGGCCCCGGCCTCGCACACCTCCTCACGCAGCTGCGACGGCAGCGACGGGGCCCCGGGCTTCTCCGCCGGCCTCGTGACACGGCAGGGCACTTCTCCAGGCCTCCAGGCCACGGCGGTGCGCGCGCTGGCCTCGTTTTCACCAGGGGGGGGGGCTCAAATTAAGGATGGGTTCTATGCTCAGCGGAGCACGCTGCCGGGGGTCCCAGACCAGGGCAGGGAGCGCAGGGGTCACAGCGCTAATACCTGGTCGATCCCCGGTGGTTCTCCAGTCAGCTTTGCATCTGGGTTCAGGGGTCAGTCTGGACACGCAGTCTCAGTGCTTGGTGAATAGGTTTTAGAGTTCAGTCTGGACACGCAGTCTCAGTGCTTGGTGAATAAGTCTTCAGCTGTTAGATGAAGTCTTATTGGCGCAGATGTATCTGGCGCCCTTAAGGGGTTCTGTTATAGGGGGTAGGAATGGAGAGGGCGACTAGATCCTTCCTAGTCAGGCTGGGCAGAGAGTCTCTGGGTCCTCCTACTGCTGGGCAAGATCAGTGGGTTTCACGGGGTCCCTCACTCACTTAAAAGGCAGCACCTAAATCCTGTCACTCTCAGAGGCATAAGTCCCTGGCTAGGCCCTACCGCCTACACTCCTGGTGGATTCTTCCAGCTCTGCTTCACCCCAATGGCCAACTCACCACAAAAGTTTCCCTCCCTCTCTTAAGAAGCCCTAGGTCAGGTGACCTCTGGCCAAGGCGGCAAAAGAAAAACCACACCTCCCTTCTAGAAGGTTCCAGCACATTCCAGGAGCTTCCCCACTCTACCTATGGGACAAAAAGGCGGGCTGGAGTCGCAACATTGTTGTGGGGTTCCAGCCAGCTCCTGGCAGCTAGGGTGCTACTATGAAAGACCACTCTGCAGTAGCAGGGGCCTGTGGCAGCCATCTTGGGAGAAGGGAGCACCTGCACCTTAACACTGATTGGCAATGAAAAGGCGCCCGGAGACCTAGTCCAACATAAAAATGAGGGTGGAAAAAATGAGGCACGATACAAAAATAGGAGGGGAGACCACCCTAGGGCTGACAGGTCCAACAGTCTGTATTATACTTAAGGCACACTGACCCTGTTTGTGCAGCAGTGCACCATCAACGAGGTACTCCGGGCTCAAACAGAGGCAGCTTTGCGCCCAAGGCAGCTGTACAAGTAAAAGGCTGAGCAGCTGTTTAAAGTCAGCTACTCCTTCTTTCGTAGGGCAGGTGGTGGCCAACTTGGGACAGTATCATGATGGGCGTTTCTGTCTCAGTGTGTAAAGTAAGTTTCTTTAATCTGATATTTTAGCAAGTTAGTGTTTTTTTTCATACAACAGAAAAAGGTAAATCATGCTCTTTGCTTCTGAGCTGTACTGTCTGAAAATAAAGCACTAAATCAGATTTTGAATAAATTCACTTTCCACACTATAAGTGCAAAAAAACAGGAGCTTTGCTCATGGCTAAGCCAGCAAATCCTTTCATAATACTGCCCCTGGACTTCAAAGAGTGGACAGAGATCCCCTGCAAGTGATTCCAGTGAGTGACTGCACCACCAGCAGGGGTATGGGTGGGGAGTTTTATTGGATACTCTTTTCCCCTATCAAAGGGTGCCCTCAAGGGCCACATTGACTGTGTACCACCTTTTTGTGGGGAACAGTCAGTGTGTATCCTGACAGCCTTATTGCCTCAGCACCCACATGTATAATAATGTTTCCCTTACTAGCATGGGGCTACACCTCCATGCAAATGAGGGAATGCCTGTGAAAGTTAGCCATGGCACTCTTTGTGTTACAGAAGGGGCTGTGCAAGTGTCTACGGCCCTATCTGTAATACTATAGTGCACCACAGCACTTAAAACAGATGCATGCGCCCATTGTACCCCAGGGTCACTGCATGTAAATGGCCTTAAGTCTCCTATACTAATTCTATGCCACCATCAGCCTATAGTGCTAATTTGTGGCTTACTACTGCTTTTCTGTGATGCAGCTACGTTAGGTTGATCAGCATCAGTATATCTTGCAAGAAGAACCAGTGGGACAGAAATTCAGCATGGTATTGCTCCGACTCAGCTGCAAAGGAGGTAAGTCAGCTCCCTAATTTAAATTTCCTCAATATATAAACCGCCATTTAGGATACCATAGCAGCACTGAGAGGCGAAGGATCCTAGAACTCAAATGCTGTAAAATGCTTTATTTGGGCAGTCCCATAAAAACTCTAAAAATGCTTAAATTGGTGCAAATTTCTGCAGCCCGTTTGCTCTGCCATGTGCCTTGGCAGTCGTCGGTCCTCTCCCCCCTTCAGTCCCTACAATGGCTGATGGAGGAGAAGCCCAAAATGCTTTATGCCAAAGGCTTTACATGGATATGTGGGTACATGGGTTTGTGCTACTATATCTTAAGAGGGTGGTTCATCACTACTCCCCTTCGGTATAATCTTCGTTTGGGATATCAGCGCCATGCCACTGTACCCTGCTATCAACGCATTAGACAGAGTGGCAGGTCTTTTTCTGTTCTGGGCCCAACTTTATGGAACTCTCTTCCCTGGAAAATTCATAGCTGCTCATCATTGGTGGAGTTTCAAAAATTGTTGAAACCTGGTTGTTCTAAGCCTTCAGACTTAGAAGCCTAAACATGTTCTAAGCTCCTACTTTTCAGACTTTCTGAAGCAGACCCTATTAGATTCTTCGAAGGATCCCAGCAACTCAGAAACAGTACGTAGGGGACTGGACTCACTCCGAAGAGGCCATCAGTAGGGACAAGGCCAGGTCCATTTGCTAATGGCCAACTAGGCAATTCAGGAAAAAGGCCTAATATAGCTTGTTGTGTCACTGTTGCCACATAAGAGGTCAGCCAACTACCCTTTGGAGTTTACTTCTCAATCCCGGTAACAATCAAAAAGAGGTTCAGCTCTTCAGGTCTCCACATATTTCACAGATAGAAAGTCCAGTCCTCTCCATCTATTCTTTAGCTGTGGATGCCACTTTTGTAGGATTCGCTTGTCAGTGGACACTCCTTAAATAAAGAGGAAGAAGCTGACAGTGGCAATCTTTCCCACTTTTGCAGCATATCCTGTTTAACTTACTGCAAAATTTCAGTGCACTCTTCTGAGGCAAATGGAATATGGCAGCACCCTTCTGCCCTTGAAGGCACTTGGTGTGCCATTCAGTGATGTGTTGATTGGAAATGGGCAGTCCGATCCTCCTCAACTTCACAAAACTGGTTTTGGGACCAGTTGTCTCTCCCAAGGGGCTGATGCCAAGCTGCTATAGAGGCCCAGGGAATAAAGGCTTCTTTTCCACTGCTCTCCTTTCATAATTATCCATGAATTGGCTGGCTTCACCCTAGTCAGTATCATGTTAATAATTTCCTGAACCCTCACCAACTGTCCTCTCTGAACTGATAGGAGTCATTTACCTCAAGCGTAGGTCTTCCTACCGAACAGCATAAGCCTTTCTTTCTGCTTTGGGGACAGTTTTCATACCTCATTAAGGGGAAGCACTGTCAGAGCCTAGCTTCTGGCAGACTAATGCTAATTAGCCAACCCAAGATTCAGGCAAAGTGTCACTTTATAAAAAATAACTTTCATAACTTTTTTTTTATGTTTATTAAAAATCAGACTTAACTAGTGAATTGAATTTGAATAAATATTAAAATTAGTGATTGAATAATTCTTTTTGCATGTCCTAAATCAAAGATAGCTGAATCTTTTTATTTTCTGGCCAGCAAAAATAGTTTTTGCTGGCCAGTCTCTATAGGTACATGCTAGCACTTAATTATTGCATGTACCACTTTTAAACACCAGACAATATACCTTGAATTAATGAATGGAAAAAAATGTATATAGCACTACAGCTGCCCCTGAAGAGGCATCCTGGTGCTTTGGTAAGATACAACTCAAAAAGGAATTAATTACTGAAAAGATGGCTTTTAACTTTTTTTAAAAAACGTCTTCTGAAGGGAATTTCCTGAGTATAGTGCAAGAAATATTCCAGACTCTGGCTGCTAACACAAAGAGAGAGCTTCAACCTCTACTGATTTTGTAAAGTTTTGGCATGTGCAATAGAAGGAGGTCGGCAGTGCAGTAAATTCTGTAGGAAAGATATTGAGTCATCCCCTTTCGCAGATAGAGGGCCATTTTGATGAAAGGCCCTGTGGATGACAACCAGGGCTTTGAAATAAATCAATTAAATTACTGGCAACCAGTGTAGGTCCTTCAGATAAGGACCAATGGTGTATCTAGCAGGTTTTTTTAATAACAGCCTGGCCGCTACATTTTACACTGTCTGTAGTCTGTGCAGCAAATAAGCTGGCAGGTTCAAATAGAGGGCATTGGCATAGTCCGGTCTAGATGTTACCAAGATATGCATAATTGTCCTTCTAGTGAAGTATGCAAATTTATGGCAGGAAGCTGAATTCATGTCAATTTTAAACCCCAGGTTTCTAGCTGTGGAGGTCGGGATGGGGGTTGACCCAATTCAGAGGTCAACCAGCTGCGAGAATAGAGAAAATCGTTGCCCCAAAAAACAGCACTTCTGATTTATCAGAGTTGAATTTTTAGCAATTGCCTGTCATCCAGTTGGACAAAGTGACTAGGAATACTTTGAATGAATTAACAGTGTCTCCATTGAGTTGTTGGAAGGAGAGCAGCGACTTGGTATTGTCAGCATATGACTGTAATTTGAGACCCCACGACACCACAATCTTGGCCATGGAAGCCATATAAATAGTGAATAAAGTGGGACTCAAAGCAGAGCTTTGCAGGACATTGCATCATAAAGGTTTGGAGGCAAATGGTGATAAATAGACCTCTTGGACTCTGTTTAATATAAAAGATGGAAGCCAAGAATTGGCCAGACCATTGATTCCATTGTTATACAACCACCAGACAGGATGGAATGGGAGAAAGTATCAAATGCTGCTGACAAATCTAACAAAACCACCCTTGCTGCATGATCCTGTTTGAAGTTCAATTTAATGAACTGAGCCACTTCCAACAAAACGGATTCAGTATTGAAGCACGGGCAGAAGTCTGATTGAAGCCATATTTAGGGGTAACTTAATCAATATTTAAAAGCATGGTTCTTTCTTGTCTAAAATGGTTATTTTGACAGGTTTAAAAGCAGATTTAAAAGTTGCAGGAGTCAGGCTGCACATGTGGACCAGCAGCCATATTTTCTTTGTCCGTCAAGTGGGTAGCATAATGTGCTACAGTCTATAGGTGGCATTTCACTTTTCAATTCCATTGAGGTAATTTCCTCCACCATATACCATAGGCTTAATGGAAAATTAAATATGTCAGTTGGGGATTAGGCAATATTGCCTCTTACAGGGGTTGGAGTACATGCACTAGGAGGTAGACAGGAGTGCCGCAGTGTGTTTAGTTACAATAAACAGCAATATCCAGTCAGACAACAAGCATTGGCAATGCCAGGAGGTCTCGCCTATGAAAAGAAGTGCCTTTTGTTTCAATGATCGGTTTAGGCACTCCATGAGTCATCATACATGCACTCTGTTGCTTTTCTTTGAATTCATACATTTATTTATTAATCTCCTAATGCATTATTGCATTCACCCTCTTACACAATCAGAATAAACTCAACAACATTTACTAGATAAATTAATAGAATACAGGCAGAAAAATGGAAACCGGTTGCTGTGCTAACACAGCAGGCATATGCTTGAAATAGCAAAACTAAACTTGGCAACGGGTGTCCATCTTGCAAAGATATTGTAATTAGACAATTGTGAATAGTTAAAGCCTGGATGCCTCATTTAAAACCAATGTGTTGGCCATCTTGGAATGGTAAAACAATGATACACCATAAACAACAGCATTCCATAATGCTTTCCTGATTGAGACAAAGTGGCCACATGAGATGTGGTGAACTGCAGCTGAAATGAGTGGCAAGCAAGAGACCCCTTAGCTCTGCCTAGAAAGCTGTAACATCTTCTTAAGAATCAATAAAGAGAAAAGATGAGAAGCAAATAAATAAAAAAGTAACTATTATAGTAGAAAATTCAGAGCTAAAGGACCAGCCGACCAACCCTGACACTGAAGCGAACTCATTTTAAATGAATTTACACACATCATCAGAAAATGCTGTCATTTAGAGGGAAAGAAAACCAATGATTTATGCAAATTGAACCATTACCCTATGCAGCTGGTTATCATGGGTGGAAAAAGAGTGTAAATGGCACTTGAACAGACAATGACATAACACAGCTGACCCAAAAGTAATCTATTAAAATTGGGTTACTGGTTGAGGTGGTAAAACCCTAATCAAGAAGCAACCACAATCTTTGTCAGGATGAAACACAAGCAAACCGCAAATTAACCTGTGCTTAACCCTCTAGTGGCTTGGCACTGGCAATGTGAAAAATATTTATGCAGTACTTCAAACAGTGATAAAGTAAAAACACAGCACAGGAATATCCTAAACCAATTAAAAAATAGAGTAAACTATAATAAAGTGTTTGAAACCAAAACAACAAAAATCCAATCAGTAGAAGCGGAGATATTTAATTTGAAAGATGTAAGTGAAAATAGTACCTAGAAGCACAAAGTGCCAACTGTGGTTATCTGGTCATGTCACAGCAGGGCAAAGTCACAAGCTCAAGCCCACTGCGATAGAGCGTGGGCCACCTACATGAGCCCATATAGGCCGCTGAACATAATACCTTAAATCCTGGTTGCAAGGCGGAGCCCCTTGTCGTAAATGTGTTTCATAATGGTGGTACCTAGGAGCTGCGATGTTGCGATGCAAGGCCCTGCATCATCATCGAGGCTGCATTAGATGAGGGTCTTGTGCTTGCAATGCAAAGTCCTTCAACAAAGATGCGTTGCGCACCGGATGGTTTTAAAGAACCTGCGGAGCTTGCAATGCGGAGTTCTCATCGAGGATGCTGCCGACGCGGTATTTGCAATGCAAGGATGTGTCACATAGTGGCAGTTCCTGGGGAGGCTGCAGGCAGCAATGCAAATTCCTGCACTGGGGATGTGTCAAGCAGTGATCCGATGCTGAGTTTGGTGTGCCAATGCGTCATGCAGCTGCTCCAATGCGGAGCTTCTGGGAAGTGAATCATCATGATGTGTTGGTTCTGCTGGGAAAACTTTTTGGGTTGGCAGAGAACCTTCAGGCCCATATCCAAGGGTCCAGGACTGGGGTGGCACCACCCAAATGAGCAGGACTCACAGCTGGTAGTGTTCAGGTGCTGCTTTCAAGATGAAAGAAGCCTGTTCTGTCCCTGTGGCTTCTGAGCAGGATGCCAGCCAACTAACCCTTGGAGTCATTTTGATGGTCCTGGGTTCAAGATACAAGTCTAATCCTTGTCATTGTGGCATAAGGGCAACAGAGTAGTAGTACTTCTTGTAGTAAATCAGCTCAACAAACCTTCTTCTGAGTCACCACAGGTCCAGGTGTGTACTTAAGAGTTGGGTCTGATGGTGCAATATTTATACCTGATGCCCCCTTTGACGTATGAGAAGTTTTGAGAGGCTTCCACCCCCCCTGAGGTGTCAGGCATCCCTTTCTGCTCTGCCCTGGCCCTAGCTTGTCTGGGGACTCAAACAACTGGTAGCAAACCCTTTGTAAGTGTGCTCAGGCAGGGCCATTGTGATGTGCAAGTGTGGTAGGTGACAGCTCTGTCCCCTCGTTAAGTATGAGTGACTCACCCTGTCAATACCTATCTTCCCTTTATTTCACTGTCTGGAAGCAATATACAAAGGCCAATAGCCAACTATACCTAGTCATGTCACCCAGTACCAGGCTGCAGGCATCAAATGGTTAGGACAAGAAAATGTCAAATTTCTTAAAGTGACATTTTCATAAATGTGATTTAACATCCTACTTTACATTTAAAGAGGGCTTTAAGTTGCAATTCTTTAGACACCAAGCTTGGTCTGTTTACCAATTTCCAAATGAAAGTTAACTCTCTCTTGTTAAATGTAATAAAGTAACCTGATGTCATCCTATGGGGGAGGCAGGCCTCACGTGAGTGAAAAGTGGATTCAGGAGTTCTTCACTACCAGGAAGTGTAAAACTTAAAAGTACATGTCTAACTTTTTAAATGCTTTGCACCCAGCCCTCTGAGCTGTGTGGGACCCACCCTGGGGTTGACTTTTATGTATTAAATAGAAAGGTTTGGACCTGGACAAAGGTTTGTTTTGCCAGGTCAAAACAGCAAAAAAAACTGCACACACAGGCTGCAATGGCAGACCTGAGAATGTTTTAACAGCTACTTAAGTGGGTGGCACAATCAGTGCTGCAGGCCCGCTAGTAGCAATTAATTCACAGGCCCTGGATACATGTATTGCCACTTTACTAGGGAATTTCAAGTAAATTAAAAATGCCATTTGGGTGTAAGTCAATGTTACCATGTTTAAAGTAGAGAGCAGAAGCACTTTAGCACTTGTTAGCAGTGGCAAAGTGCAGAGAGTGCAGAGTCCTAAAAGAGACCAAAAATGGGTTCAGAAAAAAGGAGAATGAAGGCAAAAGGTCAGGGGATGACCCTGTAGACAGGGTCAAGTCAACACCCTCTTCATATCCCTATTGCTATCAATTCAGATACATGGAAGTATGTATTACTTAGTGATTTGCTTAATTGCAATATTCTGTCCGACAGCTAAGAAGAAATTCTGGACAGAACTATTAAAGTACAAATCTTCTCTCCATAGCATTTGTCAGAGGCGGCAATCAACACCAGAACCAAAATCATTCTCTAAATATGTGAAGGTTAATGCATGTGTTATACATTTTCATAATAATCAAATGAGATCTACTTTTCATTGTCTCCCAATGTTATCAATGGCTTTTCACTCTAAACAACTGAGGCCTCCTGTACTGGCAACAATCAGAAATACTGTAAGAAATTAAACACAAGGAGACGATGGACAGAGAGCTGAAACTTTTCAGACACTACCCCCAGTCACAGATCTGGGTTGAATCCATCATCGTTCTTTAGCTCACTTAGCAACCCCCAAACCGGTCCCAGAATCCTTGTTTCTGGTCCAGGCAAAGGCCTGGCTTGGCAGTTAGGGCTGGACTGTTCCCACGAAGAACAGGGCCAAGACTGATTTGCATATGGCTGGGTCTGAACTGCGGTGGTGAAGTGAGCTAAAGAACAATGATGGATTAAACCGAGGTCTGCCCATAATCTCCTTGCGACTGTAAGAAATAACAATATTATTTGGGAGTGTGTGAGAGCCCATCTCAAATAATAATCACAATCCTTGTCCAGATGAATCACAAAAGTCACTAAATAAACCTGTGCCTAGCCCCTTGGTAACTATGGCACAGAGCAGCCAGGCTTTACTTAGAGGCAATGTGTGAAGTATTGATCTAGTACTCAAACAGTAAAGAAGTGCAAACACAGCAAAATTAATTTAGAAAAATAGAGACTATTTTAATTAATAAAATTACACCAAAAGGATAAAAAAAACATAAGTAGAACCAGAGGTATGAGTTTTTATATTTTGAGGTAAAAATAGTGTCAGCAAGCATTTTCAATGCAATATATCTCACATTTTTTAGAGTTAGAGCTAATGGTGTTGTAAATAACAATGTGTTTTACCCAAGTGTTTTGGTTTCGAGTGTAGTTGATGTATGAACAGTGGCTGAGCTGCAGCACTGTCCCGAGGACTAAGAATGAGGAACTACGGATGGGACGGGAGAAGCATCTGCAGCACTGTCTTGAGGACTTAGAATGAGGAATTATTGATGAGACCGAACAAGCAGGTAGCTGCACTGTTTAGAGGACTTATCATGTGGGAATTACCGACGGGACCAGAACAGCAGCTACAGCAATGACTAGAGGGTATAGAATGAGGAATTACTGTTGAGACCAGAGAAGCAGCTATTAGTGTTGTATAGAGGACATGAGGAATTACCGACGGGACCAGAGAAGCAGCTAGCATCAATGCCTAGAGTACTAAGAATGAAGAATTACCACTGGGACCAGAGAAGCAGCTAGCAGCACTGCCTAGGCGACTTAGAAAGATGAAGTACCTATGGGAGCAGAGAAGCAGCAGCAGCACTGCTTAGAGGGCTGGGAATGAGGAATTATCACTGGCAATAGAGACATAGCTTCAGCACTGCATAGCAGTCATAGAATGAGGAATTACTGATGAGACCAGAGAAGCAGCTAGCAGCACTGTGTAGAGGACTTAGAATGAGGAATTACCACTGGGACCTAATAAGCACCTGCAGCACTGTCTAGAGAGCTAAAAATGAGGAATTACTGTTGGGAGCAGAGATGCAGCTGCAGCACTGCCTAAAAGACTGTGGGGCATATTATCAAGGACGGCGTAAAAAATGATCGCTGGTTTAGTGGCAGAAAACTGCAGCTAAAGCAGCGATAATGGGCTTGATAATATGCCCTGGAGAATTCCAATAGAAGTCCATGTTCTGGTGTGAACCTGGGCTTCTATTGGAATTCTCAACGGCATATTATCAAGGCCATTATCGCCGCTTTAGCGGCAGTTTTCTGCCTCTAAACTAGCGATAATTTTAACACCATCCTTGATAATATGCCCCTTAGTATGGGGAGTTACTGACGGGACCAGAGGAGCAGCTAGCAGCATTGTCTAGAGGACTTAGAATGATGAATTACCACTGGGAACAGACACTGCTGCAGCACTGCCTTGAGGACGTAGAATGAGGAATTACCACTGGGACAAGAGAAGCTGCTGCAGCATTGTCTAGAGGACTTAGAATGGGGAATTATCGATGAGACCAGATAAGCAGGTAGCTGCACTGTTAAGAGGACTTAAAATGTGGGAATTACAGAAGGGACCAAAAAGGCAGCTGCAGCACTGTCTTGAAGGCATAAAATGAGGAATTACTGATGAGACCAGAGAAGCAGCTAGCAGTACTGTATAGAGGACTTAGAATGAGGAACTACCGACTGGACCAGAGAAGCAGCTAGCATCACTGTCTAGAGGACTAAAAATGAGAAATTACCACTGGGACCAGAGAAGGAGCTAGCAGCACTGCCCAGAAGACCTATAATGAGGAAGTACTGATGATACCAGAGAAGCAGCTGCAGCACTGCCTAGTAGACTTAGAATGGGGAGTTACTGACGGGACCAGAGAAGCAGCTGCAGCATTGTCTAGAGGGCTAAGAATGAAGAATTACCACTGGGACCAGAGAAGCAGCTGCAGCACTGCCTAGACAACTTAGAATGAGAAAGTACCGATAGGACCAGAGAAGCAGCTGCAGTACTGCCTAGAAGATTTAGAATAGGGAGTTACTGATGGGACCAGAGAAGCAGCTACCAGCATTGTCTAGAGGACTAAGAATGATGAATTTCCACTGGGAACGGACACAGTTGTAGAACTGCTTTGAAGACTTAGAATGAGGAATTATCACTGGGTCCAGAGAAGCAGCTGCAGCACAGCCTAGAGGAATTAGAATGAAGAATTACCACTGGGACCAGGGAAGCAGCTGCAGCACTGTCTAGAGGCATAAGAATGGGGAATTACTGTTGGGAGCAGAGACACAGCTGCAGCACTGCCTATAATACTTAACATGGGGAGTTACTGATGGGATCAGAGAAGCAGCTAGCAACATTGTCTAGAGGACTTAGAATGATGAATTACCACTGGGAACAGACACAGCTGCAGCACTGCCTCGAGGACTTAGAATGAGGAATTAACTCTGGGACCAGAGAAGCCGCTGCAGTACTGTCTAGAGGATTTAGAATGAGAAATTATCGATGAGACCAGATAAGCAGGTAGCTGCACTGTTTAGAGGACTTAAATAATGTGGGTATTACAGACGGGACCAGGAAAGCAGCTGCAGCACTGTCTTGAGGGCATAGAATGAGGAATTGCTGATGAGACCAGAGAAGCAGCTAGCCGTACTGTATAGAGGACTTAGAATGCGGAATTACTGACTGGACCAGAGAAGGAGCGAGCAGTACTGCCTAGATGACTTATAATGAGGAAGTACCGATGGGACCAGAGAAGCAGCTGCAGTATTGTCTAAAGGGCTTAGAATGATGAATTACCACTAGGACCAGAGAAGCAGCTGCAGCACTGCATGGACAACTTAGAATGAGGAATAACTGATAGGACTATAGAAGCCGCTGCAGCACTGCCTGGAGGACTTAGAATGAAGAATTACCACTGGGACCAGAGAAGCAGCTGCAGAACTGGCTAGAGGGCTAAGAATGGGGAATTACTGTTGGGAGCAGAGACACAGCTGCAGCACTGCATAGAAGACTTAAAATGGGGAGTTACTGATGGGAACAGAGAAACCGCTAGCAGCATTGTCTAGAGGACTAAGAATAATGAATTACCACTAGTAACAGACACAGCTGCAGCACTGCCTCAAGGACTTAGAATGGAGAATTACCACTGGGACCAGAGAAGCAGCTGCAGCACTGCCTCAAGGACTTAGAATGAGGAATTACTGATTAGACCAGATAAGCGGGTAGCTGCACTGTTTAGAGGACTTAAAATGTGGGAATTACTGATGGAACCAGAAAAACAGCTGTTGCATTGTCTAAAGGGAAAACAATGAGGAATTACCAATGAGATCAGAGAAGCAGCTAGTAGTACTCTATAGAGGACTTAGAATGAGGGATTACTGCGGGACCAGAGAAGCAGCTAGCATCACTGCCTAGACGACATAGAATGATGAAGTACCGATGAGATCAGAGAAGCAGCTGCAACACTGCCTATAGGACTAAGAATGAGGAATTACCACTGGGACCAGAGAAGCAGCTACAGCACTGCCTAGAGGACTAAGAAGGAGGAATTACCACTGGGACCAGAGAAGCAGCTGCAGCACTGTCAGGAGGACTAAGAATGAGAAATTACCACTGGGACCAGAGAAGGAGCTAGCAGCACTACCTAGACGACTTAGAATGAGGAAGTACCAATGGGACCAGAGAAGCAGCTGCAGCATGGCCTAGAGGACTAAGAATGTTAAACTACCATTGGGACCAGCGAAGAAGCTACAGCACTGCCTAGAGGACTAAGAGAGAGGAATTACAACCGGGACCAGAGAAGCAGCTGCAGCACTGTCAGGAGGACTAAGAATGAGAAATTACCACTGGGACCAGAGAAGGAGCTAGCAGCACTACCTAGACGACTTAGAATGAGGAAGTACCAATGGGACCAGAGAAGCAGCTGCAGCATGGCCTAGAGGACTAAGAATGTTAAACTACCATTGGGACCAGAGAAGCAGCTACAGCACTGCCTAGAGGACTAAGAGGGAGGAATTACAACCGGGACCAGAGAAACAGCGGCAGCACTGCCTAGACAACTTAGAATGAGGAAGTACCGATGGGACCAGAGAAGCAGCTGCAGCACTGCCTAGAGGACTAAGAATGAGGAATTTCCACTGGGACCAGAGAAGCAGCTGCAGCACTGTCTCAAGGACTCAGAAGGAGGAATTACCACTAGGACCAGAGAAGCAGCTGCAGCACTGTCTGGAGGACTTAGAAGGAGGAATCACAGCTGGGACCAGAGAAGCAGCTATAGCACTGCCTAGATGTCTAAGAATGACAAATTGTACAAAAAAGGCCCTGGACAACCTTATTACAAATCCATCGTACCTTGCTGTTCTCCCACAGTGTCAAGAGAGTATACAACACTATGTGAAGCCAGGCCCCTTTATTAATGATGCTTCTGCTGAAGGAGCTTCCAAATGGACTGGGCTGGAATTCTTGCTGAAAATAGGGATGACCTGTCCAGACTGAGGCAGTAAGCAGATACCATGCATCTACACAAAGTGCATGCAGCAAAGTAAGTGCAGCATACTGTTAATGCAGACTGCCTGTTCTGAGCCAATCCTGCGTTTTTCTAATGCAAAGATGGCCTTTGAACCTGATCAGAAGCATAAAAATGAAAAGTCGATCCAGACATAAATTATCTTCAGATAAGCAGCAATCAGTTACTGAGTTTCCCGTGAAAACATTGAGGGTTGTGAAAACGAATTATTAAAATAATAGTAAATAGATGAAGTATCATGTTTGAGGAACAGTATTTTCGCATTTCAGTGAACCAACCATGTCTAATTTAAGCCACTTGCCAGTTTTTCAAGATGAGAGCTTTCACAAAAATAAATGTAAATGCCAATATCAGTTTAAAAAAAAAACATGAGTCAAAACCTTTAATGGATCTGGTCTTAGCACATACGTGTCTAAAAACACGACAGGACAGTAACGTACATGATGCACGTAAAGTAAATTACTGATCAAAATGGAATGTCTGTTTCAGGACTGTACAGCATGGACTATACATTTTATCTGAAATTTTCTGGCTTCATTTTGGAGATATAAAACTATGCGCTGCTAGTATTATTGCACATACATTTGGCATCCTTTAACCTGGGATATTAAAGTATCCACAAAATGACAGGAGTGGTAATACTAAAGCCTACATGGGAGCCAATGCTTTTACTTTCAAAAATAATTTCAACGCAAAGCTGCTTTAAGAATTAGCAGTGCTTCTGAAGGTAAAGTGTTTTCAAAGGAATCGGGGCCTTCTCTCTCAGCACCCCCTCATTAACCCCTTTCCCTGATCTCCCAAACTTCAGTTCCATGCCTAACAGGCACACAAAAAGAAAGAAGTAAATAAATATAGAATGCGATCGTGTGCACTCCGAGCAACAAGGCACGTGATGACAGTAACATTCCTGCTCGACAGTTCACACACAAGTTATTAAAGATGGTGGGGGCGGGGCACTGAAAGAGGGGAGGTCATCTGGGTTAAATCAAGAAACACACAGGACATATTTGTATCCACTACCTGCCAAATGAATAATGTAAGCAACACTTTGTTGCCAAAATAAATCTAAACAAATTTTAAAGTTGCAATATGTTTCCCTGCTATGAAGATAACTCGCAGTGAAGGACTGTCAGCCCCACTTGTAGGACGCTAAACAATCATCTGACATGAAGAAGTGACAGATTGGCCAAGAAAGCCAAACAGTCTCCCTGCCCTGTCTAGCTACCTGCCACTTTCTGAGCCCAAGAAGAGCTGAAGAGGGCTGGCCGTGGGATTTGCCACGGCAGGGAGGAGGAGGGAGACATTTTCTGCTAAACTCCTGCTTTCCTTTGACTAAAGGCACAATTTCTTTGTTTTTTAATTGCTTATATTGTTAACATTCAAAGAGAGACATACTGTGCTGCTGAATGTGGATAATAGCACGCGTATTATCTTCCTCCAAATATAGGTTTGGACAGTCTAGTCACAGCCACACACTCCAGGGCAGCTCCAAATGGTGATTGGCTGAGTGAACATGTTCTTGTAGAGGAAAAAACGCTTGAATTTCCTGCTGGTGATATGTCAAATTGTGCTGTTGAACTGCTTTACATATTCCTGCTGAGTAAATAAAAGGCCTGTTTTTCATCGTGCTCAAAATTGAGAGGCATGGGGAAGGGCTGAGGGACCAGGAAGCCTGTTCATGCCTGTTTATAGAAAATCAGAGCTCGGAGCACTGACAAGATCATAGAATGCAAGCAGCGCTGGTGCATAGCAGGAACCCAAGAACAAATGAGTCCCCCAAAGACCATACATATAATCAAAGCGTAATAATTCCGTACTTAGTCCCTGCTGCCTGGGAGGAATGAAAGAGAATAAGGAGGGACAACGAGGCAGGACTGACCACTAGCAAGCAAGGATTTTTAAAGGACACTAAACCAAACAAATATAAAGCAGGGGATGACTTTAAGCCAACAGGAGAAGTTACAACAGATCTCCAATGCTCGACCTAAAGAGGGCTAAGCGCCAGCTGGTACTCAAATTGAACTAGCCGGGGTCAAATGCTAGGCTCGTCCCTGTGGAAAGTTTACCTTCAGACTTAGAAAGTTGTCTGGGGAAAAATGGTTGTCAAAAGGTAAATGACAGGGCAAACTATAAGCAGGATCCAAAGAATGTCTTGGTGACGATGGAGAGTCACTGGATGAGTTCTCAGAGTTGATCACAGGCTGATTGGTCCGGGGAAGCCGTTGAATAAGGTTGGCTGCATTAATGCTCAGCATCAAGAGTGAAGCTGTATGTTAGGCAGCAAGGAGTACACTCTGTCTGCAACCAAATGTCAAAGACATTGGGGACATTACTTGAGTGTCATTTTGGTCCATAGAAGGCTGATATTACCAACACCCTTCCGTCTTGACTTAGAGAAGGCATCAGGCAGTTCCTTTTGGGCTTATACCTTCAACATGAATGATGCATTATCCTTCCCTGCTCAGCTCATGAGGAGTTAGTTATCCAATGTGAGAGCAGCAGCCATGGGGAGTACTACAGAAAGTATTCCTGTCATGGCAGATGAAATTGTATTGGATATGAAGGACTTATTGCATAGTTTTGAGTTATGCAGTCCTCTATGAAGTGGTGAGGCTGCTTCCTTCTGTTTAGGGGAAAAAGGACAAGTAAATGTAAATGTATTTATATAGCGCCGATCACCACTACGGGTATCTCAGCGCTGTACTCATACCGCTGAAGGAACCCTTCCTGGCTTTCCATGTGAGGTGTCCACTCCTGGGCAACCCCATGGTGAGGCCAGGCCTCCCAGCGCTGTTGGGGCCGTTGTGGAGATTAAGCAAGCTATTGCTCAGAGTTGCAGCGTGGGACCCATGATTAGAATAGGCACTGAGGCGAGAGAATATCCAGTCCGCGGAATTTATAGCCCGAGACCCTGCCGCGACGGGAATCGAACCCTGGTCCCGTACCAGTGCTCTGCATCGAGGTCTGCCGCTCTAACCACTTCTCCACAAGTCTGTGATGTGTGCATGTGTGGTAGAGAACAGAGCATGACTGCAGGTATGCCAGGCTTGGAGAACCGCTGCCTGGCTGATGGGAAACAAAATTCCAAAAGTTTAAAGACGCTGTTTGCAAATTAATACCCAGTCATCGAGGGTTTATGCTTTTCCTTTTAATTTTTTATTTGGAAAATTATGATGTACCAATTACTTCTTGGTAGTAGTTACCCATTAAACACAAATTCTCTTTAAACCCAATGCATTTTGAATCATTGAAAACCCTTCCTCAGGAGTCTCATCATGACATTCTGAAAACATAAAATGAAAAAAGAGACTCCTCAATCCAGTCTTCAAGTTTCAGATATATACAGAAACTAATCATATTACTAATTTCATTAAGGAACTCAAACTAGACACAAGACAATATGTGCACCCCCAACTATCCAAACGATGTTCAAATTGCTGAGCTTATAGCATGATTAAGAGTGTAATGTTAAATGTTAAATCATGGCTCTAGACAAACGTATTACATTTCTAATCCATGTCCCTGTGGAGCGGGCCATGACACTGAAATCCCCTGTGAGTGGTGAAAAATACTTGCGCGTTCACTCGAAATCAAGAGAGTGAATGGTGTGTATACCACAATCTTACAAGGACAAATGAACCATGAACAGTGACTCGCATACTGTAAAAAACAACTTCTGTGCAGACATGAAAAGTATATTTATTCCTTTAAGACTGAAAACGCTATCAGGCGGGCTTCATTGTCAATTGTTAAAACAACCGTAATGTGTAAAAAGTGATTCGCATACTTTAAAGGAAAGCTTCAATGCTTACCGAACCGGCGTAAACAAGGTTCTCATTCCGGAAACTCGAACTGCTATCGGGCAAGCGTTCCTCCCATTACTTAAAAGATCGTGACATGCATAGCGTGCAAAAAGTGACTCCCATGGTTTAGAAGAAAAAGAAAAATTCAGTGCTTACAGAGCCGGCATGAACAAAGTTCTCACTCCACTGGAAACGCTTTCGAACAAGCGTTCCTTCTATTATTTAAATGACTGAGACGTGCAAGGAATGTGCTTAAAGGGACAGCCATCACCCAAGGTGCATATTGTTAACACGCAAAAGGAATAAAGTTAAACCGAATAGAAACATAAAAAAACAACCGGGACTGCAACATACAATTACCCAGAGGTCATGAAGTGAGTTAAGTAATTAATGAAAATATACTTCATGATCAGTTGTAAAACAACATCCTAATCAATTACAAAAAACATTTGAATTGCAGCCTGTGATTCATCCCATGTGTGTGCATGGCGCTCAATTTTTTGATCCCAAAAAATTTGGGTCTGGCTAACAGTTTCTGGTGATCAGCATCAGGTTTAGGTTTGAGAGCTGCTAGAATGGTGAAACGCAATTGCGAGATATTGTGTCTTGCTTTCCTCCAATGCATGGCTACTGTAGACTTCATATTCTGGTCCCTGATGTTGCTCTTATGCTCAGCAACTCGAATTTTAATTTTGCATTCTGTTCTCCCCACATAAATTTTCCCACAGGGATATTTTAAGACATAAATGACGTTGGAGGTGTCACACGTGCTTGAATGTTGTAAATTCATAATAACACCTTTTGTGGGATGGATAAACTGATTGCCGGTCATTGCATTATTGCAATGTACACAATTCATGCACCTTTGCATCCCTTTGAACACTCTGTCAGTTTTTTTTCTTTTTAGTTAAAAGTTCTTTTAAATTGTTTGAATGTTGAAACGCAAAGGTGGGTGTCTGATTAAAAAGATGTTGAAAATCCGGTTCAGTTTGAATGATTGACCAGTGCTTCATGATGATAGACTTAACTGGGTGTGATTTGGTGGAATGTTTTAATGCACAGATGATAGGATTGGGTTTTTTGGATTGAGTTTTCTGTAACAATGACTGTCTCTCCAATGTGGATACTTTTTTAATCGAGTCTTCAATTATTTTCTTCGGGTATGCACGTTGTGTGAATTTCGTTGTAAATCTGTTTATGGTTTCTCATGCTTCTGCTGGATCTGATGTGATTCTTTTTAGCCTTATAAATTGAGAATAAGGTAGATGTCGCTTCATTGTGTATTGATGGAAACAGTTGAAGTGAAGGGAGTTGTTTCTATCAGTTTCCTTAGTGAATACATTTGTCTTACTGCCCTGTGCGTCGATTTGAGCCAGAACATCAAGAAATGCAATTTGTTTTTTGTCAATCTGATGGGTGAATTTGATATGGTCATGAATTTGATTAAGCTCTAAGATGTTAGCTCTAAGATGTTATCTTGTAAGCTCATCAAGTCACCTTTCCAAATTATGAGTATATCATCTATGTATCTTTTGTATACAACCAAGTGTTCTTGTCATGTTTTATTCAGAAGAATATGATCATGTTCTAGTTTGTTTAAGCAAAAATGGATGCTGTTCCTCTACTGGTGGTGCCTAGTTAACTTAGGTAAGTGGACCAACCGCCAACAGGTAGGTGGTGGTGGAGGGGTAATACTGGGAGAAAAAGGGATATGGTGATCCCACTCTTGCGGAACTAGGGTCCTCACACACCCAGCAAGCTAGGTGTCATGCTTCATCATCTGGACCTGCTCCTCGTTGGGTCGGCGCTGCAATACCCAACGGGCACCCGTGAAGGGGCTCTTTGTCAGAGATCTTTTGTTCCTTTCAAAGCAATACGTAAGCTTTGAGGAATTCTTTTAGCTTCATGATATTGTATGAGAGTTGTCGCGTGGAGTCTATGAATAATTTCTTTCTTGCTTAAGAACTCTAATTGCTTTAACAGCTGCGCTAATCAGAGACTCAACGTGACAACTCTCATACAGTATCATAAAGCTAAAAGAATTCCTCGAGGTTTACTTGTTGCTTTTAAACCAATGTTGTGCAAAACCAATAAATCCTTCATGAAGAAATGGTACTCAATTATAAACAATTTATCTGTGGACCTGATTTTGCTTATTATAGAAGAGTTATCAAATATCTTAAAGACACTGGAGGAGGAGATTCAAACTATCAAAGGAGAATTATCTAAACAAACTGAAGAAAACTCGGGGGATCTGGTTGGAGATTTACTAGAAATTGAGTAAATACGCTAAAGAAATTCACCAGTGTAAAATTAAAAAAATTCGTAGAGACACTATCGACTATAAACTTGATGAGGTCTACACATGGGCCGAAGTATACAATCAACGGAAATGGCAGAGACAGCCTAATGTGAGTTCATCTCAAGAGAACGTGGTGTCTGAGGCGGATGTGGCCCAATATAGACCACCCCTAGTAAGAGACGATTGATTGTCTACTCAACCATCCACCAATGTGGGTGGTCAAAATTCATCAAATGCATCTTTTTTATCCACCAGTCCAGCTGCCAACCACCAACTCAACAAAGAAGTGGAAAAACATGGAGGAGCCTAAGAATCCGACATAAAGATGGAGTGTGAGAAGTTGGCCTGGCATATGCTGGTAACTAGTTATAGTGGCCAACTTGCACCAGTCCAATTCGACTCTTATGGTAGATAGGTTTAAGACAACCTTTTAAAGAAAGCTATCCTAGTGGTAGCTGTGGAGAGCAGCCTTCAGGCTAAGTCTCAGAGGAATGTAAAGCAGCTTGTTTTACCTTATAATCTCTTGAATTACCAAATGAAAGGACACCACACAGGTATATATATCAAATATATATGTATTTATTGCTAGACACACTCTACTAATCTCTTTATGAGATTAGAAAACAGGAACACATTCAAATATCAACGTTTCACAATAAGTTAAGCACAAATATGGCTGGGGCCCTAGGGGCGTACCAGACCATATACTAAAAAATGGGTTAGGAAAGTCGACTTGCAAAATGACAAGGCCTAGGGCCTGTAGAATCGCTGGGGCTTCACTACTGTAGTGAAAGCAGGTAAGTAACAGACCCACGGGAGACGCATGCAGTGTGTGAACACAGCCGCGGGTTCCCTATTTATTATAATGGAGCAAGTCGCGGTTTTATTTTTAACATTTTAGGGTACTTCGAGGGAGTCTACAAGCAAGCCACTGACAAGGTAAGTAATTCGATGGCCAACACACACTAGGGCACCGGAGTGCACGAATTACCTCACCCAGGGAAGCCGGGTGCATAGGTGTCTTTTGGTGTCGGGTCGCGTCGCTGTTTTCTATGGAGACCAAAGAAGACTTGCTGCTTGCGTCGACTGAAGAAGTGTCCAGTGGAATCCAAGGGTGGATTCGAGATGCAGATGACCTGAAAATTGAAGGGACAGTGTTCACAGTCACTTGCTAGTGACCAGCAACTGGATTTGGAGTGTCTCACAACGTCTGCAGCTTACTGAGGTGTCAGCAACCAGATTGGAGCCAACAAGCCTTGGCAACGGCAAGTCTCGTGGAAATCAAAGAAGGTCAGCGTTGCAGACCAGCAAGGTCTGAGGGACTCACCCAGCAAGGGTGAATGAGGGCAGGCCTGGAGCAACCAGGGGAGCCCTTTGGTTTGACAAGAAAGTCTTCGAGGGACCCACAAGTCAATGGGCAAGGGATCGCGAAGCTGCCTCTTGAGGAAATGCTTTACAGGAGTCCACAGTCACTCGGGATGGGGTAGGCCTCTGATTTTCACTGCAAAACCTGCTGGAGGCTTGGGCCACAAATGGTCCAATGCACAAGCTCGTAGAATGCCATGAAGGGGTTGCACTTGACAATAGTGCATGGTACCCATGTTTTGCTGTTCCTCGTCACTTGTGGGGTCCACTCACCTCAGCTTTGCTGGGGGCTCACAATGGCCGTTGAGAAGTCAGGAAATCCACTTCCAGGGCTGCAGGGACTTCGAACTCTGGCTGGAGTGGGAAAGTTTGCGACCGTTGATTAGAGTTTCTGGTGCCTGCCAAGCAGGGGAGTCACTCCTTGACTCCAAGGGAGATTCTTCTGTCTTCCAAAGGTAGTGGAACGTTGAAGGGCCAGGATTCTTCTTTGTAGAGCGTCGTCCAGGGTTATCTGTTTTGCAATGGCAAAGTTTGCTATCTTATACTGAAGATAGGGGAGGGACTAGCTCTATGACCACTCCTCTGGGAGGGTCGGGGTAGGGGGTGGTTACACCCACATCCCTTTGTCCAGTTTCATGCCAGAGCAGGGACAGGTAGCCCCTGAACCGGTTTGAGCTGGCATATGCACAGAGGAGCCTACTGCTCCCCCAGTGCAGTACTTCAAAGCACTCTAGAAGTGCACCCACCCAGCTCCAATACACTAAATCCTGTCTGGAAGGGGGTGACACCTCCCTGTGACAGGATGCCTATTGTTGGGCCTCCTCCACTGCGAGTTTCAGTCAGCAGCAGGAGGGCAGCCCAGTGTCTGTGTGGTGGCATCCATTTTGTGATGCCAGGGCTCTTTCAGATTTCTACTGTGTTACCACAGTAGGCACATGTCGTGCCCTCTAGAAGGGTGGGATCACGCTCCCACATGATGGACTGATGTGGGGGTATGATTTCAAGATGTTTGACACCAAACACGACATATTTTGATGCAGTAATTCCAAAGTTAGCATTATAATGCACTTAAGAGTATATGGTTTAACCACATCCACAAACAGCCATAGAGAATAGACTCTGGTAGCTGCAGAGGGGCCCTGCTCATGCAGAGGCACCCCCTCACATTGTAAACCAAGCACCCTGCCCTCAGGATTGATAGGGCCTGCCATAGGGGTGGCTGAGTGCTAACACTACCTCACCCAGGCTGCAGTAGCAAGCCTGTGGTGTCAGATTGAGTCGGCTTCCCAGGGGTGGCATAATACATGCTTCGGTCCCTGGTAGGCCTGTGAAGTGCCTATGCCCTAGGTACCTAAGGTGCCATATACTAGGGGCTCATAAGGTACCACAGTATCCAATCACTAGTGCATCTAATATGCACACCAGTCATTTAAGGGAGTAAGCAGATAGGCTGGGGTCCTGGATAGCAGGATCCCATCCAGACTAGTCAAAAACCATTCAAACACCAGGAAAAAAGTGGGGGCAACCATGTAGTCAGATTCCACCCTCCTACAGGGAGAAAAGGGTCCTTCGCAGCAAAACAAAACCAATTTAGGGGCATATTATCAAGCGGCAGCGATAATTATCGCTGACTGCGCTTAGCGCACATTTTCCTATTGCCGGCTATCGCTGGAATGTATCGCCATGTTAGCGCTGTAGTAACTTAGCGCTATGGAGATAAATATTCCAGCGATAGCGGGGATATTGCTGTTTTCCATGGAACAACACTGGTTTTCCAGCGATGTTCCATGGAAAACAGCGATATCCTTGATGATAGGGCCTGTGGTCTTAGCCACACAATCCACCTCCCATGTTAGGTATGCCTTTGTCTGGAATTTAACAGACGTTAAATTCCAGCGCTAAGGCCCAGTTAGAGTGAAAAAAATCAGCGCTAAACCGAACGGGGCTTTGTTGTAAATACAGCGAAGCACCGTTAGCGATATTTTATAATGTAGTTGTAAGGGGCACGCCTACCTTGCATCTCATTAGCGATGCGAGGCGATAGGAAACCAGGCGCTAAGGCAAGGAAACACGCGCTAGCATGTCCTTGTAAATAAAGCAATAACATTATCGCTGCTTTTCACCCGAAAACGGATGCTAAAGCGGCGATAATGTTATCGCCAGCCCTTTATAATATGTCCCTTAGTGATTAATATTACCAAAATTGAGTTGACTCAAGCACAAATGGCCTTATTCAACAAAGGGACCTCTTTCGTCCCACTGTATCACAGCAATGCAGCTGAAACTGAGATTGTGATTTTCAAATTTTGAGGGCATTAAGGCTTAAATACTTCTTCAGTGCAATTGAACCCTCCATAAATGCTTCTCAAGAACCTGAATACAAGGAATTTAAAGCCAAGAGTTCCTTTTGTTTTCCCATTTCACAGAAGTCAATTGATGCGTTAGAACGGCTCATCAAGTTAAATGTGAACAAGATTGATGTTCAAGAAGCTAGTTTCTAATTTCTCACCTAAAAAATGGAGTATATTATCTTCTTTGGCAAATAACGAACATCTGACCTTTCAAAAAGCTTTCAAAGGAGGAGCTTTGGCAATAATGGATACTGAATTTTATGACAGAAGCGTGCTCACACATGTTCAAGACACAAGCATTTACATGAAGCTGGAGCAAGATCCAAACAAGGATAACCAATATATTCTTCTTCAATTACTACTTAGAGCAGTAGACATGAATTGGATCAATGAAAACACCAAGAAGTACTTATACACTGAATACCCATGCGGACCACAATTTTATATGTTGCCCAAAATACACAAAAATACAACAAACCCTCCTTTCAGACCAATAGTGTCAGCTTGTGGGTCAATTTCTGCACCCATTGGAAAATACTTGGATAGTTTTTTCAACTGATAGTCCAGCAAAGGGCTCTAAAAGCAGAAAAGATTGGCAGGAAAAATATACTCATGGCAGCTAGACTCATCATCGCCACGTGCTATTGATGGAAGTTACATCAGTGAGGAAGTACGGGTATCAAGGAATATATGCTATTGGGTTTGTGTGGTAGGAAAGATTAATGCTGGTGTTCCCATTCATATCTTTAATTTGCCTGGTGGCATAAACATAACTGTGAATACATATAGGGTCATCTTTTAACTTCAGTTGAAATACTACTGTTATTGTTTTGCACATGAGATATGACAGGTAATCACCCTGGATCGAAGATATGATGTTTGCACATGATACGTTTTGTTAATGTTGAGCAGAGGTGTTTTGTGGGGATGCTTCATTATGTCAAACATTGTTTGCTATGTGTGCTGTCAATAATGCGAATGCCAATTTACAAAATCTAATAAAGAGCTATTTAAAAAAATACCCACAAGTTCCATTACTTGCTCTAGTATTGGATCACATGGGTTAGATAGCAAGAAGCAGACATTGTGGAGATACTGTAGAAATTGGTGCTGAGACACATATTATATCAAGAACCCTGATAATGTTTTATTATACATTAGAGGGCATTTTTATCAAGTAGTTGTGTTGCTCTTCCACCACGCAATATGGTGCAAGGGCAACGCAAGTACTTAGTAAGAATTATCAAACCACACAAGGCCACATTGCATGGCCTTTCTTGGCTTGATAAATCTAGAGCAGCACAATACCGCACAAGTCGATGCGGTGTGCTACTCTGCTCCTGGGAGGCGTTCCGTGGGTGGAGAGTGTGTGTTCACACATATCCATCCATGGATTTTGGAGCATTGTCAGATTTAACATTACTGGTGGACCTGAGAATGCATGAACAAAGCTACACCTCCCCAGGTGAGGTATAAGTAGGAGAAATATCTTTATTTCTCCTATAAAGGAGCACAAAAACAATTCTGCTCACAACGCAGGCAGCTTTGCAAGGTGCACGCATGCCTGTATTGGCGCTAGGGTGCACACATTGTGCCAGCGCAGGGAAAAGACAGGAATGTGCTGTATAATGCTAGATAGGGCATATTCCTGCTCTTTCCCTATTACGCTGTGAAGCAAGGAAACTTGTTGCACTGTGTGATGTTTTGGCTGACTATGCCCCTAGTCACCCAATAACTGCATTTCACTGTATAGGTACAACACATCTATATTTTATCCATTACCCTAAGAGAACAATAAGGATATGCTACAAATACCCCTTGTACTTCCTGTACTTAGGAATTTCCATAAACCACAATAAGTAATAGGTCAATGGGGAAAATATGGATATACCTTTAAACAGCACTGAGAAGTTAATGACAATTTAAGTCAAAGCCATTGATGGTAAAGATTGCTTTAAGCAAAAACAAATTATGTAACAAATTAAATATATTATACAGCATGTACCAATCTCTATTTATTGGCACAAGCTGCATGATATTGATAATTTTTCTAGCAAATAGACACCCAGCTCCATCTATTACTCGGGGGTTAGAAATGAAGCAGGTATGGCACTGAAAACAGTATACATGCCCTGGGAGAAAGGCGGGAGGAATGCTCCTGAACTTAAAGGCTACTGCTAAGTGACACAATTGCAAAATGAATACATTTGCTAACACATCTAGTTACAGATCCTATATCGAAGCTCTTAGCGGTATTGACACAGCCCGAATTTTTAAATACACTGATACTGTGTCCCAGTGTAATACTCAGGAACCTACTTGTGCTTTCAATAACTATTCATTTGACATGGAAACATACAACAACATTGTAAGGCTATAAATATATATACATTCCCAATTTATCACTTTGGGGCACAGTTATGTACATTAGCACATGCTCATTTTTTAAACAACCACCTAATAAAACCTTTTATAACATACATTTTGCAGATGTTTTCACCAGTGGCAGCCGGCACAGGTAAGCCTGGTGAGGCGGGGCAGGGCAGGGCAGAGGGGGCGGCTGACAGATGACGAAATACGATTTATTAATTTATTTAATTATACCTATTCCATCATCTTTTGACTTCCACCCAACCTCCCATCCTGCCCCGCCCCACTGCCTCACCGAATTTACCTGTGCTGGCCACTGCTGATTTTCACACAATGAGAGATTAATAGTTATATGCTCAGATATCTGCACTAGCTAAAAATATAGGGCCAGTGTTAGAGAACCTGTAGCTCACTCGGTTAATCAAATATTACTAGCATTAACAGAAGGTGATAAGTAAATTATTGAAATATTTAAGGCATGCATGGTATCATCAGAACTAAATCTGAGCAAGCTGCATAATAGCTAGAAGAGGGACATAAGGGAGGAACTAAAAGACAAAGAATGGAAAATAATATGCAGTTCTGTAATGAGCAATTCAACATTTAAATTAATAGATTATAGGATTTAACACAGCATATATAGGACACCACAGATAGTGTGCAATATATCTTAAATATAAAGTTCATTTAGGCAGTCGTATACTCATGAGGTGTGAGTGAGACAAAGTACAAGAATTATATCGGGAAACGATGGCACAGTTATCAACACTAATAGACTGGCAACAAATATCTAATCATGTTGGGTATAGTAACATATACAACACAAACAGGAAGCAGGTTAAGTAGTTGATAAGCACTAGGATTGGTTTTAGGAAAATAGTGCATAGCCATGATTTGGAAAACAACGTTTCTGCCCACTCTGGAAATATGGCCTTTAAATGTGAAACTACTGGGTTACAGCAGAGAGTATAATAATATAATGCAAGAAGGGGATTGAAACTAAGGATACTGCAGTAATGGCATTGGAAACTACAATTGATTGAACCTAAGTGGAACCAAAAACTACTAATGATAAGCAATAGCGTTTAATAATTGAAATGATTACACAAATGAATATCATATCTATTATCTAATTAAGTTTGTGCTGAACTAAAAACACAGTGTGACGTCCCATGGCGTTGAATGCTGATGATTTAATTACCAACAATTTTTTATTTTATTTTATATTATCTAATAAAGAAATGTAATTAAAAGGTACAATAATAAAGAATTAAAATAATAATAAAAAAGAAACTAAAGAGATGAAGGTGTGAAAGGTACCTCTGCTTACAGGCATAAAGTAATTATGACAATGTGTTTTTCATTTTTTTCTTTTTACCTACATTGCTCCTAAGCCCAACACACCTATCTCCTCACCGCTCAATTATCCTTTGTCCACACCTATCCCCTCACCTCTCAATTGTCCTTTGTCCATCCTGGAATGTCTCCATGGCACTGCAGTATTTAGCAATGCAAGCGCCTCTATTGGGTATCATCAAATAGGGCTAGACCGGAAACCGAAACCAGAGTGAGAAAGAGAATGATGAAAACAAAACCAAAAAAGAAGAAACAGAAGAAGAAAAACAAGCATTGGCATAGCTAATAGGTCTCGCCTTTGGGACCTTATAAGCATTTAGTTATGCAGCACAATATCATTGGTACAACAGCATCAACTGTTGCATGGCTAAACACTTATAAGGTCCCAAAGGCGAGACCTATTGGCTATGCCAATGCTTTTTTGGTTATGGGGGCATAAATAACAGGAGGGTGAAGGTCAGTCAGTCAGTCAGTTAGTCAGTTAGTCAGAGTGAGTGAGAGAGTCAGTCAGTGAGAGAGAGTCAGTCAGTGAGACAGTGAGAGAGTCAGTTAGTCAGTTAGTGAGAGTGAGAGAGTCAGTCAGTCATTGAGAGTGAGAGAGGCAGTCAGTCAGTGAGAGTGAGAGAGTCAGTCAGTCAGTGAGAGTGAGAGAGTCAGTCAGTGAGAGTAAGAGTCAGTCAGTGAGAGTGAATGATAGTGAGAGAGTGAGTCAGTTAGTCAGTGAGTGAAAGAGAGTGAGTCAGTGGGATAGTCAGTCAGTGAGAGTGAGCCAGTCTTTTAGTGAGAGTCACTAAGACTTTTAGCGAGAGTCAGTCAGTCTTTTAGCGAGAGTCAGTCAGTGAGAGAGAGTCAGTGAGAGAGAGTCAATCAGTGAGAGAGAGTCAATCAGTCAGTGAGAGTGAGTCAGTCAGTCAGTGAGAGAGTGAGAGAGTCTGTCAGTGAGAGTCTGTCAGTGAGAATGAGTTAGTCAGTCAGTCATTGAGAGTGAGTCAGTCAGTTAGTCAGTGAGAAAGAGTGGGTGAGTCTGTCAGTGAGAGTCTGTCAGTGAGAGTGAGTCAGTGAGAGTGAGTCAGTGTGAGTGAGTCAGTTAGTCAGTGAGAGTGAGTCAGTCAGTCAGTGAGAGAGAGTGGGAGAGTCAGTCAGTGAGAATGAGTGAGTCAGTCAGTGAGAGAGAGTGGGAGAGTCAGTCAGTGAGAATGAGTGAGTCAGTCAGTGAGAGAGAGTGGGAGAGTCAGTCAGTGAGAGAGAGTAGAAGAGTCAGTCAGTCAGTGAGAGAGAGTGAGTCAGTCAGTCAGTCAGTGAGAGTGAGAGTCTGTCAGTGAGAGTCTGTCAGTGAGAGTCTGTCAGTGAGAGTGAGTCAGTGAGAGTGAGACAGTGAGAGAGTCAGAGAGAGTCTGTCAGTGAGAGTCTGTCAGTGAGAGTTGGTCAGTGAGAGTCTGTCAGTGAGAGTGAGTCAGTCAGAGTGAGTCAGTCAGTGAGAGAGTCAGTCAGTGAGAGAGAGTGGGAGAGTCTGTCAGTGAGAGTTTGTCAGTGAGAGTGAGAGTCAGTGAGAGTGAGTCAGAGAGAGTGAGTCAGAGAGAGTGAGTCAGTGAGAGTCTGTCAGTAAGAGTCTGTCAGTGAGAGTGAGTGAGTCAGTCAGTGAGAGAGAGTGGGAGAGTCAGTCAGTGAGAGAGAGTGGGAGAGTCTGTCAGTGAGAGTCTGTCAGTCAGTGAGAGTCTGTCAGTGAGTGAGGGAGTCAGTGAAAATCTGTCAGTGAGAGTGAGTGAGTCAGTGAGAGAATCTGTCAGTGAGAGTGAGTCAGTCAGTGAGAGTCTGTTAGTGAGAGTGAGTCAGTCAGTCACTGAGAATGTGTCAGTCAGTCAGTGAGAGAGTCAGTGAGAGTCTGTCAGTGAGAGTGACTGAGTCAGTGAGAGTGAGTAGGTCAGTGAGTGAGATTGAGTCAGTCAGTTAGTCAGTGAGAAAGAGTGGGTGAGTCTGTCAGTGAGAGTCTGTCAGTGAGAGTGAGTCAGTGAGAGTGAGTCAGTGAGAGCGAGTCAGTTAGTCAGTGAGAGTGAGTCAGTCAGTCAGTGAGAGAGAGTGGGAGAGTAAGTCAGTGAGAATGAGTGAGTCAGTCAGTGAGAGAGAGCGGGAGAGTCAGTCAGTGAGAATGAGTGAGTCAGTCAGTGAGAGAGAGTGGGAGAGTCAGTCAGTGAGAGAGAGTAGAAAAGTCAGTCAGTCAGTGAGAGAGAGTGAGTCAGTCAGTCAGTAAATGAGAGTGAGAGTCTGTCAGTGAGAGTCTGTCAGTGAGAGTCTGTCAGTGAGAGTGAGTCAGTGAGAGTGAGACAGTGAGAGAGTCAGAGAGAGTCTGTCAGTGAGAGTCTGTCAGTGAGAGTTGGTCAGTGAGAATCTGTCAGTGAGAGTGAGTCAGTCAGAGTGAGTCAGTCAGTGAGTGAGTCAGTCAGTGAGAGAGAGTGGGAGAGTCAGTCAGTGAGAGTCTGTCAGTGAGAGTGAGTCAGTGAAAGTGAGTCAGTGAGAGGGAGTCAGTTAGTCAGTGAGAGTGAGTCAGTCAGTCAGTGAGAGAGAGAGAGTGGGAGAGTCAGTCAGTGAGAATGAGTGAGTCAGTCAGTGAGAGAGAGTGGAAGGGTCAGTCAGTGAGAATGAGTGAGTCAGTCAGTGAGAGAGAGTCACTCAGTGAGAGAGAGTAGAAGAGTCAGTCAGTCAGTGAGAGAGAGTGAGTCAGTCAGTCAGTAAGTGAGAGTGAGAGTCTGTCATTGAGAGTCTGTCAGTGAGAGTCTGTCAGTGAGAGTCTGTCAGTGAGAGTGAGTCAGTGAGAGTGAGACAGTGAGAGAGTCAGAGAGAGTCTGTCAGTGAGAGTCTGTCAGTGAGAGTTGGTCAGTGAGAATCTGTCAGTGAGAGTGAGTCAGTCAGAGTGAGTCAGTCAGTGAGAGAGTCAGTCAGTGAGAGAGAGTGGGAGAGTCAGTCAGTGAGAGTCTGTAAGTGAGAGTCTGTCAGTGAGAGTGAGAGTCAGTGAGAGTGAGTCAGAGAGAGTGAGTCAGAGAGAGTGAGTCAGTGAGAGTCTATCAGTAAGAGTCTGTCAGTGAGAGTGAGTGAGTCAGTCAGTCAGTGAGAGAGAGTGGGAGAGTCAGTCTGTGAGAGTGAGTCAGTCAGTCAGTGAGAGAGAGTGGGAGAGTCAGTCAGTGAGAGAGAGTGGGAGAGTCTGTCAGTGAGAGTCTGTCAGTCAGTGAGAGTCTGTCAGTCAGTGAGTGAGTCAGTGAGAATTTGTAAGTGAGAGTGAGTGAGTCAGTGAGAGAGTCTGTCAGTGAGAGTGACTCAGTCAGTGATAGTCTGTTAGTGAGAGTGAGTCAGTCAGTCACTGAGAATGTGTCAGTCAGTCAGTGAGAGAGTCAGTGAGAGTCTGTCAGTGAGAGTGACTGAGTCAGTGAGAGTGAGTCAGTCAGTCAGTGAGATTGAGTCAGTCAGTGAGTGAGAGTGAGTCTGTCAGTCAGTGAGAGTGAGTCTGTCAGTCAGTGAGAGTAAGTGAGTCAGTCAGTGAGACAGAGTGGGAGAGTCTGTCAGTAAGAGTCTGTCAGTCAGTTAGTGAGAGAGATACTGTCAGTTAGTGAGAGAGAGTCAGTCAATCGGTGAAAGAGAGTTGGAGAGTCTGTCAGTGACAGTCTGTCAGTCAGTGAGAGTCTGTCAGCGAGAGTGAGTCAGTCAGTCAGTGAGAGAGTGGGAGAGTCAGTGAGAGAGTCTGCCAGTGAGAGTGAGTCAGTCAGTGAGAGTCTGTTAGTGAGAGTGAGTCAGTCAGTCAGTGAGGGTGAGTGAGTCAGTCAGTGACTGAGAGTGAGAGAGTCAGAGTGAGTCAGTCAGTGGGAGTGAGTCTGTCAGTCAGTGAGAGTGAGCCTGTCAGGCAGTGAGAGTGAGTCTGTCAGTCAGTAAGAGTGAGTCAGTCAGTCAGTGAGAAAGAGTAGGAGAGTCTGTCAATGAGAGTCTGTCAGTCAGTGAGGGTATGTCAGTGAGAGTGAGTCAGTCAGTCAGTCAGTCAGTGAGAGAGAGTGGGTCAGTCAGTCAGTGAGAGAGAGTTAGAGAGTCAGTGAGAGTTTGTCAGTAAGAGTGAGCGAGTCAGTGAGAGTGAGTCAGTAAGAGTAAGTCAGTCAGTGAGAGTGAGTGAGTCAGTCAGTCAGTCAGTGAGAGTCAGTGAGAGTCTGTCAGTGAGAGTGAGTCAGTGAGAGTGAGTCAGTGAGTCTGTCAGTGAGAGTGAGTCAGTCAGTCAGTGAAAGAGAGTGGGAGAGTCTGTCAGTGAGAGTCTGTCAGTGAGAATCTGTCAGTGAGAGCGAGAGTTAGTGAGAGTGAATCGGAGAGAGTGAGTCAGAGAGAGTGAGTCAGAGAGAGTGAATGAGTCAGTCAGTGAGAGAGTGGGGAAGAGTCAGTCAGTGAGAATGAGTGAGTCAGTCAGTGAGAGAGAGTCACTCAGTGAGAGAGAGTAGAAGAGTCAGTCAGTCAGTGAGAGAGAGTGAGTCAGTCAGTCAGTAAGTGAGAGTGAGAGTCTGTCAGTGAGAGTCTGTCAGTGAGAGTATGTCAGTGAGAGTGAGTCAGTGAGAGTGAGACAGTGAGAGAGTCAGAGAGAGTCTGTCAGTGAGAGTCTGTCAGTGAGAGTTGGTCAGTGAGAATCTGTCAGTGAGAGTGAGTCAGTCAGAGTGAGTCAGTCAGTGAGAGAGTCAGTCAGTGAGAGAGAGTGGGAGAGTCAGTCAGTGAGAGTCTGTCAGTGAGAGTGAGTCAGTGAAAGTGAGTCAGTGAGAGGGAGTCAGTTAGTCAGTGAGAGTGAGTCAGTCAGTCAGTGAGAGAGAGTGGGAGAGTCAGTCAGTGAGAATGAGTGAGTCAGTCAGTGAGAGAGAGTGGAAGAGTCAGTCAGTGAGAATGAGTGAGTCAGTCAGTGAGAGAGAGTCACTCAGTGAGAGAGAGTAGAAGAGTCAGTCAGTCAGTGAGAGAGAGTGAGTCAGTCAGTCAGTAAGTGAGAGTGAGAGTCTGTCAGTGAGAGTCTGTCAGTGAGAGTCTGTCAGTGAGAGTGAGTCAGTGAGAGTGAGACAGTGAGAGAGTCAGAGAGAGTCTGTCAGTGAGAGTCTGTCAGTGAGAGTTGGTCAGTGAGAATCTGTCAGTGAGAGTGAGTCAGTCAGAGTGAGTCAGTCAGTGAGAGAGTCAGTCAGTGAGAGAGAGAGAGTGGGAGAGTCAGTCAGTGAGAGTCTGTAAGTGAGAGTCTGTCAGTGAGAGTGAGAGTCAGTGAGAGTGAGTCAGAGAGAGTGAGTCAGAGAGAGTGAGTCAGTGAGAGTCTGTCAGTAAGAGTCTGTCAGTGAGAGTGAGTGAGTCAGTCAGTCAGTGAGAGAGAGTGGGAGAGTCAGTCTGTGAGAGTGAGTGAGTCAGTCAGTGAGAGAGAGTGGGAGAGTCAGTCAGTGAGAGAGAGTGGGAGAGTCTGTCAGTGAGAGTCTGTCAGTCAGTGAGAGTCTGTCAGTGAGTGAGTCAGTGAGAATTTGTCAGTGAGAGTGAGTGAGTCAGTGAGAGAGTCTGTCAGTGAGAGTGACTCAGTCAGTGAGAGTCTGTTAGTGATAGTGAGTCAGTCAGTCACTGAGAATGTGTCAGTCAGTCAGTTAGAGAGTCAGTGAGAGTCTGTCAGTGAGAGTGACTGAGTCATTGAGAGTGAGTCAGTCAGTCAGTGAGATTGAGTCAGTCAGTGAGTGAGAGTGAGTCTGTCAGTCAGTGAGAGTGAGTCTGTCAGTCAGTGAGAGTAAGTGAGTCAGTCAGTGAGACAGAGTGGGAGAGTCTGTCAGTAAGAGTCTGTCAGTCAGTTAGTGAGAGAGATTCTGTCAGTTAGTGAGAGAGAGTCAGTCAATCGGTGAAAGAGAGTGGGAGAGTCTGTCAGTGAGAGTCTGTCAGTCAGTGAGAGTCTGTCAGCGAGAGTGAGTGAGTCAGTCAGTGAGAGAGTGGGAGAGTCAGTGAGAGAGTCTGCCAGTGAGAGTGAGTCAGTCAGTGAGAGTCTGTTAGTGAGAGTGAGTCAGTCAGTCAGTGAGGGTGAGTGAGTCAGTCAGTGACTGAGAGTGAGAGAGTCAGAGTGAGTCAGTCAGTGGGAGTGAGTCTGTCAGTCAGTGAGAGTGAACCTGTCAGGCAGTGAGAGTGAGTCTGTCAGTCAGTAAGAGTGAGTCAGTCAGTCAGTGAGAGAGAGTGGGAGAGTCTGTCAATGAGAGTCTGTCAGTCAGTGAGGGTATGTCAGTGAGAGTGAGTCAGTCAGTCAGTCAGTGAGAGAGAGTGGGTCAGTCAGTCAGTGAGAGAGAGTTAGAGAGTCAGTGAGAGTTTGTCAGTAAGAGTGAGCGAGTCAGTGAGAGTGAGTCAGTAAGAGTAAGTCAGTCAGTGAGAGTGAGTGAGTGAGTCAGTCAGTCAGTGAGAGTCAGTGAGAGTCTGGCAGTGAGAGTGAGAGTCAGTGAGAGTCTGTCAGTAAAAGAGTGAGTCAGTGAGAGTGAGTCAGTGAGTCTGTCAGTGAGAGTGAGTCAGTCAGTGAAAGAGAGTGGGAGAGTCTGTCAGTGAGAGTCTGTCAGTGAGAGTCTGTCAGTGAGAGCGAGAGTCAGTGAGAGTGAATCAGAGAGAGTGAGTCAGAGAGAGTGAGCCAGAGAGAGTGAATGAGTCAGTCAGTGAGAGTCTGTAAGTGAGAGTCTGTCAGTGAGAGTGAGAGTCAGGGAGAGTGAGTCAGAGAGAGTGAGTCAGAGAGAGTGAGTCAGTGAGAGTCTGTCAGTAAGAGTCTGTCAGTGAGAGTGAGTCAGTCAGTCAGTCAGTGAGAGAGAGTGGGAGAGTCAGTCTGTGAGAGTGAGTGAGTCAGTCAGTGAGAGAGAGTGGGAGAGTCAGTCAGTGAGAGAGAGTGGGAGAGTCTGTCAGTGAGAGTCTGTCAGTCAGTGAGAGTCTGTCAGTCAGTGAGTGAGTCAGTGAGAATTTGTCAGTGAGAGTGAGTGAGTCAGTGAGAGAGTCTGTCAGTGAGAGTGACTCAGTCAGTGAGAGTCTGTTAGTGAGAGTGAGTCAGTCAGTCACTGAGAATGTGTCAGTCAGTCAGTGAGAGAGTCAGTGAGAGTCTGTCAGTGAGAGTGACTGAGTCATTGAGAGTGAGTCAGTCAGTCAGTGAGATTGAGTCAGTCAGTGAGTGAGAGTGAGTCTGTCAGTCAGTGAGAGTGAGTCTGTCAGTCAGTGAGAGTAAGTGAGTCAGTCAGTGAGACAGAGTGGGAGAGTCTGTCAGTAAGAGTCTGTCAGTCAGTTAGTGAGAGAGATTCTGTCAGTTTGTGAGAGAGAGTCAGTCAATCGGTGAAAGAGGGTGGGAGAGTCTGTCAGTGAGAGTCTGTCAGTCAGTGAGAGTCTGTCAGCGAGAGTGAGTGAGTCAGTCAGTGAGAGAGTGGGAGAGTCAGTGAGAGAGTCTGCCAGTGAGAGTGAGTCAGTCAGTGAGAGTCTGTTAGTGAGAGTGAGTCAGTCAGTCAGTGAGGGTGAGTGAGTCAGTCAGTGACTGAGAGTGAGAGAGTCAGAGTGAGTCAGTCAGTGGGAGTGAGTCTGTCAGTCAGTGAGAGTGAACCTGTCAGGCAGTGAGAGTGAGTGAGTGAGTGAGTCAGTCAGTCAGTGAGTGAGGGTGAGTGAGAGAGTCAGTCAGTGAGTGAGAGTGAGTGAGTGGGAGAGTCAGTCAGTGAGAGTGAGTGGGAGAGTCTGTCAGTGATAGTCTGTCAGTGAGAGTCTGTCAGTGAGAGTGAGTCAGTTAGTGAGAGAGAGTGGGTCAGTCAGTCAGTTAGAGAGAGTGAAAGAGTCAGTGAGAGTCTGTCAGTGATAGTGAGTCAGTCAGTGAGTGAGAGTGAGTCTGTGAGTCAGTGAGAGTGAGTCTGTCAGTCAGTAAGAGTGAGTGAGTCTATCAATGAGACAGAGTGGGAGAGTCTGTCAATGAGAGTCTGTCAGTCAGTGAGTGGGTCAGTGAGAGAGATTCTGTCAGTCAGTGAGAGAGAGTCTGTCAGTCATTGAGAGTGAGTGAGTGAGTCAGTCAGTCACTGAGAGAGAGTGGGAGAGTCTGTCAGTCAGTGAGAGTCTGTCAGTGAGCGTGAGTCAGTCAGTGAGAGTCTGTCATTGAGAGTGAGGGAGTGAGTCAGTCAGTGAGAGAGTCAGTCAGTGAGATAGTCTGTCAGTGAGAGTGAGTCAGTCAGTGAGAGTCTGTTAGTGAGAGTGAGAGAGTCAGTCAGTGAGAGTGAGTCAGTCAGTCAGTCAGTGAGAGAGTCATTCAGTGAGTGAGTGAGAGAGTGTTAGTGAGAGTCTGTTAGTGAGAGTGAGTGTTGGAAGGCGGACCTCGGGGAGTCGGAGAGACCACCCAGAGGGGCCCTCACACAGCACGAAGTAGCCGAGCGCTGCTGAGAAGCCTCCGGGGAGATCCTTCTCCTATCAGGTACTAGCACAGTAACACCACCACACAGGACTCAAGGAGGTTGTCTCAAGACGAGCAATTCTTTATCAGCACTTAAAGGGTACGTGATCAATATTTACACGAAAGGGATCAAGGGATCCACAAAAGTCTCAGTGTCTCTTTAGAAGGGAAGGGGTAGCGGGACAGTCTTTGGCAGGAGCTTGGTACGAGGGTACCTGGGACCCAGTTCTTATCCTCAAGCTGGAGGACCTCCGGATCTCGGAGGGGTCGAGCCGCGACGGCGTCCGTAGGGCTCTGGCGTTCCGTTCATGGAGGGCCGCGACCAGGTCAGCAGGGCCCTCAAGATGGTTTCTGTTCAGCTCGAGCCGCGACGTCGTCAGCAGGGCTCCGAGGGAGGTTTCAGCGAGGTTGGGCCGTGACAGCATCAGCAGGACCCTGATGTTCCGGGTGGCTTCAAGGTTTCAGCAAGAAGGAGCCGCGACGCAGTCTGCAGGGCTCGTGGTGGTTTCAAGCAAGAGTTCTTCTCCGTAGGCTCGGCCGCGATTTGATCAGCAGGGCTCTCGACTCCGGGATACAACTGCCGGTCTGTTGTGGGGTCGCCCCAGATATAGTCCTGGGGTCCTCTGATGTCCGGCCCCTTGCGCCCGGGGGGAAGAGGCCGGGTTGGGAGCGGGCAGACGCCCAGCAGGGGGAGGCGCCCGGCCCAGGAGAGATGGAGGCCAATCGCACCTTGGTGTGTGGGGACGGTTGGGGGTCCCATCGATACCGCCCTCCGCCAGGGCAAGGAAGTGTTCACGGGATACCCCCTGGCCAGTTCCTGGTGCCTCAATGTCTGGGCCTTGCTGGGGCCGAGGCCGGGTTGAGCGGGGTCATGTGTGCTGGTGTGCAGGGTCACGTGGCAGGTAACAAAATGGAGGAGCCCCGAGGTGTAGGTGACCTCGAGCGGCTCGAACGGGTGGCCCGTGGAGGCCAGGGCGGGGAACGGGCCCAATCCCAGGGAAGTCAGGACCACGCCACGAGGCCGGGTCCAACAGGCGTCCCCCCCAGCCGAAGGCAGGGAGAGTCACCCATCTCCTTGGGGATTCTCCTCGTCAAGGCGGAAGAAGCGGGATAGGCCGTCAGCGTTGGCGTGGTCATTGCCGGGCCGGTGCTCAACAGAGAAGTCCATCCCTTGCAGGGTAATGGACCACCGCAGCAGCTTGGGATTCTCGCCTCTCATTTGCATTAACCACCGCAAGGGCCGGTGGTCGGTCTGGACCCAAAAGTGGGTACCGAAGAGATAGGGCCGGAGCTTTTTAAGGGCCCACACCACTGCGAAGGCCTCGCGCTCGATGGTGCTCCATCGTTGCTCCCGGGGCAGCAGCCGTCGGCTGATGAAGGCCACTGGTCGGTCGAGTCCCTTTTCATCAACCTGAGACAGGACGGCCCCGATCCCATATTCAGAGGCGTCTGTTTGCACGATAAACTCTTTACTGTAGTCAGGGGCCTGGAGCACAGGGGCAGTGCACATTGCTGCTTTGAGAGTCTCGAAAGCTGATTGGCAGCGGGGAGTCCAGTGCACTTTCTTGGGCTGTTTCTTCGAGGTGAGCTCCGTGAGCGGCCCAACAATGCTCCCATAGTCCCGGATGAATCGCCGGTAGTATCCGGTGAGGCCCAGGAAGGCCCGTACAGCAGTCTGGGTAGTGGGGGGTTCCCATGCCTGGATGGCATCGACTTTTGGCTGGAGGGGGGCCACCCGACCGCTTCCCACCTGATGGCCCAGGTAGGTCACCGATCCCTGGCCGACCTGGCATTTGCTGGCCTTGATCGTGAGCCCGGCCCTCTGGAGGGCAGCCAGGACTGCTTTGAGGTGACCCAGGTGCTCAGCCCAGTGGTTGCTGTATACGGCAATGTCATCCAAATAGGCCGCGCTGAAGGCCTCGAGCCCGGCCAAAACCTTGTTTACGAGTCTTTGAAAGGTAACCGGGGCGTTCTTCATGCCGAAGGGCATCACCCGGAAGTGGTAATGCCCATCAGGGGTGGAAAATGCGGATCTTTCTTGGGCGCCGGAGGTGAGCTGGATCTGCCAGTACCCGGCGGTGAGGTCCAGCGTGCTCAGGTAGTGGGCGGACCCCAAGCGGTCGATGAGTTCGTCGGCCCGGGGTATAGGATGGACGTCCGTCTTGGTCACAGCATTCAGGGCTCGGTAGTCTACACAAAATCGTAACTCCGGGGGGTGGCCTGGTGCGGCGGCCTTCGGTACCAGGACGACAGGGCTGGCCCACGGGCTGTCGGAGGGCTCGATGACCCCGAGGGCCAACATCTTCGCTACTTTGGCCTGGATGCATGCCCGTACTCGGTCGGGTACCCTGTAGGCTCGGTGTCGCACGGGGGGACTGTCCCCGGTGTCGACGTCGTGGACGCACCAGTGGGTCACCCCCGGGGTGAGGGAGAAGAGGGCTGCGTAGTCCTGCAGCAGTTGTTGACATTCGTTACGCTGTTCCGGGGTCAGGGAGGAGGCGAGTTGGACACCCCTGATGGATCTGTCGTGGACGTTGTTCTGCAAGAGGTCGGGTAGGGGCTCGGAGTCGTCCTCGCCCCCCTCGTCGGTCGCCAGTAGCAGGCTCAGTTCGGTCCGGGCAAAGTGGGGTTTGAGCCGGTTAGCGTGTAGAACCCGGAGGGGGTTCCGGGGAGACTCCAGGTCGACTAGGTAGGTGACAGGGCTCTTCTTCTCCACCACCTTGAAGGGCCCGGTCCACTTGTCCTGGAGGGCGCAGGGCTCAACAGGGGCCATGACCCAGACTCGCTGGCCTGGCTCGAACTCGATTGTAGAGGTGTTCCGATCGTACCACCGCTTCATGTCCTCCTGGCTGGCCTCGAGGTTGGCTTCGGCCATGGCTCGGAACTTGCGGGTCTGGTTTCGTAGGGTCAGGAGGTATCGGTAGACGTCAGGAGGGGCGCCTTGGAGCTTCGTCTCCCAGCCCTCCTTGACCAGGCTGAGGGGTCCGCGGACCGGATGCCCATACAACAGTTCAAACGGGCTGAACCCCAGGGACTTCTGCGGGACCTCCCGATAAGCGAACAGGAGGCAGGGCAGTAGGACATCCCATCCCCGCCGGAGGGGCTCTTCCAGGCCCTGAATCATCCCCTTTAGGGTTCTGTTAAATTGCTCGACCAGTCCGTTCCCCTGAGGGTGATAGGGGGTGGTGAATTTATACGTGACCCCGCACTGTTGCCACAGGGACCGCATGTACTTGGAGATGAAGTTTGTGCCCCGGTCGCTCACCACTTCGCGGGGAAATCCCACTCTTGAGAAGATTCCCATTAAGGCCCGGCCCACCACGGGGGCCGTTACAGTTCTCAGCGGGACAGCCTCCGGGTACCGGGTGGCGTGGTCCACGAGGACCAGGATGAAGCGGTGGCCCAGGGCGGTCCGGGGGTCCAGGGGCCCCACGATGTCGATCCCGACCCGTTCGAACGGGGTGCTGACGGCTGGGAAGGGCTGGAGGGGGGCCTTGACCCGACCCCCCGTCTTCCCGCTGGCTTGGCAGGTCTGGCAGGACCGGCAGTGGTTGTCCACGTCTCTCCGCATCCGGGGCCAGTAGAAGTGGGTCACCAGACGGCTGTAAGTTTTGTCTTGCCCTAGGTGTCCGGCGAGGGGCACGTCGTGGGCCAGGTTGAGAAGGAACTCCCGGAAGCTGAGGGGGACCACCAACACGCGGCTGGCCCCGAGTTCTGCCACTTTCTGTTCACTGTACAATAGGCCCTCGGCCCAGTAGACCCAGTGGGTGCCGGTCTGGTCACCGTTGGCTTGCGCGGACGCCTGTTGTCGGACCCCTTCGAGAGAGGGACAGGACTGCTGTTCTTGCTGGAACTGCTCTCGGGTGGGGCCCCCTTCGTGGCGCCATTGTGCAAGTTCTGGTAGGGCGCCGAGGGAAGCGACCTCTTCGGGGGAGGGTTCAGTAGGTCCAGCGTCGGTGTCCGCTTCCCCCTCGCTGCAGGCGGGGGTAGTGCGAGCCCCGCGGGCTCGGCGGCACCGGAGGCCAGGGACGAGCGGGGGGCCTGGGCGGCCATGGACCGGGTGATGGCGCAGGCCCATTCAGATAGTCCCAGCATTCGGAGGTGCTCTCGTCGCTCCACTTGAGCCCAGGGGGAACTCTCTAGGTCGTTCCCCAGGAGGCAGTCCACTGGTGCGTCGTCGCGGACAGTCACCTTTAGTAGGCCTGTCACCCCTCCCCACTCGAAGGGGACCAGGGCCATCTGGCACAGGCTTTCGCTGTTGTCGGCCGTCCGGACGGGACACAGCACATTGGGTAGGATTTGTTCGGGGGTCACCAGGTGGCAGCGGACAGCGGTGACACTGGCGCCGGTGTCGCGAAGGGCTTCGACACGTCGCCCATTGATGGAGACCTGCTGCTGGTATTTCTGGGTGTTGCTTGGGATGGGTGTGCGGGGCACCATTTCTCGGCTGCCCAGGCAGACCAGGGACATGGCCGCCGGCTCCCACTCGGTGGTTCCTCGGTCGAGGGGTTCTTCCTCCTCCTCTCCTTCCCCCAGGGCGGCGGCCGCCAGTTGTCGGGACGGGGGCCCGCCGGCCCCGCTTCTTCGGTTCAGGGGGCAGACCGGATCGCTGGCATAGTGCCCGGTTTGTTGACAGCCGTAGTAGATGATTGGGGGCCGTGGTCCGGTTCTGGCGGGGGTCGCTCCTCTTCGGGCTAGGCTCGGGGAGAGGTGTTGCTGAGGCGGCCCTCGAGGTGGGCTCCGGGGTGCCCGGGCGGGGGGGTCCCGGTTCCAGTTCGGCCCTCCCCCTCCACCGCGTTGGCGGGGAGGTCCGGTGGGGTTCCTCTGGTACTCCCCCATCGAGTTTCGGGGGACTCGGGTGTTGACCCATCGATCGGCCTCGACGGCGAGTTTTCGTGGGTCGGTCATCTTGCTGTCGAGGAGGTGTTGCCTTAGTTCCACGCAACAGTTGTTGGAGAGATGTTCCCAAACAATGAGGTCGACCAGCTGCCCGTAGGTGGTGACCTTGCTACCCTTGATCCACCCTTCTAGGGCCCGGCTGAAAAAGTCCACATATTCCACCCAGGTGGTACCAGGGATCTTCTTGCAGTCTCTAAACCGCTGGCGGTACATTTCTGCGGTTAGCCCGTAGCGGGTGAGCAGAGCCTCCTTCATGTGGTCATAGGAGGTCATCCCCTCTTCTGGCAGCTGGAGCAGTGTGTCTCGACCTTCACTAAGGAACCGACCCCACAGGCCGGCACCCCAGTCCTTTCGGGGCACCCGATGGGAGGTCATGGCCACCTCGTACGCCTTGAACCATTGTCGGATGTCGTCATTTTTGTAGTACTCCTTGACGACATCTTTAGGGATATGTACCTTGGCTTCGGCAGGCGGTAGGGTGTCTCTGTTACTGGGGGTGTCGGTCCCCCCTTTCTTTGCCTTGAGCTCGAGCTCTTTGAGACTCCGCTCGTGTTCAAGGGTCAGTTTCTTTTCTTCCAACTCTCGATGCCGTCTCTTCTCTTCTATCTCCTCTTGTAGCCGTAGCTGCTCTAGGGCCAGTTTCTTTTCCGCCAGCTGGAGTTCGCCGTCCAGCCGCAGTCGTGCGAGCTCTAGTTCGTGGTTCCGGACCTTCTCCCGTTCTCGTATCTCCTCTTCGGAGAGGCCGGTTTCTAGGCTGTTTCTCCCTCCGGTTGCCGGAGTTGGTGCGGTTGATGTGGCCACCGTCAGGGGCAGGAGACCTTCGTCCTGGGAGGGGCCTGCCTCGGCCTCTAGGCAGGTCCTCAGGGCTTTCTGCATCTCTTCTTTGGTACCTAGGCCGGTGGTCGCAATACCCTTGTCCTTGCAGAACTGTTTCAATTCTTTGTGCGTGTATTCCTCCAACCGTTCGGGCTGGAACTCCGTGGTCGCGTTGTTTTCTTGGTTGCTCATGGCTTCCGTTTGTCTGGATGGGTAGCTAGTGGGTTACTGGCTTGTACATACTGCGTTCGGCTCGGATCCCGTCGCTGGCCACCAAATGTTGGAAGGCGGACCTCGGGGAGTCGGAGAGACCACCCAGAGGGGCCCTCACACTGCACGAAGTAGCCGAGCGCTGCTGAGAAGCCTCCGGGGAGATCCTTCTCCTATCAGGTACTAGCACAGTAACACCACCACACAGGACTCAAGGAGGTTGTCTCAAGACGAGCAATTCTTTATCAGCACTTAAAGGGTACGGGATCAATATTTACACGAAAGGGATCAAGGGATCCACAAAAGTCTCAGTGTCTCTTTAGAAGGGAAGGGGTAGCGGGACAGTCTTTGGCAGGAGCTTGGTACGAGGGTACCTGGGACCCAGTTCTTATCCTCAAGCTGGAGGACCTCCGGATCTTGGAGGGGTCGAGCCGCGACGGCGTCCGTAGGGCTCTGGCGTTCCGTTCGTGGAGGGCTGCGACCAGGTCAGCAGGGCCCTCAAGATGGTTTCTGTTCAGCTCGAGCCGCGACGTCGTCAGCAGGGCTCCGAGGGAGGTTTCAGCGAGGTTGGGCCGCGACAGCGTCAGCAGGACCCCGATGTTCCGGGTGGCTTGAAGGTTTCAGCAAGAAGGAGCCGCGACGCAGTCTGCAGGGCTCGTGGTGGTTTCAAGCAAGAGTTCTTCTCCGTAGGGTCGGCCGCGATTTGATCAGCAGGGCTCTTGACTCCGGGATACAACTGCCGGTCTGTTGTGTGGTCGCCCCAGATATAGGCCTGGGGTCCTCTGATGTCCGGCCCCTTGCGCCTGGGGGGGGAAGAGGCCGGGTTGGGAGCGGGCAGACGCCCAGCAGGGAGAGGGGCCCGGCCCAGGAGAGATGGAGGCCGATCGCACCTTGGTGTGTGGGGACGGTTGGGGGTCCCATCGATACCGCCCTCCGCCAGGGCAAGGAAGTGTTCACGGGATACCCCCTGGCCAGTTCCTGGTGCCTCAATGTCTGGGCCTTGCTGGGGCCGAGGCCGGGTTGAGCGGGGTCATGTGTGCTGGTGTGCAGGGTCACGTGGCAGGTAACAAAATGGAGGAGCCCCGAGGTGTAGGTGACCTCGTGCGGCTCGAACGGGTGGCCCGTGGAGGCCAGGGCGGGGAACGGGCCCAATCCCAGGGAAGTCAGGACCACGCCACGAGGCCGGGTCCAACAGTGAGTGAGTCAGGCAGTGAGAGTGAGTCAGTCAGTCAGTCAGTGAGAGAGTCATTCTGTGAGTGAGTGAGAGAGTGTCAGTGAGAGTCTGTCAGTGAGAGTATGCCAGTGAGAGTGAGTGAGTCAGTCAGTCAGTGAGACTGAGTGAGTCAGTCAGTGAGTGGGAGAGTCTGTCAGTGAGAGTCTATCAGTGAGAGCCTGTCAGTGAGAGTGAGTCAGTCAGTCAGTTAGTGAGAGAGAGTTTTGAGAGTCGGTTAGTGAGAGAGTCAGTCAGTGAGAGTATGTCAGTGAGAGTGAGTCAGTGAGAGTCTGTCAGCGAGAGTGTGTGAGTCAGTCTGTCAGTGAGAGCCTGTCAGTGAGAGTCTGTCAGTGAGAGTCTCTCAGTCAGTCTGTAGTGAGAGAGAGTGAGTCAGTCAGTGAGAGAGGGGAGAGTTAGTGAGAGTCTGTCAGTGAGAGCTAGTCAGTGAGAGTCAGTCAGTCAGTGAGATTGAGTGAGTCAGTGAGTGAGAGTGAGTGAGTCAGTGAGTGAGAGTGAGTGAGTGAGTGAGTGAGAGAGAGTGGGAGAGTCAGTCAGTGAGTGAAAGAGAGTGGGAGTGTCTGTCATTGAAAATCTATCAGTGAGTCAGTGAGAGAGAGTGGGAGATTCAGTTAGTGAGAGAGTGGGAGAGTCAGTCAGTGAGAGTCTGTCAGTGAGAGTGAGTCAGTGAGAATCTGTAAGTGAGAGTGAGTGAGTCAGTCTGTCAGTGAGAGAGAGTGAGTGAGTAAGAGAGTGGGAGAGTCAGTCAGTGAGAGAGTGAGAGTGGGAGAGTCTGTCAGTGAGAGTTGCAGTCAGTGTGAGTGAGAGAGTCAGTGAGTCAGTGAGAGTGAGAGAGTCAGTGTGAGTAAGAGAGTCAGTGTGAGTGAGAGTATGATTGTCAGTGAGAGTTTGAGAGAGTGAGAGTCTGTGGGAGTGTCAGTGAGAGTGTGAGAGAGTGAGAGTCTGTGAGAGTGTCAGTGAGAATGTGATAGTTAGTGAGAGTGAGTCGGCCATTAATGCAAGGCATTTGCAGTTAGGATGAGTACTCTAAAGCTCAACTTTCATTGTCACAATGGTTCGAATGTAAAACCCGAACATGTTTGCAGAGTTTAACAATTTGTGGCTATTCCTAATGCTCGGAGGATTCTACATTATTATATGCAAATAAATTCATGCAGAACAAATAAAAGAAACAATTATAGTGAAGACTTTAATCCGCATGTTCTGAAAACTTGTAATTTCCCATCTTTCAAAAGAGCACAAGCAGCAGCTGTTTTAAAGCACTTGTGCTTGTGCTTGTCATTGCTAATTTATATTAATCGATTTCATTTTAAAGTAATTCAATTAAGATAGAGAGACAGCACATCGGGTGAGGATTACAACGCACCTGAGAAAACAAGTTAAACCCTTTTCTTATCAAGCCCGGGAGTGGTGCGTGCGTGTGCGCGCATGAGCACAGTCTTCACTTTTTCAAGCACTGCACTCGTGCTTGTGGCGTGTCGCTGTGCGCCCCCGCAAGGTGGATGCTGCCACAAGCACGAGTGCAGTGCTTGAAAAAGTGAAGAACGATGGCTAAAGGCTCTCCTATGCAACGCATGCGCGTTGCGTAGGCGAGACCTAATAAGTAGAAGACACTTGAAAAGGAGGTCTATAGATACCCACCTCAGAAAGAGATTTAACAAGTTGCATCCATTATTTTAGCAATGAGCTGCTGCTTGATTTATTTTTAAGGTGAAATAATATCCCTCCTTCCATTATGCAAGAATTATTTTGTTCCAAATCTTGGCTTCATTTACAGGAACTTTTCTACACATCAAAGGAAAGAGTTTTTTTTTTTTAAATGAACTGATTTTAAATAAGTCGAAATCTACTAATCTAAGAGATAATTCGAAGGAACATGGGGGGAAATTATTTTAATTATCAGGGACCATTTGTCCATGGTGTATTATACACCAAAATGCTGATACGTGAGAATTATGCTGCATGTCCTTTATTACCATCATGGACCAGATGGCAATGTTTTACATTTTTTTAAGTCATAAAACTACATTTTGTCAAGACCACAAATAGAGCGTTGTAGTAGTTATTTGCCCTTCCAATAATATTGGTTACAGATTTTACAAGATCAGTAGGTATTAAGTGAACTTTTTTGAACCATTATTCACCTATTGTTGTACCATAAGCAGGGCATCTAGTCCAGGCGCGGCCGGTACAGGTAAGAGTGGTGGGACAGCGCAGAGGTGTGGGAAGTCTACAGACGATGGAATAAGGAAAATTAAATAAATCAAAAAACTAAAACCACTTACCTTGCACTCACTGCATTGCCAAGTGGGTGACGGGGCAAGCGCAAGTTAAGTGGTTTTCTTTTTTTAAATTCTATTTTCCTTTTTCCATCATTTGTCAACTTCCCCCTCACCATGCCCCCGCCCCACCATCCCACGCTCTCACATGTACCCCATTGCCCGCTAGTAACATTTCGAATGGTCTTAACTTTTTTCCGGTATGACATTTTGCAATCATCTAATTTGATAGAATCACAATTAAAAGTCCATTTCCTAAGTAAGAGCTTCCTGAGGATCAGAAGTCATCAATAATACCGTTTGAATTGCATGTAACCCCAACCAGTTGTTATCGATTCAGGTTTTAAAACCTTGAAGTGGCCCTTAAAGAGTTGAGATGTACTTTCCATGGTCTCCAGGAAATGGAAAAACAACTTTGTCTCCCTCGTTTTGATGGTTAGTGCAAATGTTGTTATTAAATATACAATTAAAAGAGAGGAAGGATGGGCCATGCAGGACCTCACGAGATCAAAGTAGTTTCAGCTTCATTTGCTTCCACCATTGGTTTCATTGAAGCATTGGCCAATTATGGTTAAATCAATATTTAATTTGCAAAAAGTAAGTGAAGGGGCCCAAGATTTACCTAGGAGTCTGTGATCTGCACTGCCCAATGCTCGGGTTTTCAAATACCAAGTATGTCTAATATCAATTTCACCTCATGCTTACAGGTTCATATTGATCTCTGATTCTCTTTTTGCCACTGTTTGCTCATTTTTTCCTCCTTCTTTCTTCCTTTACCGCGTTCTGCTCTCTTACTCTGAGTCAAAGACTGCTGGAAAAAAAATATGCCCAAGTCCCCAAAAAGAGTGCTGGTGCGCACCACCTGCAAACACCATCAGGAATTAAGCACTGGGTTAAACCATTCATTTGCCTGTTCATACAGCTTACCTATTTTTGCCCTACCCAATAAGTGTTAAGTGTGCATAAACCCAATAGTACCATTAAGAAAATGTTGCCATAAGACATTTCTCAAGGCAGTTTCGATGGCATGTGTAGGAAACGTGAATGACAATCAAGAAGATGGACATTTTCATCTATACGAGCCCATTCCAGTTTCATCACTACTTTTTGTATAACTTTAACATTACAAGAAACAATAGCTCTTGGTCTTAATTAGTTAGATCATGGGGATTTCAGTTTTGTTTTTTCAACAGCAGTCACATTCATGCCGTTGTCAGAGAATCTGGGTTGAGACCTTCCTCATCAAAGCAGGGCATAATACGTACGATTATGGGGGTGTCTATTGCAGATGGTTTGGAAAATATTTTAATTGCAATAGAATCCCCTGAGGAGGAGGCTGGCCTACATTCTTCTGATGGTATTGTTGTTTTAATAGTTCTATCCTTCCTTAATTTTGTTCACCTGTGATGTTTCATTGAGACATTTTTCTTAGAAGCCATAGTATTTTCACTACAGGTTTGTCTAATTTTTCCTGTTTTATCAATTAATAAAGATTACTGTGTAATTTCCAAAATGATGTGGATTACACCAGCATAATGTAAATGTTGCTCATGCCTACCTTCCATGCTAGAAACACAACATTGAGTAGGACAAGCTAGTGATTTAGGCAAATAATGACATCTTTGATCTGTGTGGAAGTTAATTAGATGTCAGAGGGAATGACAGGGAGGTGCTAAAGACACCAAGTGAGTGTAGGGATAAGATGGAACAACCTCACAAGATATACTGTATGTTTACTAAGTTAACTTTCACACTCCCTTCTATAGGGTTGCTGTCATTGCTACTCGCAAATCTTCACCATAAGACACGCAATAGCTGGAGAGAGGCAGTAATAGGGTGTGTCTACCACAGGTTGTGTTCCTTCCCATTCTCGTTATTGGGTTTGTTTCTCTTGGCCACCTCACATACTGAAATCTACAGCCAGTGTCAGGAGCTTCAGGATAAAGTGGCAGTGGTGATCATGTAGACTCCGAGTTGGCTGACTCTGCAAGACCACTACACTCAGAAGGTAAAGGATTGTTAATCACCACTTATTTTAGAATATCTCCAGAAGGTGATATGTGTATATATTACACAGTGGCAATGGCCATTGTGTAGTTCATTTTAGAACCGGTTTACATTGGACATTGATTTTTTTTGTTTGCTAATAACTTTTGTGCAGTTTGATGAATCTTCACAAAACTTTCCCAAAAAAGGTTCCTCCAACTCAGCTCCTTCCGGGAAAGTTTCAGGGTGATCTGCCAAGCGGGGCTGAGAAAAAGCATGGGGAGGTCTCAAAACACGTTTTACCTATTCAATTTTCTATAGCGAAATTGAACAGCATCACAGCAAAAACTGCTGGACTGAATTACAACAAATTTAGCAGAAAGGTAGAGCATTACCCAGAACATGTGCCTTTTGTGATTTGGTGTGTATCGGTTCAGTAATTCCTAAGGAATTAAGGTTCAAACTATATGTATATGTGGAGATGCAGTAGTTATGTGGTTAAGGCAGATCAAAAGAGAAGATCTGTTTGGCTTCCCACATCAACAAAGATGTTTGGCAGCTATTTTAGGACTAAGGGACTCAGTCCCTGAGGTTTAAAAAAAAAAGGTAAAGAAATCAACATATGAAAAATATGTGTGTGCCCCTGGTCATAAAGTCACTGATGATATCATCTACTTTACTGCTGTTCAGTTTATTGTACTAACGTACAGCCTTTGAAATATGTAAATAAGTACTAGACAGCACAGAATCATGTAAAGCGTACATTTCATAAGAATATGAGCTTATATGAAATAATCACACAGTAGCCCAGTGCATCTAGACATGCACGCCTTATTAGGTGGCCAAACCCTACCTACTTACGTGCTTTGCAATGTGGATACATTTTTACAGAGAGCCCACTACCATCAGACATCCAAACCCATTAAGTGCACAAGCTCCAACTACACACAGCCTTGACACATGGACCGACTGATCCCTTCATAAATGCAGACCACATGAGGTAGTGAATTCCCTACTATGTGCAGCCTTTGTCCAGAGCAGAGCTGTTCACTCAGAACACACCCCCTTCAAGCACCCAAGTTCCATTAAGTCAGTGTTGGGCCTGGCTCTCTGCAGGAACACCCCCAAATATTTTGCCGTACTCTCCACTTTTATGCTGAATAGTTTTTATTGGCCTTACGACTCATGCACTTTACCACTGTTAACCAGTGTTAAAGTACTTGTGCTCTCTCCCCTAAACGTGGTTTCATTGACTTACAACTCATTGGCATATTTAATGTACTTATAAGTCCCTTGTACAGTGGTATAGCATACCCCCAGGGCCTGTAAATTAATTGCTACTAGTGGCCCTGTAGCACTTATTGTGCCCCCCACTTAAGTAGCACATTAAATCATGTCCCAGACCTGCCACTGCAGCCTGACTGCAGTTTTATACTGCTAATTCAACATGGCAATATAACCCCCTTGCCAAGCTTTAAACTCCCCTTTTATTCCACATACGTAACCCCTAAGGTGGGCTCAAGGAAGCCCATGGGGCATAGTCCATTGTAATTAAAATATTGGACATATAATTTTACAGTTTTACATGTCCTGGTATTAAAAAACTCTTACATTTGTTTGTTTCTACTGTGAGGCCTACCTGTCGCATAGGATAACATCAGTTTGACATATTACATTAAAAAGTGCTAAATGTATCTATTAAATTATAATGACAAATACTTTTTAATGCTAAAGTCGGAATTTTTCATTGCAATTTTCAAAATGCCACTTTTAGAAAGTGGGCATTTCTCTGCTCTAAGCCTTTGTATGCAGGCTCCCATATGTCACATAACTGGGTCTACTTGAGAATTTCTCAGAGACAGTCATACAATAGGGAGATTAGTGTGTCTGAATGTGTCATCTGCTGGAAGGTTGGGGGGTGGAGTTGAGCACAGCCTAACTTGCAAAGGAATAGGCTGTACTCTGCCTTCACACAAAGGGCTTATCACCTCCACATTGTCACTGCAGCCAGCTTGGAGCCAGGGCAGTGAAGGCAGAAAACTCCATCCAGCAATTTCTATCTATCCAGATATCTCTAAGTTTTTTTTAGGGTTAACCCCATCATCTCCAACCCAGAATATAACTATAAGTGGTGCTATTCATAGCACTGAGTGAGGGCAAACAATGCAGTAATAAATGCTATATAAAACAGATTCTTGTCCTTATTAGGAAATCATATATGTGTTCACCTTTCACATTCACTGATAGTATTTTATGAGAGCAGCTGAATATTCACCAACTCCATACTCTGGCTGAAATTCTATACCAGACATAATGTAAATGTGAGAATTACAATTTTCGTACCTTGCTTTTACGACTCATGCAAATATATGGGTTCAGATTTATCAAGACTTTATGTATCTGCAAAATCACATAAAATCAAACAAGGTGACGCAAACAGTTCAAGGTCTTGATATGGCATTTACATTTTTATGAGGGAAAGTGCCTTTTTTCAATGCAATTAGCTCTGTGGGCAGCTTTGCCTCAAGGGGGCTTTACATGGGTGCTAGTTGGACACTGCAGAACAAATCACCCATGGGTTTTGATAAAAAGCAATGTATACTAAAATTGTTAGACCAGGCTGTGCATAAAAATCCTCCTCCTTGAGGCAGATGCACAGTAGGAGAAATGTATTTATTCCTCCTTACATTTCACTCATTGCATATGTGATTCACTCTACAGCACACATCAAATGCATGAAATGTGTAGAAAAAATGTCTAGTCATAGGGTTGTGTACTAGAAAGGGACCCTTCCAGAAACACAATATTGTAGACAGCACACACCCACCTTTGTACTATGGTGCACAATGTGTATGTGTGACACTAGCCAGCCTTAAAGAGCACCATTGTAGGAAAAAAGAGGAGCAGCAGGCTGGATTTATTAACTATGGCTCTGTGCTGCTTTCTCATCCTAGCATAATGCAGCGATGCAACTTTGGCTACTGCACAGCTTTGTTCTATTTTTTTTGTATCTGCTCCTACATTTAATAATTGCTGTTTCTGAATATAACTGCTTTTGATAAAGCAACACTCACATTAAAATGCTTTATGTTGCATTCTACATGTATTACAAGAAGGAACCATCACTGATACACTCAAAAAAAAATTCAAAAACACAATTTGAGTAGTTTTTCAATGCTTTCTTGTCCCTTAACCACCAGTACATGTTGTACTTTGTATTTAAAGAAAATGTTTTTAAGTGCAGAACGAGGTCAGTAGAACTCGAATCCAGGTATATCGCCACCCTGTAATAACGTCTGACAGAAATGAACTCTCTCCTAACAGTTGTCATCGTCAAAGGCCTAAGGCTTTTAAGGGGTGTGCTCAGTAACCAATTTACTGAAAAGGACAATGTAAAAAGAACTGCATAATACAAAACCTCTCTGTTCTCATTCATAAGCACCATATTTTTAGTTCTGCTCTTTCCCACAGATTGCCATCTATTAGAAAACTTGCACTGCGCTGTATCTAATACGTGTATTGAAAAACCATTGTGCTTCCTGACTCGAGATTGCACTGCACGTTTTCTGCTATGGTCGATTTTCCGTTCTCATTCTGGTTTGCACTTACTTAAAAAAAAAAAAGTAATAATGAGATTCCGAGCTATCCAAAATTATTTATTGCAATTGACCAATTAAGACAGATTTGCGTGGGAAAAGGGAGCTTCTTTGTGGGCCTGGATGAACCTATTGTGCAACATAAAATGTCTTTATAATGTCTTACTTGATGTTTGTATGAGACACTTCTGTCATTAGTATGGCATAGGGGGCAGTGACCTGCCTGGGCAGCGCCTTTTCGTATGGATCTAAGGTTTAATGCAGACAGGGAGCTGTGACTTTGGGACCCATGAACCGTTACAATTCGTAAACCAGGGATGTCTTATTTACACGCCCTCTAGTTTGCGGATAGAAATGCAATCGGCGATGACGCCTTTGTACTAAACCCCTTTGCTGCCAGGCCTAACCCCCGTGCTATGCCTTTTTTGGCTATTTGGAGTAGTTCACACTTAGGCCCCTGTAACTTGTAGACCACATAAGGTATCCACGCCAAATTTGCCTTCTTTTCTTCCAACATCAGGGGGATTCTAAAGGTACCCAGGGTTTGTGGATTACCCTGCAGGGGACCCAGAAATTAGCATGAATATAGCTAAATTTCGTTTTTTTTGGGAAAAATGGGAAAAAGTGCTGCAAATGAAAGCATCTGTTTTTTTCCCCTGATAATGGTATCAACAAAGAGTATGTGGGGCTGAAATCACAATTTTCCCAGCTTTCAGGGACTGACAGACATTTGTCAGAACCAACATTTTTTACACAGTTTTGGCATTTTACTGGGACATAGCCTATTTGTGCTATTTTTTGTGCTTTCAACCTTCTTCCAGTTAATGGTAGAAATGGGTATGCAAGTAATAATCGATCCAGGAAGACTATACATTTTAGAAAAGTAGACAAAATTCTAAATGCAGCAAGGGGTCATATTTGTAAATCCTTCAAGGTTTCTTTACAGAAACTTACAGTTGAAAATATGAAAAATTAAAAATGAGTTGAAAAAAACAGCCATTTGTGCCAACATTTTCATCTGTAACTTCTCCTAATTGTGACAGATGTTTGAAAGCAATATAGAGTTACATCCGCTGAACCTTTCTGGTTGTGGCGATATATAAGACTTGTAGGTTCACCAAGAACCTGACGAACCCAGAGCCCATAACTGAGCAGCTTCTTGCAATGTTTTTTTTATTATGTACCCGGTATATACCAATTAATTTGAGAAAATATATACAGTGAAAAATCGGAATGAAAGACATCTATGTATTTCTGATATTGTAACAAAATATAAAGTTTAGAAACAGTAGCTTTTTGCACATTTCTGAAATTGTGAGTACCCATACAAGCATGAGAATTATAAGACATTTTTCAAAGTGACTTCTTTTTTACACATTGTCTTTCATTTGGAAGGCAGAAATGCATCGAAAGTCAATAGGTAATAACAGTTACCCTACAATTCAGTGTTACCCTAAGTCTCCCGATAAAAATGGTAGCTCACTTGTGTGGGTAGGCCTGGTGCCTGTGACAGGAAACAACTCAAAACGCAACGTGAACACACTTTTTTTTTTTAAATAACTTTATTTATTGGTTTCAAGCAGGCAAACTGACATTTAAACAGACCCGTCACTGCCCAATCGTAGCCCTACATACCCCATTACTAGTTTTAGGCGGCGTATCCCAAGCTTACATATCCGAAGCTGGTGACTAAAGTCCATGCGAAAAAGGGGAATGTCCAACATTAGGCCCAAAACTTTTTTCATACTTTAAAGGCAGTACCTAAATCCACTCCCTGGCCAAACCCACCCGCCACTTTCCCCCTCCCTCCCTCCCTACCCCAACTCTCCCAACTCCCCCCTCCCACCCCAGTACCGGTGTGCTGCTGCGCCACGTGAGCACAAAGATGAAATATCCCCTAATCTGTATCCTTAGACTGGGGGCGTCAGTAAGTCTGAGCAAGCGGAGGTATTTGGGGCATGTGACTTCGTTAAATTCATGTGCCAACAACGCCAGGATGGGGCGCTAGATAGTACGGAAGGAATCTGAAGAGTGGGTCAGGGTAGTGTGTATTCGTTCCCTCCCGACAATGTACCACAACTTGTGTAGCCACCCAGTAAGCTTCGGGCGGGTTTGCGTACCCCATAGCGATAAGATGTGGTGTACTGCTGCACCCATCGCTAGCTCCATTTGTTTCCCCCGGATGGATTTCAATGGGAAGGTGACTGCATTAGGCAACCTTAAAAGAGTATAGGCAGGAAAGTGGGGTATTTCCGTTTCAAAGTAAGTGTCTAAGGGGCATATGTATCAAACTCCCGTTTAGCGAATCCTAATTTGCGATATTTAGCGATTCGCAAATTCAGATTCGCTAAACGGGATGTAAAAAATTAATCGCAAATCGATTGCGTTTTCTTAAAAATAGCAAATAATTCTCAGACACCCGTTTTGCGATTTCTTAATAGCGAAATTCGCTAATTAAGAAATCGCAAAAACCGGAATATGCTAGCCAGGTGCAGCCTGATAACATCACAAACAGGACACTGGAGTGATTTCCTGCACCTGCTCACCTGAGCCACACCCAGAGGCTGCTTGGGGAGTGTGAGGAGGCATCCCAGGAGAGTGCAACCAGCAATGGATTCCACTAAACAACAGCAGGGTAAGGATGCAGAGAAAAGGAAGAGAAAACATAAGTTCTCTGAAAAGGAGCAGGAGGTCCTCATTGAGGAGATGGTCTGCAGCCATGAGCTCCTCTTCGGCAAGAAGGCACTGCGTGACCCAGAGGTGAGGAAGAGGAAAATCTGGCTAGATATACAGAATAAGGTGAATGCAGTGGGAGTCACCACACGTACCATCAAAGAGCTGCGCAAGCGGTGGCACGACATGCGCCAGAGGTCCAAGGAGAGGGTGGCAGCCAGACTGAAGGACGCAAATCAGACTGGAGGAGGACCATCCACTGCAGAGCAGCCAACCCCCCATGAGGAGCTTGTGCAGTCTACTCTCCTGCCTGAGAGCGTTGGTGGTGTGGCTGACATAGACAGCTCCGACCCTGCATCCAGCAGTCAAGGTAAGATGCATACAAAATCAATCTGCACTCCTCCCCAGCCCATGCACACTTCCCCAAATGCGCATAGTAAACTTCCAAAATGTCAATCCAGGCCAGGTCTTACAGCACACCCAGCAATGCATCATGGGACTCGTAGTACTGTGTCTGACTGTGTGTCCATGAGACTAAGGAAATTAAATGCAACATGTGGGTTGGGATAAGGGAATGATACGGTGTCAGAGGTTAGCCAAAAAAACTGTAGGAACTTTATTGATTGCCACATGCAGACAATAACACAAACTCATGTAGTCCCCTTTACATCCACAGCACATGGCAGGGCACAAGAAGACAGCGCAGAGGGAGAGGAGCCTGCACACCCTGCGGACTCCAGCGATGACACTGAGCAGCAGCCAATCCAGCGCAGGAAGCGCGCACATGTGCCCCCACTGCCTCCATTTGAGGACGAATTACATGCCACAGGGGATGACACCGACAGGAGAGAGGGGAGTCAGGGTGTGTCACACATGCCCATTCATGACACACAAATGCCAAGGAGTAGACCACAGGAGACATCCAGATCAAGGCCCAGGAGCAGCACTGCGACTGAAGCAGAAGTGTCCGTGTTCTCAGGCCTGGAACAGAGCATGCTGCAGGAACAGCGCCTGCAAAGCAAAGCACTGCGGTCAATTAATCGGCAGCTATTCCGCATACACAAGGACGAGAAGAACATGGGGGAGGGCTTCGTGGCCATGGCAGGGGCGATCCATGAGCTCTGTGACACTTTGAGGCACACCCAAGCCGCCAATGACAGGGCTGGCCGACGTGCCAATGCACGCCTACACAATTACACAAAGGCCGCAAACCGCCTCTGCACCACCACCAGCACCCTCACACGCAGAAGTGTAACAATGCAGGTCGAGATGGCACACTGCTGCCAGGATATTGCCCGAGGGCTTGCGCAGGTAACCACTGCTGTGGAGCAGCTGCAGACAGCCAATGCTGGTGGCAGTGCACTCATGGCCTCTGCCGAGAGTGAGGACACCTCAAGTCGGAGCAGCCTCACTCCCACCTTGCCAGGGGAAAGACGCCGCAGTGCCAGACAGGGTGCAGGCCAAGGGAACACCATGGGGGGCACTCAGCCTGGACGTCACCGAAGGAGGTGAACATGTGCGGGGACACTCACTGCAACACGGGTGCATGAACCCGAAAATGCTGTTTGCACAATTACTTGTGCCTTACCTGCACTGTGTGCACAACATGTGCTTGGGACAGCTACTATTTCTTTAATGTGAAGTGTGAATAAATACTTCACACATCATCAAGCTTTGTTGTCTCATTTCATCATTACTCACCTAGAAGTAGTTTTGTGTGATCTCTGTCCGTCTCTGGCGTCCAGCAGCTGCCCCAACTCCTGCTGCAGGTCTGGCAGGGGGAGCAGGGCACTCGTCATCCGATGTGTCCGTATCGGTCACATCAATTGTCGTGCCTTTCCTCATTGCCATGTTATGCAGCATTGCACAGCTTGCCACGATTTTATAGCAGGTCTCAGGGCTGTATTGCAGTGCGCCTCCACTTTTATGCAGGCACCTGAAGTGGCTCTTCAGGATTCCAAAGGTACGCTCAATGACGCAGCGTGTAGATCTGTTTGCCCTGTTGTAGCTCCTCTCACTTGCATTTGCAGGATCCAGATATGGGGTCAGGATGAAGTCGCGCACTGCATAGGCACTGTCACCTGCTGGACAAACACAATAGGTAAGTCAATGTTTCCCCCCTCAAGTGATGTAGTGGATGTATTGATGTGTGCCATGTATTTACCTAGCAGGTACCCCTCCCCAAACTCTCCAGCACTCAGACGTCTGTGTATTCCACTGTGTCTGAAGATGAAAGAGTCATGTGTACTGCCGGGGTATTTGGGTACGATGTCTGTGATGAGATACTTTGCGTTGCACACAATCTGTATATTGAGGGAATGGTAGCATTTCCGATTCCTGTAGACATATTCAGTTGCTGCTGGGGGTGTGATGGCCACATGGGTGCGGCGATGCAGCCAATGACGTGGGGCAAACGTGAAATCTGGTAGAAGTCCAGTTTTGTTTGCTGTAATGCCTGTTGGGTGGTTGGGAAGTAAATGTGATGTGAGAGCCTCTGTAGCATTGTATCTAGGAAGGCATGGAAGAAACGCGAAAGTGCACTCTGTGACACCCCACCAACCTCCGCTATTACCCGTTGAAAATTCCCTGACGCCAGGAGGTGCAGGGAGCACAGGACCTGCACATGTGTGGGAATTGTTTGTGTCCTGCGTGTAGGGTGCTCCAAGTAGGGTTTCAGCTCCTCAATCAGGTCCATTATGGTCTGTGGGTGCAGTCTGTACCTGTCATAGATGTCCTCTTCAGTGTGCTGGAACAGAGTGATGCGCAGCCTGAATATACGTTCCTGTCTCATTTTCCTCTGAGCAAGGGCCCGAATACGCAGCCTCCTGGCTATCACAAACACTGCTGCCATTGTGGGTGGGTCTGTTGCATTGTGGGGTGGTTTAAGTACCTTGCACCAGTTTACCACCTGCAAGCATTTGTGGTTAATAGCGATTTCTTAAATTGCGAATTTTGTAAAATCGCAATTTGCGACTTTTTCATACATGTGCTTGCGTTTTCTTAGTTTGCGATTTCTTGTTAGCGATTTTCGCTAAGCTAAGAAATTGTAAATTAAGTATTCGCAAGGAAAATCACAGTTTACTTGTTTCGCAGCCTAAGAAATCGCTAATTTAGCGATTTATTAGTTTTCTGTGTGGAAGTGTGTCATACATATGAAATTGCGGAAAATCAGTCGCAAACGCTGTTTTTAGCGATTCGCAGCGTTTGCGACTAATTTTTCCTTTCATACATATGCCCCTAAATCATTAAGGACTGCTGTCCAGTAACCGGTCACTTCCCTACAGTCCTAGAGGATGTGCGTCAATGTGCCCTCCTCATCACAGCCCCTCCAACAGGTGGGGCTTCGATCTGGGTTAATTTTATTAAGTCGGGCCGGGGTCAGGTACCAGTAAAGGGCAACTTTAACCGCTGCTTCCCTGCTTGCTGTGTTCCTGGCGTTGTGGTTTGATCTGCAGTAGATCTGTTGCCATTCCTTTAATGAAAGGCTCCTGCCTAACTCTGTCTCCCACCGTCGCTGCCAAGCCGAATGCTCCAAGGGGGCCGGGGGACGCAACTGAAGGTATAGTTCAGAAATCAAATGGCGGTCAGAGTGCTTCGATAAAAGCCACTTCTCATAGGTCGTAAGGTGTCAACTAACCAGGGGGCACCTGTCAGGATGAAGTAACCAATGGCGAAGTTGGAAGTATTGAAATCTTTTAGGGTTTTTAATGCTGTGCCAGTTAGTCAACTCAGCATATGGGAGGAACCCGTAAATATCAAATAAGTGTCCTGCAGATTTACAGGCCGAGATTTGCCATTCTGGACACGCCCGCGTGTCAACTCCTGGAGGGAAATCTGGGTTGTCGAATAAGGGTGTGAGTGGTGAGGGGAAGGAGGTAAGGTGTTGCTGGGTCGCCACCGCGTCCCACACCTGTACTACTGAGCGAGTGATGGGAGATCTATTGAGATACTTTGGTCTATCCGAGGGTTTCAGGAATGGTACCTTCCACAAGTAGAGGCCTGCCATCGCTCTGTCTTGGAACAGCCACCTTTTCTCTGACTCAGGTCTACTCCATTCTACGAGATAGCAGAGTTGCGTCGCTCTGTAGTAGGTCAATAGGTGGGGAATCCCCAAACCTCCTTCATCCGGGGATCGGTAGGCAATATCTCTACGTACCCTCGGGCATTTCCCTGCCCAGATAAAATGGTGTATCTTGTGTTGCAATGAGTGAATATAACGCATGGGGGTCCAACCGGGATAGTCTGAAATGTGTATAATATTTTAGGCAAAATTGACATTTTAACCGCTGCCACATGGCCCAACAGCGACAGGGGATGAGTCTGCCATTTGCAAAGATCTTGAGAGATTTGGGAGTGGAGGTTGGAATAATTTCGAGCAATTGTTTGGTCAGTGGATGGAGTCAGAGTTATCCCCAGGTAGGGGATTTCAGATTGCGGTCGCAGTTCCCTGAACCCTAGAAAGGTGCTCTCAGAGGCATTTTCATTGAGGCCCAGCGGCAGCAGAATTGATTTCCCCACGTTGACTTTAAAACCCGATACTTTTCCAAAGTCAGTCAGCTCCTTTAAAAACGCTGGGACAGAACGGCTGGGAGTATCAAGAGTCACCAGGATGTTGTCCGCATATAAATTAACAATGTGGCATTCCCCCCCGAAGGAAATACCAGAGATGTTGGGGTTGTCCCTAATCCGTTGCGCTAGGGGTTCGATGTATAGCGCAAAGAGCAGAGGTGAAAGAGGACACCCCTGTCTGGTGCCTCGCCTGATGTCAAACGGCTGTGAACTGATCCCATTGACACGTCGCCGTGGGTCGATCATAGCAGCTCGCAACCCAGGCCCTAAAACGATTCCCTATGCCAAAGTGCACTAGCGTCTTATCCAAAAAAAAACAGTCCACCCTGTCAAACGCTTTCTCAGCGTCGACTGAAAGTAATAAGGCGTCCAGCCCCATATAGTGGGCATTGTCTATTAAGTGCATCAACTGCTTGGTATTGTCACTGCTTTGCCTATTGGGTATGAAACCCGATTGGTCGGGTTCGATAATGCCCGGCAAGCGGGGGGCCAGTCTGGCAGCCAAGACACCCTCAAATAACTTTAGGTCAAGATTAAGTAGGGAGATTGGACGGTATGCTGCGCACTGAGTGGGATCCTTCCCAGGTTTGGGAATGACCACTATATCGGCTTCCAGCATATCCGCCGGGATAGAACCCGGTCCCTCAAAGGAGTTGAACAGGCGAGTCAAAATCGGGGCTAGGGGCTGGCAGAAGGCTTTGTAAAAACCCGCTGAGAACCCAGCCGGCCCGCGGTGATTTCAGCGGTTTGAGGCGGGAGATCGCGCCTATGACTTCCTCCACTCTAATTGGCACGTCTAACGCTGTAGCACCTGGCTGAGATAAGCCTCCCCCGAGCCGTCGACTGTAGGGTCCCTACTATACAAAGTGGAGTAAAAGTCACGAAGGGCGTCTGCGATCTGCTCATCGCCTTCGACCAGCTCACCGGACAAAGTGTGAAGGGCCGCAATTTTGGAGCATTGAGCCCTGGCTCGGTGTTTGCTCGCCAGGAGCTTCCCCGTTTTATCTCCCCCAATATAGCAGGAGTGTTTAAGTCGTAAGGCGGAGTACTCTGCCCTATCAAGGTCCAGGCTAGCCAGTTGGGCCCTGGCCGATTTCAGCTGCCTCCACATTCGCTGGGCCCCAGTACGACAGTGTACTCTCTCGAGTTCCGCCACTTTGGCCGCCAACTCCTCCCTCTTCTCTTTGCGGCTCTTGTTGTCTGCGGCGTAAATGGCTATTAGTTCCCCTCTCACTACTGTTTAAGGGCTCGCCATAGTGCAGTCATGGATACACCAGGGGAGTCATTAATCGTCAAATAGTCAGTGATGCATTTATGTACCTGCTGTGAGACGTCGGGACGTTGTGGCAGGGATTCCCGGAGACGCCACCTTCCCTTAGGTCAGTGCAGGGGCGAAGATCAAGCCTGACAGTCACAGCGTCATGTTAGGGCTCCAGCTAGGCCGGGAGCGAAGGCTTGGTCATTGGGAGAGGTTCCCCTAAGAGAGAGCTAGGACATGCAGCACGATGAGGACCTCCTGCTCAAGATTGCGTGTAGCCCAGAGGGATCCGTGGCTGGGCTGTAGAGTCCTCTGGTAGACCTCCCCAGACCGGGTGACACCTTCCTGCGCTACTGTGATGGGGGAGCAAGCCCAGACCCCACAGACCTCGAGAGATGTCGGACTTCAGAGCCCCAGTCCTGGAATGGTGCACCTGAGGCCATGATAGCCGCTATGGGGCTGCAAGCACTGCCATGCTGTCAAGGCCAGAGGCAGCTGGCCAGTGTCCCACACAGGCCGAGTCTAGATAGCGCCGTTATCCGTGGCTCAGGGCGTGGAAAGTCATAGGCGAGCGGGCAGCAGGTGTAGCTCTCTGGGAAGGACGATGCGCCCTGCAGCACCCTTACGGGGACCACCCCCAGTGGTGCCGGTCTCGGCAGGCACCGCCGCCGCCTCTCCCCCACTCGCCGCTCACCCCAACAATCCCAGGCCTGGGAAGCATACCTGGTGATCAGAGCAGTATCGGGCAGTCCTCAATCCAGGTGTGCCAACCGCCGCAGTGCAGAAGTCACCCACCAGTCGCAGCGTGGTCATGATGGGAGCTGCCAATGGGACGAAGCTCTGGGCCGCCCCACGAGGCTGGGAAAGGCGCACTGTGATACACAGCATCAAGGCACCATTTTCTGGAGGCGACGCTGCGCTGCGGGACTGCCACAGTTAGTTGAAGGCAGGATGGGACAACTCCACAGACCCCAGTCGCACTAAGGACGGCAGCGGGGGCAGCCCCCGCCTGAAGAGCTGAATGAGTGGTGGCCCCTGGGGTCCAGAAAAGCAAAGGCCGCTGCAATCACCACACGGCCCGAGGTAGCTCAGCTGCAGAGTCGGCGCGCACTGTGTCACCCTCCGGTCGCCAGGCCCCTCCTTCTCGAGCTCAAGGGTCCGACATGTGGCCGAAGGGTTTCGCACCGTCGCGGCTAGGCCTTAAAGCGGTGCCCTCTATTTTCACGCCATCAGGCCCGTCTCACCTCCAGCCGGGCGCAGGTCAGTCCGCAGGATTGCACTCACCCCTCCTCGGCACCAGAGCCGCTCACCACCCGGAATGCGCTCCAGCGCGAATACTGCCGCTACGGAGCGGAATCGCTGGCAAAACAGCGAGCCAGAGAGGACGCCCGCCTCCTTCCCCAGCAGCTACCACTCAGGCGCCATTTCACTGCAGGAAGGCTGGATCGTCCACCAGGTCAGTGCGCGGGATTTCGCCGATCGGAGGGCACAGCGGATCCCTCGTCGTGGGACTGCTTTGCCCCTGCTTGCCAGCCCACTACTTGGTGCTGAAATTGGGGGACTGCCTGCGCTAGATACCCAGGGGCGAAGGGACGCAGCGGGGAGCCTCAGTGTTTCACGTCTGGTTAGGTCGCCATCTTGGCCACACCCACACACTTTATTTTTAAAGTAAAAACTGACCCTTTTTTTGCAAAGTGCCTAGCTGTAGATTTTGAACCATAGCTCTGCCAGCGCCTAGGGAAACCTAGCTAACATATACGTTTTTGAAAACAAGACACCCAGGGGAATCCAGGATGGGGTGACTTGACTGTCTCTCACCAGGTTCTGTTACCCAGAATCCCTTGCAAACTTCAAACTTGGAAAAAAAAACCACACATTTTCCTCAGATTTCTGTGGTGGAAAGTTCTGCAATCTGCGTGGATCCACAAAACTCCAACCACCCTGCATTGCCCGAAGTCTTCTGAGATAAGTTCTACCTCCCTTGTGTTGGTAGGCCTAGTGGCCTCAACAGGAAATGGCCCACAATGCAACGTGGACACACTAGATTTTCACAGTGAAAACTGACCCTTTTTTTGCAAAGTGCCTAGCTGTAGATTTTTAACCCTTGCTCTGCCGGCGCCTAAAGAAACCTAGCAACCCTATACATTTTGGAAAACTTGTCTGACTTTCACCAGGTTCAGTTGCCCAGAATCCCTTGCAAACCTCAAACTTTGTCAAAATAGCACATTTTCCTCATATTTCTGTGGTAGAAAATTACACCCACCCAGCATTCTCCAAAGTCTTTCAAGAAAAATGGTACCTCACTTGTGTGGGTAGGCCTAGCGCCCGCGACAGGAAACGTCCCAAAACGCAACGTGGACACACCACATTTTTACTGTGAAAACTGAACCTTTCTTTGCAAAGTGCCTAGCTGTAGATTTTGAACCCTAGCTCCGCCAGCACCTAGGGAACCCTAGAAAACCTATACATTTTTGAAAACTTGACAGCCAGGGGAATCCAGGATGTGGTGACTTGTCTGGCTCTTACCAGGTTCTGTTACCCAGAATCTCTTGCAAACAAACCTCACACTTTGTAAAAAAAAAGAAAACATTTTCCTCACATTTCTGTAGTGGGAAGTTCTGGAATCTGCATAGATCTACAAATTTCCTATGACCCAGCATTCCCCCAGGTCTCCCGATAAAAATGGTACCTCACTCTTGTGGGTGCCCCAAGTACCTGCGATAGGCAAGGGCCCAAAACCTATTGAGGAGACATCAAAATGACCTATCACAAAACAACCTGGTTTTGCAAGGGGAGTCACCTGGGTTTTTGGCCCCAGGCTCGGCGGCCATCTTGGGAAACCTACCAAACCCACACATTTCTGAGAACTAGACACCCTGGGAAGTCCAGCAAGGTATGGCTTGCGTGGGTCCCCCAACGTTTTCCTACCCAGAATCCCCTGCAAACCTCAAAAGTAGCCAAACAAATTCCTTTTTTTCTCAAATTTCTGTGTGGGAAAGTTCTGGAATCTGCGTGGATTCACACATTTCCTACCACCCAGCGTTCCCCCAGGTCTCCTCATAAAAATGGTACCTCACTCACGTTGGTGGGTCAAGTACCTGTGACAGACAAGGGCCCAAAACGTATTGATGAGACTTCAAAATGACCAATCACAAAACAACCTGGTTGTGCAAGGGGGGTCACCTGGGTTCTTGGCTCCGGGCTCGGCTGCCAGCTTGGTGGTAAACCTACTAAACTCACACATTTCTGAAAACTAGACACCCGGGGGAGTCCAGCGAGATTTGATGTTTACATGTATATGTGTGGAAAATAAAAGGGAGACTTTTCCATTCTTTGTTTTTGCTGAGAGGTGCACAGTGCAGAGATTCTGTAAAAGAAAATATGGTGAGTGACTGATATACTTCTTAATCTACAAAAGAACTTGAAAGATGAGTTATTTAATTGTGAGGGGATGTATGTAGACTATTTTGATTTTAATCAGACTAATGTATTTCTCCTGCTAAAGTGTAGGGAGTACTTTTTTTCTCTACAATCTTATTGACAGTGTGTGTGCATGTAGAAAACCATTCTGTGATAAGCATTTGTGTTTTTCATGTGTTTGCAGACAGATAACTGTGCTGTTTTTATATTTTGGTAGAATTAGAAACCAGTCATTGTTTATGAATTTGTGAAATGAGTTATGTTATGTTTCTATACTAAAATGTAGTACTTCTTCTAGATGAAGAAATGTGTTTTGGTATAGTGCAAGGGATAGTGTTGTTTGTCTAGAATCTCACAGTGAGTATGTGTGCATTTGGGAACCACTGTGAGAGAAGCATTTGGTAACATTGTGTATTTGCTGAAAGATAACTGTTTTAACATGTCATGTTGTGAAGTTTTACTAGCATTAGAAGACAGTTATGGCTTATGCTTTGATTAAATGAGTCAGGCTTTGACAAAAAAGTGCAGCCCTAAAATATGTAGATTGTGTGCAGTTGCCTTACCACTTGCACTGTAGTGAATGAGTTTTGGTAAACTCCTAGGGATAGTGGTGCTTGTCTAGAATCACACTGTGAGTTAGTGTGTATTTGGGATTACTGTGAGAGAAGCATTTGGTGACATTGTGTATTTGCTGACAGATAACTTTTTTAAAACCTGTCATGTTGTGAAGTTTTAGTAGCATTAGAATCCAGTCTTTGCTTATGCGTTGATTAAATGAGTCATGCTTTGACACTGATGTGCTGTACTTAAATATGTAGATTGTGTGCAGTACCATTAACTCTTCTAGACTAGTGAATGAGTTTTGGTAAACTCCTAGGATAGTGTTGCTTGTCTAAAATCACACTGTGAGTCTGTGTGCATTTGGGTAAGGATTGTGAGAGAAGCATTTGGTAACATCGTGTATTTGCTGACAGATAACTGTTTTAAAACCGGTCATGTTGTCAAGTTTTAGTACCATTAGAAGCCAGTCTTTGCTTATGCTTTGATTAAATGAGTTAGGCTTTGACACAAAAGTGCAGTCCTGAAATATGAAGATTGTGTGCAGTTCCCTTACCACTTCCACAGTAGTGAATGATTTTTGGTAAACTCCTAGGTATAGTGGTTGTTGTCTAGAATCACACTGTGAGTCTTTGTGCATTTGGGAACCACTGTGAGAGAAGCATTTGGTAACATTGTGTATTTTTTAGCAGATAACTCTTTTAAAACCTGTCATGTTGTCAAGTTTTAGTAGCATTAGAAGCTAGTATTTGCTTATGCATTGATAAAATGAGTCAGGGTTTGACACTAAGGTGCAGTACCATGTACTATTCTCTTCACTGTGGCAGAACTGAAAATTTAAAAGTTTTACCCAAGCACTGTCCTAGAAGTAGTCTGATTATTTAGTCAGTTTCTAAGTACCAAATAGACTGCTTCAAATGTCTATGCAGTATGCATGTAGTGTTCTAACATACTATACACTTGTCTTTTACACCTTCAATTCCCTAGTCAGTATCCATACACTTCCAGGAAACACCCTGTCACTCCCCTTGCACTCCTCTAGTGACCCATTCAACACCATCTACTAATCCATTCACTGTGCCAAAACCCAAACACTTATAAATTCACCAAGACACTCTCTTTCCAGTACTCTAATGATTCAGTCACTGCCTAAGTATTTATGCACTGAGCCAGGCCTTAGCACATGGACTTCTTCAAACCCCTATCCACTATGCATGCAGTCCTCTAACCACCTACACACTTGTCTTTCACACCTTCAATTCCCCAGTCAGTATCCATACACTTCCAGCAAACACCCTGTCTCTCCCCTTGCACTCCTCTAGTGACCTTATTAAGCATCATGTACTAATCCATTTACTGCGCCAAACCCTAATAAATTCACCCAGGCACTCTCCTTGCAGTACTCTAATCATTCAGTCAGTACCCAAGTACTCATCCAGTGACCCAGGCCTTAGTATATGGACTGCTTCAAACCCCTATCCACTATGCATGCAGTCCTCTAACCACCTACACAATTGTCTTTCACACCTTCAATTCCCTAGTCAGTATCCATACACTTCCAGGAAACACCCTGTCACTCCCTTTGCAGTCCTCTAGTGACCCATTCAGCATCATGTACTAATCCATTCACTGTGCGAAAAATCAAACACTTATAAATTCACCAAGATACTATCTTTGCAGTACTCTAATCATTCAGTCAGTGCCTAAGTATTCATGCACTGAGCCAGGCCTTAGCACATGGACTGCTTCAAACCCCCATCCACTATGCATGCAGTTTTCTAACCACCTAGACACTTGTCTTTCACACTTTCAATTTCCTAGTCAGTATCCAAACATTCCAGCAAACATCTTGTCACTCCCTTTGCACTCCTGTAGTGACCCATTCAGTACCAAGTACTAATCCATTCCCTGTGCGAAAAGCCTAGCACTTATAAATTCACCTAGGCACTCTCCTTGCTGTACTCTAATCATTCAGTCAGTACCCAAGTAGTCATGCAGTGAGCCAGGCCTTAGCACATGGACTGCTTTAAATGCCTATGCAGTATGGATGCAGTCCTCTAATCACCTACACAGTTGTGTTTCACACCTTCAATTCCCTAGTTAGTATTCATACTCTTCTGGCAAACACCCTGTCACTCCCCCAGTGTGTCTCCTTATAGTACTGTAATCATTTAGTCAGTTAGCATGTAGAGTTTTAGTGAGGTAGGCTTTAGGGCATGAACTGCTTCAAAGTAGTATGCACTATGCATGTAGTGTTTTAACCATCGTCACACTTGTGGTTCAGGGCTATAGTTTCTTAGTCAGTATTTATATACAATGTGTTTGTACAGTAATGGAATAGTATAATTTTGAAAGTTATTAATATACATTTATTTGTGATTCTTTTTTACAGATACAGAACAGGAGTGTTTCTCATCTGTTTGCACTCTTCTCGTGCAAGATTGTTTGGATGAAGGGTCCTTAGGTGTTTCATCATACTTGCTGTGCCGCATGAGTATTTTTTGTTAGGATCCCCTTGTAACAGAACTCTTTTGAAAATCTTGTGCATGAGAAAGGTGGTATTGGTCTTTGTTTGCCCCTCGAGAAAAGTAGAAAATTTCCACATCACTGAAGGAAAACGTTGTGGGCGTGGTGCATCCTCCAAAAATTCAACTTTAGATTTGGTGAATATTTTATAGCGACATCATTTACAGTTTTTGTAAGTTAAAGTTAAAAAAAATTGTTAGCTGTGTGCATTTTATATTTCTGTGATTTGTATTTTGAGAATGGCATGTTGGTTTTTTTTTTAACAATCTTTGAGATTGTGTTTTTTTGCCCGCTGTTAAGTGATGAGTACGATTGAAATCACTATTTTTAGCGAAATTTAATATATTCTGAGAACAGCAAAAAAGGCAAAAAAATTACTTTGTGGAAATTATGCTGTGTTGTAAAAAATGTATTATTACATGTTATAATTTTTTTTTCCTTTTCTTTCACAGATCCAAATTTTAAAATAATCAATTTATATGAATTTATATTTGAATGAAAAACAGAAAAAAATGTATACCATTTTTTATTCCTATTACTGTGAAGGTAAGTTTAACTAAGTCTCAATATGCAGAATGAAGAGGCCTGCAAGAAGCTACAAAGTTGAAACACGTTTCTAAAAACACTCTGTTTATGTAGTTTTGAAATCTGACCATAATCAGATATCATGTGACCTGCAAAAAAAGAGATTTGAGGGGTTCATAATATTTCCCCTTTTTAGCTGTTGAAGGACTGCAATCATTTCAATCATTCTTCTTTGAACATCTTTGCAGACAAAACTCTGTGCTTACCTTCTATCATTCACAAGGAAATTTAAAAACGGAAATATGTCACTTTTTGTAACATAGTTATTGTGCAAGATACTCTTTCATATTTACAAAGAGAGGAAAAGGCACTCTGTGCACTTTTTATACTCCATGTAAATATAACCTCATCATGCACACCACTTTGTGTTGAAAGGGTGTTCTATAAGTGTTGTTGTGCATGATTGCACTTAATACTCATAGAACAAGACACATGTCTAGATTTATGTGTGAATGCTGCACCATTCTAAAATTGGTGTAGGAAAGCACAACAAGGAGAATTGTTTTAATTTCTCCACATTTTTATATCTTCAATGCATGCTGAAATGTTCAGCATACATTGAAGAAGAAAAATGCATTTTCTCATTGTTTTTGTGCAGGAAGGTGTGTCTTCCTGCAGAAAAACAAACTGCACATGGCACAGATATCCTTGCACTATGGTGCAAGGGTGCCTGTGTCACCACATGGCTGCAGTTTAAGCAGCCGTTCAGAGAGAAGCATAGATTTGCAACATATTTATGTACATATGTTGCATCCCTGTGCTTCGGAAGTACTACAGCACACTGCAGTTAAAGAGGTTACTGTGTGATGCTGCAGCACTTCCTCATAGTTCTGCACTTATACATTCACCATACGCTACTAATGCATTCATTCAGTCAATTACATACTACACATACATTCATCTAAACTAACACTAACAAAGAAATGTAACTCTTTTTTTAAAACAGGAAAGTTAGTTCTTACAAGAACTTTTTTTTTTCTTCTTTCTTCTTTTATAATTTTTGGGGGGTTTTCTGAACAATTTAAATTTTTTTTTTGTTTTTCTGCAAAAAAAAACACAAAAAAAAACAGGAGAAACCAAACAATGAACTTCAGGGAACAATAAAAAAAAATAAAAAAAATAGCAAATGTGACTTTCTTGCCGGCGGCAGATCAGATCGATAGACTGCTCACCATAGCACAAAGTCTTATTGTACTTAGTGCAGAGCACTTTTAAAAATCGAAATTGAGGACGGATGTCCAAGGTTTGGGCTAATGGATGCACTCTTGATGTTCTCGGCTGCGATGAGGTGGATGGCGCAAGAGCAGGAGGTGTTCTCATCCGTCGGCACTCTTCTAGTGCAAGATTGTTCGGATGAAGGGTCCTTATGTGCTTCATCATACTTGCTGTGCCGCAAGAGTATTTCTTGTTAGGATCCCCTCTCGACAGGACTCTTTTGCAAATCTTGCACTTGACCAAGGTGGCATTGGTCTTATTCTGCCCCTCGGGAAAAGTAAAACATTTCCACACCACTGAAGAAAAACTTTTTTTGGGTGGTGCCACCGGGAAAAAATCATCCTCAGAAGTATGAGGTGATGCAGGTGATGCCTGCTGCCCTGAAGCCATTTTTGGTTGTAAAAAGTTAGAGCTAAGTGTAAACTTAGTCTAAAAAATCTTCTTCTCTCCAAAGAGATGGTGCTCTAAAGAAGGTCAAAGAAGAATGATTGAAATGGGTGGGGTCTTTCAATAGTTAGAAGAGGAAGTGTAATGAACCAATCAAATCTCTTTTTTTGCAGGTCACATGGGATCCCCGCACCCTGCGCGTACGCAGCACGCACCCAGCGCGCATCCGCGAAATTCAATGAAAAAAAATGTTAGGATTAGATGTAAAAAAAAATTAGTTTTAAGACTAGTTTAGAGTTTGTCTTCAATTAATATTCACATGAAATACATACATATGTTTTTTTAAATGTTAAATACTTCGCGGGACCCGCGCACCTACCGCGTCATAGTCGCAGATGACGCATCGCGGAAGCACGTAAATGTCGCGTTACGTATATCGAACGTGTCGAGTATAGGCTGGGAGTCGCGTACCGGTCGCATTGCGATCGCGCACTAAACACGTACCCAACGCTTACCATGCACGGATGCTATCGCGTAGGGATCGAGAACGGTGCGCATAGGGTGCGTGGATCCAAAAACATTGAAAATAAAATATATAAAATACAGTTTTGAACATATAGTTAAAAAAATATTTTGAAAAATATAAAAAAATATGTTTGAAAAACCCATTAAGTTCAAATAATATTTTTTAATTTTTAAAAGAATTAATTGAAAAAATAAGTTTAAAAAATGGTGATAAAAAAGTATTTTAAAAAAAGATAATTAATGAAATTGACACACTGAATTTGAAAAATATAGAAATCCAATCAAAATCATTAAACATGATATCTTCAGAGATCAGTTATAGATAGGAATTAGCATTTAAAAAACCTTTGAAATTCACTGAAAAAACCGTAGGTTTCATGCACGTTAAAGTTAGGAATTGGCATTTAAAAAACCTTTGAAATTCACTGAAAAACCAAAGGATTCAGGGGCGTTAGAGTTAGGAATTGGCATTTAAAAAACCTTAGAAATTCACTAAAAAAAACATAGGTTTCAGGGGCGTTATAAAGCGGTACAAAAGGGGGTGGTGATGGACGGAGCATCAGAACCAATGAAACACTCACACCCAGTCAACAGATCTGGGTTTGATCCATCACCGTTCTTTAGCCCACTCTGCCACCCCAGTTCAGACATGGCCATATGCAAATCAGTCTGACCCTGTGCCTCATGGGAACAGTCCAGCCGAACTGCCAAGCCATGGCTTCCGTGGACCGGAAACAAGCTTCCTAGGACCGGTTTCTGGCATTTCAGCCGTCTTCAGCCAGGCTTGCTTGAATCCAGTGGCAAAGTGAGCAAGGGACTCACGTCTGAGCATACCCTGCCAACTTATGGCGAACAAAGCGGTACAAAAGGGGGTGGTGATGGACGGAGCATCAGAACCAATCAAACACTCACACCCAGTCAACAGATCTGGGTTTGATCCATCACCGTTCTTTAGCCCACTCTGCCACCCCAGTTCAGACATGGCCATATGCAAATCAGTCTGACCCTCTGCCTCATGGGAACAGTCCAGCCCGAACTGCCAAGCCATGGCTTCCCTGGACCGGAAACAAGCTTCCTAGGACCGGTTTCTGGCATTTCAGCCGTATTCAGCCAGGCTTGCTTGAATCCAGTGGCAAAGTGAGCAAGGGACTCACGTCTGAGCATACCCTGCCAACTTATGGCGAACAAAGCGGTACAAAAGGGGGTGGTGATGGACGGAGCATCAGAACCAATCAAACACTCACACCCAGTCAACAGATCTGGGTTTGATCCATCACCGTTCTTTAGCCCACTCTGCCACCCCAGTTCAGACATGGCCATATGCAAATCAGTCTGACCCTGTGCCTCATGGGAACAGTCCAGCCCGAACTGCCAAGCCATGGCTTCCCTGGACCGGAAACAAGCTTCCTAGGACCGGTTTCAGGCATTTCAGCCGTCTTCAGCCAGGCTTGCTTGAATCCAGTGGCAAAGTGAGCAAGGGACTCACGTCTGAGCATACCCTGCCAACTTATGGCGAACAAAGCGGTACAAAAGGGGGTGGTGATGGACGGAGCATCAGAACCAATCAAACACTCACACCCAGTCAACAGATCTGGGTTTGATCCATCACCGTTCTTTAGCCCACTCTGCCACCCCAGTTCAGACATGGCCATATGCAAATCAGTCTGACCCTGTGCCTCATGGGAACAGTCCAGCCCGAACTGCCAAGCCATGGCTTCCCTGGACCGGAAACAAGCTTCCTAGGACCGGTTTCTGGCATTTCAGCCATCTTCAGCCAGGCTTGCTTGAATCCAGTGGCAAAGTGAGCAAGGGACTCACGTCTGAGCATACCCTGCCAACTTATGGCGAACAAAGCGGTACAAAAGGGGGTGGTGATGGACGGAGCATCAGAACCAATCAAACACTCACACCCAGTCAACAGATCCGGGTTTGATCCATCACCGTTCTTTAGCCCACTCTGCCACCCCAGTTCAGACATGGCCATATGCAAATCAGTCTGACCCTGTGCCTCATGGGAACAGTCCAGCCCGAACTGCCAAGCCATGGCTTCCCTGGACCGGAAACAAGCTTCCTAGGACTGGTTTCTGGCATTTCAGCCGTCTTCAGCCAGGCTTGCTTGAATCCAGTGGCAAAGTGAGCAAGGGACTCACGTCTGAGCATACCCTGCCAACTTATGGCGAACAAAGCGGTACAAAAGGGGGTGGTGATGGACGGAGCATCAGAACCAATCAAACACTCACACCCAGTCAACAGATCTGGGTTTGATCCATCACCGTTCTTTAGCCCACTCTGCCACCCCAGTTCAGACATGGCCATATGCAAATCAGTCTGACCCTGTGCCTCATGGGAACAGTCCAGCCCGAACTGCCAAGCCATGGCTTCCCTGCACCGGAAACAAGCTTCCTAGGACCGGTTTCTGGCATTTTAGCCGTATTCAGCCAGGCTTGCTAGAATCCAGTGGCAAAGTGAGCAAGGGACAAACGTCTGAGCATACCCTGCCAACTTATGGCGAACAAAGCGGTACAAAAGGGGGTGGTGATGGACGGAGCATCAGAACCAATCAAACACTCACACCCAGTCAACAGATCTGGGTTTGATCCATCACGTTCTTTAGCCCACTCTGCCACCCCAGTTCAGACATGGCCATATGCAAATCAGTCTGACCCTGTGCCTCATGGGAACAGTCCAGCCCGAACTGCCAAGCCATGGCTTCCCTGGACCGGAAACAAGCTTCCTAGGACCGGTTTCTGGCATTTCAGCCGTCTTCAGCCAGGCTTGCTTGAATCCAGTGGCAAAGTGAGCAAGGGACTCACGTCTGAGCATACCCTGCCAACATATGGCGAACAAAGCGGTACAAAAGGGGGTGGTGATGGACGGAGCATCAGAACCAATCAAACACTCACACCCAGTCAACAGATCTGGGTTTGATCCATCACCGTTCTTTAGCCCACTCTGCCACCCCAGTTCAGACATGGCCATATGCAAATCAGTCTGACCCTGTGCCTCATGGGAACAGTCCAGCCCGAACTGCCAAGCCATGGCTTCCCTGGACCGGAAACAAGCTTCCTAGGACCGGTTTCTGGCATTTCAGCCGTCTTCAGCCAGGCTTGCTTGAATCCAGTGGCAAAGTGAGCAAGGGACTCACGTCTGAGCATACCCTGCCAACTTATGGCGAACAAAGCGGTACAAAAGGGGGTGGTGATGGACGGAGCATCAGAACCAATCAAACACTCACACCCAGTCAACAGATCCGGGTTTGATCCATCACCGTTCTTTAGCCCACTCTGCCACCCCAGTTCAGACATGGCCATATGCAAATCAGTCTGACCCTGTGCCTCATGGGAACAGTCCAGCCCGAACTGCCAAGCCATGGCTTCCCTGGACCGGAAACAAGCTTCCTAGGACTGGTTTCTGGCATTTCAGCCGTCTTCAGCCAGGCTTGCTTGAATCCAGTGGCAAAGTGAGCAAGGGACTCACGTCTGAGCATACCCTGCCAACTTATGGCGAACAAAGCGGTACAAAAGGGGGTGGTGATGGACGGAGCATCAGAACCAATCAAACACTCACACCCAGTCAACAGATCTAGGTTTGATCCATCACCGTTCTTTAGCCCACTCTGCCACCCCAGTTCAGACATGGCCATATGCAAATCAATCTGACCCTCTGCCTCATGGGAACAGTCCGGCCCGAACTGCCAAGCCATGGCTTCCCTGGACCGGAAACAAGCTTCCTAGGACCGGTTTCTGGCATTTCAGCCGTCTTCAGCCAGGCTTGCTTGAATCCAGTGGCAAAGTGAGCAAGGGACTCACGTCTGAGCATACCCTGCCAACTTATGGCGAACAAAGCGGTACAAAAGGGGGTGGTGATGGACGGAGCATCAGAACCAATCAAACACTCACACCCAGTCAACAGATCTGGGTTTGATCCATCACCGTTCTTTAGCCCACTCTGCCACCCCAGTTCAGACATGGCCATATGCAAATCAGTCTGACCCTGTGCCTCATGGGAACAGTCCAGCCCGAACTGCCAAGCCATTGCTTCCCTGGACTGGAAACAAGCTTCCTAGGACCGGTTTCTGGCATTTCAGCCGTCTTCAGCCAGGCTTGCTTGAATCCAGTGGCAAAGTGAGCAAGGGACTCACATCTGAGCATACCCTGCCAACTTATGGCGAACAAAGCGGTTCAAAAGGGGGTGGTGATGGACGGAGCATCAGAACCAATCAAACACTCACACCCAGTCAACAGATCTGGGTTTGATCCATCACCGTTCTTTAGCCCACTCTGCCACCCCAGTTCAGACATGGCCATATGCAAATCAGTCTGACCCTCTGCCTCATGGGAACAGTCCAGCCCGAACTGCCAAGCCATGGCTTCCCTGGACCGGAAACAAGCTTCCTAGGACCGGTTTCTGGCATTTCAGCCGTCTTCAGCCAGGCTTGCTTGGATCCAGTGGCAAAGTGAGCAAGGGACTCACGTCTGAGCATACCCTGCCAACTTATGGCGAACAAAGCGGTACAAAAGGGGGTGGTGATGGACGGAGCATCAGAACCATAGGTTTCAGGGGCGTTATAGTTAGCTGAACATTTCCCTCGTACAAAACCCTAGAAATTCCCCTGTTATAGTTAGTTCAGCTAACTATAACTCGCGCCCCCGCAATGCACTGCTGATGATGTCACGTATTACATCACTCATGACATGGTCAGTGACATCACTGATGACATCACTGATGACATCTCAAATGACAGCACTGATGACATCACTGATGACGTCATCCATGTGATAAATTAGTGCATCTTCTCACACCCTAATATAACCTTTGATACACCGACTCAAAATTTCAGACGGCCATTTTGAAAACCATAGCTACTCCAATACCAATAGCTACATACCCACTCATTGACTCTTAGGTCTACATACATCTCCACTCACTCACCTGTACAGTCACTCATACTTACAGTCACTCCGTACAGGACTATCATATGCATTTATACACCTATATAGACACTCACACACCGCCAATCATCCATTGAGGTACTGACACACCTAGTCAGTCATGCAAATAATTAATCACAGTCCAATGTACTCACCTATACAGTTAAACACACTCAAGTTCACTTACTCATAAAAATACTAACACATTCTGACACTCTTATACAATTACTAATACAAGCACACACTCATCCATACAGGCACTCCCTCAATCACACACTCTCACATATAGATAGTTATATACTCTTACACACATATACAATGCATCTCACATATGTAGTTACTGACACATGTACAAATGAGATATACATTCAATCACTAACACACTCATACATACACTCACCCAACCATACAGTCCATCACAGTTGCACTCTTAAAACCATGCACCATAGAATCACCCACTCACACATCTATGCACACCCTACCCACACACACACTCAGGCACCCATACAGATACTCAGACAAACAATCAATAACCCATATAGACACTCATATAGGTATTCACAAAACCATGCAGCCACTTATACACCAACACACAGACACATACAGACATTCACACAGTTTAGTCACTAGTCTGCAGTAAGATACATTTAATGACTCACTTATAGAGTCAGTTACGCACCTAGAAAATCATCCATTCACACACTTGTACACCCACTCATTCTTCAACAGGCCTTTCCCTATATATATTAAACATATTAAAACTTTACAGAAACACAGACTCGCTGGATGACGTCATCAGTGATGTCATCAGTGATGTCATTTGAGATGTCATGAGTGATGTCATCAGTGATGTCACTGACCATGTCATGAGTGATGTAATATGTGATGTCATCAGCAGTGCATTGCGGGGGCTGAACTAACTATAACGGGGGAATTTCTAGGGTTTTGTATGAGGGAAATGTCCAGCTAACTATAACTAACTATAGCTAACTATAACGCCCCTGAAACCTATGGTTTTTTTGTGAATTTCTAAGGTTTTTTAAATGCCAATTCCTAACTATAACGCCCCTGAAACCTTTGTTTTTTTTAGTGAATAAATATATACACATATATATATATATATATATATACACACATATATATATATAAATATATATATATGTATATTATCTACTGGCGGTCGCCAGTAGATAGTTATAGTTAGGACCGTGTTTCCATAGGAAATCCGCAACATTCTATTTGGAATAATTTTTGCACCGGTGGACGAATCCTCGCAAAATTTTCAAAATAGGTGGGGCGTTCCGCTCCGCTCCTACCCTGAAAGTCTCGGGGTGATTCATCAAGCGGAGGCTGAGAAAAAAGAGGGGTCCCAAAACGCGTTTTCCCCATGCAATTTTCCATAGGGACCTTTAGTCCAAGGGACAGCCCGAACGGCTAAACAGAATTACTTGAAATTTGGCAGAGAGGTAGTCCTCAGCTCAGGGATGTGCCTTTTGCAGGTCTGGTGTCAATCTGTTCAGGAGTTCCTGAGAAAATCAAAAGTAAAATCATATACATATGTGGGCGGAGCCTAACCACACATCTCATCCTGAGATCTGATTGGCTGTCAGCACTTCATCCAAGAAGTGTTGGCAGCCATCTTGGGACCAATATACATGATAGCCCCTCATTAAAAAGCATTGCAGTTAATAGAAGGTTTTAAGACTTTAGTTACATTATAAATCATTGATGGTACCATACTCATTTTAGGAATTGTGGTATGTTCTAAGGTGATTTCACCATGTGAAAAAGCCTTCTGCTAGGATATCATGATTGAGAGAAAATATTTTCTCATGCTTTTCCCACAGAGGTTTGGAAGGTGATCTATAAGCTAAACTGAGAGCTTATTTTCTGTAAATTCATATTATCTTTCTCAGTCATGTGAGAATGAAGTCTGACATTCTCAGTAACACATGTACATCCAACAAGGGCAGAGACTGTCAGTTGATTGCTTTGTGTTCTACTGCAGCTTCCCAGAGTGTTCCAAAGAACAACTAGAGCGCTAACAGTCCTACTTATGATAAACGTATGGCACACCTGAAGCCACCTTGCTTGGATTAAAGTGGTAACTCTTAAAACATTTAATTTGTTGTTGTAGTACTTTATTCGACATATAAAAAATATCATAAAAGTGCAGTGCAATGTGTGATAAAAACAGTTTAAAAATATACTACAACAAGTGGCTTCAATCCATGCATGGTTAAAAAGACTAAAAAACAGCATGTATATACACGTATCAATTTCACAAATACCCTGTAATAGATAAAGTGAACAGTAATGGTCACAGGGTCAGGGGAGTTGGTGGTTAGCTTGTCGGTGGTGCGCCTTGAGCAACCTGCGTCTTAATCTCCAGGCCCATCCCAGGTATTTGGCAGTCCCACAGATTACACTAGGGACAGTAGTGTCGTAGGTCAAGATACGCAGTGCCACCCTAGCGGACCTTACACCCAGATTATTGCAAACAGGTTTAAGCCACCTTAGTCTTGGTTGTCTGTACGCCTGGCAGGCAAACATGAAGTGGCCAATAGACTCTGTGGGCGAGGCACACCCTGGGCAGCCTTTTGAGTGCGTGATGACCTTACTCCAGCGGGTTTGAAAATCATAGAGTGGGAGCGTGCCATATCTCAATTTGAGATATAGAGATCTGTCTTCAGGTGATTCAATGAGGTCCATAAAGGACTCCAGGCTGGGAGCTGGTTTTGAATCCAGGAAGTTTGCAGTAAGCACACCCTCCTGATTTCTTAGGGTATCGGCCGTAACCCAATCCCAATAGATTTTTTTTATCGTAAGTTTGGGAGGGGGAACCTGGCTCGCCCAGGCTTCTTCCAGACCAATCTTCTGCAAATGTTTTTTCAAGTTTGATACCCATGGAATCTTATGATCTGCTCCCAGGATTAATAACTCGTCCAGGGCAGAGGCAAAGTGGTGGAGTTCAGGGGATCTTCTAATCCTTGCCCAGTATAGTATAGGGCGCAACCTTGCCATATTATTGATGTTTTGTCTGCCAAGGTCACTACGGAGTGGAACCAGCGGGGTGGACAGGGGAAGCGAGACTAAGTCCCTAAAGAACTTGTTCTCGGATCTGAGTAGCTCTGACAGATTTTCGAAACCCAACAATTCCGCCCCATAGAGCGCTGCAGACAGTGCCTTCCCCTCGTAGACTTTAACAGCCGCCGCTATCGGCCTGCTATATGAGAGCCTCTGATGTCTCGATATTGCACCTGCAGCTCTTCTGTGGGCAAGGAGCATTTTTGAGAGGTGCGGAGCCCATTTAAGCTTGTTATTTACCCTCACTCCGAGATAATCAAAGGCGTCCACTAGCTCAAGTGATGTACCATTGAGCTTGATGTTGTTCTTAAAGTTTTTAGAGGGAGATAGCACCATCAGCTTAGTTTTCAGCGTGTTTATTTGCAGCCCCCTGGAGTCGCAGAATTCTGAGAAGCGGGACAACAGTCTTTGTAAGCCCATAGGGCTTTTCGAGATCAAGAGAGTGTCGTCAGCAAAGAGTAGGGTAGATATTTTTTCCCCGCACAGGGTTGGGGCATCGACCCTGTCGTCTCTCAAATAGTCTGCCACACCATTTATATAGAGAGAAAACAGGGTCGGGCCATGACACAGCCCTGGCGCACACCTTTCTCGACGGAGATCCTCTCTGTGAGCTGCCCCTGTTGTCCCCACCGAACTTTAGCAAAATTGCCTACGTGGAGACGTTTCAGGAGGTCCAGAGTTAGGGGAGGGATGCCCAGGTCATGCAGTACCTGCCACAGCTGTGAACGTGGCACCAGGTCAAAGGCTGTTTTTAAATCAATAAATGCCAAATATAGGCTGCCTTTTTCGATGACCACGGATTTCCAGTATAAAATACAGAATCTAAAGACCTGGTCAATGGTACCTACTCCCTCCCTAAAACCTGCTTGTAGATGGCTCAGAATGCCCTCCTCGTCTATCCACTCCTTAATCCTGGTCAAGAGGACTCTGCCAACCACTTTTTGAATTACGTCGATTAAACTAATCGGTCTGTAGTTGGCAGGGTCCCCTCTATCCCCTTTCTTATAAATAGCCACCACCTCTGCCCCCTTCCAGGAGTCCGGAATTGGGCAGCCTAGAGCTAGATTTTTTAGGATCCGAAGGATGAATTCTGCCCAGAGATCTTTTTCATGGAGCAGTAGATCACCTGGGAGACCATCGGGGCCAGCTGCCTTTCCCGGGGCAATTGTATTAATTGCAGAAAGGACCTCATTTAGGCCAAAGACGGGCTCTAGCTCCAGATGTTCCGGATGCTCCAATGCCGGCAACTGCTCCTCATGGCCCTCTCTTACCCTGGATGAATAAAGGTTAGAGAAATGTGAATGCCATTGGGACCCCGTTATATGATTTGGGATTGGATCTACCCCGCCCCTGGTACTGATGTTTATAAGATTCCAGAAAGAGGATGAATCTTTTAATAGGGCTGCGACCTTTAAATCCTGCCAGAGGGATTCGTCCCACAGACGCTTTGCCTTTCTTATGGTGGTATAATACATTTTCCGGGCATTGGTGATAGCTAGCTGATCCTTGGATTTAATGGCTCTAGATAGAGTCTGTCTCATAGCCCTACAATCTTGTGAGAACCAGGGGTTTTCTGTTTTTGGGGGATGCCGCTTTTGATCCCCCTTTTCCTGAGTCACAAAGAAATTCCCAACCCGTGCTACCGTCCGGTGATAGACTTGTAAGAAGTCATTATGGGGGAGAGTCTTCGAGAGACAGCCTGTGGGCAAGTCCAGAGCTACAATGCCTTCTTCGACTATGCTTCTGATTTTGCATAGGTCCCTCTCTCGCTTTACCACCTTTGGCCACTTCAGGCGTCTGTTACAATTGGTGGGGGCAACCTCTCTAGCCCCGGGCCTCTGAATAGTTGAGGGTTCAATAGAAGTAGTAACGAGCCCTCGCCTGAATTGCATAAATAAGGGATTGTGATCGCTCTCGGACCTATCAACCACTTCCATATCACTGAGGTCTGGCCAGAGCTCTGTGCTCAACAAGATATAGTCAATGCGTGAGGGGGCGCCAGTTCTTGTGAATGTGGGGGCACCCGAGCCATCTGAAAGGGTTCGTCCATTTGTGGCCCTCAAGTTGAACTCCAGAGTGAGAGCATTAATTTGTACAGCTCTCTTAGACCATTTTTTCAGTGGTGGAAGAGTTAGTTGGGGGATACCCTGCTTGGAGTCTATATCGCCAATACCTAAAATGTCATCGCTGCTCAGGGGCTCAAAAGTGCAATTTAGATCCCCGGCAACTATGACACCCGCCTTGGGGGAGATTGCTGAGAGTTCAGACTCCAGAGCTGAAATGGTCTGGCTTACTTGACCGCCAGGGTTGCCCCTAGCATAGATGTTGAATATATCAAGAGGTATTTGATGGGCTAGCCCCTTGATAGAAATATGCAAAAGGTCATCGGATGAAGTTGCATGGCTCTTGACTGCCTAATTCAAGCTAATATTAACCCAAATTAAGAGACCCCCAGAGGGACGACCTCGTATGGACCTAATAGCTGGGACAGAGAAAGTAGTAAATCCTGATCTATACAGGGGAACCAGACTCCAGGTTTCCTGAAAGAGGATAACGTCGAACTTGTCGATTAAATCACTCCAGTCAGGATCTGGGAGGTTCCTCCTTAGCCCTGCGATGTTCCATGATAACATCTTAATAATACCCGAGGGGGATGGCATTAGGGGGGTCCCTATATCTGCTGCCATACTAGCTTGGCGGCCCTCATCAGCTTTTAGACTATCAGTAACTTCACCTGAATCAATTAAAAACGGGTTGAGAGCTGAGGTGGTATTCGAGGGTGGGCCCACTACAGAATGCAGTGTAAACGGATATAATGGGGATCCTATATATGCGTTATGTAGTCAGTCTACTTGTCTTAAGCCGGAGTCCTCGTCCTCCCTCTGATGAATCCAGACAGGAGACTTGCGAATCTGGATTGAGGAGTGAGCGGGGGGTGAAGTCCTATACTCAAGCAGGAGTAGGTTTTCAGCTAAGACGGGGTCCCCAAAAACAATCTCTATGCAGTCAGAACCAGAGTGTGCCCGAGAAAGCCTCCTTACCCTTATGATGTCCTCTCTAATGATTGATCTACAGCCTCTTACATGTCTCAACCAGTGTATAACTTTATTATGTAAGGATTCACTGTTTTCAACGATGCAGCGTGATGTCAATTTTGGAGCGTTGGTCATGAAAACAGGAAAGCTGTTATACACAGGGTAAGGAGTCACCGGGGGAGCTGGAATGTAGGGTGTAGGGTTGTTACTACAAGGCAGAGAAGAGCTAAGAGTGCGTCTAGAGAGAGGAGCTACAGTGGGTAAGCTTGGCAGGTCAAAGCGTCTCAACATATCTTGGCAAGGCTTGATATGGGCATTTCCTCTGGTATTTCTCCCCTCGTTATGCACACCCAGATTGATATGACCAAAATTCGTTTTAGGGAGAGCAGGCTTGGGTGATCCAGCCTTCTTCGTAGAAGGAGCTACCCCAGGATCAGATGGGAGGACAGGGGAAGTCAAAGAGGGAACCCTGCTCAGAATAAGACTCTCCACTTTCTTACCAAGATCAGCCACCAACTCCTCTAATCTCTCAATTCTACCATAGAGCGCTGCCAGATTATCAACATCACACCTGGTAGCAATCGATGGATCCACTATGGACTCAGCAGCCTGGCTAGATGGATGAGACAAGTCAGGGTCGAGAGAGGCAAACCTGTTGGTACATAGTAAGGCTTGGAGGGCAGGGTCCGGAATTATTGGGACTACTTCAGGGGCATTCGGGGTAGCCATGGCCTGTGATGAAGTAAGTTGCGGGTCAGGAGAAAGAATGACGGGAGCGGGGTTCATTTTTCCATAAAAAGTATGATTAGTGCTGCAGAAAGAAAAATTAGGGCACATTTTCAGTGACTTCTCAAATCCTCTTCTATTTCATTAAAAAATTCTGACATGCAGACTGAAACATGCACTTTCAATACCAGCAGCAGGTTTCCCTGGTGAGCAGTAGCTTTACTACAGTGATCTAATGAGCAAAAAGAGTGCTAACATTCTGAATTTATGGCAAATGTGTGACACATCTGAATGCCTTCTTGATGGAATCAAAGTAAAAAACTGAAAGTATTTCCTACTGAGGAGCCTGCAGTAAATGAGGAAATTAGGAAACTTCATAACAAATAAGTCTCCCAAGATGGCCACCAGAGACAAAAGAGCCCAAATGTAGCCCAAATATCACTCAGATGTAGCCCAAGTATAGCCCAATGACAGAATGTCCCAGAGTGTTCTTAAAAACAACTAGAGCGCTTACTGTCTTCATTATGACAAAAGTATGGCACACCTGAAGCCATCTTGATTGGAATAAACTGGTAACACTTAAAACATTTAATTTAAAAAGGAACACAATGAGGGGGTTCATTTTGCCATAGAAATTATGATTAATGCTGAAGAAAGAAAATGAGGGCACATTTTGAGTGACTTCTCAAATCCTCTTCTATTTCATTAAAAAATTCTGACATGCAGACTGAAACATGCAATTTTAATACCAGGAGCAGACTTCCATGGTGAACAGTAGTTTTACTACAGTGATCTAATGAGCAACTAGAGTGCTAACATTCAGAATTTATGGCAAATGTGTGACATATCTGAATACCTTCATGATGGAATCAAAGTAAAAACCTGAAAGCATTTCCTACTGAGGAGACTGCAGTGCATGAGGAAATTAAGAAACTTCATAACAAATAAATCTCCCAAGATGGCCACCGGAGTCAAAAGAGCCCAAATGTAGCCCAAAATCACACAGATGTAGCCCAAATATAGCCCAATGACAGAAGTGTGCAAAACACTTATTATTTTGTGTTTTTGCAGTGTTATATAGTGCAGACTTGTCAGGTATTGGAGTGCTTTACATGAGCATTGGTTACATCACACAAGAACAAATTCATTTTGGTTGTAGACATGGGGAGACTAAGTGATTTGACCAGAATCACAGAATGTCGAGCTGAAGCAGAAACTCCAACCTGGTTCCCCAGTTGCAAAGTCTGCAGTTCTGGAAGTAACACCACATCCTCTCCCCTAAGTGCAACATTTAATCAAGTGGTCAACTGGATAAAAAAACATAAAGATAACAAATAATTTAAAAGTGCTTTGTCGCTATTTGAAAACTCAGAAAATATGTCCTTATTTTAGTCTTTTAGAGCACTAACCATAATTTTGATGCCAATAAGACCCTCTAATATATGTAATTTCTAAAGGAAATGCTCTAGGTATTACAGTTTTGATTACATCAAGATGACGTCAGGCGTTCCACGCTTTTGTAATAAATATAGAATGTTAGCAATCTAGTTGTTCATTAGGATACTGTTGAGAGGCAGAGGCCAGGGGCACGGACTCTGAAAATTGAAGGCAGGTAGGAGGGTGCAAAGGCAACAATTTAACCACACTGAGCAGGCAGGAAGGGCCGTGGCAGCCCAACAGACTATGGAGGTCAGTGGAAAGGGGGGCAGGGGCAACAAACCAACAATACAGGACTTGCAAGAGAGGCTGTGGCAATGTAATAGACCATTGTGGGCAGAAGGAAGAGGCAATGGTAGTACAACCATACATGCCAACAGACCCGATTCAGCCAGGAAACATCCAAGGTTTTTAAGCTCAAATGGGCTTTATTTGATCTGTCTCCTGTCTGCAATCTCCCCTTTTTAAATGTAACTCAAAGGGGAAAATCAATACCCCAGTTTTTTTTCAAAATCTCCCTCTTACCAAGTTCAAAATGTTCGCAAGTATGGTACATTGGATCATGTAAGGAAATGGGGTAGGGACATGGACTTGGATAACAGAGGACAGGAGGGACATGGAGAGGTGCACCAAACTGACCCTGCAGGGCAGGCATCAGGGTTTGCAGCAGCACAATACACCACACAGGGCATGCGGGACGGGAGTGCAGCACAACAATCCATAGAAAGCAAGAGGGAGGGGACAGGACCATGCACATGGACAACAGAGAACAGAGGGGCAAGAGGCAATGGTAGCTAGCTGACCACAATGGACAGACAGGAGAGAAAGCTGCAGCATAACAGACCATAAAGGGCAGGAGGGACGGATCAGGGGCATTACAATGGAACAGACAAGCCAGGAGGGAGGGAGTAGGGGTCTGCACGTGTAAACAGAGGGCTGGGGGCAAGGGGGCAGGGCAGGAGCAGCAAGATAGCCATGGAGGTCAGGCAGGATGGGCACTAGAAGCAAGACACACCATGAAGAGCAACAGTGAGACTGTGATGGCATACACACAGACCATGGAGGGAAGGTGGGAGGGGGTCAGGGGCAGCTAACTGACCACACAGGGAAGGTGGGAGGGGCCATGGCAGCACAGAAGACCATGCATGGCAAGTGGGAGGGTTAGTGGCAGCACAATGGCTATGAAGGGCAAGAAGGAGGGTGCAGGGGCATGCACAAAGGACGATGGAGGATAGAAGGGAGGGTCAGGACCTGTGCACAGACAAGAAAGTTCAGGGGAAGGGGCCTCACAACAGACCGCACGGGGCAGACAGGAGGAGCAGTTGCAGCACAACAGACCAGGGAGGGCAGAAGGGTGTGGCAGTACAATGGACCATGTAGGACAGGAGGAAGAGGATAGGGGCATGGCATGTGGACAGGCAGGGTGGAGGTGGCAGGGACAGGTTACAGTCATCTGACAATGCTAGGCAGGTGGGATGGGAGTGGCAGCTCAACAGAACACTCAGAGTAGAAAGGAGTGGCACGGCCAAGGAACATGGTGGGCAAAACAAAAAGGATGGAGCAGGGGCATGCACAAAGACATCGGAGGGCAGGGGGAAGGAGAATAGGGGCAGCAAGCTAAGCACAGAGTTTAAGCAGGAGGTCAATGATGGGGCATAGAATTGGGCAATGGAGGGCAGGAGGAGTGGACTGGTACATCATACTAAATTGAGGGCAGTGGCAGCACATCAGACCATGCATGGCAGGAGGGAGGAGGCTAGTCCATGGATTCACACAACAGAGGATAGGGAGGAGGGGGATGGGGCAGCAAGCTAACTGTTCAGAGAAGGCGGGTATTAGGAACTTTATTGTGTGTCTGTGCGAACTACTTAAAATATGAACAAGTATGCAGCATAATCTCACTTTTATTCAGGAAGAAGAGGACGTTTGTGACTGTGACTCCGGGCTCACTTGGCAGAAACACCCCCTGACCATCCACCCCCTATTGCAAAATGTAATGCCCGTGAAAAGGGTAGGTGAACACAGTGTTATATAGAACATAGTCCTGAGAGCACGATTGAAAATGAAAACTAGATATAGTGTATGGTATAAACTATGCACCAAAAAGTGTGATATAAGATGAATCGGGCGTGAAATATAATATGCAATACATTGTGCGCAATGACAGATTCATTGGAGAGCGCGAGATAGCACAGGCACTAGCGCGTGCTATGCGATATGCGCCTTGGAGTGTAATATGCACAGGGCAGTGTTGTGTAACCTAACTAGTCTCTAAAGTTGTAATATAAAATATGTGCTGGGGAGTGTAACGTTGCATTTGCACTGTGACAAAGATATGGATCCCAGATTGTAATATGTATGGCATAGCACTGTGCGTTATAACATAGGCATCGAGGAAGGCACGTTAGATGGGGCAATATAACCCGTGCGAAGACAAGTGTGGCATGACATATTCACGGAGTGGTGTTACAGTGCACATGGGCTAGAGAGTGTCATAGCATATGCACTAGCTAGTGGAATACAACACAGAGGTGTGTGGCACTCAGCAGGCAATGGTGAGTGTTACACAGCATTGGGCTCTGCCAGGAGCGCGCTGTGACTCTCAAGTGATGTTCGTTCCCTTTCCAGAGAGTAAAATAAAAAGTATTACACATCCGGCAGTGGATGTGTGTTTTACTAACCGTGAGGGGGGTTTCTTGCATAGTTTTGGTCGAATTTTTGTCGAATCCCCTTTGAATGGCTTGGTGAGCATGTGTATTAAATGTGCCCGTCAATAGCTACCCATGTTTGTATAAATAAACGACAAGGGTGTCTACCGGGATTAGGCACGGTAGCGCATCAGACATGTCAGAGCTTCACTAGTGGTGTAAATACATTCCACGTGGATTCATTGTATGCATAGTCGCCTTTTAATGAATATCACGCAAATCGTCATGGTGATAGGTACGTACGGTTTGTCCAGCATGTCCTAATTGTGTCTATAAATATATATTTTTTAAAAATAGTAAAAAACAGTGGCCGGCCCTGGGGATTGGGGTCGAAAAAATATAATTAGGAGACAGGCCCTGGGGGATGGGGTCATCAGGGCCAATAAATTAGAATAAGAAGGGGAACCACACAGCCCCCCTTCTTAAAAAATTAAAATAAATAAAAGACTGGCATCGTGCCAGAGGCCACGCCCCCTCCTTGCAGCACTCTGCAAACGCTCCCCCTGGCGAGTTGTAAGTTGGGGAATTAATTCCTCTTCAATACTGAGGGTCCCTGAGGGCCAAATAGCCCAACAGGCATCTCCAGTATGCGCCAGGGAGCTGCGCTGCAGACAGGTGTTCTGAGGCCAAGCCCCTTTTTACACCTCTATGCAACGCAGCTCTGTGGCGCTTACTGGAGGTACCTAGTGGTCTAGTTTGACCCTAGGGACCCTTAGGATTCAAGGGGACTTAATCTCTCAACTTAGAACAGCCACAGGGCGCGTTTACACAGTGGTGAAGGGAGGGGACGGGGCCTGAGGTGACGTGTGCAAACACGCACTATGGCACGTTTTAAATTGGGGATATAATTTCCCTTCAATACTGAGGGCCCCTGGGGGCTAACTAGCCCACCAAGTGCTTCCAGTAAGCGCCACTGAGCTGCATTGCAGAGAGGTGGTCCAGGCCGTGCCACTTTTTACACCTCTCTGCAACGCAGCTCTGTGGCACTTACTGGAGGTACCTAGTGGGCTAGTTGGACCCTAGGGACCCTTAGGATTCAAATGAACTTAATCTCCCAACTAAAAACGGACACAGGGCGTGTTTACACAGTGGTGAAGGGAGGGGACGGGGCCTGAGTTAACGTGTGCAAAAACGCCCTGTGGCCTGTTTTAAGAGGTAGTTTTAATCCCCCTGCCCTATTATATACTAGGAGCTTACAGAGGAGGTCATGCTAATCACAGGGGGACCCCAACGCATAATGTTCCCTAGTGTATGTAGGTGTTTTCACTGTATTCTAAGTGTCTTTTAACATAGCACTGGCTCTAGGACTGGTTAGTCAGACTCAGTTACCACCAGTATCCCTCTGAAAAAGTTGAGGGTACAGGATGATTTTGCAACAAGGCTTCTTTCTGCTCTTCTTTTTGTTCTTTCTGCACGTTATCCTTCTTCCTGCACTTTTCTTTTCTTTTCTTTTCTTTTCTTTTCTTTTCTGTTGCTTCTTTCTGCACTTTTTTTTTTCTTTCTGTGCATTTTTTCTTCTTTCTTCACATGTCCTATCTCTGTAGGCATAGTTAGAAATTAGCATTTAAAAAATCTCAGAAATTCACTGAAAAAACCATAGGTTTCAGGGGTGTTATAGTTAGCTGGACTTTTCACTTGTACAAAACCATTGAAATCCCCCCGTTATAGTTAGTTCAGCTAACTATAACTCGCGCGCCCGCAATGCACTGCTGATGACGTCACATATAACATCACTCATGACATGGTCAGTGACATCACTCATGACATCACTGATGATATATATATATATATATACTGTGCTACTGGATGCAAGTTATACCAGACTTATCTCAATTCTTTGAAAAACAGCATTCCCTATTGGGAGCTCTTACGCCTAAAAAGGAACTGCACTAGGAATCAAGACTTTGTAGAGGCAGCAGAGGAAGCCATTGAGAGGTTCAAAGTTTGAGGCTACTTTTTATCATTATTGCAGAAAGTTCTTGCAAGAGTAGATACAATTCCGAGACAATGTCTCCTTAGTGATAAGAGACAGCAAGTTGTAGATGAGTCGAATAAATTTAGATTCATCACAACGTTTTCTAATGAATCTGAGACATTAAGGCGAGTCTTGACCCACAATTGGCACATCCTTAAAACAGATCTTGTGATCAGAAGTAATTTACCTGATCACCCTAAAATAACATATAGGGGGTGTTGTTCTCTCAAGGACAAATGAGTGCAGAGTCATTTCAAAGCAGTTCCATTTAATCCAAGAGTGAGCAATCTAACAGGATTTTTCCCCTGCAACAAATGCAAGGCCTGCAAAAACAGCCCAAAAACCTTATCATATATGATTCTAGGATGCAAGCAACCCAGAGTCATTAACACATTTTTAACATATAACATCCTCTTTTGTATCTATTCTCTAGACTGCCCTTGTAATATTTAGTATATAGGCAGCCCTATTCACCCTACTAAAAGCAGAATACTAGAACATGCCAGAGCGATTGAGAAAAATTACCTAACTTAATCCGTGGCAAGACATTTTGCTAAATGTTATCAAAGCAATAGGAAGCTACTTTGATTCTACTGCTTAGATCATGTGTCAGCACATGAAAGAGGAGGGAATAGGGACAGCTGCGTGGGAGGCGTTGGTGCAGGCACTGCGAGAGTGTGAGTCAGGGGTAGAAGGCGATGACCGAACCGAGGATGAGGGGGCTACCCCGGAGCAATCTGGGAACATCACATAACTTGAATCATTGATATTCCTTGGACTGTATGATATTAGAGAGCAGATATGGACGCATGTGTTGGTGAGGAGGATCGCGGGAGGGGGAGGGAGTGGGAAGCTGTATGGGGGTTAAAATTAGAGGTTTTGTTATGCAGTTTATTGGCTATGCGTCGCATAGGCCGGAAGGGGCCTTGTATGACCCTCCTTAAGTAGAGTAGGATTGGAGGGGGGCGTGTGCTTACTTTGCGGGGCGGATGGTGAAACAACTTGCGTAAGGCTGCATATGTGGTTGTGCAACAAAAAACCAATAAACTATGTTTAAAAAAAAAAAAAAATGAAAGAGGAGGGAATAGGGAGCTGAAACTACGCAGACTGGAATCACGCTATATAGTAGATCTGCAAACTAAAACTCCCACAGGGTTGAATACAGAGGAAGAGTTGGCAATTCATTTAGGGTAAACTGCACATTTGAAGATTCGGGGCAATATGGAATCTGGAATATCTTGATTTATGTAAAATCTAGAATGTTGAGTTTTTGAAAGTTATATACACCTGAGACTTATGCATTGGATGATGTCCCCATGTATCAGCAGCGCTTGCCGTTATTTTCCAATATTGAAACTCTACAGTTTTTTTTTGTTTTATGTATTTTTTTAAATATATTTATACTATTTTCTTTATCTCTTTATTTTATTTTTTTTTCCAAAGGAAGAAGCGCGATCGCCTCGAAACGCATCGGGCATGGTAGAATTTGAGGAGGACTGACAGCGAGCTGCGGCGAGGCAGAGAACACCGCAAGGTGCACGACAGCACTGAGTGCCCGCCTGAGCACCAGGGCTTTGTAATAAAAAATTGCAAAGTGGCTGCCCGAGCTGCGGGAACAGGCTGAGCACCATTTCTAACAAATGAAAGGCTAAGAAGGACATCAATTCCTTTTTTTCAGCACACTATTCGTACGCAAACAGAAACTCCGTCCTACTATAGGAGAGAGGACAAGCTGGAAGAAAACATAAGGGCACAGAGCCTACTAAAGGGAAGCACTGTAACTCACCTGAAGAACTGCAAAATCCAGCAGGCAACACGGCATTGTAGTAACAAAGTCACGCCCACTAAAGGCTGTTCCACATCAGTAAAGAAGGAACAAGCAGGTGATGCAAATGTTGTGCCTTTATGTTCAGCCCATGAGGAAGAGGCGCGATTGCCTCGAAATGCATCGGGCATGGTGGAATTTGAGGAGGACTGACAGCGAGCTGCAGCGAGGCAGAGAACACCGCAAGGTGCACGACAGCGTTGAGTGCCCGCCTGAGTGCCAGGGCTTTGCAATAAAAAATTGTAACGCGGCTGCCCGAGCCATGGGAACAGGCTGAGCACCATTTCTAACAATTGAAAGGCTAAGAAGGACATCAATTCGGTTTTTTCAGCACGCTGTTCTTATGCAAAATTAAAGCCCGCTATTTCCAAAACTCCATCCTACTATAGGAGAGAGGACAAGCTGGAAGATAACATAAGGTCATGGAGCCTTCCAAAGGGAAGCACTGTAACTCACCTGAAGAACTGCGAAATCCAGCATGCAACACGGCATTGTAGTAACAAAGTCACGCCCACTATAGGCTGTTCTACATCAATAAAGAAGGAGCAAGCAGATGATGCAAATGTTGTGCCTTTATGTTCAGCCCATGAGGAAGAGGCACGATTGCCTGGAAACGCGTCGGGCATGGTAGAATTTCCGGAGGACTGACAGTGTGCTGTGGCAAGGCATAGATCACCACAAGGTGTACGACAGCGTTGCAGCGTTGAGTGCCCCCCTGAGCGCCAGGGCTTTGTAAAAAAAAAAAAGAAAAAAAAAATATATATATATATATATATATATATATATATATATATATATATATAAATTATATATATATATAGAGAGAGAGAGAGAGATAAGTCTGGTATAGCTTGGGTCCAGTAGCACAGTGAATATGGTGTATGGAATGCTTGAATTAATCTAGTCTCTGGCAGACTCGCGACAACTCGTATCAAACCATCAATTTTCGCACAACATGCTACCTCTGGTAACCTTGGATGGCTGCTTGTACTGAGGAGATGCTTTGACATAAACTCCAGGGGTTGGAATGTCAGCATAGCAACGTTGGGTCTTTCATGGACAGTGACAAAGGAACATTGTACAACCAAATGGCTCCACAATGTGCATTTAAATTGGTATATCGCCCTCCATGTCTACTGCTGAATCACAGTCTCTCCAAGTTTATTGCATCACTAATAAAATCCCTTGTAATCAAAGAAACATGAAATAGTCAACATGATATTTGAGTTAATGAGAAAACAAACACATTAGTGGAATTCTGCAGAATCTTGCTGAGTTTTTAGGTAACTCCACGGAATTACGCTGAGTGAAGCTCCTTGTGTTCTGCCCACTCCAAGCCTATAGAAAAAATGTAAATATGTAATCAGGTAGAAAAGCATTATCATTTCATGCTAAAAACATGGCTTTAGTGCAATGATGTCTACAAAGTGCTGATGTGCCTAGGGAAGAGCTGTAGGGAATTGAGGTAAGGAACAAGCTCACAAAACCAAATAAAATACAAACTTTTTGCAAGTAATAAAAATTGTGTTTTTCTAAAATAATGATGTTGGCGATCATGAATGGCAATGATTTCATACACCTGTTATTTCAGCATATGCAAAAATACTGACATGAATTCAACCAGTCTAACATTCAAAACTGTATTTAGCGGGTTCAGGGCTGCTATGACAGCCTATCTACAGGACCATACATTCAGGAGGTCAAATTATTGCCGTACCAAGCATTTACAGGGTTTTAGAAATGAGTGACACAAACATAAAAAATGTTGGCTGGGTTCGCGACTTCAGTAGATGGTCCATTTTTGACAATCTTCTGAAATTAATTGCCAAGAACCTGATTTTTGTGCACCTATGGATGTTCGCCAATCGGTGACCTTGATTTCCCAAAGCACTGTGTGTTGAAAGTATCATCCAAGCGTGGGATCTCTGTTATAGAGATTATCTGCCTGCATGTCTACTCAGAGCCCTCGCATTTAAACTAGCCACTTTTTAAAACTCTTTTTGACCTATCCCCATGTTCACTATCTCCCTGACATGTAAGTCAGTTAAACATCAATTCATGCATCGGATGTGCGCGAGCTTACCTCTGGCAGACCATAATTAATTCCATATTATACTATCAAGCGCGTCCAGGGCTGCTGATCTGGTGACACATCTTGATGTATGAGCTTTGCCTAGCTGTGGTTTGGTGAAGAAGGCTGAACTTCAGCCACACCTGTGCAGGAGACACCGTCTTTGGGAGGAGAAGAGTGTTCTCGTAAATCTTTGTCATCAAAGAATCTAAATATCTGACATTATTTTTCAGCATGATTTCACTTCCCGAAAGAAAGGACAGGTCAATGTTTTGCCTGCATTACTTGTAGAATTGGATCCATGCTTGGGCCCCACAATTTCTTTCCAGGGTTTGGAGGATGGCAAGGAGGCTATATATGCCTTATTTTTTATAAGCTCTTTTTGCTGTTGAAAGGACCCCCTTTAGTCTATCCAGACTCTAAGATATTTATGCCTAAAACAGTCTCAATACTCGCTCTGCCTATGTGGCCTGTTCCTGATTATTCACTCTTTTGCCAAAAAGGATAGTTTTGGTCTATTCTAGGTTAATCTCCAGTTAATTTCATTTTTTATCTTTAGAGTAGGCCCTTATTAGCCTCTGTAGGCCCACCCTTGTCGAACACCAAGTCATCTGCAAAGAGTAGGTTAGACAGGCATTTGTTTCCGAGTTTCAGGGAGTGTCAATTGAGTGTGTCAATCAATCTCCTGATATGGGAGATGAGCTGATTAAAAAGCAGGGGGGGCAGCTGACATTCTTGTTTAAGGCCTTTTGTTGTCACTATTTTCCTTGAGAGATTGCCACCATCTCCTACTTTCATATGCAGCCAAGTACCCTGAATACAGTAGCTCTATAGCTCTCAGAAGATCCAGCAGAGCACCCAGGTTCTCAAATTTACTCAGTGGCGGTTGCTTGAAATTCTATTGAATGCTGCCTTGGAATTAACTACACACGCAGAGGTGAATGTTTCTGAACAGAGGGGTCCACTAACTTGGAGATGGACAGCAGATTTGATGGACAGCCCTGGTTTCAATGGAACCCTGTTCGATTCAGGGAAACAATCATTTGTTCATTGGCTGTGTTTTCAAGGTCAGTTTTTAACAGCCTTGCAAAATATTTGGCTACAGCGTTAAATAGTGCTATCAGACAGTAACTGTTAGGTTTTGTCGTATTCCCACCTTTATAAATTGGCTGGATTATTGAACCCCTCCAAGTCTCTGGGATTTCTTTTGACTGTATAATATGTCTGTAAAGCACGATGAGCCTATCAGCCCAGAGCTTGACAGCTTTATTGAATAGGGCCTTAGGTAGCCTTTTTGGGCCTGGGGCACAGTGCATGATTTTGTGATGATTTTCAGGATATATTTGCAGGTGAAGCTTATTGGGGAATTGATCAATCCACTGCATTTTGTCCAGGCATCCACACTGCTGAATCTCTTTTAACTGTCTATGTTACAAGTGCTACAGAGCAACATGCTGTGTGCACTATTTGCACACATTTTTCTGATTTCCTAAAGTATTGTGATGGATATATACTTAGGACCTAATTACAAGTCTGGCGGTCCTCGGGCTGCCCGACACGTGGTGAGGCAGTGGTGGCGGTATTTTGTCCTCCACATTACACCCTTGGCAGTCAAGCCACACTGGGACTGCAGACTTCGCCAGGGAACCACCGTTCACTGGCAGTGGAGCAGTGGTCAACAGGCATCAATATGCTTGTCAGGACTGCCGGGCTCATCTCCAAGCATATCACAACTTTTCTCACTGCCACTGATTTCATGGAGAACAGAAATGTAAATACTTTTATGTATGTGGCAGGATGCACTCTAATCTTTCTTTACACAGCTGCTCACAGGTACAATTGGTAATTTGTTGCATATTTGTTTTGCAAAATGGATAGTTTCAGTCAAGCAGCAACTGAGTTACTTCTCCACCCTATCGCGGTTAAAGCAATTGTTTATGAGGATGACTGGGTCTTTTTTATGCTGGGCTTTAGAGCACCGTGAGCCCCAGTGTTCATAGAATTGTGTTTGTTTTCATCACAAGCACAGGTTTAGTTTGGGGCTACTTAAAGAGATTAGTTTCACCTGCTTCTTGTGGAGCAGGCATTGGAGGGGCTGCACTCAAGCTGTCAGATTTTGGACTCTTTTCTTACTTCAATAAGATATGGTCATCATAATTACAACACATTGTAAGTGGATTGTATTACATTTCTGTAGTTTTGCACATTATCTGGGGTCTCACTGTGGCGTTTCACTTCGCAGTATAATCAGTGGAATTCAGCATATAGGTTTTTTATAGTTTGTCCACGGCCTTTCACAGCACATGATGGGTTTTCTTTTGATTCATACCATGCTTCTTGTTTTAAGTTAACCATGGGCACGGATCATGGGGAGGGTTACGCATGAGTTGTTCTATAATTTATGTGTCACACAAGTTTGACTTGATTTATTTCTGATTTTTACTAGGCAAACATCGCATACTTAGAGTGCTGACAGGATTCTTTTCAACCTTTTGTAGTGTAGTTACCCCCGCAGAAGGGAATTTTCCCAAAATGCACTGGGTATATGTTAGAATGGATTACAGTTACACTGTCATAGGTGGTGGAAATTTGCTTGAAGCGAATCTGTGCACGTTTTCTAAACACTACTATTTGCGAATAAAAACATGGAAGACCTTGAAATCCTCATTTAGTTTGGGTTAATATCGAAGACTTTGACAAAACTATGATAAAAATGTTTAAAATTGTCAAAAAAATGTTTAAAGAATGATAAAAATGATGGCATTCTGCGACTGATGCACCATGTGGGGACCAGCTTTTTGATTATATGTAGTTACACACACAACCTTCTCTTTCTTTATTTTATGGTTAGATGGTTCTAAGAGTGCTTTCCCTTTTAATTGTAAAATGCTCTTGCCAGCGTCTTTTTTATGATTTGCTCTGTATAGTCATTCATAATTTTTTGCTCAGTGTTTCTGCTTGTGTGTTGAAATCTCTCAAATTGCTAAAGTTTTTCTCAATCTGAGGAACTGACTGATAGGGTGGGTTCTCATGTAGCGGATGTAGATAAAGCTATCAATTTTAAGACGTCTGTTCGTATCTATGGGTTTTTGTTATGTTTTTGTCTTCAGAAGACCTTCTTTTAAGTTCAGAAAGGTTTAATTAATAAGAATAAAGGTGTCAACATACAATTCACAAAATTAAACTCATGTCATTTCAATTAAAATTGCTACAGTGTAGTAAGTAGAAGTGGACTCATTAATAAAGATGAAAGGGATAAAATGATATAATCAGAAGACCTTCTTCATGAAAATTTCTAACATCTAAGATGATTAGAGTGTTCATGTCCATAGAATATGTGAATTTAATAATCTCACTCTATTTATTTAGCCATTTCACGACATTCAATGAACTTACCCCATCTTCATCCAAGATCACCAGGTCATCATGGATGCAATGTTTCCAAAATATTTTTTTTCACTGAAAATGCTGTTCCGTGTTATGATCACGGATTCTCTGAAGTAGTGTACATATAAACAAGCTCCAAATGGGGGAGTTTCCCTTGTTTTTTACTTACAGCCCTCATCCATATGCCATTGTGTGGCATGCTTCATTGTATACTTCACGTCCAGTCATCTAGTGCCCTCAGACTGCTCAACCTTCATCCTTTCACAGATCTCTTCACAGATAACACATTAAATTAAACAGTGATCATTAGGGAACACTATGCTGTATCAAAACCTTAGGAACCTTAGGAACAAAAATATAACTCTCATTGATTTCTCCCTTTGGTACCTAAAGAATCAATAATCAACTAGACTTCAAAAGGGGCCATCTCATTACTAATGCTGCAATAGATTTGACCAGACAGCAGAATGCAAAAGGACATTCCATAACCTATATTGTTTGTGATATTATTGTTCATTGTTGATGATGTCAGATTGGGTAAGGAGCTAGCTTTATATTTTTCACAGATGGCTATTTAAACATTAATAAGCAGACTTGTGCCCCCTGATTAATTGAACATATCTCAAAAGCAGCACATTTCAAAAGGCATATTGGCACATCAACTAAATACAGTTCAGATAAACAACATGTGCTAGCTTGTTTTGCATAGCTTCTTGTACAAAACAAGCTGCATCCTATACAAAGCCATCACTCCCACACCTCTCTGGCTGACAGACTCACCACTACTGGTGGCTCTCATTACACCTGTGGCCTGCATACTATTAGAGTGGCGACGAAGAAGTGGTAAGAACAGCAACAGTCCTTCTCCATGTATGTACCCAAATCTGGGAGGACATTTTTTATCCATTTGGACTGGCACAACATTGCAGCATTTTAGAAAAGTGCTGAAGATGTACCTCTTTACAAAACACAACACCAGTACACAATAACAGTCAACATCAACTCTCAGACACAGATACCTCTCCAATTACTCAGTAATTTTGTCTTTTCCTTTGACCTTGGCAGTGATTTGCTGCTTTTCAGCTACGTATCTGTTATACAAAAATATCATAAACATACATATGCATACCTATATAAATATCCATCTTCGTTAAACCATCTAACCCTTTTTCAAAGGCCCCGACCAAAACCTTCTCATAAGTTCTAAACTCAATATCTTGGCCACTTCAATTTGCGAAAAATCAACACCATCATCCTCATTTGTTTGTGAATTAACGTGTGTATTATATTTATAATTCAAAATATTTTTTCATCTTACCTATATTATATGAGTAGTTTCTTAGTGGTTAAACTATATATGTGGATCTTTGTTTACGAGTTCCGCTATATCAGCGCTCCATCCCACGTGGTAATCGCACAAAAAGTAACTATTCTTACCCTCCGCTGCGGTATTTACCAAGTTTGCGATTACCAACCCAGTGCATGTTTCATCCTCTGAATGGGGATAACACAGTAATATGTACATGTATATGTATAGGTATTTGGCTGTCATGTGATCAAGGCAGGGATCTGCCGAAACGCGTCATGGCGACTTGATGGTGTGCAAATAAACAAAGAAACAAGCACCGACCCTGGGTGAAGAAGTTGAAGGCGAGGACTTTGGCATGTATAGGTATATGTTTACCTAGTTTCAAGGCTTGTATTGTTTTACCTGTATTCTTAGCACAAGGTTTTACCCTGCACAAATCACGTGGGTGCAATCCCCCAACCCCCCCCCCCCCCCCCACCCCCCCACCGGTATTTTAACACTGCAGTAGAAATAATCCTGATTCAAGCACAAACTCACTTATGCACCTGAAAATGGATGTATGAAGCAAGCAGATGCGGTTCTAAGATTCTGATTACAGAAGCGTGACACGAAGTGTGCTCCACGTCCTAGTTATAAAAAAATGTCTTTCCAGGTCAATGAATTACAGTTTATTTTAAGGAAAATGTGCTGCAGTTCTGATGTTTTTCTCGTGTTTTCATCCATGTGTCATGAGGGGTATTATTGCTCCGGAAGGTGGCTTTGGTCTCTCTTTTTGCTCATTTCTCAAAGCAAAAAATTACCATTTCTGTCTCCATATCTTACAATGAAGAAAATAATTTGAAAACTGACTGCATTTTTGTAATATACTGATTCATTTACACTAATCAACAACTGGAAGGAATGAGCTGTAAAGGAAGGCTGCTGCGGTTTCTCCTACGTTCTCACCATTTGGAGCTGCATTTGTAAAACCATGCCATTTGGGCAACAGAATGAAATGCCATCTCATTTTTCTATCGTTGCTCGTGTGACTTAAATGTGAATGTGCTAGACAGTCATTTTCTGGATTCCAACCCGCTTTAACACATCCCAAAAGAAATAATTCTGTTACATGTTTTCTTATGTTTAATTTTCAAAGTATATCTACTTTCAATAGCTCTTCTGTTTTTGTTTTTTCAGTCTCTTTCTATCCACCGCTACAGAATTCAAACTGCATCTACCAGAGGGTACACTGAATAATTCTTTCTGTAATTTCAGCCACTTTCAGTTCTAATCAGCCATTCGAGGCTCCCGTTCTATCTACAATATTCCTTCTTGATGTATTCACCTAAATGGTTCTCTGCTAAGCACTTCCCGCCTCCCAGGGCCGCTATCAGACTAATGCAATAAGGCACTGATAGTTGGAATTGAACACCGCTCTTCTAAGTGATAGCCATTCGTGTAAGCTCCTTGCCGCAGCCCAGCTGCAGAAAATTACTCTGAACGCCCTTCTGGCATAAATTCAATACAGCTGTAATCGTATCGAGCTACACCAAGATACAAGCAATTAAAAAGGCACACGGCCTACAAAGCAGTAACAACAAGCTTTGAGGATAAGCAAAATCCGGACACACACACTGCAGCGCTCTTTTTTAACAAGTTTACAGATAAGTAAGGGGCATATCGGCAACACCTGCGATAATTATCGTTCAGCACTCTTAGCGTGAGGATAATTATCGCTGGGTAACGTGGATTTTTATCGCTGAGATAGCGTGCTATTAGCAACGCTTATCTCCTCAGCGATAAAAATCCTCACGCTAACTGCCTAACGTGAGATTATCGTTGGAAACTCAGCGATAATCTCAAGTAGTGTGGCGTTAGCTTGCTGATAGGGACTCACAAACTTAGCCATGATATCCACCTTCCATAGGATATCATGGCTAAGTCAGTCCTGAAGCAGGCGTAAGGAAAGCAGCGATATCGCTACTTTTCCTGACGCTATGCTTCATAGCGTGGGGCTTGATGATAGGAGAAATGTCACTTAGCGACATTTTTCCTATCATGTCAGGTCAGGAACGCCCACTTTGCATCTCATTAGAGATGCAAAGCTGGGCGTTAGAAATCCCCACGCTAAAGCAAGGTTTCACGCGTTAGCGTGGCCTTACTAATTAGGCGATAAAATGATCGCCGCTTTTCGGCCGAAAGCGGCCGCAAAAGCGCCAATAATTCTTTATCGCCAGCTTGTAAATATGCCCCTTAGATCCCTAATTCGCACCGGAGACTGGTCAATATACCACCGGAAGATGCATGACCTAGGGATAATCATTCTTTGAAGTCATGGATTAGTGGAACCATATACTTTTCAGGAGTCGACCCCTGCAAAATGTCGTGGAGTTGCTGTTTTGCATATCCAGGCTATGCCAATGGTGTGTTTACTCCCATTCAAAATGACCAATCGTTTTGCAAAGCCACTGATAGCCATGTGTATATCACTCATCTTGCTAATGGTATGAATTTGCATCATGGGCTTGGGTGCTGCAAAACTAGTTTTAAGAATTCCTCCACAGACTGGAGTCTCATGAATACTGTGTTTTTAGACATCTGTCAGGAGTATGGTTCTGTCCCTCTTAATCATTGAGCTTTGGAGCTCTGTTGCAGGTGTTTGATGGACAGCACCAGATGGCTAAACTAAATCACTCAGTAGTCTTTTGGTTCATTCGGAATGATCATTATTATGTGGAATAGGTCTGTAAAAAAGGTTGGTGGTAGCGAGTGGCACTATGTTACGGTAATAGCAAATAGCATATGTGGGCAGGATTGGATATTTATCAGAGCTTCTGTCTACTGTGTTTTCGTAGGATTTTATGCTTACAGTTTATTTGCAGTGAGTACTGTTGTGTGTGTGTTGGGTCTATGCAATGTGTTCTGTCTAATGTGCTCTGTTGTGTGTAACCTTTCACTGATTAATATTGCTGGGAGCAGTATGAATACTAAATCAGTACAGTATTGAATGTATGTGGAATGTTTCTATGCTGTCCCAGGTTGACCCTTGGGGGTAGTGTGTGCAGATAGCATAAGGTATTGCATTGCTAATTAGGATTGGCTATCATTGCCTGTCATTATGATTTAGCATTGACATCCAATTTTAATTTACAATATAGGGCCATATGTAGGAAGCCAAATTGTGATCGCAAACGCTGAAATTCGCAGCGTTTGCAATTTGGGGAGTGTGCTATGTAGCAGACAAAAACCCACTGGCAAAATAAGGAATCGCAAAATTTGCGCTTCCCTATTTTGCGAATGCATTTAAGGAATCCCAAATTGCGATTTCTTAAATGCAATGTAGGAAGCACCCAAGCTGTGTGATTTTGGCTCAAGGAATCCCAAATTACCACCAACTTCAGGTTATGTATGTGCGCCACATGTGCACACATGCTTATTTCAGGGGTGCAACAGGGTGTCCTATTGACACCCTTGCAACCTTGAAATTGCATTCTCAATTTGCGATTCTCTAATTGGGAATCGCAAATTGAGAATGTCGTCCCATTCATTCCTATGGGCCTTCTAGCCCATAGGAATGAATGGGAAGGTATTCCTAATTTGTGAATCTCAATTTGCGATTCGCAAATAAGGAATATGTAGGATTCGCAGAATATGTTGTAAATCCTACCTACATTGCGTTTTGCGAGTCTCTAATTGCGATTCCCTAAAAATTGCAATTTGAGAATCGCAAAAACCGTTTTGCCTACATATGGCCCCTAATGTCTTATGCAAACAGATGTTATCCATTCAAGTGCATGTGTTTGATGACAAATACTGTTTAAAACATGGCCAGTAGACATATCATTATATCAAACAAAACTTTAGCGGTGCCTTGTCTTATAAACACATTTCTTTTCTATATGTGTTTCACTTAATTGATGTTCTAAAATCTAAATAAATGTTCTAAATAAATGTTTGCTAAAAAATAGACATTGATGCTGAATCACTCAGTGAGTTCGTTGCGGCGATTGAACAAATCAATGCAAGCTAACTCCTGCCCTGTTATGGTGAGTTTGGATAATTAAATACATCACTACAACAGTTAGTAAAATAGTTATTTGCTAAGTTCATTGTTTTAGTTTAACTGCAAGCAAGAAAGGGATCATCATCAGGGCAAAATATAAAAAAATACTTTCAGGCACATCGACTGAGACCTTCAGAAGTATTTAATATGGTGGAAACCAGTATATTGTTTATCTGCCTCGGTAGTCTAGATTCATGCAACAATATGTATGAGGAAGAATTACCTGATGAGGATGAACTGGTGGAAATCTTCTCAATATTTATTTGTTAGCATGTATGACTGAAAAAGCTCTCTGACATGTGCACACTGTTCAATGTCTCCCAGGTGTCCCACGTGATCACAACTAGGGACAACCAATTTGTTGATTCTACATTTTGAATAATGCCTTCTTTGTTCATGTAATCTCAAATGTTCTTCACATCATCCCCTACTTTAATTGGCCGTCTATCTTCTATTTAACTGAGTGCTTCCTTTCAAGCACATACCGTCTCCAGTCACCAATGTCACCACTGAACAATTGCTCATACTTTTTCACAATTTGTGAAAAACCTTTTGTTTTACTTCTAAAACCTCTAATTGAGCTCATGATTTAAGTTAAATATTAGACCCACGTCATCCTGATGTCTACTGCCTGACTGCTGGTTCATTTTCAGCAATTTACTTACTCGCCGTATTTTAAATTTCAACTTAACAATTCAAAATATATTTAACCATATTATTCTACCATTATAACCAACTTGTTTTTCACCAACCTCTTTCCCAGAATTCCCTTTGACTAGTTTCTATACAAAATTCTAGAACCCACTTTTTTTCTGGCTGTCTCACCTACAAATGCCCATAGCTTCATTTTGATTCTACTCTGAACCCTCGTTATTCAATTTCGGTATTCTAACCACCATGTCACCAACACAAAAGCCAGCTAATCCAAATCCTACTTATCATGATCATTGCTAATATCAGGGTATCATGCTCTGAAAGCAAACTGCAAACTGTGTTAACCTGGTACATGCGGGGTAATGGGTGGCAGGAGTACTGACCCATCCAACTACAGCTCTGTAAACTGGGCAAGGCACATCCCTTCAGCATTTAAGTGGCAGAATAGCGAAGTTAATCAGTCAAGGCTTCTCAGGTTGGGTTGTGTCTGTTGCAAGCACTGAGAACTCGAGTAAACCAACAGACACAATATTACTATGCTCTAACATAGTGCTATTTCTCTAAAAATAGAAGTATTTTAATAACTTGACAAAATCAAAAATAACACTACACACAGGAATGGGTTTCGTTTACATATTCTTTAAAAAAAAAAGTTTTATATAGCTGAACTTGATCCGAGACATCGGGTATCAGAGCGCTTTACGTGAGCACCAGTTTTGTTACAGATGGACACATTCATTTTTGTTAGGCAGGGAGAAATTAAGGGCCACATTCATCATTCAAAATACCGATAGCAAAGGGGCAGATTCACAGAATCTGCCCCTTTGCGATCGGTATTTTTCCATTTGGGATGCATCATTCCAAATGCAAAAATCGCAATTTAAGTAATTGCTAAATTTACGAAGACTTAAAATGCGATTGTATTCAGGGAATCGCAAATCGTGATTCCCTAAATGAAATGCATTAACCCAAAAATGTTTGCGATTTCGCAATTAAGAAACGCAAATTACCATCAATTCAAAGATGATGGTAATATGTGAGAACTTTGAAAAATGCACAATAGTGCATTTTTCGAAGTTCCATGTTGCACACATACATGCCCTTGGGGCATGTGTGTGTGCAACATATGGTCACATGGCAATTTCAGGAGTGCATCAGGGTATCATTTTGGCCAATTTTGCACCCTTGAAATTGATGCGCAATTTGCGAGACCTTTTTGGTACTCGCAAATTTGCTCATGCAATTCCCATTCATTCCTTTGTGCCTCTGGGCCCATAGGAATAAATGGCAAACAATTCCATAATTGCGATTCGCAATTTGCAAGTCACAATTAAGGAATGTGTAGGAATCACATTTTTGTATGCGATTCCTACATGCATAAGCTATTGCGATTCCTAAATTGCGAATTTAAAAAAACCGAAATTTATGAATCGCAATTATAATGTTTGATGCAAGTGGCCCTAAGTGATTTGCCCAGAACCACAGGATGTTGAGCGTCATTGCCAAGACTCAAACTCGGTTTCCCAGCTTCTAGGTCGACGGCTCAAGCCATAAGGCTACATCCTCTCCCCTAGTTCTTCCAATACTGTGAGTTACAACCAATCATACAGCTCCCTACCCATCTGAGGTTCTAGACCAGAGCACTAATTCTCACCCTGCTACACTGATCCAATACTATGACTCTAGTTTCCACCCCTCCAAGGGGATGTGCTACTGTGGGGCAACTCAGTCATAAATTGGCTGAGGTGTGAGTACACTATTCAGTTATGCAGGTGATTGCCTAATATATAGGTCCGCAGATCAATTCAACTCATATTTTGTTACGGATTTCAGATTTGCACTCACGTCTGATTTTAGTTTTCAGTTCTAGGGCATATACAGTCCCACAGTCTTTTAAACTCATCCTTGTGTTGCCTGCACATGTGGAGCACTGTTCAAGGTTGCTGTGGCCAGAATGATGTCTTTGTGGTCAAACTCAAAGTTTTCAAGCAGCAGGAGCAGGTTCGCGCAGACGACTCCGTCCCTCAAACAAGTCAGATTTGAGGCACAGCAATTTGAGAGCCAGTGTCATCTTTTCCTTGACAGCTGTGGCAAGAACGGCAATAGGTAAGTCCTCACCGATTATAGCAAGGTTGACATCTGAATGCGCAGCTGATCAGCAGCAGCAGGCAGACCCTTCAGGTCTTTGTGAAGATACCGGAGTGCACACTGGTATTTAAAGTTGATTTTTCATTATTTAGTTCTCCAAAAGAACAATGTAGGGAGGCCAGATGGGCCTTTTGAACCTGGATCGGCAGTGGGCACTTTCATGAATGAAAGTTGACTGGTATTCTTTTCCTGAAGAGGCCCTCCTCCTGCAGCAGGGTAGACACTCTTATTTCCACCTTGAGCAGGCACCTAGTCAGCCTCTGGGCTCTAAGGAGACCCACAGCTTCTCCAGCAGGTTGTGCAGATGCCAGGTGATGTCTGATCACCTGTTGAAGACTGGCTGCACTACAGACACCAACCCTTTGAGTACTTTGCTCAGTGCTCCCTTCCTTGGTCAAGAAGAACTTAGAACTAGAAGGAAAATGGAGTGGTTTTGGTCCCACTTTTATTCGCATTATCCAGACAGCATATGTGAACCCACTGTATAAGGGCCTATGGCAGGTTTGAGGTCATTCCATTTCAGACATTATTATCTGGATGTAGTGCAGACAAAGCCTTTGTACAATGTTATTGTTCTCTCATAGACATAGGCAAACTGAAGTGTGAAGTCTTTGCAAATGGCTGTCACCAGCTTTCCTGAAATAGCGATCAGGGAACGACCAAATGACAGTCCATGCCTAGAAACGTCCTCAACTTTAACAGGATTTTCTGATAGCCATGGTATGTAAGGAATCCCTTGCTGAAAGGTTCTCACAGAATTTTTAAAGATTGCCCTGCTCCACCCTCCTTCTCTAAGTGTCTGGGTTTCCATCCTTCAGCAACAGGAAGGCAGGCAATACAATTCCACTTTTTGTTGAGGCTGTACCCACACTTCATCTTGGTTCATGCGAAACGAGGTGCAATTCAAAATGAATCTTACCAAACCTGCCAGTCATACTTTGACCACATGAAACGTGCTAACATACATGTGCCCCAAATCCATCATGCATGCACCCGCAACACCTACACAGAATATCAACTCAATGTCTAAGTGTTACATCTGAGTTGAATTTTGCCCGAGTGGAGTCAATAGGAAGTACTCCTCCAAGACAAAAAAAGGTATACTCAGGACTATGAATGTACAAAACTCAGTAAACTGCTACCACAAGTGTAAGTCAAAACACATAACATGAATGAAAGTCACATGTCATTACAGAGGGCACCTCCCCAGTTCCATTACAGACGGGTCCACCCCTTGGTTCACCCTTCCAAGTCACGGAAAATATTCTGGCTCTTGACTTTGTCATGGACCGGTCTGTGCCTTAGCACAGCTCGATTGACATGCTAACTGGGCCCAAAATAAGTCAGAATACCAGTTTCACATAAAGTCGGTTTATTCAGGACAGTGGTACATACTGCTATACCATTTATGGCAAGTCCAGTTCAAACTAAGCACTTCTCCTATAATCCCCACCTTCGTTCTGCACAACAGCACTCATTCTTCTGCCACTCTTGTGATTAATGTATCTTTTTCTAACTACACAGTTTTTTAATTTCTCCTTCTCTGCTCTTTGTACCCATACTTTTCATACAGTTCTTCATTTCTTAACATACTGAGCAAAATGATAGCCTGCCGTGTAGTAGGATTTCTATTCAACCATAACTGGTCTTGTGAGATTGTCTCAAGAACAAGCTAGTCCCACAATGTCAGGGTGGACCACCATTAAGAAGCTTTATTTTTTCTGCTTTCCATGCATTCATAGTTCATGAATATTAATCTCAGTACATCATAAATATCTCAAAGTTCTCTGCGTACACAGCGCACTCTTCACAAGGTCCTAGCACCCTTCTTTAACAAGTTGTAATTGCCTTTCCTTCAGGTAAATACTTGCTCAAACTGAAGAACATATCCTCATGGATAAGGGCCATGACTCCCAGGCTCCTGGAGGGGAGAACAACAATCCTGCGGTTCTCCATCAGTTCTCCCCGCTCCATGTGTGAACCCTCTTGTTTTCCACTTTCTCCACCTCTCTTCCTTTCCAAGGTTTTCCACTTGCCTGTAATGAAAAACAAACATTCTACAGTTGCTAAGCAGGGGTGGCTCCTCCGCACTGGTGGAGGATTGTCAACCCACTGACTAAGAGTTAGCAGATGAAAAATAAAACGATTAGCTATAATCATTTTATTTTTCATTTGTCGGCGCTGAGCCAGCATGTGCAGAGAGGGACAGGGCCAGGGCATGGGAGGGAGGAGGAGTGCTATGTGCACTCTTAAGTGCGCATGTGTGTTTCACTAGCTGTCTCAGGCTGGACAAACACACATGCACACTTAGGTTTCTACAGCCGGGCTGTATTGAACAGTCTCTCTCTCTATTCATCCTAGCCTTCTCCCCTCATCTGTATTCCCCCCTCCTTATATGGTTCTTTCCAGGGTTGATTGCCTCCTCTTCTTGGGCTGGTCTTTTCCAGATTGCCCTCTACTAGATAGGCTCCTCCTTTGCTTGAGGCCCTCTCATTGGTTTCCTGATACTCTGGACCTTGTATTTGATTTGATTTGATTGATTTGATTTATAGACTTATAGAGCGCACGATTGCCCAGAGGCGTCTTGGCGCTATGAACGACACATAAGGATTCTATGCAGTTTTGCTTGGATCACCAGATACTTAGATAGTTAGTTCTTAAATAACCACGTTTTAAGCAACCCTCTGAAAGTCATTAGTGAGTTGCTATTCTTTATTGATATAGGTAAACTGTTCCAAATTTCTGCTGTTCCCAGGAAGAAACTCCTGCCACCCCATCGTGCTTGCTTGTATCTGGGTACTGATAGAAGACATGCTTGTGAGAACCTTAGGTTCCTGGATGGAATGTATTTTTTATGTGTGTTTTGAAATAGTGTGATCCATTCCCATGCAGTGCCTTGAAGGCTAGGCATTGTGACTTAAAGATGATTCTTTAGGGCACAGGTAGCCAGTGAAGTTCTTTCAGTCTGAGGGAGACAGACTCAAACTTAGGTATATCCAAAATCATTCTAGCCGCAGCATTTTGCAGCCTTTGAAGTCTGGTTAGAAACTGTGTTTGGAGAGCCATATAAAGGGCATTGGCATAATCCAGTCGCGATAAGGCCAAAGCAACAACCAAAGTTTTCAGGGAGTCCAGTGGGATAAAATGACGGATTTTGTTAATCATTTTCAGTATACCCCAGAAGGCCGAGGCCAATTTCTTAATTTGCCATTCAAACGTTAACTTTTCGTCTATTGTGACGCCTAGGATCCTCACTTTTGTGACTGGGGCTGGACATTCATCTAGGTCAGCCGGCCACCATCTTGGAGACCAGAAGGATGTCTTTGCTCCAAATAGCAATACCTCCGTTTTCCCTCCATTCAGTTTGAGGTAATTTCTCTGCATCCAGGCATTGATCTGTACCATGCAGGTATTAAATCGGTCAGCTGTCTCCTCTACGTTGTCAGACACCGAGACCACTATCTGTGTGTCATCGGCGTATGAGACTACTGAGAAGCCGGCTTTCCTGATTATGGCCGCCAACGGTGCCACATAAACATTAAAGAGAGTGGGGCTAAGGGAAGAGCCCTGAGGCACTCCACATGACAAGTAGAAGGATTTAGAAACCAATCCATCCATTTCTACAGCAAACGATCTGTTTGTTAAGTAAGATGAAAGCAGTGTGGTGGCAGTGTCATGGAGCCCTAACTCTGTTAGTCTTTCAATTAGGATTCCATGATTGACTGTGTCGAAGGCCGCCGACAGTTCTAATAAAATTAAGGCGGCCTTCTTTCCCTAATCCAGTGTTGTTCTAAGTTCTTCTACTGCCATTACCAACGCTGTCTCGGTTTCATGTCCTTCTCTAAAGCCATATTGTGAATAGTCTAAAAGATCTTTTTCCATGATGAAGGTTGAAATTTGCATATTAATTAACTTTTCCAGCACCTTAGAGAAGAAGGGAATTCTTGAAATTGGTCGGTAACTACTTAGCTCATTAGGATCTAGATTGCTCTTTTCCAATAGCGGTCGGACTGATGCTATTTTCCATGATTCGGGGAAAGTCCCAGACCTTATTATTTCCGAGAACACTGTTGTAAGCTGTTCACTGATCATATCTGTGAGCATGTGAAAGATTTTAGGGGGACAAGGGTGCGAGGGGGCTCCAGACTTAGTTGAAATAACTGTTTGTCTGATCTGCTCCTCTGAAGGCGGACGGAAGAGAAACCTCGTACTTTCCTGCCGTGCTGTCGTCAGAGGCTGGCTGTGAGCTATCTTTCAGTGATTTGTATAGTGTTTCCACTTTGTCAATAAAAAATGTTCCCAGGGCATTGCAGAACTCTAAATCAATCTGCTTCTGAGAACTCTCTGGAGGGCTAGTAAGTTTTTTCACCGTATCGAAAAATTTGCTGCAAGAATTCTTTGATTCTAAGATCTTATTAGTAAAATATTTGGGCTTTTCCTCTTTAATAGTTTTTTATAATCAAGTAACATCTGTGCATACTCTCTTTTCCTCACATCCTCATAATTTGCTCTCCACCTTCTTTCTGACCTTCTGCAGGCCTTTTTTTGTAATCTAAGTTTGTCCGAGAACCAGGGTTGGGAGGGTTGCTTCCTGTTGGACAGAAAGGTTTTCTTAGGAACTACTAACTCAACCGCCGATTTGGTCCACAAGTGCAATCTGTTGGCCATACTGTTTGAGTCAGTTTCTAAGTTTGGCTTTGATGTTCTTAGTACATCTTGTAGCCTGGAGATATCAGTATGACCCCATATCCTTTAAAACCAAAGGCCTTTTGTACGAAATTTGCAAAAAGTGGCCACAAATTGTGCAACAAATTTGTGTGAATGAAAAATACTTTTGAGAACTGCCCTATGCACAGTTCACAACATCCTGAATTGCAGTGGGTCGAAGTCAGACCTACCACATCAGTATTCATGAGGTAGCTCGTAGATTGTGGCTAACTACAATTGGATGTATAGTGGCCTGCTGGAGGTCAGGAGACCACCATGTCTGTGATAGTATTTTAAATAGTCATCCTTTTTATTTAAATATACCCAGTTTTCCTTAAATAAAAAGGCGAGATTTTGCTTCTTTGAGAGTTGACAGTGGTCCTGCATATCATGGTGTACATCCTAACACACTTTTTTTTTATATTCACAAAGGGTAAAAGGGTCCTAAGATGGCCCCTTTCCCTTTGTGAATGGGTTAATGCTTCCTGTGAGTTGTCAGTAAAATTTCAATGTTCTAAGACTCAATTTAAGTTGCAAAACATTGATACACGCATTAATAAATCAATATTTGGAAGGAACGTCCTAAACAAGATACAGAATAGGAAAATGTGTTTATTACATAGTTAAAAGCCATTTTGAGGGCACAGGCTTTGAGACTGCAAAATGGGTTTGTACATCAAGCTCCTTACTCCTTTTCTAGCATCTTTCCATGGCATCTGTAGGCAACGCATATCAGAGTTTATGTTTTACTCCCCAGGCAAATGGCTCCTTTCCCTACCAGTTCCTGCTGTCTACTTACCATAGAAGCCATTTTTTCATGCACCAACGTCTTTGAATGGAAGGGACGATCCCACCAATACTGGCTGGTTGCTGGCAGGATACAAATAGGTATCTTTTGACCTGCAGCTTCTTCCTGTTGCATTGGGTCTTCTTTCACCTCTCTATTATGGAGTGTACAGGCCTAATTACCAGTGGCTGAGAATAGTTCAAGGATTCCACCGATCACTTTTTTGTGTACTTCTAAATAAGTAGAGGCATAATAAGTATCACCTTAACGTTCTTGAAATTATAACAAAAAAATGCAAAAAATATTTCTTGAAACAACAATATTTTCTAGTAGTTTGCTTTTAGCATTATTGTAGGCTGTGAAAGACAATGACAAGTAAGATTTGTTTTTGAAGAGTGTCACAAAGCAATTGCTTATGAGATACAGAAGTCTTTGTTATGTCTTGTCTGGAAGAAATGATGGTGATTCTATAGATCCAACAAAATGCCATGGAGACAGTTGCTCGCTCTCATTACTGTTTAATAATATATTGATTGTAATAATGTGATGAATTATACAGGCATGAGAGGAAAATAGAACGAGATAATCAACATTGTCACAATATGTACCTCTGCTTTGAGTAAATGTCATGATAACTTTAAAATAATGGATGAGTTTATGACTTTTTTATTGAAGTAATACATTATACATTTCAGATATACGTAGTGCGGGATTATTTGTAATAGAATTTTTATCTACTCTTGAGTATTATTGACATTTGGTCATTTCTGGCCCCATATCAGCTCAAAGTGGAGCATAACTTGTTGAATGGTTTCTTTAGTGAAGCATGGCAGTGCATCAAAGATTGTCATCCCAAGCAAAGAGCCCGAGGAATGATCTCGCTGCTCCTTGACCCGGGCTGGAATCTTAAAGTACTTGTTCATTTCTTATCGCAAGGAGGGTTAGCATTGCCCTCAGGCAAGCTCTCTCCTGGTCTATTAAACTCTCGTAACATGTCTCGCTGCGCAATGTTGGCAGAATCCAGAGGGCAAACCAAACAAACTGTGTTTTTTCTTAGACTTATAAAAGTGCTAATATGGTGTCTTAAAAAGCAGCCGAGGAGAGGAGAGAGTTCCCTTGGGGAAATGAGAAAAACCTGTTCGTTGCGAGAGTAAAATAGGAATTTAAAGTATTTTTCCTAGGGCAACAAATGAAGCCAACAAACATACCTTAAAAGGGTTTTGTCGATGTAAAATGATCAATATTTGCTCTGGGACCCTCTCTTGCAATTGAAAAAGGATACCTAACTGCCAAACTGACACTACTGTACGTTCTATATTAATATAACACTTTGATGCCTGCATTGTTTTTGCTGTAGTTTTTGGTGTCTACAGAAACTGTCTTTCAAGTAAAAAATTATTTAATATGTCAAAATGTAATGCTATTTGCCTTCCCTAGGCATGTTTTCTCAATGAGGATTTTCTAGGATAAAACATTTATTTACAACGCTGATATTTCTTTTTTATGTTTATAGATATCACGGAGCATTTCTTAATGGAAATATAGAGCACTTGGGGCCTCATGTAGGTAGCATACCAGTTACCACTTCATAAATACCGAGCCGTACCGAATCGGTATTTAAGAAGTGGTAACTCGTATGTAGGTAATGAGTCGGTAATTTTTACCGATTCGTTACAATTCGGTAATTACCGAATCGGTATTTACCGATTCGGTAATGAGGCATACTTTCCCATTGAGGGGAAGGTATGCCCCATTACCGAATCGGTAAATACCGATTCGGTAATTGTGGAGAACATGCAAGGGTGGCAGGGTGTCACATTGACACCCTGTTGCACCCCTGATTCGGCCATGTGTGCACATGTGGCACACATACATGCCCTAAGGGCATGTATGTATGCCACATTGCACACTGCTACGCGCGTAAAAATGCCTAAACACATACATTAATTATTTACCACCAACTATAAGTTGGTGGTAAATACCGACTCTTAAACACACCCACACACTCCCCCTACATCTCGATTTTGGTTTCGGAATTTACCGAATCGGTAAAATTACCGATTCGGAAAAGTTACCGATTCGGTAACATTACCGATTCGGTATTATTACCGAATCGGTAATTTTACCGATTCGGTAAATTCTGAAACCAAAACTTGTCCCCCTACATACCAATAGCCAAAATACCGGTCGGTAACGGTATAATTACCGAAAATCGGCCGTTACCGACCGGTATTTGGCTACCTACATGAGGCCCTTGAAGTCTTCAAAATAAATATTATTCTGCTATTTGTCCTTGTGGGCAAAAAACGCTTGAAGACTAGATCCATTTATTTTTTTCCTTAATAGATCTAAGTGTGAACTAGGTACATCCTGCCAATGTTGAAGCAAGCAACCATAGCATCCTCTGAGGTAGCTCAGTACAATGGAACCAAATAAGTAAGCCTTGACCTTGGTTTGTCGTACCCGACATGAGTGATGTCCTGCTTAATAATCTGCCAATGCCCAACTGTGCTAACCTGAGGGAGCATTCAAAATGCCCACCAAGGGAAGCACTGAGGGAAAAGGGTGGAAGAAAAAAAGGTACGTAGGGAAAGAGACGCCGCTTGAGTGTCTGCTCCAGTCTGCCTGTGTCTGCCATCCGGAAGGTCTGTTCTTAGGAAGCGCTGTGTTGTGAATCCGTAGGATGGTCTGGTACCCTGGACCTGCTGAATTCCTGGAAGAGAGATTACTTAAATAATCAACTTCAGGTTGCCCATTATGTGCCTTTTAACGATTGTGTTGAGTGATTCTTGGTACCTGGAGCTGTGGAACAGCAGCTGTGGAAGCTGGACTAGAGATCCTGCTTATTCATGATGCAACTAGGAATGCAGCTTAGTCAGAGTTCTGAAATCAGTACAAACTCGACAGAGTGAATAAGGATAACTTGAGGGAATATGGGCTCATATTCAGAGCTGAAGGTCGTGGCATCTGCAATTGATATTTATTCACACCTCATTCACTCTATGGGCAATCTCACTCCTCAACTCTTTCATTCTATGGGTGATAGACACCCCACCACTAGTCATGCTGATAAGTTGCTCAGTATTGTGTGGCCGAGCTCGCTACATGTTCCTTTTCTTTTTGCAAGACATACTCTAATACCAGCCTCTCACTCCAGTACTCAACAGCCCCCAGAGCTTGCTGCGGATTGTGATTAAGGGGAGAATGTTCCCACAAGTTCTAGGTTTTAGGCCTGCAGTCTTTTCTCTGTGCCTTTCATTTCCATCTTTGTTAAAGTCTTTGATTGCCCCAAAATCACGCGTGTGCTTGCAAAATGTTGCATTTAGCTTTCTTCTACTTTTTCTCTTGTTACAGGAGATTGCATCAGGCCCCAGGGTTATCGCAGCTGGAACTTGGTGAACAATCTTGAGCTGCCCGGGATCTGGATTTACCAATGTAGGTAAGAGGAGATGCTCAGGAGCTGTTGCTGTTGCTAGTGCCAGATTGCCAAGCAAAGTGTGGTCCAGTGTATGGCTATATATAGCCTTGAAGCCCAAGATGGCTGCCAAGACTTCCAAGTCTCGTGCGACCTAAGAACCACCAATCAAGTGGTTCCTAGTCAGGAACTGGAAAGTGTTCTGGTACAAGGTCATAGTGTGTTCTGGGTGTGTCTGCAATGTGAGCAGGCATGTCTGCAATGTGAGTGGGTGTGTTTACTGTGTGTCTTCAGTGTGACTGGACATATCTGCAACATGCGTGTCTTTATAAAGCATTTATTATTAGAGAACACATGCACAATGGGATTGACATTTTTTAGAAGTGAATTAAGTTATGTTATGCTTTCTTGTGTTATGTTATGAGCACTTGTATATCATTTTGTACCACTTTGTTAATCTGGACACCCTTCTGGTTTGTTTCTGGTGTTTCCATCCATAATATTTTAAGTAGACTATTTGTTAAGTGTCACATTATTAATGGTTTGCTATGGCTAATGTGTAAGTAAAATGACTAATTTCCTGCTATAGATCTTTATGGTGTGTTGTAAGTATGGATGAATGTGTCAAAGAACTTTGCCAGTTTTCTTTAATCTGTTGTCTATTAAATGGCCTTTCCAAATTGTTTGTTTAACAGCATCGATAGCTAAGTGAAATTATGATGCAATGTTATGCACAAGAGAGACTATAGTATGTTTAAAATACAGTTTTTCGAATTGGACGAAGATGCATATTAGTGTGATGCAGAGGAGGCGTTACTGAGATGGCAGTCTCTTACTAATTATATGGCAATGGTGCTATGTGGAGAGCACGAGGTAGAAGAGAGTCTGTCTAGTCTCGTAAGTCTCACCTCCGCTTAACTATTTCTTAAGCTACAGGTCACTACAGAAAGTGTAATCATAATTTATAAGTATAACTGCAACAGGCTGCTCTTGGCATTGGGTACTGGTGCCTCTTTATGCTGTTGTTCTTCCGTTTGCACACCTGTCTGAAAGAGATCTCCAGCTCTTACAAAAAATGCCAACCTGCCCAAAGTGTTTCCCATTGGTTTTTCCCACCTTTCCACACTCCTCCTTGGTTCCCACACATGATGGCTGCCTAACATCCTCCCCTTCCTTTCATTACACCTATCCTCCCACACCATGCCCTTGTATTTGTCTTAGTAGTCCTACTCATGCCTAGCTACAGTGCTTACAGACACAATCCCCCTATTGTATTTACAGCCCCAGATGTTGGAACCATTTAATCTATGCAGCTAGTTCTCTTCACTGTTTATTATTTGTGTATTTATCTAGTTTAAAGATCTATATATAGTGTCTGTTTCAGAGTGGAAGGTGTTAGAGGACCAGCCATAGGATAGAACTATCCAAAGCTCAAGAAAGATTGTGATGAAACACCTATTGAGAGTCTCCGGGTCCATCAGTGACACATTTGAAACTTCTTGGTCCAATTAGTAAAATTAAACATTAAAGAACTAAACGGAAAATGGGACTTGGTCAATGAGATGGGGTGGGGTTTGATCTAATTCATGTGAAGGTACGCTGAATTAGTCTTTAAAAAGGGAGGTCTCTTGGAATTTTTCAAATATAAGCTAGTGCATTGGACCTGTTAAACATGACTTTATGAAGGATAACCCGCAAATTTAAGGCTTATTTTTCTATGGTTTAATCTCTTTAGATTGCTTTTTCTATAAATGTAAAGCATTAGTAGATGTGAGGTTCCATATGGTTCGGTTTTGAGTTTCCAGTTTATACATGTAAATCGCTTGTTTCATGACAAGAGCAAATACGTCATATTATCCAACAGTATCTATGGGGCACCCAATCCAGGTCACGGAGATAAATAACATCTTCATGGAACTATCTAACCAGGACATCTTGAAGATCCTCAGAAGCAGGATCAACGACTATATCTTATTCCTAATAATCAGAATTGAAAAAAGGAGAGAGTCCAAAGCAGGCAAACTAGAATCCTCTCCATACCAGTCTGTCAACTCCAAAGCCTGAAAATGAGGAGGCAATATCAAGATTAGCAGTAAAGATTAAATCTGATCCCTGCCCATACCATACTCAAAGGACTTGTTTTGGCAGAAGGTCACAGACTTCAAAAACCTGGTCTTATGAAACAGAATATTGATTGAACCTTCAAAGATGGCAATAGTCACCCCCCAGGAGAAGCAACCTATTTCTGACATAAAGAAGTTAACTGTGAGTTAATGTCTAATCTTAAATCATAATTTATGCAACAGAAGAGGCCAAACAGCATCAGGAATATGTTGAACACCAAAATCCGCGTTATGGCTGTCTGGTTTCATAATACAGAGACATACGAAAACAACAATCACAAACATTAAGAAGATTTTCATAAATTATTGGGCATCCACAATTTACTAGTATAGACATTTCCTGATCATTTGGTGCCCTACAGTCTAGGAAATCTCAGCATTTTCATCAAGAAACCACACAATAATGTAAGTACCATTGGCACAGTACTTGAATGATTATTCATTTGCTCTGGTCTCATTAGACATCCAGTGTGTCCTCCCTATCCCCCATGCCTTTCAATTTCTGCATGTGCCAATTGGCAAAGACTGTCAATCTAAACCAAATGCAATTCCAGATATCTGGCAAAGCCATTCAGTTCCGAGTCCTATTTGGAAAATAAATCAGACAGCAATCAGTTTGCTAAAAAAACTGCAATCTGATGTGATGCTGTTTCAACTACTCATATTAGGTTGCTTTTAGACTAGATACGGGCTGCCGTGGAAATTATTTTAGTTTATTTTTTAAACAAAATTCTACTCTGCAGAGGGACTAAAAATAAATATCAAGGCAGATTTTATCAATTTTACATTTTGAGAAAATGTTTTTTTGCCAGATCTGCCCCGGAAGTCTCACTAGCACAAACCCGTATGCAAGAAGGAGCATACAGACCAAAACGATAAGGAAGTAACACCCTCTGGTAGTAAACCACAAAGGAGCAACTGTAATTCCTGATCCCATATTTACAGCTTTATGACCACCAAAAGACCAGGAGCTTCAATCTCTGCCTCACGCATGGCCCTTACTTCAGCTCATCCAAAATTGACTTTCCTACTAAAATCTTCATGCACCACCCCCATCTCATGCTGAAGCATACTCTAAATGAAACCTACCACACATGATCACAAATCCCAAACAGAATAATCAAAAATGTTCTCATTGCAACCCACAATAAATGCACTAGACACTCAATAAACATAATGCTGATTAACAAATACTTTTCAGTGTTACACGTAACAGACAAAGCAGATCTTATTGCCACTCATTGCCTTCATACCATCTTCATAACTGAAGCAGACTTTATTCCGCCTTTGTCACATGCTTCCACAATTTCGTCTGCCACCCTGACTACAGCATTGTGCACACCAATCAGCATAAGAAAGTAGACATAAGCAGCACTGCTATTCAGAGATCAGCAGGACACAACACAAAATTCCACCTGATCAACTGCCCACTCGAGCCTAGCCAGACCAACCATTTTGAGACCTCCAACAACAACACCACAGCAAATATATCATGCTATAATGCATGCTTTTACATTGCGTTCCATAACAACGCGGTCATTATAACGACCTCATTGTTACAACGCGATACCTTTACAACGCATGTCATTAGATCGACTTTCACTAGATGCGCTCCAACATTAGGAATAGTATAATTTACTATTCCAACTCCACCCTGCACAACAGTCGGGAAGGTGTTGGAATAGTAATTCATACTCTTACTTAGGTTGGAGCGCCATCTAGAGCAAGTCGATCTAATGACTTGCGTTGTAATGGCATCGCGTTGTAACAACTTGGTCGTTGTAACGACTGCGTTGTTATGGAACGTGATGTAACAACTGCGTTGTAAAGGTTGTTTCCCTACCACAGACTCAACCAGATACTTTCCAAATATTTTCCTCTGCAACTCCAACTTGCCTAGTGAAAGCAAGTAAGAGCATAATGGATGCTATCCTCAAGCTACTACCAACTTGCAGAAAAATCAACATCATGAATTTGATCTATATAGCCAGCACCACTCTCACTCTCATCTTCCACACTAAACAGCTCTTCAACAGGACTGACTACATAACCATCTTATTTGATGTTCCATACTTTGAATTTTCCCATAGAGGAAAACAAAAAACATCCAAGCAAGAGTTGCGTGATACGAGCACTTACAGATTAAAATATTCTATGATGACAAAGTCCTAGTCAACCACTTTGATGTTGGTGGCTATTTTCTACTTTGAGATTTCATCAACATTTTCTAAACTACAGCTGCCATCCTATAACCTGCTGAAAAAACAACCAGGTGTTCTAAATGCTCAGCCATCCACACCAGTGGCATCAATTATAGCAGGAGGGATATATCACAGTCCAGAAGACCATTTTTCCATTCTGCATGAACGCCACCACAGACATCATGGCTGCACACTATACCACAATCAATGTATAAATATTCAACTGGAACAGAATATTTGTCAAATCAAATTGGGATTTCATCAACCCCATCGCTAATCCTCCTGAAAAGCATTCTAAAGACAAATGAAATGCCCAGTTTGCCCCATCCAGTACTTCTCAAGCTTTCTAAATCCAAGGAAATTCACACCATATGAAAAAAAATATCTTCCCAGGACAAAAAATAAAGGCCATCCCTAAGAAAGTTCTCAAACCATGTCTCAAGATAAGACTAGCGAAGCCATTGTTAAATCTTGCCCCTCTGCAAGAAAACTAGGGTAGACCCCACACCCTATCGACCTACCTTCCAATCAGGCACCTCTCATTTCTCCATTTGATCACTGAAAAAAGAGAAGACAAACACTTCAATGGAAAAACAAAGACAAACTGCCACCCCCAAGATTTCTATTTTGGACTAAGATGTCAATTCTGTACTGAGAAGAAAGCCACCATCTTAGTAGACAATCCACTCCAAATCACCCAAAAGGGCAACCATTATCTCTGCAGCTTGCAAGATCTTTCTGCAGTCCTTGACACCATTGGTCTTCAAATCATCTTAATATCTTGTACTGACACTGGAGTTTGGCATTGTGCTGCAGTAGTTCATATCCTAGGTAAACAACTAATCCTAGCTCTCTCAGACAAGCAACTACAAGTATGACGATTCATTTCCTAAAACTAAGTGACTAGGTTCAGGAATTATATCATTCTAATACGATTCAAATAGCTATCTGATTCTGCAGCTCCTTCCTAATCTCTTCCTGCTTCACAGGACTTCTGTGATCTCTTAACTATTATTTTGTGGACAGATTTGGGGGCAGGGTCTTCTAGTCATTTCAGTGTACAGTCTATTTAAACGGTATTCTTCTAGTTTTGTAGAACGGTTTGGAAATCACCTGGCTCTATTGAACTTGGGAGTGCCTTGACATCCGTGCCAATTATATGCATTTAAAAGCTGCACAATTGAGCACTCCAATATTTATTTACAACTGTTCCATGGAGGTGGGCACTGTGCTATGCCAATTAAAATGTGGTGCTATGCCACACAGTTGGAAAAAATCCAAATGATTACAAATTAATAGTGACAAATTATAGGCACATCTCTAGTGCCTGGGGATGTCAAGGTGCTGTAAGCAAAAGAAACAAATAATTGATGGAATGCTGAACAATGCAAACGTTCACCCCCAGTCACAAATATCTGGTTTGAATCCATCTTTCTTTTGCTCACCACGCCAGCGCAGTTTGGACCAAGCCATATGCAAATCAGTCTTGACACTGTTAACTTTGTGAAAAATGTGAGCACATTTTGGAATCATCAGAGACGCTAATTACTAATAAGGCAGGTTTCTGTCTAGGCCACAGTGCAGAGTAGTCTATGATGGCAGTGTCAGCTCAGTAACTTCATTCATACTAATTCACACACCTTTTTTTTTTTTTTTTTTTTGAAAAACCTTTATTGATCAAGTACAAAGCATACACAGCTTCTTGCCTACAACCATGTCACCTGGCCGGCAGCAACAATATGTAGCGCAATAGGCAGAGAACACTTGCTATACAGGAGTAAGTCAGGCTCACAGTATGTCGTCAACAACCGATATCTATCGGCCACTGGGTAGTACATTAAGGCTGTTGATCCAGGTAGATAGTGGCAACGATAACAGCAAGAAGCACACAAACAATCACCCTGTGAGGTTTCGTTTTTCATTTTAACAGAACCAACTTTCAACTTCAATGAGAACTGTACACCCCCAGCGCTTGTCCACCATACTTAGTATGTGGCGTGCGAAACTGTTCAGTGCAGAGCCGTGGTATGAGGTGGACCCATGGTTGGGTACAAAGCAACTGTAGGGTTATGTTGCTCTGCTCGTAACTGGCCTAGCCAGTGACCTGGGGGGAGACATCCTTGATGCAATGTAGTGAACATGAACCGGTGCTACACACGACACAACCTCTCAACCTGCGCTGCGGTGGGGGAAGCTTGGTGGCATCTCGAAGCTGGGGAAATGGGATCCCGCCCCCTCCCACCCATGTAGCAAGCGCAGAAAAAGCTTGCACACCAGCAAGCATGTATTCGGTCCGGGCAAACGGGGAGCGTCCCGTACACCCATCCTGGGGGGGGAACAGGAAGACGAAAAAGAAAAGAAAAAAAAGGGAAGGGGAAAAAAACCAAAAAAAGGGGGGGGGGTCAAGGCAATCAATCCGTCGTAACGGTCTATGGGGTAGCGACTGCGCAGGGCGTAGCCGAGGAGTCGGCTCTCCCAACGTTCTCCGTCCCGCTCCCATCGGCCTCTCCCCCCTCATCGGCCCGCAGGAGGTAGGCGACGAGGGGTCCCCAGAGGTCCCTAGGTCGCGATTTAGGGGGCAAAAGGTCAGCATACTGCTGAAGCCTTTCCTGCCATGTAGACATGGTACTCAGCCAATCCTTGAATTTTGGCGCCCGTCCGCGTCCCCATCTACACGCCACGTGGGGTTTGGCCAGCAGGAGTCCCAGAGCAAAGAATTTCCGATGCGCCTTGAGCACCGGGTGCGACCGTCCCAATAGAGCGTGCTCAGAGCAAGGCGCGGTGGGCACCCCTACCATCTCGGACAGGGCCGAGAAGACCTCCTCCCAATAATCGGCCACAGCTGGGCACGTCCAGGCCAGATGGAGGAAGCCGGCGCCCAATCTCTTACATCTCACACAGCGGTCATCACCCCGCAGTCCGATCCGGCACAGTTTGGCAGGGGTATAGTAGAGGCGGTGCAAATATTTAAAGTGGACTAATCTGAGTCGCGCATTCCCCGTTACCGCGGTGGCATGAGAGCAACTCTCCTCCCATTGTTCGTCCGTCATCGGGTTCCCCAGGTCATTATCCCAGTCCGTCCGCGCCCTGAGGGAGGGGGGGGACGGGGCCGGTTGTACGTGGGCATACAACATGGAGACCACATGTTTCGGGGTGTCCGTTTGTAACATAGCATGTAGAGGCGCCAAGACCTCGGGCTCGTCCGGGAAACTAGGCGTGACCGCCTTTATGTTCTGTCGCAGTCGGACATAAAGGAACGTTTCCATCACCGACGGGGACATCTCGCCAAAGAAGTGCGCCGCCGAGCGGAAACTCCCCTCATGATATAGGTCACCCCACGTGCAGATCGCGAGTTTTGTAAACATTTTGCGACCGAGCTCCTCACGTGCAACACTCAGCCTAGGATCGTGTGCTAGGACCATACGGGGAGAGTATAGAAATGGGGCCCCCATTCATGCCGCTATGCGCTTCCAAGCCCGTACCGTGCAGTCAACCGTAGTGGGGTCGCGTTCTCCCAAGCGGACCTCCGAATATAGATAACCGGAAGGTTGCTCAGGTCTCATGTAACCATCCTCCACCGCCAGGTGCGCCATAAAGGGTGGGGGGTGGAGCCAGTAGGCAGCAAAGTGCCCCTGGGCACAGTCATAGTAGCGCTGAAAATTAGGCACCTCAAACCCTCCTTGGTGGTAAGGCAACATGAGGGTGCGCAGCCCAAGCCTGGCCTGCTTCCCGCCCCAAACCAGACGAGACATCTGGGAGTTAAGAGCTCGGAAGAAGTGGGGACCCGGGCTATAGGGGATGTTAGTGAAAAGGTATAACAAATTGGGAAGCACCACCATCTTAATCAGGGAAACACGCCCTGCCATAGACAGCGGAAGATGTATCCATTTAGTGACATTCTCGGTAATTTTGTCTAGCGCCGTCCCGTAATTAGCCCGGATGAGAGCCTCCCGGTCTCTGGTCACCCTGATGCCCAGGTATTTAACCTCCTCCGACTCCCACAGCAATGGGTAGTCCAGGGGGAACGGTAGAGTACGATCCGTCAAGGGGAATAGGGCTGATTTCGCCCAGTTGATCTGTATCCCAGATATGGCCCCGAATTTAGTGATTTCACGTAGCAGAGGATTCAGGTTTTCCTGCGGCTTATGCACATAAAGAGTGATGTCATCCGCATATAATGCAACCAGCAGTTGACGCTCTGGATAAATAAGAGAGCGGTGATTATGGTGCTGTCGGAGTTTAGCCGCAAGGGGTTCGATCGCGACTGCGAACAGCACTGGAGAGAGGGGGCACCCCTGTCTGGTACCTCTGCGGATGGCAAAGGGGGCAGATCGGGCACCATTGAGCAAGACCGAGGCTTGGGGCCGGGTATACAACAGCTTGATCCAATTCAGAAAGCTGAAGGGGATGCCCATGCGCTCTAGTAGCGCCAAGAGGTAGTCCCACTCCAGGGAGTCAAACGCCTTAGTGGCGTCGAGAAAAATGGCAGCCGCCTCGCACTGCGGGTCGATATCCTGCAGCACAGCCTGCAACGTGCGCAGATTATGGGCGGTTGCGCGGTTAGGGACAAATCCGGCCTGATCCGGAAGGACCAGGCGTTCCATAAGTAGATTAAGGCGGGTAGCCAGTACCTTCGCCAATATTTTACTGTCCACGTTCAGTAGCGATAGAGGCCTGTACGAATCACATTGGTCCGGCGACTTCCCAGGCTTCAATAAGGACGTGATAAGGGCTTCACGCATCGTAGCCGGCAGAGAGCCCTCCTCCAGCGCAGTATAGTATACCTGTTTCAGCACCGGGGCCAGAGTATGAATGAAAGTTTTGTAGAACTCGATCGGTATGCCGTCCGAGCCCGGCGCCTTGCCCGATGACATGGACATTATGGCATCTTTTATTTCATCCAATTCGAGTTCATGATGAAGAAATTCTTGCTGTGTAGGGCCCAGCCAGGCTATAGCCGTGTCGTCGAGATAATCATGTAGATTAATCGGCGACGACCTATGTGTGGTGTAGAGTCTAGTATAATGGTCAGTGAGGACCCGAAGCTGATCCGGGAGATTGCGCTGCGGGATCTCCCGCTCGTCGAGCAGGGAGGCCACGAAATTGCGGTATCTAGGGGGGCGGACAGCCGAGGCCAATGCCCTACCTGGCCTGTCTCCCTCTCCATATATCCTCGCCACGAATGGTTTCCCCAAGAACCTACTCTCCCTATCCGCCGCTTCCGTGTATTCATTCATCTTTTCTCGAAGTTGTGCGGCCACTGCAGCCCTCCGCGGGAGTCGCGCCAGCTCGCCCTCTAAGCGACGTATCTCGGTCTCGAGTCTGCGCAGGTCCCCGCGCAAGGACCTGAGGACCCCACCTCCTTTGGCTATGCACCAGCCTCTCACCGTGACCTTGAAGGCTTCCCAGACCGTGGCAATACTGGACACGGAATCCACATTGCGGTCAAAAAACTCCGGTATGTCTTGCTCCAGTTCCGCCCTAAAGACCGAGTCCAGGAGATGCGCCGGGTTGAGGCGCCAACCAAGAAAGGGGGAAACTGCCACGGGTATGCGCAGCGAAAGGAGGACCGGGGAGTGATCAGAAAGTGTACGGGCGAGATGCTGTGTACGGCCGATCCATGAAGAGAGACCCGCCGAAAGAAATATATAATCTATGCGTGCCCACGTGGAGTGCACTGCCGAGTAATGTGTGCCCTGCCCGAGCGAGGGGTGCGAGTGCCGCCACGCATCTATCAGGTGATGTTCGTCGACAATGTTTGATAGTGTGCGTTGGGTTTGCGTGTAGTGCGACGTTTGAGGGTGTGATCTGTCCGCTGCGGGCCGAAGCGCAGTGTTAAAATCGCCTCCCATTACGACATGCGCCACTCCCAGTGTTTGTATCTTTCCCCACAGTGTGAGAAACGGGGCCGGGTCGTCTGTGTTGGGGCCATAGTAACAGGCAAAGAGTATTGTGTGTGAGTGCAGTGTCCCCCAAACCAGACAATATCTACCACCCGAGTCCGTCTCAGTCCCCTCGGGTACAAACCCCACTCCCCTTCGCACCAGAATCGTAACCCCTCTAGCGTAGTTAGAGTAGGATGAAAACACCCTACAGGTAGCCCAGCGGGATGCAAATAAGGGGGACCCCCCCTGTAAGATATGCGTCTCCTGAAGCATGGCAATGGAAACCCCCTGCCTGTCCAAATACCCCAGGACCTGTCTCTTCTTCCTCGGGTTGTTCAGCCCTCGTACATTCCAGGATATTAATTGCAATTGTATAGAGGGCCGCGAATCAGCTACGTCACCCATTCACCCAGACCCAAACATCCACGGTTGAGAGGCATGGCATATGAAGTCGTGTAGCACTCAAATTCACCAACATGATAAACTCCCATAACAACAGCCCCCTCCCCCCGACTCCAGGTAATTGGCAGTGCCACATCTAGGATCTCAGCAACTAGCCGGAGTCGGTTCCCTCCCACACCGGCAAACCCCACTAGCCGGGTACCTAGCTCCCTCCCCGTCCCCCCCTCCACGAACAAAACCATCCCCAAGAACATGAGGGAAACAACTGCCGCCCTCCCCACACTTCGGAAGGGGGAGTATAGGGGTTCGCCCATATGGGGACGATGCCTAGGGGCTCCAAACCTGCCCTCCCCCTCTCTACTTTCACCCACTGGGAACCAGGTATGTTCCTGGTAGCACAATGTGGGACAGAGGCGGGTGACCGGGCACAAAGAATGAAATAGTTCAGTTCAGCTTAACACCTGACCTGTTCATCAGAAATGTCGCACCAGAATATACATCTGATAGTCCGGGAATATGAAGCAGCAGTGGCCTCACGCGGCCTGCATGACGCCCCAGCACGATCAGTCCTGCAGCGCCATTGGCGACGGCGCCCTCGAGCGCTCCCCTCCTGTCGCCTCCGTGGCCATATCTTTTTTATAGGATTTGAGAAAGTCTTCAGCCTGTTGTGGGGTTTGAAATAAATGCTGGCGGCCCTTGTAAGAAACTTTTAGCTTCGCTGGGTAGAGCATGGCGTAGGGCAGCTCTAGGGACTGTAGTTTCTTTTTTACCCCGGTGAATTTGCGTCGAGCTTCCTGTACCGAGGCAGTGAAGTCAGGAAAAAAAGATAACGTGGCATTACCATACACCACCGTGCCAATCTCACGCGCTCGCCTCAGCACCGCGTCCCTGTCTCTGTAATTAAGGAAGCGCGCCACGATGGGTCGCGGCGGGGCTCCCGGTGGAGGCTTGGCAGCTAAGGATCTATGGGCACGTTCCACAATGAGAGATGAGGAGAAGGAGTCTTTCCCGAACAGTTCAACTACAAGGTTCTCCATGAAAATTTCCATTTTCCCCGTATTGGTGGACTCCGCCAGGCCCAGTACGCGGATGTTGTTGCGACGGGACCTCGCCTCTAAATCCTCATTCTTGTCCGCAATAATCTTAAGGAGCCGATCCATCTGGGTCACCTGCCTGGCAGCAGAAGAGGCCCCGTCCTCCAGAGTAGAAATCCGGTCCTCCGTTTCCTTGATGCGAGTATCATGGTGCTCCAGCCTGGTGACAACACTTTCCAACCTGGTATTGATGCTATCCACTTTGGCGTCTATGGATGTCAGACTGTGCCGCATACTCACCAGCAGAGCCTTCCAGTCTTCGTCGGGTGCCCACGCGGCGGGCGGCTCGCTCCCCGACGCCGGCGCTGTCGCGGATTTCTTCGCGGCCTCGAACGGCAGCGTGGCCTGTTTAGTATCTTTGCGACCCATGTCCAGGGCCGCCCCCTCCAGAGTCCGTCAGACCGGTCGATCAAAGGAGCCCCCCCAGCCGGGGCAGTAGCCGGGCAGTCCGTGGGCACAATCTCCAACCGGCGGTGCAAGTGGCGACTCCGCGCGGCCCCCTCCAGCCGAATGACCGCAAGCAAGCAGAATCAGGCAGCACACAGCGGGCCAACCCCAGGGCGAGCGCCGCAGTCACGAGCTCCGGGTCGAGGCGCCCAGCAAGTGGACTCCCCACCTCCTCTGGCCGGCCCCCGCCCCGTCACAGTCGCTCCACAGCCCCTGCACCGCCTCGCGTCCTGCACAGGGAGAGAACCAAAGGCAGGGGGGGGGGGCCGCGACAAGGCGTCCAGCCGACCCGTGAGCCAAGGATGTGCCGCCTATCCACGGTGTGCCACCGATCCACTGAGGCGTTCGTGGTGGGTAGGCACGGGTAGATTGCGCCTCCTGCGCCGAATCCGGACAGGCCGCACCGCGTGGGGAGCTCCTCCCTTCCCCCACACGGCCCGCAGCCCGCAGCCAGGGGACAGACAGAGTCAATTCTGTAGCCTTCTGGGGGCCACACTCCGCCAGGCTACCCGCCCAGGAAAACACTGCACCACCGGATCGGTGGGATCGCCGCCAGGCCCCCGCAACGTCCTACCAGAGTCGTCGGGAAGAGGCCATCCACTCCGCCACCAGTCACGTCGTCTCTTGTGCTCTGGCACCAGGAAAGCTCCTCACGACAGGGGCGTTGCAGGCTCCGGCGCCCCCGCTCGAGTCCACCGATGCACCTCTCTCCCCAGGGGGGCGTCTGCGCAGCAGCGCAAGGGCCCCAGAAGCCACGGAGTTTCCTGGCAGTCGACTCCGCCCCCTCGCTAGTCTCAGGACTGCCAGCAGCGCCGCCCGGGAAGAATCGCCGTCAATATCTCCGCCGTTCGGTAGGGCATCCACGCTCTACCAGCACCGCTGCAATCAGCAGGTATTCCGACGTCCAGCCAAGGCGTCCGCATGCAGGATAGAGTGGTCAGGATAGCTGCAAGGATTGAAAAAGTGCCCGGTCGGGCGAGAGCCTTGCTAATGCGCGGCCATCTTGGTTCGGCGCCACCTAGCGCCCCCCCTAATTCACACACCTTCTCCTGCTGTCACACTAATTTACTTTCGCTCAAGGCCATCTTCACTCACACTCACTTGCTCTCATTCACTCTCATAGTCTCATTCTCATTCACCCTCAATGTCAATTATCTAATGCTGACTCACTCACTCTCTCTCAGTCAATCATTCTCAATTTCTCCTCCTGCCTCTCTCTCTCACTTGCTCACTTTCACTTACACACTCACATGTGTTCAAACATAAACACACACATTCACTCTCTCCCTCTCTCTCATCTGTGGGTATATGTATCTCAATTATCATGTGCCAGCCACCAGGCACAACTGCTGCTCAGGCTATAGAGTCCTTAATTGCGAATCCTTAATATTCGCAATTAAGGACACACAAAACCTTAGCTTGATGCATGTGCCAGTTTGTCTGCTTCTTAAAAAGAGGAAGACAAGAAAAGGTCTATCATAACTGTTTTAGACACATGCTTAGACTTTGCTGTATCCTAGCGTTATTTCACAGGCCTGACATCTGTATGCACTAAATCTAAGTTAAGGTATGCAAAATTAGGACGCTCATTTGGCTGGTGGCATCAATCGGTTTAGTTATGTACAACCTTAATTTTGTTCTCTTTGTTGGCTTCCCATTGTGGATTGTATCTTGTTGAATAATTCCGGAATATTACCATTTTAGTTGTTGTGGGGCCATGTCACAACTGTATGTATGAGTACATTAATGAGCACTACAAACTACTTTTTGAACTCCAAACTGCCTTTGTGACTAGGCCCTACTGAGTATCAAGCAGCATATTCTCTCCATTGCTTACATTTTCAGCACGCTTTCAGAGGAGAGAACAAATTATATATTTGAGGTGCCATTCTTTAATTTTATGGGTTTTTCGTAATTTACATTTTTAACACATGAGTCCCTCAAATCTGTTGATTCATTACTATCTCCATTACTAAAGAAAACAAATCAAATGTTATTTTTCATTATTTGTGAAGGTACCTCATATGTCTGATATTCCTGTTGGAGTCTTTTTTTTACCCCTTCTTTACGAATGGAAGGTTCAGCGTGTGAAGTGTTAATTATTGTGATGTGTTGTATTTTGTTTCGTTTAAATTAATTTAGTTCTTCATTATGTTCTTTTAGCTTAAAACCTTTTCTTCAATGAAGTTATCGAAACCCTTTTATATGAGTGATCCCTCTATTTGACATAATTGTTCTTTCTCTTTAGATGTTCCTTGCAGTATTTGTAATTACCACTTAAAAATATTAATAGAAATATCCAAAAATAGCAGAACAATTACGTCAAATCAAAGTCTGTCTCAAAAATGTTAGAATTACTGACTCCATTTTAAAACGAGAGATTCAAAGTAAGACTACAGATCCCTGTTAAAAGATTCCTGAAAGTAATATAAAGATTCAAGCTCGTCAGACAAGGAGGGGGAGAGATAGATAGATAGATAGATAGATAGATAGATAGATAGATAGATAGATAGATAGATAGATAGATAGATAGATAGATAGATAGATAGATAGATAGATGGATGGATGGATGGATGGATGGATGGATGGATGGATGGATGGATGGATGGATGGATGGATGGATGGATGGATGGATGGATGGATGGATGGATGGATGGATGGATAGATAGATAGATAGATAGATAGATAGATAGATAGATAGATAGATAGATAGATAGATAGATAGATAGATAGATAGATAGATAGATAGATAGATAGATAGATAGACAGACGGACGGACGGACGGACGGACGGACGGACGGACGGACGGACGGACGGACAAACGGACGGGTGGATGGATAGACAGAAACCCCATGTTAATACCTGCTTTCGGGAGATGTTATTTTTTAATGCAAAGTCCGGTCTGGACATTTTAGTAGATGCAGCTTTCTGTAAAAACTATGGGTTTTGCACTGATTTGGCCAGGTAATGCCCAAGTAACACCCCTTTGATGCAAAGATGTGAAAAATTACACAAAGCAACACTCTGGAAAGTGAATAAAAATACGAAGCTTTGCACTGCTTTGCTATACTTTGTGCCCTTGGCAACAGCGTACAGCCTTAGTAAATCTGAGTCTTGCTGTTTGGTAGAAATTGAAATTGCTCCAATTTCTGGAGAAATTATAAATACAGAGAAGAACCCATCACTTAAATTTCCTCCACATAATATCCATGTGGTTGAGGTAATTTAGCTGGTAAAATCTACTCCATGTATTTCTTTTAGCAACTGGGGGATTTTCATTTATCTGCAAAGTCAAAATGAGACTCATGGTCTTTCTCTGCAGTCTCCATAGGCCAGTTGCACTATGAAACCTTTTGCCTTTTTGGTGCAGGACAATTGTTGTGTTGTCCATGCCAAGAGAGAGGACATTGTCTTAGCCATTCCCAGATTTAACTGTTGCTTTGGTCAAAATTGCGGCCTAGTGGGGGTAATTTGATTAAGTTTTCCTGCCAAGACCAGTGAAACATTATGCCTCCATCGACAAGGTATTGTCTGGATGAAATCTTAAATTTTCCATTTTAGGCTTTACAATGTTTTTGGTAAAACAAGAAAGGGGGGTTGGATTACAAGCATTCTCGAGTCTGTATCAGGTCCCAAACATAACAATCTAAGAGTTTCCTACATTCATTTGAACCCAACTCTCTACATATATCAAGCAGGTCAACAGGGAATAAAATGAACTATGAGAGCTTTTGACTTTTAGCATAAATTTGTCACCTGCCTTTCTAAATCTTTTAATGATGTACTCTTGTGTGGTTAGTTTCACAGTCTGTAGATTTATATGAGAAGCCCTTAAATTAAGGTGTAACCTGTGCAATTAAAATAACTCTGCTTCTCTTTTTATCTATTCTGAAAGGGCAAGAGAGGAAGTGATCAGGTTGCTTTTGTTATTATTATGACCTCCCCACTCATCGTTCCCATCTGGACTACAATTATCAATGCTTCCTTTCTTCGAAGGTCCATACCTGACTCCCTGAAAACCAGGCAAGTCATCCCCATCCTAAAAAAAACACTCTGAATCTGGACAGCTTCAGATCAATTTCGAACATTCCTCTTCTTGCGAAAGTGCTGGAGAAATATGTGCAGCTGCAACTAAGCCAACACATTGCTAATTTCAATTTACTTGATTTCCAGCCTGACTTTACTACTCCTAAACTGAGAAAAATCCTAACTTTAAGACTTTCGGTATTCACAGAAGGCATTTAGGAGTCCTAAAGTTAGGAGTCCTAACTTTACTACTCCTAAACTGAGAAAAATCCTAACTTTAAGACTTTCGGTATTCACAGAAGGCATTTAGGAGTCCTAAAGTTAGGAGTCCTAACTTTACTACTCCTAAACTGAGAAAAATCCTAAAGACTTTCTGTATTCACAGAAGGCATTTAGGAGTCCTAAAGTTAGGAGTCCTAACTTTACTACCCCTAAACTGAGAGGAATCCTAACTTTAAGACTTTCGGTATTCACAGAAGGCATTTAGGAGTCCTAAAGTTAGGACTCCTAACTTCTGTGAATACCGAAATGAGTAAGTGCCTTCTGTGAATACCAAAATGAGTACGTGCCTTCTGTGAATACCAAAATGGTAGTAAGCTTAGGATTTTGTCTTAAGTTAGTTCTGTGAATCCGGCCCTAGGTATTTTCTTGCCTAACCATCCAAGCCTGCCTCTGCTACGTTGGGTATTCCATGTCTGGTTTGTGAGTGACAGGCGCTGGGGTGGCTCCAGGAGACAGGGTGAGTCAGCACAAGGCTGAATAGACCTATCTGCATGAGGAGTGGTGGGAAGAGTAGTACCTGGGCCTGAATAGGGCTGTGCCTGCCTTCCACAATGCTGGCTCCACCTCCTGTGGTGTGTTTGAGGCCCTGGCCCACACTGTCAAAGGAAAAATTTGTGCACTGGCAGAATGCACCCAGAACTGGTTTGGACTAAGTGCAGACACTCTCTGCCTTCAGAGACAAAGGATTTGTATCTTTAATGCCATCGTATCTACAGGATACCAAACACGTCTTGCAACATCTTGAATCCCTCTCCTTTGACCCCAATAGTCAACTGATGGCCACATACGACGTGGAAGCGTTGTATACGAACATACCGCAGGATGCCACTTTAGAGACAATACGGGATCTATTAGAGAGTAATCCACGTGATGACCAAACACCCAATGATTTTGTTATGCAATGTGCGACACTGGCACTAAAAGAAAACTTTTTTAGTTTTGAAGGCCAATTGTATTGGCAAACAACTGGTACTTCCATGGGGAGTACCTGTGCACCTAGTATGGCCAATCTGTACATGCATAATTTTGAGACTCAACACATCTATCCTCTACACAATCCTTACCATGACCAACTGAAACTGTGGAAACGCTATATAGATGACATCCTGGTCATCTGGGATGGTGACCAGGAGTCTCTAGAAGACTTCTCTATATGGCTCAATACACGGGATACTAACTTGAGGTTTACTGGTGAGAATAATAACTTCTCCATTCCCTTCTTGGACCTCCGACTATACCCCAAAGATGGGAGGATCCATACTGAGCTATATCAGAAACCGATGGCCCGTAACTCCCTACTGAGCTTTCATAGCTTCCACCCAAGGGCATTACTTACCAACCTTCCAGTCGGTCAATTTCTTAGACTGAGGAGAAACTGTTCAGAATTGGTGCAGTATTATAAACATGCAAAGAAACTAACTGATGAACTAGCTGCACGACACTATCCAGTACAATTGGTAAAAAGAGCGGCAAAAAGAGCACGCAACAATGACAGGGGGGCACTCCTGGAAACATACACCAAACCAAAATCAGACAGATTGGTATGTGTGACAACTTTCAGCAACTTAACTACAAATGTAAAAAGGGCAATCAACAAGAATTGGCACATACTCAATACAGGCAAGCTGACATTGGACTCACCTCTGTTTGCATTGAAACGGAGCAGTAACTTGCAGGACCTCATGGTACATACACGACCAAGAACCGTTGTACATCACAACAGCCAGACAACACTATGGAACACTAATCCTGTGGTTGGTCATTTTCCATGCGGATCCTGTTCGTGCTGTCCCTTCACCAGTCACACCACAGAGCTGGACATTTTACCGGGGAGACCATGGAAATTGAATAACCACACCAACTGCAACACCAGTGGGGTTATATATATGATTAAGTGCCCTTGTAATTTGATTTACATTGGAATGACATGTCGCAAGGTACGACAAAGAATTACTGAGCATCGTAGTACCATCCGATGCAAAAAATCGAATACACAAATGACTAGGCATTACCTTGAGAAGGGCCACACAGAAAACGACCTTCAGTGGGTCATTATTGACAAACCTCACTATGATATTAATATGGGACCATTGGAACAAGTTCTATTCCGCCGTGAACAACGGTGGGTGTTCCGTCTCAAAAGCCACTTGAGGGGTCTGAATGAAGATATTCCCTGGTGTTCTGTGTAACCTCATCCGGGTCTCCTGTATCAGCTTCTCCCATTTGTAGTTGCCGCACAACACCACACATTTATGTTGCGTTACTGGTCTGATTCCCTTTGGGATAGACAGCCTAATACATGCACTACATATGTAATTACCAATACTATGTGTTTTGGAATTGGTATCTGGCTCTGCATTTTGGAACGATTTTATGGAGTGCTTCCTATGTATTTAGCCACCATATCTGCATGAGTATGACTGTGGTCATATAGCCCCCCCTTTTTGTATAGAGCTCTCGTTTTGCTGACTTTATGGCATACCACACGGAGGCAACACTAGACGTCCTGTGTCTGGCATTCTGTTGTACTTCGACACATTTTTTGTTAAACTGGTGATAACCATGACTATAGCCTCAATACGGCGCATAGTGCTGTATTCCAATCGCGTCTGGCGCCTCCGCCTTACAGCGAACTACACTTCCCATGATTCTGCGCTGCCCGGAAGTTATTTGCTGCACTTCCGGGTTCGCGCACTCACGAAGATACACGGGAACGCTCATAACCACTGCGAGACGCGTAGCTTCTCCCCAGCGGGTTGGTGCTCTAATTAGGCTGAGCCAGACTAACGAAAGGTAATTCAAGGAGTGACTGTTGTAAACCGGTATCGTTAGGGGTGTTGGAGGTATCGAGTGCCTTGTCACTTACTTTACTTGTATTGTGGAACCCCTTAATTCCGAGAGCTGGGAGCGGGCGAGTGACGCCCTGGAGTGAGTGGGTACAACCAGTTAGGTCATGGATGTCGGGGTTATCAAGGGCATTTTCAAAGCGGGTTAGCGCAGTTTCCACTAACTTTACCTGTAGTGTCAAACTTTATGATTCTAAGAGCTGGGAGCGGGCGAGTGACGCTCTGGACCCACTCGTTGGGAAGATTGATTTTTATGTGTTTTTACATACATACGATTGTGATTTGGCACACAATATGTCCCTTACATCTACATGTGAGACGTGGCATGAAGTGAATGCGTGTCACACCCCTCCATCGTCCCCTCCCCTTTCCTTTGGGACATGAGAATAAGCCTATTTTTATTTGAAATACTGCTGTTTGGGTGAATTCTAGATAGTGCTCGCCATACTACATCGATTGAGAGCAATACTTATCTATTAGTCTATATGTTTTTTCGTGCAACTTGTGCAAACCATTCTGAACCAGTCTTTTATCTTTTTAGCAATCTGTGCTCTTTAGCACCATTCGTCGCAAGGTAGAGGTAAATTAATATTACCCCTAGGTGAGTTCCTAGAAAATACTTACTCACCAGAATGTTTTGTGTTTTAATCACGTGTGCAACACATATCACGTGTGTGGTGTTTCTTTTGGTATGTGGAGGTTGACCTTTTAAGTTGGTATAAATGACAATGAACTGTTATTTTTTTCAGAGACATTGTACCGGACTGCAGCTGGTCCTTTTGTCATTTATTACCTACCAACGAGTATGGTCTGTAACTCATTAATTTTGATTATACGAGCAGAGTGATATATTGAGAGGTCCTGATGAATGCCGCGAACAATTAAGTCATCTGGCAGAAACATGTCGACCACCAATTACTAGGATATTTTGTTAATCCTAGATCACCTCATTTTAATCCTAGCTGATGGGAACTACTATTAAAATTAATTTTGTTACCCTGTAGCTAGTTTTACTTACCTACACACTGTTTCTTTTCACACTCTGCCCCTTACTCCCCCTGTCACTTTGGATATCCCCATTAAAACACCTCACGCTCCTCTCTTGTCCCCTTTTTTGAGAGTTGTAGCTCACACTGTATACCTTGCGGTTACAGTGTGCAAGAGGGGACCCAATGATGAAGCATGTCACCCTCGGGTGAGTGAGGGTTCTCGTCTTTAAAAGAATTATTTTCTTGGCCTCCCTTCCTCATACACACATGTCTCCCTCTTAGGACATAAGCATTTCATCACTTTTTGTGAGATACATTCATTTGGAGTCAGTGATGTCTGATGCTTTATTTTTCTCCATTATTCGTACCCCTTAGTGTGATATATAAAAAGGGGGACCCAGACCCCAGAACTTTAGATCACTTATGGGAATCAAGACAACCCTTTGCCAAGGAGAAGAACCAAGGAAGCTGAAGAAGGTGACTGCCCCTGTTCTGTGCTGTTGGGGTTGGCCTACAGTGGTTACTTTATTGCCAAGGAAAGGAGAAAAGGAACTTTGTGTGTACTTTTGCAATCTTGAAGAAGAATCTCCAATGGCTTGAACTGTGCTTGCCTCCTGCCTGAAGTCTCAGGGATACAAGGCTTCACCCCCAGCTCCCCTGAATTCCCTTGCTGAGGAATTCTGCCTGCAGAGAGGTGCCTACCGTTGTTTGGGCCCTCAGAGAAGACTGCCAGTTGGTGGGAGCTGGAAGCGCGATGCAACGAGGAGAAGCGTGCCACTGCCGCAGCTGTTTGCATTCGCATCATCGATGAAGCGTGTCGCATCACCGGAGAAGCGTGTCGCCGCTGCAGATGTCACCGCCGTATCACCGGAGACTAATGTCGCAGGGCCTGTCGCGGCTCAGAAGTTACCGAGTTCTCCGCACGGCCGTCGGATGTGCATGCATCACATCCAACGTTATTGCATCAAGATGCCATTTTATCGCATCGCGCCGGATTGATGCATCACATCGACGCGCCATCTTGTTACATCACACCGGCTCACAGTAAGAAACTGATACATCACCGCCTCTCTGGTAAGGAACCGATGCATCACCTCCCCTGCGCTGCAGTAAAGAACCAACGCATCACCTCCCCCGAAGCAAGGAACTGACGCATCACCTTCGCTGCAACACTTTTGTTTGTATTGCAGGACGCATCCAAGGTACTTTGAGAGTAAAGTGTTGTATTTACCATCTACATTGAACTAATCTAGTTCTACCATTTTAAAGTCTATTTATGATTACAGTATTGTGGATTTTTGTTGTTTGGTCTTGTGTTAAGTCTAGTAAAGATTACTTATCTTTCTAAACTGGTGTGGTGTTCATTTGTAGGGTTTTCACTGTATTACTGTATGTGTTCACAAATGCTTTACATAGTGCCTCTGGGATAAGCCTGTCTGCTCATGCCAAGCTACCAAGGGGGTGAGCAGGGGTTATTTTAGAAGGGTAGTCCTTTACCCTGACTACAAGCAAGGGTCCCTATTTGGACAAAGGTACCTACCTCTGCCAATTAGAGACCCGCAGTTCTAACATATGCCAAGACCCATCTTACTGGCCAAGTGTGCCTAGAAATAAAATACTGTGCATATGTTGTCCAGAGTGGGATCTTTCTATGTTATGCACGTACCATAAATGTAAAGAAGTGCCACAAGTAATTTTGATATGGTTCTGTATCCGCTCCCACAGTTAGAAGTGCTACCCCCCTCAAACCCCCCCCCCCCCCCAAAAAAGGTTTGGGTCTAGTTGCACTCCTGATTACGTGCATTTATGTGGGCAACCCATAGGCCGGAGTAAAATTTCACTCAATCATGAGTGGTGTATTTACGTGGTCAGAGTAAGACTTGTTTCTCATTTTGGGAGAGAATAAATCGGCAAAATATACAGGTTAGACTTGAACCCCACTCTCATTGAGTGGGATCTCAATAAAACAGAATTGGATGCCAAAAGTTACATTCGTACAGCAGTTTCTCCAATTGTGAAGTCTTTATTGGTCTTGTATTTCTCTGCTTCTGACCCATCTCAAGGTACAGCTGCAGAGACAGCTGGGGGTTCCCCGCATTTCTAGTGCATGATATTACAGTACAGTAAGTGCTGTCTGCGGTTCTGAAACATGCAGAAGAGTGTTTCTTTTCTAAAATCTTGACGCGCACTTGGACGGGTAAAGAATGGATATAATGGGAGAGCTGGCTTCCTGGACGAGGTTGATGTGACTGAATGCAACATGTGCATTTTGTGCTTGTGGGTGAATGTGCATCGATCAGAAGTTACAGCACTCCATAAATGTTCTTAAGACAAGTACAGTGGACCTTGTTATTATCCACCGAAATAGCAATTTTCCAGACTCTGCACACAATTCATATATTCTGTGGAGCCACCGTACCCCAGAGAGCTCAGATGTCATAAAATTGTACCTATCCAAAGAACTGGTTATTTTTCATCGACTTTGTGTTGATTTCATGTAATTATATTTTCTTCATTTGTTAATTTGGATTCTTACGAAGGTATGTGAATGCATAAAGTGCTTGCATGGTTGTCTGGAACAGTAGCATTTATAAAGCTTAACATTGTTTTGGTTTTTATTGGGGCTGCATTGGGTTTTTAATAGTCCTTAAAGAATAATTGCGTGTCATTCATGCATTGCTTGTTCACAAATGGAGGTCTCAGTATTGAACCACTTCTAATTTGGGAATTCATTACCAATATATGAACATAAAATAACTACTTTTATATTCACTGCAAGCAAACATTTGATGGTACCAATTTTGCAACTATGCTGTGCACATGAAACGTGACGTTGTACTACATATATACAGATCAATATCATAGTTAATTGTTAATTTGGTCACCAGAGGAAAGCAACACATGTTAAGTCTTTTCAGGAATACTTCAAGAAAGACTTTGTGAATTCATGGTTGTTTGACCTCTCATTTGATGTCATTCCTCATTTACAATTACTCTAGTGCCTTTGTGCATGGGACTTTTTTTGGGGTTTTTTCCCTCCATTGGATATATTTTTAACAATGGAGAAATCCCTTCCCAAACTCCACCGTGATGATTGGGAATGTTCCTTCCTATTTCCACAGTAGGAAAGGGAATTGCTCCTTCCCCTGACAAGGCTAAATCTCCAACCAATTCCAGAGTAGAAATTGGTTAGAGAGGAGTTTGAGAATACCTACAAATTCATAGGGTGAAGGGGTGTTCACAACGTTTCAAGGGAAACCAGGAGCTGCAAACCTCATGCCTTGAGTGAGATATACTTATTTGCAGTATTATCAATTTGTGGGTGGTACTGCATATAAACAAAAGTAGTTAACACTAAAAGGTTAACTTTTATAAATTACTTGCAGTCCTGTAGCTGAACGTTTGCACAGAGGGCAAATGCACAAATAATTCAAACATTCTGGAGCCTATTCACAAAGGTAAAATGTTAGACATGTCATCCTTAGGGTTGTCTTCCCCAACATTTTGCCTGCATACCTCCACTTTTTTGCTGTATCTTTTTTTGACCTTAGGACTCTGAGCACCACTGCTAACCAGCACTAAATTGCATGTGCTTCTCCCCGAATTATGGGGGCATTGGTATATGCCTGATTGGCATATTTAGTTTACCTATAAGTCCATTGTAAAGTGGTATACTATATACCCAGGGCCCGTATAACTAAATGCTACTAGTGGGCCTGAAGCACTGTAAGTGACAACCCACACAAGTAGCCTTTCAAACCTGTCTCAGGCCTGCAATCGTAGTGCCTGTGTGTGCAGTTTATTGCCATATCGACTTGGCATTTAAAACCACTTGCCAAGGCTTAAACGCCCCTTTTACTGTAGATAGGTTATCCCTAAAGTAAGCCCTTGGTAACCTAGGGGGATGGTGCTGTGTAATTAAAAGGGAAGACGCACTTTTGACTTTTACATGTCCTGGTAGTGACAGACACCTGAATTCTTTTTTCACTACTGTGAGGCCTATTCCTCTAATGGGCTAGCATTGATAATTACTTATGACACTTTTAAACTGTAATTTCTGATTAGAAATAAGTAGCTAAATCATGTTTTATATCTTTGGAATTTTAATGACAAATCCTCTTTAGTGGTAAGGTTGGATCTGACATTACTATTTTAGAAATGCCACTATTAGAAAGTGAACTTTTCTCTGCTCTTAACTTTGATCCATGTGCTTGCAGCCTGACTCCAATACACGTCTGGGCTGGATGACAGCTACACTTTGTGCATTTCCTCTAGACAGCCATACACACAGGAAGGTGAGGCTCATCTGCATTCTGAGCCCTCATCTGCATCATGAGGGGGTCTTTCTGTGCAGGGAGGAATGGGAGGGGCTGCCGCTTACACTTCAAAATATAGATCTTTGTGCACTCCAGAGAGCTCATTTAGAGTCACCCCCTACATCAAAGGTACTTTGGGGTGTAACTACAGGGGCTCTGAGCCTACCAAACGAGTACACTCTTGGACCTGGGAAGAACTCTGCTGGAATAAAGGCCACTCTGCCTTGACAGACTATTCAGAGGAACTGTTTCTCTGCTTTGCTGAGCTGTCCTGCTGATCTCTCCTCTGCTGAGGACAAGTACTAGATCCTTCTCACTTGAGCCCAGAGTGACTCCAAGGGCCTGTTGGCTTGCCTACTGTTTTCTGAAAGTCTCAGGGACAAAAAGACTTCCTGCAATCCTGGTGGTACTTCTGGGATCTGCCATCTGTGAGTCCTACCCTTGCCTGAGGTGCCTCATGCAGTCCTGTGCCTCAGAAGTGAGTTATGCATCAGATTTCTGCAAAAACCGAAGCATTACCTTGATTGTGTGAGTAATTCCACTCCATCGTCCTCAGAGGCAACTCAGAGGCTGCTTGACGACAGCCAATCCAAAGTCTTAACGGCTTGACAATGATGGTGCATTGTATTCACTTCGACTGAGCTCCATGCCGACGTAGGAACCCCCTTTGCGCGGCTCAATGACGAAGCAGTGGGCTCTCGATGTCAACACTTGCTCCAGCCAAGGTATTTCTTCAGTTGGTCCTGTCTGGGTCCTGTAGCTGGCCTGCCCTACATTGCAGTCGGCCCGAACTTTGGATTTCTACTTGTCTCTTGCGACCTCAAGTAACCTTTTGACTGCTAGTGACTTCTAAGCACTATTTTTATTAAATTCTTTAAAAATTCATATCTTGACTTCTAATAATAGGATTTTTGTTATTTCCATCTTGTTTTACTAAGATAAATATTCTCTATTTTTCAAAACTTGTGTGGAGTCTTTTTGTGGTGTTATCGTTGTGTTACTGTGTTTGTGTGTGTTGCGCAAATACTGTACACATTGCCTCTTAAGTTAAACCTGCCTGCTCTGTGCAAGCTACCATAGGGTGAGCACAGGTTAATTTAAAGTGTGTATCTAGCTTATCCTGAATAGGATTGTGGTCCCCAACTGAACATGGTGCAAATCTCTGCCCAGAGACCTAATTTCTAACATAAAATAAAACATGGTTAAATTTGCACATGTAGTTTTACTCTTACAGTTTGTAGTAAATATATTACTTTTTGCTAGTCATATTTTATGAGTTTAAATTTACTACATAGTTTAGGCTTAAATATTTCAACTCCCAGAAACCAGGGTGTGGAACCTAATTTATGAGTTTTAGGTTACTACTTATTTGTATCTTTTCACGTGTAGGTTGAGATCTCCACTACGGGAATAATGATCTATGTTACAAATATGGGAAAATGTTTAAAAGTTTATTAAACTTAAAAGAACATATTAAAATATGTTTTGCTTAAATATTACTGTCAATGGATTTAATATATATCATTTATTTAAGAAAATATTAATTTAGCAATTAAAGTTACAATTTTCTGTATATAAAAGATTATTAAATATTTTAGAATGAAATAGGTAGTTTTAGTTATTTATGATTTTTTAACATGCAATTAAATGTGTTTATAGTTTCTAAAAGTCTGAATAAGGTAATTAATTTCAACATTATTTCCTATAGGATATACTTTTAAAGCCCTGCCTCCATTATTTTCTACACGAGGGAACTGCAGTACCAGTGGTTTTCCCTATGTGGTGCTGGACTTACTTCATACGTGAGCTACTACTCCATTTTAGCTGTAGTATGTTTGTGAATAGCAATGTAGTCACTCGTTTATGGATGGGTGCATGTCTCTACTAAACCATTACCGAGCCTGCCCTTAAAATGTCTTACTTTTCCCAAGGTCCCTCTCTGTTAGCAGTAAGTGTTCCACATTCTAAAGCCACTCCACCCTGCACCCGACTGGTGGGGAGGGGGACAAGGTACCGGACACCACTTCCGGTCAAGGGGTGGGGGACGGGCAGAAAGGGAAGACCAGGGATGAGGCAGGACATGTGAGCTTACACTGCACGACAAGAATAAAGGTACCTGACTCCCAAAACCGACTCCTGTCGTGCTTCACGATCAAGATACGACAACTGGCGACGAAGGTGGGAGAATCGGCGCGTGTGTCCATTGCGCCCCCAGGAGCGACGGAAAAGACGCCAGGAGCCCACCCTGGGTCAAGTGCAACGATCCACGGAGCTGAGGAACGGCGCGGGAGCCCACCCCGGCCGCAACTACAACATTGAATAAAAGAAAGAAACGAGCAACCCGGCCGTGACTACAAGCCGGTAAGAAGATCAGCAGAAAGCGCGCGCGCGAGCAAACAAAAGGAAATCTCGTGCGAGATCTCGCGAGAAGAAGGCAGCCATCTTAGAGTCAGGCGAAAGCGGCCAATAAGCGCCGCGGAAGGCCCGGCGGCCTTCTTTGAGTCAGGCGGGAACTCACGAGGTCCCCGCGATCTCGCGAGACTTGGGCGGCCATTTTGAAACCAGGCAAAATCAGCCAATAAGGAGCGAGAAAGGCCCGGGGGCCATTTTAAGGTCAGGAAAGAAAGGAAAATAGAAGATAAAGTGAAAAAAAAGAGACAATAAGGACGAAAGAAGAAGACAAAGTGCATTAACAAAACAAAGAGACAATAAGAAAGAAAAAAAAAAGGTATAAAGCAATATAAAGTAAAAAAAAAAAAAAAAAAAAAAGAAAAGCAAACAAGTAAAAGTGCGGAAACCGCAGAAACAAAGCATAAAGAAGAAGAAAAGCTGCGCAAAACAAAGAGACAACAAGAACAAAAGTGACAAACCCAGCGCTCAATACCGTAGACCCCTTCCATTCAACCTATCCGAACCACAAGTAGGCATCAGATGGGAGTGATGGGTTCGCAAGTTCGAACGATACATGCGCGCCACGGAAGTAGCAGACGCTAAGCAGCTGGTTCTATTCCTAAACCTCGTAGGGGACGCAGTAGACGACCTACTCGTCACATTCCCTGATGACCAAACGGCAACATATAAAGGGCTAATGAAGTGCCTCTCGCAATTGCATTTCAGCAGACAGACGAGTCCCTTGACGACTTTGTGACAAGACTGCACAAATTGGTCACACACTGCGAATTTGACAAGTTCGACAATGAACAAGCAATTCGTTTGCGCATCATTGAGGGATGTCGGTCAATGGAATTCCGCACACGAATTCTGAAAGAGCCGACTTTGCTGGAGAAAATTCTAACGATGGCCAGGGCAGAAGCGAGGGCGACGGCGCAAGCAAAGCAGATGGAGCTGGGTAAAGAGAGGCGAATGGAAAAAGCAAACCGCATGGTCGGAAGCAGCCGCATGAACAATTGGAAGAAAGAGAACAATGAGCAACCGCCAAGGAAACAACATGAAAAAACATGCTACAGATGCGGACTTGAGTTCCCACAATGGGTCAGACATGCAGAAAGTGCAACAGGAGCAATCATTTTGCAAGCGCGTGTTTGGGTACACAATTCAGAAGTGAGAGAGGACGACCTGGAAGACAACGGATGACAACAAACAGATATGTCAGGCACATGGACACGGCAAACCGCAGCTCGTCAACTGAATCTGATGGAGAAGCGGTGCAAGAGAACGTAGGACGACTATAATTGATGTCCGAAGTTGCTTCTGCTGATGAAGGCAAAGGGCGAGAAAGCATCCACTTAATAGAGAAACATCAAGTAAAAAAGACAGCGACGGTGAACATAGATGTGGGACAAAACAAAACACGCTTTGTGTTGGACAGCGGCGCCACATGCAACATCATGTGTGTATCAGAATATGAAAAGATGGAAATAAAGCCGGCGCTAGTGCCTTCCATGGTTGACGTATTCACGTGGGGATTGAAAAAACCAGTGATCAACATGGGGAAATTTACAGAGACACTTATATACAAGGACAGATCAAGCAAAGGAGACATACATGTACTGAAGGGTGACATTCCAGCACCATGCTTACTGAGTAACGTCACAGCGCAGATTATGGGCCTCCTCGCAATGACATGCCACATGTCAGAGAAGAAGAACATCCTGAGAGATTATCCAAGTATCCTACATGGACTAGGAAAACTAAAAGGATGGCAAATAACACTGCACATCAATGAAGCAGTAAAACCAGTAGCTCAACATCACAGACGAGTGCCGATACACTTGCAACCGCAAGTAGAGGAGGAAATACAAGCATTGCTAAGTCAGGACATCATAGAGCCGGCAGATGGACCGATGCCATGGGTGTCCCCAATAGTGGCAGTCCTAATAAAGAACACATCCAAAATTCGCATCTGTGTAGACATGAGGATACCAAACACAGCAATTGAACGAGAAAGACACCCTGGACCACACCTAAACGACATGATCAGCTGCCTAACTGGCACATGCCCATTCTCAAAGCTCGACCTGTACAAAGGATATCATCAGCTAGAGCTTGACCCACAGTCAAGGCACATTACGACATTCTCCACGCACATGGGTCTATTTCGCTACAAGCGGCTGAGTTTTGGCATCTCATCGGCGGCAGAAATATTTCAAGAAACAATACGGCAAGTCAGAAGGCCGGTAAAAAACAGCCTCAACTACAGTGATGACATTTTGGTATTTGGTTGAACAGATGACGAGCATGACAAAGCATTGCGGGACGTATGCTCCCAACTGAAATAGGCAGGTCTAACGCTGAACGAAGACAAGTGCGAAATAGGGAGAAACGAACTTCGGACACATCTTCTCTAAAAAAGGGATGCGACCAGATCGCAGCAAAGTAGAGATGCTGGAAAAAGCAAAACCTCCGAGCGACGTTGCAGAAGTGAGGTCATTCCTTGGGCTTGCCAGTTACTGTGCGAGATACATAAAAGTCTTTGCCACGGTAAGCACACCGCTAAGTAAACTAACGAAACAAGGGCAGACATTCATGTGGACAGAGGACTGCAACAAAGCATTTGAGGCCATCAGACATGCAGTGATAGCGGTGGACCATCTTGCGTACTTCGATCCCCTGCTGTGCACAGAATTGACGGAGGACGCCAGCCCGGTGGGGCTAGGAGTGATCCTGGCACAACATAGGCCAGGTAAAGAGTCCCCAAGAAATATAGTGGCATACGCAAGCAAAAGCCTGTCCGAAATTGAGAGGGCATACTCACAGCCAGAAAAAGAAAGCCTTGCAGTGGTATGGGCATGTGAACACTATCACATGTTCATTTATGGGAAACCATTCACCATTATAACAGATCATCAGGCCCTAGTAACGATCTTTGGAAATCCCAACGCGAAAATACCACCTAGAATCGAGAGATGGGGCATAAGGCTGATGGACTACAACTTCAAGATCGTGCACAAACCAGGGAAAGAACATAACCCGGCGGACTAAATGTCGTGGCACCCTTTGCCACAGACAATTGAGACAACATCAATAGCGGAGGAATACCTGAACTTTGTACTAAAACAAAACACTTGAGCATCAATAACGATGGCAGAGTTGGAGCTCGAAACAGAGAGGGACGCCACAATGCAGGCGGTTAAAATGGTAACTAGACAACAGAGATGGAGGCATGTCAACAACAACAGCATCATGGAAAATGGAGTGATCAAAGAGGAAATGCTGGCATTCAAAAAGATTCATGAAGAGCTATCAGAGACCAAAAATGGAAAAATAATGTGAGGAACAAGAATAGTGATGCCAAGAGCTCTGCGGAGACCGACTGCAAACTTGGTGCATGAATCACACAGAGGCATGGTGGCAACATAGAAACTGCTACGGGAGAAAGTGTGGTTCCCGGGTTTGGACAATATGGTGGAGGCCACCGTCACAAACTGCCACATCTGCCAAACGATGGGGCAGCCAGCAAAACCGGAACCACTACAAATGTCAGAACTCCCGCGGGCAGTGTGGACCGAACTGGCAGCAGACTTCTACGGGCCTCTGGAAACAGGAAACTACCTGCTCGTGATAATTTATGAATTCTCAAGGTTTCCCATCGTGCGACAAGTATCTTCAACATCAGCAAGCGCAACGTTGCCTACTCTGGACGACGTATTTGCGGCGTGGGGCTCCCCACAAACACTAAAGACAGACAATGGCCCGCCATTCTCAGGGGAAAAATTTCAAAAATGTATGGACTATTTAGGGATCCACCACAGGAAAATAACGCCTCTGTGGACACAAGCAAATGGCATGGTGGAAAGTTTCATGGGAAACATAAAGAAGGCTGTCCAAAGAGCAAAGCTGGCGCAGATATCAATAGGAAAGACTCTGTGTCAAGTACTAAGGGACTATTGGAACACCCCTCACAGCTCCACAGGACGGTGTCCCGCCGAGCTAGTTCTGGGCAGATCAAGCAGGACGAGGCTACCGCAGATGGAAGCAACAACAATGCCAGAGCACAGCAGCATCGCCATCAAAGACCAAGAGGCCAAGGAGAAAATGAAGGCATATGCCGATGCAAGGAGACATGCCACTCCTGCGCACCTCAAGCAAGGCGATATTGTGGTGGTGCGGCAGCGGCAGCTAAGAAAATTGGACAGCCTGTTCTCAAAGGAGCCGTTGATGGTGACCGAGGTAAAGGGGCCCATGATAACAGCATCAGCAGGACGCTACCATATCACACGAAACAGCTCACACTTCAAGGAACTCAAGATCATGGACGAAGACGGAAGAGATGTCACAACAGGAGACGCAGGCATGAGACAGGATCAGGACAAGCAGACGGACAAAGGAGAAACACGCCAAAGAAGAGAGGGCAAAAGACCAAAGAGACTGATTGAAGAAATGTAAGGAGGGCACTCTCTCTCTCTCTCTCTCTCTCTCCAACTATTTGGCATCGACCATTTCTCTGTCATTTTCTGCAACAAAGGGGGAGATGTCCTGACCTGGGCATGGGGCACTAGGACCCTGGACCCGACTGGTGGGGAGGGGGACAAGGAACCGGACACCCCTTCCGGTCAAGGGGTGGGGGACGGGCAGAAAGGGAAGACCAGGGATGAGGCAGGACATGTGAGTTTACACTGCACGACAAGAATAAAGGTACCTGACTCCCGAAACCGACTCCTGTCGTGCTTCACGATCAAGATACGACACCTTCCACATTTACTACTAAATCCTAATCGTACGTATGCAGAGATCTCAGCAGCAGGGGCGGAGATCTCCACACAGAAAAGATACAGAGAGGCAAAGACCTCTATATTTAGGTTCCTGAATATCATTTTGTAGGATGTAAGTAGTACTATTGTGGTACTATTATATGTGCAACAAAATGCAGTTTGAGAATTGACTATTCTATGTTCTGTTCTTTTCGCGTTTCATTAAAATGTCAGTTTTCAACCACATTTATGTGCTCACCAATGTTAGACAAAGCTATTTGCCTGGATGACAGGGCTGGGACATGTATACACAAATAGAAGGGTGTATGTACACAATACGGCTACTTCTGATCAATTGTGCCAGTAGAAGCCAATGTACATTGATAAAACTACTAAAAACGTATTCCAACAGTGAAGTTACAAATCTAAGGATTTACAAAGAGCTTGTATATTATCAATCATTGTCTGACTTCAATTAGGTTGACATCTTGATACAGTCAAAAGAGTTATTGGTAGACTCTCCCAATCAGACTGTAACTATTCAAGTATGTGCCTGTTTTGTGAAAAATATAAACAGAAAGGCACTATTTGTTCAATTGGAATGGTTCACAATAGTTTTTTTCACAATGTTTTCTATAGCTCAGATCGTGATTGAGTTGACATCCGAAATGCAATACCTCGAGAAGCATAGTAGAAATACATCATTGATATAAATAGATTTGTCATAGATGCAATGATTATTCCAGAAAAATAATTATAACTGTCACATAGGTAGTAATTGCTCTGAAGGAAAATATTACAGCATGGTACAGCCAAGTATAGTCAAGACTGACTACAATAATAGTGAGTGAAATGTAGGTAGTACAAACTGTATTTATACGTGGCAGGGAGCATAGAGACATGCAGCGATAATTCCAGCGTTATATTAATTTTTTCCACACAAAGAATGTGAATACTTTTAATGTTGTTTTAATTAGTATGTCTACCCACCGCCGGAACATTAATGGAAAAAGAAGATTAATCTTAAACAAAAACTTTATACAAGTGAAGAAAAATAGCTGCAAAATATGCATTACTAAAGAAAAACAAACACAATGTTCAATAAAATAAGACATTATTTAAAATATTTATTGGTTTGGGAGGCAGGCTTCTATCTCTATAGGTATCAGCCCTAAGATATACTGGAGTTCGGGGCGCACTTGGGGAGGACTGTGATAACTGCGCAGAAGATTACACTTCAACAGAGATGGTGAGACCGTGCACGAAATCTGGCTTGTTTTGTGTTGCCAATGCTCGCTGAATGATATGTATTTTTCAATCAGTTCAGTTAGGCCTTGCGTACAGTGGTGGGTCCTCAATTAGGGCAGAGGAGTGTCACCCCCTGCCACCACCCTCAAATAAATCTATAATAATACAAGTTTAAACACATTTAATTATCGTTTTATTTTAATCCCCTGGATCCGTCCCCAGGACTTCTACGAGTCTTAATGGCGGGTCCAGGGGATGACACTGCTGGGGGGGGGGAGTGGTGGGCACTGTTAAAGTGCACATGATGGTTTGGCCGGCCTGACGGTTTGGCTGGCTGTCTCAGGTCGGCCAAATCGTTATGCGCACTGGAGCGCTCTCCAGCCCCAGCTGCGTTGCTGGGGCTAGAGGGAGCAGGTACAGGCTTGAAGTCTGCCTGAGAGTCCAAGTTGACAGTAATCAGGCCAATCCTGACGCTGCATTCAAGCAGCTTCAGGATGGGCCGTAGTGCATTCTGGAAGCCTGGGCCCAGAAGAAGACTGGAAGTCTGCAATGGACCCCGTCACCCCCTCACCCACCTCCCTCCTCTGGCCATCCTGTCACTTTGGCAGGGGACGGGTCGCTACTGTTTACATATGTTTTTAATCATTCACAATACAATTTTTCAGACTTACATTTATGTTGATAAAATCCCTGTATAGCTCCATTGCAATCAACTCACTTGTTCACTGCGAGTCCTACTTCTATTAGTTTTTGTGAGTTTGTGGTATTGACAATTGATCCACAGCAGGTATCATGTGAACATTCTTCACATTGTGGAGCCCCTCTTCGGGAGAACTAAAGTTATACATTCTATTTTTCCGCATTACTTTCGACAATGCAGGATATTTCATCTGAACCTGCGCCCCCAGGGTTCTAAGTTTGGACATTCGAGAACCGAGCTCCCACTGCCTTTGCGCTGCTCTCTTTCTCAAGTCAGAACGAATTTGATACACCCCAGACTCGTAGTGAAGTGCCGCCCCAGTCAATGCCCTCCCCAGGACCAAATCCTTGACCGTATAGGTCTGAAAGAAAACTAAAACTAAACTTTTATTATCCGGGTGAAGCTTAAAGGGGTCCCTATGCACTCTCTGAATCTCAGACTCTAAGTCGATATCAACCCTATCTTTCAACAGGCCCTCACTCAGTAGTTTACACACAAATGCTTTTATGTACCCCTTCTCAGCTCCTTCAGGGATTTTGAGGATCCTTAGATTGTTCCTCCGTGCATGCATTTCCATCCTCTCCATGTCCATCTGTAGAGATCTGTTTAAAGTTTTCAGGGCCTCTATGTTCTTTGTGTTCCCCTTCACAGAATCAGAGAGGGATTTGACCTCCAGCTCCAGAGTCCCAGTTCGCTCACAAATGTCGTCCAATTTAAACTCTAAGGCATTACACTTATCGTGGATCCCCTTCTGATTTGCCTACGATATTTCAAACTTAGCCATCAGGTCGCCCTTCAAGGACTGGAGTAAAACCTCAAGCTGTGACTGACCAAAGTCAGGCCCCCCCATCAATTGCGACCTGCGTTGTCGAATCTTCATTCACCTCCTCACTAAGTGCCGAAACACATTCGAGACCTAGCACACATAAAGATGCTGGTGAAACTGGCAAGGCTATGGATGCAGGTGGAGGGGTGTAGGGAGAGTAATAGGAAATGTAACAATACCCATATCAGTAATGACAGGAGCAGTAACAGAGCCGCAGGACTGGTTTGGCACAGGGAGAATACCACAGGGGGGAGACTCCAAATGGGATTCCATTAGCGCATCACCAGTATCTTCCCCCGCTTCGGAGATTTCAATGAGGGGCAAGAAGCGGTTTTCGAGAGAGATAGGTAGAGTGCTCAACAGTGGGACCGAAACTGGCCCCTTAGGTTTCACGGCCTGCTCCATAATCCTAAAATAGGATCTAAGCGAGGGAGTGGGTTTTAGAGAAGAGCGGGAGACTTTAGGCTCCCTTAGCTTCTTTGTATCAGGCTTACTGGGCTTCTTTTTTCGCTGAGTCTTGGGGGTCACCCCACCCACCGTGGGCTCTGTAACATCCAGGTCCCTCTTAATCTTGGACACGACCTGGGAGCGCAACTGGTACCTGTTCTTTACCGGATGAATGGAAGGAGGGCCCAGCCCTCCTTGAAAAGTAGGGGGAATACGGTCTAATACTCTCTTCCCCACACTCAATCTTCCAGGAAATTCCAGCACCCCACTGAATCCTCCAAATCTCTGTGGACCTGTTCTCCTCCACTCCCCGACGTCGATACTGCATACAGATTCAGAGGTAGATTCAGGGATAGTGCAGTCCCAGCCCAAGCATCCTCCCCCAGCCTGAACTGGCAACCATCTTACCGGGTCACCCCCAAGAACAAAACTGCGCTGTAGCGCTGGCCCACAAAACCAACTGAGCCCACAACTCGCTCGCCGGTAGCTCACCCTCGCCACCGCCGCCCTGACCTGAACACAGAGCCATGTCCGCCGACCTCCAAAGCCGCGGTACGCCACTGGCTCCACCTCCGAACCCATATGCGGTTCAGCTGGGATAGCTTCAGCGGCAGGGACGCCCCGGGGATTGACCTCCGCTCGGACGTTTTTTTTTGTTTTTTTTTGCCGAAGCAGCCTCGGGTCTGCAAAAAGGAAAGAACAAGCATACAACTCACAGAGGGCAGGGAGATCAGCCCTGTTAACCCCCCTTTCTTTACCGGAGCATATTACGGTAGTGGAACACTACAAACTGCATCTGGTGGGCCACAAACCCATAATACAGCCCCTGCCGCTCCTGGAGCTTCCGCGACGGGCGTCAGCCTGCTGTCATGTTCCTCCCCTTCCTCCCGGTTCCTCTGCTTCTTGGTGGGATGTCCAGAGGTCACCAGTCAAGGCAGTGATTGATCCAAACACCTTTTACTCTCATATTATGAAGGCAGGATTCTGGAAATGGTAATGTTTGACAAGAACATTTGTGCATATTTGTTATGCGGTATTTTGTTGTGGTGGTGATGTGCTTTGTTGTTTTGCATGCTGCAGTGTTTTGTGTTGCATTATTGCAATGGGAGTTTGTTGTATTTTGCTGCAGTTGTTATGCTGCATTCTGTTTAACTGTTTTGCTGTGTTTGCCCTGTCATGTTTTAAATGTGTCGCTATGCTGCTTTCTGTTTATTATTGTGTTAAGTTCTGTTTTTTCTTTAGATATGTAAAACCAATGCTGCTACATTTCCAGTTAAAATTAGCATTTCTTGAATGTTCCTGTAACAAGCAACCATTTACCACTTTATAATGAGTAGAAATATTGAGACACCCATCTAACCCAAATTGTGGCAGAGACTGAATCTAAACATAGTGCTCACAGAGCTCCCTTTATGGGATATAGCCCTAGTATCATTAAATAAGGAATAGTGAAGAAGGTTTATAAAAATAAGAAATTTGGTGTAAACAAGGTGTACATCAGAAGAAAATGCATATAACATCTGAAGAAGGTGTAATGAAGGTTTGAAGAACTTAGAAAGAGATGAAGAAATGGGATGAAGAAAATGTCTGGAAGGTACTTAGAAGCAATTATCAAGTTGAGTAAGTAGATGGGTGCCAGCAGGCAGTTACAATTACTACCTTAAAACTTAGAGAGTAGCACGTAATAAGGTCATAGAAATCAGGTTTCGTGGGCAGAGGGAGAGATGGGCAAAATATATCAATAAGTACAGGCTCATGTAATCTTATACTACAATTAATGGTTAATGTTGCAAACTTTGCACTGTTGTGAGTAAAAACACTTAACCTTACACTGAATTTGTATCTGTAACAGACTAAAAGAATGATTTTGAAGAAAAAGCCTTGAAGGGGCTGGAGAAATGGTATCAGACCAGCAGAAGCATGCCAGGAAAAGAACAGAGAACAATAGCAAGCAGCTAAGGCAATGTAGAAACTTGCCGACAATTAAACAGTACAATGGATGCAACCCCATCAAAAATTGTGGCTAAAGTCCAGCAGAGCTTGTGACACTACATACAGCAATTAATATACCAGACATATGAAAATATGAGTGACAGTGTTGAGATTGTGATTTAACCTACTGCTAATATATTTTTGAATGTCTAAGATTGTAAACATAGGTTGTCATTAAGTAGCACAGAAGTTGGCAACTGAAAGGATCTTATAGAAATTAAAAAAACGGGGAAGTTACACATTAAGTACTTGAAAGTGTCTAAAATACAATAATCCCAGACAAAACGTGGGGTGATAAGTATGCCTATAGTGAAGACATTATGGTCTTGGAGGTTGATGTGCCAAGTGTAGTTGGGGACATGAATGGAAATAATAAAAGCACTACAGAATGGCAAAGTAAGAATGACTGAAATGAGCTCAGAGCGTTGTTAGACCAGGCAAAGATAGTACACAGTACTGATATGCAGTGCATATTTCCACTGGGTGCAGGGCTCCACAATGCGAATAATGTTCACATGATACCTGCTGTGGATCAATTGTCAATACCACAAACTCACAAAAACTAATAGAAGTAGGACTCGCAGTGAACAAGTGAGTTGATTCATCTTTTCTGACTCAGATGAAGGGGTAGGTGTCCGGTCTATGGATAAGGAAAGAGGGGAAGAAGGAAGAGGGAAGGAAAGAAGAAAAGAGGGAAAAGAAGAGAGAAATGGAAAGTGGGAAGAAGGAAGAGGAAAGGGGGGAAAAAAAAGAGGAGGGAAAGGGGGAGAAAAAAAAAAACCCGATAATGGAAGGGTTAAGAAGAGATAATGGAGAAAAGGAAAAAAGAAGAGAGGAAGGGGAAGAAGAAGAAAAAAAAAAAAGAAAAGAAAGGGGTGGACGGAGAAGGGAAAATGTAAGAGGACTCCTTTGCCTCTTTTTTTTTGAATGGGGGTCACATCTGTTGGTATTTTTAAGGAGGGTGATGCCCTGGCTGCTCCATGGGGGATTCTAACGGCGGTTTTTCTTACCCCCAAGGGATGAGAGGGAGGTTTCTCAAGGGCGGGCGAGGGTGGCGTGCACAGGGTGGGGGAGTGTGGGGTGGAAGGGGCAGAAAATTGGAAAAATTTGTCCTCATACTAGCTAAAGTAGACTACGTCAGCCGCAGGTGGGTAGTACATTGGTTTGACCATGAGTAGGTTAAATAAAGTCAAATTCCTAACTTGGAATGTTAATGGCTTAAGGAACAGTAGGAAGATGGCTCGGGTGTGTGAATTTTTAAAGAATAGTGAGGCCCACATTCTTCTGTTACAGGAAACCCATTTGGAGGCCTATGAATGCCAACAGGGGTTTAGCAAGCTTAGCTGGGTTCAGGAGGTCCTATGTTCTAAACAGAGGGGCTGTACTAGAGGCGCAGCACTAATTATAAGATACAATGCCAGGATAAAAGTTGAAAAATGGGATACAGACCAGTCAGGGGGATGGCTGCGGCTACTATAACAATCTGCGGCTCCCCAATAGTCTGCGCCGCCTATTACGGGCCCAATGAAGATAACCCAGGGTCCCTCCTAAAATTGGAGGCTAGTTTGTTGAATTCGTCTGCTCCAATTATAATTGAAAGCGACTTTAATCTGGTATTTAATGCACAGTTAGACCGTACCTCAAAAGCTTAATACAATACTCCTTCTAGAACTCTGTCTGTGCTCAAAAATATTACCAAAGAGTTGAATTTGATCAATATGTGGAGGGTAATAAATGCTAATGTAAGGGAATTTTCCTTTTATGGCAAAAAATATAAACACTATTCAAGAATAGATTACTTTCTCGTCGATCAAAGTCTGTTCTCGTAGTGTGAATCTCTGGCGTATATCCCAGCGATTCTATCCGATCATTCAGCTGTCGAGCTGATATTCAATTTTAAGCACAAAGAGCAACAGAGGAGATGGACTCTCGATAGGACACTCCTATTGGGGGAGGGGGTGTGGTCCGAGCTTGTTGCAAAACTAGAGGAATTTCTCAGGCTCAATATGGGCACTGCTAGCGACCAGATAGTATGGGAAACCTTTAAAGCCTATCTGAGGGTGCTACTAAGCTCAGCCATGATCAAGAAAAGAAAAGTTGAGAAAGAGGCTGAGGCAGATAGATTTAATAAAATCAAGGCGAAGGAGGCCGAGTTACAACAGGCAGCCTTGGCCACCCGAACCTTATGCCATCACTTGAAAGGGAATTGGCGTTTCTTCAAGCCGATTTTCAGTCCAATATTGATAAGATTCTTAAAGATAGATGGGATGCGAGCAAATTACAACATTTCGCCTATGGCGAAAAATGCAGCTCCCTTTTGGCATGGAAGGCAAGGGTAGACAGGGGCAGAAACTACATAAAGAGCCTGCTACAAAGAGGGGCAGTTACCCTGATACACGCTGATGATAGGATAAGGAAAGAGGCAAAATCATTCTTGCTCAGTTTATATAAAGAAGATAATGATTCCAGGCCGGAGGAGGTTGGAAGATGATTAGATTCTAGGGGTCTCCCACAGTTGTCGGAAACAGATAGGCAGTTCCTGCGTTCTAGTATCACGGAGGGCGAAATTAGGGAACAACTTAAAAGAATGAGCAGGGGTAAGGCTGCGGGTCCGGATGGACTTCCAATAGAAGTATACCTCGAGATAGTAGATCAGGTGTTGCCAGTCTTAAGGTCCCTGTTCAACAAAATATATCTGAAGGGTGAAGGCTGCCCCAAGTCATGGTCCGAAGCTACCGTGTCTTTGGTTCTTAAACAGAATAAAGACCCTCAGAATATTGATGCCTATAGACTAATCTCTCTGTTAAATTCGGACCATAAGATCTTTGCTGGGGTATTGGCAGCAAGGCTGGCAAAAGTTATTAAGAGCATCGCCCGTCCATCATCGTCCATTGCTATAGGGGCAATAGATGTTGCAATTGATAAAAGGTTGCCGCTCGCTTTGGTTGCAATAGATGCCGCCAAAGCGTTCGATCAGGTGAACTGGCTCTACCTATGGGAGATGTTGCAAAAATTCGGTTTGCCTTTACATTTTATTGGGGCTGTTAAATCCCTTTATTTTGAACCCCGAGCAAAAGTTCTAGTCAATGGTACCCTGACAGATTGGTTTAGTATTTCAAGAGGTACTAGGCAGGGGTGCCCTTTGTCACCACTCTTGTTCGATCTCTATATTGAACCCTTCATCTGTGCCCTTGGAGCTGATCGCCTTATTAGGCCATTTAAAATAGGGGAGTTGGAGCTCAAGTTTGCATTGTATGCGGACAACCTATTTATGTATACTTCTAATCCCACAGTTGCCATACCTAGGCTGTTTGAACTGGCCGATGAATTTGGCAAAGTCTCGGGCTACAAAATCAATAAAGAAAAAACCGAGATAATGGGGAGGAACTGTCCAACTGAAATCCAGGGGGCCCAAAGTCACAGAAGATATCTTGGTATAAATCTGGCCCAGAAGTTAGTAGATACATCTAAAATTAGTTGGAAGAAAGTATCTAAGGAGGTGGGATGTTTGTTGGCACGCTGGGCTAATCTTCCCTTGAACATCTACAGGCGGGTCAACCTTTTTAAAATGATAATATTGCCCAAGCTAACTTTCCTGTTCAATTCAATCCCTCTATCCTTTAATACTAAGGATATTGCTATACTTCAGGGCAAAATTTGGTCCTTTATCTGGACCACAAAAACCCCGAGAATCGCCTGGAAAAAGCTTAGGAGAGGGTTAAAGCTGGGGGGACTAGCTCTACCTGACCTACTGTCTTACTGCCATGCTTTCCATTTTAGGAATTTTAGAATCCTGGCTAATAAAACGGATTCCTCTTCTCTTGGTTTATTATTTCAGGCCTTGTTAAATGATATCCCGTTGGGGCAGGAGTTTTTTCTTTATAAATTTGGGGATCCCAAGTTCTACAAGAAGGTTAGACTTAAGACCCTGCAAGCTGCTTTAAATAACTGGATGTTTTTCAGAAGAGCTCTAAAAGTCCTGTATTACTCTCTACATGCTCCAATTTGGGGCTCTCCCGGCACCTCAGAATGCCTTCAGGACCAACTTTGCCAACCACTCAGACTAGCTGGTATCAGACTCTGGAGAGATCTATGGCAGGACTCACAATTGATCAGCTGGGAGTCGATCTCAAGGCTAACTTGCGGGACACTGTCCAGATTCAAGTTTTTCCAGTTGTCTGCCTGGTGGGCAACGTAGTCGTGGGGGAATGGTGAAGATAATCTGTGACTTGATTCAGTTTCCAGAACAGGAATATGGATACGGGAAGTATCTTTTTGGTACTCGGCCCTTATAGATGCTGGGGATCGGGGAATCCTTGAGGTTGGGAAACTTTGGGGCAGCAACCTCGTAGGGGATGTTGAGCAAACATGGAAGCTCTGGTGCGATTCTTTTACTGTGTTGCATGCAGTGGTGAAACCAGCTTCACTGAGGAGGAATCATCTCTACACAGCTTATAGGGTCTATTGGACTCCTGGGAAACTGTCAAAGGTAACCAGAAGGATTTATCATTGTCCCAGATGTAAGTACCTGGCTCCTGATGACCTGCACAGTTTTCTGGACTGCCCCGGAATTGAGCTCTTTTGGAAGGAGGTATGTGGTTTTCTTGAGGATGTGTTGCTTCAGCAGATTGAGGTTAGCCCGAGTCTAATCTTTTTTTGGTCTCATGTCTAACTATCATATTAATGCTCTAGCAGTGAGATTTGTGTTTTATTTAATAATTATTGCAAGAAGGGAAATTTGTAGAGCTTGGAAATCAGAAACCGCGCCCTCTTTTGCAGATTGCTTAAAACAAATCATTTCTATTAGCCAATCAGACATGGCTTGTGATGAGTCCAGTATTTGCAAGACATGGGTGGCGTTGGTGGCCTGGAGAGAGAGGTAAAATGGGTCCTATGATTATGCCAGAGGACTGTTGGTCCGGTCCTCCCTAGTAACCAATGGCCTTCCGGATGTGGTGAACAGGAGTTGGACAAGGGTACAGTCTTATCTCTGGGATGACTCTTCTTTTTTTCCCCCATAGGCATTATGAAGGGTCGCTATCGAATTTGCCTGTTGGAGGATAGGGAGGAATCCCATCTAGAATGTTCCTGGCGGCATGTATGAGGACAAAAAAAATAAATCAAAAAAATAAATCACTGCCTTAACTCCCTAAACACCAAGGAAATGAATTAGCGCCAGTCACAAATATTTTCTGATGTGGCTTTTTTTCTTTAACTTTACAACTGATCTCACTTTGTTTTTTATTTCATCTTTCACCTTTTACAAACGTTCTTTTCACTTCTTCGCTCAATATTAATTATAATTTCACCCATCTTCCATTTTTGTTTAATTCTCATTATTTGCTTGTTAGCTCCATTTTTCTTTCTATATTTTGCAGCATTTTTTCTTTCCTTTCTTTTAACTACATGTAAGGCACCCCTAAGGTAGGTCCAAGGTAGCCGCATGGTGCAGTGAATTCAAAAGGTAGGCCATGTGCTGGTGTGTTTTACATGTCCTGATAATGAAATACTGCTAATTTCGTTTTCCTCCTTCTTCTTCCCACTTTCAACTTTTTCAACAGCCTCGTACACCACTACCACTTATGCCCCTGTACATGTTCTGTTTATGTAACAACTCAATGGCAATAGTGAATTTCGGGGTATTCCGCAAGATTTTAAGAAACAATGTATTGGCTTCTTGAAAATCAGTTTTCACACATAAACCTAATGATGTGGTGCCAGAATCTGCAAGTGCTTGATAGTCCTGAAGGATTGCTTCCTGTATAATTGGCATTACCTCTTCTCTTGTTTGAGTTTCTGTTATAAAGTGGGGGTCCAGTTTGTAGTCAGATAATATGGGATTTGTGGGAATTGTTTTCTTAATTATGGATGTTGCAAAGGTCATGATGCAGAAAGGCTGACTTGCAGAGCCAGTTGAAGTTCACATATGCTCTGATAGATTTGAAGGTTTCTTGGGATCCTTAGTTGGGATACTGCAGTTATTTAGAAAGAATAGACAGCTGACTGCAAAAGTTGCATATTCTGGTGTCTCAAATTGCCAGGAGGCTGTCAACCTTTCTGCTGATGGCTATGACTAGTTAAAAGGTAGACTGTGTTGTATTCAGTTTTTCTTGTCCTATCAGGCCAATGATGGATTCAATTTAGAGGGATAGATGTTCGCTCTGACAGTTGGATTCAGGGAGGGTCTCTGATTATAAGTGTCTCTAGCCAGGGGAGCAGCAGAGATTTAGAAGGTTGGCTTAGGATAGAATGATAGCATAACAATTACACCTTATATTTTGCCACTTTCCAGAAAGCCCCAACTACTTTTCAGTCTGCGTTGTGTTCTCACAGGGGTTCGGGGTGGAGCGTAAATTGCATTTATTAATGTGTACCGTTTATCCATCAATTCATGATGCTTCTGCGTTAACTCTATTCTTTTTTCCATTTGCACAAACTGTGGGTGCTTTCCTTTTTTTGTATTTTTAAGGGAATCTTCTAGCTGCACCACATGGTTGCCTTGGAGCTCCCAGAAACTTCTCAGAAGTTCATTATTACTTTTATGCGAACATGCAGTAAGATAAATAACTTTTAAATTATTTACTTTAAAAACTGGTATGCTTTTTTAGGTTCAGCTTGGCATCACCCAGTAATGATTTTCAATAACCTTCATTATAAATAGTTTATGGCATTTTATTCACGTTTTGCTATACCTGGCATCTTTTATGTGTTTTTCCTCTGTCTTTTTGCTTCTGATTCCTGTTTTTGACTGTGTGCTGCATTTTGTTTTTGTCTGGTATTAGAACTCTGGGCACTTTACCACTGCTGATCAGTGCTAAAGTGCAAGTGCTCCCTGTGTATATTATGATTAATATTGGTTATCCATGATTGACAGATTTGATTTACTGGTAAGTCCCTAGTAAAATGCACTGTGTGTGCCCACAAATGCTAGCAGTGGTCCTGCATCACTGATTGTGTGGCTCACATGAGTAGCCCTGCAACCGTGTCTCAGGCCTGCCACTGCAGTATCTGTGAGCACAGTTTTAAACTGCCATGTCGACCTGGCAAGTGCACCCATTTGCCAAGCCCAAACCTTCCTTTTAACTACAAGTAAGGCACCCCTTAGGTATGTCCAAGGTAGCAGCATGGTGCAGTGTATTCAAAAGGTAGGACATGTGCTTGTGTGTTTTACATGTCCTGACATTGAAATACTGCTAATTTTGCTTTTTGACTATTGCCAGGGCTATTTCTCTGATAGGTTATCATAGGAGCTGCGTTGTAACTTCTTACACATGTTACCTCCAATTGGGAAGATTTAGGGCCAGATGTATCAAAGGGTTTTATCCATTCTGTGTCTATGGGAAAATGTATTCATGCATATGGCCCTTTTAAAATACATCTTTTAGTGAAGTTGGTTTTTAAATTGTGTGTTTGAAAATGCCACTTTTAGAAAGTCTGGTAAAAAGAAAGGGACTAGCTACTCATTTGTGATACTGCTATCTATTTTAAACAGAAACAAAGCTCAATGCTTTAATTTAATTAGATCTGGTTATTTATTTAACCTTATCTTTATATATATCATCAAAACCTTTTTTTTTCCTTTTTTCATAGAAGTCTGAAATGAGACAAACACGTATTTATTCCAGACAGATAGACAAAACAGATGAATGCTACAAATTACAAACCACAAATGCAAAAGTGCGACATAAATACATACAACAAAAACAAATGATGATACGCCAGTCTTCATCAACAAAAAAGCAACCCCTTCACGAAAATGTCATTTCAACAACAGAGGGGAATGCTTGTGCATTGGGAACCATTTTATGAACAGCTGGGGTGAAATAAATGTTTCAGCTCCCTCACACTGTTACAATCATCATATGACTGTTCCTCAATGTCAAAACAATGGTGCCAACGCATTTCGAGACCCAGGGTCACTCCTGGGGCTCTCTTCAGGGCTTCTGACTTGGTGCAATGGTGTAATCTAAAAAATAAAACTGAAACTATGGGTACTGTATCCACCTTCCCTTAGTCAGAACTGAATGTGTAGAATGGATTCACTTAATTACCTTATAGGCGTGACTTTTGAGACCATCAGTTGGGTCACCAGTTATTCTTAACAAGGGGCCAAAGCTTCCCTGTTCATGCGGGAACTGTTGTAAAACAGTGAGTATCGAATTGTTTAAACTCCACTCTGAGTCAGAGTGGAGTATAATTGCACGTGAAATGTAAGAACAAGTGATCTGTGCGCAGACCTGAATAAAATTTGATTTGGGGTTGGGCGGACGCTGTTGTTTTTATTAATTCCAACCAAATGACTTTTTACAACAAAGTATCAATGAGGAAAGTTTCTCAACTCTATAACAGAATGCAAATTTTTTTTAATCATTGCGACTTCACGCGAAACATGCTACACGCCACACGCCTATCGCTGATGTATTCTTACTTCACAGTAGCGGGGCAATTCCTCACATCAACAGTCTTCATTCGCATCCCTCTGGGTAGCGGGACAGGTCGCATCTCAGCAGCAGCAAATACTTCCTGTTTCCATCACAGTTTAAAGAGATGCCTAGCGCAATGATAAAAGGGCCATGAAGTCCTTCAAGTCGTTTCAATGGCGCAACCTGGCATTTTGAATTAAAGGATAAAGCAGGAGTAACACAAAATGCACTCACTGCATATAAAGAATTCTGTAAATTCATGATGATTATGTTCTGGACAATTTCGTCTTTTCATTCAAGCCAGAAAGTGTACTGTTAAATTTTAAAATAAGGTAAGCTTCCTTCTGTAAGAGCATCAACTCGATGTCAACTCCTTGAATTTTTGAGTTCAGTCCAGTCAGCACAGTCCATTTAAGATCCTTCTCACTATATGAGTTCTCAATATAGTGGGCAACCATAGGTACAGTCAACACTTTCTTTTTAATTCTCGAACAATGTTGTACAATTCGTTGGTTGATTTGTTGGTTCGTGTTCCCAAAATAGATTTAGAGCATCAGCACATGAAAGTATAGATCACATTTTTTGTTTAGCAGTTTGTAAATTCCTTGTTTCCATTTAATGGTTTTGTGTACGAATTCTGAACCTTCAGTTGTAGAATCACAAGCAGAACACATTCTGCACTCATGATGACCCTCCACACGTTTCAGCTTCCACTGTGATCGAAAGTCTCTCTTCTGGACGCGTGAAGACATGTCGGACCTTACAGTTTGTTGACCGATGCAGAGGCCTTCAGAATGGACATTATAAATTTTGTAGCAGGTGCCAATTCTTTATAATAATTTGTCGAAAATTGTTGGTAAAGGGGCCCAAAGTGGATACACAGTCTAATCTATCAAGGGGTTGTTTGGCTTTTTTTTGGGAGAAGAACTTCACGAGGTGTGTACCAGGCTTGTTTTGTGGCATGCTTAAGAAGTTTCTTAGGATATCCTCTGCACATCATTTGTTGGCAAAATACAGACGCATGAATTTCACAGTCCTCTTTCCGGGGACTTTTAGAAAGTGGGCATTTTCTTGCTTTACCATTCTGTGCCTCTGCCTGCCTGTGAAATCCACGTCTGGTTTAGACTGACAGTTGGGCTGTTTGTGCATTTACTCTAGGCAGTCACACAAAGGGAGCTGAGGTGTGCCCTGCATATCCTGATGGCCCATCACCAGACTGATGGGTCTTCCTGTGCTAGAGTGTTGGGTGGAGTTGTCACTGACACCTGAATAGGGCTGTGCTTGTCCTCACACAGAGCTTTCTCCACCTCCCTGTAGTGTGTTTGGAGCCAGGTCAGGTAAATGCAGGTTTTTGTGCACTACAAAGACTTTCCTTTGAAGTTTGCCGTCTTCAAAGGTAGAAACAGGTATAAGTACTGGAGGTGTGACACCATAACTCCAAAACACTTCTGGACTAATACGAGATTCTGCCAAGAAGAAGAGCGGGCAAAGCTGTAGAAGGGGAAGTGACACTCTGCTTGTTGCTGTGTTGTGCTAGGCTACTGCTTGCTGCTTCTGTCTGAGGCAGTGGAAAAGGACTGGACTTTGTTTTTTGTATCCTGCTTGCCAAGGTTCTTCAAGGGCTTGTGTGTGCTTGCCTCCTGTTAAGAATTCTCTGGGCCATCAAAGACTTCACCTGCCGCCCCTGAAATCCTCTGCTGGAAGTTCTGACCTGCCAAGTGGTACCAATTCCAGGTCTGTGCCCTTCGAAAAAGAACAAATTGACTATCTAAAAACAGTTCTTTAATCTTGGATAAGAGTACGTAAAAGATCAAAAAGTAGGATAGTTACATTAGCATTGCAGTATCAACAATGTGTTGCCTGCATTGCTTTTTCAGCAGTGTTTAAAATGTCACTGGTTTTGTATTTCAAGTGCAAATATATAATTCCTTTCAACTTCCCCTGGTTTATCTATAGACTCTCCTATCTTTTGCATGTGTTTGTAAGTACATGTAATTTGTATATCGCAAACTTACCAAAAGACAGCTAGCATCGTATGGGAGCTAAGGCAAAGATTCAATTGAAGAGTGATTAGAGAAGAAAATGAGAACTGGGAGAAGAGGTGGTTCTTCCTCATCATGAGGCAGTTTACCTTAAAGGCATGTATCGTCAGCTTGTTACTAATTTGGGGTAGTGTTGGGGTCTTCCTGATGGCTATGGAATGATGTTCTAGATTGTTATACCTCATCTTTCTTTCCTACTTTCTGAACTTCTGCCATCCAACTCCACATTTTTCATTTACCACTTTCTTCTACAGAAACATAGCTATGTTCTCTTTAATGTGAATTGCATTTGAGTCCACCCCTCGTTTGTGTACTCAATCCAGCCGAATAATAGAGTATCCTTCTGCTACCAGTAGGTCTTTTTTTTCAAGACATTCATTTAGCAAGGTTTATTTCAAGAAAATCAGGTGAGAGTAAGGTTGAAAGCCAAGTAACTTGAGTCTATGTTTCTTAATAGATCTGCAGAGATAGAGAAGCACTTGCGAGAGAAGTGTAAACTGAACAGGCATTACTTTTTTCACAATGTTTTAAGTTATGATTTCGCCATGCCTAACCCGTGTTTTTCATTCCTTTTTCCCTATGTTATGAGAATCCCACTGGAAGCTTGAGCTAATCACTTTTGAATCATTATTTAATAAAAAGACTTCAATGTCTTTTTTCAGAGGGGTTATGATCCTGCTTTAGCAAAGACTTGCTGTTACATCGTTTTGTCTTCATAGATTGCAGGTTATAATGTCCTCCAGGATGGTTAACTTTGTGTAAGTTCTTGCTAGGTCAAATTCTTGTTTTAATTACCTTCATGTGAATGTCAACTTTGGAGGCAATGCCACAAGGTGACCGGGTAGTCCATCTCCAGGTTGGGCAATTTAATTCTGTGGTATCCAGTTGGTAGCAGATAGTGTAGGGATTTTGAAAGAATGAATGTGTTTGTGCGATAGCAGGTTTAGTGTGTTAGAAACATGTTAATTGTAAATGGAGAAAGCTAACTGAAGGTACAGTGTCGTAGGATGTCATTTTGGGAATAGAGGAGTGGTGAAGGACTTGGAAGTGTGACAGGAGTTACAGATTAGTATGAGGTAGGTGCCAATTTACCAGGGGAAAAGGATGTAGATATGGTAGAAGTGTGAGCGTACTGATGGTATTATATCTATTGGCGGCACAGAAGTCTGGTGGAAGAAAGGTCTGTTGATTGTTTTTCTACCGGGTGAAGGATGGCAAGAGAAGAGTCCCTTGAATAGAGAGCTTGTGGAGAAAAATGTAAGGATGGAGTCTAGAGGGGCTATGAGTTTTGAATCAGTGAGAGTGAAGATAGAACCTTGGCTTTTAAGGGTTTGATAATGAGAGTGTATGAGAAATAGACTCCTTACTGTGTGTTCATTCCAATTGTTCAGACATCCTAAAATGTGAGCCATGGTGCTTTAATTTAAAGTGAGAAGTTGATAGGAAACACCTAACATGCTTTTTGGTGTTCACTGACTTTCAAGGTGTATCATGCCTTCTAAATCACACTTCCAATTTTGAAAGTTTGTGAACACCCAAAAGCATCTTACTTTGTATCCTTTAACAAACTTCCCACAGTATCTTTTCCAATTCTGGAAATGGTTAGTGATTTGCTTCTGTGAAAGACAGGAGCAGACCCCTTTCCAGGCTGAGACGGGGAGTGAGACATTCGTAAAATATTTAGGGTTTTAAGACAAGGGGTTTCTCAATGGGCTGAGAAAAGAATCAAGACAACAAAAAGTACTATTGTACAATGATTCTGCTGTTTTACAGTGCTAAATTGTACCCTGTATAGGATTATGCATTGTTTAAATGGCAGCACCCACAACAAAAACGGAAAAACCTTGCCACAAGGGCTCTTTAAGCATGTTACTAGCACAGTTTTCCAGATGAACCCTTATAAAGAGGAAAATGAGATAGATTTATATGAGACAGGTCTTTATGTGGTGCCTTTAAAGAAGGCCTATACGCCAATATAGCTCCCTGACCCCTTATGGATTACTGCTTTTCAGCAGGCATGAGGGTTCTCAATTGTCGGGTTTCTGGTGATATCCTGTGAGAATAAGGAAGGACTATGTTTCACATTTAGGGGCCGATTCCGATCCGGGTCGGAAGGGCACCGAACGCGATCCGGCCGGAAAAACTACGAGCCGTACGCATGTTTTCCGCCCGACTCGTACAGCTGTACGAGCGAGCCAGTACGATGCGAGCTACATGAAATTCACCAACCGAGTCGTTTCCAGGTCCGAACTTCTCCGTATGTCTCGGTCGTAAGCTAACCGTGGCGTGCAATGGATGCGATTCACGACTGAGCCAGTACGATGCACGCGTCGGACAGCCTGTGTGAGCCGGAGTGTCCGGCTTGCAAAAGCTCCCGGAGTCGGACTTCGGGGGTCTGCGCCAGACCCCCAGACACCTGCAGCCTTACGACTCGCACACAGGGGGAGACCCATGGGTCTCCCCCACACAGGCATGTATGGCGCGGATGGCACAGATGCGTAACCACTGTAGGGGGTGCACTTGTTCGAGACGTACCCATTCAAGCAATGGGAGCGCATGTAAGCGTCATACAACTGCCTCCCATTGACTTCTATGGGAGTCTGACCGAACCGAGTCTGACAGCATACGTGCGCATCGTACTCGCTCGGTCGGACTGTAGGGGTCCGGCTCGGTCATAAAACACTCCGGATCTGACTCGGTTGGAGTGCTTTCCGACCCGGATCGGAATCGGCCCCCTAGTTGGCGAATCGTTGCATTGGATACTCCACAATATGAACAAAAGATGATTATCCTTTTGAATGACTCTAATTTTCACACCAAAGTTATCTTGATGCTCCTAAGAAAATAGCAGCAGCATTTTAAAACTCACCACAGATGCACTACAAGAAGGTGAGATCTGTGAGAAAGAGTTTGAGAATCTCAATAATATTGACCCTAAGATGCCATGTATTTATGGAATCCTAAAATTCATAAAGATTACATTGATCCCCCTTACCGTCGCTGAGCCACTCTCAAAATACAGTGATAATCTGCTGCACCCATGTATATCTAAAATTCCTTTGTATATTATGGAAACAAGAGACATTATAAATAAAGTGGAAAATGTATCATTTAATTGTGAAACTAACATCTTAGTAACATTGGATATAGAATCCTTGTACCGTAATATCCCGCAGACGGAAGCTATTTAGGCTGTAGCTTGGTTTATAGACACATATAACATCAAGTGCTCGAAGATCTTTCTACTCGAATGCCTTCAAATTGTACTAGCAGAAAACAACTTTGAATTTGGAAATACCCTTTATAAACAAATGAAAGGGGTAAGTATGGGGGCATCTGTAGCACCATCAATGGCAAATATTTATATGGCAATATTTGAAAAGAAGAATATAGATAATGAAATTGCACCTTTTTTTGAATCAGTGACACATTGGTCACAATATATTGCTGATATTTTTTTCTTTTGGACCGATGCAGCAGAATTACTCACAGAAATCCTACAGTGGCTAAATCTGTGTGATGCTAATTTGAAATTTACTGCTCACATTAGTCAGAGTCAGGTCAAATTTTTAGACATCTTGATTCATGATCATTCTTGTATTCTCAAGGTAGATCTCTTTGTCAAACCCACAGCAAGTAACACTCTGCTACATTATGAAAGCTTTCACCCTCGAGCCCAGAAACACAATATCCCTTTTGGGCAGTTTTTATGATTACGACGAAACTGATCTAATATACAAGATTTTGACTTACAAGTGATAGCAATGAAGGAAATATTCTTTACAAGAGGATACCTCAAATGTTTAATCAGAGAGTCCTAAAAAAGAGCAAGCTTTTATGATAGAGACGCATTACTGAGATCTTGCACTCGGTCCCCTGTTAACCAACTAGTCTGAGTGACAAATCATTCCACCATGAATAAAACTGTGAGACAAATCATCAATTCTAATCGGCATATTTTAAACAGTGGAATCAACCAAGAACCTAAATTTCCCAAATCCCTATTTGCACACCGTCCCAATAAGAACATTAAAGATATTATGGTACATTCTAGTTTTTCCGCAGGTCCTTCATGTATTCAAAAAACTATTGATGGTACTACACCAGTGAGAAGAACAGTCAAATGTACTCAATGTAAATCATGCAACTCTGTTATTGAAGGTGACGTGTTCACACATAATGGCTATACCATTTGTGCAAAATAATTCTTCAACTGCAAAACAAAAAATCTTATCTATCTTCTTCCTTGTCCCTACAACTTGGGGTACGTAGGTGAAATATCTCGCTTAATATCAACTCGCCTTACCGAACATCGATCTGCGATACGTACATACAAATTGACTGCACCCCTAGTTAAACATTATTTCTAATATGAAGATACAGCTAATGACCTCAGATGGCTTATCCTAGAGAAAATAGAAATTACCAAATAAAGGAGAATTACTGAACTTGGAAAAAAGAGAGTGCTATGTTGGAAATTTGTCCTTGGCACCTTTAAACGTGGACTCAATAATGAGATGCCTTGAGAAAATGCCATCAGATACAATATTAATTCATAGTCATAACAATCAGTAAAGTCTGCATTATGTTTCTAGATGTACACCATGCCAAGAAATAGCATCTTTCTAGTTTAGGTTTATGGTATTACTTAATTCACTTCGTTCTTAGACATGTATTTTGCCTGTATATATTTATAAAATGTCTTTCCCTATTTTGGTTCTTCATTGGTTTTTTTTTATACTATTTCAGTCCTTGATTTATATATTTAGTTTTCCATTGAGAATAATCCCTTATTAATTGGGACTGCATTTCGTATTGAATCTTTATTCAAACCTCCTTTTGATAGTCCCTTTACTGTCAAGACATCTTGTTACTAAGGTGCGCGGTCTAGTTTCTCACATTAGTGTTAAATGAATTTACGCAACATCACGTTGACCGACGCTAGGTATTACATCATAGATACTTCTGTGTCTACCCTTAATTCAAGACTTCCGCTTTGATCATTAATGCCGACAATTTCAGGTAAGCCATTTCACTTACCTTATTGGCTTCTGAAGACAAGAGGTATCAGATTGAGCTTTGAATTTGGAAACTTAGCAATTTCCTCATTAGATGTCCAACTATCTAAGTGAACTTGTAAGTTTTAGATTTCATCTTTTGACAAACAGAATTCCTCATTTTTCTCACAGAGGAAAGGTATACATTTGCTACCCGAGGTTTGTTGTTTTGCTATCATGGCTCTTCCCATTTGTTCAGGGGGCTCGATATATCCTTCCCGTTCCGTTAAGCACAAACCTAGAGTTAAATTGAACATACAGTCTAACATCATTCCATTGTGTGCCTCTGTCCGGACACTTATGGATTGACTTTCCTCCTATTCTTACTTGAATGTACTTTTGCTATTGCAGTATTCATCTGTACAGTTATTATATTATTTTGTCCCTTTTTTATAGCAGAACCTCTGTACCTATGACTGACTTACTTTTATATGGCCTGGATATATCAGTTCTTTGAAACTCTCACCTGTGGCTCCCCACAGTTGGCTATTTGGAACTTTTGTGCCAGTGTCCGACTGATAATCCTGACTCGCCATTCAGTGTCTTTGTTGGTATCATTCACATTAGTACATCCTTTATCTGCACTTATTCAATTCATTTATTCTATTCAGTCTTCCATATTCTCACAAGTTGGATTGGATCCTGTATTGTATCCCAAATGGCATTAGTGCCCTTTCTAACTTAAAATCCTAAGGTACCTCTATATTTTTATAGCTATCTAAATAAAGGACATCAGTTCATTTTTCTTTCCAACTGTTACATTATCTTCAGCTGATGGTCAAGATTTCCATCTTTTCATATTCGTAAGAAAACACTTTGTGGACCACCATTATCTGTGGTCTTGGTAAGTCACCTTGCTGCTTATTATTACTCATTCTATCCATCAAGGTTTCGATGAGAAGCATGTTTTAGGGTTTATTTACTTTCATCTTTTTCTTCATATTTTTCTATGGGTTCCACTATTTCGTGAGAAAGTAAGTCCCTGAGCGTATCTATAATACATTGGGTTCAGTGATGGGCTTCTGGTGATCATAAATCTTTTTTTGTCTCTTTTTTGCACAGCTAGAGTGTTTTTAACCATTGTCTTGATGTCAGTTTTATTCTAAAACTCAGTGTACATTTTTTGTGTATTTTTATTTATTGTTGTTGCGATCTGTATTTTTTCATTTTAGGTTTAAGATTTAGTGTGGCTTTCCTGATGAAGACGCCTGGTTCATCAAAACGCGCGTAGAAGATCTATCAATAAATTTAAAGCCTCCCTTTGTATTTTTTGTGTTTGTTGCAAATTTTGCTCTTTGAATGTTTCATTTATAGTTTATCCTATTCGGTTTATATATTCAACATTTTTTATGGATTACATACATCAGACTTATGTTTGTGTTCTCTGTATATTTCTGTTATTGTCAGCACTTATGATTATATTGTGATGTCATAGTTTCATTATTGTTCTTTTAAGAAATATCACAATACCTACAATGGTCTTGTTACCATAAAATGTTTTTTGTACTGACAAGTAGTGCACAATGAGTCCTTAAATATCATGTTGTTTTATAATAAGGTCATATGTAATTTTTAGATGCCTGTGGATTTGTTTCTTCATTATCACATCTAGATTACACCATAGCAAATGTATTTTTATGTAGTCAGATTCAACGGTTCTGCATTGACAAGCACACAGAGAGTGACCACCTCCCACAGGTCATTTCTTTGGCAGCACATACACATTTGTTTACAGAATTGAAGACTTTACTGTATGATGGATTTACAGTGAATCTAAAAAGATTAAGATGTGATGCAGAAATGGCTTGAGACATTGTTAACGGATGTGCAAACTTTATTTCCAAACATACAGGACATACAGACATGTTAAGCAGCTGGCAGATCTAATAAAGAATATCACTATGAAATATCCAGGAAGGCTCTTCCCCCAAGGCCATGCTTTTATCGCATGGACAAGAAAGTGGCTCCCATATGAAGTGAGGTGTTCCAAGAAAAATGTAAACAGGCTACTGTGACAATTCAGACTAAACGCCATGTGCAAATTACTCAAAGCAGAAGTGATTCGTCAGAGGAGTACACTCGAAAGGGAATTTTGGGCATATTGAAAAGAAGTTCACTATGGCTTTTGGGCCAGACTAATTTGCACCAGAAAAAGCAAGGATATAACAAACTTCTGGTAGATGGTTAATACAATGGAGCTTGAGTTGCATAAAGTAAATAATACGAACATTAGTAGGAAGCTGTGGGGACGTTATTTAAACCCTTCGCTGCTAGGCCTTCCCCCCCCGTGCTAAGCCTTTTTTGGCTATTTGGGGTAGTTTGCGCTTAGGCCCCTGTAACTTTTTGACCACATAAGGTATCCACGCCAAATTTGCGTCCTTTTTGTTAACATCATGGGGATTCTAAAGGTACCCAGGGTTTGTGGATTCCCCTGGAGCAGACCCATAAATGAGCGAATTGGTTTTTTTTATGGGAAAAAGGGCTGCAGATGAAAGTGAAGTGTTTTTTTAACCTGCAAATGGTATCAAAAAAGGGGTTGTGTTGCTGAAATCACCATCTTCCCAGCTTTCAGGGACAAGCAGACTTTTGTCAGAAAACCAAAATATTTTACACAGTTTTGTCATTTTTCTGGGACATAGACTATTTTTGCTATTTTTTGTGCTTTCAACCTCTTTTCTGTTAATGGTAGAAATGGGTATGAAAGAAATAATGGATCCTGGAAAGCTAAACATTTTAAAAACTAGACAAAATTCCAAATTCAGCAAGGGGTCATTTGTGTAGATCCTTCAAGGTTTATTTATAGAAACTAACCATTGAATATAGGAAAAATTGAAAATTAGTTGAAAAAAAAGCCATTTGTGTCAATGTTTTTACCTGTAACTTCTTCTAATTATGACAGCTGTTTGAAAGCAATATACTGTTACATCTACTTGACCTTTCTGGTTGTGGGGATATATAGGACTTGTAGGTTCACCAAGAACCTGATAAACCCAGAGCCAATAACTGAGCAGCGACTTGCAATAGTTTTTTTTTTATGTACCGGGTATATAGCAATTATTCTGGGAAAATGTATACATGGAAAAATCGGTATGAAAGACACCTATGTATTTCTGAAATGAGAACAAGATATAGAGTTTAGAAACAGAAGATATTTGCACATTTCTGAAATTGGGAATACCCATACTAGCATGAGAATTATAGGTTATTTTTGAAAATGACTTATTTTTTACACATTGTCTTTCATTTGGAAGGCAGAAATGCATCGAAAGTCAATAGGTAATATCAGTTGCTCTACAATTCTGTGTTACCCTAAGTCTCCTGATAAAAATGGTACCTCACTTGTGTGGGTAGGCCTAGTGCCCACGACAGGAAACAACTCAAAACACAACGTGGACACTACACATTTTCACAATGAAAAATTACCCTTTTTTAAGCAAAGTGCCTAGCTGTAGTTTTTGTACCCTAGCTCTGCCGGCACCTAGGGAAACCTAGCAAAACTATACATTTTTTAAAACTAGACACCCAGAGGAATTCAGGATGGGTTGACTGGACTGGCTCTCACCGGGTTCTGTTACCCAGAATCCCTTGCAAACCTAAAAAAGTGTGGATCCACAAAATTCCACCCACCCCGTGTTTCCCAAAGTCTTCCGAGAAAAATGGTACCTCACATGTGTGGGTAGGCCTAGTGCCCGCGACAGGAAACGGTGCAAAACGCAAGGTGGACACACCACATTTTCACAGTGAAATATGACCCTTTTTTTGCAAATTGCTTAACTGTAGTTTCTAAACCCTAGCCGGCACCTTGTGAATATCCCCCTTAATGTTATATCTACAGCCCCTAGTTTTCTGCTTTTACTGTTTTTACAGATAAATACATACAAAGCCAGTGTGTTTCCTGTCTGTATTTATTTTTAAAAGTGGAAAATACCGAGAATTGGACTGTTTATGAGTGAATGTCATTCATGAATTCTGGGCTACAACTGTGCACATTAACAGCAAATTGAGATTAAACACTGGGCGAAATTTCCATAAATAACTCCATATTTCTAGATTTGTTTGTGGTATAATACTAATATTTTCATGTGGGTGTATTGTTGTATTATATTTGGCATTGTAATGTGCTAAAAACATGACAGACATCAAAGAATGAGTGCTCATTTATTAGTTAAATAATGTACCAATATGCAAGTTGCAACAACTTCATTTGTTTACAAAACTCAAACTAAATGTGGACAAATATTGATAAGATGGCCAGAAAATAACTATGGAAAAATACAGACGGAAATGTTAAAAATAAATAAGATACAATCTGGAGCCTTAATTATACGTACTTTTTGAAAATGTAAACAGCTGTCTAAATCTTCTACAAAACCAAATCTTAAATTAATATTCTCAAACCAATATTCTCGTAAGTGTGCTTAAGAATTTAGCAGGCAACTGAGGTAAATAAGGCAGATAAGGAAAAGGCGTCCCAGAATTAATCTTGGTGCTATATATCATGGCTGTGGACACTGTCTAGTGCTGTAATGCATCTCATCTTAAAATACTTTAAAACCAATAATTCCAGTAATGTCAAATTTCACCTTTGAATTGGATGGGCTAGAGTTTATAACAACTTTCACAGTCTGTAATGGTTTTGATTTTCCAGCAAATTGCCTTGTCATTGCTTTTTATCGTCTTTATTGAGGTCATTGTGTCGAACATTTCCTGAAGGGAGTTCTCTGACTAGCTGAAAGACGCACTTTGGGGATTTGTTGTGTTAAGGTCTCTGGAGTTGTATGTGCTTGTCAGACCAAAAGAGACGATTGCTTATTAGTCTAGAGCATTAAAAAGTGGATGGTGTTACTTAAAGGCACAGGACAAACATTGGTCAGGTTTGCGTATATGTACTAAATTTAATATTGAATGTGAAGAAAGTGAAATATTCTTTTATGCATGATAAAGCAACAATGGAACATCTCTAGTGATAATTTATGATTATCTTGACTACAGTCGCAGCAATATAAATATAAATGTTTATTGGAAATATAAGGGTTCGGGCTTGTTGCATCCCTTTCTGTGCTTGCTCTTCCCTGCAGTCAAGTCTCAGATTAAATAAAGGACACCACACTGAAGCATAATGTGAACATTAGTTCCTTAGCTTATACCTGAACCAATATTGGGGCATATCAGCAAGCCGGCGATTAAAAATTATCGCCGCTTTAGCGTCCGTTTTCGGATGAAAAGCGGCGATAATTTTATCGCTTAATCAGCAAGGTCACGTGATTCCTTGCTTTAGCTCCCTTTCCCATAACGCCCACCTTTGCATCTCTAATGAGATGCAAAGTGGACATTCCGTCCCAAAATAACTGGAGAAATGTCGCTAACCAATATTTCTCCAATTATCAAGGGAATCGCTAACAGGCATAGCGATAAGAAAAGTAGCGCTAACCACAGTTAACGCTACTTTCCTTACGCCTGCTTTCACCCTGACTTAGCTATTATATCCAATGTAAGGTGGATATAATGACTAAGTATGCCCTGCCTTATCAGCAAGCCAACGCCAAAATGTGTGAGATTATCTTTGGGATTTCCAGCGAGAATCTCACTTTTGGCTGTTAGCGTGAGGAATTTTATCGCTTTTGAGATAAGCGTTGCTGATAGCACGCTATCTCGGCGATAAAATTCCACGATAGCCAGCGATAATTATCCTAGTGCTAAGTGCGCTTAGTGATAATTATCGCCGGCCCTTGCTGATATGCCCCATTGTTTCTTGGTTGCTCATCGGTTTTCTAAGCATTAGTTTCCTCAGTAATTTGTTGCATGGTCACGATTTATGACATTTTGCATGGATATAATTATATGTCGTTTTAAGGAGCTTTATGTGCAGGATTTGATCACTCATGATTCGTTATTTCCCCAACTCCAACTTTTATTTGTTTATGTTCCTTTTTATGTTGAGTTATGTTGAGTGCTGTTTTAAAACTTCTTTTTAAGCTGTGTTGCATTACAGCCATTTGCAACTCTTGAGTTTGTGTTCTTTCCAATCATGTATATGACCGAATGGCTAACATAATTTAGACCATTACAATTTCATCCCTGTTTTCCTGGCAACGTCCTTACGCTATGGGGGTGTTTAGTTTCGGCAAAACAAACAAGCGAGGTAACCTTTTAATAATTATAAAATGTTTAGCTTCATGCAATGACGACTAACTCTCTGACTTTTTTTACCCATAAGTAGTGTTTGTCTGGGGAAACTGCACTGGAAGACGGATTCTGCTCGCTATGTATCTCGTTAGGTATATTTTCTTTCTTTGTTCGTCATGTGTGTTTTTTTGGAATGTGTTTTGGAGCAGCACTTGTTTGTTCACAAACTTGGGTGTGCTCATTTGCCAGGAAATATTATAGTGGCAAATTTGTTTCCTAGACGGGTAGAAAGCACTTAGACCTTGATTACTAGTCTGGTGGGCCATGGACCGCCAGACTCGCGGGGAGCGACAGTAGCGGTTTCCTGGCCACCCTATCACGATACAAGCGGTGCGACCACGCATCCCTGTTACCAGGGAACCGCCATTTCCTGGCAGTGTTGCAGTAATCAGGAGGCAGTAATATGCTTGGCAGGACCGCCGCAGTCCTGCCAATCATATTACAAGTTTCCTCTCTGCCACGGTTTTCATGGTCCCATGAAAACAAAGAGGGCTCACAGGGCCCCCTGGTGCCTCACGCCCTGTGGATGCACACAGAGGGGCACAACATGTGCCTCCCTGTGTGCATGCACACCAGTTCCTGCACGACATGGACTTTTCAGTCCATGCCATGCAGAAACTGTTTTTTGGCGTTACCGTTGTGGTGCCTTGTTCAGGGCACCACCGTGGGAATTTCAAAAAGAAAGACTGCCAGACAGGAGGAAACTCTTAATCTGGTGGGTGGTCTGACCACAGCTTTGGCAGTGGGGTGGCTGGGCAGACATGGCGCCACGAGGCAAAAGTTGTAATCGTGCCCTTAGTGTGCATTTCAGGGAAAAAGGGGGGTATCGTAATGAACCACTGCATTATTTCCTAGTGATTTTCAGAGACCTGAGGATGATGTACAAAACCTGGGCAGGTTTGTGAGGATTACTTTTCTGGACACTCACGGTGAACACCGGCTTGTATAATGTCCCAGGTGTTCCCATTAATTTCCACTAAGATTGCTTTTTGAGTTTTCCATTAGTGACTAGAAGAGTGCAACCCCTGGTGGCGCTGTCCCTCTTGTTCCTCTCTTTTGGTGATATCCTGGAAGCTTGGCATTCCCTTGGTGTGCTTACTATGACAAAGAAAACCTGTGGTTCTTCTCACTGTTCTGTGTTGGTTGGGGTGTGAGTATCTTTCAAATCTCCCTCAGTACTACTGAGTATCTGATCCTTTCCATCCTTTCCTCAGAGTCTCCGTTAGACCTGTCATCCTTAGTGTGGTCTTGACTCAAACATTTTGCCTGTTAAACTCCTCTTTTTGCTGATCCTTTTTGTTGGCGTTAGAACTGAGCACTTTACCACTGCTGACCAGTGCTAAAGTGCATGTGTGACTCCCCTAAACATGATAACATTGGTGTGTACACAATTGGCATATTTGATTTACTTATAAGTCCCTTGAAAGGCGGTATACCAAATACCCATGGCCTATAAAATAAATGCTACTAGGTGGCCTGCAGAACTGATTGTGCCACCCACACAAGTAGCCTTTCAAACCTGTCTCATATCTGCCACTACAGGGCCTGTGTGTGCAGCTTTAACTTGGCTTTTAAAACCCATTGTCAAGCCTTAAACTCCCCTTTTATTACACATAAGTCACACATAAGGTAGGCCCCAGGTAGCCCATAGGGCAGGGTGCTGTGTAAGTAAAAAGGTAGGACATGGAGTTTTAAGTATTGCATGTGCTGTTAGTGAAAAACACCTACACCAGCAAAAATGCACAGAACAAAAAACATTTTACAACACTAAAGATAGCAGCAAAAAAATAAAGAGTAGCTGCTATACTAAAACAAATAAATAGCAATTCATTATAAGATAAAAAGGAGTACATAACATAATTTGATTTCAAGACAGGATGAAATCTTTGAACCTTCAAAGAAAATTACAGACGTGCTTCTCCTTTGAACTCGCACCGTTCATCACTTTGTCCTGAACATGAGCTTCAGGGTCCATCACTTTGTCAAACCTTGCACAAATCCACCATTCTCAATTTCCTATTCTCATTGCACATCCGTATCTGCTCACTTCTTCTACATGACAGGCCGGACGAAACCTTACACTTCCTTTGATACATTCCGACTCTAGTATCTTCACATGAACATCCTCCTCAATCCATGCAGTCTTAGTTCCTTTAATCACATGACACCTCTTTTTACTTTTACTTTTTCTTTTTTTCTGGCATTCCAGATTGTATTCCTAGTCTCTTCAATGTTATGAGTGGATCCTCTGCTGGATTTGACCTTCTATATATTTTTCACCCACACAGGCCTCAACAGGTCTTGATGACCCTGCCCATCAGAGCTATGAATGGAGTAATACCGGTCTCGCTATGACGGTTGGTACGCTATTACCAATGCATAGCATGTACCACATCCACCACATCAAATACCTCAATTGCAGCCTCCTTGACACAATCAGACACCATCCTGTTAGCCCTCTCTGAGTTTGATGATTCCCCTGGGGATGATAAAGACTGCACCTGTAGAGCTACTGGGGCTGCTGGAAGGAACCACAAGGCCCAGTTCACATCACACCTGAAGGCGCTGCCTACCACCGCTGTAGCGGTCAAAAGTGAACTCAAACTCCCAGTTGCGTTGGATACTGTTGAGCTACCAGAGGCTGCTGGAAGTGACCACAAGCCCAAGTCCATGTCGCACCTGGAGGTGCCACCTGCCACTGCCATCGGACTCAAAGTGCACTCAAACGTCTGCAGCTGCAGCTGGACAAAAGCCCTGGCCAAGGTGGGCCCATCCAAGCCCCTCAAAGAGGATAAGGCAGGGCTGGGCCACCTCCTTTGACATTTTGATCAAAGTCTGTGCTTGTAGTGAGCACAAAGGACGCAAGGTACTATAATCTTTGATATACTTCACCTTCTGTTCTGGCACTTTTTGGGTACAGTCCCTTCATTAACATTTACCCTTCAGCATTGATCATTATGGGGAAATGGAAGGCAACTATTACCCCTACAGATTTTACTGCCAATACATAGTTCCTCAAACATTCCAAGCACGCAGCTGTCAATTGTGTGCCCGGAGATATCGATACTCTAGTTGAGAAGATAGAGAGTTTTCTGAAAACTGGTACTCCCAGGAATGATAGCAATGATAGAGCGCCTAAAGGAAGTAAGGTGGTAGAAATAGTTAAGAAAAAGCCAAGAACTTATTTACAACCCCCCTTGACCAGGATGAAATTGGGTATGCTCACATTATCCCTAATGTAGACTGTTCAATCAGGGATGAAGCTTTGCTGCTGTATTTTACTTCTGTCTCTCGAACTCAAAAGATTACTGTAGCCTACTATTGATATCCCTGTGCACTGCCCTAACCCTTCCACTCTCGAAGAGGCAGTTGATCTTGTTAAAGCGCTGAGGGAAAATAAATGACCTGAAGTAAGTCATGATTGGTGTAGTAGACTCCCTTTGCTAAACTCTCTAGTAGTCGTCTTAGCCTCTCACTTTCCGTTGAACAGAAAGCTTTCAAATTATACTACTCCCTTCACTGCTCGAGATTCTACCAACCCTAGAGCAGACCCCCCACACCATCCTAGGGCATATTATAAGGGGGCTAAAAAGGTGTTAAGAGCTATCAGGGTTCGTGACTTCTACATATGAACAACACCAGCATGTTTCCGCCCTTGTCACAGTATCTATCTAAGCTTTTATCTTAGTCATTGCATAGGCCCACTGAAAGTGACTGTGACTCCACGCATATTGTGTCCAGACCCTTTATGTCCCAAAAGGCAGTTTTCTCTACTAAGGATATGAGTACTCCATGGCATCAATTGGGACATACTATCTTCATGTCAAAGGTTCCCAAACTACTCCCCGGCTATATTGAAGACATAGACGTATTGACAAACAAAGTTTTACACTGGTTTAGAACTGTTAAACACAGTTATTCGATTGTTCATTCGGATATTGTGTATGTGAGACTCCTTAAATCGCACGATGACCAATGGGACTGAGTTTAAGCTTGCAGTTGGAAGAGGGCTTAATTGTACTAGATCAACACACATCTCCTCCAACAGGGTTAGAAAGCTGCTTTGAGTTTAGGCTCTGAGTGGCTGGTAAGATTATGGGAAGGGATGCCTCTACCACCAGTAATGAAAGGTCTACTGTAATCAGAATAATGGAGCTCCTGCTGTTCACTCTATTGACAGTGGGTTGTCTTTGGGCGTTTGACTGCTCAGCTCCTCTGTTCTTTCACTGTCAGCTAAACCTCCTCTTGCCTTTGACAAGCAGGTCAGATTTCCAATAGGTACAGTTAATGTCCCCCATGACAGGGAGGAGAACATTCATAATTATTCAGATTTAAGCATCAGTAATGTGGTTGATAAATCTGCCCCCAACCCTACCGCTCAACATTTTCATAACCTTCTAAAGCTCTTAAATTGTAATATTTAATATTGGAATATGGAGCGACCCTTGACCTTGTTAGGTAGGTCGCTCCCCCTCTGCACAGCACCGCCTATGCGTCCTGTCCTTGCCGCTGCTGAGGAAAGTTGAGGTCTGTTCTATTGTTCATTACACTGCCCGTATCATTTTCTCTTTTGCTGTCTTTTTTTTCTTTTGCTGTCTGTGACTACTGTTGTCTGTCTTCCCCCTGTCCCTGTATTTTCTCCTGTATCCTTCTTTCCTTCTGTTCCCATCGTCACCCCCGTGATCTGTGCCCTTTTTCCCTTCTGTGACCCCCGTGATCTGTGCCCTTTTTCCCTTCTGTGCCCCCGTGATCTGTGCCCGTTTTTCCCTTCTGTGCCCCTGTGATCTGTGCCCGTGTTCTCCTTCTGTGATGTGACCCCCGTGATCTGTGCCCTTTTTCCCTTCTGTGCCCCCCGTGATCTGTGTCCGTTTTTCCCTTCTGTGCCCCCCGTGATCTCTGCCCATTTTCTCCTTCTGTGACCCCCGTGATCTGTGCCCGTTTTTCCTTCTGTGACGCCCGTGATTCTGTGCCCGTTTTCTCCTTCTGTGACCCCCGTAATCTGTCCCCGTTTTCTCCTTCTGTGACCCCTGTGATCTGTGCCTGTTTTTCCTTCTGTGACCCCCGTAATCTGTGCCCGATTTTCCTTCTGTGACCCCATGATTCTGTGCCCTTGCCCTCCGTACCGTTCACTGCTCCTGTTCCCGCCGCTGCGTCCCCTGTGGCCCCATCCCCTGACTGTCCATTCGCTGCCCCAACCTCCCGCCTCCCACCTCCCAGCTGCTCCTCCCTCCCACCTCCCCATATATGGCGGCTGCTGCGCAGCGGCCGCGCGCAGCATGCACGCCACTGGCGCGCCGTAGGTGCACCCAAGGCAAGCCCGTCTGCGCCAGTCCGTGCCTGGACCGTGCCCAGTGCCAGGACCCCTGGCCCGGCGAACGCCATGAAGCCCGCTTCTGCTACGACTTCAGCACCCTCCACGCACTCAACGCCGGACGATCACGCACCTGCTGCCTGGCCGCCCCGAAGCGCACCCAAGGACCCTTTTCCTGCCGGAACTTCAACTTCACCAGCATCCGGCATGCCAACCCACCTACCAAAGAACCCAACCACCTCAGATGCATCCTTTTCAACACCCGCTTCGCACGCAAACACGCCATAGAACTCTGGGACCTACTGGACTCCAACACCCCAGACGTCACCTTCCTGACGGAGACCTGGCTGAACCCCTCCTTCGCACCCAACATCGCCATAGCCATCCCGGAAGGCTATAAGATCACCCGCAGGGACTGCACCAATGGAGTAGGAGGAGGAATCGCCATCGTCCAGAGGAACTCTCAACCAAAACCGACGACAACCTCAGCACTGTTGAACACCTGCACTTCCAGATCCACACTGATCCCAACACCACCCTCAGAGGAACCCTCATCTACAGACCCCCTGGACCACGAGCACAGTTCAGCGACTCCATCACCGACCTTGTCAGCACACACGCCCTCGCCTCCACGGACTACATCCTCCTCAGGGACATGAACTTCCACCTCAAGAACAACAACGACACCAACTCCTCCACCCTGATCAACAATCTCGCCAACCTCGGACTCAGACATCTCGTCACTACACGCACCCACTCTGCCAGCCACACGCTTGACACCATCTTCTCCACAATCTCCCACGTCTCCTTCAACCACACCACCGAGCTCCACTGGACCGATCACTGCTGCATCCACTTCACCTTCTGGACACCCACCATGCACCACCGCACCCAACAGATGCCGCGCCATTGCTGGAGCAAAGTCACCAAAGACCAGCTTTCCACCACTCTCTCCCGGAGCCAACCCGCAGATCCGACCGACCCAGACACCGCCGCTCGCAACCTCAAACAGTGGATCAACGACTACGCCAACACCCTTGCCCCACTCAAGAAGCCCTCCAACACCCACACTAGCAAGAAAGCCAGCTGGTTCACCGAAGACCTACAGGCCTCCAAGCAAACCTGCTGAAAACTCGAAAAAAACTGGATTCGTGAACGAACCCCGGAAAGCTACACAGCCCACAAGAACACCACCCTCAGAGGAACCCTCATCTACAGACCCCCTGGACCACGAGCACAGTTCAGCGACTCCATCACCGACCTTGTCAGCACACACGCCCTCGCCTCCACGGACTACATCCTCCTCAGGGACATGAACTTCCACCTCAAGAACAACAACGACACCAACTCCTCCACCCTGATCAACAACCTCGCCAACCTCGGACTCAGACATCTCGTCACTACACGCACCCACTCTGCCAGCCACACGCTTGACACCATCTTCTCCACAATCTCCCACGTCTCCTTCAACCACACCACCGAGCTCCACTGGACCGATCACTGCTGCATCCACTTCACCTTCTGGACACCCACCATGCACCACCGCACCCAACAGATGCCGCGCCATTGCTGGAGCAAAGTCACCAAAGACCAGCTTTCCACCACTCTCTCCTGGAGCCAACCCGCAGATCCGACCGACCCAGACACCGCTGCTCGCAACCTCAAACAGTGGATCAACGACTACGCCAACACCCTTGCCCCACTCAAGAAGCCCTCCAACACCCACACTAGCAAGAAAGCCAGCTGGTTCACCGAAGACCTACAGGCCTCCAAGCAAACCTGCTGAAAACTCGAAAAAAACTGGATTTGTGAACGAACCCCGGAAAGCTACACAGCCCACAAGAACGCCACCGCAGACACCACCACCTCAACAGATCCGCCAAAAGGACCTCCTTCAAAGACCGCCTAGACAACAACGCACACAACAGCAAAGAGCTCTTCAACATCGTGAAGGAACTCTCCAACCCCAGCTCCAACACCAATGACTTCCCACCTTCACAAGACCTGTGCAACTCGCTGGCCACCTTCATCCATCTCAACATCGCAGACATCCACGACAGCTTCAATGCCGTCACCACCCCAGCAACCACTGATACCCCCGCTCCCACGACCACCACCCGCACCAACCGCCTGATCGCCTGGACCAACATCAACGACGACGACACCATCAAGATCATGAACACCGTCCACTCTGGATCCCCGGAAGACCCCTGCCCACACCACATCTTCAACAAAGCCAGCAGCACCATCGCACCCCATCTCCAGAAAACCATCAACATCTCCTTTGAGACAGCGACCTTCCCGGAGAGCTGGAAGCATGCAGAGATCAACGCCTTACTCAAGAAAACCAAGACAGACCCCCAAGGACCTCATGAACTTCCGACCCATCACCCTGCTCCCATTCCAGACGAAGATCATCGAAAAGGCCGTCAACAGATAACTGAGCAGCTTCCTCGAGGAGAACAGCATCCTGGACCCGTCCCAGTCCGGGTTCCACAGCAACCACAACACCGAGACTGCCCTCATAGCCGCCTCCGATGACATCAGGACCCTGCTAGACAACGGAGAAACCACGGCCCTCATCCTCCTGGATCTGTCAGCCGCCTTCGACACGGTCTGCCACCGCACACTACAAACACGCCTCTACGATGCCGGAATCCAAGAGAAGGCCCTGGACTGGACCTCCTCCTTCCTCTCTGGCAGAACACAGAGCATCCGCCTCCCCCCTTCCACTCCAAAGCCACCGAGATCATCTGTGGCGTACCCTAAGGCTCATCCCTCAGCCCAACGTTGTTCAACGTCTACATGGTACCACTTGCCTACATCGCACAACAGTATGACCTCAACATCATCTCCTATACCGACAACACCCAGATGATCCTCTCCCTCACCAAGGACCACCACACATCAGTGTTCAATTTTCACTAACCCTTTTTTATCAAATTTAAGTTGGGGATATTGCAAACAGCTTCTTTTACTAGTTCCTGGTCCAAACATGCCACCTCATCCACCCTATGTCCCATGGGCTGTAACATTGTATTGTTCCTCCCTGTTGGCTGTTTGGGCTTGGAGAGAGACACCACTCACTAAGGGGCATATTATCAAGGTCCGGCGTTAAAATTATCGCCGCTTTATCGGCAGAAAACTGCTGCTAAAGCGGCGATAATGGGCTTGATAATATGCCCTTGAGAATTCCCATAGAAGACCAGTTCGCACCAGAACATGGGCTTCTATGGGAATTCTCTACCGCATATTATCAAGCCCATTATCGGCACTTTAGCGGCAGTTTTCAGCCGATAAAGCGGCGATAATTTTAATGCCGGACCTTGATAATATGCACCCATGAGTCTGTAAGTCAGATAACAGGAGTCAATCAATTAATTCATCAATCAATCAAGCAATCAACAGCTTGTAAAGTGCAGCTACTCACTCATAAGGGTCTCAAGGCACGGAGGGAGCTGCTGGTTCACCAAGGCACTGTGGTTTGGTCGAAGAGTCAGGTCTTGAGGTAGTGAAGGTGATTGCCTGAGGTGGAGAGGCAGGATATTACAGGTCTTTGCTGTGAAGTAGGAGAAGGTTCTTCCGCTGGCTGTGGGTTTGCGGATACGTGGGACAGTAGCCAGGGCCAGTAGGGCAGAGCAGAGGCCTCTGGTGGGTACGTGGAATACGAGGCAGTGTTGAGGTACGCAGGTACTGCATCATGTAGGGTGTAGGTGTGGGTGAAGAGCTTGAAGGTGATTCTTTTGTTGACTGGGAGACAGTGGAGGTCTTGGAGATGGTAGGTGATATGGCAGTGGCTGGGGATGAGGATGAGCCTGGCGGATGTGCTCTGGATGTTTTGCAGTTTATTTCTTGGTGATGCGGCATAGCATGCATTACCATAGTCAATTCTGCTGCTGACAAGTTTGTGGGTGACTGTCGTTATGGACTCAGTGGGGATCCATTCAAGGATCTTTCAGAGTAGGCATAGCATGTGGAGGCAGGATGATGAGACGGCGTTGATCTGATGGCTCATGGTTAGCGAGGAGTCCAGGATGATGCTGAGGTTGCGCGTGTGGTCTGTGGTTGTGGGGGATGATCCAAAGTGCTGTGAGCTGCCAGGAGTTGTCTGGGGGGGTGGAGCCCATAATGAGGACTTCGGTCTTCTTTGAGTTGAGCTTGAGAAAGCTGTTCTTCATCCAGGTGGCAAAAGCCTTCATCCCATCATGCAAGTTGTTCTTGGCAACTGTGGGTTTGTTTGTGAGGGAGAGAATTGGCTGGTTGTCATCAGCATAGGAAACAATGTTGAGACTGTGGTTCCTGATGATGGCTGCTAACAGGGCAATTCAGATGTTGAAAAGCATGGCCACAGGTAGGAGCCCTGAGGCACTCCACACTTGATACCTGCAGGCTCAGAGAGGAACGGAGGTAGTCTGACTTTCAGTTTTCGGCTTGTGAGGAATGAGCGGATGCATTCCAGGGCTTTGTTGTGGATACCGGCATCATGGAGTCTTGTGCATAGGGTGCTGTGAGAGAAGATATCAAAAGAGGCCAGGAGGTCAAGGAGGATGAGGTCTGCAGTTTCCCCTTGGTCGAGGAGGGCATGGATGTCATCTGTGGCAGTGAAGAGGGAGGTCTCTGTGCTGTGGCTGCTTCAGAAGCCAGAGTGGGAGACGTCAAGGACATAGTTCACTTCGATGATCCGGAAAGTTGGGTGTGGATGGCCTTCTTGATGGCCTTGGCTGGGAAGGGGCGAAGAGAAATGGGTCTGAAGTTCTTGAGGGCCATCAGGCCGACATGGGGTTTCTTCAGCAAGGGGTTGATCTCTGCATGTGTCTAGTCCTCCAGGAATGTGGCGTAGTTGATGGTGTGGCAGAGTTCAGGACGGTGGTGGTGCCTGTACTGTTGAAGATGTGATGCAGGCAGGGGTCCGAGTGTTCTCCTGAAAGCATGCACCCATGATTTTGAGTGTGTTGTCTGCTATGAAGGGGGTCCAGCTGAGTGGGGTCTGTTGGGGTCTGACGTCATGGGGTGTAGTGGTTGCGAATGGGGTTGGAGGGTCTTTAGAATTGAGGCTGTCGTATTTCTCCTTGATCTTGTGGTGCAAGTAGGTGCCGAGGGTGTTGCAGAGGCTTTGGGAGCGCGGATGTCTGCTATCTCTAAGCTGGGTCTGGTGAATTCTTTGACCACAGCAAAAAGTTCCTTGCTGTTGAATGTTTTGGTGTTGATCCTTTCTTGTAGGGCCACTTTCTTTGTTGTTCTGAGGCGGTGGTGATGTCCGGTGACAGCGGTCTTGAAGGCTAAGTGGTCTTTTTGGGTATTGTTGCTCCTCCATCTCCTCTTGAGCCGTCTACAGGTGAGTCTGGAGAGAAAGGGTGGGAGAGAACCAGCTGCATTTCTTGGAGTGTCACTTGCTTGTGGCTTTCTTCAGAGGAGCCAAAGTGTTGGCGCATTTGGAGATTCATTAGTGGAAGTTGTGTGCTGTGGTGTTGGACCTTGTAATTATAGACAACAAAAAAGTCCCTAGGAACAAAAAGAATAAGGAAGGGAATCAATAAGGACCCAATCAGTGCTTATTTTTAAAGACTTGTCCAGCCGGACAGTGGTCATGAATTTTACTGATATAGTAATTAGGCAACAGTAACAAAAAGAATTCTCAAAGTTGGACACAAGCCTGTGTCCCGTACAATTATTAAGGAGAAAAACAGAAACAACAAAAAAGGTTCAGGCAAAAAATGTTTGTTACAATTGGCAGAGAATAAAGAGTGAACTTAACAAACATTACATGGGACACCCTTATGTGTAAAACTTAGTATTGTTAGGAACATATAGGGTGTGTACAAGTGTCGACGGCGTTTCGATCCTACAACCGAAATATTAGGATCATCATCAGGACAACAATAGTTATGCCTGTACAGTTTAACCTGAGTAGCTTAATTGAAGAAGGGGGGGAAAAAAGGGAAAAGAAATAATCAAGATGAAAGTTAGAAAGTACCGATTCCATATACATGATTAAAACATTAAAAGGTCTGAGCAACCACATCACTGTAAGTCTCCTTGTGTCAAGGAACAGAGTTGTAAACTAACAAAATCCTACAAGTCACCTTCTTATCGAGGAGCAAGGAATAAATAGAAGAAGTGAGTGAAAGTGAAAAGGGAGGTGGAGATACTGACATAATAAAGATGGTGCATGAAGTAAAAAATCCGACGTGGTGTGAACAAGATCTGTGTCCAGGATAACCATGCGGTTGGAAGAGGAAGGTCATAGTAAGACCTTACATAGGGTTCTGCAGCTGGGCAAAAATCCGGTATATTCGAAGTATTAACGCAAGTCGAAATTGACGTAATTAAACATGCCAAGTGGGGGGAGTGCGAAGAATTAGGGTAAGGATAACCTTAGTGACAGAGGATTAGCCAGGGTGTGCGGCCGGTAATGCGTGCCTAATCCAGATGGAGAAGACGGGCGGTGAACGGAGGTGGCAAGAACTGGTGATGAAAATTGAACGGTTTCATGTATAAACGATGAATGTGGAGAGCGGTACCGATGTGCTCGGTGTGAGAAGAGAGTAAGGAGGCGGACTCACCAATGGCACAAGTGACAATGAGTCCGTAGCAAAATTAGGAGGCTGTGGTAGCCCCGAGTGAGGTGTTCGTCACTGGGACTGAGAAAGAGGAGAATGGTTAGGACCCCGTCAGAATTGGAATTGACAGGGTAGGGTAGGAAGAGCGGGGAAACTCACCGGAGTCAGGAAAATGACAGAAAAGGAAGGTGCGCTTTCCGGAATAACGGCAATGGCCGCGACTGTAGGCAACCCGGGTCTTGGATCGTCCGGGGGACTTAATGTGATCCGCGGCAATGTGCTGGAAGGGGGAAGGTAAAATTAGTAAGGGGACAGGGGTGGGAATGGTGTCGTGAAGGTAGGGAGGGCGGGAGGACTCAACAGTTTGAAAGTGATTTGTGTTATCTGGCAATGCGGGGAGCGAGGTCCGGTAATACGGCTGCTGCCGTTGGTAGAGAGAAGGGACTGTGATAAGGGAGGGAGGGGGGCTGCTGATTGGACGGCTTCGGCAGGGACGTAAAAATGGAGAAGGGACCAGAGAAAAAATGACGGCTGCCATCTTGGATAGGGTAGAATAAAAGAAGAGAAGGGGAGAAAGGATCGTGCAAGGTGGCAAATTGGTATTTAGATCAAATTACAGGTAGGGTGACCGTGTACACGATGGGAAAAGTGCTGGGTGAGATTCCAAGGGAATGGATAGAGAAAATTAGAAAAACAAGGCATGGGAACAATCACAAAGAATGGAATTGAAGGAGATGACAGTTGTTACTCATTGAGTTATGTAATAGTATTCAAGGCGCTTGGTAAGAACAGAGTTACAAATCAGATACTTGTGGACCAGTCCTCATGTCTATTTAATCCAGAATTGAAACTGTCTGTCTTCAAAATCCATTTTAATTCCTCTCTGTTCAGTGTCTTCATGATATCTCCTCCTCTTGGGGGCAATTTGACAACAGAGATGACAGTCCATCGAATTTCATCTTCAGAGTGTTTCTTTTCCAGGAAATGTTCAACCAATGGTGCTGTGAGGATTTTGCATCTAATTCTACTGCGATGCTGAGAGATGCGTAGACGGATCTTTTGCGTCGTCTGACCAATGTAAATCTTATTACAGGGACAGAAGATCGCATAAATGACATTTGTAGAATTACAGTTGGTGAACGTTTTTAATTCATTTCTGAAGTTGCCAAAAACAAAAACTTTACACTCAATGGTCAATGCACATACTACACAATTACCACATTTGGCATGACCTTTCAGTGGTGGAAGAGACCAGATATCATTTAGAGTATTGATACTTGTTTTATTGGTAGTAGTGGGTAAGGCTGCACGAACAAGGTGGTCCTTAATATTTTTTATTATTCTTGAATGCGAATAACAGACGCTCCAGGTGGAGATTGCCAGCATTCAGAGTGGGCCGATTATTAAGGATGCTTTTGCGTATGGAGTTAGACACTGTAGAGAAGGTGGTAACGCAAACAAGTCTGTTGGTTTCAGACTTAGGTTTGGGTTCAAGGAGTACTTCACAAGGGCAATACCAAGCACGTTTCATGGAGTTACGTACTAATCTTTTAGGGTAGCCCCTTGTGGATAGTTTGGCAGAAAGTATTTTGGCTTCATAAAAGTAGTCCTCTTTTAAACAACAGTTTCTGCGAATTCTCAGAAACTGTGAAAAGGGAAGGGAGTCTTTCAAGGCACGGGGGTGACTGCTGTTGTAACTTAACAGGGTATTCCTTTCCGTGGGTTTACGAAAGAGACCTGTGACAAGATAGCCATCTATATGCTTAATATTGAGGTCAAGAAAAGGGATAGAGTCCCCTTTGATGGGTCAGTGTAAATTTAAGGCCCCCACAATTGTTATTAAGCCAATGGAGGAACGAGGTGATTAGACTTTCATTGGCCTGCCATATCATAAAGATATCATCAATGTATCTCTTCCACTTACAAATACATGATGAAAAAGGATTAGTAGTGGTAAGGATACAGTTCATTTCTAGTGCATCCATGTATAAAATGGCCAAATTTGGAGCAAAAATTGCACCCATGGATGTGCCTTTAACTTGTTGGTAAAAAAGGTCTTCAAACATGAAAAAATTCCTGGTTAGACAGACTTCTAGTAGTTGTAATATGAAGTTTGTGGGTACTGTGTGAGGTCGCGGTCTTTGATCAAGGACGGTTTCCATCACCAACAATGAATCCCTTTGTGGTATATTGGTATAAAGGGATTCTACATCCAAAGTGCAAAGAATGTTAAGTTTGGGGTCATAGGGATGGTTCTCAATCAGGTTAATCATAGACATACTATCACGAATATAACAATACGTGAGGGGAACAAAGTCCTTAATAAAGTGATTGACTTAATGGCCTAGTGGCTCAAGAATAGAGCCACATCCAGAGACACTAGGGCGTCCAGGGGGTTTCTCAAGGTCTTTATGGATCTTAGGGAGCGTATAAATTACTGGCATCCTGGGGCTTTTTGTATTAAGGAATTGGTATTCTAGTTTAGAGAGGAAACCTTGTTGTAGGCCTTCATCCGTAATCTGTCGAATGAGTGTCTGAAGTTCCTTGGTAGGGTTAGTGTTCAATCTACAATAATGGTCAGTATTAGCCAATTGGCGATTAACCTCATCTTTATAGTCCTTCAGCTCTTGCAGCACAATTCCACCACCCTTGTCAGCCGCTTTGATTATTAAATTGGATTTTTCGCGAAGGGAAGAAATAGCTAATTTTTCTTCCCTGGTAATGTTGTAAGGGATGTAGTGGTGTGCGGCAGAAATATTCATCAGTTCTTTCAGTACAAGTTTTTCGAATGTAATAACCTCACTTGGGATCATATTGTTGTGTGGTGAGAAAGTGGAAGGTGGTCTCAGTGGAGTATTGGATTGTTTAGGTGTCATTGGGTTCTGTAAAAAATAGCTGTGAAGCCTGATTTTACGAAAAAACCTTAATAGTTCCATCTGGAGATCAAGGAAATTGGGGTATGTCATTGGTACAAAAGAAAGACCTTTGCTGAGTAGTGATATCTCGTGGCTAGAAAGTACATGTGTCGAGAGATTGAACAAAGGAATAGTTAGACTGGGGTCAGACATGTTGTGTAGTTCGGAGTCTACCAGCGGTAGAATTTCTGACGTGTTTGGCGCTCTCCTGGCGGGTTGTACCAACGAGGGCGTTGTCTGCCTCTTCCTCTCCTTGGAGGGTCTTGTGGGTCCTGACCTAAAAAAAGGGGATTGGGGGTTTGTGCGGTGTTGCTTGTACCCTCTCCTGTGTCTGAGTTATCCGAGGACTCTGCAGATGTATCAGAAAACCCTACTAGATTCTGGCGTCTGTTGAAACGACCCCAAGGTCTTGAATTTTGGGGATTGTTGTAGGTCCGATTAGTATAAAAGTCTTTATTTAGATAAGGGTATGCTCGTTCTGGGGCAAATGATTTAATGTCCCTTTTGACCTTGTTTGATTTTTTATTTTGTTCTATACGATGGAATTCCTCAGTTGTTTTTTGGACCTTTTCTAACAGTTTTTTGGTGTCTGGGACTGTATTGTTATCCTTGATATTTTTCTCTATATATTCTCGATCAACTTGGTAAGTATCTGAAGTTCCTCAGTGGCAATATCTATGCCTAATACTAGCCAGTGTCTAGAGCAAGTTGTACCTATGTAGCTGAAATTATTTATATATTTTGGGTTGTCTGTGAAGACGCCTGGAATATTTCTCACTATTAGGCCTTGTGGGATCGTGTTAGATTTAAGATACTCGGTGAGCATACGTGTCATAAGTTCCAAACGAATGAATTTCTTTTCTTTTTCTCTAATTCAGCAGAAAGATCAGTCGTGGTACTGGTGGCACATGGAATGTCATCTGTGTTAGAGAAGAGCGATGGACCTTCTAAGATCTTCTTAATATAATCACCTGAGTACAGTGGTGCGTTGTCAGACATAGTACTAAAGTTTTTAGTGTATGGTAGAAGGGAGAGGGGAAGGGAAAAGGAGGACGGGGAACAAGGGAAGGGCCCTCTTTGGAAGGGGGTATAATGGAACTTAGCTCTTGCAATCAACCGATTGCGCTAAACATATTTAATTGACAACAAGAGCACCCATATAAGGTCGACCAGGGACCCTGGGAATCATGTAATTATGGACAACAAAAAAGTCCCTAGGAACAAAAAGAATAAAGAAGTGAATCAATAAGGACCCAATCAGTGCTTATTTTTAAAGACTTGTCCAGCCGGACAGTGGTCATGAATTTTACTGATATAGTAATTAGGCAACAGTAACAAAAAGAATTCTCAAAGTTGGACACAGGCCTGTGTCCCGTACAATTATTAAGGAGAAAAACAGAAACACCAAAAAAGGTTCAGGCAAAAAAACAAGTATCAATACTCTAAATGATATCTGGTCTCTTCCACCACTGAAAGGTCATGCCAAATGTGGTAATTGTGTAGTATGTGCATTGACCATTGACTGTAAAGGTTTTGTTTTTGGCAACATCAGAAATGAATTAAAAACCTTCACCAACTGTAATTCTACAAATGTCATTTATGCGATCTTCTGTCCCTGTAATAAGATTTACATTGGTCAGACGACGCAAAAGATCCGTCTACACATCTCTCAGCATCGCAGTAGAATTAGATGCAAAATCCTCACAGCACCATTGGTTGAACATTTCCTGGAAAAGAAACACTCTGAAGATGAAATTCGATGGACTGTCATCTCTGTTGTCAAATTGCCCCCAAGAGGAGGAGATATCATGAAGACACTGAACAGAGAGGAATTAAAATGGATTTTGAAGACAGACAGTTTCAATTCTGGATTAAATAGACATGAGGACTGGTCCACAAGTATCTGATTTGTAACTCTGTTCTCGCCAAGCACCTTGAATACTATTACATAACTCAATAAGTAACAACTGTCATCTCCTTCAATTGCATTCTTTGTGATTGTTTCCATGCCTTGTTTTTCTAATTTTCTCTATCCATTCCCTTGGAATCTCACCCAGCACTTTTCCCATCGTGTACACGCTCACCCTACCCGTAATTTGATCTAAATACCAATTTGCCACCTTGCACGATCCTTTCTCCCCTTCTCTTCTTCTATTCTTCCCTATCCAAGATGGCACCCATCATTTTTTCTCTGGTCCCTTCTCCATTTTTACGTCCCTGCCAAATCCGTCCAAACAGCAGCCCCCCTCCCTCCCTTATCACAGTCCCTTCTCTCTACTAACGGCAGCAGCCGTATTACCGGACCTCGCTCCCCGCATTGCCGGATAACACGAATCACTTTCAAACCGGTGAGTCCTCCCGCCCTCCCTACCTTCACGACACCATTCCCACCCCTGTCCCCTTATTAATTTTACCTTCCCCCTTCCAGCACATTGCCGTGGATCAATTAAGCCCCCCGGACGATCCAAGACCCGGGTTGCCTACAGTCGCGGCCATTGCCGTTATTCCGGACCACGCACCTTCCTTTTCTGTCATTTTCCTGACTCCGGTGAGTTTCCCCGCTCTTCCTACCCTACCCTGTCAATTTCAATTCTGACGGGCTCCTAACCATTCTCCTCTTTCTCAGTCCCAGTGACGAACACCTCACTCGGGGCTACCACAGCCTCCTAATTTTGCTACGGACTCATTGTCACTTGTGCCATTGGTGAGTCCGCCTCCTTACTCTCTTCTCACACCGAGCACATCGGTACCGCTCTCCACATTCGCCGTTTATACATGAAACCGTTCAATTTTCATCACCAGTTCTTGCCACCTCCGTTCACCGCCCGTCTTCTCCATCTGGATTAGGCACGCATTACCGGCCGCACACCCTGGCTAATCCTCTGTCACTAAGGTTATCCTTACCCTAATTCTTCGCACTCCCCCCACTTGGCATGTTTAATTACGTCAATTTCGACTTGCGTTAATACTTCGAATATACCGGATTTTTGCCCAGCTGCAGAACCCTATGTAAGGTCTTACTATGACCTTCCTCTTCCAACCACATGGTTATCCTGGACACAGATCTTGTTCACACCACGTCGGATTTTTTACTTCATGCACCATCTTTATTATGTCAGTATCTCCACCTCCCTTTTCACTTTCACTCACTTCTTCTATTTATTCCTTGCTCCTCGATAAGAAGGTGACTTGTAGGATTTTGTTAGTTTACAACTCTGTTCCTTGACACAAGGAGACTTACAGTGATGTGGTTGCTCAGACCTTTTAATGTTTTAATCATGTATATGGAATCGGTACTTTCTAACTTTCATCTTGATTTTTTCTTTTCCCTTTTTCCCCCCCCTTCTTCAATTAAGCTACTCAGGTTAAACTGTACAGGCATAACTATTGTTGTCCTGATGATGATCCTAATATTTCGGTTGTAGGATCGAAACGCTGTCGACACTTGGACACACCCTATATGTTCCTAACAATACTAAGTTTTATACATAAGGGTGTCCCATGTAATGTTTGTTAAGTTCACTCTTTATTCTCTGCCAATTGTAACAAACATTTTTTGCCTGAACCTTTTTTGTTGTTTCTGTTTTTCTCCTTAAAAATTGTACGGGACACAGGCTTGTGTCCAACTTTGAGAATTCTTTTTGTTACTGTTGCCTAATTACTATATCAGTAAAATTCATGACCACTGTCCGGCTGGACAAGTATTTAAAAATAAGCACTGATTGGGCCCTTATTGATTCCCTTCTTTATTCTTTTTGTTCCTATGGACTTTTTTGTTATCTATAATTACATGATTCCCAGGGTCCCTGGTCGACCTTATATGGGTGCTCTTGTTGTCAATTAAATATGTGGTGTTGGACCTTGTTACAGCTTCTATGAGGTTGGTGGTGGGCGTGATGTACAATGTTTTTGGTGAAGGTGAATTGGACGCATAGGTGGTCAGTCCACTGGTGCTCGGTGGTGTAGCTGAATTTGATTTTGTATTATGTATTCAATCTCTAAGTACTTCAGCTCAATCTGGCACATTAGAGCGAGGTGTATGAGCGATAATTTGTTTTTTCACTAAAAATGGTTTATGCACTTGGTCTTATGCACTATGGGCCACATGCATCAATGAGAAAACTGGTCGCAAACGGGCAGATTAGCAGAATCTGCCCCTTTGCGACCGGTATTTTTGCATTTGGGATGCATCATCCCAAATGCAAAAATTGCAATTTAAGGAATCTCTAAATAGCGATTCCTTAAATTGCGATTGCATTTATGGAATCCCAAATTGAGATTCCTTAAATGCAATGCACTAAAGTTAAAAAATTAGCGATTTCGCTAATAGGGGGAGCAAATTACCATGAAGTTGAACTTCATGGTAATTTGCAAAAACTTTGAAAAATGCACTTTTGTGCATTTTTTCAAAGTTTCATATTGCGCACACACATGCCCTTAGAGCATGTGTGTGTGCAACATATGTGCACAGATCAAATTCAGGGGTGCAATAGGGTGTCATTTTGACACCCTTGCACCCTTGAGATTGCATGAGCAATTTGCGAGTACCTACTGGTACTCGCAATTTGCTCATGCAATCTCCAATTCATTCCTATGGGCCTGGAGGCCCAAAGGAATGAATGGGACGGCATTCCTTAATTGCTACTCGCAATTTGCGAGTCGCAATTAAGGAATTTGTAGGAATCACTATTTTTATAGTGATTGCTACATGCATAGGCTTTTGCAATTCCTTAATTGCGATTCCTTAAAAATCGCAATTAAGGAATCGCAAAAGTCTTTGTTGATGCATGTGCCAGTATGCTCTTTATTTTTAACCATGCTTGCAAACATAGGTGTGCTACGTCTAACCAGAAAGCCGTATGATATCTTTCCAGATGGCGAGGCGGACCAATTTTTGATCCCATCCTTGAACTCTCATTGAGGATTTGCTTTCTGGTACAGGAGATAGCATGGAGGTATAATAAAGTGTATCTGTTTTAAATTAATGTATAATGATCTCAAATGTTTATGGGAGGCACTGTAATGAACTTTGTTGTTATTCTTGTATGTTTTAGGTGATTTTAATGTGTTTTTATGCTACACTGGTATGGTTTTTTGAACCAAAATAAAATTAACTGACTAGCTGCACATCTTGTGGTTGCTTCCTGCTCCCTACAAAACTTCCTTCATATCATAGACACAAACTGCAATCCATTGTCAGAAATGAATTCGGAAGGGAATCCTTCACAGGCAAAATCATCTGTGAGAAATGTAATTACACTTGTGGTGGTTCGCTCTCAAAATAATTTAACTTCAAGCCACTTCAACAAGCGGTCAATTAGGACAAAAGCAAAATGTTGATCCTGAAGCAAAACATGAAAAGGTCCAAGAAAACGTATACTCACCCTCGCCTACATTTTCTGAGGGGTCTCAGGGATAACCATTGGTGGAGTTACTTACTTCAGACCCTTATAATTTGTAAAAGAACTCACACACTTATCAATCCAATCATCCACATCCATGTCCATCCTTGGCCACCAGAAAACTTCTATCAATCTCTTCTTATTCAGAGTTTTGCCTACATGACCCTCATGACTTATGCTCAAGAGTGTGTTCCTGATGTCTCTTGGAGGAATTAATTTGTCTGTCTTAAAAAGCAACCCATTCTCCTATGAGAGTACTGATTGCACCTTGCAATATCGGAAGTTCCACAGAGAGATTACCTTCCCTTGGCCAACCTTTTCTTGTGTACTCCTTAACTTTGTTCAACATGAGATCCTGGCTAAGAGCACATCTCCACTCCCTTTCACTGACATATTTGGTATCTAACCAACATACATTAGTAAACAAACACTTCAATCCTGTTGGTAATCAATTACCTCCTCTTCTCCAGGGATGGGCAATCTGGATAGACAGTTGGCCTTCTTATTCTTCCCAACTGGTATAAATCCAACAAAAAATCATATTCAGATAACTTCAAACTCAGTCTCACCAATCAAGCAGTGGCTTTGGTGGAATGCACATTTCTTCCACTCAACTTCGGTATAAGCGGCTCATGATCTGATCTTATCCTAACCTAGTACTCCACACATAAGCTCTAATGCACTTCACTGCCCAGACACATGTGAGCATTTCACGCTCAATGACAGAGTACTGTCTCTCAGAGATCTGAGTGCACGAGAAGCAACGCAGCTGTGAGCTTATCATTCCTTCTCCCCTGGGACAGCAATCAATCAATCAATCAATCAATCAATCAATCAATCAGGGGCTTATAAAGCATGACTACTCATCTATGGAGGTCTCAAGGCGCAGGTCCAAGTCCAACTACACATCCTTTCCTTGATTTTAGGCAGTGGACGTCTGACCATCCAGATGACTTGATATAAGCACCTGCTATCAATAAAAATTCTGAGTTTGTTTTTTTCCTCAGCTACCGCAATAGGTGCTAGCCAAAGATCACACCCTCCTCTCCCAATTCATCCAACAAATCATTCAGACTTCTTCACATACTCAAGGGTACCCCCTTAACTTGTGTTTCACCTGAATGCTCCTCTCTTTTAATATGACGGCATGTTCACACAATTCAACATACCCAAATGTTCAATACCTTATTGATATTATTATTCAGAACAGTATCTTTGAATATAATAGTCATTTTGGACCCAAAGTCTGTAACCAAAGGTATCATTACCTCACTAACCTTGAATATTTGCACTGGATCACTGGATAGGGTATATCATTTTCATGAACTCTAATACAATACAATGAATTGTGCACACCATTTGTTACTTCCAGGTCACATTCCACGACCCCTTGCTCTAGTACTGCACCTCTAGAATAGGCTACATTCTGCCCTTGCACCCTTACACACAACAATAAATTATTCATATCATCAGTTAGACTACGGTCATTATCTTCTAACACCAAATTCACCTTTACATTTTTATCATTCATGCAACACACCCACCCTGGCAAAATGACCAGTGATCCCACACCTTCCTCAGTTAGAGGAGGACACTGCTTGGAAGAAGCAATATGGAATTTAGATCCACCCTGATAGCAAATGTTGCCTGAATTTAAATTTTCTCTCTCGTCTTGTTTCTATCCGTAGCCTTTTAGCCTTTAACTAGTAAAACAGCTTCATCAGTCTTGGTAAGTTTCTTAACTGAATCTTTTGAATCCTGGATTGTGTTGGATAGCTTCATCTAACCTCAGATGTTTACATGTCTATCTTTTTGTTATGACATCCAGCTTCTAATTGATCTCTGATCAATTGATCATTGAAATTCCCAAACTCGCACTTAGCTGCCAGTATACACAATGAGGCTACATACATGTCTATAGATTCAGTAGCAGAATATTTACTAAAAAAATTTGGATCTCCTTACAACTATATTTGGAGGCTTGGAAAAAGTCCCTTTAATTTCTTTACCACCTCCTCATACTCATTCAGCACATCATAATCCTTAGGTGTAAATACAGGAAGATGAACAAATATCTCCTGACCCTCCAGGCCCAAGGAGTGTTCAAGTAACTATCTCTTTCTGCCAGGCTTAAAGTTAAAGCCATCAATGTCTCCAAGAAATGCATGAAACCCTCTAAACCATTCCTTTCAAGCAATTGTCAGCTCCCCTGGAGACTGCAAAAATTGTGAAGGAGGATTAATAGCCTATATAGTCATGGTGATGAAATGTCAGCCTGAAAAAAATAGAAAGTAGTAGAAATTAAGTTATCAAATACAAAGTCACTTGTGCCAAAGTCAACAGTTGACACACAGTTGTATTACCACTTAAACATGAGCGATAAACTGCTGTACAGGTGTGTCTGTCACCGCAACTTGTGCAAGGAACAAGCATATAATATGTATTGAATGTGTGCCTGTCACCGCAACACGTGCATGTAACAAGCTGAACAATATTTGATACCGGCTTCTTTAATCCACCTATTACCTATAATGAAGGTGGGCATGTCACGGTAAAATGTGCACAGTACTCTGCTCCTTCAATACTTGTCTAGTCTATGGACTTTCATGAGCTCCTCCCCAAATACTTAAGATGGTTGCTGTATGTCACACAGGGTGCAATTTCAACATTTGGTGGGGCTTGTTTTGCACTGCTTGACTATGCTCGAGTCATAGTAGGCAAAATAGGCGCATTCAACAGTGTCTGCTGTTGGCAACGTTTGCATTCTGTCGACCTCAATATTGGCACACAGTATCCCAGGACTACTGCGGTCCCAACTGTAGCTCTACACAGCAGTACACCCACTCAGCCGCCTGTAATAATTTCGAATTTTATCTGAGAAATCTGAAGTCAGCATCACAACACCCCCTATCACATAAGTGTAGCACCAGCGATGGTTCTTCCTTCTAGTCGTAGCAATGGAACAAGGGAGTCAAATGCCAGAACAGCCCAGAGTTTATTCATAAATATGTATTCAAGTCCAGGTCATAAATAAAACAGACAGCCTCTCCCTGACACCAGAAGCTCCTTGACACCTCCAACTGTCTCTCGCTCACTCCACAACATTCCAACCCAACTGCCCAGCCACAAGCGATGTGTAGCAGAGATTTCTTAAGCTGAAGCTGTCACAAGCTGGCTTACACAGCAATACATTAAGATATAACACACCCTAAGATATGACAAGTAGCTGTGCCATGTTTCATATTGTTGGAATGGTAATGATAAATCCTCTTTACTGGTAAAGTAAAATATATCATTAAGATTTTTGAAATGCTACTTTTATAAGTGTTGGCCTTTTTCTGCTCTTACTACTCTGGTGCTGATTCCGATCCGGGTTCGAAAGCACTCCGACCGAGCCGGATCCAGAGTGTTTTCTGACCGAGCCGGAGTCCTGCAGTCCAACCGAGTGAGTACGATGCGGCCGTATACTGCCAGACTCGGTTCGGTCGGACCCCCATAGAAGTCAATGGGAGCCAGTCGTACGACGCGTTCATGGGCTCCCATTGACTGAAAGGGTATTTCTCGCACAAGGGCACCCCTACAGTGGGTACGCGTCGGTGCCATCCGCACCGTACATGCCTGTGTTGGGGGGACCCTTGGGTCTCTCCCTGTGTCTGAGTCGTAGGGCTGCGGGTGACAGGGGATCTGACGCGGACCCCCAAAGGCAACCACCCGGACGTTTTGCGAGCTGGACACTCCGGCTCGCACCGGCTGTCCGATTCATGCATCGTACTGGCTCGGTCGTGAATCGCATCCATTGCACGCCGCGATTAGCTTACAACCGAGACATACGGAGCGGTTCGGACCTGGAAACGACTCGGACGGTGAATTTCACGTAGCTCGCATTGTACTTGCTCGCTCGTACAGCTGTATGAGTCGGGCAGAAAAAAATGCGTAAAGCTCACAGTTTTTCCGGCCAGATCACATCCGGTGCCCTTCCGACCCGGATCGGAATCGGTCCCTTAGTGTTCCTGCAGCCTGTCTCCAATACATGTCTGAGTGAGTGGCAGCTTTACTTTGGGCATCCCCTCTAGACAGCCAGCAACACAGTAAGGTTAGGTGTGTCAGAGCACTCATCTGCATTCCGATGACTCTTCCTGGGCAGGAAGGGAGGGTGGAGCTGACACTTGCAACTAAATAGGCAGTGTCCTGTCTGCACAAAAGGGGCCGATCATGCCCTACTGATAGTCTGGAGCCAAGGCTGGAAAGAAATTACCTCTGTGCCCTTCAAAGACCTTTCTTTGATGTCACCTCCACTTCATAGACAAAACGGGGTATAATTACTGGGTCTCTGACCCGTCCAACCAGACACTTCTGGACCTACAAGTGGACTCTGTCACAAGACTGCTGTGCTGCGTCAAGGACTGGACTGCTGACTTGGGAGGCCTGGTTTTCTCTTGTGCTGCCCTGCTGTTCACTGACTCTGCTGTGGAGAACTGGATCTGCTATTACACCAACGGGTACTCCAAGGGCTTGTTGGCTTGCCTCCTGTTGCTTGAGACTCAGGGATATAAAAGTCTCTACCCCTGCTCCTATGCTTAGTTCACTGGAAGTGTTCCCAAATACTTGCACCAGAGAAAAATCGACGCATCTCCATTCTGCATGTAGCAGAGCCAGTGCATCGACCCTGTTGTGGGAGTAAAATTGGCACATCGCATCTGCACCAGCACAGTGCCTGCAGAACCCCTATGCAAGGAACCGCACATTGTCACTGCAGCAGTCTGCACAAATTGACGCATTCTTCAACTGAGTGGAGAGTTCTGGTGCATCGCTCCCGGAACTAACACATCTCAGCTTCAGCACTTTGTCTTCTGAACCAGTGCATCACCACCATTGCATGGAAGTAATCAACGCATGATCACCTGCTGGATTGACATCAATGCATCGCTCCACTGCACTCTGCATCTCACTGTTGCAACCAAGAGAAGGTACTTTTTTCACAGGGGCTGTGTGGGTCCTGTAGCCTGCCTGCACTGAATAGTGGTCCGCCCGAACGATTGATTTCGCCCTGGTCCAGCATGACCAGATAACCCTCATTAGCGCTCATTGCTGCTAAGCGCTAGAGCTCATCTTAATCTTTAAAAATTAATTACTTGACTTCTACTTATTGGATTTCTTTTGTTTTGCTTTTCATTTATTACATAAATGTATAGTATATTTTTCTAAATCAGCGTAGAGTCTTTTTGTGGTGCTTTTATTGAATCACTGTGTGTGTATGTTGCACTAATACTTTACGCTTTGCCTCTTTAGATAAGCCTGACTGCTCTGTAAAAAAGCTACCAGATGGTGAGCACAGGTTATCTTTTAGTGTGTGTCTAGCTTACCCTGACTAGAGTGGTGGTCCCTACTTGGAAAGAGTGCATATCTCTGCAAACTAGAAACCCCCATTTCTGACAGTCCCCTTTGAAGAAAATACACCTTTACAGGGCTTATGATGGGGAGAAGAAGCAGATCATGGAGAGCTATAGGCAAAACACTTTTTTACAGTGTGCAATGTAAGGAGGTTGAAATTTTGTGGTGCCCAAAATCAGAGCCTTAACCTTATTTGCAGGAGCAACCTCCTTCCCTCTTTCCTTTTTGATGCTATCCAGCAATTTGAGAGTAGAAGTAAAATCTTTGGAATGCCTCAGGTTTTAAAAGGGGGATAGAAACCTCACTGTGAAGGTTATCCACTGTGTCAGGAAGTGTGAGGGGGGGGGATGATTACAGTTTCTCATACCATTCTTCCAGGGCTGTTGTCATTGAAGAGTTGCACCTTGTTGGAAGCTGGATGCTACTGATCCTTTTATCTTTCTCAGATTTAAATGCTATTTGGATAGGTTTTTTTTAAAGAATTTGAATGACATGGCATTATAAACAGCAAGATGGCCATGACTCAATCTACAGGTGCTGTGGCCCATTGTAAGGGCACTCTTAGCCATGGGACCATGAGATAATGTTTTATTTTGTATTTATTATTGTTGGGACAGAAAAGTCCCTCACATTTTGATGGATGTGCACCCCTGTCCTGAGTGCACTAACTGTCCTCATGTCTGGATCCCTAATGCTTTTTTTGTTGTTGTCATGGGTGAACACAGATCATGTGTGTGCTACATGGCATGGACCTGTCTCACGGATTACAGTCTTGTTGGTCTGAGAGGGGCATCCGAAGTGCTACTCTTACAGTGGTAAAAGGCTACTGCCTTCGCCAGGGTGTATGCAACACAAGCATAGTCGTGGCAGCAGTAGTGATCAGGAGGACTAAACAGGTCATTTTTGTACCTGTGTCACTGGAGTGACGCCTACAGGCCCACAGCAGGTTCTGCTGCTGAGTACTTAACTTACCCTTGGCCTATATTGGTTTGGTGTGTTGTGCTGCATGGAGCATGTGTGGTCTCCATGTGCTGGATGTAACTGTGCCTGTGAAGTGTACAGTACAGGGATAATCCAGTACTGTGAAGTAGGTGTATGTTATATATATCTGTACTGGGTGTATGTGTGCCAGTGGGATGTATGACGTTACAACGCATGCTGTTACAACGCATGCTGTTACAACGAAAGTTTTACAACGCGAGTGCATTGACAACGCAGGACATTACAACACAAGTCTTTACATCGACTTGCACTAGATGACGTGCTAACATTAAACAAGTGTAATTTACTATTCCAACTCCAGTCCACGTAACAGTAGGGAAGGTGTTGGGATAGTAAACTACACTATTTTTAATGTTAGCACGCCATCTAGTGCAAGTCGATGTAAAGACTTGCGTTGTAATGTCCTGCGTTGTCAATGCACTCGCGTTGTAACAGTTTTGTTGTAATGGTAGTGCGTTGTAAAGGTTACGTTGTAAAGGTTGTTCCCCGTGCCAGTGAGTGGTACAATATATGAATGGTGTAGTTCTGTGCATTTTTTGTATCATGTATATATGTATTGGGTGTATGTGTCCCTGTAAGTGGGATAATACATGGAATGACCTGGGTTCCACTTTGGGAGATCCAGGGCTTCATGTTGAAACATGAGGGGCCCGATTCACAGAACTAACTTAAGAACAAATCCTAAACTTACTACCATTTTTGTATTCACAGAAGGCGCTTACTCATTTTGGTATTCACAGAAGGCACTTACTCATTTCGGTATTCACAGAAGTTAGGAGTCCTAACTTTAGGACTCCTATATGCCTTCTGTGAATACCGAAAGTCTTAAAGTTAGGATTTTTCTCAGTTTAGGAGTAGTAAAGTTAGGACTCCCAACTTTAGGACTCCTAAATGCCTTCTGTGAATACCGAAAGTCTTAAAGTTATGATTTTTCTCAGTTTAGGAGTAGTAAAGTTAGAACTCCTAACTTTAGGACTCTTAAATGCCTTCTGTGAATACAGAAAGTCTTAAAGTTAGGATTTTTCTCAGTTTAGGAGTAGTAAAGTTAGAACTCCTAACTTTAGTACGCCTAAACTGAGAAAAATCTTAACTTTAAGACTTTCAGTATTCACTGAAGGCATTTAGGAGTCCTAAAGTTAGGACTCCTAACTTCTGTGAATACCGAAATGAGTAAGTTCCTTCTGTGAATACCAAAATGAGTAAGTGTCTTCTGTGAATACCAAAATGAGTAAGTGCCTTCTGTGAATACCAAAATGGTAGTAAGTTTAGGATTTTGTTTTAAGTTAGTTCTGAGAATCAGGTCCGAGGAGAGGAGGTAGAGGAATCCCCCAAGATCGATTTGTGCCTGCCTATCACACATCAAGATGCATTGGGACAACATTGCAAAGCACAAGTCAGAAAACAAAAACAAGGAGTGTCTGGTTTACTTTACAGAAGGTCATGTCATTCCTTATGACTCCTGTCTTCTGTGCCATATGCTGGATTTTTCTTCAGACAAATATTAACCGTTTCTGATTCATCTTCCTTTCTCTGTTACATTTGTCTCTTTCATTTAAAATGTCAGACCTGTCTCTCCGTGTGTTTCCTAAAGATATATCTCACTTTAATGTGGACATCCATTACCCTATATATTGTTGCTTTTCAAGAGTTTTGTGTTTATGAAATGGGTTGTTGTTTAATGTGGGCCTTGGCAGTAACAATTCAATTTCAGAAATGCATGTGAATCAAAGGTTCTTGGTCCTTGCTTATGGGTGTTTTGATAATTTTTTAGGAAACAGGACAGGTGCCTCAATCAAATTTGAAGCAAATAAACATGTTAGATGTGGCCTTGCTATTGCTTCTTGCTTCATATTTCTGAAATATTGAGGTCATCCATTTCCTCTTTTTCATGTTTAATGATTAAAGGTTTGTTTAATTTCATATGTTAGATCCATAGGACCTCCTTGCAAGGTGTCAGAACAGCAGTGCTTAATTTGAGCCAGTGGTTTACCCTGCTTGGCGCTTATTTGCCAACACTGGATCATATGGCAGTCTGACACACGGTGCCACTGTTTGTCTCATTTAGAGATGAGCACAACAACAACTGTTTATTAATTCATTATACATTAGAAATGACCAATACCTGCCACCCAAGCCATTCTTATGGCTTTGGGGGCCTACAATAGTCTGAATTGTCACACTTGTATGTGTGTGATGTTTAGTAGTTGTGTTGGTACTGTCATTGGCAGTGCTGGCAGGGGCAATGCATGGTGCAAGTTACAGTAGTGTCCTGATGAAGGCCCTGGCACTTATATTTTTACAAATTAAACACTGCAGAACGGCGACTTGGATTGGCTTGATTAAATATATGTATTCATATCCCAAAATTTGATTTTAAATGAAGAGGCCCTTATTACAATTTTCGGTTGCGTCAACAATCCCTTAGTTCTGCTTATATTATTTATTCTCACCTTGTTTCCTATGTCCTAGGACCTTATTGGTTTAAACCATTTTAGGCATTATGCCACCTTACCTCTCAGCCTCCAGGGAGGGCCTTGATTTACACAGCTTTTGACAGGAATGTCTCTTTTTGGGGATGATACAGGGGTTCTGCTGCCTTGGGACTCAGAGTCCCACAACGCCAACCTATTAGCCCAGGAAAGGAGGGTCTACAATTGGTTCTCCCATGCCGCTCGTGACAAGGGTAAGCATGTTCCACACCCATCAGTGCCAGGACGAGCCAAGACAGGGCCATCCCCTTGGCATTCTGATTGGGTGCTGTGTGGCTCCACTATCAAAACCATCTTATGCTACTCAGGTACTGTAATCACATTTATCTGTGAGGACGAATTCCGCTACATGCTCTGATTTTATTTTGTATTTGCACTCCAGTTGAGGTAGGTTTCTTGCCCCTCTGCATCAACATTTTGCATGCCCATGTATTAGCTGGGGCGGGATCCTGTCCCCCAGTGCCCATAGGTCTTATTGCCTCCCTGCTTTGTTTCCTGGCATGTCCATGCATTTACTGGGGTGGGACCTAGTCCCCCAGCCTTGACTTTAGGTGTGTTCGCACATTTGCTGGGGTGGGACCTTGTTTCCCAGTTTTGACTTTTGGTGTGTTGGCATATTTGCTGGGGTGGGACATTGTCCCTCAGTCTTGACTTTTGGCGTGTTTGCACATCTGCTGGGGTGGGATCTTGTCACCAAACCCTCACTCTTCTTCTGTCTGCTCTTTAATTGGGAGTAGGACTTTTGTCCCCTAGTCTTGACACCTTGTGTGGTCTTGTGGTTGTGTGTTTGCATACTGATCATTCTTTAGTAATGGGAGCCCATGCTGCCAGTGAGACTTTCAGCTGTATAATACCCTGCTTGAAGGAGAGGAGTGACTGTTATTGCTCCCATCTTTCATGGCATTCAGAGGGCTATCTCCCTTGGTTATGGTGTTAAATATGGGTTTGCTCATTATTTTTGTGGTGTTTCTTTAAGTGTTTCTTTGTATTTATTTTCCTTTTGTATTGGTCTGCCTACTCGACTTTAAACTCATTTGTTGTCTTATGTTGGTTTTCACATCTTCATAGGATGGCCAAGCGTAAATCAGGTCAAGCACCAAAAACCAAACGTACCCTCATCAAAACACCCCAAAATTCGGGCTGAACCACTCTGCTGTATGAAAGATTGCCTCTTATTGTATGTGGATCAAACATCCTAGCGTTTCACCAATGGAACCCAACAGGTATATATTTAAAAAGAACGTGATGGCCTCACACCTCCACCCCCAGGAGTCATGCTTCATCATCGGCCATCCCACGCATCGCCAGAGCATCCTCTAATGGTAGACGGGCCCTCTTCAGCAGACTGAGAGAAGGAATAGGGAAAGTCAGGGGGATCCAATAAAAATCCCTGTCATCTATCAAAAGGATACTTATGATTAACATTTTTCATAGGACATATGAGATCTATTTATGCCACTCATGTCCCACTAAGGTCAACATGTTGCAGCCGTTATTTGGCCCACCGAATCGTCTGGGGCTTTCTTCATGACCAAACAACCCAGTGTGACTCCATATAGTTCCCTAGGCAGTAATGATCATACACGCACACTCTGCACACACAAACAATACCAGATTACTAATCTCTGGTTACTGCAATCAGGCAGTGTTACCTTCTTAGTGAAGGGTCCTCTGGGAGAAACATAAAAATACATTTATAATATTGACATCACTGAAGCATATACATGATGAATATAAAAACCATAATGAAAAAACAAGCAATGACATAAGCGTATGGTTGCCAGGAAAATCTTGCACACATAAAAAACCAAGGGCAGCCCATGCTTAGCCAGCCCTGTGTGAGAATATAGTGCCGCTCAGTGTTCACAGCACACTGTACGAATGTCATGCCCGTGTAAGGCCAACATCCAAATCATGCTTAATTCACAAAGGTGAATGCCAAAGCCCATCTCTTGCATACATACAAATACTATTCACCCTAACTATATGATTCTAACACTTCGTGGAAAAGTATAAGTTAGACACCAACACTGAGGGTGCAGCCACCAAGAAAGTAGGCGCCCTTGATGGATATGTTGAAAAGGCAGTGTGGGTCTTTGACAAGGACATTCTCCTCGCTAAGAAACAGCTATCATTATCCGCTTTACCTATTGTTGGTGGAGACTCCACTATCCTGACTGGCTAGGAAAGTGGGGGTTTAAATATGCCAGATATGCCCCTCACCACATTCACAGGCTGCAAATATAACCCTGCCACAATACACCATAAATTTATGAGGACCTACTCATAAACTTGTTGCCAATTCAGCCAGGCCAAGTTTAACACCTTATGATACTTTTAACTGTAAAGAGGCTCTTGGGAAATAATGTGCGCGGTTTAGCAAGGAGATTGCAGACCTCCTTGATTCTAAATGATCAGGTCTGTGTGAACATTTGGGGTGCATTGAGGTTAAATTGAGTGTATTGGATGCTAGGCTGACACAGGGTGCTATAGGAAGGGGTGATATCGCTATTGAGCAGAGGCCATCAAGCCCTACCCAGGAGCATCTCCCCTTGGTTCGGAGGATGGAAAAATCGACTCTTTGTAAGAATGGTTCAGCCCCTGCCTATAGTGCAGATGTGTCTGTCCCCTCTCACACAAGGGACCATGAGTTGCCTGTCATACAAGTTGGAGGTCATTGCCCAGAGAGAAATACTATCTCACCCTCTAAACACCTGGGGGCTACCACTTGGTGTGATACAAGATGCGATCTTCTACCTACTGCATGTCATTAGGTTAAAGTCATGGCAAATGTCCCAAGGTTGCACCCTGAAGCAAATTAATCCACCATTGAGCTTATTAATAAAGCTATACATTTGATCAAAGTGCACTCTCTGCCCCAGGGTAATTTATTCCTCAAGGTTTTCTTGGCAAGAAGGGTAGGTGGATTAGGAGGACGCACAAAGAACTGCCGAGGGATTGCGTCATTCTCACCTTTATATGTCATACCTAGTGTTGCCTGTAATCTAATCCCGGCATCTTAGTTAGGCCTAGTTAAATGAGTAATGTTGCCCCCTTGGCTTCATTTATAAAGACTTGGCTAAACTCTCTCATACCAGGGTGCGCACACCTAGTTTCATGGCACTTCAACTGCCTCGCTGTAATCTTCCATCTTATAACTGTTTCTCCCCCTTGGGCGACCTAACAGAAAATTATTGACTCAGTACTTGTAATTTGTCTAAATTAATCTTCTTAGAAGGGGTTGGATGTGGTTTGGAACCCTTAGTTGCCTAACCCTGTATCCTGCATGCAATATTAAATCACAGGAATCCTCCAGTTACTGATCATAAAGAGCTACCTTTGTAACCCAACAATTTTAGCATCTCTTTGGACCCTGCCTATGAGGTTAACATGCTTTTCTGAAATATTACCAGATTTGCCAGTGAAATAGGCTGTGAGGAATGTGGCTAACTCATATGGAAGTTTCCAGGAGACATGGGCCACAGAGGCCATTAGTATGGATGGTTACTATACCCATATGGTTCCAGCTGTTCCATCTTTATGGGGTAAGGACCAGACTAGATTAATGACTTGGTTCACAGTTACTTTAGAATGTAGTATCAATCTGCTCTAGTAGAACATGGTTTCAGGCTTTTTTCTACCTAAGTGGCCCTCTGGTTTCAGGATAATTCTAATCAATTTTTAAAATGGTTACTTATAATATGACCACATTGTTAATCTTATTGTGTTGTCTGATTTAATATTATGCCTTGAGACCTATTTTGTCTCAGCACACAAAGGGTGTCAAATTAACTTAGATGGAGCTTTTAATGTTTGATTAGGGTTATCTCAGTCAGAAAATGAATCTCATATGTTTGACTGACCTAGCATAGGGAATGATAGGCAGCCTCGGGATGGGGGGGGGGGGGGGGGGGGGGGTTCACCAGAAATGTGTTCGCTCTGTGGGGTACATTTTCACTCTTGTCAAGAGTGTAGTAGAACATGTCTACCAATTCTAATGATTGGGTCCAGGCATCTGCGGATACACCAACATGGATCACTGATAAAATATTGACTCCTAAAATCTCGATCTTCAGAAATATTGCAGAATAAATATCAGATACAAAAATATCGACAACCGATACTTCAAAAAGAAATTACACAAACATCGATGAAAATATATTGTAAAAAAAAAAACATATCAAGACCAAAATATCAACAACAAAATATAGCTTACAAAAATATCGATAATATTGAAATAAATTAAAACACACCTAAAATATCGATATTAACAATATCGACTTTACAAATATTGATAACATACATATAAACTATATTGAAAATAACATTTAAACTTAAAAATATACTATTCAGAATTATATAATTAAATTACATGTGCCAATTATTTAAATTAAAGTATAATAATATTGTTTTTTAAATTATGTAATTAATTACAACAAATACAATAATAATACAAACACAAATAAATAAATACATAAAAAAGTCAACATTAAATAAATCTCAAACCAACTGAAAATAAACTAATATTAATATATATCAAATATGAATATTTTAATTAAATTTATTTAGAAATATTTTGAAATAACAACAATAAATACATTAAATACGAACATGAAATGAACAATATAGATTGATCTAATTAAAAGTTATCTACTAAAAAATTCAAAAAAGCTGTCTCGACCAATAAATTTAAACTGAAGCAACACAAACCAATAGACGCTAACTAATTAATTAAACACTATGCGCCCGATTCACAGAACTAACTTAAGACAAAATCCTAAACTTACTACCATTTTGGTATTCACAGAAGGCACTTACTCATTTTGGTATTCACAGAAGGCACTTACTCATTTCGGTATTCACAGAAGTTAGGAGTCCTAACTTTAGGACTCCTAAATGCCTTCTGTGAATACCGAAAGTCTTAAAATTAGGATTTTTCTCAGTTTAGTAGTAGTATAGTTAGGACTCCTAACTTTAGGACTCCTAAATGCCTTCTGTGAATACCGAAAGTCTTAAAATTAGGATTTTTCTCAATTTACTAGTCCTAAATTTAGGACTCCTAACTTTAGGACTCCTAAATGCCTTCTGTGAATACCGAAAGCCTTAAAATTAGGATTTTTCTCAGTTTAGTAGTAGTATAGTTAGGACTCCTAACTTTAGGACTCCTAAATGCCTTCTGTGAATACCGAAAGTCTTAAAATTAGGATTTTTCTCAATTTAGTAGTCCCAAGTTTAGATTTAGGACTACTAAATTGAGAAAAATCCTAATTTTAAGACTTTCGGTATTCACAGAAGGCATTTAGGAGTCCTAAAGTTAGGAGTCCTAACTATACTACTACTAAACTGAGAAAAATCCTAATTTTAAGACTTTCGGTATTCACAGAAGGCATTTAGGAGTCCTAAAGTTAGGACTCCTAACTTCTGTGAATACCGAAATGAGTAAGTGCCTTCTGTGAATACCAAAATGAGTAAGTGCCTTCTGTGAATACCAAAATGGTAGTAAGTTTAGGATTTTGTCTTAAGTTAGTTCTGTGAATCGGGCCCTCAGGGCCCCATTAGGATGGCGGGTGGACTTTAGTCCGCCCGCCACCCTAGCGGTGCTGGGACCGGACCGGCAATTAGGATGCGACCGCCACCATGGCGGTCACATCCCGCATCTTTGACATTGCGGCGGGCGGTGCTGTAAGCAGCACCCGCCGCAATGCCAAAGAGGCATGTTGTGCATTGCCATGCACAACGTGACAGGCACCGCACGGTGCCTGCCACCTTGTGCATGGCAATGGAGGAGGGTACCATAGGTACCCCCAAGTGCAGCCCCCCAACCCTCTCTGGGGGCCCGCAAAAGGGCCCCCATAGTCGTTTCACACATGTCTTTCCATGGCTGAGTCTCCGCCATGGAAAGGCATACCCACCGCAACCATCATAATATGGATGGCGGTGCCTGCAAGGTACCGCCACTATATTGTGGGTTGTTTCCGCTGGGCTGGCAATCATGATGATTCCCGGCTGGCGGGAAAGCGGCGGACGGACTTTCCGTTCACCGCGGTACCCCCCGCCATGGTAAAATGGCGGGGGTATATGTAGTTGTGATGGTGGGCTGATCGCAACCGACGGCCGGGCAGAGGTGCCCGCCATCATAATAGGCCCCCTATATTGGTCAAACAAGGAGTAAGAGCGATACTTTCCATAGGAGAGAACACAGAGGGAAGAAGAACTACATAAACAACTATATCGCAATACCAACAATACAAGTAATAAAAAAACGTTATAATAAAATATAGATACTTCAACTTTTTTAATTTAATTAACCAAAACTATTACATGTTTTTCTTTAAATATCACAGATTAAACTTCATTAAAAATCCACCTAGAAAATACAGGACAAAGATTTTTGTCCCACTATATTTGAATCAACATCATTAAAAATATAACAAAGTATATAACTTAACCTAAAAAGAAAGTAAATTATTTAGATTTTTTAAACGTCATAAAAATACAAAACATAGCTAACAAATACTTTTCTTTTTACAGCTTCCAAAAAATTCAATAACACAACAATCACAAAAGACACTTCATCAACAAAAAATAGTAAGTATATAATTTGTATTACAAAAAGTTTTAAAATAAAGACTAATGAGCACATACATTAAGCTTATTACCTCATTTGAGACAGGTAAAAGTACAACTCAAAAAAGGGACTATCAAACTGCAAATAGTTTCCAATTCATTCCTTTGGCCCTCTAGGCCCATAGGAATTAATGACAAAAGATTCTATTTCCTATTACAGATTGTGTATAAATAGCAAATAATTTAGCAATTCCTACATGCATTAATAGTTGCGACTCATAAATAGCAGTTCATTTAAAAATCGCTATTAAGTATTCGCAACTCTTTAGCTTCATACAAGTGGTCATAAATTATGAAAATAATCTAATTAACTAAAAATTTAACCTTTTCACTTTTATTTCACAGCTTACACTTCACTACAACTGCACCATAAACCATAACAATAAACAACTACGAAGAAAACTACAATATCTACATTAAAGAAAAATATCAAACTAAGCGGGAATTATGATGGGGGAAGGACCGCTACCGCCAGCAGTGCGGTGGTGGGACTTCTGTCATTGGAAAGCAATTTTCCCCCACCACATTACGATGACGGGGGTATCTGACCGTGACTGCAACCTTGGTGGGCGTAAAGACCTCCCTCCACGGAACGTCAGCATCAGTAAAATGGTGGCGGTGCCTAGCAGGGACCGTCTGCCAGATTACAATGCTGGCAACAGCCAGCATTTCCATGGCGGCAAAACCCCCATGGATTGGTTTCCGGGGACTGTTGCGGGCCCCCCTTGTGTTGGGGGAGGTGTTTGTGCACTGGGGGGTACCCATGGTACCCCCTACATTTCACTGCACTAGGTGGCAGGCACCGAGTGGTGCCTGCCACGTAGTGCAGTGAAATGCACAACATGCATTTTTTACATTGCGGCGGGTGCTGCATTCAGCAGCACCCACCTCAATGTTAAATTGTAAAATTTAAAATGTTAAATTGCAAAATGTGACCGCCATGTTGGCGCTTGCATCCTAATTCATTGTGTGGGACCACCGCATGCATGGCGGGTGGTCCCAATCCTTGCAACGATGTCGGTCGGACAAAAGTCCAACCGCCATCGTAATCACCCCCTAAGGTAGGGGCTCATTTTGATGGCGGAGGAACCACTACCGCCAGCCATGCAGTGGTGGGCCCTCCACCATCTGACAGCAATTTTCCCCCCGCCAGATTATGATGGCAAGGGGAATCCTCAGGGAAGCATGACGGACGCAAAGTCCGCCTGCCACGGTTCAGCACGGCGGTCCTTTTCCACCCGCCTTGCAGAAACAAAACGTAGGGTAGCATTGCGGCGGTGCCTGCACGTAGGGATTATGTTCTCCATTTCTGCCTGTCTTTTCGTGGCGGTCATCCCACCATGAAAAAACAGGTGGAAACGGATTTGGAGGCCCTTAGCGGGCCCCCCTTGTGTTGGGGGGAGGTAGCTGTGCACTGGGGGGTACCCCCCTACATTTCAATGCACCAAGTTGCAGGCATTGTATGGTGCCTGTCACGTAGTCTAGTGAAATTCAAAACATGCATTTTTGACATTGCAGCGGCTGCTGCAGTCAGCAGCACCCACCGCAATGTTAAATTGCAAAATGCGACTGCCATGGTGGCGGTCACATCCTAATTTGATATGCGGGACTTCCGCATGTATTGTGGACGGTCCCGGTTTACCACAGGATGGCGGACGGACTGAAGCCCGTCCGCCATCCTAATGAGCCCCTAAGCATCTAAATTATCTAACAAATAGAACAATCAAATAAACGATAGATCAAATAAAAAAGCAATTTTAACTAATACATACTTTTCTCTTCACAGCTTCTACAAACTGCACCAACAAACAACATCAACGAAATTAAGTTCATCAACTACAATTAGTAAGTATTATTTGTTTTACTAGTAAATACAAAAAGATACAATAAAATAAAAAATATATTTAACATTTTAATAACAATAACATTTGGCTTTTATACCAACAGAAAATATAACAGTGAATAAACAACGACCATCAAAACATACCATCAAGAAAAGTAAAGCAACACTAATGTAAGTATATTTTCTATGATATTAATTATAATAACGTTTATTATTCAGAATTGCATATCTATTAAACATAGATATATATATATATATATATTCACAGATATGCAAATAAATGGCAAAGGGAGCAAAGTTCATTGCATCACAAAAGGGGAAACTACTTCATTGCTACATGGGCTACGCCTATACTCAAGAAAAAGTTATTGAAAATAAAACCCATTGGAAATTTAGCAAATATGACTCCAATGTTTGTTATGGGAGATCCACTACTGTAGAAACCAATGTAGTCAGTGTTAGAGAACACAACCATCCCACTAATGTAACAGAAGTGGTAGTAAGTGATTCCTCAGAGACAATGAGGAAAGCAAGCACAAGTTCCCAACAAACAAGCACCAAAATATAGGAGGATATTTTGACTTGAGTTCCAGAACAAGTCACAGGACAGCTAACAGCTATAGCTCAAACTCCTATCCCCCAAACACTTGGAGAAATACAAATACTACCTGAATATACCATCACCCACAAAGAGGAAAAATTCCTTCTTTATGACAATGAAAGTCATGAAAAAGAACTATCATCTTTGCAACAAATACAAATTTACAAAAACTTAAACATTGCAAAACGTGGATGATGGATGGCACATTCAAAGTTTGCCCCAAGCCATTCTACCAGCTGTATACTATTCACAACAAATATGAGGGTACAAATATCTCCATAATATATGTATTACTGACTAATAATCAGAACACCACTTATATAGAGCTCCTAACAATAGTAAAACAATTCACAGAAAATTACTGTCCTAAAAAAAAAATAATCATTGACTTTGAGCAGGCAATGATTCAATCCATCTTAAAATTATACCCACACACTCTAATACAAGGTTGCTATTACCACTTTAATCAGAGTATATGGAGGCACCTACAAAAGCCTAGCATAGATTATTCCAGAAATAGCAACTTTGCATATCAAATAAAAAAGTTAATAGCCCTGGTGTATGTCCCAACAACAGAAGTAGCCAATCACTATAACCTACTTATATAAAGTCCTTTCCATGAAGCTAATGAAAGTGAATTTACTCCCTTCCTAGACCACTTCGAAGACACCTGGGTGGGAAGGTTACATAGGTCAGGGAAACGTAGACAACCAACATTTCAAATCTCCTGGTGGAACGTGTTCGCTAGTACTGTAGTTCAAAAAGCCAAAACCAACAACGCGGTGAAAGGATGGCATAATGCCTTCCAAGCCACAATAGGATGAGGACAACCTACACTTAAAAAACTAATTGAATCAATTCAAACGGAACAGAGCTGCCATGAACGCAGAGTAGAGCAATCCCTAAGTAAAATTGGCCCTAAACTAAGTAAACAAACTAAAACAATATACAAATACCTGCAACAAAAGACTAGATCATATCCAAACACCCAAGGTCTAGAATACCTAGACATGACTGATAAATCAATACTTTAAACTAAACAAAATACTAAACATCGAAAAAATCTTACAACTATAAAACTTATAAGCAACAGATTTCTCCTTTTTTTAATTAATGATATAATTATGTTATAAAATTTACAATAGACCACAAAATTATATGACATAATATAATTCTTAAAAAAAAGAATATAATGAAGAAAGATCCATTTCCTACCCACAGTATTAAAAAAAAATACTTACAGTTATGTAGCAGTCGAATATCCTGAAAAATGATAAAAACCACAGCAAACAAATTAAATCCAAATCCATTGGATAACAAAGCCCAAAAAATTACAAAAATACAACTGTATAAAAAAAGTCCAATGCCACAAACCTCTTAATGACTAAGCCCTCCAAAACACAAACATAATTTAGAAAGAAAACGCTCCACGAAACCGGGAAAAAAAGGAAAATTAAAGTAACTTTCTTGTCAAACAAGAAAAAACAGTTTCCTTTATTTAAAAAAAAAAACTGCGTCGGCAGCTCCATCCGTTCACCGAAGGAAAAACCTATCAATAAAAAAGAAAACAACACCGGCCCACAACACAAATACAAACCCACAAGCATTACTATCAACATTGAATACACAAAGATACATTTAATAAGCACATAACATAACATTCTAATTATATCCAACACTAAGTCAACCACATAAAACACTAAGCTACCAAAACAACACCTAACTACACCATGTAACGCCCTAACAAATCTATTTACACTACTACTACCTTACCCCTAACCTGAAACTAACTTAAAGGTATATACAATTTAACTTACCTGATCGGACGAAATGCAGCTCCCAACAGCGAGGTCCCGTCTTCTAAAATGACTTAAAAATGAAACTGATAGACAGAAAAGTGAGGAATAAGGAAAAAAATATGGGTGCTCAATTGAAATGAAAAAAAGACTAACTCCCCATAAACAACAATAGATAATTTTGAAAAAAATGTTAAAATTATATGTACAACTTTATTTATTGCAGTGTTTTTCCCAATGTTTAACAAATATTTTAAAAATTGTAAAATATACATTATGGGGCCGATTCCGATGGCCGGTCGGACAGCTGTCCGTAGCCTTACCGTGCGACCGACACGTACCCGGAGCCGGTCCGTCCTGTCGAGTAAGTACGATGCGCATAACTGCCAAAAACACGACCGACACGTAGGCTGAGAATGAAGCTCCATTCTCAGTCCGAGCCATCACTCCTAAAGAGGAACCGAGTCGCCCGGAAGCAGTATCCATAGCAGTTTCTAGCATGACAAGTACGATGCGTACTTCCTACGCGCCGGACGGGTCATCACGCAGGGCACGTCACAGCATCCAGAAAACAAGCATATCAGCTACGATTCACGCCACAACTCAATCCACGGCTACGAGATGGACCAGCTTGCAGCGGGTATGACACGGAGCAACAAGCAGCGTGTACAACACGAACACATCATGAATCCCATTGCGCATGTCATACCAGTACTCTACATCCATGACCGGATCAGGGAACGGCGCCAACGGCGCAGACGGTAAGTCAGACACCTACAACACAAACAAACGACATGTACCCGCAAAATGGCACACACACAGGGGATCCACATCCTGACCACTAACAACAGCCCACCATAGGGGTTGCATGGCCAGCACCACTAACACCCCCACCCATAGGGGACCTGTTGCCTATCACCCCTGCCACCCCCACTCACAGGGCTTATGTTGCCCATCACCCCTCCCACCCCCAGCCATAGGGCTCATGTTGCCCATCACCCCTGCCACCCACACCCATAGGGGACCTGTTGCCCATCACTACTGCCACCCCCACCCATAGGGACTATGTTGCTCATCACCCCTGCCACCCCCACTCACAGGGCTTATGTTGCCCATCACCCCTGCCACCCCCAGCCATAGGGCTTATGTTGCCCATCACCCCTGCCACCCACACCCATAGGGGACCTGTTGCCCATCACCCCTGCCACCCCTACTCACAGGGCTTATGTTGCCCATCACCCCTCCCACCCCCAGCCATAGGGCTCATGTTGCCCATCACCCCTGCCACCCACACCCATAGGGGACCTGTTGCCCATCACTACTGCCACCCCCACCCATAGGGACTATGTTGCTCATCACCCCTGCCACCCCCACTCACAGGGCTTATGTTGCCCATCACCCCTGCCACCCCCAGCCATAGGGCTTATGTTGCCCATCACCCCTGCCACCCACACCCATAGGGGACCTGTTGCCCATCACTACTGCCACCCCCACCCATAGGGACTATGTTGCCCATCACCCCTGCCAACCCCAGCCATAGGGCTTATGTTGCCCATCACCCCTGCCACCCCCAGCCATTGGATGGGTGATGAGCAACACATCCAGCATACGCAAACATCAGGTATGTCCACAAAATACATCCCCCATGACATCATGAAACAGTGTGTAGTCTGTGGCAAATGCCCACAACAGTGATTATGGCTACGAGCATACAATGTAAGTAACAGCACAGGTGTGACCAACACAGAGTGTGACATACACAAGGCAAGCATCACCATAGCACAGTTGCAATGTAAAAAGAACACCCCCTCACTGTGTAGAACAGAAGTTAAGTGGGGGCTCACAAAATGCAGCAGATGTGGAGCATTGTGGTGATGGGGACCAAACCCCCCTCATCACAGTGACCAAAAGGTAAGTGTCATCATGGTCAAAGCTGCAAAGAACAAACAACATGTATGATCCCTGCTCCCAACACATCAAACACTTCTTAGGCAAACTAGTGGTTGTGTCCCATACCCACAGAAATGTGGTGAGGCTAACAGTGCTGTGAAAGCCTAACACACTCTCGGCCATGTGCAGACAAGCACCACACATGGGGGCTGACAATGCATACAGCGTACAATGACACAACAGCAGAAGTGACCATCACCAAGCATGCACACATCTCGAATATAGACACAACAATCAAAACAACATGTAAAGACTGTAGGTGTCAGCTCACAAACTCACATTCCATGCCAGCAATGGCACCCAACGACCAGGATGAATGTGCACAATGATGTGAAATGACTCACAGGGACAGCATGCAAAATCACAGAAACAGCATCCAGACCAAGGCCCACAACAGCAATTCCAATGCACTGGTGCAGATGCACAAACAGGCAAACTCACACTGCACTTCGGACACAACATGTGTGTGTGTCAAAGTATCCCCAGGCAACTACACAACACATGAGGGGGGCTGAACCACAGTGACACAGATGTGGACACAGTGCCATACAAAAGTAAACCATCATTGGGACGCCCTCAGTTGGCAATCAGGCGTTGGGAGATGAGAGGAAGTTATTTTTAAGAAACAAGGTCCCATTCAATTTAAAGATAGGTATAATCTCACAATTTTCCAATCAAAAATTGGATTATATGTTTTATTCAAAAAATGATTCAGATATAGTACAGTTGCTACGAACCAAAATACATGTGGTGAAATAAGTGAGCAGCCCGTGAGTTGTAAAAGGAAATCAGCCGATTTCCTAGCCGCAGGCAAGTGACTTAAAATGTGACTTTTTGTGTTTGTGAAAATAAAGGTTATTGAAAGTCACAATTGAACAACATCTCGTACTCAAATAAGATTTACAATGTATTATTAGGAGATTAGAGATGTGAGTCGACGACGTTTCGATCCCCAAAGTATGGTGGGATCTCTTCAGGACTAACCGATTGATGAAATGCCTGGGAAAGTATGCTGTGCGATATACCGCTGGAGAGCGAGAGTTACAGCAGGTGAAAGAGCTAAAAGGTTCTCCTGTGCCACAAGGGAATATCTGGAATTAGCGGAATAGGACTATAGGAACCGTCAAGATTGAGGATGGTGGAGAGTTAAGTCTAAGTGCACTCATTCCGTGTGGCCGGACAGCGGAAATCCAGTCTTAGGTAGTTGAGCAGTGGGCTCGAGTAGAAGTTCCCGGGTCGCTGCAGACCCGGGAACTTCTACTCGAGCCCAGTCTCGCTACGGAGAACCAGCTGACCATTCAGATTACCCACCATTGACGTGAACAGTCTTGGCTCTCCGATTTCCAGCACGAAGGATTCCTTAATCGCGGCGAATCTTCTGCCGCTTTTCCCGTACCAGGACCTATCCAGTTCCTGGCTTAATTCCCAGGAATTCCACTGCTCAACTACCTAAGACTGGATTTCCGCTGTCCGGCCACACGGAATGAGTGCACTTAGACTTAACTCTCCACCATCCTCAATCTTGACGGTTCCTATAGTCCTATTCCGCTAATTCCAGATATTCCCTTGTGGCACAGGAGAACCTTTTAGCTCTTTCACCTGCTGTAACTCTCGCTCTCCAGCGGTATATCGCACAGCATACTTTCCCAGGCATTTCATCAATCGGTTAGTCCTGAAGAGATCCCACCATACTTTGGGGATCGAAACGTCGTCGACTCACATCTCTAATCTCCTAATAATACATTGTAAATCTTATTTGAGTACGAGATGTTGTTCAATTGTGACTTTCAATAACCTTTATTTTCACAAACACAAAAAGTCACATTTTAAGTCACTTGCCTGCGGCTAGGAAATCGGCTGATTTCCTTTTACAACTCACGGGCTGCTCACTTATTTCACCACATGTATTTTGGTTCGTAGCAACTGTACTATATCTGAATCATTTTTTGAATAAAACATATAATCCAATTTTTGATTGGAAAATTGTGAGATTATACCTATCTTTAAATTGAATGGGACCTTGTTTCTTAAAAATAACTTCCTACCCTTGGTCCCTTCTGATCAATAGGGTTTCCTTGTTTCTATTTTTGGGAGATGAGAGGAAGCACAACAGACACATGTGACACAAGCTGGAATGAATACCAACTAACACAGCAAGAGACTGACACACAACACCACTACCCCCAGGGACCAGACAGAGGGGTGACACAAGCATGTATGACACCTCCACTGTGATGACAAAGGCAGATGTTGTACAAACTGGGAAACCCAGACATGTGTCCTGTGCCACAAACGAACATCACACATACACAAACACAAATCACTCAGCATGGCCCCTCATCCATGGACAAATGGGAGCTAGGGGACCATTCATGCAAACATTCACATCAGTCCACCCTCAACACCACACACCTGAACTGCAGCAATGTGTATCTGTGAAGTCCACATGGACAGGTGACATTGCACATGCACCCATGACAAACACAGGAATGTTGGCAGGAACTAAGGTGCACAGACACATCACACAAGGACTGTTTACAACCCTGGGGAATGACAGACATACTGCACAGTATGCGGTACATGGCCATGACCTCAAAGGTCATGTAACCTTCAGATTCTCTGCCACAGTCCCAGGACTATGCAGATGCCAAGGAGAAACACAAGGCACCCATGCTGACTCCTGCCAGCATCGCAGCCGTGAACCCGACAAGTGGGAGCAGTCACACACACATACAAATGTCTCAATCACTGAAAACTACCACCTAGGGACAACTACATGATATTGCGAACAAACAAGTGCCTTGAGGAACCCTGTGTGTCCCATCTGTGTCTGACAACATCATCACCACTCAGAACTGACAAATTCCAATGATGATACACCAATTAACAGTAGTGTGTCATGCACCCACACATCTGGTAGCCCATTGGAAAAGTAGTGGGATGAACCCAGTACCACTCAGCAAGCATCAACAACAGGAACATATCAAGGGAACACTGTCTGTGTATGAACAGGGATGTGGACACACACACATGCACATACAACACACACCATGGGCCCAGGCCATGTCACTGGACAACACACTAACTTGAGGGGACACAACTCCTGTGGGAACCCAGCTGTGCCAAACATATTCACCGTAAGTCCCACTCCTGTCTGCAGAACACTTGGTCAGTCGGCCATCAGTTACCACACAATGAAGGCTCTGGTCACAACAGCCTGGGTACGTGAGTCTCCCCTAAGTCATCTGCACATACCCAAAACAAATGTCTAGCAAGTTGCACAGAGGCCCCAGTTGCTCCTATTACCATGATGCCCACACCTGTAGGTCCAGTCTTGATGAGCACGAAGTATGTGGAAGTGACAATTTGGACAATGGGAAGCACATCATATGTGCAGGGGTGCAAGCCACAGATGTGACCATGTCAATGAAATGCTCACAGAGAGATTTACACAAATAGTTGATCCTGACACACCCAGGTAGCTGAAAAGGATGACATGGATACCCACCAGAATAGTATACATATCTCATGGACCACAGGGAGTACCTTACATCAACACATCAGTATGCAACATTGTAAACCAAGCATTACAGGTGCAAGGGCATGTAAAACAAGATCGACATGATGTACAGCTAAATCAAGTTCACAGGGACAAAGAAAAAAGCTTTATTCAGCATATTAAAAGTGAAACGTCTGTTCCAACAAAAGGCAAATGGCCAGTCCATGTGCAAATGCCAAGGAGTGAACTAGAGTGACAACTGTCACACCTTGCTTGCCTGAACTGCTAAGGACCGGGGTCATCCCCTCGGAGGGGCATACATGGGGGCAGGCCAGGCACCGCAGGGAGAGAATCAGGGTGCAGCAGAAGGAGGCAGTGAAGAGGTGGGGGATGCAGGCGAGACACTTGCAACTGCAGTGGAGCTGACTGAAGTGGTGGGTGCTGTCACAACTGTGGGGCACAAGTCAGATGGGGTGGGTGCCGGCACAACTCCAGTGGGCAGGTCAGATGGAGTGGATTGGCTCACCACTGCAGTTCCCAAGTCAGACGGGGTGGTCGTGGACTCCAAAGCAGTGCCTGCATCCATGGGAGCGGAATGGGGGACATCTGAGATCGGCAGGGTGGGGGGGAGAAACGGTCCCCACATCAGTGGCACCAACTGTCTGACCAGGTGTGGAGGAGCAAGTGCTAGGGGGATGGCCAAAGCATCTTGGGGATGGTGTATCTGTGGGGGGACCTGGGGCAGGGAGTGGCGGGGGAACCTCTGGAGTGGTGGCCTGGGGGATGGAGGATGGAGACTTTGCCTTGGAGCTGCGTGGTGGCGGGGGTTCTTGCTCTTCTTGCGCCAGGGGGACTTGCGGGTAGGCATCTCGGTCTGACTGCGCCTGGGGGAGGGTGTCCGGGTGTGAGGGGCACTCCCTTCTGTGTGTGGGGACTTCCTCTTCCCCTTGTAATCAGGATCTGCAGGGTCAGAAGGGAAGATGCCAAGGTCACAGAGGAAGAGCTTCTGGGGGATGGGGTTGCAGATGAGGCAAGGGAAGGGGGCTGGGAGGAAGAGGTCTCGGAGGACTGTGGAGTGGTTGTGGATGACTGTGTGTGTGTCAGCAAACCAGCCCCTGTGAGTGTGGAATCAGTCCCCTGCGCTTGCTTGTTTGCACATCTAGCCCTTGGTTTGGGGGTTTCTGTGCTTGGGACATGTAGCGTGCTAGGAATCGTGGGTGGTGCAGGGGTAGGAGGGGTGCGGGACTGTTGGAGGAGGGACACTGCTGCCATCAGGGATGAGGCCACGGACTGATTGGTCCTCTGTATGGCAGACATGCCAGAGGAAATGCCCTCCATGAATGACACCAGTTGTGTCAACAGACCTGTGTGTGCATGGAGGACCTTCAGCATCAACGTCTGCCCTACATGGATCAGTCTAAGTAAGTCCACAGACTCCTCACTCAGGGCAGCAGGGGACACAGGGGCAGGGGGTGCAGTGCCTGGCACAAAGGAGACATGCTCACGAACACGGGAGCCCACAGAGACCTCTGGGATGGGAGCCGATGGGAGGGGGGTGGTGGTGGTGGTGGTGGCGGGGCGGAGACAGCCTCACTAGCTGGGGTTTGGTGACTGCTGACACCCGCCTCCACAAGGGAGTCATCCTCAGAGCTGCTGTGGCCTTCACCTGGGGTGGATGCTGCTGACGACTCCTCTGTGTGGCTCAACTCGCCCTCCGTGCCATTGGGTCCTCCTGACTCCTCTCCTTCTGTCCCTGTAAGGCTCTGTGGCTCCTCCTGGTCTGTGGAGCTGTCCCCGCCTGTGGCCGTGGATGTATCTGGATAGGAATAGGAAGTAACAGAACTACATCAGTCACCAGTACCGACTGCACACACCACAGTGAGTACATCACATCACAGGGCAAGCCCTGGCATCATCAGCTGAACACAGCTCAAAGTGCCAACACTGTTTAGGATAAGACAATTGTCATTCTCCACATCAACCATGGCACACATATCCCTCCTTGACTTTCACACATATGTCCATTGCATGTTGGATGCTAACACACCAATGTGCCAACATGCACCACCCACACATTAGTTGTACATGCAAGTGAACATGTAGGAGTATGTCACTATACACACAGCACATCTCTTGCAACTGACTCAGTACAGGTGTCCGGATGAACGGATGGGCAGAGACTCATTTCACATTCTTGGGATGCATGCCAGCAACACAGACTATGATGTACTCATATCCTGATGGGCAAGGCCACAATGGGGTGCATGGTGCACACTTGAAAACAACGAAGGCTCACTCAGAGCAAGTTAAATGCCATGGCACTGGGATGCCCTAAAAGTCAGTCAACACTGTCTCCTGTCACAGGGGCAGGGCATCCAGACAACAACAATATGCACTGACTCACAATCCTAGCTCAGGGGTAAAGCTGACTCTGCAGATGACCGGAGCACTTGCCCATCCCATGCAAACAACATATCCAGGACCCAGATGACCCCATATCATGCAAATCATTCATATGAGTCTCAGCAAACACAAATCCGTGTACATTAACACATCACAGTCTGCCATGCATGTAACCCAGATGCATGAAGGACACAGTTGCATACACCATTGTGCGCTGTCAGTTGATCACACACCTATATGTCACACAGGTATTGTCTCTCACAGTCACATCGCAGATGTCATGCTGACCCTCTGAATCATGGACACCCCAGTTGTACGTAGCAACAAGCCACACCCTAATGACACAGAGGCAGACACCTGAGGGCACATGTCTCTAAGCACAACCTGCAATTTCATAAACAGGAGTGGGATTACAGAGTGTTTCTGAATGCCCTTGAGGGGGCATGACTGGGCAGGACTAAGTGAAACAGTGTTTTGCCCCGGACAGTAGTCAGGTGGCTAAGCAAGTGTGACATACTTGATATACATACTCCTGATACCCAAAAATTGGAGTCCCCTGCTGCATGGGTTTGTTTGGAATACCCCAGACACATGTTGCGAGTCAGACCAGCAATTAGTACACATCTCAAGGGCACACACAGTTCACATATCAGATCTCAGGCATTGTGTAAACAATTGACCCACCCATGAAACACACAACAGAGTCACGGGAACTGATGCTGACCGGTACCTGAAGCATAGCTGACTGCAGGGACACAGTGCCCTAGTGACACAAGCAACAGACTGGAGGGGCCACACCTGTGGAACAGATGAGGAGGGTGCATCACACAAAAGAGGGACCTGAGTTTGGGACTACAAGACCTACGTAATGTGAAAGTGTGACCAGGACAAAAGACTGCTATTTGCATGTCAGACATAGTACACAGATCAGGCATGGACTTACCCCCTTCCTGCGGGTGTCTGGCCTTCAGCTGCCTATCCAGGTCCAGGAAGACCACCGCCAGTATCCGGACCATGTGGGGAGTCGGGGTCCGGTGTCCGCCCCTCCTGCGTGGAGGTGACAGCTTCAGCTGGACTCTAGCTATCCTCTGGGTCCAGCCCCGAAGGTCCTGCAACCTCTTCTGGCAGTTGCGGATGCGGCGCTTGTAGACCTCCACAGAACAAACAGCCCGGCCGATGGTCAGCCAAATCTCCTGCTTCTGGCGGGCATCAACCTGTGAGCATGACAAAGTGAAAAGTACATTAACACACATGCCCCAGATTTGTGCAGCACACAATTGGATATACATGTCATCATCACAAAGGGAAATAAATACACAGGTAGTGCAACCATGGGGAATGAAAACTCACATGCATGTCTGACATGTTAACAATGCCTGGACAGTTTAGTGATAGGTCCAACACGGTTGCATTCTATGAATCTGGCCAATCCATTCAAAAGTACAACACGTACACGCCTTCAGCATCGTTCAAATCTTCACCTTCATGGAACACTTGAAATTGCAACATTGTTGTAGGCATCCAACTGAATTTGCAGTGCACAACTCGTACAAGTTTTGAGTCCGCATCCTTCTCCATGACAGCCCTGAGCCAATGGGTGCGCCCGGCTCGTTCAACTGACTGTACAACGCGTATTTTGAATATACACATGCACCCGTCTCCATATGATTCAATGGCCAAGATGTACGTCTGTCTCGGACCATGCCTGTCCGACACGTATGCATGATAGTCACCCGTGTCGGACCTCATTGGATTCAATGACAAAGCATACGCACGGCTCGGTCATGAACCGTGCAATGCGTACGCACTGCCACCCGCGTCGGACCTCATTGCATTCAATGACAAAGCGTACGCACGGCTCGGTCATGAACCGTGCAATGCGTACGCATTGTCACCCGCGTCGGACCTCATTGGATTCAATAACAAAGCATACACACGGCTCGGTCATGAACGGTGCAATGCGTACGCATTGTCACCCGCGTCGGACCTCATTGGATTCAATAACAAAGCGTACGCACGGCTTGGTCATGAACTGTGCAATGCGTACGCATTGTCACCCGCATCGGACCTCATTAGTGTGACTATTATACGGATGCAACACACATATACTGGCCATGGACACCTGTGCACACCTGCCACACTATAGCATTGGCCACACAGTGTCCCATGGCATGTAAGGCTGCATTCCCTGGGTGTTTGGGGGGCCACAGCTATTTTTTAGGCTGGCACTTTGTGCAGCCACTCCCAGGCTGTTATCTTGTACATGGGAGCAGAATCCTTTGTGTGTTGTGCACATTACCACTGTGATGTGCAATTGGACAGTAATGGGCATGAGTGAAGGTCACAGTGTCAGGTTGGATATGTTTTAGACATGTCGCATACACCCTGAGTCCTGGGGGTGATGGCATGTACGTCACAGTGAGACCTGTAGCCCCAATACTGATGTGCACCCACAGTCTGTGTGCATGTTGTGTCTCAGATGTGTCTGATCACATGTTACCAATGGGTGACAGTCTCCACATCCATGTGGTATATGCATCAACCTTGATGGGGTGTGTGTCTAAGAGACGTACAAGTAGGGCCGGCTGGAACAACAGTGGCCACTACCTGTGGGACTTATGCTTGCCTTGTGGTGTGTACGTGCTACGCCATGTCCATTGCTGTGTTGATGTGGCAATACAGGGAGCCTGGATTTCTGCATGGCAAAGTTCTATGATGCCTGGGAGACATGAGTCCTCAATTGTCACTGGGGTGTGTTTTTTGAACATTGCAGCAGCACATAGGTTGGGTGACACAGCCAGATGATTGGAGCATTGCACTACATGGCACTCATGTGGACATGTGGAATTGAGATGTGAGGTGGTGGTCTTGTAGGTGACATATGTGTCCATGACCAACAGCACACACCTCAGTACATTGTGTAATGTCATGAACTAGCATGTGATAGTGATCGTGGTCATGGCCACATGGGTGGATGTACTGACAATCTTCTTTTGCGCATCTCTGTACTGCAGGGCACCAGCTGTCCATCGTCCGTTCCCAGACCTTGCAACCATGCAGGAACGCGACTGCATCAGACGGTACCGCTTCACCAGGCCACTGATTGAGGAGTTGGCGGAGCAGTTGGTGCCAAATCTGCTACCTGGCCGGACATACCCTACAGCACTGACCCCAGAGGTGAAGGTGATGGCACCCCTGCACTTCTTTGCTACCGGTACCTTCCAGTACACTGTGGCTACTGCTGGTGGTATGTCGCAAACGATGTTTAGTCGGGTGCTACGCGATGTCTTGGAGGGGATGTTGCAATTCCTCGACCTGTATATCAAGTTCCCCGAGTCAATATGAACTCCCTGAAATTAAGGATGCCTTTTATACACTGGGGAGCATGCCAAACGTCATTGGATCTATTGATGGGACACATGTAGCCCTGATACCACCACAGGCACATGAGCAGTCATACCGGAACAGGAAGCACTACCATTCGATCAATGCTCTGGTGGTCTGTCTTGCTGACATGTTGATCACACATGTTTGTGCACGGTTCCCTGCTTCGGCGCACGATGCCTACATTATGAGGAGTAGTCGCATTGCAACGCTGATGTCACAGATGCCAGCTCAGCGTGCCTGGCTTGTCGGTGTGTACTGACTGTTTCTCATTGTGTGTGTTTGTCAGTGTTGTATTCTGCACTCCTACAAAACTCAGCTACTTGTTCATTTTTGTGTGTGTAGGTGACTCTGGATACCCCAACATGCCGTAGTTGCTGACACCCCTCAGGAACCCTATGACACCAGCCGAGCTGCGCTACAATGAGGCACATGGTCGGAGCAGGAGGGTGATTGAGCTTTCGCTGCCTGGACAAGACCGGAGGGGCCCTCCCATATGAGCCTGCAAAGGTGTGCAAAATAATACTGGTCTGCTTGCATGCTACACAACATGGCGGTGGGGAAGGAGGTGCCTCTCATCCAGGATGAACATGACGACGACCAACGTCCGGCACCTGTGGAGGATCCCAGCCTGGGCCAAGATCCCAGTGATGATGAAGATGATGGTGACGTCCGCTCCCAGCTCATCAACAACTTCTTCACCTGAATTTGAGATTCCAGGGTTGTTATGTGAATGTATGGAGGTAGCCTGGAATGTGTTGAACCAGCTCTGTTGCTGTCTGAGTGTGTCTGTGTGCCACTTGACTGCATGCGTGCTGTGATGTGTCCATTCAGGTGGTGTGTACTCCACAATAGGGTAGTACTGCTAACTAGTGTTTGTGTAGGTGTTTTGCAACATGTTTTGTGCATGTGTATTGCATTTCTCTCCTGTTCTTCTTTGCTTTTGACTGTATCTTGTCTGTCCTTCCCAGGGTACTTTGCCTGTTGTCTTGTCAACACTGAACCCCAACACCCAGAAGCCAACACCAGTGTGGAAGTTGACAATTCCCATCAACTGATGTACCACACATCCCTGGACTTCCATTCTCCAACACATTGTGAGCGTGTGTCCACTGTTACGTAGAATTACCGTGCAACTAGTGTGGAATAAATGTGTTGCTGATGTGTAATGAACCTGTGCTACGCTTTGTTATGTGCGTTGTCTGTCTTCCCACATCTGACTGACATCTGCTTACCTCACCTGTGGACTTGTTACCACTGACTGTGCTTGGTGTTGTGTCTGTGCATGCCAATGTGTTTCAGGTCAACATCATTGTGTGTGATGAGTAACATGGCCATGGTGAGTATGTTTTGTGTTGCCATAGTGGTGTGTCTCCCTCACATGTGTCACATCCCCATGACTCACCTTTCGTTGGTCACATTGTTGCAGTATTTGGCATGCACTGTGTTGTGTAGCAGATCGACATCTCCCTGAACATGACAAGTTGGAATCACAACAGAGGCAAGTATGGTGTACTGGTGAGTTTATTTAAAAACATGTGTGAGTGAAGTGCACAGGATGGTGGGTGCTGTACAGTGGTTTGGGAATCCAAAGTTCACATTGGAGTTGGAAGTGCTGGTAGATGAAATGTCCAGAGTAAAGTCCACAGACGTCTGCTACATTGGCCCAACATGAACCCTCCATGTCATGTGGGCGAGTTGTGTGCGATTAGACAAGGTGAACGGGTTGCGCACAAAGAACATTGTCCAGAACAGGTTTGGAGGCCCTGGGGGATGTGCTGGGACATCTGCCTCTCACATGTCCTTCTTCGGACGACCCCTCTTCTTCCGGGGGGGGGGGGGGATCCTTATGTGCAGGACTCTCCGCCAGAGTCATCCTCCCTCCCTGTGGTGCTGGCAGATGGTGTTGCCACAGATGTTGTGGGCACACAGGGGTGTGTGGACAGGTTGGTGTTGATCTGGTGGAGGCATTGTAGTAGGTCCCGATGCACCGCAGTGATGTCATCCCACTTGGCCTCTATGCGGGCATGGTGGGCGACCTGCTCGTGTTGCATGTCCTTGAGGATCCCCACTACCTGGCCAAATCCTCTGGTGCTATCCTGGTACGCATCTAAGATGCGTGCCCATTGGGGGTCATCATGCAGTCCAGACCCCTCTGCAAGGCGTGCCCTGTGCCTCCCACCCCTCCCAGCACCCCTCTCCACACGGGCAGGACCAGCGGCGGTATGCACAGGTGACACTGGGACCCCTAGGATGGTGTTGCTGGTGGTGTTGGCTGTAGATTCCGGGGGGTCCTGTGTCCCTGTACTGTGGGTGTTGATTGTCCTTGGTCTGTCCGTGTTGGTGGGGGTGCCCTGTCAGTGTCCAGATGCTGGAGGCGTTGGTACAGGGGGGGCAGATGTTGCTGTTGTTGGTGCTGCATGATGGCTCACACCGGAGGGGCCAGGTTGGCCATCGTCATCCGAAGAGGAGAGTGAGAGAGTCAGACCAGAGAGCTCAGTATCCACCAGAGTCTGGGACTGGGAATCCTCGTCATTTGGTGCTGGGTGCCCAGCACCACCTGTGTTTGGAAGAGACACACAATGTGATTTATGTTTCTACATGCATCGTTGGTTCACAAACATGACATTTTCTACTTTTCAAACACATGCCTGCCTGTACACTGCTTTTTCCCAGCTTGTCACAGACAGAGTTTGATATTGTTGTTGGCCATTTCCCAGCATGGCCTTGTGCTCCCCACAACAGAGCCCAGTGTCAGACATCTTGTCAGTCCCTTCCCACTCCCTGTGAGGCGAGTATGTTTCAGTTTGATGTTGCTGGGACATGTGGGTGGGTGTAGGTTGTCTGTGACTGCGAGTCCCATCATACTCTTGGCTAAACCCCCCCCTTCCCAGCATGCCCATGCTTCCTCCCTCTTGACTCTGCTTCCCTGTGAGGGGGTGTGACAGCAATGGCAAGATGGCTGACTGTGTAGTCCTGATGTATGATGTTGGCCATTTGCCAGCATGGCCTTGTGCTCCCCACAACAGAGCCCAGTGTCAGACATCTTGTCAGTCCCGTCCCACTCCCTGTGAGGCGAGTATGTTTCAGTTTGATCTTGCTGGGACATGTGGGTGGGTGTAGGTTGTCTGTGACTGCGACTCCCATCATACTCTTGGCTACACCCCCCTTCCCAGCATGCCTATGCTTCCTCCCTCTTGACTCTGCTTCCCTGTGAGGGTTGTGACAGCAATGGCAAGATGGCTGACTGGGAAATCCTGGTGTTTGGCTACAAGTCCCAAGTGAGCCCCTGTGCTTCACACAGCAGCACCCAGTACGGGGTATCTTTTGCTGATATTTCAATGAGGTGTGTGTCAATGCATTGTACCCGGCGAGCTGTGTGGAGTTTGTGTAGAGGGGGGGTGTCTCCCCAGGCTTAGTAGTCTGGTCAGGGCTGTCAGTTCTCCTTCCCATCATGAAGCATGCTTCCATTGTAGGGCGTGCAAGTTGTCTTTCATGATGTCAGTCAGTGGTGTCCTGCTTGTGATTTGCACACAAGCCCTAGCAGGGCCTTTTGCTCCCCACAGCAGGAGCCAGTGTCAGCCATCTTGTCAGTCATTTTCCACTCCCTGTGATGTGGGCATGTTTCTGAGAGGTATTGATGGGCCAATGAGGAGGGAGAGCATTATCTGTGACTACAGGCCCCATCATGCTTTTGGCTACACTCACTTCACCTGCATCCCCACTATTCCTTCCTGACAGTCAGCTGCACTGTGAGGTGGTGTGTTTGTGGTGGCAAACTATCTGGCAGTTTTGGCTTAGTGCCACTGGCTTGCTCTATTTGTTTGTAGGTTGGTGCATGTCATGACACAGTCCCCAGTCACTATGAGATGGCAGGTATTGTGTTTGTCTGACTGGCATACACATCTTGGGTTGATTATCTATTGGTTAGTGTAGCTTTGCTTGCGGTGCATGGTTTCACTATCCCTTGCCACACAATCTTGGGTATGTTGTTTGTGTACTCACCAGGCTCTGGGATGTGTGTTAGGCCGTGGACGCTCTCTGGTGGTAGGATGTCCTGTACCTTCTCCTCCCAGGTCTGGAAGTAGACTGGTTTGGCAGGAGGGCCACCGCCGGTGCGCTGACTCAAGGCGTGATCTTTCTCGATGAGTTTCTTGACCCTCCTGTGCACGTCATACCACCGGTTCTGGATATCGTCCTTTGTGCGCAACGTTGGTGCTTGTGCATTCACCTTGTCCACAATCCTCGCCCACATCTTGGTTTTCTGTGAGATGGGGGTCCTTTGAACCAATGTACCAAACAGATGTGGCTCTATTCTGATGATCTCGTCTAACAGCACTTCTAACTCACTATCTGTGAACTTTGGATTCTTCTTTGGAGGCACGGTGATGGATGGTGGTGGTGTGTGTGTGTTTGTGTGAGGGTACAAGTGTTGTTGGGTTGGTGTTGGTTTTGCTGTGTGTATGTGTGTGTGTGCTCTTGTATGAGGTGCTGATGGTGTGTAAGTTGTGTGATGGGTGAGTTGTGAGTGTATCTGTGGTTGCTGTGTACTGGTGTTTGCTGCTGGCTGTGTCTCCTGTTTGCAAGGGATGATGGTCGTTATTGTAGTCTTTTATATAGTTGGAGTTGTGGGTGTGTCTTTGTCCCATGTTTTTTTGGGGGGTATTTATTGGCTTAGTCATTGCTTGTTTGGTCCTTTTTTTGTCTTTTTTCCTTTGTGTTTTGTAGGCATGAAGGAGACATTCATGTGACGGAAACGGACTCTGCTGTTGTCTCGTGCGGGCTTCTCCGCCTCGTTCACGCTGCCTGTCTTCTGTGTTTGGTATGCGTCATTCGCGGCAGTCTCTATTGCTTGTGTGCTGGGTTGTCTGTGCGTGTCGGTCGTGCGGCTTGGTCTCCGTGCGAGTCGGTCTGGTTTTACACGCATTGCATCGTACTGCGCTAATCGTACATCACGGGTACGGGTCAGTTGGGTTCATTCCGGGTTTGTGTCGGTCGGTGAAAATCGCGTCGGTTTTCCGTCCAGATCACTATTTTCCCTCCGTCTCGGTCGTACAGCTTGTATTCCGTACGTGTCGGTTGTAATTCACTCGCGTTGCAGCGTACTGCACGGGTCGTACGGCGCTGGTCCGTGTCAGTCGGTATTCGGTCCGGGTCCGTGTCGGTTGGTTCGTTTTGCGGCCGGAATCAGAATCGGCCCCTATCTGTTATTTTATCCAAAAAATCAAAAATATTATATTTAATGTGTATTAAAATATATGTATATTTCATACACTGTAATTTTCCAACAAATATAAAAATGTGATAAAACATATATATGTGGTACAAAATATTTCTGTTAAACATATTGTAAATTATTTAACATATTGAATATCATTTTATTACAAATAATATTAAATACATTAAATAATAAAATGTCAAAACTATAACCTTCTCAAATACATATTATAAAATTTTTCAAAAATCATAACATTGTATGAAATGTATTAGAAAAATATACAACAAAATGTAAACAAATGTTTTCTTTTTCTGTACTAAAATATAATAAACAATACAATCGAAACTGCTTATAATTAAAGAACTAAAAATATTTTACTTTACTATTACATGACTATGCTACCAAAAAATGTACTATTTTTCAAACTGTAAAAAATAAATTTATATGTAAATATATATGATTTATTTAACATTTATGCATGAAAAATGAATGTTACAGATTTATTATACTTTATAATGAAATAAGAATAACATCAGAATGTATGATGTCTGTTTTTAATATTATAATACATTTTATAACAAAAGCAAATGAAAATAATGTAATTGTGAAAACAAATATACATGTGTTTGCATAAAACAATGTTGACAATAAAAACTAACATACATCTATTTACTTATTTCAATATACATGGAAACTGTACAAACATTATACATAATAAATAATTACTATTACTAACTTCCAAATAAACTAAACTCTGAAAAAAAGCTGAATAATACCTCCCAAAGATTACTATCCCAAGAACAATATCAATCTATTATTCCAACTCCAAATCCAAATAAACTCAGGGAAAGTTCTGGATAGTAAACCATAATAATTTACTATTCCAACTCCAAATCCAAGTAAACTCAGTGAAATTGCTGGATAATGAATACAAAAAATGTATTATTCCCACTCCAAATCCAAATAAATTCAGTGAAACTGCTTGATAGTAAACCATATTAATTTACTATTCCAACTCGAAATCCAAATAAACACAGGGAAAGTGCTGGATAGCAAACCATAATAATTTACTATATCAACTCCAAACCTAACTAAAGTCAAGGAAAGTGCTGGATAATAAATCAAAATAATGTACTATTCCAACTCCAAACTCAACTAAACTCAGGGAAAGTGCTTCATATCAAACCATATTAATTTACTATTCCAACTCCAAATCCAAGTAAACACAGGGAAAGTGCTGGATAATAAATCACCATTCCAACTCCAAATCCAAATAAACTCAGGGAAAGTGCTGGATATAAACCACAATAATGTCCTATTCCATCTACAAATCCATGGAGACTCAGGGAAAGTGCTAGATAATAAGTCAAAATAATTTACTATTCCAACTGCAAATCCAAATAAACTCAGGGAAAGTGCTGGATAGTAAACCATAGTAATTTACTATTCTAACTCCAAATCCAACTAAACTCAGGGAAAGCATTGGATAGGAAACCATAATAATTGACTATTCCAACTTCAAATCCAACTAAACTCAAGGAAAGTACTGAATAGCCCCCCCCCATTTTGTATTTTCTAACTCCCAAAAATGTATTATTAACACAAATGTTTGCACTATTTTTAAGTTGACATTTTTCTACTAATAAACAACTCTTAACAATTTATTTTAGCCCCTTCGCTGTGGGGGTAATTCCCCCGTGGTGCGGGGGGTGGCAGCGGCGCTGCTGTGCTCGTGATGAGCCCAGCTCGTCATGAGGCACAGTGGAGCTGTGCTCACGACGAGCAGGGCTCGTCATGACTCCGCCCACTGATTGATTCTCCCGCACAGGCGGGGAATCAATTACGCGTGGGAGTGGCTCAACCGTTATGACAAGCCCAGCTCAACATGAGCACAGCTCCACTGTGCCTCATGACGAGCTGGGCTCGTCATGAGCATACAAGGGGTTAATATTATTTAAACAATGAATTATTCAGTACATTTTATAAACAATACATTTAAACATACAACTTTATGGACATAAATTTTAAAATATTAAAAATAGATAATATGTGAAAAAAAACTTGTCACAACAAAAATAAATGTTTAAAACTGCACTATAAATTAAAAATAATCATACTTATTTTATAATCCAACCTTAAACCCTTTGAAAACTCATTTTACACTAACAAATATTAGAAACTGAAATTATAGTTCTAATTTAAATTTTAAATTAATAAGTAGTAATACGATTTTTGAATAAATTATAAAAAAAAAAATAACGAAAACAAATCACACAATTTACATCAAAAATTTCTAAACCCAACTCCTACAATTTTATAAAAATTAAAACAATTTTTAATTATCTCCACCATATTTTTAAATTACTCTCCACCCTTATCCCCTAGAAAGCCAGCATCCCGCTCTTAAAATATATGCAAATTTTTAAATATTGACATTTTTCTGCTAAAATTTTAAATTACTATCCACCCATATCCCCTATAAACCCAACAGTCCCCTCTTACAAATTATTTTAAAAACTAAAACATGCAATAATTTGAACAGAAACAAATATTTTAAACATTATAAAATTACTAATACCAAATTTCTAATTGAAAATTAGAAAGAAAATCAATAATATTTACATCGAAATTGATATTCTTGACTCGATATTCTTCCAATTCAATATTTTTCAATCGATATTCTGTCTCTGCACCCATCAAATCCTTTTCAGGGGAAGTAAGGACGCTTTGGAGATTTTGTTGGTGTCCCGCCCGCATGCTCCACTTTTATCTTGCACCAGGAGCTGGGGGTAGATTATGTGGAAGACACAATTAAACTGGCACCCTTGCTCCTGTGGTACTCGATTTGGACTAACCCACCTTACTCCCTCAACAGGGAAATTGTTAAGGATTGTCTTTCTCATGAGAAAGGCTTGAATATACCCTTGATCAGTTATATAAAGACAGAGTTGACATGTCTGGGAAGGCCACACTTTTTTCCAAGCCTGATGCCATGACTCAACCTGATAGGGTTTGGGTGTAAACTGCATTTAAATCCATGAAGTGCTGACTTAGAGAGAGTCAAAACCTCTGTAGGAGAGTATGCTGAGCCATGAAGTATCACTGCATTGGTGCAATATTTGACAAAACGTGGGGTAGAATGTTACTTATCTATTTGCGATTAGGTTTTGTGAGATGGCATGTAGGCATTCATCTTGTTTAGTTTGTCCCCTCTAAAATATGCCCCTGTAATGAAACTGCTCTCAATCTCACTCAGTATCATGGCTAGCTCCCTGACCCCATGTTGTACAGTTGCCATGGTCTGTGTTGAGGGATCTCTCCTCCCATTCATGGACATGATAGTCCATGAATGGGAGGAGATAGTCAGTTTGGACTGTAACTGATTTCACTACTACTCCGTAGATGTGCACCTAAAGGTGAATGCCTTCATGATCTCACAATATGGGTACCAATGGCAGTTGCTATTAGCTGTTGACTTAATCATTTCTTAAATCGTTGTTGTGCTTCTTAACTCAAGTTAGTTTGCACAAGTGGTTTGTCGAATATTATTGGTTGAGGAACTGACACTGCTAGGTATATCATTATAATTTAAGAACTGTGATAAGGAAGAGAGTAAAAGTGCTATTGTTCCGATTACTCACTAGTACTGTTCATTACACTGACTCTTATTTTTCCTCATCAGAAGCCCAGGTTTCTGCATTCTGTTTTCAACATTGTGGCACTGCTGAAGTATTAGAAAAAAAGGAATTCCAGGGAAAAGTTCAGGTATTTGTCCTCATGGCAAGTGGGAGGTGCTAACATTTGATTATTTTAAAAGGAGAACATGGTTGTCTGTTTACTCCACATGACCCTCTCACTGTTACGATGTGCCACCTACTATTCTTTCAGTACCATCAGGAGTGATGTGGATCTCCATAGCCCCTCCCAATCATGACCACCTTTCAAATCAAGGGCACCATAGGCCTGACATAGTTGAATAGGTCAATGAGTTACTGGAGGATAGCTGGGTTCTGATAGTAGAAGTGGACTGTTACTGCATATTATGTATTCTTTACAGAGGCATGTCTTCAGATTTCTCAGAAACTGAAACACTGTAATGAGGTTGTGATTAAGGGTGGGCAGCAGGCTGCACTCAGCCAGCAGTGGTTGCAGAGATTTTTGGACTCCTCGCTCTGCTTGGAGAGCAGAGTTCGGCAGGGCTCCACCAGCCACAGCAGAGCCGAGTTTAATGGTGTGGGGCCGTACTCACCTCTAGAGGAGGTGAGAATTTAGTAACCCAGCATAGCCGCTGCTGAGCCAGGATGGCTGTCATGTCAAGTAAATGTTTTCAATGAGTAGCCTAGTATATATGAGCCTCGGAGGCATACTGGGAGTTGGAGTCTTCATAGCACACACTCGGCATCCAGACCTAGCATAACTTGTGCCAAAAATAACTATGTTTCCCAAGGTGCCACACTCAAGATGCCTTGAATTCGAGTCCCTCATAAATATTATATTGCAGCGGGATGTGCATAGGTGCTACTGGGAGAGTCGTGCAACTGTTTTAGGAAATTATATTATTTATTTATCTGTTTTTTTAGCCATTTTTTATCACGTTGGTCTTATGAACATCTAGACAGTGCACTTTGAGTGTTTGTTAGTCTCCATATGCTTCTGTTGGTTTGCCGCACTTCTTCTCAACTAAATGGTATTATTTTTCCCACATAGTTACAGTAAGTTATAATTAGGTACTCCCCGCAACACTCTCGCCCCAACATATCCAGGCCCACTTCCCCCAACCTTTACCTTGCTCCAGTTTGACATCACCTGCCCCACCCCTGACCCACTCGGCAGCCCTGGATCATCAGCAGTGTTTCACCTGGGCCAGTTGTCAGGTTCTGCAGTATCCCGATTAAACCGAGGCCAAGGTGAGCCGGTCAGCAGAACATCTCACCACAACTCATAGTCTGCAGGAGCACAACACCCTGTCGTATCCACAGAAAATAGCACAAGTGGGACTACAGTTCCCAGCAACCCCAGCTATCTGCTGTGGTGTCACAATTTCTGTGTGAACTACAATGTCAAGGAAATGAAGAGTGCGAGCAGGTAAGGTAGCAGAAGAGCTGTCTACATTGAACCTCCTCTTGCAGGTGGGGGTATTACGCCTGAAAAGGAGCACTGGTTCTGTGGGAGGGGGCTTTTGCTGTCCACAGCTGGTGTGAAAGCTCTGCTGCACTTTGATGGATCATGGCTTTGTGTGTTCAATGCTTGCTTTCTGGCAGACTCAAAAGCGTCTGTGTGCGGACTGCGGAGGTGAGGTAAGGTACTTTGTGTTTCTGGCCAGCGAAGGTGGGTGATGGTTGGGTGAGGCTGCCTCTCAAGGGAGACTATACAGACACATATAGTGTTCCCAGGCAGAGCTCATGCCCCAGTCACCACTTGTGCAGAACGTTCTCCATAGTCATGTCGGGCCACCCAATCACCCTTCATGCACAGTTAGATTAATTCTTCCTGCATGCGGAACTCCATGGAATACCACTGAGTTTTTTGGTAACTCTGTAGAATTATGCAGAGTAAATCTCCGCGAGCTGCACCCACCCCTAGTCTTAATGGATTTGGGAGGTCATTAAAGGCACTGGTGCATGGATGGAAAATACCTTTTGCCTTCTTTTTTTCTTTTTTGCGCTTGTTCTTTTCCAGTCTCCTGAACTCCAGGCAGGGTGTGTGCTGAGAGCCACCAGAGGTGAGTTTTAACACAAACACATAACGCAATCTCCGGTTAGTCACTGTTTTAGTGACTAACTTTCGCTTTTTCAATGTTTATAAGTAGAGGTACTTGCTTAACTTTGCTTTGGTCTTTCGTGCATGCTAATCTCATACATTTTATGAAATGCACTATTGCCTTCCATAATCACATTGGTATACCTGTCCATCTTGCTCCTTTATTCAGCTATGGATGTACCATGCCTTAGACTGTTTTTATTCTGACATCAATCGATCAACACATTCAGGTTACACACAGTTGTGTTCTTCTTAGCTATACTTCTCTATGCAGAGGGACTTGTACATGTGCATGTCTGTATCTAAGGCCTTGTTGGCTGAATGTACTACAAGATGCATTGTGAAACACTAAGGGCCTTAGGGGGTCATTACGATGGCGGGCAAACCTGAGTCCGGCCACCATTGTTGCGGTGTTTGGAACCGCCTGCCAGACATGCGGCGGTCCCACCACTGCAATTAGGATGCACCCGCCATACTGGTGGGCACATCCAGGGCATTTAACATTGCTCACTGAGACAGCCTGCCCCACTACCCAAGACCTAAATTCTGAATGAGTGAGTCATTGTTGGGGTGAATTGGGCTGGAGCATCATGGTGCTTATAGCCAGGAGCACCACTGATATAAAGAGGATAGTCACACTCAAATGTGCAGTGGTTAAACCATATCTGGAAGAAGGGTACCCTATTAATGTAAGGGCTATGAAGAGAAATGGTCATACTCAAAGTTATGAAGATTGATGGTAAGTAATAAGAGCATAGCTTGGGGCCTGTCACATCTGTGGTTGACCAATTCAATACATAAGGCTTGCTAAATGCAACCGAAGGGGCTCTGCCTCATCGTGTATTATGGGAAGGACATAGTCTGTATTAATTTAAAATTATTCTTGAAAAACATATGTCCTTAGGTACTTCTGAAGGGTGACAGACTGGGTAGCACACTCAGGAAAGGTTTCAGGGATCATTGTTTAGTACAATTTTAAGTGGACACTTTTGCAACACAACATGATACAGAAGATAGCATCAATCTACTTACCAGTCTAAAGGCCCATTTGCATAGTGCTAAATTGTGTTGCCTGTGAATGCCCATGCAGACTTTAATAAATAAGGTCCATGGTATTTGAGAGTCATTGGCCTAGTACCTTGGCAGGTTTTTTCATAGTCTTTCCTTGCATTGAAAGTGGACTGTACATTCAGCTTAGGGGTGTTATATCTGATGATGTGTTTAGGAATGCCGTTGGAACAATTTTGGCTGTGTGGTGTTATCTGGCATTTTTAAAGTCAGGCAAAATCTAATGTTGGATTCTATGGAACTTTTTGATCTCTCTTTTTTAGGGCCCAGGTACTGACTTCATCCTTCCTACAGTATTACGTTTGTCTTAGGCTGATCCTGACACTAACCCGGTGTTTAGGGCTTGACCCTAGTCTTATACTCACCCCTGTATTTCCTAAAACATATACGTGGGATGCCCATGTCCAGACTTTACTGCTGTTTTAGAATCAAGTAAAGACCATGTAGCAAGATAAAGAAACAGATAGAGTAATGAAGGATAAAGGTATAGTGTTTTGAGGCCATGAATATCAATAGCAAGGTGATGTCTATTAGATAACAGATCTCCTTGTGGGTAATAGGATGATTGCATCAACAAATAGGAACTAAAATAACTCCGATCACCCAAGTAATTTTCCATTCAGCAGGACTCCATGTGTTACTAATTTTGTCTCTCTATACCAATTCACAAGGAATCAAACACAGTGGGGAATGAATGCCATTTCCCAAGGATTTTATAGGTGCTCCAGTGTATCAAATTTAACATAATCATTAGAACAATGTTCTACAAGAATGCACATTTTAACAAAGCAGATTTGGGGCTTTATTAGCAGACAACTCAGAGGTTCACTTGTACAAATTGACTGGAGGTCAGACCATATTTTTTCCATTGCCTCTAGGTCTGTGACTGGAGGTTTCTAACTGTGGGACCTCTGAAATTAAGTACAAAATTAAGTACAGACATTGAATTACCTCCCTGGGAATGGCAATAGAATTTTCTAGAAGCTAGTCACCAGAGCTGATAATTTCATCATTTAAAATACCATAACCAACCCACTTCAATGATAGGGTCTGTCTGAATCTATGGAGGATACATCTTTGCTTAATGCACTGAGGAAGCCCTGTCTGCTTTCCAGAAATCATTGTAGAAACGTGTCTACTTTGTTGTCTGAACTCTTGTATTTCAGCCTTTTGCTGACCAGTCTCAAAATGGCTAAAGGTCATGGTCCTGCTAGTCAAGTCTTATAGCTAGATCTTCCCACTTGTTGAGGACCTGATGGTGAGTTATCGCATTGTCTGCACTATCTAAGGAGCCAGCCCCAATGATTTGTCTTCAAGGGATCACAGCTACCAGAACGTGGAAAAAGTCGAAAAACGAATACTGGAGGAATTTAAGACTCTGTCAAGTCTACCCAAAAAAGCCACAGCTTTGGAAGCTTTAATCTTGCTTATCATACGCTTTACATTGCATATCCTGAATATCGACTCTAGAACATCCTATGACTTTAATATCAAGGTTTAATATGGGTACTACAACACTAGGTGGATAATTTTGAGGGTAAGCATATTGACTTCCTTTTTTTGTTTTATGATAATATCAAGTTCAAATATTTAAGTATATAATATCATTTTTCTATGTTCTATTTTGTAATTTAAATATGTTTGCCTTTTTTTAGGTCAGACCAGTATTTAATGGGAATAATGTAATTTTGTTTTATAATAAAAAATGTTTGTGTGTTAATTTTTGACATTTTTAAATGTTATTCATCTAATAGGGAAAAATGTATTGACATTTTTTATTACTGTGCATGTTATTTGGGAAAGATGGTGGGCAGTAGCAAAAATTTAAGAATTGATTGCTAAAAAATAACTTTACAAAAAATGAATAAGAATTACAATATTTTGTGTTTTTTGTATATTTAAAAACATCAAGGTCATTATTATTTTCAAGTCCATATTTATTTAATTCTTAAGTCTATTGGTGAACTTTAAGTGCAAAATTAAATAATGTAAAATACAAACTAATTTGATATGTTTGAAAGTTATAGGACTTTACATTAAATTATGTATTTAATTATTCTAATGAATATTATTAATTCATAATTATTTGATAATGTATAAGGTTGAAGAATAATATTGTAAATTGAGAACACATTTTAGAATAATTGAAATTAGTCTTACTCATATTGCCTCAAATTATGTACTTTCCCTAGTGTTGGTAAGATTTGAGTTAGAATAGTATATCTGACCTCCTCTCAATTATGCCAATTTCCCAATATTATTAGGACTGATGTTACAATAGTAAATCTGATTGTCTCCTATTGAGGCCCTTATTGGAACCAATTGGCCTTCTTACGTGTTTGGCGGTCTGTGGAGTGCTGCACTTGTGATCTGACTGCTGTGAGCTTGGTGGTCTGACTGCCATATTAAAAGCTGTGCAGATTTCCTTTGCAAAGACTGCCCACGAACCGCCGACACTGCCAGCCAAATCCGACTGCGGCAGCTTCGGAATGGGCCAATGAGGTTGTGGGAGGCTCGAATTACCAGTGAAACCGCCGGTCCAATTACAAGTTACTTTACAGCTGGTGTGATCGTGGCGGTCCAACCACCATATCTGAGACAGCAGAAAGGGAGGAATATAAGGGCGAAACTTACATCTACTCACCTCTACATGTCTTCCACCATCATGGAACCCATTGGACACGTCCTGCTGCAGCTGTACCTGCTCGATCACATCCAAAACCCACTCTGTCACAGACAAAATCAGCGGTATGTCATACAACTACCAGTTTCCATAGACTCCTCAGCAAAACAATGCCTCACCATGGACCAGACAAGGGAGTTGGAGGCCCTAAGTAACATACAGGTTTACAGGTTTGTTTCATAAGAATAATCAAAAATACATTTGGAGGATGCCCTCCCAGGCCAAAACACTGGTACTGCACAGGTACACTGTACACAAATGGACATGTGTTTGCAAATTATATACAGTGATAGTGATGTGTGCATTATTTTGTGTTACACATCAGCACTAGGCCTGGGCAAAAATTTCATTCCGTTCGCGGAAATTGCGATAATTTGACATTTTTGCGTTCCGCGGAGAGCGCGAAAATGTCAAAAATTCCGGTTTCCGCAGCTTGGCGATAATTTGTTTCTTGCTCGCGCTGTAAAATGATACATTCTCGCGCGCGCGCGATCGCCTTACCTGAATCCCTGCGTTCGCCGACAAGTTTTCTTGATCCGGTCGCGTTCTCCTTGAGATGTTGTATTGTTTTTAGCCATTTGCGCTGTCTCGCGACAGTTCGCGCCCGCAGTGACGTCATGCGTCGCGCGATCACGTCTTTCTTCTCGCGATCATGCACCGCGAGAACAACTCAAAACAAGATGGCCGCGCCCGCAAGCAACCACATGGGTAAGTTGGCGACCCGCAACCATGCAGAAAATCTCGCGAACATGCCGGAAAAAAACTTCCGCATCTTCGCGATATTTCTGCTTGTTTGCGATAATTTTAAACATTCTCGCGATAATTTGCGAAGGTTAATTCCGCAAATTCCGCCCACCCCTAATCAGCACCTCCTCATCAATATGGCACCTATTAATCTCTGTCACACAAATATTTTGCCCTATATAACTTGTCTGCCATTTACTACTGATGGTCACTGTTCATGCAGATTACCATTTCATAAGAGTTGATAAAGTGACTACAACTACCATGAGGCTCTGTCACCCCAACGCTAACCAAAATGCTAGACTCCTTTTGCCCCTTCTCACTTGTCTGCCATGTCACTACTGATGGTCACTGTTCATGCAGCCTACCATTTTTCAAGTGTTGGTAAAGTAAGATTGAAGTGACTACAGCTACCATGAGGCCCCTTCCTTCCAATTCTAACTAAGATGTAGATTCCTTTTGCCCCTTCTCACTTGTCTCCTATGTTACTACTGATGGTCACTGTTCATTCAGCTCACCATTTGTCAAGTGTTGGTAAAGGGAGATTGAAGTGACTACAACTACCATGGGGCCCTCTCACTCCTACTCTAACCAAGATGCTAGACTTATTTTGCCCCTTCTCATTTGTCTGCCATGTTACTACTGACCTTCACTCAACATGCAGCTTACCATTTGCCAAGTGTTGGTGAAGTGAGATTGAAGTGACAACAACTACCATGAGGTCCTTTCACTGCAACTCTAAATAGGATGCTATAGTGAATGGGGTACACTCACATTGCACACATCCCAGACCCAGTTTTGATGCCAAAGAAACATATGTATGGATGTGTCATTAAAGTGAAACACACCTTCTCTGCTGCAACTCTGTATTGGAATCACACACATCACCCACATGAAAAGGCAATTTCAGTCAATGGGATAACATAGAATCAGTGTGAGAACCATTCCAAGGGCACAATGGAAACACTCTGCGGGATAGCTATGCCTCTACCATAGAGAACCCTGAAAGGGTGGGGCTGTGGAGCACATGCCTGACAATCTCAATGTGCACTGGACCTTGGAACTGAAGTATATTAGGGGCAACCAATAGCATAACCAAGTGTTGTGCTTGTGTAGTGAATGTGTAAGTGCAACTTATGAAAGTAAACATAGCACCAACAGCATACAGCACACACCTAGATAAAGGAGCTGTCAGGTACACGCAGGGAAATGGACACATGTCCATGCAGAACTACACAAAAGTATGACAAGTTAACACCGTCCATGTGTAGATCAACAAATATATACCTTCAACCCATCAAACACATATCAATCAATCAATCAAGCCATTTATAAAGCGCACTACTCACCCGGAGGGTCTCAAGGCGCTAGGGGGGGGGGGGGGGTGCCGCTACTGCTCGAACAGCCAGGTCTTGAGCTTCTTCCTGAAGGAGAGGTGGTCTTGGGTCAGGCGCAGGTCGGTCGGGAGGGAGTTCCAGGACTTGGCGGCCAGGTAGGAGAAGGACCTTCCTCCTGTTGTTGCTCTTCGGATGCGGGGGACGGCGGCGAGGGCGTGGCTGGCTGATCGGAGATGGCGTTTGGGAGCGTAGAAGTTGAGGCAGTTGTTGAGGTAGTTCGGGCCTTGGTCGTGTAGGGCTTTGTGTGCGTGGGTGAGGAGACGGAAGGTGATTCTCTTGTTGACGGGGAGCCAGTGCAGGTCTCTCAGATGTCCGGAGATGTGGCTGCTTCGGGGGATGTCGAGGATGAGTCTAGCTGAGGCGTTCTGTATCCGCTGGAGTCTCTTCTGGAGCTTGGCGGTGGTTCCGGCGTAGAGGGCGTTGCCGTAGTCCAGTCGGCTGGTGACAAGGGCCTGGGTGACCGTCTTCCTGGTCTCGGTGGGGATCCACTGGAAGATCTTCCGTAGCATGCGCAGGATGTTGAAACAGGACGAGGAGACGGCGTTGACTTGTCTGGTCATGGAGAGGGAGGAGTCCAGGATGAAGCCCAGGTTTCGTGCGTGGTCTGTCGGTTTGGGTGCGGTGCCCAGGGCGGGGGGCCACCAGGAGTCGTCCCAGGCGGAGGGCGAGGAGCCCAGGATGAGGACTTCCGTCTTGTCTGAGTTCAGTTTCAGGCGGCTGGTCATCATCCACTCGGCTACGTCTTTCATCCCTTCGTGGAGGTTGGCTCTGGCGGCGGCGGGGTCGTTGGTCAGGGAGAGGATCAGCTGGGTGTCGTCGGCGTAGGAGATGATGTTGAGGTTGTGTTGGCGTGCGATGGCCGCAAGGGGACTCATGTAGACGTTGAAGAGGGTGGGGCTGAGTGAGGATCCTTGGGGGACACCGCAAATGACTTCGGTGGCCTCTGACTTGTACGGTGGTAGGCGGACTCTCTGTGTCCTTCCGTCGAGGAAGGAGATGATCCATTCCAGTGCCTTCTCCTGGATTCCGACGTTGCTGAGGCGCTGCACTAGGGTGCGGTGGCAGACAGTGTCGAATGCCGCGGAGAGGTCTAGGAGGATGAGGGCCGCTGTTTCTCTGTTGTCCAGCAGGGCTCGGATGTCATCGGTGGCAGCGATGATGGCGGTCTCGGTGCTGTGGTTGGCTCGGAAGCCAGACTGTGAAGGGTCGAGGGATCCATTTGTCTCGAGGAAGGCGGCCAGCTACTTGTTGACGGTCTTAATCTCGATGACTTTGGCTGGAAACGGGAGGAGCGAGATGGGGCGGTAATTCTTGAGTTCGGTGGGGTCCGATGTTGGTTTCTTTAGTAGAGCGCTGAGTTCGGCGTGCTTCCAGCTCTCAGGGAAGGTGGCGGTGTCGAAGGAGGTGTTGATGATGTCTCGCAGGTGGGGTGCGATGACAGCGTCGGCCTTGTTGAATACGTGGTGAGGGCAGGGGTCGGTCGGAGATCCGGAGTGGATAGAGTTCATCGTGTGGATGGTGTCTTCTGTGTTGATCGGGGTCCAGGCGCTGAGGGTGGTGGTGGGGGGCGTTGGTGTGGTCGTGGGGGGCGTTGTTTGTGGGGTGAAGCTGTTGTGTATGTATCCAACTATATCATAGAAAGAAGTGCAACATGAATGACATTGACAGTGGCCAGGCCAAGCAGAACTACTTACCATATAACTAGTCATGCAATGCAATGTCTGGCCCACTTGGATTTCATCTCACATAGACATCCATCCAGCATTTCAATTTGTCTTGTGTAATTGCAGCGCTGGGTTCAAGGCCACATCGTACTAACCACGGCAACTAGATCAGCAACCAGGGATGAAACAAGCACAACTGTATTCACACATCATTAACTAAACAATAACATCAAAGAGTTAGATGAGCAATGACAAGACCAATATCTTCAAAACTATGAAAAGATGTTATTGACAGGATGTCAAAACAGGATTATAAACAAAGGTCAATGGCCAGTCCATTCAGTGTCCATGTGCCACGGCACAATGCTGTGTCACCAAATTTACCTTTTACTGACCCTGCCAGGGAACCTTCACACAAATTGGCTTCCATTGGACATAGCAGTCACCTCAAAGATGGTACTTGGGAAAGGGCGGCAGAGGTTTAGGGAGGGGTAGGTTTATTTTTGGGAGGGGTCTTCACAGGTTTGGGGCTCGGTTTAGAGGGGTTGGAAGGCTGTTTTCCATGGGTGGAGTGTGATGTGGAAGGGATAGATTTATCTTTGGGAGGGGTTTTTATGGGTTTTGTCTCACTAGGGCTAGGTTCAGGGGTGGGGTTGATCTTTTCAGAGTTGGAATGGAAATTATAAGGGATGGGTTTGGGTGTGGGAGGGATTTTTATGTTTTTATTTTCTTTTTAGTGGTGTGTTCAGGGGCGGGATGCTTTTCTTCATGGGTTAAGTGGGAAGTGGAAGGGATGGGTTTGGGTATGGGAATGGTTGTTGGGACCTTGGGCGGAGGTCAAGCTTCAGACGGGCAACCACAAACATGAAATCCTGCTGGGTAAAATGAATAGGATGTCAAGAATGGAGGTTGGTGTTGGGAGGAAGAGGTAGTGGAAGTGTGAGCTGAGTCTGCCGTCTGTGCTGTATTTTGTGTTGATGTCTGTTGTGTGGGTGACTGTGAGCGTTTGTGTTTTTTTGGTGTGTGATGTGGATATGCTGGGTGTTGTAGAGGAATCTGTGGGTGGGATCTGTGTGGGGGTGTGGTGTCTGCCGGAATCCTGGGTGTTTTGGAGGGGTCTGTGGATGTTGGTATGGTATCTGTGGGAATGCTGGACTTTGTGGAAAGAACTGTGGCTGTTGATGTGCTGTTTGTGAGAATGCTGGGTGTTGTGGAGGGGTCTGTGGCTGTTGGTGTGGTGTTTATGGGAATAATGGATGTTGTGGAGGCATCTGTGGCTGTTGGTGTGGTGTCTTTGGGAATGTTGGGTGTTGTGTAAGGGTCTGTGCATGAGGGTGTGGTGACTGTGGCTATGGGTATGTCTGTGGAGGGCTCTGAATGTGTTGCTGTGTTATCTGGGGTATGCTGTGGGTAGTGGGGGTCATGAGGGAATTGAGTATCTGCTGTGTGCATGTATGTTTAAGTTTATTTGATGTCTTGCATTTGTGTGTGGTTCATAAGTCTGATGAAGTGTGTGAATGCTTAAGTGTGTGTGTGCCTGGGATAGGAATGGGAATAGGGAATATGGATGGGGACGGGGTAGGGGTAGGGTGGAAGTTTGGGATGCGTGGAGAGCTGTCATGAGGGTAGAGGCCAGTGCCTGAAAAGATCTCTGTAGGCCGCACATTGTAGTGTGAATGACTTCCAGGTAGGCAACCATCTGGGTTAGCTGGTTACTTTGCCCCTAGATGGCATTCAGAACTATAGTCTGACCCACGGAGATGCTTGTCAAAATGGTCAATAGCCTCCTCACTCAGGGCAGCAGGGTTAACAGGGGCTGAGGTGCCTGCAGCGAAAGAGATCACTACCCTCTTAGAGGAGTGGGAATGGCCAACTTGTTGGTGGACAACAGGGAGGGTAGAGATGGAACTGGGGGTGGTGGGTAAGGATGAAGCTGGAACTAATCCTGTTGGGTCTGACACTACTCGGGAGTGTCCACTGGAGGATGATTCAGATGATGACAAGCTTGGCCCAGACTGCCTACATATCAATGGCAGACCTTACTCCCTGCATGCTGAGGCTTCTTATCCCACATGCACCTCACATTTCCACCCATTCAATAAGGAAAAGTGAAACTTCTCCCCATTTCATATGTAAACATACAATTGTGTGGTACTCTGAAGGGGCCTGTGAAGGGGACTGTGAGATATAGCTACCTCCCAGACAACTGTTTTGCAAAGTCTCATGTGGCTGAGTGATCTGTAGAATGGTGCACTGAGCTAACATCATCCTCAAATGCTTATAACAGTATACAGACATGACTATGGTGTGTAGCCTTACATAACAATGCAAATATATCATGATGTGATTTGAGAACTAATTGTAGCTACTGTGAACTTGAGCCCTGCATAGAGATATTCATGTAACACATGCAAAAACCATCACTCTCACACACTGTAATGGTGGCCCTCTCTCCACAAAGTCCGGGGTCCCATTGTCCATTACATGTGTGCCCTATGTGGGGGCCTCATAATGTATGCAATCAAAATCATGCTTACACTTGGACGCTCAGAGGCACATTGTAGGCTACGGGAATAGAAAGGAAGCAGTGGTATGGAGTTAAATATGTATTTTAGAAACGTACCTCTTCTTCTGGTGAGCCATAGATCTGAGCCTACAGGGAAAGAACCTCATCCACCAGGGCATCCAGCTCCTCTGGAGTGAATGGAGGAGCCTTCTCCCCTGCAGTGCGCGCCATGATTTCTCCGAGAGGTAGCAAATAGCAGCTAAAATGGAGGCGTTTCAGACAGCACAACTTACAATACTGCGGGCGGTAGATCACCAAGGCAGCTTTGTTGTAGAGGTTGCATCGCTTAGTTGGTCAAATCTCCAAACTCATAATCAGGCCATAAATCCAGAGTTAAAATAGTAAATCTGACTCCCTCCAAATGAATGCCCTTTCCCCTCTGTTTGTTACATCGCTGTCAGCATACTAAACCTGACCCCTGCCTCATTAATGCAATTTCTTCTCAATTTCGGTAGCACTGGATTCAAAATAGTAATTCTGCCCTCCCTCCAATTTATGCACTTTGCTTAATGTTGATTAAATTGGAGAAATAGTAAATCTGATAGCCTCCCAATATATGTCTTTTTCAGTGTTGTTAATGCAGGAGGTAAAAAAGTAAATTTGCCTCTCCCTAATACACAGGGCCCGATTCACAGAACTAACTTAAGACAAAATCCTAAACTTACTACCATTTTGGTATTCACAGAATGCACTTACTGCTTTTGGTATTCACAGAATGCACTTACTACTTCTGGTATTCACAGAATGGATTTACAACTACTAACTTTACGTCCGCACTCGGGCCGGAGTTTCCGGCCTGGAGGCGGAGCTTCCGGCCCAGAGGTGGAGATTTTGGCCATGGCTAAATCTCCGCCACTGGCCGGAATCCCCACCTCCGGGCCAGAAGCTCCGCCTCCGCCCCGGAAGCCCCGCCTCCGGGCCGGAAGCTCCGGCCCGAGTGCGGACATAAAGTTAGTAGTCGTAAATCCATTCTGTGAATACCAAAAGTAGTATATGCATTCTGTGAATACCAAAAGTAGTAAGTGCATTCTGTGAATGACAAAAGTAGTAAGTTTAGGATTTTGTCTTAAGTTAATTCTGTGAATCGGGCCCTTACTCTTTTCTCAAAGTAAGCAAACTGGTGTCAGAATAGGAAATCTAATTTCCTCCTAATGTATGTCCTTTTCTCAATGTTATTAATACTGGAGTCAGAATGGTAAATCTCAATTGATTTCTCCCTTCATAATGCCTTTTTTTCAATGTCAAGAAGACTAATTTAGATCTTAGCTGATGCGTTACTTCATCACAACAGTGATGGATGTCCCATCCACCCAAATATAAATTCCATAAGATATAATGGAATTTAATTTTCGGCAAATGGGATTGTGACAGGGTAACCCATCTGCCAAGATCTAAATCAGACCCTTAGAATTAGGATACTAAAACTGATCCATCATCTGAAATAATATTTTTTTTACCCATGTTATTAGGACACAAACTGGAATAGCACATTTAATACCTTCTCCCAGTTATGCTTTTTTCTTAGTGTTAGTTAGGCTGGAGTAAGAGTAAAAGGAAATGTGACCTCGCCTCAATGTATCTGTTTCCCCAAATGTTAGTTGATTTGGATTTAGAATAGTATCTCTGACTTCTCTCAGTTTAGGAGTTACTCAAACACTAGTAAGACTGGAGTTATAATAATAAATCTTTAAAAAGTATGCTTTTTCCAAACCTTTTGGAAGGCTGGGGTTTAAATGGTAAATTTATTTGTAATATTTTAAATGCTGCGTCATTAATAATTGTAAATATAAAAAAGAAATGTAAATAACATTTTTTTTTAAAGCTTCATCACATTGGACCTGATTCAAAACTGCATTTTGCAGTAGGTTTAGAAGCACTAATCAAGAACTACAAGATGCAGTTCACAAACCTAGAGGCAGAGATCTCTGCCTCTGCGTTTCATATATTTTCTATATAGAGATCTCCACCACAAGTAGGGGAATGTCTGCATATATAGGTCTACATTTTAGAAGTAAATAAGGGAGGGATGAGAGGAGTGGCTGGAGGAATATCCCAAACAACACACACATATAAGACTAAGTGGCTTATTATGATAGCGGTGAATCCGCCACCGGCATTCTTCGGGCGGTGGTTTCACCGGCATCAACGTGCGGCCATTCTCTGCCCGCCAAATCAGGATGGCGGGCGGTTTGTTGGTGGACGGGAAGTCAGTCCGACACAGGTCCGAGACAGGCAATCATTACTATTGCCTGTCAGACGTGGAAAGCAGACCTACAATGGTGGCAGTGCCTAGCATGCACCGTCCACCATATTAGGATGCTTCATCTCCGCCAGCCTTGAATGGGGTTTCACCCGCCATTCAAAGGATGGCAGAGATTACCTTTGGGGGCCTGTTGCGGCCCCCCCTTCTGCAGGGGTCCTTTTCTTTTGCACTTGGGGGGCACCTATATTGCCAAGTAGTGCAGGGAAAAGCAAAACCTGCATTTTTACCATTGCGGCGGGTGCTGCAGTCTGCAGCAACTGCCACAATGGTAAACATGCCCAATGCGACCCCCACTGTGGAGGCCACATTGTGATTCAATAGGCGGGACCGCTGCCATATAAGCGGCTGGTCCCAATTCCTGTGACAATGGTGAACGGACTTGCACTCTGCCCCCTGGCGCGTTTGCAGATGGGGAACAAATTCCCCTTGAATACAAGGGGTCCCTGGGGACCAACTAGCCCACCAGGAACCTCCAGTATGCGCCAGGGGGCTGCGTTTCAGAGAGGTGTTCTGAGGCCACTCCCCATTTTACACCTTTCTGCAACACAGCTCCGTGGCGCTAAATGGAGGTAGCTGGTGGTCTACTGGCACCCCAGGGACCCTTAGGCTTCAAGTGGAGTTAATCCCCCAACTTAAAACACGCCACAGGGCGCGTTTGCACAGTGGTGAAGGGAGGGGGCGGAGCCTGAGGTGACATGTGTGCAATCACGCCTTGTGGCACGTTTTAAGTTGAGGAATTAATTCCTCTTCAATCCTGAGGGTCCCTGGGGGCCAACTAGCCCAGGGGTGTCAGGAAGACACTTGTTTCCCGAAGAACACCCAAGAAAAAGAAGAAGAAAGGGGCAGAACACTTTCTTTCTTGAGTCCCCTCACTCACCAGGGTTTCCCCACGGTGACATGCTTCATCATTGGGGTCCTCTCAGTCCTCTACGGACTGAGGCGTGCTGCAACTTGCGGATTACGTAGGAGCACTAAACCAAATTATGTGTGGTGCAAGTGTAGTGGTGTGGAGTGGAATAAAGTGAATTAAAATAATCAACTAGTGGGCCAAATATATTTTATTCTTGCTCCTAGCTAATTGGTTAAAAAGGGTGGGTAATATGCTAGAATAAACTACTTTAATGGGTAAGTGTACCTAGCATATGGTCAACTAGTTCCGAGCTTCCCTAGCTCTTCCTCAGGACTACACTGGGACCAGCCCAGTGCAAGTACCACTCCTAGTAGACCTAATTCAGGTGCAAAGACAAGTGAAAAGCGCTGCGCCTAATAAGCATGCGTTAAGGATAATACAGACGTAATTGTACGTCTAATAAAGTCTGTAGGGTATAAAAATACAGAAGTTAAAGGGAAAAAAGAAGAAAAATACGCAATGTATATATAAAAAAAAAAACAATGGCGGTTACACTATACACCTGTGTTGTAATACTCATTACTATTGTTTTCTTATTGTGCCACTATGTTGCTCTCCAGCAAATACATCCTTCATGCGGGCGTTTCGCTATAACGTGAGTAAAAAGTGTCTATGAATGCACACAGTGCACATATAAACAAACGAACAAAAAACATGCGTCTGACATGACAAAATACACAAAAGACTGACAAATGCACGATAATACATACATCTTAACAGGCAATACTATGCCTCATGGTCAACGGAGGGTGTGTGGAAACTCGTACACCTAAAGAGATGGTACAAGTAGTTGTTAAAAAGTTTGTAGCACCGTCTTGTTGGCAGACCTAGTGCGGGAAAGAAATACGAAAAAGAAAGCGATCTCCGTTAGTCAGGGGAAACGGGTAGATCTTCCCCCAGGGGTGTTGTCACTCACTTGTACTTTTGAAGCCACACTCTGGAACACCTAATGGAGACCAGCCTCGCCGACCGCATACTGTGTGGTTCCGAGCGGGATGCCAAGTTATCTACGGGGGAGGTGGTGGAAAGTAAGGAAGGACTTGCCGGTGGCGGTCCTTATTCGGGGCGGCCATGTTGGGAAAGGAAAAAAGTAATTCTTCATTCAAGACAAAAAATAATAAAAAATAAAGAATACAAAAATAATAATAAGGACCTAATTGATTGTTCTACATGGTGCCAAAAACAACAATGGTGTAAATGGAGCATACTGGCTGTGAGTGCTAAGTGTCCAACCTTCTATAGAAAAAAACGTGGTTAAAGATTGGATCAGCCATTTTGGATCAGGAAGAGTGTGTCAGACTGTAAAACACACTCCTCCCGTAAATTAGTATTACTGGCCCTCATCATAGTTGTCTGTGTCGGTCATGATTACCGAGTGACCCATCAGTGCTTAAAAAACGTTATTAAGACAAAATCATTGTCAGTAAGAAAAGATCTTAAGGACACAGGGTAGGAGGCAATCCCAGTTCCTATTCGCATTGGTAGTTTAAAAAGGAAGAAGGTGAACGCGGGTCGCGTTTCAGTGATGCGTATCTTCATTGAGTGGTGTCATATACTTATGAATATAATGGATAGGCTGATATGAAGAGTATTAAACAGTTGTCATTGATGGAGCAGTTGCCACATTGATGTTTTCAATAAAGCTATGTACATTCAATATATTCATAGAAAAAATTTTTTAGAATTTTTTTTTTTACAAATAATTAGTTGGAAGTGAAATGGCCAGATGGTATATCCTTGTTTAGGCCATTTGTGAAAAATTAACTGGAAAGAAAAACTTAGTTGGAAGTGAAATGGCCCCATGGTATATCATCGTTTAGGCCATGGTCATCTGATCGTAGTTTGAAGACCCAACGTTGTTCTTTTTCATGTAGATTTTTTTCAATGTTGGGGTGGTTACTGATATGTTCAAGAATGACCCAGCTGAAGTCATTGGCTGTGTGTTGTTGTTGCAAGAAATGTGTGGTCATTTTGGTGTTGCTATGTTTACATCTGAAATTGCTGCGGTGTTCAATCATTCTCGTGTTCACTTTTCTTGTGGTCATCCCCACATAATGGAGATTACACACGCAAGTAAAGAGGTATATTACGCGTTCACCTTCTTCCTTTTTAAACTACCAATGCGAATAGGAACTGGGATTGCCTCCTACCCTGTGTCCTTAAGATCTTTTCTTACTGACAATGATTTTGTCTTAATAACGTTTTTTAAGCACTGATGGGTCACTCGGTAATCATGACCGACCCAGACAACTATGATGAGGGCCAGTAATACTAATTTACGGGATGAGTGTGTTTTACGGTCTGACACACTCTTCCTGATCCAAAATGGCTGATCCAATCTTTAACCACGTTTTTTTCTATAGAAGGTTGGACACTTAGCACTCACAGCCAGTATGCTCCATTTCAACCATTGTTGTTTTTGGCACCATGTAGAACAATCAATTAGGTCCTTATTATTATTTTTGTATTCTTTATTTTTTATTATTTTTTGTCTTGAATGAAGAATTACTTTTTTCCTTTCCCAACATGGCCGCCCCGAATAAGGACCGCCACCGGCAAGTCCTTCCTTACTTTCCACCACCTCCCCCGTAGATAACTTGGCATCCCGCTCGGAACCACACAGTATGCGGTCGGCGAGGCTGGTCTCCATTAGGTGTTCCAGAGTGTGGCTTCAAAAGTACAAGTGAGTGACAACACCCCTGGGGGAAGATCTACCCGTTTCCCCTGACTAACGGAGATCGCTTTCTTTTTCGTATTTCTTTCCCGCACTAGGTCTGCCAACAAGACGGTGCTACAAACTTTTTAACAACTACTTGTACCATCTCTTTAGGTGTACGAGTTTCCACACCCCCTCCGTTGACCATGAGGCATAGTATTGCCTGTTAAGATGTATGTATTATCGTGCATTTGTCAGTCTTTTGTGTATTTTGTCATGTCAGACGCATGTTTTTTGTTTGTTTGTTTATATGTGCACTGTGTGCATTCATAGACACTTTTTACTCATGTTATAGCGAAACGCCCGTATGAAGGATGTATTTGCTGGAGAGCAACATAGTGGCACAATAAGAAAACAATAGGAATGAGTATTACAACACAAGTGTATAGTGTAACCGCCATTGTTTTTTTTATTTTTATATATACATTGCATATTGTGTTTTCTTTTTTCCCTTTAACTTCTGTATTTTTATACCCTACAGACTTTATTAGACGTACAATTACGTATGTATTATCCTTAACGCATGCTTATTAGGCGCAGCGTTTTTCACGTGTCTTTGCACCTGAATTAGGTCTATTAGGAGTGGTACTTGCACTGAGCTGGTCCCAGTGTAGTCCTGAGGAAGAGCTAGGGAAGCTCGAAACTAGTTGACCATATGCTAGGTACACTTACCCATTAAAGTAGTTTATTCTAGCATATTACCCACCATTTTTAACCAATTAGCTAGGAGCAAGAATAAAATATATTTGGCCCACTAGTTGATTATTTTAATTCACTTTATTCCACTCCACACCACTACACTTGCACCACACATAATTTGGTTTAGTGCTCCTACGTAATCCGCAAGTTGCAGCATGCCTCAGTCCGTAGAGGACTGAGAGGACCCCAATGATGAAGCATGTCACCGTGGGGAAACCCTGGTGAGTGAGGGGACTCAAGAAAGAAAGTGTTCTGCCCCTTTCTTCTTCTTTTTCTTGGGTGTTCTTCGGGAAACAAGTGTCTTCCTGACACCCCTAGGTTAGGTTCCTGTAACCTGAACGTTCAGGCTATTTATTTGTCTATGTATACAGTTGGAGGGTGAACCTAACCTCTTAAACCTCTCCTTCCCTCCTTATTTTGATAAACGGCCAACTAGCCCACCAGGTTCCTCCAGTAAGCGCCACGGAGCTGCATTGGCGAGTGTTGTACAAAGGGGCATGGCCTCTGAACACCTCTCTGCAACGCAGCTCTCTGGCGCATACTGGAGGTACCTGGTGGGCTAGTTGGACCCAAGGGACCCTCAGGATTCAAGGGGAGTTAATCTCCCAACTTAAAAAATGGCCACAGAGCGTGTTTGCACAGTGATGAAGGAAGGGGACGGGGCCTGAGGTGACGTGTGCAAACACGCCCTGTGGCACATTTTAAGAGGTAATTTTAATCCCCCTGCCCTATTATATACTAGGGGCTTACAGAGGAGGTCATGCTAATCACAGGGGGACCCCAACGCATAGTGTTCCCTAGTGTATGTAGGTGTTTTCACTTTATCCTCCGTGTCTTTTAACATAGCAGCGGCTCTAGGACTGGTTAGTCAGACTCAGTTACCACCAGTGTCTGTCTGAAAAAGTTGAGGGTACAGGATGATTTTGCAACAAGGCTTCTTTCTGCTCTTCTGTTTGTTCTTTCTGCACGTTTTCCTTCTTCCTGCACTTTTCTTCGTCTTTGAGGACTTCTGTTGCTTCTTTCTGCATTCCTTTTTTTCTTTCTGTGCGTTTTTTCTTCTTTCTTCACATGCCCTATCTCTGTAGGCATAGTTAGAAATTAGCATTTAAAAAACCTTTGAAATTCACTGAAAAAACCATAGGTTTCAGGCACGTTATATTTAAGAATTAGCATTTAAAAAACCTTAAAAATTCACTGAAAAAAACATAGGTTTCAGGGGCGTTGTAGTTAGCTGGACACTTCACTCGTACAAAACCATTGAAATTCCCCAGTTATAGTTAGTTCAGCTAACTATAACTCGCGCGTCTGCAATGCACTGCTGATGACGTCACATATTACATCACTCATGACTTGGGGAGTGACATCGCTCATGACATCACTGATGACATCTCAAATGACATCACTGATGACATCACTGAAGACATCATCCTTGTGATAGAGTGGCAGACCTCCTCTCACCCTAATATAACCTTTGATACGCACATTCAAAAATAGAAATTAACATACCTTCAAAACAATGGACATACCAATACCAGTTACAACAACCTATTCAGTAATTCTAAGATCCACATACACATCCACTGATTCACCAACAGTCCTATACAGTCACTCATATATGTACTCACACATCATATGTACTTATATACCTATACATCCTGTTATACACCGCCACTCATCCATAGAGTTACTCATACACATAGTCACTCATGCTAATAAAGATTCAAACAGATTTAAACTTGCATATACAGTTATACACACACCACCACACTTACTTCTACAGAAACTTACACATACTTAGTCTTTTAAACAATCACTTATAGAAACACATACTTATTCATACAGGAACTCTTCCAATCTCTCACTCTCTCATATACTCACTTATATATACCAATAGTCACATATACTAGTTGAAAACATATGTAGTTACTCATAAAGTCACTATTTAGACAGTCATTCACTCACTAACACACCCATACACACACTCATCCACCCATACAGTTCTGCACACATACTGTCTTCAACACATACAAACAGTGAGTCACTCATTCATGCATCTATGCACTACGCAACACCCCCATCGAACCATAAAGACACTCAGACATTCATACTGATACTCAAAAAACCAACTAATACCCTATATAGACACTCATGTAGCTACTCACCAACTCATGCAGCCACTTATACACAAAGTGAGAGACTGATACAGATATTTACATATTTAAACATTACTCACTAACCCATGCATTCACTAAGATACACTTAATCAGTCAGTTATACAATCAATTTTTCATTTAAAAAATCATCCATTTAGACACCTATATACCCATTTATTCTTCCATCGACCTTGAGATATACATATATAAAACATATTTAATTTTCTGAAAAACACACATTCACTGGATGATGTCATCAGTGATGTCATTTGAGATGTCATCAGTGATGTCATGAGTGATGTCACTGACCATGTCATGAGTGATGTATTATGTGACATCATCAGCAGTGCATTGCAGGCACGCGAGCTATAGTTAGCTGAACTAACTATAACGGGGGCATTTCAGTGGTTTTGTACGAGTGAAATGTCCAGCTAACTATAACGCCCCTGAAACCTATGATTTTTTCAGTGGTATTCTAAGGTTTTTTAAATGCTAATTCATAAATATCACGTGCCTGAAACCTATGGTTTTTTCAGTGAATATATATATATATATATATTTCTTTCATTTCTGCTCCTTTCCCTCGCTCTGCGCAGAGGATTGTTCAAAGCCGGCGGAGCGTGCCGGACATCATTTCTTCAACAAAATCCAATTAACGATCATTCAGAGGTTTGTGCAATTACCAACAATTGACTTATTTCCAGGTTACGCGTTTTGCTTGTAAAGCAAGCTTGGTCACACAGTGTTTCGAGGGAAGGGGTCTGCAATACATAGACGGTGTAGAAAGTGAAAAGGGGGACAAAAAGTGCAACAAACATTGTGTTACACGGCATCCATTTTGTAATGTGCAAAATATAGTAAAATACAATGAATTAGATATTAATTATCGCACTGAGGACCTTGGTCATTGGTGTGTTTACACACCATTGTCTGTTTACAATTATTCAAACATGTCTGTATTCACATTTCATACAGGATTGCTCTAAATTAGCTTATACAGGTCAAATGCACATTTCCAGTATGTATATTTAATATTTTTCTTATGTATATATACCCTGCCACAGTGCAAGAAAAGGAAAAGAAGGAATAGAAAAGAAAATGAAAAGTTAAAAGATTGTGGCATAGTGCCAGAATTCCCTTACCATGGATGTCAGAGTAAATAATACTCGCAAAAGTCCCCTAAGTTTATGTGTGGGATCAACCCCGGGCGCTTTGATTTCTACTCAGTTATTTATGGAAAGAGTTCCCTTGAATAGTGGTCCAACGGTTGTCGTTTTGTACTGCTCTTGGGATAGTGCAAGAATTGTTTGATCGTTCTTTCCCCTATTGGTGTTTGGTAAGTTTTTGTCATGGAGCTATTTCTACAAGCCTTACAAGGCCCACATGGTAAAAATTTCCTGTAGGATAATTCGTGTATTCATGTTTGTGTTTGTAATGTCTCCCTTCACAAGGAAATCTTTAAGGTTTCTCCCTTTCCTGTATGTTTTGTGTGGTCTATCTTGGATCGTTTGGCCTATCGTAGGATCACTTGAGAGGACCTTCCAATTCTGGTTCAGAATTTTGGATATTTTCTAAGATTTGCTGTTATAGGTGAGATTCACTCTTGTAGTGGTATCAATCTCAGTTTGGGGGTTTTCCAGTAGAGTTTCCTCTCTTTTGATCTTCTTCACTTATTCTTTTGCTTTTGCTAGTACCCAGATTGGATACCCTCTCTCTCGGAATTGTCTTATCTTGTTGTCTTATTCTGCTAGGAAGTTTTCCTCTGTGCTGCAATTTCTTCTTGCTCTCAACAGCTCCCCAAACGGAATATTCCATTTAAGTGTTTCCGGGTGGCTGCTGATAGCATGATGAAGGCTATTGCCTGCTGTTGCCTTTCTGTGAAGTCTGGTGTTTATTGTGTTATTCTCTATTTCTACTACCACATCAATAAATTCAATTTGTTTCCTGCTCATTGTGTATGAAAGTTTGAGGTTATAGGTGTTATTGTTGAGTTCATTGATAGTATATTTCGCACTTTCCTCACTCCCTTTCCACACCACAAATAGGTAATCTATGTACCTGTACCATTTTACTACTCTGTTACCTTCAGGGTTTGTCTTTAGTTTTTTGTCAATGTACATTTTTCGTTTGTTAAGAAAATATTTGCAGCATTGTAACCCAAGTGAGTGATCAGTGCTAGAGTACAGTGAGTTTACATCCATAGTGATAATAAGATAGTCCTCTTCCCATGTGATACTCCTTATTTTACCCAGGAAGTCTTTAGTATCCCTTATGTATGAGGGGAGACTCTCTACATACTCGCGGAGAAAATTATCTATGTATTTTGAGACATATTCTGATACACAGGACACAATAGGACTCCTTTGTGGTATTTTGGGGTCTTTGTGTATCTTAGGTAGTAAGTAGAAAATGGGAGTTCTGGTATAATCACATTTCACATAGCAGTATTCTTCCCACTGGAGAATACCCTTGTCTTTGTACTCAGTGAGCATATTCCAGATATACAATATACTCTCATTATACTGTTGTGTGTTGGTTTTCACATAGAATCTTGTGTCATCTAATTGTCTTTTTGCTTCAGCAATGTAGGTGGCTCTGTCCCATACAACAATATTTCCACCTTTATCTGTTGGTCGAATTATGATATTCTCATCATCGGATAAGGATTTAATCAGTTTCCATTTATCTTTGGTAAAATTAGAGGTAGTATCTTTTTTGCATTGTTTTTGTTTGCGTAATTTCATCAGATCTTTTGTTGTTGTCTCATGGAAAGCGTCAATGTTGTCGTGAGGCATCATAGGGAGAAAGATGGATTTGGGCCTAAACTTGGTGGTTGTCGGAAGGTCAGTTCTGGGTATAGTTTGTTCCTCATTTAGGTCTAAACTTCCTTCCTGATGGGGACCCTCCATGTCAAGTAATGTATTTCTGTCTTGAATACTGAGAAACGTATTGAGTTCAGTTTCATGTCTTTCATTGGCACAAGATTACTCTGGTGTTCCTTTCAAAATATGCAATTTTTTTACCTTCACTTTTCTCACAAATTTCAAAATATCGATTCTCGTTTCAGGATAGTTGAAACAGTTGGTTGGACAAAAGGAAAGGGCTAAGCAAAGGGTTTGTTTCTCAAACATAGTAAGTGGTCTATATGATAAATTAATAATAGTTTTATTTACCATGTTGTCATCCATTATTTCAGTTTTTTCTGTCCCATTTGTCTGGTTCCCATTTGCTGTGTTCCTCTTCCTCACACGGTAAATGGAAACCAGACAAATGGGCCAGAAAAAATAGAAATAATGCATGACAACATTGTAAATAAAACTATTATTAATATACATGTGCTAATGAGATGTTGTCCTTTGTTAATGTTTACATGCCAGAAAGAGTATTTTAATGTTTGCCAGAACGGCATTCGGCATCGTGAACATGGCTGCATGTGGCAGCTGAAGCACGTAGATGCAGTCACTGTACCAATAAAGTTGAGTGGAAATTACCCCTTGGAATGCTGGATTATTGCCTGTTACAGAGCGGCGATTCTTGTGTGAGATATATATATATATATATTCACTTAAAAACCATAGGTTTCACACACGTTATAGTTAGGAATTTTAGCATAACATTTCACTCGTAAAAAAACAATGAAATTCCCCCGCTTTAGTTAGTTCAGATACATATAACTCGCGCGCCCGCAATCCACTGCTCATGACATCACATATTACATCACTCATGACATGGTCAGTGGCATCACATTTTGACATCACTGATGACATCATCCTTGTGATAGAGTGCCGGTCGCGCGAGTTATAGTTATCTGAACTAACTATAACGGGGGAATTTCATTGGTTTTTTACGAGTGAAATGTCCACCTAACTATAACCTGTGTGAAACCTATGGTTTTTTAAGTGAATTTGCAAGGTTTTTTAAATGCTAATTCCTAACTATAACGTGTGTGAAACCTATGGTTTTTTAAGTGAATTTGTACGTTTTTTTAAATGCTAAGTTATGTATTTATTAATTTTTTTTTTTTTAAGGTTTTTCACCGTGCAATGCGGAGCACAGAGGAGGGATTGAGACTGGTCGCTGCTGGCGGCGGCCCATCCAAGGGCTTGAAAGAGTGACAGACATTAGTGCCACCATATGATACGAAATCAACCTGGACTGCGGTTCCCACAATGTCCCACTGTCATGTGACAGGCCCGTCCAGGGGCGTGGCATCAACATTGTGAAAACGGGGCCAGGTGCACGCAATCAGCTAAGCAAATGCCTCTGAAGAAGAAAGGAATCTTTTGAAACGCGTCGGGCTCACTGCCAAACTGACTGTCTGATTGAAGCTGTCAGCAACATGCCGGTTGTACCCTGAAAATAAAGGTTTGCCACCAACCTTTGTGTTCGAGTGCTGTTCAAGCTTGGGCAAGTTGGAGCAATGATATATATATTATCTACTGGCGGTCGCCAGTAGATAGTTATAGTTAGGATCGTGTTTCCATAGGAAATCCGCAACATTCTATTTGGAATAACTTTGGCACCGATTGACGAATCCTCGCGCTCCGCCGCTTCCCTGAAAGTCTCGGGGGGATTCGTCAAGTGGGGGCTGAGAAAAAGGGGTGGTCCCAAAACGTGTTTTCCTCATGCATTTTTCCATAGGACCTTTAGTCCAAGCTACAGCCCAAACGACTGAGCAGAATTACTTGAAATTTGGCAGAGAGGTAGTCCTCAGGTCAGGGATGTGCCTTTTGCAGGTCTGGTGTAAATCTGTTCAGTATTTCCTGAGAAAATAGCATTTAAAAGCATATATATATCTATAAGCGCGCACCGTGCGCGTACGATAAAACTTACCGTACGCGCACGCTGCCGTGCTCAAGCGCGATTCTGATTGGTTGTTAGATCTTAGTAAACATTCGAATCGGTCGAAACCAGGAAGTGTCGGCCGCCATTTTGTCTCTCGCAGTCTGAGGGGGTGAAAAACAAAGGTGGAGAACGTGAAAAGGGGGCAGGATGGACAGTTCCTGACCCCCTAGCCTTTGTCAGGGGGTACCAGAAGGACCCCCAAGGGCCAAAATTTCCTTTAATTGTTTTGCGAAAAATCGCGGAGAACGCGTTGCGTGCGCGTATGGTAGAAACGGAAAAATTCTGCGAACTGCGTAACGTGGGCATGCGGTGCGCGAAGCTCACCGTGCGCGTATGGTACGCGAAGCGCACCGTGCGCGTACGGTATGCGCACGGTGAAAAACCTTAAAAAAAAAAAACATAACTTAGCATTTAAAAAAACGTACAAATTCACTGAAAAAACCATAGGTTTCACACACGTTACAGTTAGGAATTAGCATTTAAAAAACCTTTCAAATTCACTTAAAAAAACATAGGTTTCACACATGTTATAGTTAGCTGGACATTTCACTCGTGAAAAACCATTGAAATTCCCCCGTTATAGTTAGTGCAGGCAACTATAACTCACGGGACCGCAATCCTCTGCTGATGACGTCAGATATTACATCACTGATGACATATGTGTCTTTCTGAAAAAAAAATATTTGTAATATATGTATAGCTAAAAATTAATGGAAGAAGACATGGGTAAATAAGTGTCTAAATACAGTGATGTAATATCTGACGTCATCAGCAGAGGATTGCGGTTGCGTGAGTTATAGTTGCCTGCACTAACTATAACGGGGGAAATTCAATGGTTTTTCACGAGTGAAATGTCCAGCTAACTATAACATGTGTGAAACCTATGGTTTTTTAAGTGAATATATATATAAATATATATATTCATCAGTGATGTCATTTGAGATGTCATCAGTGATGTCACTGACCATGTCATGAATGATGCAGTATGTGACGTCATCATCAGCAGTGCATTGCGGGGGCACGAGTTATAGTTAGCTGAACTAACTAAAACGCCGGAATATCTATCGTTTTGTACGAATGAAATGCCCAAATAACTATAACGTTCCTGAAACCTATGGTTCTTTCAGTGAATTTCTATGGTTTTTTAAATGCTAATTTCTAACTATAACGTGCCTGAAACCTATGGTTTTTACAGTGAATTTCAATGGTTTTTTAAATGCAAATGTGTAAGTCTAATGTACCTCAATCCTATGTTTTTTTATTTTCTATATATACATATATATTTTAAAAAATTGTGAATAATTTTTAGTTAGGAAAACTATATTAATTCTTTTTTTTAAAAATATGATACAGAAGTCGCGCACCCTTTGCGCACCCTACACGATGGCTGCGCGCATTCCGGTAGCCATTTTGAAAAGTCGCTCTAGGGTCGCGACTTCTGCATAATTTGTAAAGTATGAAATATCTTTAAATTAATTGTTAATAAATGTTTTCCTTTAAGTGTTTGTCTAAATTTATTAATAAAAGTATTTTTACAGTATTATTTTCAATATAATTTCGACTAAAAATTATTCGATTATTATTGGATTCGGAGGTTAGGAGGGATGGCCATTTTGCTCGATCTGTTCTGCAAGATTTTTTGGTTTAGTCAGGTGGACACCCTCCTCCGGGTGAGGTACGGCTTGAGGATTCTATAAAAAAGGTGAGGAATCAACAGGTAGAAGTATCCATCAGAAGAGCAAGTTACTGACCTTCGGTAACGCTTTTTCTGGTGGATACAGTATCTGCCTGTGGATTCCTCACTGTCCCATCCGCTTCCCCATTGTCCACCTGTTTCCACCAAAAAGATGCTTTTACTGTTTGGCATGAATGTTTTTAATAAGTCTTAACCATGCTTATGTTTTAATAGTGAGAAATGCTTGATCTGTTGTTATTCCTTTATGCTTTAATGGTTATGCATTTGTATATATATATATATAGAGAAAAACATAGGTTTCAGGGGTGTTATAGTTAGCAGGACATTTCACTCGTACAAAACCATATAAATTCCTCCATTATAGTTAGTTCTGCTAACTATAACTCACGTGCCCCAATGCACTGCTGATGATGTCACATATTACATCATTCATGACATGGTCAGTAACATCATTGATGACATCACTGATGACATCTCAAATGACATCACTTATGACATCACTGATGACATCATCCAGTGAATGTGGTTTATTTTGAAATTTCAATATGTATTATATATATATACCAATCTGTATTGAAGATTGAGTGGATATATAACTGTCTGGGTGGAGGATTTAGTAGCTGTCTGACTGTCTGTTTAAGTGAGTAATTAAAAGTGTCTCATTTAATACATGGATTAGTAACTGAACTATGTGAATGTGTGCATCACTGTCTCTGTTGTTGTATAACATGCTGCATCAGTTGGTCACTAACTACATGAGTGTGTATATTAGTTATTGATTAGTTGGGTGAGTATTTGTATGGGACACTGAGTTTGTGTGTGGTTGGATGGGGTGTGTGTAACTCTATGCATAGATGTGTGAATGGTTGATTGACTAGGTGTATAGATTTAAGAGTGCATGTGGAAACAGTTGTTTGGGTGACTGAGTGTATTTATTTGTGTGTCGGTGAGCGAATATATGGTTTAGTTGTACATCTTCAACAAAGTAAAAAAATAAAAGGCATTGTATGTGAGAGTTGGTGTATATAAATAAGTATATATATGAGTCAGTGATTGTGAGAGTAACTATATGAATGAGTGTATAATTGTAATGGGGATTTTTTAACATATTAACTATGAGTTACTATGTGTTTGAATAAATGAGGTGATGTGTGTATAATTGTGTAAGTTTATGTGTATAAGTGCATTTGATAGTGTTCTATTAATTAGTGACTACATGTATAAGTGATTCTGTTGTTGAATGGGTAGTTGTGTGTGTAGACTTAGGAATCAGTGAGTGGATACGTAGTAACTGGTATTGGTGTGTCAATGGTTTCAAATATGTATTTTACAGTGAGTGATGAAAGGTTATACTAGTGTATGATGAGGTGTATCAGATTGTCAGTGGATGATGTCATCAGTGATGCCATCAGTGATGTCATTTGAGATGTCATCAGTGATGTCACTGACCATGTCATGAATGATGTAATATGTGACATCATCAGCAGTACAGTGCGGCCGCGCGAGTTATAGTTAGCAGAACTAACTATAACAGAGGAATTTCTATGGTTTTATACGAGTGAAATGTCCAGCTAACTATAACACCCCTGAAACCTATGTTTTTTTCTGTGAATTTCCAAGGATTTTTAAATGCTAATTTCTAACTATAACGTCTCTGAAACCTATAGTTTTTTCAGTGAATTTCAAAGCCTTTTTAAATGCTAATTTCTAACTATAACGTCTCTTAAACCTATGGTTTTTTCAGTGAATTTCAAAGGTTTTTTTAAATGCTAATTTTTAAGTGTAATAGTTGTTATACCTATTTTTGTGTATTGATTTTCTACAGTTTTTTGACTGTTTATTTATAAATATTTTGTTCATTAAATAACATTATATATTTTTCTGAACATTGCACACAAAAAAAATTAAAAATGAAATATTGTTTATTTTTTAATATATTTATATTATTATTTTTTTCCCCAAAACTGTCGTCGGAGTTGCGCACCCAAAGTGTACACATCACGGTGGGTGTGCGGATTCTACCCGCCATTTTAGAAAGGTCATGAAGGATCCACGTACGGTGTGCGACGGCTGCGTGTTTTTCAGTTGCATCATATACATTTAATATTACGTGATGTGCGCGATTGGTATGCGACCAGTCCATGACTCCTGCTCCCGTGCATTCTCAGCACATGCAAATTATGGTAAGCGACGCTTGCGCGGTGGTGGGTCCCACGTGACGTCTTATACGTGCTGGGGCGCACTGGGTGCGCGACTCCCGCGAAATTTCTTTATGTTCTAAAATTATATGTATGTGTGTTTAATATACATATTAGGGCAAGAGACTATCTAAGATATTCATAAAAATAATATATTTGTACTTGTAATAAACGTATATTATTTTTAAATATATTTTCACGAAGTCGCGTCGGGTGCGTGCTTCGTGAGCGCAGAGTGCGCGGATCCCATGTGACCTAAAAAAAAAAGATTTCATTGGTTCATAACATTTCCCACTGTAACTATTGAAGGACTACACCCATTTTAATCATTCTTGCTGGAGCATCTTTAGAGAGACATCTCTTTTACTACAAGAACCCTTTTTGCTTTTTTTTAGGTGTTTTTCAAAAAATATCAAACAAAATGGCATCTGTAGAGCAGCAGCAGCAGGAGGAAGTATCTTCTGAAGAAGAATTCTTGCAGGAGGCACCACGTCCACAGAGGCCGGAATCTGTTGTGTGGAAATTCTTAACTTTTCCACCTGGAGAGAAGAAAGTAAATGCGAGAAAGCTGACTTGCAAAATTTGTGACCGAGTCCTGTCAAGAGGCAGTGAATAAAAATACTCTTGTGGCACTGCTTCTATGTGCAAGCATCTCCAGACCAAACATCCTCTCAATCTTGCTCGGGAGGAAATGAGGCGAGCTGCTTTGAACCCCTCACCTGCTGTGGCAAGTAAATCTGAAGCGTCCTCAGGAACACCTGCAATGGACATTAGGCCAAAATTCTTTTCTCGAGCAACACTGCGTGAAGTGTAAGAAACTTGTATGCTTCGGTGAGCAATCAGTGGATGCAGTTTGTGCTGTGCAGCGCAACCACCGTTGTTAATTGTTTAGTTTTTTTGTTTTTGGAATGATAAGTAATTCCTAATATTTCCTGTTTTATTTGTTCTTTTTTTGTTCATTTTTTGAAAAAAACCCCAAAAATACAAAATTGTTCAAAAAAATACAAAAATACAAAAGAAAAAAGAAGAAAAAAAAGTTCTTATCAGAACTACCTTATCTGGTTAAAGAAAGAACTTTAATTGCAAGGTAATGTGTGAACATTTGGTTGAATATATGTATACAGCATGATTGACTGAAAGAATGCAACTCTGTGCTTCCCTCTGCACTGCTGCACAAACTGCAGCCATGTGGTGACACAGGCACCCTTGCACCATAGTGCAAGGACGTCTGTGTCGTGTGGAGATTGTTTTTGTGCAGGAAGGGACACCTTCCTGAACAAAAACAATCAGTAAAGGCATTTTCCTCTTTCAATGTAAGCTGTGGAATGCAGCATGCATTGAAAGAGGAAAAAATGAGGAGAAATGAAAACAATTCTCCTCGTTGCGCCTTGCTACACCAACTCTAGGATGGCGCAGCATTCACACACATCTCCAGATTTGCGATTTCTCAGAAATCTGGAGATGTGTCTTGTTCGATGGGTGTTGCATGGGAACACCCACAGCAACACCTATGGGACGTCCCTTCAAAGCAAAGTTCTGTGTATGAAGGGGTCGTATTTACAAGGAGGGTGGCTTTTCCTCTCCTTGTAAATATGTGCCTGGCGCCATCACTACGTTACAAAAAGTGGCGTACTGGTGGCGCAGGGTGCTTGTAAATCTGCCCCATAAGTGTTTAGGTATTGGCAGACTGATACAATAAGAACATAGTGCTGGATGGGTTGTTGAAGAATTGCATGAGACTGACAGGAGGTATCCTACGCTGCATGGGTACTACTTCAGTATTTAATGGAGTGGACCAATAGTATGTATCTGCTTAGAGATTTGTAGGGATTATGCACAGAATATTTTATGTGTACTTGTGTTGGTGCCTAAGTCATTTTATAAGAATACCACTAGTAACAGGAATGATGACAGTGCTGCAAACAGAGTGAACACTTAATATATAAGTGCTTACGTATTGGTGGAGTGATAGGATAAGTAGATAGTGGTAGATAAGTGATTAAGGAAGTGCATGGGACAGACTGGACGATTCCTACACTGCACTGCTTGTGTAGTTAAGGTGTAACGGATTTACACCATTTAAAAAAAGGCCGCTTTATGAACCAAGGGCTACCTTTTTGCCAAATTTGATGTAATTCCGTTCAGCAGTTCAGGCTGTAGTCGTGTCTAAAGTTTCCAATGGGAAATAACATGGAGAAAACAGGTTTAGGGACCCTCCTTTTTTCTCAGCCCCCACTTGGCGAATCACCACGAAACTTTCAGGATAAGAGCGGACCAGAGTGGGCCACAAGTTTAAAATGTCTTGCGAAGAATCGTCAACCGGTGCCAAAGTTATTGGGAACAGAAAAAATGCTTTTCCTATAGAAACTAGGTACTAACTATAACTATCTACTGGCGACTGCCAGTAGATAAGATATATATATATATATATATATATATATATATATATATATATATATATATATATGTATATATAAGCAAAAATCCAAAGTAAGTACGATCTCAGTCAATAAAACACGCTCTCTCAAATACATGCGACTAGGTTTTATTCCACACGACGCGTTTCAACTGCTTCCGCAGCCTTGCTCACGTGAATATGGTGCACTGACTCAAAACATGCTATATGTAAACACGGACATCGCGTCATAATCATGAGACATAAAGAAAGGACACTGTCTGTAAACATCTTGGCAGCCATATTGGAAGTGCCAAAATCGTTCGTTACTAGTGTAAAAAGACGTCAAAACAATGTCAGTACATAAATCATATACAGTATTACGTATATTGTGTCCTGGCATGATGAAGATAATGTAACAATCACAAACAGTATGCGTGAATACATTCTCAAGAAAAAATGAAGTAACTGAATATTTACTTCCCACAGAGAAGTCAGGGGGGAAACAAGAAAATAACCCAGCCATATTGGACTCATTGCTTGTGACTCTCTGCTCGTTATATTTATCCCAGCTTAGTGCTTGTTGAATGAAACGGAAAGCAAGAGTAATGCATTACATGCAATGCGAGATTGAGATAAAGTGTAGAGGCACAGTGCTTATCTTCATATAAATGACAAAGAGCAATAACGTGCTGTTCACTCTGAAAGTATTCGGGAGTGATAGGAGACAAGATACATATATAAATATATTGACTAAGCAACTGCCAAATCATTACGTCTCTCAGCTTAGTAGAGACAGAAAGTAATCAACACCATCTCAAAATAAAGGCAATACTATGCAATAGGCATGTTCGCTAACTCTTGCTAGGTGATATTAACTATCGGACAAAATATGTGCAAATTCATCAGTCAATATTGTGCTTAGTGCACCATAATCTTCTAACTGTTGTTTGAGATAAATCCAATAGTTCAAGTGGTAAAAATGTAAATACAATACCATTATATCAACCAAGAGGATCTTCATACTCAAAAAAAGAGAGAGAGAGAGTATAATTTTTGTTACCCTCCACAAGTGTCATCAATACGAACTGTCCGTGATAGCATCATGTACATAAGAGTCATCGGATATACCTAAAATAGTGATGTCAAAAAAGTGAAGTCGAAGAAAAGGTTAGGCAACCCGTGTAGTGGTTAGGTACCTTCCTTCTCTCCTGCAAAAGAAACAAAATAAAGTAACGTTACAATTTGAATTGATAAAATAGTTAAAAACACAGTTCCTAATGCACTCATAACATGGATAGAGGAGGCTCTTCAGTATATAACATCGCCTATGAACACTATGCTACAGCAGGAAATCCATCGTCCTGAAAGACAAAAAAGAATGCAAGAGACTGGAGAAGGGAAACATGGAACAGAACACAAGAAGAAACAGTCTCATGATGCAAGATACGGTCTACTCTTTTTTGAGGTGTATCGAAAGTTCTTCATCCTGATTCATATCACCTGGGGCTCTGGTCTGAAGATCTATGATGTACCTCGACTCTTTCTGCCTGAGTCTGAGTGTTCTATTCCCTCCTCTATGATCCATCCGGATCTGTTCAAAAATAAAATATTTGAGTAACGAGGAGTTGGAAAAATGTCTTTCTTGAAAATGGCGAGCCACCGGATACTTGGGATCTTTATTCGTAATTGCTCGCTTATGTTCAAGAATTCTCTTTTTAGCCATAAGAGTGGTACTGCCAATGTAATACAGTCCACAGGGACATTCTATGGCATATATAACAAACGTGGTGCTGCATGTTAGAAATTGAGTGATTTCTCTCTGATTAGGACCACTAGTATATTCTTTGCGGTAAGTGCTAGCTGAACACGCTTTACAATGCCCACACGGGAAGAATCCTCTGAGATTCTGTATACTTCTGTCCTGTATCTGAGTTATGTCACTGTGTGCTGATCTCTAAGGTTCCTACCCCTTCTATAGGTGATATTGGGTCTATTCTTGATGTTATTACCTATACTTCCATCATTCTTCAGAGTTTTCCAATGTTGTGCTAAAATCCGTTTGATGCTCTCTGATTCAGAGTTGAAAGTGAGGATCATCCTGGTGTCTACATCCATAGTACATCCATAGTGTCTTCTGAGTTGGATGTTTTTTCCATCAGAGTATCCTTCCTTTCAATGCCTGCTACTCTGTCAATCGCTTTTTTGAGGACCCACGTGGGATAGCCCCTCAGTCTGAACCTTTCAATCATCTCTGCACTCTCTTTGTCAAATGCAACTTTACTGCTGCAATTTCTTTTCGCCCTCAGCAGCTCCCCATAGGGGATACTCCACTTAAGGGTTTCTGGGTGGCTGCTGAGGGCATGTAGGATGCTGTTCCCAGCAGTGGTTTTGCGAAAAAGGGAAGTATGTATTTTGTTTTGTCTAATCTCCACTCTGACATCTAGATACTCCACCTTACTGTCACTGATGTCCCCTGTAAGGTGTATGTTGCGATTGTTCTTGTTAAGTTCATGAATGAATTCCTGGGCCTCTGTGTAACTGCCTTTCCATATGATGAACAAGTCATCTATATACCTGAGCCAAAGTTCTACCTTGTTCAGGTTCTTGATAGTGTTTACCCCAGAGAATAATTCCTCTTCCCAGAGGCCCATAAACAGATTCGCAAAGCTAGGAGCCAGACATGAACCCATCGCAGTTCCGACCAACTGCTGGTAGAGAATGCCATCAAATACAAAGATGTTATTGGTGAGGCAAAACTCCGTCATTTCAATAATCATGAGATTATGTTCCCAGTATTTTATATTTCTCTGTTTAAGAAAATGTGCACAGGCTGCCAAACCTTGCTGGTGGTCAATGATCGTATACAGAGACTGTACATCCAATGTTATGAGAAGAAAACCGCTCTCCCAATTAACAACCTCAAGTTTACTAAGGAAGTCCTTAGTATCTCTTACGTAACTCGGGAGTTTGATGACATAATCCCTGAGAAAAAGTCCACATATTTGGATATGTGCTCAGCCACAGTGCCTATGGAAGACACAATGGGCCAGCCAGGTGGTATCTCGGGATTCTTGTGGACCTTAGGTAATAGGTATATTACCGGTATCTTGGGGAAATCTCTTTTTAGATAGCAGTACTCCTCCCACTCCAGGATACCCTTGTCCCTCCAAGTAGTAAGTCTATCCCATATGGTAATGATGCTGTCATTATTTATTTCTTTGGTGATTTGCATATAAGATGCACCATCTCCTAGTTGTCTTTGGGCCTCTGTGATGTATTGTTGTCTGTCTTGTATGACTATGTTCCCACCCTTGTCCGCGGGTCGTATCACTATGTCTTTGTCATCAGCTAGTGATTTTAGCAGCTGTCTTTGTTCGTAAGTCATGTTGTTGTTGGACTTTTTGTTATTATGTGATTTGTGTCTCAGGTCTATGAGGGCCTTTGTGACATTGTCATGAAATGTGTCAATACCATCATGGGGTAAGGTGGGTAGAAAGGTAGAAGGTGGTCTGAAACCTGTTAATGCCGCAGAGTCATGTGATATACCCATAGTGGTTAAGACATCTACATAGTCTGTCTCAGCTATGTTAGAAACGGTGTCACTATGGAGCTCAAACATGGTGGTATGTGTATCCATATCTCCGATGTTAAGATCATTATTCTCCTTTTCTTGCTCCTCTGCCCTGAAATCTAATCTAGGTTTTTGACGTCGTAATATATGCCACTTTCTAAGTTTCAACTTTCTCACATATTTAAAAAGATCTATTCTAGTTTCCACATAGTTGAATCTGGTAGAAGGGCAGAAGGATAATCCTAAACATAATGTATACTTCTCTACATCGCTTAAATGTCTTTTAGAGAGATTAATGATAGTTTTATTGACCATAGTTTGATCCATTAGTATGTTTTTTTGGAGCGCGTCTTGTTGTTTCCCATGCGGCCCCTTCCTCTGCCTCTTCTGCCACTGTTGTCGGATTCGTTGGCGTCTGTTCCTCCGTCTCCTCGGCCTCGACCTCGACCTCGTCCTCTCTGACCTCTCGCTTTCGTTGTTTCTGTCTCCCTCGTTGTTTGTCGTGTTTGGCGCATTGTCCTGTATTCGTCTAAAAAAGTAATCGCACGTATGTTGCGTTCTTCCCCAGAGGTTTCACCTTTCGACACATCAGATTCCGTATCACTGGCAGTGGATGCCCCAGATATGTCCCCTTCTGCAATATTAGCATTTGTAGTTACCACAGTTTCTTTGTCTTTATACAGATGGTCATATTTGCGGCTAAATGTTAGTATTCTGCCACTCTCATAATCTGCATAGTCTCTGTTGAGTTTTCTCTGCTTCCGTCCCTTGATATCTTCTTCATGTTTTGTCAGTCGTTCCTTGATGTTGGCCATGGCCTTATTAAAGATATCAATCCCCATAATTTTCAAAAGATCATCTTGTAAATCTTTAATTTCCTGTAGTAGGATCTCTCGGTCGCTCCAGGCATATTTGATCAGTATCTCCAACATGCGTCTGGAGCTTAATGCTGAATTGAGAGACCATTCTTCCAACATTTTGGGGTTGGGTTTTTCATATGAGGGAGTGATGAAAATTCTCAAACCTCTAGGTGCCATCTCTTGGTCGACATAATTTTGTAATGAGATGGCCTCCCACCATTTGGATATCTCGGCCCTTTTAAGTTTTTCAACCCTTCTTAGTTTCTCTTCTGTTGATTTGATCTCGGGGTTAACGTTCTCCGTTTGTATTTTTTGCCCCGGCTTTCTTGCAAATAACGTTTTATTGACTGATGAATTTGCACATATTTTGTCCGATAGTTAATATCACCTAGCAAGAGTTAGCGAACATGACTATTGCATAGTATTGCCTTTATTTTGAGATGGTGTTGATTGCTTTCTGTCACTACTAAGCTGAGAGACGTAATGATTTGGCATTTGCTTAGTCAATATATTTATAGACAAAACAAAATACAAAAATGCTGTGCTGTGTTGCGTGACAGGGAGAGAGCAGGAGAGTGCCACATCTATGGTGTTCCTGTGGTGGATAACAGGTAGGTGGTCTGGCTGCAGCAGGTTTACTTGGGATTTTTCTTCTCAGTGAAACTGGAGTAAAAGAGGGGCAAATATAAACATACTAACATAAAGAAGGAATTGATAAGACATTTGGGGCAAACACTTATTCCATACCAGTTACAGTTTGAGAAGACAATGAACAAGATGCATGGATCGTGATATTCTTGAATGTATGGTGCTTCCAGAAAGTTGAAAGGATTAGTGAAATGGAAGAAAGTGGTGACTTTTGCGGAATTATGGAACTTACAGCTAGCTGAGCATTGCTTGAAGGCATTGTCTGCACTTTGCTGAAACCCATTGTGCAGACCCAAAACAGGTTACTGTGGCCACACAAGGGAGCATAGCCGATAGGATCAACTAAATAAGACCCAATATTGGATAGCCACAGATGTTGGATGTGATTCAAAACAGCCAGCCAAGAACTCCTAGAGTCGTTCTCCGGAATCCTAAGGTTCCAATCCTGGTACAAAACACTTGAGGCCTTATTACAAGTTTGGCGGTCTTTATCTGGGACTGCCACTGTGCCGGTCCCAGGAAGACCGCCAAGCCTCTAATGCGGCTGCCTGCCAGATTGCGAGATTAATCCAGGGCGGGTGGGCGGTGCTGAAGTGGTGTCATGGCAGCGGGTATGTTAGGCACATAGGAGAGCCTATGCAACATACAGCCGCCATGAGAGAGGCTGCAAGTACGTGCCTTGTGTGGCATGCACCATGTTGCGCGTGCCACACAATGCACAAATGTGAGTGCAATTGTAGGGGGGCATGACATGTGCCCCCTCCAAGCAGCCCCATATGCAGATTTGCCCGGGGACCCTGTTACGGCATCCATACCTGAATTTCCGCCTCCCTTTCCATGGTGTTGTCCTCTCTCTGAAAGGAGCAGTGGAAAAGCAAGTCGTAAGATGCTCAGCAGTGCCAGCATTGGCACCGTCAGCACGTTCAGGCCCATTTCCGCATGCAGGATAAATTAGCATACAGGGCAGGCTTCAAAGGTCAATAGTTCCACAGACAGAGCACATGTACTCTTCAGTGTTTAAGGCTATTCTCTCATATTATATTGTAGACACAGTTGGACCATGCCCCTGAATTCCTGAACCACCCTCACAAAAGTAAATCTAACATTGTAAAAGCAAATATAATTTCTAAAATTGATTTGAAATGGATAATACATATAAATCAATGAAGTAACTTAAATATAATTTCTATTTCCTATTTTATATTTCCACCACAGAAAAGTCAATAATACACATCACCAAGGAAGGCAGGAAAGCAGCAAGTAAATAAGAGTTATACAAGAAAATTACCTATGCCAAAAATGTGAAGAAAAATGGCAGAGGTGGTGGTCTTGTGGCGGTCCCACCGCCACCATTGTAAAACGGCAGTCGGACCACTGCAAGTATGGTGGTCCCAAGGGCTGCTGTACTTGTAATAACCCACTTAGTAGTGGCTGCAAATGTGGGGTTGAACGAATACAGAGGAAAAGGGGACTGCTGGGACTTTGAAGACAACACCCACAGACAGGGACATGCTTCAGTGTGCTAGGAAGTTGCTAGATGGACACAATATTCATACAGTAAGAACTTAACAACACAGCATCATTAAACAACAATATATGCCTGCATAATAAATTATAGTTTCCATATTGATGTCATTGTTATTGTGAATGTTGTGAGGTGATATGAAATATTAAAAGTGATGTCATCATTACTATTGGTGATGTCACCTGTCACATCATGGGTGACATCATGAGCTAAGAGTTTGGAATGCAAGTTATGGTTTCAATGGATCAGCTCCAGTTATGATTTGCCCAGCTAACTATAAGTGGCAAATTTCAGTATGTTTTGGTTTTGGTTTTGAAACATTACTCAACTTTAACTATGTGTACACACACACACAAATATCCTCATGTACATGTAGGGCACCAATGTACTAGCTACCCCAAAATTAGTTTTTTAAAAACATTTTGGCCATTGGGAAAGGCACTCTGTCTCCCACCCCTAGAAGTGCAGACGGCCAGGCTACTGCTCTGGACCAAAGGAACCAATGGGAAAAAAGCTCTCTTGGCTACTCGAAATGCTCTATTTTTAATATCTGTGGTATCGCAGGAGTATTGCTGGGAAGCTTGAAAAAAGAGACCTGCTTCATTGTTTGGGGGACTTGGCTGGCACCCTGTCTCACCTGTGTTGTTGCCGCTGCTCCTGGGCCCTCTACGCTCCGTGTCTCCCCCGCCGCCGCCACTTCACCTTGCGGCCGAGTGCGGGGAGACTACAGCTCCCAGGCGCCCTAGCGCCCGTTGACGCCACCCACGTGCCTGGAGGCGCACAAAAGACCGCGGCTACCTCGGGGCAGCGGGAAGTTTGAATACAGAGACCTGCTTCATTGTTTGGGGGACTTCGCTGGCACCCTGTCCCACCTGTGTTGTTGCCGCTGCTCCTGGGCCCTCTACGCTCCGTGTCTCCCCCGCCGCCGTCACTTCACCTTGCGGCTGAGAGCGAGGAGACTACAGCTCCCAGGCGCCCTAGCGCCCGTTGACGCCACCCACGCACCCGGAGGCGCACAAAAGACCGCGGCTCCCTCGGGGGAGCGGGAAGTTTGAAAACAGAGACCTGCTTCATTGTTTGGGGGACTTCGCTGGCACCCTGTCTCACCTGTGTTGTTGCCGCTGCTCCTGGGCCCTCTATGCTCTGTGTCTCCCCCGCCGCCGCCACTTCACCTTGCGGCCGAGAGCGGGGAGACTACAGCTCCCAGGCGCCCTAGCGCCCGTTGACGCCACCCACGCGCCCGGAGGCACACAAAAGACCGCGGCACGCTCGGGGGAGCGGGAAGTTTGAAAACAGAGACCTGCTTCATTGTTTGGGGGACTTCGCTGGCACCCTGTCTCACCTGTGTTGTTGCCGCTGCTCCTGGGCCCTCTACGCTCTGTGTCTCCCCCGCCGCCGCCACTTCACCTTGCGGCCGAGAGTGGGGAGACTACAGCTCCCAGGCGCCCTAGCGCCCGTTGACACCACCCACGCGCCCGGAGGCGCACAAAAGACCACGGCTCCCTCCGCGTCGCGGGACGCACGCGGGTGGCGCCGGGCTAAGCCCGGGCAAAGGGCGGGCCCTCTGTGGCCCTCAGAGGCACGAGGAGGCCGGGACGGGCCACGTTATTAATGGTGTCAGGTATTCGTTCCCGTCACCCCTCTGTTGGACTCAGTGAGTTGCATCGCCCCTTGAGTTTAGGTGGTGACTCATAGTACAAGGAACTGATTGATTCTTGTGTTGATTTACTTGGCTATCTTTTATTCGTATAGGCGTTATTAAAGCATGGTATTGTTTAATTAATTTTTAATATATCCCGAGGTTTCTGTGAAAATGTTGAAGTCCACATTAGGCAAAACACCTTCCACTGCCGCAACACTTGATAATTATCTGGTGAAAGTCGTTACCAAAATAAATAGCGAAAGACGCAAATCACTAGGCCAGGGTTCTACTCCTACCTCCATTTCCCCCTTACTGATTAGTACGCCCACTACAATATCTTCGCCCTCTCATGGTGCTACCCGCAGTAGCGAAAAACACGACTCGGCAAACTTGGCAGAACTAGCTCCTCTTTCTCCTGAATTAGAGATGATACAAGCTAATATGGCTGACTTAAATGACACGAATGAGGCTCCATTAGAGGAGCCCTTGGTTCTGGCAACACAGAGAGTGCTGAGACCTCGTAAATACACACAACTTAAATGGGGAGGTGGTCGAAATAGCCACAAAAAAACAGGTCCTTTGTCCATAAACGGGGATACCTCAAGGGAGGTTCTGTTAAACAACTCTAAAACAAAATTATACTCTGAACAATTAGACTGTTTGATTGGTAGTATGGAGGCTAAAATTATTAAGATAGTTGAACCCTTAGTGACCAAAATTGGTGTACTATCGGCAGAAATTGAAAGTTTACGAAAACTTTTGGGTCCCCGCAGTGATTCATCTGCAAATGCCAGTATTAAAGCTGAGGGCCCAAGGGGAAAAACTGAGTTACATAAGCCTCCTAAGGAAGTACCAAACCCAGTTGAATCCCCAGATGTTGTACCCCTGACAGCAGCGAATAAAACTCCACTTCTAGATACTTGCCCAGTGAGTAAGAGGGAAACTAGGATCAAGCACATGGTGGGCGCACAACCAGACTTACCCCCTGATTGTGCCCCACTTGTGGCTGTGCTGACTAATGTCCCACCTCTTTTAGAAGCTGATTTGTTAAACAAACCAGAATCCCACGAATCCCTAAAGAACAAATCTGTTTCGTGGTTAAACAAACAGTGTGGGTTCCCCGTAGAGTTATCACACCAGATATTAACTACCAGGAGAGTCTCATGGATAGGGCGCTCACGTAAGAATATTAAGGGGGACTGTGTCATCATAAACTTTAGCAATCCATTCCTAGTTATTAATGCCCTGTCAAGAGCTTCTTCGCTCCCATATACTGACCAGGGTATCACTCTTCGCCCACTGGGATACTTCTATAGATACCGGACAAAGCAGCCCATAAATGATTTATTCAGGGGCAGAGAAACTGGTCCTGAAGGGCGGATTGTCCATGGTGTCCCTACATCCAATCGCTATGAACCTTTGAGTGATTTAGACTCAAATGATTGACTTGATTTTGATCGGGACCTTCTTATACCCACTAAAGAAGCTCCTATTCTGACCAGGAAGGAGGATCAGGGGACAAATGAAAATTTAATGTGCACTGGGGAGGAGGGTACCCTAAATGTTACGATTATAGAGGGGGATGCCCATGGTGGCACTACTGACGGTTCGGTGGGAGTGCCACCCCAGCATCCAGGTACGAGGGTCCTTAGTTGGAACATCGCTGGGCTTAATAGTAAAGCAAATGATCCACTGTGGAGGAATTGTTTATTAGGCTGTGAAATTATTGGGCTACAAGAGACCTGGGACACGGAAAATACTTTCTTGTTGGATGGGTATGCCGCTTTTTGGTCAGCTGCAGTGGTTTCTTGTAGGGGTAGGGCAAAGGGCGGCCTTTTAACCCCTATTTCATTGAAACTTGAGGGAACCTATACTAAAGTGGAGACAGGTTCGCCTTATTGCCTTGCAGTGGAAATTCAAACTAATTCAACTGGGAACTGGCTTATTGTCAATTTTTATAATTCTTTTGCTAAGAGTACGCCTAATGAACATTTAGTCAGTCTATATGATTTCTTGGAAATATATAATGTTAACAATAGGAATCCTTATTCGGTCATTGTGCTTGGGGATTTTAACGTTCATCGTTGTTTAGGTAATTGTTTTGTTTGGGACAGTTTAGGCCCACCAAATCAAGAAAATATTCATTTTGAACATACCCCGCAGGGTTTGTACCTAGAGGACCTCATCGCTGGAAATGATTTGATCTACCCCACCAATTACACAGGAGATATCCCAACATATAAAGGAGGCGGCCTGGGGTCCACTATTGACTATATTTGTGTGAGTATAAATTTAGTTAACAGGGTGAGCCAGTATAAAGTCAGTTGGTCTACTTATGGGGATCATAACCCTGTTCAGGTGACTTTGTCTGAAGATTTAAGGAAAAAAGAATCTGACACCCGGACTGTTGGAATTTCGGACATAAGGCCCACTGATCAAACACGTCGTCTGAAATGGTGCCGAGTGGTACCGAAGGACTTCAATGAAAACTTGATGGGAAAGGTTGGGGATGAAATGTCTACCTGTTTGAAAGAGGGTATTATAGGCGATGAGGTCTTGGTAGCCTATGGCAGAATTTGCTCCCAGGTCGATAGTGACCTTAAAAAAGTATGGAAGGGGCAACCCAGAAACGGGGAGAAATGGTTTGATCATAGTTGCTCAATAGCCCAACGGAAGTTGATGGTGGCGTTGAAAACCGTGCCACCTGACAAAGCGGAAATCGCTGTACTTAGGAAAGTTTACAAAAAGGCTCAAAGTAAGCGTAAAAATGAAATTAGGGAGGAAGCGTGGAATGAACTTTTATCTATAGATGTAATTAAAAATAGTGCCAAATTTTGGTCTGTGGTCAATAAGCCCTTTTTTCAGGACAAAAGTAACAATGAGCTTGACTGTGGTATCCAGGAAGAAAAATGGTTCAATCATTTTAAACAGGTGTATGACGGAGATGGGATGATGGAAGGCCCAACTTTAAATATGGAGAAATACACTTTGTCCTTTACAGAATTGGAAGTCACACACGCCATCATGCAAATGACAAGTAATAAGGCTCCGGGACCCGACGGAGTCCCGGTAGACCTTTTTAAATCAGATATAAAAATTTGGTCCAAGATTCTATTCAATGTCTTTGTTAACGCCTGCCATTTGGGTCTCCCCTCCACTTGGGCGAAATCGGTTATAATACCCATATACAAAAAAGCCGATAGAGGTGACCCGAGCTGCTATCGCCCGATATCCCTAATAGATTCTTCTGTGAAAGTACTGGGTAGGGTGGTCCTTGCCCAATTGACTGGCTGGTTAGAGGAATCTGGAACACTCTCTATGGCCCAGTACGGCTTCAGAAAAGGGATGGGTACTATAGATCAATGCCTGAACTTGCAACTATTAATAGGCAAATATACGGTGGCCAAGAAGGGAGCATTACTGGTAGCTTTTATGGACCTGTCTTCGGCCTTTGACCACGTAAATAGATCAAAATTGTGGTCCTTGCTCCTATCCTATGGATAAACATCGTCTACTTCTTAGCTGACTTACATAGGGATCTATCGGCCACGGTCAGGTATGATCAACAGGGCAATTGTACGGAAGATATACCCATATCAAATGGAGTTAGACAGGGGTGCATTTTGGCACCCCTGCTCTTTACCCTATACATAAATAACCTAGACAATGCCCTAATCGCCTTATGTAATGATATTCCGCGTGCAGGGAATTCCCTGATACCCGCACTTTTATACGCGGATGACGCCGCCTTACTTGCAAGAACGGCGGTGGGTCTTCAATTACTGTTAGACTCTTTTATGAAGGCGCTGGATCTTAGTGTCAATTTTTCAAAATCGCATGTAATGGTCATTGGACAAAAATCCTCAAAGATTAAAACTTTTAAATGAGAGGGCCATACACTATCTAGGGTATCGTCATTCCCATACTTGGGTGTACTTTTCGACGATCAAGGATCCTGGGTAACCCAAATCACAGCAAAAAAGATTGTTTTAACTAGAGCGACCTTGGCTGTATTAGGCTTTGCCAGAAAGTTAGGTGCCAGGCCAATGAAGGCCCTTATTCAAATATATAGAGCCAAATGCTTCTCTCTAGCAATGTATGGAGCCGAGGTATGGGGCATAAAGAACGTAAAAAGTATACAGATTGTTGAGGATAGGTTCCTAAAAAACCTCCTATCAGTCCCGAAAACTACTGCCAATTACAACACCCACCAGGAGCTTGGAATTGGTTTTGTAGAAGATTCTATTGCTGTGGCACCATTATTGAAATGGATAAGCATTTGGTTAAACCCGGACCTACTGCTTAATCGTACGATCATGAAAGATTGTATGTCATTAGATTATGGGTTATGCATACCCTGGCTGAAATACATTCAGAAACTGGCAATAAAGTTGGGCCGTCCAGAACTATACCAGTCACCAGAAGCTCTAGTGAAAGGAGACATTAATTGGTGCAAGGAAACGTTCGTGCGTATAGCCACCATTGATAGGGAAGGGAGTGAGCTGTTAAAGGTAACTGTACGGGCTCACCAGCTATGTAAAACAACACCATTCATGGAACCATATCTAGGATACGTCACAAATACTAACCACCGTTTTTTATTGACTAGATTTAGACTAAATCAACTGCATCTACTTTTTGGAGAACGGAAAGGATGGAAAAGGGTAGAGGACCTCGGCCCTTGCTCTTGTGATAATTTTTCACCACAAGATATCACACACTTCCTTTTTTTCTGTGAGCACTTCATTGATATCAGGAAGCGTTTCTTACTCCCTATTTTAAAAAACAAAGGCTTTGTGCAGGTGAGACCTGCTCTACTCCACCTTCAAATGTTAACTGATGTTTGGGAAACTTTTAATATCGCAAATTTTTTATCTATAGTTATTAGATTCTTGAGGAAATGAATGTACAATCATACTATGTATGACCTCTTTTACACGCTTTTAAAATGGAATTGTTTTTAATTGTCGTACTAGTCCATCCATCCATCTATCTATCTATCTATCTATCTATCTATCTATCTATCTATCTATCTATCTATCTATCTATCTATCTATCTATCTATCTATCTATCTATCTATCATCCATCCATCCACCCATCCATCCATCCATCCATCCATCCATCCATCCATCTATCTATCTATCTATCTATCTATCTATCTATCTATCTATCTATCTATCTATCTATCTATCTATCTATCTATCTATCTATCTATCTATCTATCTATCTATCTATCTATCTATCTATCTATCTATCTATCTATCTATCTATCTATCTATCTATCTATCTATCTATCTATCTATCTATCTATCTCTTAATCAAAAAGATATTTCATGTGAGCAAAATCTTTTATCAGTCCAATGTTACGTATGCAAGATAGATAAATAGACAGATAGAAAAAAGAATCACAGGTGATGGTGATCTGCTATTAAAATATGTCAGTCAGTCAGTAAACTTTATTTTGATCATTATAGGTCAAAAAAGTACAACATAAAACAAAGCACTTACAAACACTAATAACAACATAAGACATTTAAAATACTCATTTGTCGGTCCATTACAATAGCAGCACAATAAAGAGATGAGAATTTCATTTAGAAAGACCACAGAAATTCACCATAAAAATACTTGTCTTGTAAAAACAGAGAATAAGCTACAATGAACATCTTCTATAAATATTGAAAGACTTAGGCCTGCAGGAGTTCATCCATGTAGCACAGTACAGTATGAAGAGACCCTACAATGAGTAGAAGCCTGTAGACTGCCAAGAGAACACTTGGCACACTTAATCCACATTGCCATTAGGAACTTGGCTATACAGAATACAACAAAACAAGATGTATCTGACTGCAGTATTCTGTACGCCTCCTTGTACTTTCTTACTCCCAGGTTACTGCAAAGTGGAACTATCCATTTAGCTCAAGACTGACTATACAAAGGATAAAAAAATAGAACATGCTCAAGTGACTCTGGTCCACCTTGGCGACAAATGCAATGTTCATCCACCATATCCACTTCTTTATACCATTTGCTTTTAAAAGTGTTTACAGGTAGGCACCCATGCCTGAACTGTAAGTATAGCTTCCTTGCTAGTGGAGGGACAATTTCATCACTAGTGCTCTCAAATAACAGGGTTGGTATAAAATCAATAAAATCAACTGAGAGCGACCCTTTACAATTTAAATTGTCTCAACATTATCCCAAATACCAGTCCAATTTTACTTATGCAAGATAGATAAATAGATAGAAAAACAGAATCACAGGTGACAGTAATCTGCTTTTAAAATATGAGGAGTGATGAACTGCAGTGCATAATGTATAAACTAATAATACAGTTTGCTGCCATTTTTAAATTGTCTACTTTTATCGCAAGCGCAAAAGAAGAGCAGTTCGTCCTTGCACGAATAATCTTTCTGATATTCAATTGTAATTAATAATTTTGAACACTGTGTATAATATATTGTTCTTAGACGGCTGTGACAACAGAATGGAGAACATAGATGTTTTATTTCAGCAATGTCATACAATAAACAGTTGGCTAGTTGTGGTAACAGTTATCGCACCTCGTATCAGAGCAAACAAGCTATAGTATGAGTGAAATATTTTTGGAGAGAAAGTTAAAGTATTAGGGAGGAGCTATAATGGTTAAAACACCCTATTAACAAAGGTGCAAAGACACACTAGCATGGAGACTAGTGCATATAACTAAGATCATACATAAAACCAAAGCACTCTCAAACATATTTGCACATAGAGTATAATGTCCAGACAGTAAGGACTTATTTTACAAACACAGTTCCTTTATTATTATGGCATATGTACAAAATCTGATATTCAAATGCATATAGTTGCTACAGACAGTTGTCAGAGTTGTAATTTTCAGTGAGGAACAGCCAACACCTGTATCATCACTGTGTGAATTGAGAAAGAGAGTGAATTTATTGGTATCCAATCTGTCGTCCACAGAGCGCTAATGTATCCGTTCCAAAAAAGAAATGTCATGCAAAGGGCAAAGATCCACATCTGTTGCACAAGTTGTGACTGACGATAACCAATGATGTAGTAAAGCCAAGTAATATGGGATGTGTCCCTGGAGCCAAAAAGTCAGATCAGTCCTGGTAATACCAAGTAGCATGAACCCAAAAACATTGGGATAAGGTCAGTGAGTTACAAGGTCCTAGAAAAAGAGCATTGAGCAACAATATGTAGTATTTAAGTCAAAAGTAAATAGAATGATCTTTAATACCGTATATAGGCTAGTCTAGTGAGGAGTCCATGATAAGCTCCACTGAGTTTTGGTGAACGCCAAGTATCCGCACCACCCCCTTTTCCGCGTGTAGGTCTAGGACAATGTGTTTCGTCAGGGTAGGAAAATGCACTTTGTGCAGCTGATAACCTGTTGATTTTGAAAGACCAGAAGTGGCGTTTTTGATCAGGTGCAAGGTGAGTGCTAGTAAGTGGGCAAGTGAAGCACAAGGATTGTGTATTAACAACGTTCACCTTTTCCAAAGTTGCCTACCAACAAGGTATTTACATAGATGCAAATGGGCATTGGTGATATCTCTAAAAATGTTTTACTTTGTTCATATTGTGAATTAACAAACTGGACACTCCTCATTTTTTATCCACAGGTCGATTTTATGCTGTTTTGTAGGTATATGTATCTGATGTGATTGGAACACTGTTCTTGGAGAGAAGGTAGGGCACTGTTACATTATATGCACCGCTCCAGTGCAGAGTCATGTCTAGGGAGGTGCGACTGGTGCAGCACCGACCTCGAGGGTGCCATATTTGGAAAAAACTGTGGTTTATAAAGGACCTGTTGCAGAGTTCTTTGTGTCCAGCAGTTTTCAGGAAACAATAACAATGTCTGGAGAGAGATCTTTTGTTTAGAGGCAATTTCCACTCATGATAAAGTAGTGCAGAGCAGTAATATGGCTGTTGCAAAGAACGTGTACCACACAAATCACTGAGCAGTTTTTTTATGTGGATCGCTCAGTATGTTACTGCTTTTGTCACCATGATCCTTTTGTTACTTGAAGCTCATACGTTACAACTCGAATATAGCTTAGCGTGCTATGAACTGTCATCAAAGAGCTGCATGCAAACTGCATGTTATCGGTTTGAACATTATGTTTTTACCCCCAATCATTTATTATCCTAATGTGTATAAAAAAGGTTTATTTGGGTAGAAATACATTCCCATAAGTTTGTGCTTTTCCAGATCAGACACTCTTAAAATATACTGCCTACTGGTATCAGTGATATGTGACTCCTTAACCTTGTAATCGTCGTCTTGTTTTACGTTTTCCTATACATTGATTTATACACGTATGATTAGTTGGTTCTGTATAATGTGTGTGTGATGTAAAGTGCCCTAAAACCCTACACTGGTTTGAGTAGCGCTCTAATACAAATGTAATCATGTGAGAGAGGGGCTGTGGGGAGACAAGGGGCACTGATGTGGCATGGTTGTGAGGGAATTCATAATTTGTGGAAAAGATTTTTGGGGGTGGGAGAGCGATAACAAAGATTGTCACACTGGGCGCCACCAGCGCTAAAGTCGGCCCTGCTCCTGTGTCTGTCCTTGGCTGCATAAATGGGACAAGAATTTAAGGGCCATTGGGCCATATGTATATCCAATGTATTTGGTTAAAGTGGTCACAATTTGCGAACTTACTTTTACAGAACGCTTTGTTATTTTGTGAATGGCCCTTTGTATAGGTCAGATCACAAATTACTGAATAATAGCAGGTTATGATTTGACTTAACTCATTATTGTTAGTTAGGTTTGTCGCAAATTGCAACCCACGTCTGTTCATAGCCATCACAGGAAAGGTGTCCTGGGAATGGCCATGTATGTGACTGCTTTTAAATAAAGCAATCTTTTTTGAAATGCAGTTGAAGGAAAAGTGCTGTTTATAAAAACATAAACGAAAAGGTTAGAATATTTTTTTTTATAGCGGGTCCCAGGGGCACTGTCTACACAAAAAGGTTTTTTGACCATTCACAAAGGAGAAGGGGTCATTTGGGTACCCCTTCCTGCTTGCAAATTGATTACTTCTAACCTTGAAATATTTGAAATAGTTTAATTGAAAATTACCTTTTTGATCTGCCTATAAATTTTGACACCATGCCAGATTTACACACCATTTGGCAATTCATTATCTTAGCCTACATTGTAGTTTGGAATATTTAAGCAGGACTAAAGAGTGGTCACTATATCATGAACATAATTTCTAAACCCAAAATGTTGAGTAGGTAAGTGACAGAAGGACATGTCTTGACTATATATATATATATATATATATATACATATATATATATATATATATATATATATATATATATATATATATATATATATATATATATATATATATATATATATATATATATATATATATATATATTCACTTAAAAAACCATAGGTTTCACACATGTTATAGTTAGCTGGGCATTTTCCTCATGAAAAACCAATGAAATTCCCCCGTTATAGTTAGTGCAGGCAACTATAACTCACGCGACCGTAATCCGCTGCTGATGACGTCAGATATTACATCACTGTATTTACACATTTATATACCCATGTCTTCTTCCTTTTTTTTTTAGCTATACATATATATATTTTTTTTTTTCAGAAAGACACATATGTCATCAGTGATGTAATATCTGACGTCATCAGCAGCGGATTACGGTCGCGTGAGTTATAGTTGCCTGCACTAAGTATAACGGGGGAATTTCATTGGTTTTTCATGAGGAAAATGCCCAGCTAACTATAACATGTGTGAAACCTATGGTTTTTTAAGTGAATTTGCAAGGTTTTTTAAATGCTAATTCCTAACTATAACGTGTGTGAAACCTATGGTTTTTTCAGTGAATTTGTACGGTTTTTTAAATGCTAAGTTACTTTACGCCGTTCGTGCCGTGCGCGCACGGTGCGCCTCGCGCACGGTGCGTGCACGGTGGGCACGCGGTGCGCTTTGCGCACCGCGCGCCCACTTCACGCAGTTCGTTCCGTGCGCGCACAGTGAGCACGCGGTGCGCTTTGCGCAACTCGCGCCCACTTTACGCAGTTAGTGCCGTGCACGCACGGTGCACTTTGCGCACCGTGCATGCCCGGTGGGCACGCAGTGCGCTATGTGCACCGCGCGCCCACATTACGCTTAATGGGCCATGTACGCACGGTGCACTTCGCGCTCCGTCCCCACAAGGAGGACAGATGATACGCTTTGTTGTTAAGGGTTGTGGTATACTTTGTTACTGTTGACATACGCCATGCACACATGCTGTACAGCGCACAGCATGTGCACACGGGGGGATTGATATTGCAATTTTATTTTAAAGCATATATACCGTGCGCGCACGCTGCGCGAACCTCCCGGAATTTTTTTCATTTCGATAGTGCGCGCACGCTTAATTGCCCTAGGGGGACCTCCTGGGACCCCTTGACCCCGGCTAGGGGGTCAGGAACTGTTCAGCTTGCCCCCTTTACATGTTTTTCTCCTTTATGTTTCAACACCCTCTCAGTGCGAGAGACAAAATGGCGACCGACACTTCCTGGTTTCGACCGATTCGAATGTTTACTAAGATGTAACAACCAATAAGAAGTGCGCTCGCGGACGGCCGAGTGCGCGCACTCTGCGCGCATGCTGCGTGCGTACAGATATATATATTGATTTAAATGCTATTTTCTCAGAAAATACTGAACAGATTTACACCAAACCTGCAAAAGGCACCAAACGGACCTTATGGCTACCTCTCTGCCAAATTTCACGTAATTCTGTTCAGCCGTTTGGGCTGTAGCTGCGACTAAAATCCCTATGGAAAAATCCATGGGGAAAACGTGTTTTGGGACCCCCCTTTTTTCTCGGCCCCTGCTTGACGAATCACCCCGAGACTTTCAGGGTAGGAGCGGAGCGCCCCATTAGTTTTGAAAATTTCGCGAAGATTCGTCAATCGGCGCCAAAGTTATTCAAAATTGAATTTTGAGATTTCCTATGGAAACTCGGTCCTAACTATAACTATCTACTGGCGACCGCCAGTAGATGATACATATATATATATAGTCACTGAAAAAACCATAGGTTTCAGGGGGCGTCATAGTTAGTTGGACATTTCACTCGTACAAAACCATAGAAATTCCCTCTTTATAGTTAGTTCAGCTAACTATAACTTGCGCGCCCGCAATGCACTGCTGATGACATCACATATTACATCACTCATTTCATGGTCAGTGACATCACTCATGACATCACTGATGACATCTCAAATTACATCACTGATTACACCTCTGATGCCATCATCCTTGTGTCAGAGTGGCAGACCTCCTCTCACCCTTATATAACCTTTGATACACACACTCAAAAATACAAACTAACATTTTCAAAACAGTGGACATACCAATACCAGTTATAACACACCTATTCAGTAGTTCCAAGATCTACACACACATCCACTCATTCACCAACAGTCCCTATACAGTCACTCATACATGTACTCACTCATCATATGTTCTCATACACCTATACATCCTGTTACACCCCGCCACTCATCCATAGAGTTACTCACACACATAGTCACACATGCAAAGTATCAAACATCCATTTACTTGCATATACAGTTATACACACACTACCACACTTACTTCTACAGAAACTTACACATACTTACTCTCTTAAGCATTCACTTATAGAAACACCTACTTATTTGTACAGGAACTCTTCCAATCTCTCACTCTCACATATACTCACTTATATACATCAATACTCACATATACTAGTTTAAAACATATTACTCATAAAGACACTATTGAGACTCACTCAATAACACACCCATACACACACTGATCCACCTATACAGTCCTGCACACATGCTGTCTTCAACACATACAAACAGTGAGTCACTCATTCATGCATCTATGCACTAAGTAATACCCCCACCGAACCATAAAGACACTCAGACACTCATACTGATACTCAAACAACAACTAATAACCCATATAGACACTCATGTAGTTACTCACCAACCCATGTAGCCACTTATACACAAAGTGAGAGACTGATACAGATATTTACATATTTAAACATTACTCACTAACCAATGTATTCACTAAGATACACTTAATCAGTCAGTTATATAATCAATTTTGCAAAAACAAATCATCCATTTAGACACTTAAATACCCACTTATTCTTCCATCGATCTTGAGATATACATATATAAAGCATATTTAATTTTCAGAAAACCACACATTCACTGGATGATGTCATCAGTGATGTCATTTGAGATGTCATGAGTGATGTCATGAGTGATGTCACTGACCATGTCATGAGTGATGTAATATGTGACTTCATCAGCAGTGCATTGCGGGGACGCGAGTTATAGTTAGCTGAACTAATTATAACGGGGGAATTTCTATGGTTTTGTACGAGTGAAATGTCCAACTAACTATAACGCCCCTGAAACCTATGGTTTTTCCAGTGAATTACTAAGGCTATTTAAATGCTAATTTCTAACTATAACGTGGCTGAAACCTATGGTTTTTTCAGTGAAATATATATATTTAGTATACTATTTATACATGTGAAAATGTCTCGGTCCACCTGTTTGCCTTGGTGGCACAGAAAAAATTGGTGGAACTGACATCAGCATGCCGACGAGGTCCTCTTATGGCTCCGATGACATCATACGGTGTCGCGAGCGGAGCCGTGCTATTATGACGTCCTCATCGACGTGGGAGAGCTAGGAAAGAATTTCCGTGGAATGATTGTGCAGGGGATATTCACCGAAGTGTTCAGGCTAGTCCTTTGGGAGCAACTGTTTATGTTACCACTCCAGAAACTGAAACCAGTGATCCGAGGGCAGAGGCCCTGCAGATGGCACATGAGGTGGGGTGCCAGTCATGTGCACCGGCGGGGCAGCGAAGTGACAAGCACCACATCCCATACAAAAGGCAATGAGGGCACTGAATAACAGAGGATATTCTATTTGTATCTGGCAGGAACAACAAAGTTAAAATGCCCTAGTACCAAAATGTAGAATTAGTGCTACAATGGTCTTCAAGAGGACCTGCGATGCCGCCTCTGCCTCCCGTACCCTGGCGGCGGCACATGGGTCACATGGTACGGTCATACTGCGGTCGGTGGGACGCACACTCGTTGACCTCTCATGGCACTGCTCCACACTTCAGGGAGGATGCTTTCCATTAGCTATGTTTTCTAATGACGTGTCGCACCGGCCTGTCCAACAACAGAACTCCTTTAGATTAGGGGTGGGCGGAATTTGCGAAATTCACTTTCGCAAATATCGCGAAAATGTTAAAAATCTCCGCAAACACGTGGAAATTTCGCGAAGATGCAGAAGTTTTTTTCCCGCCCGTTCGCGGTATTTTCTTCGTGGTCGCGGCTCGCAAACTTACCCATGCGGTTGCTCGCGGGCGCGGCCATCTTGAAAGACGTGATCGCGCGACGAATGACGTTACTGCGGGTGCAAACTGTCGCGAGACAGCGCAAATGGCTACCAACAATCCAACATCTCGTGGAGAACGCAACCGGATCGGGAAAACTTGTCGGTGAACGCGGGGATTCAGGTAAGTCGATCGCACGCATGCGAGAATGTAATATTTTACAGCGCAAGCAAGCAAAAAATTTACGGTAAAATGCGGATTGCGGAAATTTTGACATTTTCGCGCTCTCCGCGGAACGCGAAAATGTCAAATTATCGCAATTTCCGAGAGCGGAACGGATTTTTAGCCCAGGCCTACTTTAGATGCAAACAGACTCTTCGACTTTCGCACCGGAAGTGAAACCAGGCCACGCGGACACTTTCGCAATACAACAGCTGGGAATGCACTTTTCGGTAAAAAAAAACACATTCCTTCCTCCTAATTAACCAAGTAAACGCCTCACTGAAGAACAGGGGCCAGCTTCGATCGGTAAACAGCCGTTACAACAACTTTTTTGTTTCGTGATACCATTACAGTGCATGCGTTGTACATGGCGAAGTCATTACTACACATTTTTTCCGAACGCATGGTCATTTACCACGCATGCCTTTACAACTAATTTTGTTGTAAAGGTATGTATGGTAAATTACCATGCATTCTAAAAAACATGTAGATGATCCACGTTGTTGTAAGGAAACAGAGGCTGTTCCGTTTCCTCACAACGACGTGCATCCTCCCTCAGAGACGACGTGAAGCAGGAACCACGAGGAGAGAGAAACCACAAGGAGTGAGAGGTAAGGGGGATTGGGCATGGGGTGTTTTTTTTTCTAGGGTTTAGGGTAGTGCAGTGGTGTTTGGGTAGTGCAGGGGGTCATGCTAGGGGTAGTGTTTTAGGGTTTAGGGTAGTGCAGTGGTGTTTGTGTAGTGTAGGGGGTCATGCTGGGGGTAGTGTTTTAGGGTTTAGGGTAGTGCAGTGGTGTACAGGTAGTGTAGGGGGTCGTGCTGGGGTTGTGTTTTAGGGATTAGGGTAGTGCAGTGGTGTTTGAGTAGTGTAGGGGGTCATGCTGGTGGTAGTGTTTTATGGTTTAGGGTAGTGCAGTGGGGTTTGGGTAGTGTAGGGGGTCATGCTGGGGGTAGATTTAGGGTTTAGGGTAGTGCAGTGGTGTTTAGGTCGTGTAGGGAGTTGTGCTGGGGGTAGTGTTTTAGGGTTTAGGGTAGTGCAGTGGTGTTTGTGTAGTGTAGGGGGTTGTGCTGGGGGTAGTGTTTTAGGGTTTATGGTAGTGCAGTGGTGTTTGGGCAGTGTAGGGGGTTGTGCTGGGGTAGTGTTTTAGGGTTTAGGGTAGTGCAGTGGTGTTTGTGTAGTATAGAGGGTAGTGCTGGGGGTAGTGTTTTAGGGTTTAGGGTAGTGCAGTGGTGTTTATGTAGTGTAGGGGTAGTGTTTTAGGGTTTAGAGTAGTGCAGTGGTGTTTGTGTACTGTCGGGGTCATGCTGGGTTCTAGTGTTTTAGGGTAGTGCAGTGCTGTTTGTATAGTGTAGGGGTCGTGTTTTAGGGTTTAGGGTCGTGCAGTGGTGTTTGGGCAGTGAAGGGGGTCGTGCTGGGGGTAGTGTTTTAGGATTTAGGGTAGAGCAGTTGTGTTTAGATAGTGAAGGGGGTCGTGCTGGGGTAGTGTTTTAGGGTTTAGGGTAGTGCAGTGGTGTTTGTGTTGTGTAGGGGGGAAGCTGGGGGTAGATTTAGTGTTTAGGGTAGTGCAGTGGTGATTGTGTAGTGTAGGGGGTCATGCTAGGGTAGTGTTTTAGGGTTTAAGGCAGTGCAGTGGTGTTTGTGTAGTGAAGGGGGTCGTGCTGGGGGTATTGTTTTAGGGTTTAGGGTAGTGCAGTGGGGTTTGTGTAGTGTAGGGGGTTGTGCTGGGGGTAGTGTTTTAGGGTTTAGGGTAGTGCAGTGGTGTTTGGGTAGTGTTTTAGGGTTTAGGGTAGTGCGCCCAACCAGCCACAATATCCATGGGTAAAGGGGATCCTGACTGTTTTGAATGCTCTGCCAATTGAATAATTTGGGTCAAGGGCCCTACCACGTCCAAGACCTATCAATTCCTTTCTTGGTATCCCTCATATACTTGGAGAAAAAGGTGCATACTTTCTCATCAATTTCAGGTGTGTGTGCCACCTTCCCCTTCAGTGAGGGCCTGGGGCATTCTCCCCTCATCCTATTCCTGACCTCCCTTTCAAGGAGTTGATGGATATTCCCCACCACATACTCTGCCAATTTGGTGTCAGGGGTCCACTCCGCCGACCTAGGATGGTAAATTTGGGTAGGCTCGAACATGTCAGAGTGGACCCCGTCCCCAACCCGGGACTGAGAGGATTGGGACTCTGGATGCCAGGGACGCCCAAGTCCTTATCCTCATCGGAGGAGAAATCGTCCTCTGATACACCCTCTCCCTCTAAGGGAAACCCGCCGTCGGGGTCTACAATAGTGATGACAGTGTCAACATTTTCTCCGGAATCCTCCTCCTCCCGGCAGGGTGCATGTTTTAGCATTCGTGCACTCTTGAGGAAGGTCTCCGTAGGTTTATCAAATCCTTCGAAGTGCCCCGCGTTATGCTTAACGGCCCTTTTATTCCCCATCTGGGAGCTACTGGGACCCACCACCACCAGTTCTGGGTCACTGAACACCCCAGGGATGCTTTTCGCCAGCTTATCAACCTGATCCCTAAGAGGAGCCAGCGCCCTAGAAATAGCCAGAGAGAAGGCTTGGTCCACTGCTGGAGGGAGAAGTTGGGGGGCCATTCCTCCTCCACTTCCTGGTAGGAGGAGTAACAATGGTCTTCTGGAGAAGACATGAGAGCAGAGGGTGTGAGCACAGAACAAATTCCCTTAAAATCCTTAAGGCAGCCTCCCCGCCGGTGCTCCAACAGCTGGGCTTTCCCCGAAGCTGTTATAAGAATAGACTGAGGCGCAATACCAATTACCACCACCAGTTGACGCTGGTCACTAATGTGGCCGTGTAGGGAAATCACCGCGTAGCGGTGTCAAAATGAGGAGAGGGTTGGTTGGGAATCGAACGGACACTAAAGGAATGACCTGATTCCCAAACGCGCGTAAAGACCAGCGGGAGCGCTCGACGGAGCTGCCTCGCTCGGACCAGACGCGCCTGACAGGACCTCACCACATGCAGAGCGCACAGCGGGAGAAACTGCGAGGGGGAGAATGCTCTCGGGTAAGAGCCTGCTGCGCAGGGAATATGAAACAATACCAAAGAAATAATGCTAATAACGTGCACAAGAAACCGCTATACAAACAGCAACAACGTCAAATTAAGCCAAGAATGTAAGTAATGCACTTAACTGACGAGCAGTGAACAAAGAGGAAGCGAAAGGGACGTCAAGATTTTATATACGATGGACTGTGATATGATTGGACTATAGTTGCCTTGGAGACCACCCCCTAATGGTTCATGGGTTGTGTAGTCTTTTGTTTAATGATTATTGTGTTATGTTTTCTTTGAACTGCTATGCAAATAAAGTGAGGAAAGATATGCATAATCCTCGCCTCCGTCCTGCCATAGAATTCATTAAACTTTATTTGATCTGATTTAGAAACATAGATCATAAAAGTGTACATAAAAACAGTAAATCCTCTTTCCTAATACAATACAGTGAGAATTAATTAAAACCAGTAGGTAAAAACGGGTGTTACAAAGCCTGGTTCAGAGCAACTTCAGATTAACAGAATCATAAAGTTCAATGTTTCGCAAGATCAATCTCATGTACTTTGTGCAAAATACGCAAAAAGGGGTCCATGTAAGATGTAACGCTCCAATACCTGACCATTCTGCACTATATAAAACTGCAGAAAAACAAAAACAAAAAGTGTTTTGCACACTTCTGTCATTGGGCTATTTGTGGCTACATCTGGGTGATATTTGTGCTACATTTGGGCTCTTTTTTCTCTGGTGGCCATCTTGGGAGACTTATTTGTTATGAAGTTTCCTAATTTCCTCATTTACTGCAGTCTCCTCAGTAGGAATTGCTTTCAGTTTTTTACTTTGATTCCATCAAGAAAGCATTCAGATGTGTCACACATTTGCCATAAATTCAGAATGTTAGCACTCTAGTTGTTTATTAGATCACTGTAGTAAAGCTACTGCTCACCATGGAGTTAACTGGAAGTCTACTGCTGGTATTGAAAGTGATTGTTTCAGTCTGCATGTCAGAATTTTCTAATTAAATAGAAGAGGATTTGAGATCTCACTTAAAACATCCCTAAATTTTCTTTCTACAGCCCTAACCATCATTTCTATGGCAAGATGATCCCCTAATGTTTTAAGTGTTACCAGTTTATTCCAATCAAGATGGCTTCAGGTGTGCCTTACTTTTGTCATACGTAAGGCTGTTAGAGCTCTAGTTGTTCTTTAGAACACTCTGGGAAGCTGCAGGAGAACACAAAGGCATCAACTGACAGGCTGCTCCTATTGAAATATAACTGGAAGATATTTGAGATCTCACTTAAAACATGTCCTAGTTTTTTTTTCTACAGCACTAACCATAGTTTCAATGACAAAATGAACCCCCTCATTTTGTTCTTTTTAAATTAAATGGTTTAAGAGTTACCAGTTTATTCCAATCAAGATGGCTTCAGGTGTGTCATAATTTTGTCATAAGTAAAACTGTTAGCACTCTAGTTGTTCTTTAGAACACTCTGGGAAGCTGCAGTAGCACACAAAGGCATCAACTGACAGGCTGCTCCTGTTGAAATATAACAGGAAGATATTTGAGATCTCACTTAAAACATGTCCTAATTTTTCTTTCTACAGCACTAACCATAATTTCTATGACAAAATGAACCCCATCATTTTGTTCTTTTTAAATTAAATGTTTTAAGTGTTACCAGTTTATTCCAATCAAGATGGCTTCAGGTGTGCCATACTTTTGTCCTAAGTAAGGCTGTTAGCGCTCTAGTTGTTCTTTAGAACACTCTGGGAAGCTGCAGTAGAACACAAAGGAATCAACTGACAGTCTCTGCCCTTGTTGGATGTACATGATTTACTGAATGACAGACTTCATTCTCACATGACTGAGAAAGATAATGTGAATTTACAGAAAATATGCTCTCATTTTAGCTTCAGTTTTCTCTCATGATATCCCAGCAGAAGGTTTTTCACAGGGTAAAATCACCTTAGAACACACCACAATTCCTGAAATTAGTATGGTACCATCAACAAATGAATTCTAATGTAACTAAAGTCTCTTAGCACCCTTTATAGTTCTCCTTTTGGTAACCCTCAACATCTTCGATTCACTACAATGCTTTTCAATGGGGTACTATCATGTATATTGGTCCCAAGATGGCTGCCAGCAATTCCAGGATGAAGTGCTGACAGCCAATCAGATCTCACGATGGGATGTGTTGTTAGGCTCCGCCCAGATATTGAAACATTTTCTTTTTCTAATTTCTCATGACCTACTGAAAGGGATCTTTCTGAACCAAGGGCTACCTTTTCGCCAAATTTGGTGTAATTCCGTTCAGCAGTTCGGGCTGTAGCCGTGTCTAAGGTTTCCTATGAGAATTAACATGGAGAAAACACGTTTTGGGACCCCCCTTTTTTCTCAGCCCCGAAACTGTTAAGATAGGAACTGACCGGAGCGCCCCACGAGTTTTGAAAATTTCACGAAGATTCGTCAACCGACGCTAAAGTTATTGGGAAAAGAATGTTACAATTTTCCTATGGCTAATAGTTCCTAACTATAACTACCTACTGGCGACCGCCAGTAGGTAATATACATATAGTCACGGTATGCCTCTCCTTCTGAAATGAAATTTCTAAACTCAAAACGTCGAGTAGGTAAGTGCACAGAGGGAGATGCATATGTTGACTCTATCTATCTATCTATCTATCTATCTATCTATCTATCTATCTATCTATCTATCTATCTATCTATCTATCTATCTATCTATCTATCTATCTATCTATCTATCTATCTATCTATCTATCTATCTATCTATCTATCTATCTATCTATCTATCTATCTATCTATCTATCTATCTATCTATCTATCTATCTGTCTGTCTGTCTGTCTGTCTGTCTGTCTGTCTGTCTGTCTGTCTGTCTGTCTGTCTGTCTATCTATCTATCTATCTATCTATCTATCTATCTATCTATCTATCTATCTATCATATCATATATTCATATAGAGAGAGATAGATAGATATATAGATATATATATATATACTCAAGGTATGCATCTCCTTCTGTGCACTGACCTCCACAAAGTTTTGCTTTTAGAAATGTAATAATATAAGTACAGGTTAAGGAGTGGCGGGAAAAAAATGAAGTGAATTCAATGCTACCTTCTTAGGAACTTTTGCTCACTTCTACATCTTGAATCACTAAACGGATTTACATTGAATTAGGCATGAAAGTAGACTTTTGCCCAGAAAGAGAGCTTTTGCTGATTTGGTGTAAGTCTGTTCAATAGTTTAAGATATATTAATGCCTAGAAAAGTATATAGATGGGCTTAACAATAACATTTAAAGATTTTTAAACAAATGAGATTGGGTGAAAAAGGGCAGCAATTCTATGTTGCAGAAATATTCTCCATTTTGGAAAGTCTTGGTTGAAACAAGACTCACATTTGCAGATGCTCCGGTGCAAAGAATTAGCTACAGGGTTCTTCATGGTGCTCCCCTCACAAAGTTTATGATTTTGGCTTCCAGGGGATGGCTTCCAGGGGATGCCAGTGCACCGGAAACATGGAGCGATGTGACTTCTGAGGAAGCCAAGAGCCCTGGGTGTAATATGAGTAATGCCAGGCTCGCTTAATTTGAGGTCCCAGACAGAACCAAAGTCTCAAGGGGGAACCCTCCTTAATACCACATGTCGAGGGGAAGCAAGTAGCATCCAGGGCAAGAGTGTGTGCCCGGCGTTGACTGTGTACTGGGAACAAAGATATTGGTGATTCCTGTGCCAGTACAGGACAGTGTAATCTGGGTGAGAAATAGGCCAAAAACATAGGCTTTGGATCCTATGCAGTCCATTGTCTGTCTGCAGGACAGGTGCGCCCCAATAGGGGCAGTGGCATCTGGATTAAAAAAGTTATATGAATATGGGGCCAAACAAAAAAAGGAAAAAACATATGTAATGTATGGCCAATGGCAGCATTGAAGAAGCTCTGTGGGCTGCAATCATTTCAGACTGAAAGATAGCCCTTGTTTGCCCCTGCAGGCTGCAGCAGGACATCAACATAATCAGGAAAAGTGTTGTAGTGCTAAAGTAAGAGCAGGAGCGCCACTAACAATCAAGACTATGTGATGGGGCCTGCCATGAGTGCATTGGAACTCAGAGGAGCCAGTGTTAAATAAACTTGGATGTCACGCTTGGTGCAAGGAATTCATGAACCCAAGAGACATTTCAATTTTCTTTTTTTAAAATGTATTTTATTTTCCTTTTTCACAGTGAGTTACAACAAAAATGGCATATTGATTGCTCATTGTATCAGTCCAGAGTATATTATCTTGAAAAAATGATCTAATACATAACACACAATATACTCCGGGCAACATACACATTTTTTCACTCAAACAACAATTAGTCAACCTGTATATGTCCCTTCATGCCAAGGTTCACGGATCTACACCTGTCTTCTAGAGGTGCACACTTGATTCAGAGTTAACATCAGAGTTCTAACCCACTCCGACAGGTACTATTTCTGCCAATTGCTGTGAAATAGGGGCAGAGTCCATTTCAAGTAAATAACTTTTGAGTGGGCTCCAGATGTCCCATGGCCTGTATGCTAAAGGTTGAGTCATAGAGAACAATTTGCTATTCGTATTACAATAAACTAGGCTGTTTTTGGTAGGAGTGGCTTTGCTGCCCCAATGTAGCGCTATCTCTCTTTTTACCAATAACAAGGCAATAGATATATATTTGCGCATTTGTTTAGGGATTTCTCACTCATACCTCAACAGAGCCAAATCAGGTGCAGGGGTTAGAGTGAATGATATCATACTAGATAAGAGTTGGAAGATGGCCCTCCAATAGCCCCTTATCTTTACGCAATTCCAATTCCAAGTCATGTGGGCAAAATCAGCGTGGTGTGCACCACACTTGGGACACGTGTGAGATCGATTGGGGGCAATTCTATTAATTTTTGCCAGGGACATGGACGCTGTCCATAAAACTTTAAAGTGTATCAACTTATGCTTACTGTTAAGGGAGACCTCTTTAGTCTGGGCACAGCAATAGTGCCAATGTGAATCTTGTATCTGATGCCCCAGATCTCATTCCCAGGCCTCCCGAATCTTAGCGTCTCTGCTAGGGACGAAGGCCATGCTGTCTCTATCTAGATTGGATATGAAATGCCACCCCCCCTTACTTGTGATCAATAGTGTTAGAGGTGGAAAATTCACTGGCTCCAGAGGGAATTCAGTGATGCACGCACGCAGAGTACTATTGAGCCGGCTAAACACGAAATGGTCCATGAAAGACAACTCACTAAATCGCTCCTCTTCTGTGCTCGAAAACACATGTCCTCCTGCAAAGAGGTCTCCTATTGTCTCAAGCGCGTATGCGGTGAGCGTGCGTTGAACCAACCTCTCTTTGGTGATAGGCAGCCATGGATTGTTTGCGATCGGAATCGCAGGAGAGTAAAGTGTGTGCCCGCTGGCCATACGTGGCAATTTCTGCCAAGCCCAGCTGTTAGTTGACACAGTCTGGATATCGCTGGGGTCTCTAGGAAAACCTTTCGGCAGTATCGTATTTAGCTGGCCTGGAAGTAGTAGGTCATTCTGCGGGCGTTCATAAGGGAGTCAGGGATTCGGATGATACCAATAGTGTACAAAACTACACTGTGCCACCAAATAATAAACCTGTAAATTGGGGATCCCTTGCATGGTAAGGTTAACATGTCCAAACTGACCCTGGCTCTGCCCCCTCCCCAAAGAAGTCTGATGAGGTGTGAATGTAGCATACAAACAAATCTGTTAGGGAATGGAATAGGAATATTGTGAAACAGGAACAGAATCTTGGGAAGTACCACCATTTTGATGATCCCCGCGCAACCAGCCAGCGAGAGAGGGAGCTTCAACCATCGCTCCACCTGCAATTCTAGAGTTTTTAGCTCCGGGCCATGATTGAGTAAAACAACCCAGGAGATATTTCTAATAATTCAGGCATCCTTGTGGCTGGGAGTCTACAATTTGCTTTAATGCTGTGGATTGCAGAGACTTAGGGCCCGATTCACAGAACTAATCTAAGACAAAATCCTAAACTTACTACTTTTGGTATTCACAGAAGGCACTTACAACTTTTGGTTAAGCTTACTACTTTTGGTTAAACTTACTACTTTTGGTTAAACTTACTACTTTTGGTATTCATAGAAGGCATTTAGTAGTATTAAAGTTAGTTTACCACTACTAAATACCACTGCCACTCACTCGAGTAAAACATCTACTCTTGTGGCAGAAAGGAAGCAGCGCCTGCTTGCGCTGTGCAAGGTGCCATTCATGATAATTTCACAGCTCAGACAAACACCTGGCACTGAAAATTACTGCAAACTGCATTTTTTACCAGTTTGGGAGCACTCTGCTAACTCCCTGCAGATGCTCCATTTTAAAACTCCATGCACCAGTCTTGTGAGGAAGGGAAAGGTGTCAGGGGCAGAACGCAATTCCGCTCTTCCTGAATAAACAATGCCATGGGCAATCTGGGAAGAGGATAACCATAAATAAATGTCTCAGATAGGAGCACACTGTTGGAAGTCCTTCTCCCTGAAACATATTATCTCCATGAAATTGTTTTTCAACATACCTACAGACTTTTTTTTAGAGCCGCACAACATTCAGGCTTCTTTCCTTTCTCGTTCCTTTCTATCTTTATTCTTTAGCTTTGCTTTCCTTTTTGTTTTCTCTTCTTTCTCCTTTCATCTTATCTCCTCTTATTTTCTTTCTTTTTTCTCCCCTTCTTTCTTCTTCTTTTCTCCTTCTTTCTTCCCTCCTTATTTTCTTTACCACATCTGTATCCCATCCTTGTTTATTCATTCTTTCTTTTCTTTTTCACTTATTTCTCTTTTCCTTGCTCGTATCCTTTTTTATTTCTTTTCTTTATCCTCTTTTTCATTTTCTCCTTTCGTTCTTGCCTTCTTGCTGCCTCTGCCTCCTCTTTCTTTCTGCCTACTTCTCTCATTCCTTTTTTCTCTCACCTTTTCTAGATCTCCTTTCTTTCTCTGTCACCTCTCATTTCCATGTTTGCTCCCTTCTTTTTCACATTCATAACTTTTTTGAATTTCTATCTCTCCTTCATTTTCTTTCCTTTCTTTCTTTCATTCTTCTCTTTCCTTTTGTTGCCTTTGTATGTCTTTTCTTTGGTTCTCCTCTCCTTTGTTCCTCCTCTCCTCTCCTCTCCTTCCATTTTCTTTTTTTCTTCTTTATCACTTGCTTCCTTTTCTACTTGCTGTCACTTCTTCTCCCATTTCTCTCTCTTTATTGTTATTTGTCTTTCCCTCCCTTTCTTTCGCTCGCTTTTCACTTTCTTTCTTCCTTTCCTCTTCTCCTTTCTTTCTTCATACTTTCCCTCCTTATTTTCTTAAAGAGCAAATAAGTTAATAATAGGCAATAGCTCAAGATGGATTTCATTTAATCAGAAGTAGCTCTCACTTTTGGAAACGTTGGAGACCCCCAGCATAGACACACAGTTAGCCACCTACTGGAACTCACATTCGTAATCCCCACACACCAAACACACATTCACAAAGACAGAAGTACATTATCAGATTCGGAGCTCCACTTAAAGACAGCATTTGCAAAGAAACAGGGATGTGCATAAAGTAAATCATACATCCCAAATTTCACTGAACACATAAACATTACACGCTACTGAGATATAGACACACACACTTATATTTCCATGAGCATACAAACAGATTTACCGGCACATTAAGACACAGAGTTAAACACTAATTAAATTTCTACGATATACTGTAAAATACACCAAATTTGACCTTAACGCTAAAGTCCACAAAGAATTGTAAGGTAAGATGTACATGTATGTCTTACAAATAGATGGAGGGTTTTAAAATGTGGTCATATATAAGCCTCGAAGTAAAAGTGCAAAAAAGATATGGAATTTAGGCATTGAGAGAGGGTCGTAATGTCAATATGTGTCTCTGTCTGAGTACCTGCCTATATTATCTTCATCAGATAGTGCCTTTCTGAGTCACTAGACTAATACTAGAATGCACATGTTTATGTATCTGTATATCTTTTACAGTAGGATGACTCCTGTAAATATCTTCAACCTTATTTCTCTTTGAGCCTCAATAATTAAAAAAAAGAAATATGAAGAACCAAAACGAATCACAAAATGCACACTATTAAATTCTACCCATGACTATTAAGAAACGCTGGATTTAAACTTTAAAAAAGATGAAGAAGCCAAGATAAAAGAGCAACATTAATAAACAGACCTCTATAGTCTACATCCACAAAAATAATTGGAAAGAAAATGACAAAATACTATCACTGATACTAAGCAAGGGTGAAACACACTGTCGTATCCAAAAAGTACAGTCTCATACGTGATGACATCTTACAATATTCTATATATCCTAAAAAAAATTGAATACCAGCTCAGAACACCAACCTTTGCCAACAGTTGATACTTCAAGTAAACCACAATACTCACAGTAACCAGGATCAGTTAGCTAAAATGTATTTCAGCTCACTTAAAAAACAGTATAATTATTTTTTCAATACATGTTGTGAGAAGAAACAGTCATATCATTAGCTATATACTTGGTGATGTCATCCAACATGTCACTTATGACATGATCATTGATTCCATGTGATATTTTATATGGAGTATGGAAGGGAATGTGGTTTGTACCACAAAAGGAAAGGGAACATAAGGGGTCAGAATGAGTTCATCCTGACCTCCATGACCTGAAAATAAATTATAAAATAAACGTATGGACTGACACTCATCCCTCTTCAACGCAGCAAATGTGAAACTAGGTCCACAGACCCAACGAGTAGCCCAACACTGGCCAGAAGATTGAGTTTGGTGGCAATCCATGGTCACAAAGCTTGCTATCGGTTTGTGAACCCTACAATAGAATCTGTGAAACCTAAAATTAACTAAAAAGAAAAAGAACAAGCCCACGCCAAAGGGTCAGGGGGCAGCTTCAGCAGGTTTGAAAAGTTTTTGGGTGTGGTATATGATAAAAAAACACTCCAAACATTCACTGAAACACCAAAAGCCATTTGCAGTTAGCTTACGTTCTAACACCTAAATTTAGATACTGCAAAAAGTGAAAAACAACATATTTAAAATTCAGTTATTATTATGAATTAAAATCGAAAAACTATTAAAATTCATAAGTAATCGTTAGGAGTGTAATTCATTATTCGTCCCTAAAGGCACAATGTAATAATGTAACAACACATGATCAAACCAATACAGAGCACATTCATAGTTGTCTCTTTTGTAGTGTTACTGGTAATGTGTCATGTAAAGAAAGGCACCATGTATGCATGTTATGTGCAACATTTCCTATTGCATTTGCTGCATCAAGGTGGAGTTCAGGAGCAAAGCATTTGGTCTACTAGTTATGGTTTGGTAGATGTCTTCAGCCTGACATAGGCATGCAGGACTGATACCACAGTTATTGTTAGAAATGGAGGTCTCTAGTTGACAGGTTGTTACCCTGTCCAAGTAGGAACCTTTCTTCCTAGTGCCCAAACACTTCTCCCTAAGTGATATGACTTACTTTTATCAAGTAGTAATAAAGAGTAAACCTCTGTCAGTCCATTAGATAATGCAGAATTGACAGGGAATATACAGACCAGAGCCCTTTCTCTATCTTAAGGGCAAGTGAGATGAGGAACAGTGATGAAGGTGCTCTGGTTGAGAATGGGACTCAAAGCAGAATTGACTGGTAGAGTCTTGATCTGTACCCATGTGCTCTCTTGCAGTGTAGAGGAGATCCAGAGCTTAATAAACGTTTTAAAGAATACCATCTAAAAGAAATATGATGACAGAGGGGATTGATTCCTACCAAGGAAATAAAGACTATGGGCCTGATTCACAAAAGTAATCTGAGACGAAATCCTAACTTTACGACTTTTGGTATTCACAAAGGGCATTTAGGAGTAGAAAAGTTAGGATTTTGTCTCAGTAAAACTTAAGTTTTGGACTTTAGTAAATGTTAAGACCAAAATGTCAGTTTAACTTAGACAAAATCCTAACTTTATGACTTTGGGTATTCACAAAGGGCATTTAGGAGTAGTAAAATTAGGATTTTGTCTCAGTTAAACTTAATTCCTGCCATGGGACTCCGCATTAATTCTGCATCTACAACTCTCCTGAGCCAGTTTGCCAGCTTGCTAAGTTCAACTCTGAGCACTTTGCTGGGATCTAGCGTCAACAACTCCGCTCCAACCCAGCGCAACTGAAAGATCAAGTGCATCGCCGAGTTAACGCTTCCAGGGTCAGTGACCCCCGATGCTGCCGAGAGAAGCTTTTGCTGTGAGTCCCTGCCGGGTTGCCTAGATGATTACAGTCAGCATTTCTCCGCTGCATGCCCCATGAGGGGGAGCTCAGATGCTGTGGGGCAACATGAACCAAAACAACAAGAGTCCGAGCATCTCTAGAAATGTACTTACATTCTGAGATTGTACGAGAGGTCTGTCCACCCATCTGTACACTTGCAGGCCACTTGCTTTTCTTAACGCACTGGTCCCATCTGACCCATACAGACCCATCGATGAGTGCCTCTTGAGCAGGACAGGTGTCTGTGTGCACCAAGCAATTCCTGGTTGGGATCGAGAATGCATTGAAACCCGCATTTACACTAATGAAAACAACCCAATAGTAGCAACTGCAAATTTTCGCACTGTGATTCGCTTGTGCATTGAGTGCAATAACTTGTTAAGTATTCATTGGATTTATATCACTTTTGGTCTAATTATGTTGAAAATACAATCCAACTTTTTATAAACCTGTGTGCATTCTTTTTGTGGTGTATTCGTTGTGTTACTGTGTGTGTGTGTGTTGCACAAATACTTTACACATTGCATCTGTTGATTAGCTTGCCTGCTCTGTGCCAAGCTACCAGAGGGTGAGCACAGCATATCTCAGTTGTATATCTAGCTTACTCTGACTAGAGTGGTGGTTTCTGCTGGCTTAAGTGCATACTTTAGCTATCCAGAAACCACATTTCTAACAGTGGCTACACTACATACCACTCAGGGAACACAGGAATGTATATGCTAATTTAAGTTTTCTTGGTTTTGTTTCATATGTTTTGATTTACTATCCAGTTTTGTTTTATGTTTTCCGCCATTCTTTTTTGCATGTCCCATTGAAAGTCTCTTAATTTTTATGTTTTGCCTACAACAGTTTATAGCGGTCTTTTGTTGAAGACCTATTGCGTACGCTACTAACACTTAGGGGCCGATTCCGATCCGGGTCGGAAAGCACTCCGACCGAGTCGGATCCGGAGTGTTTTCCGACCGAGCCGGAGTCCTGCAGTCCGACCGAGCGACTACGATGCGGCAGTATGCTGACACACTCGGTTTGGTCGGACTCCCATAGAAGCCAATGGGAGCCGGTCGTACGAGGCGTACATGGGCTCCCATTGACTGAATGGGTACGTCTCGCGCAAGGGCACCCCCTACAGTGGGTACGCATCAGTGCCATCCGCACCGTACATGCCTGTGTTGGGGGACCCTTTGGTCTCCCCCTGTGTCCGAGTCGTAGGGCTGTGGGGGACCGGGGGTCCGACGCAAACCCCCATAGGCAACCACCCGGACGTTTTGCGAGCCGGCTACTCCGGCTCGCATAGGCTGTCCGACGCGTGCATCGTACTGGCTCGGTCATAAATCGCATCCATTGCACGCAACGATTAGCTTCCGACTGAGACGTACGGAGCAGTTTGGACCCGGGAACGACTCATCGTACTTGCTCTCTCATACAGCTGTACGAGTCGGGCGGAAAACAAGTGTGCAGCTTGTAGTATTTTCGGCCGGATCACGTTTGGTGCCCTTCCGACCCGGATCTTATTATTTGTTGGCTTTCTTGTCTATTTCATTTGCTTACTTCTAATTCTATGGCTTTCCTTCACCTTCTTGTGTTTGTCACTCCCATGGAGCATAGTGTTTTTTACCATCCCCTTTGAATATATGACTTGTATCCTTCAAGTGCTCTTATCGGGGAAACCATTTTTCCTTTTTCTTTGAGCACTCTATAGGAGAGCATGCATTTCTCTACTGGTGGAAGCTGGCATCTACTGAGGGAGGGAGGGGGGCGGGCAAATGGGTGGGTGCGCATGCAGGCAAAGAAAATAAAAAAAGGATTTAAAAAAGAAAAAACACTTACCGGATCCAGAGGGACGACGGCCTCGTCACTCCGAGTTCTTCTGATGGGACTGCTGTTAACCGACATGTGAGCAGTCCCCTGATTGTTGTGAGCAGCCTCTCCCGGAGCTCCCTTGGGGGTACTGGATGCCTGCCCTTGCTTCCAACCTAGCTGTCTTAAGACTGGGCTGCTGCACTCACTCAGCTTCCATTTGAGGCTGAAGTAGTATTTTGGATTAATGAAAATAAGTTATCTCTTACCTTGGTGGCCCATAAAACTGCTCCCTCAGTCTCTGATCAGCACCAAACTGCTGTAGCATTTGTTTTTGTTCTGAGTCCTTTGGAAATTAAATAATGTCATTGTCAAGCATTTTCCTTGAAATTCCAACACTTCCTTATTCTTTTTAAATTGTGTTCAGTCTTCTAAATGAAAAATATTTTAAACTTAAACCATACTATTTCTAAGTATTGACAATATTGCATTGTATTTACCGTTTTAAGATGTTGGGGCATGTTTACTACAGAATGGCAGAGCGCTGTGTTCATCCACAATTTGTAACACCGTGCTCCGACTTTCTGAAAATGCAGGAATGCACCGTATTTACAAAAATGCTAGGCACCCCTGTGTTTCCCCTAGCCCTGGGGCTAAATGTAGCTGCCTAGCAACAAACACAGGCACCATTGCACCATAGTGCAAGGGTGCCTTTGTTAATGATTGTTCATGTGCAGGAAGGTGTCCCTTCCTGCACATAAACAGTCAGTAATGGTGATTTATAACTTCTATGTGTGCTACAGAATGCAGCACACTTGGAAGTTACAAAACGTAATTTTTTAAAGATTGTTTATATGTAGGAAGGGACACGTTCTTGCAAATAAACAATCACTAATGGCGATTTGCTGTTTCTAGGTGTGCTGCAGAATGCAGCACACCTAGAAACAGCAAAAACGAGGAGGAATTATTAGTTTCTACTCATTGCACCTGTTTAATACCAGGTTTTCCCTGGTCTTTATTTTGGCGCTGCCCCATATAAATAGGAGGCAGTGGCAAAAAGCAATGGGTGTGGCGGTGGAACGCCCACAGCAATACCTATTGCCCGCCCCTTTACCACAGAGGACTGCTGTAGTAAGGGGCATATTTACAAGGTGGTATTAAGCCATGTTAAGTTTTGTAAATATGGAGCAGGGCATTGAGCCACAGGAACATCATTAAGAGTGATGTTCCTGTGGTGCAATGTCCTTGTAAATATGCCTCTTTAAGTCATAGGCTTACTTTTCTTCCAGTATTTTCAAATGTGTTTTTGTATTTGTTTTTTAACAATGCTTCACAAATAAGCGGTGCCAAAGCTAATACCCTGGCACTCATATTATGAAGGTGATGACTATTGGCTTTGCCTGCTTGTTTGCTGTCTGTGCACCTGTTTAAGAAAATATATACTTAAAGCAACAACATGTCAAACAAGGGTTACCTATGGTCTGCATTATTGCATTACATGAAAAACCACAGTGATACTTCCTGTCCTCTTTGTTTCTCATGCTGTAGTAGTGGCTCATAAATGTCTTCTAGTGAGACCTGCCCTGTGAATCGGTGTCTTATTTACATTATCAGTGGTCTGCTCTAAGATGATCATTAGCAAACACGCCCTTCCCTTTATTCCCTTTACTCGATCTCTGCAACTTGTTAGCTCCAGAAATCCTTTATATTGATGGGTTCCATGACCCCAGTCTGCATCAGGTACACCCTCATCATGTCCACCCATGCAGAATGGACCAACAGCCTATTGCTTACATAAAACCGTCTCTCCAGGTCAGGCACACAGGAGTGCCTATAGTGGGGACAGTGCAGCTGTTGCAGACAGTGTCACATTCAGAAAGTTGTTTCATTTTTCACTTCATCTGGTGGAACAGCTGATTTTGAGCAGGGGCATAAGTCCCCTCACAGGTGCCAAATATGACTGCACCACCTATGGATATCTAGAGATTGGCACCCGAGAATCCGCAACTGGGGTTTGCTCGCTGCTGCCACATCATTTGTGGTCCATGGTTTGTGATCCTCACATGAATCTGTTTGCTCATGCATTGTCATTTGTTTGCATGGGCCATGAACACATCCGTGTCCGGAATTTCACTTGTGATATTTTATGAGCACAACCTGTAAGGTACACGTAATATGTATTACACAAGAGCCCACACGAGTGTCTGCCTCACCTTCACTACTAATGAAGTGCCTGGTTCAAAAGTCTGTGCTTACCCTAGGGCACTAATATCATACAGCCCCTGGATGGCAGGGTGGATGGCTGACACTTTTGTGACGTAGGCAGCACCGGGAAACTCCTATCTTCTGCACTTTTTTCGCCTGGATTAGCATGGTGCAGAGTTTTCATATTTTTCACAGTTGTGGTTTCAAGCATCTTTATGCAAAAGGAGGGCACTGAGGGGCAGATTTACAAGCCCCTTGCGCCACTTTTGCATCACTTTTCCCATTTTAAAAGTGACGCAAAAGTGGCGCAAGGGGCTTGGAAATCTGCCTCCGAGTCTCTAAATTTGCGCTGCAGCTCTTTTTGTTGAGTTTGCATAACATTGTGAATTGAGCAATAACAGTATGTAATAGTAAAATTAAATCCAATGATGTTGTGAATGTAGAGTCATTTGTTTGCCATATATTGTGGGAAGAGGCAATTCACAATGAGTAAGCTCACTGTAAGGTATATCGCAGGAACACACACTCTAAACACAAACACACACATTATAGCAACAGTGGAGGAGCAGCAAAGATCGATAGCTGGTCAATCAATGGCTGTAAGAAGAACTGTGAGCAAAGTTAAGCAAAACCAGCAAATGAATACCCTCATCGTACAATCCTCCTCTATTGTCCTGACCCATATTGGATTCACCACCATCCCCAGTGCTTAACTTTAGCCTACTGTTCTACCAGAGCTTTGATTTGAGCCACACTATTGATGTTAGACTGCCTGCTCCCTGCTTGTCACCCATGGAGAGGATGCAACAGCAGATATCCGTAGGAAAGGAATATGACCTGTCTTTCATCTAAAGGGAATCTGGTGATAACCAAGCTTGAAACACTTAGCAGGAAGACTTACATCCTCAGGACCCCTGGCAGCCATGACTTATATAGGGAAAGGAGTGGATAACCCTTCAAAGCAAGAGGAGCCTGGACAAGGCACCCTACTATGGAACCCAGTGGATCCACCAATGAACGAGTAGCCTAATTACACACTGGTAACATCAGGCAAGTCTGATCTCCTCAGGATATCACAGTCTTCAAGTCAGACAAAGTTTGGATAAAGAGAACAAATGCATCACTTAACAACAGCTTCCTGATAGAATCCATATATTTTCTTCTTCCAGGCAAATGGAGAGTATTGGTTATTGCCCATGCAACTCTCATCCTAGGAAGAGGGGGTAATGGGGGAATACCAATAGCTCCCTGATGGAATCCATGTCTTTTCCCATTGAGAAGCTCTTTATTACCAGAAAGACCCCCAATGGCAACCACTGGGGAGCTAGAGATCTTACAACCCCCAGACCAAAAGCGATTCAGGGAGGCTTCCAGTATCCAGTGAGGGAATGTAGCTGGATGGAGTGTGGAGTGTGATAAATGTGGGTGTGCTGTGAGTATCCCCAGGAGGAAACCAGTGTGCTGAAGATGTTAATAATGATCTGTTAGCACCTACTCGTCCTTGAACTCCTCAAAGTGAGCATAGAGAGCATATAGTGTATGTTCTGAGGATGTGAATACCTTGGTCTGAAGGGGTGTACCACAAGCCCTGACAACCCCTGCGGCACTGGAAGACAGGGCTGGCGCTAGATATGGGCAGTGTAGGCAGGGGCCCAGGGTCTCGCTCCTGGTCCCAAATAAGGGGCCCCACCACAGAACATTGCCTTTCAAAAGTCTCAGTTTTAGGATGCCCAGGGAGTTGCATTGATGCAGCGTTGTGCGGCCCAGGAGAGGGGGGGAGCAGGCCCCCTTCCTTGGGCCTCGCAACAATGGGCTGAATGGGGTTCAGAAATGTAATCGCTGCATCTGCAAGATGGGTGCTTGAAGTGCCCTTAGGTGTGAAGTGAACCCTGCCCCTGCATGAATCCAAAGTAGGTCGCCCTGCAGGGCTCACAACAGAAGAAAGAATCATGTCTCATCACCAATGGCCATTACTCACCTAGAATGGAGGAAAGGGAAACAGTGTCATCGATGTATGTAAACCAATCATATTTCACAGACAGAAAGAAGTGTTTTACTTTAGTACAACAGATTATATCACTGTATTGAGATGTATGTAGTAAAAGTGAGAGTTGTTTTTAATAGGAGCTGAGAAACAATCCTGCCTTGATGATAATGGTATAAGTGAACTAGAGCAGCACCACTGGAATTATGTGGCAGGAAAATACCATATTTGTTGGCAGGGCTTACTAACTTATGAAGCAACAGCAAGCACATTATGTGGCATTGTGTTGCACGTTTTGTGACAGTATTACCTCATTATTTCGTAATGTTTACCATATTATTACCATGTATGCTAATTCAACATCTCCTTAGCACTAGTCTGACATCCAAATACCGCAATAAGCAGCAGAAAGATGGCCAGTCAACCTTTGGGAAAGGCTTTCCATTGGCAGCAAGTGTTGCTGCATTTTTAGTAACTTTTTATAAAAAAAATGATCTGAGCTAGAAACAAAATTATTTTTTGGTTAAAAGCTGAAGATTATGGAGCAAATGGTTTATCTGGTGAATCTATAATTAAGCAGAAAATGCAGAGACTGCAAAATGTTGCACTCTGTGGTTAAACCAGCTTCACTCAAAAGGAATCATCTGTTCACACTGTATAGAGTATACATTTCACCTCAGAAATTAGCAAGAATTACAAACTTAGAACATCGCTTCCCCCGTTGTAGGTTCCCCGATGCTGACGATTTACACATGTTTGTAGGGTGCCCAATGCTTGTGAATTACTGGGCTAGAATAGGTGAGTTTATCGCTACAGTTTTGAATATACAATTCACAATAACTCCAAGGATAATCTTGTTTGGGCTAGTTAAGGAATATCGGCTAAATGACATGGCATCTAAATTTATTTTTTATGTGATGATATTGGGTAGGCGGGAAATATTTAGGGCATCGAAGAACGAGAAAGCACCTACTTTCTCAGATTGTTTGAAACAGGTTATTTTTGTAAGCGAATCCGAAATCGCCTGTGATACGTCGAGTGGAGTAAAAATCTGGGCAGCTCTGGTGGATTGGCGGACAGATTAAGGTATTCCGATGATTTCACCTGGGTACTGTTGGGGCTCAATTTCCAATATCGCTAATGGGCCTTTCAGTGAGACTGAGTTGGAGTGGACTGAGCAAACAGTATAATGCTAGTGGGGTTAGAACCTTATCTCTCTCCCCCCGGGTGTTAAGTATCGAAAATGGAACATGTGAATTAGGGGGAGAGGGGGAGGAACTCCCCATCTAGAATGCCCTTTGTATTTTGGTATATGAGGAATACAAAAAAAAAAAGAGACTGCAAAACCACATAATTACATTTTTCCTGACTGAGAGAGGCATGCTATGGTTCATGTGAACCCTGTATGGGCTGGATTCTTATTAAACATGAAGCAAAATTGTAGTCTATTACATCAAACACAAGAGATATTGTGCAGCATACACGCTGACTGCACGTACTTGAAAGTGCTCTTATGTCTGATAAAGAACGAAATGGAGGCTGATGAAATGAAGTATTTGCCACAGATCACAAAATTTGGTCAAGCAAAGAAGACAGGATTGATCCTAGGTTTTCCAGATTCTCATTGCGCAATTCAGCCACTACATAGGTATTTGTATGCCATAAAAGTTTAGTGGTTCGTCTTTAATTCTTGGAGAATGAGAGTAGAGCCTGGGTGAAAGACAGGGTCCATATTGTATTTTTGGCGGTTTTACATAGCACAAACCTTGGCCATGGACATAAGAGCACATTACAACAGACGTTCTTTTTTTTGCAACATATCGAATTGCCTATATTCACAGAATGCTGAGCCAAGTCTGTGTTTCAGGCCTGGTTCCGCATAATTCATGGAGGGCAACTGTAGCCATTAGGCCACAACGCCTCCTGTGAAAGCTCAGCTCATTTTAGCCTTAATGTTCGAAGAGGACCTTCAGATGGGCAGAGCCGGGCCTCTCACTCGGGTTTCAGTTGCTTGCCCATCTATAACTGCATGCAAAAGAGAGCAATGTTAAAAGGGGCAGAATACATGCAGGTATGTAAAAGCCAATCGGAGAGTGGAAGGGTGAAAGGGGAGAAATGGATTCAAATGAGGAGAACTGCTGAAATAAGGTAAGAACCTAGGGGGTGACAAGTGATAAAGAGCAGTGTATGGAATGTAGAGGTGGATGTAAGAGGGGCAGCACCTGCAAGAAGTGGCTGAGGACAAGGGAGAGGTTGATGTTAAGGGGACAGAGCATGTGAAAATGTGGAGGCAAGAGAAGGTGAGAGCAGGAGCGGTCTCTGCAGGTAAGTGGTGGGGTAGGGTGGTGGGAGTCAACAGTCGACGATGAGGGAAAATAAAATTTAAAAAAAGAAATTCAGTTACCTTGCGATCACCACATCGCCGACTCGGCGATGCAGCGAGTGCAAGGTAAGTGGTTTTCTTTTTTTTTTCTTTTCTTTTATTTCCCCTAGTCGTCGACTTGCACCCCCACTCCGCCCCACCGCTCTTACCTGCACGGACTGCTCCTGGGTTAGAATCTGATTGGGAAGATGAGTGGAAACAAGTAGAGCACTGAGGGAAAAGATGGATTTTAGAATCAAAAGAGAAGGTAAAATGCTTGGGTAGAGTTGAGAGGTGAAAAGGAGATAATGTAGAGGTGAAGTGGATTTAAGAGAGGGCTGAACAAGCAAGAGTAAGTAATAGTCAGGACCACTGGAGTTTTCGATTCAGTGGCTTTTTTGCATACTTATGTATTTGTTGTATTTGACACATCATCTGCTGCATAATCTGCAGGTTTTAGCAAAAAAATTGTTAATGGCTTAAATGGATCAAAAGTTACTAAAAAAAGTGGCGATGTGGGATCAACACAGTGGAAAACCCTTTGCAAAGGCTAGCTGGTAATCTTTCAGTTGTGTTTTTTTTGGATTTGGGTGTTGAACTGGTACCAATGAAGTGAAATCTTTGCCTAGACAGTATTACCAGGTGTATAAATTAAAAGATAATGAAGCAGTTGTATAAAAAAAAGCCTCATAATTAGGCTTTTCTTGCCGCATGATTTAGTCAACCCTGCCACATAATGTGGTGCTTCCCTGCCACATAATTCCAGTGTCTCTGGTAATAGATTTGGAAGAGATGAGGTGAAAAGTAAAGCATGGAGGGGAGAAGTGGATATAAGGGGGCAGAATCAGCAAAAAAGTAAGAGGTTGTAGAACAGGTAAAAATGTCCTTGAACCAGTGTGTGCTGCTAAGTCCATTGCGCCTTTTGCCGACTTTTGCAATTCCCTATCTCTTTAATTCCTATGTAAAACATGTTTTTAAAAAAAGTATTCCTTTTCATATGAATGTAAGATCCTTCACAACAAGTTGTGATCTTGAACCATCCTTAATGTGTCTGCTGAATTTCAACCTGCTAACTGTGTACTCTTGCACATGTCCCGACTGGAGATCTAGAGATCACAGGTCCTGCCGTGGAAAAAAGATGCAGCTGTTTTACTTCTGAAAAAAACTTTCAGCAGGCTCAAAACTCCTTCCTCTGCTTCTTCTGACATGTGTTTGCTATCCTTTTCTCAAATGTTCCAAACTATTTTTCTGTAAAAGAAAAAAAAGCAGAAGTATACTGTGAGACATTTTCTTTGGGTCAGGTGCATGTGGTAATTAATTAGCAGCATCTCTGGAGGATACCATTGTTCATGATTGCTGTTTCAGAACTGACTATTTTGTTTCATTTGGCTAAGAGTTATTCTTTTTAGAACCTAGTCTCACCAAAGGCAGCAATAGTAAACAGTTGAAATTTACTCCAGGAGGTAAGAAAGCCTAGCTATGGCTTTAAAAGAGACTGATTTAGAGCAGGTGAGGAGGTTATGGATTGAAGCACCAAAACATGTGTTCTATCACTAATAGTCCTCCAATATCCAACAAGCATTTTACGATATATCTGTGTGTATGCAAAGTGTCCTCAACATACAGTTTCCCCCTGTGCAAGACTGTGAGACCCAAGGAAGGGGCTAGGTTCAGGTAGGAAAGGTGGCAAATCCACAGTTGACTAACAGGCCTATGTCTGGGCCACTTGGTGAGATTATGTTTGTTACTGTGGATAAACTAGGCTCCTTGCTTTGGCTGGCTTGGCGGCTAGTGCACAACCTAAAAGGCTGCTGCAGCCATAAGGCTGGTGTGCATAGAGTCAGTTTGACTGTGATCACAAAGCCATCCGGCTCACTGTTATGTGCAGAATAACAATAGGCTGGCCTGGGCAAGCATAGTATGATGTGCATATCCTCCCACAACAAATAATCCCAAACTCAAGAGTGATAGCAAGGCCTTTGGAAATGTCTGCTTTTCAGGAGCACATTTAGAATTAGTGCCCTGTGGTAGGTGAGGGCAAGAAGAGAGTGTATAGGAGATGAGGGCTGCGAGGAGACGGGGCATTGCATAGGGTTCATCAATGCACATGGAGTCATCTGTCAAACACTGTGTCTATACAAGTAGGTAGAAAGTAGGTTCAGAGAGGCAGAACTTGCATTGGAGTTTGGAAGAACCAAAGTATTTAGTTAGGTATCTGACGAGTGGCTGGAGTAACTTGTGAACGATGGAAATAGTCTTGCAATCAATTATGTCTTTAACCAAGTTATTAATTGTTAAGCTAAATATGAGTTGGTTGGCATGGTTCTGGTCCCTTTGCAATTTGGCAAGTGTCTTCTCAGATATTAAGGAAATGTGACCTAAATTTATTTAAACTGTAAGTCTCTGATATTACTTTAGTGTTAATTTGCAAGTCAAGTTCCACCTACCCCAACCTACCAATTCCATATCGCTACATTTCCTTTCTATATACCTGTATATTGCACAGAGTCTGGTAAATAAAGCTTTTTTTGTTTTGTTTATTTAATGTATCTAATTAGTAACTGGCTCCAACCATAGCGTTTGCAGTCTTTGCTTTGCCTGGTCACTAATTGTTTTCTCTTTTTAGTCATCTTTTTTGTATATCTTTATGTTAGTTCAGTTCTGTGCAGCTCTTAAAATGTAGTTTGAGAATAATTGGTGTTCTTAGGTGCTCAGTGTGCAGTTCCTAAAGGTGCAGGGGTACATTTAAAGCGGTACAAAAGGGGGTGGTGATGGACCGCTGGGGTACATTTAAAGGCAGGGGTAAAGGATGAAGCTGTTATAGTCAGTTGCATTCTGGCAGCTCCTGTTGTCCGGGGGGTTTCTTTAATTGGTTGAAGGGCACAGAGATGCTTATATTGCCGTAATTGTACTTCCCTGCACTGATTTTCGATTGACAATCATTACAAACCATCAGTGGCCTACAGTATGTGGTGAAGGGCCCGTGAGAGGCCTTGAGACTCCGAAATCTCACAGATACCTGAAGAGTGGGGCCCTCCAGCTGAGCCAATTCTAGTTTTTGTGAGGCCCCAGTAGAATAGGAGCCTCTGAGGTCCCTCTAAGATGTGACATCACAGGGAATTATCTTGAACAAGAGGAACCACAAGCTTTTTAAAGCAGGTCCTGTGTAAATGCTCCTAAGTAGTATTGAGAAACACAAGGGAGATGCAGTTCCTAAAGGTGCAGGGGAAAGGCAAGTCTTTCTAAAAAGTGCCCTCACACACACCGAAGGATGTCATGCTTCATCATGGGCCTGCACCTCGTTGGACCGGCTGCAACGCCCGACGGGCACTCGCGAAGGAGCTCTTTGGCAAAGATCTTTTGGTGATGAAGCTGTAGGGTGAGTGTTGGTGTGTGCGCTAGGTAGTGTGCTGAATTTGATGATAAAATAGGTCTAAAGCATCCCTAAATAAATGTATTCATTCCCAGGGAGCAAGATCCTAGCTAAGAATAGTGAGCCCCGGCTGCATGTAATGATCCTAGAGGGCTAGTGTGGTGCATAGGGTCGACATGTTTCATGCCAAAGTAGTCCCTAACGGGTCTGGTGGCACTTCATCATTACCAAAAAGGGATTTTGTAGTACTCTAGCACGACCGCAATGCTGGCTCATAAATTTGTGTAGTTAACTAGTAACTAGATGCAGTGAAGTGAACCGGGTCCAATTGACCCCGAGGAAGAGGACCTGAGAAGGGGAAGGGGAGGAGATGAAAAGAACAAGAACCAAAGGTCAGGTTAGGAGTAGCTAATAACAAGAATATATTATGCTTGCAGTGACGTTATAGGTTCATTACATCCAGCCAGGGCTCACTATTTTTAGCTAGACTTGTGCTCCCTGGGAATAAATACATTTGTTAGGGATGCGCTAGACCTATTTTATCATCACACTCACCGCACTACCTAGCCCACACACCCGGACTCACACTATGGCTTCATCATCAAAAGATCTTTGCCAAAGATCCCCTTCGTGGCTGCCCGTTGGGCATTGCAGTGCCGGCCCGATGAGGAGCAGGCCCAATGATGAAGCATGACAGCCTTTGGGGTGTGTGAGGTCACTTTTTAGAAAGACTTGCCTTTCCCCTGCACCTTTAGGAACTGCATCTCCCTTGTGTTTCTCAATGCTACTTAGGAGCATTTACACAGGACCTGCTTTAACCCTTTCACCGCGGCGGGAATTCCGCCGCGGTGCTGGGGGGTGCGGGGGGGCAGCGCGGTGGCGCTGTGCTCATGACGGAGCCGCTCCGTCATGAGCCACGGTTGGGCTGTGCTCATGACGGAACGGTTCCATCATGACTCCGCCCATTTGCGTTGTCCCCCCGCACAGGCGGGGAAACAGCGCCGCGCAGGCGGAGCGGCCGCCAACGGGCGTGTCATGACGGAACCGTTCCGTCATGAGCACACGGCAACCGTGGCTCATGACGGAACGGTTCCGTCATGAGCAGGGAAGGGGTTAAAAAGCTCGTGGTTCCTCTTGTTCAAGATAATTCCCTGTGATGTCACATCTTAGAGGGACCTCAGAGGCTCCTATTCTACTGGGGCCTCACAAACCCTAGAATTGGCTCTGCTGGAGGGCTCCACTTTTCAGGTATCTGTGAGATTTCGGAGTCTCAAGGCCTCTCACGGGCCCTTCACCACATACTGTAGGCCACTGATGGTTTGTAATGATTGTCAATCGAAAATCGCTGCAGGGAAGTAAAATGACGGCAATATAAGCATCTCTGTGCCCTTCAACCAATTAAAGAAACCCCCCGGACAACAGGAGCTGCCAGAATGCAACTGACTGTAACAGCTTCATCCTTTACCCCTGCCTTTAAATGTAATGATGTCTTAAATCTACACTTAAAAGTGCCACTTTGGAGTAAAGATAGCAAACTTGGAGACATTTGTTACGAACAAGAAGCCTTGAAATCGCCATCGCAATTGGCACAACAACAACACATATTCGCAGTGTTGACAGGTCTGGGTGAGCAGCCAATTACTTGAGAAGAGGATATATTTTAAAGCCCGTTCCTAACCCTTCTGAATTCTGTAAATGCAGTTCATATTTCTGTCTCCCCTTCCTTGCCTTTTCCAGGCTATTTATAGGAGCGCGGCAGAAATTACCAGCCAAGTCAAGCATAAAACAAGCAAGGCTGATTAATATTACAGGTGAGTGAAGTTAAAAAGAGCACAGTTGGAAATGATTTTAAACACTGTTCCAAAATCCGACAGCCCACACGTCGAAGCTGAAAGATAGGCTCCCGTGTGCTTGACATCTCATCTCCAGGGCACGGCTTTGGCTGCACACAGGGCCGGCTTTAGCACTGGTGGTGCCCTGTGCGACAATGTCTGTTGGCGCCCCTCCAATGGCCACCTCTGCCACGGATTCCCTCACTAGCACCCATTAACAGTGCCCCTTAAGTCTCCATAACCACTGTCTCTCAGATTCATTTAGTTTTATAGCACCACTTATACCAGTGTAAGGTGTAAGAGCACTTTACATCACACACACATTGCACAGAGACAATCATATGTGTGTAAATCAGTGTATATGAAATGTTACATCAGTCAGTACTACAAGGTGTAGTGTAGGAGAGACATGTCATCGATACTGCTAGGCAATATAGTTTGAGTCCTTATTCTGGAAAAGCGCAAATTCAGAATTTAAAACCTAACATCATTGTTAGGGGTTCCCTTTAATAATAAGAATTGCTTTCTACCCAAATGAACCCTTTTCAGAAGATTAGGATGATGAAAGACTGGGCAAAAAAATATATAGCGCTCACATATACCTTGCAGTTTGCATGCAGCTCTTTGATGACAGTTAATAGCTCAATGTTCTATATTAGGATTTTGACTTCTAAACCACAAGTAACAAAAGGAGCTCTCTTACAGGAGCAGTAATCCATAGACCTATTTTCATTACATTCAGTTCTTTATCTGCATGGTGCATGTTCTTTGCCACCAGCATTTTAACCCTCTGCACTACCTTAGGATGAGTCAAAACTTCCACTAGACAAATCTCTGGTCTCTTCTAGGGAAGACGATTAATCACTGGAGTGATCTTGACATGTTAATTGATGCCTGGAAATTGCTCGAGGCCAGGAACGCGGCAGCAGGTGCTTCCAAAATAATAAGATACTTGTAAGAATGACGCCCCCGCCCCAAATCAGCGCCCGGTGCGATGTCACCGATCGCACAGCCCTAGAGCCGGCCCTGGCTGCACAGTAACGGTATAATTGAATGTAAAGATAGATATTAGGCGCCACTCTTACATACCAACATGTATGACTCAATAATACATCATAGAACATAGTAAAGATTACAAACACAATGTTGGACACGTGTGTTATGAAAACAGTCTGCAAATTGACTTGCTACTTGTTGTAATCCATTATTAACACGATTTAGGAAAGGATAAGGGTATATACTGTCCCGTGCTGACCAAAAAATCGTAATTGTAAAGTTGTCATTATACAATTCTCAATTAAAAAAGAATTCACCAAATTAGCAAGAGAACAGGAGTCAAAAACTATACAACGGCACCTCTATGCGAAATACAATCAGCTTGTGAAATGAAAGCGTTGGGATATTTTTTTGGAATAAAGGTAGGTTACCTACCACTAACTCGTGAGGACTGACTTGTATTTTCATTCATTCCGACCATTTCCCCCATTCACATTTCGCCTGCTTTCTTGGTGAAGTATCTCATTCAGAGTTTTCAATTATTTTGGGGCTCATCATAACTCTTGCGATGGAACTGATGCAGTGATATTGCTCCCAAAATTAACAAAACTGTGGAGTTCTATTTCTAGCGTTACTAAATCATTCATTCTTCAACATTTTGGAATGGGTCATCATGGGGTAACACCACATGTTTTCCCTAGTTCTGAGATTAAAAATGTAGGGGCAGATTTACAAGAAGGTGCTGCAGCGTGGCACCGCAAGCCCTTTGGCTGCGCCACGCTGCGGCACTTTCAGAGCACAGGAATGCAAAATATTTACAATGATATGTCGCATTCCTGTGCTCTCCCCTAAGCTGGCGCACAAACAGCTGCCATGCGCCGGCGCAGAAACCCTTGCACCATGGTGCAAGGATGTCTGCGTCATGGGGAGATTGTTTTTGTGTAGCAAGGGGCACCTTCCTGCACAAAAACAATCACTAGTCATTTTCCTCTTTCAATGTGTGCTGTAGAATGCAGCACGCATTGAAAGAGGAAAAAACGAGGAGGAATGAAAACATTTCCCCCCTAGGGTGGTGTAGCATACTGAAGCATTTTCAGGTTTACCAATACTCGCAAATCTGGAAATGTGTCTGGTTCCATGGGTGTTATGTGGGAACACCCACAGCTACACCCATGGAACACCCATTTCACGCAAAGTGCTATGTGTAAAGGACCCATATTTACAAGGACAGGAAAAGGCACGCAGGGTGGCTTTTAAAGTCCTTTTAAATATGGGGCAGAGAACTGCGTTGCCAGTGCGTCACGAAAAGGGATGTACTGGCAGTGCAAGGGGCTTGCAAATCTGCCCCTTAGAATTTGTGTTGTTTTGCCGTAAACAAAATCACCAAATTTTGGCTGGCAAAATTAATGTACGAAAAAACCTGTAGATTTGTAATCTAAATCCCAATTCAGGCACAAATTCCTGCTTGTGTCCATAGCTGGATTCCCAGAACTGTAAACCTGAGTGCATTAGTTTGGTAATACCACACAATATAAAGGCCTACCTACACTGCATGGTGGAGTATTAATCATGTGCAGTGGTAGCTGGACCCCGGAATGGGAGAAAATGGGATATGAGTGCACATTTTACACCATTGCTAACTGCGAAACTCAGAATGTTGTGTTAGTTCCCTGTATGGATGTGTGACTGCATATGGTATTTGTATAGCGCTCATCTAACCAAAATACATATATATATATATATGGTAATATATATGGAAAAAGACAAGCATTCAGTCAATGAGTGATAGGAGTAGTAGAAGGTTTATGGACAGTTAATGAACTTTGATTTTGTGTTTTTTAAAGAGATATGTCTTCAATTGTTTCCTAAATTGGAGCAGCGTTGGGGTACTCTTGATGTATGAAGATATGTTTTTCCAGAGCCTGAGTGCATAGAAAGAAAAGGCCTGCACAAGCGCTGCGGGTAGTGTCTGATGAAATATGCGAAAGGGAAAAAATATGTAAAATTTGTGCAGTACTTGTAATCCTGATTTGGGCACAAACTCCTCGTGCCTTATCATCCTCCTGTTTTTAGCATGCATAAGTGCAGGACAGGTGTATGCATTTGTTTTGTCTGAAAGTGCTCATACACTGACTCGAAAGTCTATGAGTTAGAGCTTGAGCTGCAGGCAGCAAAGCTTGGAAATAGAGAACAATAATTGCCAGAGTTTCAAAGCTGTGCAGTCTGATTTCCATACATTATTTTCTAGATTTTCCGAGTTAATGTATGTATAGTTTCAGAAAAAGCCTAATGCATTGATCCATTATGCATCTGTGCAGCACCAAAATGAGACGTGCCTCTGATTGCTCCTGAATCGTAATTAGTGACTGACTCAGAATTGATGAAACACCCACAAAAACATGAGAATACAGAAAAAATACATGAAGGACATATTATCATTAACAACATATAAAAATAAATTAAATATAAGTATAAAAGAACACAGGATTTCAAATAATCAACAGATATATTAAATAACCTGGCATTTCAATGTTATGTTATGTTACGAAAAACTTTAGAGCATCCGTACATCCAAAGGTTTTCTTGGTGTTGTGACAACCAGGAGCAAAAGGAGAGACGGCCCAGGCTAATCAAAAGCTTGCTTAAACAGCCAGGCCTTCAAAAACTTCCTCAACCTCAGGAAATTAGGTTCCTTCCTATTTGAGGAAGAACGAAAGTTGCATAAGATGGGGGCTGGGAAAAGCTTCTGCCCCCTTGAACCGTGGTATTCTCAACTGGTTGGCAAAATAGTATCCTAGAGCTCAAGGAGGAACATATCTCTTAATTCTGCTTGCTACAAAGGCTGGAGCCTGGTCATGATTGGATCTGTTAATAATACAATCCATTTTAAAAAGAGCTCCATGTTTGATAGGGGGCCAGCAAAGCTTCCTTAAGGCAAGCGAGATATGCGCATGTCCATGTAATTTACAGATTATACTCGCTGCTGTATTTTGAATGATTTGTAATTTGTGTAAAGAAGTTGGAGGGAGACCTAAATACATGCAGTTTGCATAGTTAAAACGGGACAAAATTACTGCTGCTATAGCCGCATATGAAAATAATGTAATAATCAAGTGGCATTAGGTAGCTAACTTACTTAAGTACCTTCGTAGTAATAAATATTTGGATAGAGAATACACTGTTGGGAGAGAAGTAATGCTGTTACAGGTACTAAATGCTGATTGAAAATCTAATGTACCAAAATATCTCAAAAGAGAAATCCACCTTCTCTTTTTATTTGTACATAACGTTGCTAAAGGTATAACACTCAATCTCAGTTTGATATGTAACGTATTAACCTGCTTAGATGTAACCCAACATAAGTGCACTTCAAATTAAACATGATCTGTCTCCAAGGTAGTCAATTTCATCATACATATCACACCTAGGGGTCGATTCCGATCCTGGAGAAATATTCCCCGTACGAATCGTATCCGGATTTTTTTATGTACGAATCGTACAAGTCCCATACAAACTGGCAAGTACGATTTGTATGTAAAAAACACCATACGAATCGCAATGGGAATATACCCCGACACGTCCTTGGTTCGGAAAAAGTGTCTGACACATCCCCGGACGTTTTTACGTATGACTCGGTAAACCGACGTCCGAACGCGCAAGTACGATCCGTCCCGTCCGTCCGAATCCACAACCGTATGATAAAAACACCGTACGGAGCGAACCTCCACAGCAACCATGGAGACGTCCAAACATGTGCCCGCATACGCGCCGAACACCTCCCCATGTCCGTGCCGTACCCCCATCCCCCGGCATGTCCGCGACGTCCCCCCAGCCCCCCCCTGTATGTCCGCGACCTACCCCCATCCCCCTGGCATGTCCGTGACCTCCCCCCAGCCCCCCGGCATGTCCGTGACGTCCCCCCAGCCCCCCCGTATGTCCGTGCCGTACCCCCATCCCCCCGGCATGTCTGCGACGTCCCCCCAGCCCCCCCGTATGTACGGTGCGGAACCCCACCCCCCGTATGTACGGTGCGGACCCCCACCCCACCCCCCGTATGTATGGTGCGGACCCCCACCCCACCCCCCACGTATGTACGGTGCGGACCCCCACCCCACCCCCGTATGTACAGTGCGGACCCCCACCCCACCCCACTCCCGTATGTACGGTGCGGACCCCCACCCCACCCCCCGTATGTATGGTGCTGACCCCCACCCCACCCCCCCGTATGTACGGTGCGGACCCCCAGCGCGTGTCCGCACCGTACATACGGGGGGGCTGGGGGGACGGCGCAGACATACGGGGGGGGCTGGGGGGGTGTCCGGCACGTACCGGGCCCCCTTTTCCTCATGCTTCGCGGCATACTTAGCTCTACCGGCACTTTTTGTGTGCCGTAAAAATATAGCCGTCCGGAGTGCTGTCGGTACGAATCGTACTTGCTGGTACGTAAAAAGCTGCCTAACTCCGTCCTCATGTCGCGTACGCGCCGTCCCGGATCACATTTGTATGTGTTTTTGTGTCGGTCGGTGTTTTGTACGACTCGTACGGAAATGGTGTTTCCGTACGAATCGTACTTGCATGTTTGTATGGTGTTTTTACCGGGTTCGAGTCGGACGGAGAAAACGCTCCGACCGACAGTTTGTACCCGGTTTCTCCAGGATAGGAATCGACCCCCTAGTGTCTCAAGTAGAGCAATGTATCCTACCACAAAGGTACTGCTCCTAAGGAACTGTTTAATCACACAATATGTACCTTTGATAGCATAAGGGACAGGCATCAGTGCATTAAGGATGAGAACCATCACTCACCTGAAGGTGGCATGCTTCATCATTGGGCTCCCTCCTCACACAAGGACCACAAGGAACCTTGTGTGGCATACAACTCCCATAAATATTGGGAGGAGCTGAGGTGTTTTCAATAAGCAGGAGGGTAATATAGGTGGATGAGGAGTAGAGTGCAAAAAGAAGGAGATAATAACAGTGATTAAAACTGTCTCCAGGTGGGCAAAACTGTTTTAGTCCGGTGTCCCCTTCGGATATAGTTAAAAACAATGAAGACAAGGGGTAACTACTATCCTATCTCAATAGTTTTAATCACTGTTATTTCCTCCTTTTTTGTACTCTGCCCCTCACCCACCTACATTACCATCCTGCTCATCAAAAACACCTCAGCGCCTCCCAATATTTATGGAACTTGTAGACCACACAATGTTCCTTGCTGTCCTAGTGTGAGGAGGGAGCCCAATGATAAAGCATGTCACCTTCGGGTAAGTGAGGGTTCTCATCCTTAATGCACTGATGCCTGTCCTTAATGCTACTAAAGGTACATATAGTGTGATTAAACAGTCAATTTTATCAACCTTGTCAAACAACACGCCTTCTAACTTGTTTTTGGTTTTAGATGCAGTGTTTTGCCCATTATTTTCCCATCCTGATTGGTATGCAGCTTCTAAACTTGGATGATAAATTGAATGAATGGATGGGATTGGTCACATGTGGTGCCAGTTTAAAAATCTGTGTCCAGCATAGAAGAGATTAGCATGGATCCAATAGAACCGTAAGGGTTGGAGATGTATGCACTTCCAACTAATAAAGGACTACATCACCTCAGTGCTTAATTTGAGCCTGTGGGATCCGGTGCCCGGAACCAGCACTTAATTGCAAACCCGTGTTCTTATGACAGTCTACCACATGGTGGCGCTGTTTGTGTGTTTTAGAAATTAGCACAACAACAGTCGCTTATTAATTTAACATACATTAAAATGACTAATACCTGCCACCCAAACTATCTCTATAGCTTTGAGGGCCTGGAATAGTCTGTAGTGCCACACTTGAAGGAGCTTGATGCTCGCAGGTGTGTTTGTACTGTCTACGACAGCTCTGTCTGGGGGGATGAGTGGTGCAACCTGAACAGGCCTCCTGGCCCTTATTTATTTACAAATTAAGCACTGTGGATCACCTTACTCAAACTACGTGCTATCCATGAAAGGTAGAATGTTGTGATTGCTGCTGTTCAGGAATACACCACTGCATGGTGGCTGCTTTATGCAAAGCTGAATTGAAGTGCCCAGTTTTTGTACTGGTCATGCAATAACATGCATACATTTTTGCAGCATATTTTCTTCCTATCTTTGGGGAACACATTTGCTCATTGCTGCTTGATATGGACTAAAGCGGCTGGAAAATGGTTTGTGCTACACAAGAGCAACAAAACCCCCCACTTCTTTTTTTTTTTTTTTTTTTGCAGTTTCCAAAAACCTTTATTGACAAATATAAAACGGACATATCAATACACCGTGAAGTAACAAAGCCATCAGTTGGCCCCACTAATCAGCGGGGGGGAGGGGGGGACGGGGGGGGTGCAGTCATCGCTTACACAGCCATTCAGCCGACATCCCGGAGGACCGGCGGTGCTTCAGGAGAACCCTCACCGGTGGTGAACCCGTCGTCTTACTTCTGTAATACAGTACCTGCACCTGACCTCATACCGCACCACAGCCCGCTCTATCTTAAGGCAATCCTACCCATGCCCCCCAACTCCTGCGAACCTGGTCTAGTCCCTGAGAGTCCGTAACCATATCCCAACGCCCCCCGCCCCCCCACCACCCCACGCCCCCCGCACGCACGTCATCATATCTCTCTCACATCCACTTGCCACCTTCTCCACAGTCCCTGCATCTAGCAGTGAGCAACCGTTGCGGCCCTCAACATTCAGATCGCCGGCGATCCTGCAGCACCCTGCCGCCGTCCACCCAATCACCTATGGGGCGTACCCAGCCCCCCCGGTCAATCCCCAGCCACCACCTCCACGCAAGGGCACACCTTCAGACTGTCACACCAACGTCTCATCCGGTCGCGCATCCAAGGGTCGTGATCCTGTGCCACCCTTCCCTCCATCTCACTGTGTGCATTGGGTACGTCGCCCTGTGTCTCCCCCTGGCCGGTCGATTCAGCAGCCCCTGCAGACAGGTATGTTCTATACAGCCCCCAGAAGTTCTTGGGGCGGCTCTTCGGGGGTAACAGTTCACTGTAGATCTCCGCTTGTGTGCTGCAGTACAGCATGTCCCTAGCCCATCGTTTCTTTGTGGGAAGCGGCCCCCTCATCCAGCAGGCCGCTACAACGCGTCGAGCCACTAACAGCGCCATGTCCGTCAGGCGTCTCAGCGCAAGCGGGAGAGGTCTGGAATAACCCAGCAGCGCCAGCGCTGGGTCTGGCTGTATGTCGGTTTCCAGCATCTGGCTCAGTTCCCGAAACACCCCTGTCCAGAACCGGGCTATACCCGGGCAGTGCCAGGCCATGTGTATGAAATCCGCCACCGGAAAATGGCAACGCTCGCACTCTGCCGTTGGGCGAAGCCCATACCTGTGCAGTCTCTCCGGGGTGTAATAGACCCGTTGCAGGTACTTAAAATGTGTCAGTCTATGCCTACCGTTCAGAGAGATCTTCTTGGTGCTGGAGCAGCAATATTTCCACATCTCATCCGTAATTTCCATGTGGAGGTCGGCCTGCCAGCCGCTCCGTGCCGCTGAACACTGGGGCGCCCGGTGCGAATCCCCAAGTTTCTTGAGGGACGTCACCAATTTGGCCGACGCCTTTGTTTTAATAACATAGGTGAGTTCCGGGATGTCCGGGGGTTCTACCAGTCCCGGCCCCAACAGGGCCAACAGTGCACTGCGGACCCTGTGGAATTGAAAGCACTGGAGCAGAGTAGCTCCAGGTCTGGTCGAGGCGAGCTGCTCCCATGTCTTAACGATCCCGTCTTGAAACAGATCCACCATCGTAACAACCCCCAAAGCGTCCAACGCCTGCCTCACCCCTGTTTCTCGCAGCGGGGGGAGCCAGACCGCCCATTCCACTCGCATTAGTGGGGAATACAGCAGGTCGCAATCCTGTGCCCTCCGCAACGCATGCCACGCATGATTCGTGGCTTTAAGGGAATCCAACGCACCCACCCGGCGGTCCACCGGCTGGAACACTGTCGCTGGGAGTGGGAGCGGGACTGCAAACAGCCGCTCCATCAACACGTGAGGTATGTCCGGGTTGGCGTGCACCCATGTGTGCAGGTGGGTCGCCTGCGCCACCCTGTAATATCTTTCCAGGTCGGGGGCCCCGAGCCCTCCCATCTCATAAGGGAGCGTTAGTACCTTCCATTGCACTCGAGGCTGCTTACCGCCCCAGGCTAGCCGCACCAAGGTCTGAGTCAGCCGCGCGAAAAAGGCCCTAGAGAGCACTATAGGGATGTTTTGGAAGAGGAACAAAAATCTCGGCAGGACCACCATTTTCATGATTGCCACTCTGCCCATCAACGACAGGGGGAGTTTAATCCACACCTCCACATCATCGACGAGACTGGAGTAGGCCACCCCGTAGTTTTTCCGGAGCAGGACCTCTGGGTCCTTGTGAAGCCGAATCCCCAGGTATCGAATTGAGTCTGTCGTCCACTGTAGGGGGTATTCCATTGGGAACGGCTCCGTGACCGGGGTCAACGGGAACGCCAGCGACTTGGTCCAGTTCACCTTGAGACCCGACAGGGCCCCAAACCGGACCACCTCTCTAAAGACTGAAGTGAGATTCTCCTCCGGGTTGCGGACATATAGCAGAGTATCATCCGCATAGGTGGATATACAGATCCTGTAGGAGGGGAAATTAATACCTTCGAATTTGTGATACTCCCTCATCACGCACGCCAGCGGTTCCGCCACAAGCGCGTACAGGAGAGGGGAAAGGGGGCATCCCTGCCGGGTACCCCTAGAAATCTCAAAGGCGTCCGTGACTCTATCGCCTATCCGCAACCTGGCAGTAGGTCGGAAGTACAGTGCGCCCACCATCTGCAAGAAGGGCTCTCCCAGCCCGAGTTTCCTTAAGACTCTCACCATGAAGGGCCATTCCACAGAGTCGAACGCCTTCTCCATGTCGAGGAAGATAGCTAGAGCCTTACCCCCTGGACGCACGTGTTGCATGGCCCCAAGAACCGTGCGGATGTTGTATGTGAGGTTCCTGGATGGGATGAAACCTGCCTGTTCCGGGGCTATGAGTTCCGGCACCAGCAACGCCAGCCAAGTCGCGAGGACCTTTGCATACAGTTTGGCATCGACGTTGATAAGGGAGAGCGGCCTGTATGAACCGCACAGGTTCGAGGGTCTCCCGGGCTTTGGAATGGTGACTAACAGTGCTTCTCGCATCGTGTCAGGCATGCTGCCCTCCTGGCATATATCATCGAAGAGGGCCATGAGGTGTGGGAGGAGCTGATCCTGAAAGGCCTTGTAAAAGGCCAACGTCAGCCCATCCGAGCCCGGGGCAGAACCCACCCTCATGCTCCCCAGGGCCTCCAGTATCTCGTCCTTCTGTACAGGCAGCGCCAGAAATTCCCTCTGTGAGTTAGACAAGAACGGCATTTTTATGTAGCTAAGGTAGTCGTCTATTTCCCCTTCCATTTGGGAGGACTGAGATGTATAAAGTCTAGCGTAATAGTCCCTAAATTCTTCAATTATCTCGGTCTCGTCAGTGATCACCCCGCCAGAACCAGTCACAAGTTCATCAATAACCAGGGGCCGCCTGGTGTTGCGAAGTATCCCCGCTAGTAGGGAGCTCAGGCGTTCGCTCTCCCCGTAGGAACGAGCCGTGGCATACTTGCCCATATGCTGCACTTCCCTGTCTGCTTCGCTGTTGAATTCCGCCACAAGTGCCTGTATCTGAACCGCCACCTCAGGGTCCGCAGACCTCCCATGCCGCTCCTCTAGCTGAGCTAGTTGCGTTTCCAGTGCCCCCATACGCCGCCGGATGGACCTCAGGACACCGGAGTGCTTTGCCATAGCCACGCCACGAATAAACGCCTTCAACGAGTCCCATACCGTTTGAAAGCTCTGAACCGACCCCAGGTTGGCCGCAAAGAAAGTGTCAATCTCGTCTGCTAATTCCCCCCGGAACACCTCGTCCAACAGGGAGTATGGCGGCATCCTCCACGTGAACGGAGGCAGTCGCCTGACCGGGGAGGCCAGCACCACAAGGAGGGGGGAGTGGTCCGACAGGGTGCGTGGCAGGACCTCGCAGCCCCTGACAACCGCCAAAAGCGTCCGGGATGCCAGCCAATAGTCGATCCTGGTATGCACATCGTGGAATGCAGAGTAATGCGTAAATCCCGCCCTCCCAGGGCTCCTGTGCCGCCAGACATCCACCATGTCCAGTCTGGTTAATTCCGCCTGCATACACGAGGCAGCCGCCGCCGGGCGGCGGGCCCGCCCCGAGGAGCGGTCCAGGTCTGGGTTGAACGTGAAATTAAGGTCACCGCCCCACACCATACGGGCGTGCGCGTATTGCCTGCACTGTGCAGCAAGTGCAGTATAGAACTCTGGGGTGTCGTAGTTGGGGCCATAAACATTGACTACAATGAGGTCATGTCCTTTCCCGGCACACCGGGTAATCAGGTAGCGCCCGTCCGGGTCCGCGGCCAGCTTCTTTAGCGTCAGTTTTGATCGTGGGTTTACCCAGGTGATCACCCCTCTGGAGTGCGAGGTAAATCCCGCCGCCCAACTGTTACCCGATAGCCCTTTGGATGACAACAGTTTACTGGTGAGAGGGAGGTGGGACTCCTGTATGAGCGCCAAGTCAATGTGGTGTCGTTGCAGGTAGCTCAGCACCTTCCTCAATTTGCGGAAGTCATTCAGTCCTCTCACATTCCACGTCAGCGCTCTAAGGGTCACCTCGCTGCTATCATCATTCATCTCGCTAGGCTCGGGCATCCCTGCATTCACACTCCGTAGCTACAGCGGGCAGTGGCCCATCATCGGACTCCCCCCACCAGGAATCGCCAAGCAGCGGACTTCGGACATGCAAGAACAAGGCAAGGGACGTGGCGGTCTATAAATCGTGCGTTTCCCAACCTCCAACCCCTGAACAACCCCTTAACTGCTCAACCCCCCACCCACAGCCGACCGCCCCCAACCTGGCCAGACAGGACCCCATCCCACCCCCTCTCCCCTGATCACAACAAACTAAGAAAACCTTAACCGACCCTGCCCCCAAGGGGGCGTTCTGAGCAAGGCAGCGCTGGGGCAGAGGCCACCGGGCATCCCCCGCCCTGACCGTTTGGGGGACCACTGCACAGGCGTGCCCCCGCACCACTTCCTCCATGCATCAGTACAGCTAGAGCTGGCATCGTCTCTCGTCTTATAGGTCAAAGGGAGAACCCCACCGTCCCCCCGCAGGGGCATGACGCTCTATCCGGGAAGACAGGCAGGACTGTCCAGGGGAGCTCCCACATAACCATCCAGTTTAGTGTCCAGTAGGATCAGAAAATCGACCCCCACAGCTAAAACAAGTAATCACCCCAGGGAGGACCCCTCAGTGATGGAGCCCCAGAGGTAGGCACCGTCAGCAGTAAGCAAGTACAGGGTAGCCCCCCTCCCCGAGCCCCCCCCCGCCCAGTGTTGCAGTGTTAGGGTGCCCTCAACAAATCAGAAAGGCCTCACCCAGCTTCAGCCGCGCCATTCCCAGGAGTAGTCGTCTCCTCCTCCACCAGAGCGTCAGTCCAAGCGCCAGTCCACTCGCAGGGCAGCGGGCATCCCCGCGCAGAGTCCGCAGGTTCAGTCTGCGCAGCAGCCCGCTGGAGCGGGCCGCTTCCTGTCGCCTAATCCTGCCCATCCAGATCGCCGGTCGCAGTGCCACGGTCCGCGTGGTCCCGCAGGCCGCCCCGCTGCCCCCTGGTCCACTCCTTCAGGGTGCGCTGCAGTTCTCTAGGATCCGTGAAGAAGTGTGAGTGGCCCTGCCTGTTGATCCGAAGTCTCGCCGGGTACAGCATAGCATAGTCCAAACCCAGATCTCGTAGTTGTTTCTTATAGGGTGCGAACTGCCTCCGCTCCTCTTGGACCCTTGCCGTGAAATCCGGGTAAATGGAGATGTCCATTCCTTCGAATTGCAGCTTCCCTTTTTCTCTAGCTATCCGGAGGGCAGTGTCTCTGTCTCTATAGTTCAGCAGCTTTGCGATAATGGGTCGCGCAGGGGCACCGGGCCGTGGGTGGGGGCCCAGCGAATGATGGGCCCTCTCGACGACGAACATGGGGGAGAACACGTCCTCACCCAGCAGGGTGTGAAGCAGTTTTTCCACGAAGGGTTCCATCCGCCCTGTGTGCGTCGACTCGCCCGTGATGCGGATATTCAACCTCCTAGAACGTGCCTCTAAGTCCTCCGACTTGTCCTGGATGACCTGCAGCAGCTTACTGAATTGCTTACGGTCTGAGTCCCACGCCATCTGCGCCTCCTCCACCTGCGCTATTCTTTTCTCGGACTCGTCGAGCCGCTCCGCGTGCTTGTCCACCCGCTCCGACATGCGATCCACGCGATATGAAAGCGCATCAATCTTGGTGCCTATCGCAGCCAGGCTTCCCTGCAGCCCCTTGTCCATGTTCACTAGAATTTCTTTGAGGTCAGCACACGTAGTGCTTTCCGAGGCGGCTGCGCCGGCCGCCGCCGCCGGAGCCGCGACATCGGGCCCCTTGCTCTTGCGGGGGTCAAACGACAGTTTGGGCTGGGTCTTGTCGCCTTTGCCCATGGCAGCCAGCCGGGGGGGGGTACCACCACTCCCCGTCAATGTGCAATCCGCTGGGCTGTCCGGTGTGTCCAGGCTGCAGGGGGACCGGAGCCCCCGGGTCCAATCCGCAAGGCCAGTCCCGGTCCTCCACTCAGATTCTACGTCAAGATGGCCCGCAGGAGTGCCGCCCAGGTTTCACCCCCAGAGGATCGCGGCGACCGCCCCCGCAGGGCGCTCCATGTCTCCCCACGTCTTCCGCCGCTGTCCGGCTCCCCGGGGGCAGCAACAGGTCTCAGCCGACAACTAGGCCTCAAAGCGCAGGGCAGGCGGCATCCACGCACCACTGTCGATCTGGGCCCCCGAGTATCCACCGCAGCTCGCAGCCGGAACGGGCCCGGCTCCGCAGAGGGCTCAACTCAGAGGGATTTGGCAGCCGATACTCTCCCCCCCAGCGATCCGCGCGGACCTGCAGCGGGGGCCAAACGAGGAAGTTGCAGTCTTTGCCGAAGGGGGGGGGGCAGCTCCGTACACCGTCGTCCTGCAGCAGCCTCCCGAAAGGAGCACCCCTCCCACGTGTGGCTGCCGACTGATACCCCGCCAGGTAGGGCTCTCCAATAGGCTCCGGGGCTCAGGGGGCCCGCTCGCGGCCGACTACCGCCGCCGGGCAGCCAAGGGCGCGATCCAGCCGGGGAGGGCGGGGGGGGAAACCCCGGTGCCACACAGCCCCCACCTCCTCAGGACACACGCACCTCGAGTCTGCCCGCTCTTCGTCCCGCAGACGCTGCTTTCCACCGACCAGGTCCGCCCCCCCACAGGCGTCCGCACGTCTAGTGACGCTCGCCGGCCAGGTCCACAGGATAGGGTGGGGATGACAGCTCTGCACGCCGATCGGAGCGTCCTCCGCGGCACCGCCGCCTCTCTGCGCCGCCGGGCGCCGCCAATGCTCCCCGTTGGGACAGTCGGGTGCACGGGGGGATCTCCTTGTCAGTGTGCCTAGAAACTCAGCCGTGGAGGATATTTGAACGGATCTTTGGAGGAACAGTGCAGGGAGCTCCTCGCTCACGCGTCCGCCATGATCCCCGGCAAGCTCCGCCCCCAAAACCCCCCACTTCTATACCTAATGCATTAAGACAAACATACACACGCACTGCAAATAAAGAAACAATCATTCAATGCATATTTTTTAAAAGAGTGATTTTGGCCCAGTAAAGTGCATCCAGATGGAGCCGGTGTGTGTCAATATATAGGTGTTCAAAAATATCGCACCTTACCCAGAACACTGACTGCTACGTTGTTGTGAAGATAAGTGTATTTAGGTAAGTGCGGATTTCTTATATTTAAATCCACATCTGCTTTCCTTAGCGCTACATATAACGTCATGGTACATTTATGTTAAGAGCTGTTATCTATGTATACTTACCTATACAATATTGCAGTAACTGATATTCTGGTTATGATATTATTGTAGGGTGACATTAAAACACAATATACAGTTAGAAGGACCTCTTCCGCAAAAGGTGCAATGCAGGTGTGAACAGCACAAGACAGTGAAGTGCAAAAGGTCTTCCGGTTTAGCACGAGTCATCTTTTATTCTTTGTGAATTTATTAAGTGGTTAGTTGAATGATTCGGGAGCCCTCCATACGAGACATATTGACGATATTTATTTATTGATGTGACCCAAGCATTAACTGTCAGTCAGCTGCGCAGATGTGATTGATGGCTTCTGAAACTACCAGAGCAGCAGCTCGTAGGACCCCGAGGACACCCAGAATGAGAACATTATCCTTCTTGGGGTTATGGAAGGTTGAGATAATACTTTAAATTCAGCAGAACTGACAAAGTCAAAAACCTGTACATTTTCCATCATTAAAAATACAATGCTTGTGCTTTGGACTGAATATGGTCAATAATTTACTTATATGATCTGAGATTTTACAATTCACTGCACCCTGTCATCAGTGCCTTGGATGATGATATGGACACGAATGAATATGTGTACAATTTCTTTAGAGACTATGAAACTGCACTTACAATATAATCCAATGTTTCAAGAAAATCACCACATAATGAAATGTTGATGCAATCACATACCAGCTTTTGTGCGGGGCAGGTGATGTATTTGCAACCTATGTCAAGATAAGTTCAAAATTCATTATATAATTTTAAACATGATTTATTTCAAAACTTTTTTTATTATGAGTCAAATAAGAGCAGAGTGGCATGATAAGAATACATGCAGATTCAATTTTGCACATCACATAAGCAAAAAAAGCAATACTGACTACATTTAGATTAATACATCTTGTGGAGACAACATAGCGGGAAGGAATCATGAAAGCATAAAACACAAAAAAATAGAAATCCAACATGTAGACTGCAAAATCTCATATGATAACATAGAGGGTGGAGCCGCCGACTACTTGCCGGTCGTTCTCCATCCCACTACATCGTAATGAGGCCCAAAGACACCCACACACACACTTAGTAAAACACTGATACAGCCATATAATATTGAGAACATTGACCCAGCTCTTTATAAAAAAAGCAGTTTTTTTACTTTATATATTTTTTTATTGTAAAGTGCAAAGAGTGAAATTCTATGCAAATCTACTGTTTTATAACATTAAGAAAAAAGGAGAAAAATTAACAAAGGAAATGCTTCTGGGGAATATTATCACGGCGTTAAAATTATCGCCGTTTTAGCGGCAGAAAACTGCCGCTAAAGAGGCGATAATGGGCATGATAATATGCCGCAGAGAATTCCCATAGAAGCCCATGTTGACACCAGAACATGGGCTTCTATGGGAATTCTCAAGTGCATATTATCAAGCCCATTATCGCCGCTTAACAGCAGTTTTCTGCCGCTAAAGCAGCGATAATTTTAACGCCGTTTCTTGATAATATGCCCCTCTGTTTGTTCAGCAAGATAATAATGTTCTCATATTTTCAAATGACGTTTTGGGACAATCACTATTTAAACTTCAAAGCTGTTTTTTGAAGTTTTAAATATCAGAGATGGTTGACTGATGATACATCGTCCTCCTCCATCACTTGAGGAACTGTCAGTGTCTTTAACAAGTATAACATTAGCACATGTCCTTGTGCGTTTAAAATGAAACAAGCCAAACAAAAAGGAATTAATAACGGTGTCCCTTCACCTTGTCCAACATGTCATCATTTTCTTTCAAAACAAGTTCTTTGCATTTAGAACAGTGAACAACCATTTCTTGAAACTCTGTGCAAGTTGGTGCAATGCTGGTATTTGCAGAAAGTATGCTGTGCGTAGATGACAATACTCTTATGTCAGTAGAAGATGTTGCTTTCTCCGTCAGCATTCTTAAATATGCATGTTCGTGGTTGCTCTTGATGTATTCCACATCGATGATGTGCTGTAACTATATTTTTTCATAGTACCTCTGGAAATCTGCTTCCCACGAAGCTTGCATTCAACGCACTTCCTAGTGGCTTTCTTGTCTCCAGAAGGTTTAATAAGCCAGTTTGATACATCACTCTGCTTTCGTGTGGAGCTAACTTCTTCCTCTTCTAGTACTCCTTCTTACTCTTGTGGAATATAAGGAGCAGGTACATCTGCTTCTGACATAATGTAAGGCACCAATCACCTTTGCACCTTTCTGCATGGACAGCCAGGATCAAAGTGACTGTTTTGGTTGTGGTTTTCCCAAAATCCAGGTGTGGCAGAAGAACAACCCATAGAAATGAAGCTTTGGTCCTTATTATTGAGTGACTGCATGGATTCTGCTGAAAATCCTCAGATTCACATAATAATAACAACTCATTTCAGCAGCAAATTGAAAAGAAACATAAAAAATGTCTTAAATATGTTCATCCTAATAGTTTAGCGCAATAATAAAGTTCCTAAACCCGTGAACTATTTTTCTTGTATATAGGTGAATCCGCGGATCAGATCTGCACGTTTGCTACAACCACGTAATCCGAACAAAAACCATAGAGTTGGAACCGGAGAAGCCCTTTGGTACCACAACAAAATCATGGTTCCCACATTTTATTTAAAAAAAAATGATTAATGCAGGTATGATACTTATATATAAAATATTAATAGTGTTCAATTATTTTTCCTCCTAAAAAATACTGTCATTATTTACATTTTACTATGATTATCGCTCCTCTGCCATCTTTTTTTGAATTCTGTGTACTATATGGTTTCCTACCTTATTGCATAATTGTCACTGCTTTCACCTTACATTGTATTATTTACATAACATTCTGATTCTATTTTTCCCAAAAATTAATACTTTCAATTTTTATTTTTTTAAAGTAATTTTTATTTAAGTTTACCAAGTGTCAGAACAATTATTAGATTAGATTGTTGAAATATCAAAACAATTATATTGTGTCATCATACTTAGACATAAGCTTGAAAAAGAGAAAGAAAAATAAGAAAGACAAAAGAAAAGAGAAAAAGAGGGGGAGAAAGAAAAAGAGATGGAAAACGAGGATCAGACTATAATATCCCAAATTGTAACATTATCAGTTCATAGAGGGGGTCGACATGCTGGAAACAGTGAAGATGAGACTAAATCCTTTCAGCTTTTTTGATTGATCGAGGACCCCTGGCCTTAGCAACTGCAATTTCACATTCATAGATTTGATGCAGCATTGCCCAGATTTCAGTTACTTTGGTGGTATAGATCCCTGCCCTGGTAATACATTAACGAGTACTGACAGTTATAGTCATAATGAATTAACTAAGACTGGCATTTTTCCTGGGCTTATGACCCAACATAATTTCCTTATTGCTCAGATGAATTTCAAACCCCAGATGAGCTGAATTCAATTGGAATAAGCTATCCCAATAGTCATTAAGCTTGGGACATTCGGTGAACATATGGACTATGTTGGTCGCATAGAGATGACATTTGGGGCAGTTTGACCACCCAGATGTTACCCACTTCGAAAGACAATTTGGTGTATGATAAAGCATACACATTGCTCTAAATTACTGTAGCTTAAGGTTAACCAAGAATAATGACTGATCTAACATTGCAAGTGCAACCTGTATTTCGGTAGGCGGGTTTGCAATTGCAAGGCACTGACTCCATCTTAAAGCTAATTATATACTGTCATCCCAGGCACAAGACATGTATTTCTGATACATCGTGCTTATGTTTATTGGAGTTATCTCCTGAGAAGGAAGGTAGAAACAGATGAGGAGTTCAGATGTTTCTTGATCCTCACTAAACTCAAACCTAGGTAACAGATAATCCCTCACCTGTGGGTACTTGAAGAAGTAGCATTGCAGAAGCCCATATAAATCTTGAAATGAAGCAAAAGTCCGGAACCCCTGTATATCATACAAATACCCCAAGTTATGTACGCCCAAATTACCCCAGGTATACCCAATATTATCATGAAATTTGTCCGGGAATTATGGATTACCCGATAATGGAGTATAAAAGTGAACCGCCGGTATAGAACATTTAATGCAGATGTCACACCAGATCTGAACTACATCTCTGATTATCTAGAATCTGACCTTCTTAAAGTAGTTAGCCTGCGCTAGCTTACTCAGCGAGGACCTGATACCCAAGTCAACTTCTAATTGATACCCGAGTGCAGTCAGCCCAGGTTTCCTCCAAGTTAGTAAACTTTGGATCTGGCCAGTAAATGATGCCCAAAAGTACAACTTTAAATCCAGTTACTTGAATCCGCCCTGTATGTAGGGTAATTTCAAAAAGTATATAGCTAGCATAGCCCTCCTAGAACCACATATAAAACTACTAACTACCCCCTCAAGGCATTTAAAGAAAGAGTCAAGAACCTGCAGTAGTATAGATTGAAATAGATAAAGAAACTTCAGCAGTATATTCATTTTGATAATGTTACAACCGCCCAAGATGCTTAGGGGAAGCCGATGCCCATGCCGCAGTTTAGCAATTACTGTTTTCAGAAGGGGCTTATAGTTAAGCTCTGACATTTTCCACCTGACTCTTCAATCATATACCAAGATAAGTAAGGGTGGGCGACAATTTCCGTTCTGCTCACAGAAATTACGAAATTTCGACATTTTCGCGTACCGCGCGGAACGCAAAAATGTCGAAACTTCCGTGATCCGCGGCGGAACGGAAATATGCAGGGCAGGATTCATTCTGGCATGATGCTCCTGTCATTTTTAAACCTCAACAGGAAGCACTTACAGATTTAAATAAAGCAGGTGCCCGAGTTAAAGGTCAAATTCAGTAACGCATTAATCGGCACAAAAGATTCGTGAGCACGGTGGAGGCCAGGCAGGTGTGCTTTCTCCCCATATCTACCATCAACAATTTGCTGTAATCCTTGATGGAGGTCTGTGCATCTATGAGTTTCTCTAGCGCAATCCCCGTGTAGTTCCTGACACCAGGAGGTTCTGTCTGCTCATCTGCTGCTCTGGTCGGTCTCTGACCCTTTATAAACAAAAGGCATGTGAACTGCATAGATGCCCCGCTCGTTTGGCCCCAGCCAACACACCAGCAGTGTGCAACGTCTTCCCGCCCGGTCCCCCACTATGATGGACAGCTCACTCAAGGGACCCCGGCACCCATCGGCGCGGTGGCAAAAGTTACAGACACACATGGTCACTAGAGACAACTCTTCTGGCCCTTTACGCATCTGTAGTGTAGGAAAAGCACTGTACATTTACCCACCGAGGTAGCACTTACTGATTAGCCGGTGGAAAGTACTCCAGTTGAGTAGAGGTATTGCACAAAATGGTGGCATCTTCTTGGATAAATATGCAGGGCAGGATTCCTTCTGGCACGATGCTCCTGTCACAAAAATCAAACCTCAACAGAAAGCAGATATAAATAAAGCGGGTGCCCGAGTTGAAGGTCAAATTCAGCAACGGATTAATCAGCCCAAAATCTCCGCGAGCACGTGAAATTTCACGTGTTCGCTGAGATTTTTTGCAGTTTCGCAAACTTTTGCAAAAGGCAATTTCGCAAATTCCGCCCACCCTTAAGTAGCTGTGTCTGTAACTCCAATTAACAGAGAGGATGATTTGAAATTAGGCATTACCTGTTTTTGGATAAGTTCAATTTCTACCCAGAGAAGACGCCAAATTGTTCAGCCTCCTTTGATATAAGATTGACAGCCACACTCGGATTAGTAGCGAAGACTTCTATATAATAGGCATACGCCATTATTTTAAGTTCAATATCATTCAATCTAACACGCTGTGCGCCCAGAGACGTTTTAATGCATGGGCAAAGTGGGCTCTGGCCCAGGGCCCCAGCCTTTCAGGGGGCCCCCTGACAGAGTCAGCTCCATTCTCCAGAGTTTTGCCCTAATGACCTTGATTATTTCTTAAACAGATTGTTTTAAATACTGTTTTCCTTTAATTTATGTTTTATGTACCTGATGGGTGAGAGTCTAGTACAGCCATTTTGCTGAGAAATGTTGTGTTTATGTTTCATGCAATATACAGAAAAAAAGTTTCTTTTAGATCAAAACAAGGCCTAATATATAAGAAATGGGAGGGCGTCACAGAGATTATTTGCAGTAATATTGGTGAGCTGCTGCTGTGTTACAATATTGAAAACACACATACCTATCCCTGAATATTAGATGTAAACACATTTAGGGCCTTATTTATGAGAAGTGATACATCGCTGTGTGAAAACAGGGATGCGTCACTTCTTAGTGCACCCTCCTTGCAACTTGACGGATGTGTCATATTTACTGTATGTCGCAAGGAGTTACAGATACGTCAGTATTTCTGGCGTATCTGTAGGCGCAAAAGTGATGCATTGCTGGGGTGTGTCTGAAAATAGACGCAAGTCCAGCAATGTGTCCTTTCACATGGCAATGGCCTCCTAGAAGTGGCGCACTGAGTTCTCACAGATTTCAATGTGCCGCTTCTACGAGGCGTTTTGCGGGGGAACACCCACCCTGCATACATTATACCTGGCACAGGTATAATGTGGTGCAGGGCTTTACAAAGTGACGCATCTGCCTAGATGGGTCACTTTGTAAATAGGGCGCAACATGGCACATTTTTAGGTCTCGCCTGACCCAGCGCATGCGCTAAGTCTGGCGAGACATTTTGTGAGGGCTCCAAAAAGTGCTACCAGGCCAGCCTAGAGCTACAGTGCATGTGCGCTTTACCGAGATTACCTTCACTTTCGCAGCCGCATGGCCGCTTTGATGTTTGATCGCGATCACCTTCGCGGCCGCACGGCCGCTTTGTTGTTTTCCTTGAGGCTTCAATAGATTGCAGCACTAGCCAATAGGTCTCGCTTTTGGGACCTTATAAGTGTTTAGTTATGCAACTGTTGCATGGCTAAACACTTATAAGGTCCCAAAAGCGAGACCTATTGGCTAAGCCAATGCTTGTTTTCGCTGCCGGTGCGTCACAAAAAGTGACGCACCGGCGGCATAAAAGTGAAACAAGGCCTCATAAATAAGGCCCTTAGAATTTGGACGAGTGTTCCTTTGCACTGTCAGGGACCTAATGAAATTAAATGAAATATTGTATTTAATAAAGCGCGCAGCCACTCAGACTAGAGTGTCTTGGCACATGACAGCGGGAGGAAAACGTGCGTAAAAGACCCATCAGTTATTAAAAAGCCAGGTTTTTAAGTTCTTCCTGAAAGAGAGTAGGTCTGTGGTTAGTCTCAGAGACTCAGGGAGTCTATTCCACAATTTTGCGCCTAGAAAGCAGAGGGATCTGCCTCCAGTGCGGGCACGGCATATTTTAGGCACGATGGCCAGGTAGACATTGGAAGATCTTAGGGGTCTAGATGTTGTGCAGTGATTAACTCGATTATTTAGGTAGCCGGCTCCTAAGCTGTGGAAAGCTTTAAAGAAGATGGTCATCGCTTTGAAGTTGATCCGTTCTTTTATACGGAGCCAGTGTAGAGACTTAAGAATAGGGTTCATTCTAGATCTGGGTTTAGGTCTCAGGATGGCTCTGGTCACGTTTTGTACTACTTGGCGCTGGATAAGGGCTTTGGGAAGACCGAGGTACAAGCTGTTGACATAGTCAAGCTTTGATGTCACCAGAGCCTGCACCACGATCTTTCCACTTTCATGCGGTAACAGTGGCAGGAATTTTTTTAGCATCCGGAGTATGCCAAAGCAAGCTTCAGTTAGATTTTGGATTGGAAAGCGCATGGAGAGTGTCTTGTCTATGACAATTCCTACGTTTTTGACTTTCTCCTTTCCCGGGGGCGGGGGTGGGGGGGGGGGGGGTATAGCAGATCTTTTGGCCACCAAGAGCTCCAGTCAGGCATTTCTGGATTACTTCAGTTTTGCAGGATTGCACTTCAGCTGATTGATCTTAAGCCAGTTAAAAACCTTTGTGAGGCAAGACCTAATCATTGCACCGTCAAAGTCTGTTCCTTTTTCACATGTAAAAATCAGCTGAGTGTCCTCAGCATAGGAACCAATTTTGACGCTCTCTTCCTCTACCAGAAATGCAAGGGGGGATAGATATATATTAAAAAGGGTAGGACTGAGAATGGAGCCCTGAGCGGCACCTACATTCATGGCCGGAACCATAATTTCGGCATGTTGCCTGAGGAGAGGGAAGCATTAAAGAGCTGAAATGTTACTGAAGGCTTGTTGGATCACGGAGATCTTTTTGTGGAAGATTTGAGCTATTTGCTTAGACCATTCTTCCGTACATGGCCCTTCCTTTGTGCCTGCTTTCGGGACGGTAAAGGATTTAACTATGCTAAAGATTTCCTTACTCTTATTTTGGGCATTTTCTATCATGGTTTTAAAGAAGTTTTTCTTGGTTGCCTTCACAAGAATGTAATGAGCTTTTAAGGTGTCTTTATACACCTTCCTGTCCTCAGATAGATAGGAGTTACGCCATTTCCATTCCTTTTTTCTACAATTTCTTTTGCTAGATCTGAGGGAACCGTTAGACCATGGAGCTGGTGATGCCGACCTCTTTGAGGAGTGGGAATCAACCGGTACCACTGTACCAATGTTGGTAAGGAGCCATGAATCTATTGAGAGGGTGTCTGAGTCGGGGCAGCCAGACAGCTCCGGTGAGGAACAACCGAGGGCATCTGCTAACATCGGGATGGATATTTTATGGAACGTCCTGTAATTAGGGACCCTCTGCCCTGTGTTAGCCCGAGGGGCTGTGGCAGAGTTGGGAATGACACATTGTAATAGGAGGAGGTCAGACCAGGTAATGGGAAGAGGTAGGCTTGCTTATATGTCAAAGTTGTGAAAGATTTGGTCTAGGGTATGGCCCTTCTGTTGGGTGGCCGAAGAAATAGATGGAAACATGTTGCAGGCCTGCAGCGTCCCAAACAAGGAAATTGTTTGAGGGTCTTTTCCATTGTCCATATACATATTGAAATCTCCCAGAATAAGGCAGTTGTTGTATTTTAAGGCCAGGGAGGTGGTGGTTGTAATCAGTGTAGTAATAACATTTCCAATTGCACCGAGAGGTCTATAAATCATAAAAACAGCTATGCTATGATGGTGGGATAAGGTACAGCAGAAGCCTAAGGACTCTGCACCCTCGATGTTTTCCATTGGTATGGGAGAGCAGTCTAGTTTTTAATTGTAAATTATGGTGACACCGGCCCCCTTCCGACTTTGTCGGTCTCTCCTAAGGGTTATATAACCCGTAGGGATGGCCAAAGTGATAGTAGGGTTGGAGTCTACAGACAGCCAGGTCTCAGTGAGAAATAAAAGATCAGGCTGTTCGTCTAAAAGTAGGTCATAAATGTGTGGTTCATGCATTTGCATAGAATGACAATTTAAAAGGGTGGCCTTTAAGTCCTCTGTTTTCTTATTGTTTTTACACTTATTGTTGCGTGGGAGGATCTTGGGTGCGAGTTTCCTAGCCTGGAGGAGAGACCAGTTGCACTTATTAAATCGAAAGTCTACCTCCAAGCTCGGATCAGCAGCTGTGCACTGACATAATGGTAGCCGCCTAAGGCTAAGCGTTTTTTCCCTATTGTAATGTAGTGGAAGAATTCACCAGAGGGGAACTAGGCAGCATGGCCAGAGCCAGACGCCTCCGGGATGCTGAAGGGCGCAGAGGGCCTTGCCTTTGGCACACCAGCGGGGCGCCGAAGGCACGCGTCCGTTTGCATCGGGAATATATAGGCTAATGCCTTTGATGAAACTGGACCACTAACGCAGCTGAGGAAGCGGAAACTACGTGGGCGGAAGGGAGGAGCCCGATAGTAGCCCCAGCCCTCCGCACAATTGGCGTATCAGCCACGGCGGACCAGGATTGGAGAAAAAGCGAGATGCGAATCGGAGCAGCTAATGAGGTGCAGGCAAGCAGAATCAAGTAAAGGTAGAGGAAATTGTTAAAAAACACAGAGGTATTCAGCCACAATATACAATTTATAAAAGTATTAAAAGCCTAGTAGCAGGGTAGGAAACACTAAATCCTACTGCGGTCAGCTGCACGTGTCTGTTTGCATCAGGAATATATAGGCTAATGCCTATGATGCAAACTGGATCGCTAATGCAGCTGAGGAAGCGGAAACTGCGTGGGAAACAGGGGCTCAAATTGGATCATAAATTCAAAGCTGTTCTGAACAGGGGCCCCCAAAATATGTTTGGCCCAGGGCCCCCAAAATCCTTAAGATGTCCCTGTGTGTGCCCTTATTAAGTATAAGATGTCTTAGATAAGGTTCTATGTATAGGACAAACAGCAGAGTGACCACCCCTGATGTGTGTCAATGTATGTTGTAAACATAGTGGAGGTGTTGCCTCCCATTAGGACCTTAGCTGCTGAATTCTTATAGAGCGTCTGCACCAATGCTATAAACTGATTGCCAAACCCATATGCACCCATGGTCAGCCAAAGTGTTTCCTAAGTGAACTCTCCAGATGGTGGGACCTTAATACTCTTAAAAAATATATTGAAATCAAACAGGTCCCAAGAGGATTGAGAGTGATTATATTCCCAACCTTCGAAGATCTAGATCCAGATCTTCTTCAGGAGTGGGAAAATCTTATATCGTCGTCATCATTTGGCATGATGGACTTGCTTATCCGCCATGCTGAAAGAAAGAGAGAGAAATTATTGGAAGACATTGAACAGGTTGAGGATGAAATCAAGAAATTAAATTTGGCTGAAGCCACAGAATTTTTTTTCAAAATACTAAAAGAGAACCTGAATGCTCACCAGACATATATTCGTGACAAAAAGATCCGTAAACTTAAAAGGGACGAGAACGGCTATAAAAATGGTCATATCTTTACATTTGCAAAAAAAATCGATGAATTTAAACCCAGAGCTGGAATTAAAGATTTAGATGCCAAGAGATCTGATACTCATATAACAATAAGTGAATCGGATCTCTCGAGCATTGCTAGTGATAACAGCGAGGTCAGGAGTGAAACTACATCTCTATCACTACAAACTGATACAAATGTCACAGGTACCTCCTCTTTTTTATCAGAGTTGGAGAGGTACAGGAAGGGCACCAGATTGGGTTACAACAACAAAAAACAAATGGAAAGAAAAAAACCAGGCGAGGAGGGGCAAGAACAGACTTAGAAGACAGCAAAAGAGTCACAAGATCAGTGTCACGCATACAGAAGAATTGAGTGTGGATACCAGGCCAGTAATTGGTGGCATGCCGCCTTCTGTAATTAGTCCTGAAATTAATGTGGAAGATGATGTGTCTATTGTTAACCCCTCCCACACGCGGCAAATTCTGCCGCTGTGCGAGGGGGGGGCGGGGCTGGGCGTGGCGCCCAAGTACTCAGGACGGCTCCCAGCCATCATAAATCAAGGTGGGCGTGTGCTCATGACGGCCGGGAGTCATCCGAACTCCGCCCACTGATTAATTCGCCCACACAGGCGGGGAATTAGCCGAACGTGGGCGGAGCAGCAACGGACGGCTCCCAGCTGTCATGAGCACACGACTACCGTGACTCATGACGGCCGGGAGCCGCCCTGAGCATGGATGGGGTTAACCTGTCGAAATTACCTCTGAATAAATCAATGTATTGAAAAAGGGGCTGAACTTTCGTCCTATGTCTAGACCGGACTTCACTTAAATTCATATAGATCTCTTCAAATTTGTTCATAAACTTAAATGAAAAAAGTTCTTTGACAATCAGCACAAATTGTGTCCGGTACCTATATATACATCTGCTGCTAGTGGACAAACTATACAGGATATTAATAACATCCATATGCTGTTATCTCTGGATGAAAGTCTTGACACTGTTCCTAGCATGGAAGATATCCTTGAAGATTTAGATATAGTCACCAATCTACAAACTGATAGTGGTCTGAAAACCAAATCCACATTCATTCCCATGCTGGCTCCTCCTGATAACATGCTTCATTGCTTCTATAAAGCAGTCACCTCTGACCTCTATAAATTAGAGGATAAACTACAATTGGCTCCTGGTAGGTTTAGGGACAATTTGACAAAAGATGAAAGAACCGCCCTTTTTCAATTGACAAAATATACTGGCCTTACAATTAAAGAGGCCGATAAAGGCGGCAATATTGCCCTTATGGACAATGTAGATTATTTCTGTGAAATTGAAAGACAATTATCAGACGACAAATCCTATACCAAGATCTCTCACAATCCCATGCAAGAAATTAGTAAATCCATTGAGAGGACATTACGGTATTGGCATAATGCAGGACTCTTGTCTGACATTGAATTTAAATACATGTTCAACCCTACACCAAGAATAGCGTATATCTATACCTTACCTAAAATTCATTAAAATCTTCAAGCACCGCCAGGTAGACCAATTATTTCAGGTATAGGAGGGCCCACTGAGCGCATATCAGAATATATTGATATTTTTTTACAACCTATTGTGCGCCAATTACCAGCATTTATTGAGGACACTAAAGACTTGCTGTATAAATTAGAGAATTTTGCCTGTACGGACGATCTCACCCTGGTTGCACTTGATCTGAATGCATTATATACAAGCATTCCACTCGACAAGGGTATGGAAGCTCTGACGTATTTTCTTTCTAAAAGGGACGCTACATTATATGACCATACCAGGATGCTGATTGAGCTCACTAAATTAACCTTAGATAACAACTACTTCAGACATCAAGACACTTGGTACAGACAGCATGCAGGGGTGGCTATGGGCGCTAAGTTCTCTCCTTTGTTTGCCAATATTTATATGGGCTTTTACGGACAACAACACCTGTGGAGAGCATGTCCATCTGACTGGACAAGCCAAATTGTATATTGGGGTCGTGTTATTGACAACATTTTAATGATTTGGGGCGGTAACACTAAAATATTGGAGGATTTCATCACTTATCTCAATACCAATGATTTTAATCTTGGTTTCACATATAGTTTCAGCAATAAACAGATTGATTGTTTGGATGATACACTCTTTTTTGACAATGGTAAGCTAGAATCTAAACTTTTTTGTAAAAGCACCGCCTGTAATTCTGTGTTGCATGCGACCAGTACACACCCTGCCTCGCAGATTAGGGCAATTCCTTTTAGTGAAATGACACGCTTGAGGAGGAATTGCAGCACAGAGCAGGATTTTCAGCAAGAAATGATGGGTCTTAAGGAACGATTTTCCACTAGAGGATATGATCGGGACACCCTTGAGAGAGCACATACTAGAATCAACAGAAAAAAACGGACAGAGCTTCTCAAATCTAATTCTATCACTAAGAACAAATCAGACAGAAAGCAAGTGGCTATCATTACACAGTTCCATTCTCACAGCAATGAGATGTATTGTACCTTTCATAAACATTGGCACTTACTCAAACTGGATCGTGATCTGGATCCTTACCTGAAGAATAAAATTCAAATCACGTATGTAAGGGGTAGGACACTTAGCAACTTCCTGAATTTTACCAAAGGTGTTTATACCAGAAATGAATTACCATATGCTTGGTTACCTGCCAAACCAAAAAGTTTTTTTAAATGTTCAATGTGCAATGTGTGCCAATTTGCGCACAATAAGATGACGAGTTTTAGTTATAACACTGGTCAGACACATAACATAATGGACTTTATCAACTGTAACACGAAATATGTTGTATACTGTATTGTCTGCCAGTGTAAGCTTATCTATGTGGGAAGTACGATAAGACCACTTAAGGACCGGATTCAGGAACATATTAGAGCTATTCGCAACAACAATATGAATGACCCATTAGCAGTACATTACAACACTGAACACAAGTCGACTGAACTATTGGGTCTTTCATTTCATGGCATAGCCATAGTTAAGGATGATCCTCGGGGCGGGGATAAAACCTCGGCTCTTAGAAAACTGGAAGCCAAATGGCTCATTAAATTGAGATCAGTGGATCATGGGCTGAACACAGATAGAGAACTACATGTGTTCTTACATGGTTGAATGTTTAGCACTGATACACTATCAATGATACCTTCTCCACCTGCTGTAATATAGTTTGATTAATTTTTGGCAATATTGCTATCTGCTGAGATTTGTCCTCCACATAATTGTGTATTGATCCTATATGTATGAAATTATAGCAATGTGAATGTTTTTCTATTCCATTTGTTTTCTGACTTGCATATTGACCGTACTTGTCTTACTTGCTTTGTGCCATCAGTGGTGTTAATCAACACATTGCAAGCACTGTTCTCTATTTTGTGTGATCATGACAATGAATTTGTTAATTGTGAAGACGTAAAATTGATCATTCCATATTGTATTGCAATTTTCAAAAAAAAGAACTGTTTGGGAATAATGTGTTGACAGCCTTTTAGAATGCTTTTCTATTTCATCTACTATGTACAAGAATTCTTACACTGGTAGATTTTCTTACTTGATAGTTATGGGCTCTTTAATCTCAAGATCACTTAACTTCCGCTACTTGCTCACCTCTTACTCTTATACTAACCAGTTTATATGAAATTGTACTTTGTACATGGGCAGATTATTGTGGCTCATTCTTTACACTGGTGTTGGCTTCGCGCACTTTAGACTACGCCATTGTCAGTGAGCTGTTAGTTTTTTATTCAAGATGGCGGTCGCGAATTAGTGTGTACTACGGACCACCAGTAAGGTTTATGTTGACGGATGGGTAATTGGGGTGTTAGAGCGCCTAATGTATTTTTTGAATTGCTGGTTTCGTATTTGGACCCATCGGACATTATGAGAGTTTTTAATCATTATCCTTGTTGCCTTTTGACTCGGGGGATTTTCTATTATAAGTAGCTACTAATGTTTTGTACTTGTACTCAGGGTAGTCTGCACTGTCTTTTTCTTTTATAAGATGACGCTTACATTGTGAGACTAGTCAGTCTTCAGTGGACATTATTTTGGTCACATGTGCATGTGCACTGTGATCACGTGATTTACGTGGTCTTTCTTTTCTATATAAAGATGGCGTCCTTTCCCCAATTATGGCTTATTGGCGAGCGTTATCATGCGCGTGTACTATTTGAACTTCAGTTGCTACCCATAAGGTGAGCACTCCGGGCGCTGTTTTATTTGTATGAGATTAGTGGGGTGTAGTCCTTTTATTGAATATTGCTATTGATGATTTTTTAGGACTCGACGTTATTGGTCATGACAAGTGGTAATATGCCTATTAGAGTAACACATACGCGTATTGGGTATAGTTCTACATTGGCCTTCTTGGCGTATACTTTTGGATTTGGCTTATTGTGGTCATGTAACAGGAGGAGGGTGACTTGTGTAATTCTTGAGTGGTGACACGTGTTTTTATTAGTAATGAATTTCTTCTTGTTAAGATAGCCTTCTCCCAATAGTCCTCTGATGTTGCTTGCCGTTGCTTTGTTTAATTTAGGTCACAAAGCAGTTTTTACTTGTATAGATGGGGATTATTTTAGTATTCACTACAGTGTCTGGCCATTTGTGGTGAGCATGTCCTCTGCACCATTTTGGCGTATTGGGGATTGGGGATTTCACTTGTATGCAATTTATGAGTTGGTTTTTCATTTTACTTGTTTTTTTTTATAAATATTTACAGCCATTTCTCTCTCTTTACATGTGCATTACTTGTTTTTGGGGCTGTTTAGTAGATTCTCTTTTTTAAATGATAATGTGACTTGTTGTTAATTCTTACTTTTTATTGTCCGACATTAACGAGGCTTTTGTAGTTGCACATTGGTCGCATGGTTTGACCTATATTGTTTTGTTTATGTTTCCTTTTTTTGCAGCAGAATTACCGTATTTTTGTTCATTATATGATGTGGATTTCTCATCCATCATGCACTGACGTTCCAGGTTTATCTCTATTCTGGTTCCTATTGAACTTTTCAAAAGGTGGGTCCTTTGGTTGGATCTCATGCGCTATTTTGTTTCTCAGTTCTTAGTACTTATTATCATCTTTGGTGAGGCATGTAATTCGTATTAGGTGTATTGGAATCTTCTATTTGTCCATATCGATATGTATAAATCTGTGGCTTATTCTTCTTTGCATGCAATCTTATCATCTGAGTGCTTTGTCTTCCTTAATTAGCACTTCACCTTTCCTTATTTCTCTCTTTTGATCTTTTATTATTTTGAGAATTTTACACTTGACACGAGTTGGTGTACTAATACCTAGACTTGGGTATCTATGAATTTCTTGTGCTTTAATCACAAGTTACTACACACCATACGTCCTCTTTGCACCGTGTAATATGTGGGATTGCATTTACATATGGATTGTTTTGATGACGCAAATATGTTTATTTACAGCCTTGACAAAGTCTGTGTACTGACAAGTACTGACGAAACACGTGTTGGCTGTGTTCTATTTTAGAAATTGGCTTTTTTAGAGGAAACAAATAAAAAGAACATTGTCTATCAAAAACCACATCGACTGTTCATCTTGTCTGACTGGATTCTGGACTGCCATATATGAGTTTATGAATTGTTAGATTGTCTCTTTGATTTTGACCACATATCAGTCCTCATTACTGATTATTGAGTGGGACCTGTTTGCATATATTGAGGGTGTGCTGTATTAGCTTTTGTTTTTCTGATGTTTCCTAAGTGACCCGATCGAAGGCCTTCGCTGTTTCCAACATTATTTTGCAGATACAGTCCTTGGTTTTCCCAGCAACGTCAAACACTGTGATTGCAGTCATGATATGTTCCATATTGTCCCTACTGGGGACAAAGCTATGTTGCTGTACCAAGACTAATTTGTGCATGAGTGAGGCAAGACGCATAGCTAGAATTTTGGGGAAGACCTTAGCCTCAGCATTTATAAGTGAGATTGAATGATAGGAGCTCCTTTCCTCAGGTGGTTTACCTTTTTTGAGGAAAACCACAATATTAGTCAGACCCTAAGATGCTGTGGCTGCTCCTCCATTGCCAATAGATGTAATCAGATCGAAAAATTCTGCTGCAAGGATATCTGTGAAAACGTTATAAAATTCATGAGGTATTGTATCCTCTCCGACTGGCTTCCCCAAAGGTAGAGCACTAACATCTGTCTTAACCTCCCCAAAACCAATATTCTTTTGAAGCATACATTTCTGCAGGGGATTGAGTTGGGGCAAACCGCTCTCCTGAAGACAATTTACAACAGTCTGATGATTGTTATTATCAGGCTTATTATACGCCCTTTGATGGAAAAGAGTCAATTGCTCAGCTATCAGTTGAAGATGGGTGTATACAACTCCATTATCCCCTAAGATACGTTTTATGGTACACCTTTCCCTTTTGACAGAGATCTGATGTGCAAAGAGGCGACCCACTTTTTTTGGTCATATTTTGCATCTACATATTCTTTCTTTTTTAAATACTGTGTTAACTTAAATTAATCCACGGGATCGGCCAATGACAGTGGTTGTAACAGATTTCCTGTGAACAGTCTAACACAGCAATAAAAATTAATAAAAATTGACTTTAGAAAAAAAGGAGAGAGACGTTAGACTTAGTAAACATAATTTAATTTTTTTGAGTAATTGAGTAAAAAAGATCAAAGGTTAGAAGAATGTTATACTGATAACATTAAAATGTAAAAAAGCATAGATATTCAAGAAAAAACCAAAGGTTACAGGGACGTTATAGTTAGGAAATAGATTTTAAAAAAGCATAGACATTCACTGAATAAAATCAAAGATTACACGGACGTTACAGTTAGTAAATACAATTAAAAAAACCTTCGAAATTCACTGAAAAAAACAAAGGTTGCAGGCATGCTATAGTGCGGCTGACAGTCCACTGATACAAAACCTGAGAAATTCATCAGTTATATTTAGCTGAGCTAACTATACCTAACGCCCCCGCAATGCACTGCTTATGAACTCACATATTTCATCACTCATGATATCACTGATGACATATCAAATAACATCACTGATGACATCACTGATGTCTTCATCCAATGACTGTGAGTGTTCTAAAATGTTTATGAGTGTTTTTAATATATATACCACTGCACTGAAAAGAAAAGCGGGTCCCTGAGTAGTACTGTCCATGTCACAAATGGAACACCAATTCTTTTTTACTGAACTATGCAATGTACATCAGCAAGGCCGATGTACATTGAGATGTCATGAGTGATGTCATCAGTGACATCACTGAGCATGTCATGAGTGATATATTATGTGACATCATCAGCAGTGCATTGCGGGGTTGCAAGTTATAGTTAGCTCTACTAACTAAAATGCCCGAATTTCCAACTAACTATAATGTTCCTGAAACCTATATTTTTTTCAGTGAATTTCTAAGGTTTTTTGAATTCTAATTTCTAACTATAACGTCCCTGCAACCTACGTTATTTTCAGTGAATTTCTAAGGTTTTTTAAATGCTAATTTATAACTATTACATAGCAGTCATGTTTGCAGTGTGGTGGAGAAAGGTGAGCGTGGTCTCCGAACACCTCTTAGAAATCCCACTGCGTGGGATTTACTGGAGGTAACAGGAGGGGTCGTTAGCCCCCATTATCAACCTTGGGGGCCAAGTACCCCTCCTATTACCTCGGGTAAGTCTCACACAGCAGGATTGCTAACTTCTCATACCAGGTTATGAATAACAAGGGAACCCAAATAAGGTTGGTCAGGGACTTTGGGTAATCCATTATTTCTAAAGACAGTGGTCCCTAGACAAGGATTAATGAGAGCAAACAATAATTTATAGACAAAATCAGTACTATATTTTACAGCTGTACAGTGGGACAGGTGTTTTTAATATATAGTTGCTTAAATATACACAAAATTCAGCAAGAAACAAATAAAGTGGGATACAAGCCTGTATCCAACTTAGTGGGAAGGACGTACAACATGAAACAAAAAGGCTCAGGCAGAGGAAATTGTTTGTATGAGCACATTTTGGTAGGACAAATAAATTATAGTGGGGACACGATTACACATAATAAGTATTAAAATAAGGCAGTGTATATGGCGCACAACAAGTCGACGGCGTTTCGATCCTTACAAAAGATATAGGATCATCATCAGGACATGAACAATGGTATGCCTGTATACATTTTGCCTAGATCTAGGTCAGAGTGACTTGGAGGAGGTTTGCTTCAGACAAAGGCCAAGTGGTAGTCCAGGCCAAGTACAAAGAGAGTAAAGGATGCAGACAGCCGCGGTCTGTACAGTTGGATGCTGGGTCAGAGTTGACCTAATAAAGGCTGTAACAGCCTAAAGGAGGCATTTGAAATGTTCGTGTTACGGAGTGGTCTCGAAATCAGAGTGGCCTATTGCAGTGGGCTGCTGTATATCAGGGACGGCAAGCCAGTAACCTGTGAGCCACGTCTGCGGTCTCTAGTAACAAGGAATGGGATCGAGGTCAATCTGTGAACAACCTCTGTTACAACATGTCTTGCCTGTCAGGATCAGGAATATAAAGGAACCAACTTCTCATACCAGGCCACGCCCCCTTTCTCCACCACTCTGCAGATGCACCTCCTGGTGCGTTCTGGGTTGGGGGATTAAGTCCCCTTGAATCCTGAGGGTCCCTGGGGGCCAACTAGCCCACCAGGTACCTCCAGTAAGCACCATAGAGCTGGATTGTAAAGAGACGGTCTGAGGCCATGCCCCTTTTTACACCACTCTGCAAACGTGGCTCCTGGTGCACTGCTGCTTGGAAGATGAAGTCTACTTGTGTCCTGAGGTCCTCAGAACACAAGAGGACCTCATCACCCCATATACATATATCTCAAGGTATATTGGTGAATCAGTGGGTGTATGAGTGCCTGTGTGGAACAATTAGTGGGTGTGTGGCTGACTGTATAAGGGAGTGATTAGGCGTCTTAGTGAATGTATGGTGAGTGAGTGCTTGTGGGAATTTCTGCATAAGCCTGTTGGTAGGTGACTAAGTGGTTGCATGGGTGTGTGAGTGGGTACATATGTTTCTATATGGGTTTTTTTAATATCTCTATGAGTGTCTGAGTATCTTGTGGGTGTGTGTGACTTACTATACTGATGAGTGAGTGGGTGGGTGCATCAGTGGCTGTATAGGTTAGTGAGTTTGTGTGTGAAGGGCTGTATGAGTGAGTGAGTGTGTGTATGGCTGTGTCGGTGACTGAGTGCATGTGTTAGTGGTGCATGTTTGAGTAATTGGATATGTGAAAGGCAGCACAGATGAGTGATGGGGTATGTGAGTGATTGTAGGGGTGAGTGAGTGAATGTGAGAGTGGCTGTCTAGGTGAGTGTGTACTTGTGTCAGTGAATGTATAGGTGAGTGAGTACGTGTTAGTATCTGTATGAGTAGGTGTGTGTGTGCGTAACTGTATGGGTCAGTAAGTGGCTGTGTGATTGACTACATAGGTGAGTGAGCAGGTGTTTGAGTAACTATGGGTGACTGATTTAGGGTGTGAGTGGCTGTATCAGAGTATGAGTGGAAATATATTAGTGGCTGTAATAGTGAGTAAGTGGTTGTGTGAGTGGCAGTATGGGTGAGTGAGTGGATGTGTGTGTATATCTATGAATCAGTGAGTAGCTGTGTAAGTACTGGTATGGGTTTGAAAATGGTAGTGTGGAAGTTGGAATGGGTGTATGAAATGTTAAATGGCGGTATTAGTGGGTGCGTCAGAGATTCTGTGGATGATGTGATCAGTCATGTCATTTGAGATGTCATCAGTGATATCACTGACCATGTCATGAGTGATGTAATATGTGAGTTTACACATCACTAACAATACCAGCTGAAATTCACTGGTTTTGTACGAGTGAAAACTCAACTATAACATACCTGCAACCTTTGGTTTTTTCAGTGAATTTCTAAGGTATTTTTTATTCCATTTCCTAACTATAACGTCCCTGTAACCTTTATTTTTTTTCAGTGAATTTCTAAAGTTCTTTAAAGGCTGATTCCTAACTATAGCGCCCCTATAATATAATTTTTGTTCAGCGAATTTCTATGGTATTTAAAGCAGCAGTCGCATTGGCAGAGTGGTGGAAAAAGGGGCGGGGTCTCTGACCACATCTCAGGAATCCCGCTTTGTAAGACTTACAGGAGGTACCAGGAGTGCTACTTGGTCCCCAAGGTCACACAGGAGTTATGTGGACTATATCTCCCAACCAGCAGTGTGCCAGGAAGTGCAATTCCACAGTGGTGGAGAAAGAGGGCATGGCCTCCAAAGCCCTCTCAGAAATCAGCCTGTGTGGGACTTACTGGAGATAACAGGAGGGTTTGTTGAACCCCAAGGACCCCACAGCATCCAAGGTGAATTCTTCCCTCAACCAGCAGCGCACCAGGAGGCAGCTTTGAAGAATATCTGAAGACCTCTTAGCAATCCCACTGTGTGGGACTTACTGGGGGTAACAGGAGGGCTTGTTGGCCCCAAAGGACCCATTAAATCCAAAGGGACTTAATCCCCCAACCGGCAGTGAGTCAGGAGGTGCATTTGCAGAGTGGTAGAGAAATGGGGCAGGCCTCCTGTGGCTTCCTGGCCTTTTTCATTTTTTGTTTATTCAGGGAGGGAGGGCATGTGGTCCCCCTTCCGCCCTGGGGACCCCATCTCCCGGAGCCTGGCCTGTTCTTTTTCTTTACTTTTTTATAATTTAAAGGGAAGTCTGATTTCGAAGCTGAGGACCATCCCCTGGGGCCTGACCTCTTTAGTGGGTGCCCTGGTCCCACCTGGGGCAACCACTTGTCACTGATGAGAACTGAGTGGGGAGACAGAAGGACTCCATGGGCCCTGCCAGCTCCCCACATCCTGTAGGAGCCGGCATTGCTTTTGGACAGAGGGAGCTGCTGAACATGCAGCTCTCTTTGTCCAAAAGCAGTTCTATTCTGCTTCTAGTAAGCTTGCTAGAAGAGGAGCAGAGTTTGCTATGGCTTGGCAGGAGTGGTAATGCTCTTGCCAACCCATAGCAAACTGCTATGTCCGGGCCATTGCAGGAGCTGGCCTTGGTGAGTGGCAGTGCCCAGGGCCATTATTGGCTCCAAGATGGCTTTTTTTGGTCCTGCGGCGTCCCTGTGGGACCCCCCTCAACTGGCCTAGGGGGTCAGGGTATTTCTACCCTGCCCTCTTTTCTTTTGTTTCGATTTTCTGAGGACCTCATCTTCAAGCTGAATCCCTAGATGGCTGCCAACACTTCCTGGTCGAAGTGTTGGCAGGCAATCAAATTTCAGTAGGATTAAGGGCTCCCAGATATATATATTTTTTAACTTAAATATCTCTGAAACTACTGAACAGATTTACAAAACAAAATGAAAAATTACCATAGCCATAACATGGGAAAATGCGTTTTGGGACCCACCTTTTTTCTTGGCCCCCACTTGATGGATCGCCCTGAAATTTTAAAACATCAGCTGAACCAAAAAGGGGAAGTTTTTGAAAATTTAGTTAAAATTCGTCAAGCAGTGCCAAATTTATTGGCAATGCAAAATAACGCTTTTCCTGTGGAAACTTTGGTCCTAAGTATTTAAGGCCTCAGAATACGGGCACAGATAATCCAATGAATCAAACATTGCAGAAAGGAGTTGCAGAAGCCCAAATACTGGTTATTCCAAATGCTTTATACCAAAAGGAAACTAAAACCATGGTGACTGTCTCCAACGCATTTCAGCTTTTCGCATAAGCTTTGATCACAGGTGAGATGATTTATGCTGTCAATTAACCACGTGTCTTTAAGTGCAGGCTGCTTCCATATACCAGAATGCACTTTAAAATGGAAATACTTGTCTCAGATGCAGTGAAATGTTATAATAATGGTCTATTGCGTCTTTTTATCACTTCAGCCAAAAGCTAAAATTATAATTTTCTAAAGGGCATTTAACAGGAGTTTTTTCACGATATAATGACCAATTAAAATGCAAACCATGTAGTGTGACTTCCAAGATCTATACAGTGTACATGGAGGTGGGCAAACAGTGGAATGGCATAGAATGGAGTGTGATACTTGAAACAAACATACCATGAATGTGGTGAACAGATGTAGATGTAATGTGCCAAGAATACAGATTAGAAGCTAAAAATGGAAATGTTTGGTAGTAGTTGTAAATAGTGTTAAAATATTAAGGGGTCAATAATGATGTCATCAGGAAAGGCTCCGAACGGCATTTGATTAGGTCGAATCTGATTCAGAAGCCTTGTTTCTGAATGACTCATACACGTTTCTCAATGAGTGAGTACGATAGCTGGAAAGCGTTCGAACTGTCCAACTCAGTTCCGAAAGGCATAGGGAGTAAACGAGTCATTTGGAGCCAAATCTTTGTGGTATACGGATTGCGTTTCCAGCCGAGTGATTAGGATGTCAGATTCAGGCAGCCTTCCCAATTCAGTTTGTCTGAGACAGATTGGATTCTGAAACCTGACTTTGGGGGCCCATAACAGGCCCCCCTTCACCCGGGGTGCTCCAAATAGGGCCCGTGGGTTAACCCATGGGTCCCCCTTTCCATGCATGCACAGTGGGCAGGTACCAGGGGTGCACGCCACAGGGTGCATGTTTTTTCTCCCACAGACCCCTTTTTCAATGGGAGCTTGTGTTCTCGTTCGGAGCACAGGATACCATTGAAGTGAATGCGAGTCCGGTTGGACTCCCCACATACAATTTGTATGGAAACCATAACTCCGGAACCGATTCAGTAGGAATGCTTTCCCAACGACATTGTAATCGGCCCCTTAGTGTTAAAATACCAAGCAATATATTGTGCGTGGTATAATGCTTAACTTTACGGTATAAGGTGGTACATGCCGTACAAAGCAGTATTTGATTGGCTAATGGCTAGCTTTACGGAATGTTAATGCCAGCCATGTATTTCAGCACACTTTCATTGTATGCTGTGTTAGAACCTTATCTTAAAGTAAGTATTTGGCTTTATCGTTGTTCCCCACCTATTACCACGTCATGAAAGTGAGAATAGTTGGAGAAATATATTTATAATTTTCTAAATATTTTTCCAGTAGTTTAGGGAGAACTGTGCATTTAAAAAAAATAATAATAGGTAGCACGGTAATTTGCAGGTATTACCACGATACTCCATACAGATTTAAATGTGTTAAACAATTGGAAATACCACACTATATTTGAAATATATAGTGAAGTACAGTGTATTTTGAATTTTTTTACCATATTTATTTATTTTTTATGCATTTTTCTCTACCTAGTACCAAAGTATAATGCAGGGGAAAAGTATCAAAGCTAATACTTATCTATATGTATATCTATATCCAAGGACGTACTTCCGGTGCTTCTGCAAAATACAGCAAAATTTCATAAAAGTAATGTGACAACATATATCAGTAAGTGAATTAAGGGTGGGCGTAATATGCGTAAGGGACCTACGTGGAGAGGCACGGAGATGGAACCAATCTCTGCACTCTCCGCATCGTTCCCTTACGCATATCCCGCCTCCCGCCCGCCCCATTAAATACATAAAAAAATACATGTTTAAATAACCTTACCTGATCGGCGACGTCCCCTGGCTTCAAACCTCTTCCAGCGCGTCTTCTTCTGAGAACTGCGCATGTGCGTGCTCCCGCATACCATATGGGCACCCAGCGCCCACCCTGCCGTGCACGAGCTGCTTTCTAATTGACTGTCAACACTCCAAATCAGGAAGTGCTGGCAGCCATCTTGTGCCTTGGTAGAACCGAGGCACAAGAAACCCCCCCCAAAAACCTTGCAAAACATGAAAAGGGGGTCGGGTAGAAACACCCTGACCCCCTAGGCCTGCTCAGGGGGTCCCACAAGGACCCCCAAGGCCCAAAAAAAATAATTGTTTGTTTGGTATTTAGCCCCCGGGGGGCCAAATCCCGGGGGCAATGGAGTTCATATAAAGGGCGGCCCAGAGGGGCCCCCCAGGCTCGGGGACCGCCACCCCCGGGGCTTTTTAAAATTATGTATGGGGGCTCTCAGGCCCCCCCAGCCCCGGGGACCGCCACCCCCTGGGGCTTAATAAAATTGGGTGGGGAGCTCTCAGGCCCCCCCAGCTCTGGGGACCGCCACCCCCCGGGGCTTATTACAAATGTGGGAGGGGGTCCGCGCAGCCCCCTCCTGGACCCTTGTACAGGCCCTGGGGACCCTCACCCCCCAAGGCCGGCTCCTGCAGTGTCCCGGGGTGCCCACCCCCGGGACACTGACATTTGCAATGACAGGGCGGGAGCCTCGCGGCTCCCACCCTGTCATTGCAAACTGCTTTGCTATTGGGAAGAGAGAGCAGGAAACCTGCTCTCTCTTCCAAATAGCAAAGCAGATTGCTTTTCCACATGGGGAGAAGCATGTTAGCTGCTCCCCATGTGGAAAAGCAATGCCGGCTCCAGCAGGATGCGGTGAGTCGGCTGGGACCGTGGGGGGATTGGGGACCCCCCACTTTCCCCAACGGAGTGGGCCAACCCCGGGGGATGGGGTCCCTGGGGCTATTAGTGGCCCGGGAGGGGGGCCACGTGGCCCCCCTCCCCAAAATGAAATGTTTTGGGTTTTTTTTAAATAAAAAGGGGCCGGCCCTGGGAGATGGGGTCCCCGGGGCCATAAGTGGCCACAGGAGGGGGGCAAGGCAGTCCCCCTCCAAATAATTTTTTTTTTAAAAAAGGCCCATGCCCCGGGCGATGGGGTCCCCGGGGCAGATTATGGCCTCAGGCGGGGGGCCACGCGGACCCCTTCCCAATGTTTTTATTATTAAAAAAAAAATTGGGGGCAGGCCCTGGGGGATGGGGTCCCCAGGGCCAAAAAATTAGAAAAAGAAGGGGAACTACACAGCCCCCTTCTTAAAAAAAACATTATTAAAAACGGGATCACGGACAGAGGCCACGCCCCCTCATTGAACCACTCTGCGAACACGCCCCCTGGCGCGTTTGCAGATGGGGACAAATTCCCCTTGAATACTGGGGGTCCCTGGGGGCTAACTAGCCCACCAGGTACCTCCAGTATGTGCCAGGGAACTGCGTTGCAGAGAGGTGTTCTGAGACCACACCCCTTTTTACACCTCTCTGCAACGCAGCTCTGTGGCGCTTACTGGAGGTAACTGGTGGGCTACTTGCACCCCAGGGACCCTCAGTATTCAAGGGGAATCCCCCAACTTAAAACATGCCACGGGGCGCATACTGAAGGTACCTGGTGTACTAGTTGGCCCCCAGGGTAACTCAGGATTGAAGAGGAATTATTTCCCCAACTTAAAACACGCCACAGGGCGTGTTTGCACACATGTCACCTCAGGCCCTGCCCCCTTCCTTCACTATTGTGCAAATTCCTCTCAAATCAGCCGAACTACGAATTCCGATTTACTCACCTGTTATCAGGAGAGACCTCAGTGCTGCATCTTTGAACCCAGTACTGATCCTGAAAAGTAATTCTAACCGTACTTACCAGTAACTTGAATTTCCTTCCATAGGATTTCATTGCCTACTTTTTGCTGAAAAAGTTTCTAAGTGTTGATTTTTGAAACGTACAAATATTCCTCTAAAATCAGCCGAACTACGAATTCCTATTTACTTACCTGTTATCAGGAGAGACCTCAGTGCTGCTTCTTTGAGCCCAGTACTGATCCTGAAGAGTAATTCTAACCGTACTTACCAGTAACTTGAATTTCCTCCCATAGGCTAACATTGACTGCTTTCACTTGGAAATTCTTCTAAGTGTGGAGTTTTGGAACTTTAAAATATTCACTTAAAATCATCTGAACAACGAATTGCGATTTACTCACCTGTTATCAGGAGAGAACCTAGTGCTGCATCTTTTAGCCTAGCACTGACCCTGAAAAGTAATTCTAACCGTACTTACCAGTAACTTGGATTTCCTTCCATAGGAATCCATTGTGTGGTTTTCACCAGAAAAGCTTCCAAGTGTCGATTTTCACAAACTACAAATATTCCTTAAAAATTGCCTGTATGACTTAAACGCATTCTTTCAACTGTTTACAGGAGATGCACCAGTGCTGGATCCAGGATCCACCACTGAGTAAGAAAAAGTAACGATAACACTACTTATCTGGTAAGTGAATTTCCTCCCGTAGGATAACATTGGTGATTCTATGTGAAAAAGTTTCTAAGTGTCAACTTTTAAAATACAATAATATTCCTTAAAAATCACTACTGTAACCAAAACGCTTTTACTTTACTTTTTACAGGAGATGTCCCAGGACTGAATCTAGGATCCAGTCCTGTGGTTAGAAAAGTAATCCATAAAGTAATTATTTGCATTTAACTAGAAATTCCCATTGAGCTCAATGTTGCATTGTGTTCGAAATTGTGTTGCCCACTGCAACAACTGTAACTACTGTACTTAAAAGTCTATTGCCTATTTGCAAAGTATTTATACTAAAGTAATTTGTTCTGAGAAAGTATATTTTGTAATGTAATGTATAATGTAATTATAATGTAATTTAAAAAATAAAATATCTATAAATAAATAGTTTAAAAAAAATGTAGGAAATCAGTATCAAAAAATCAATAGAACAATTAATACCTTTAAAAATTGTCATTTACAAAACCTATGTAATTCACTGAAAAAACCATAGGTTTCAGGCACGTTATAGTTAGGAATTAGCATTTAAAAAACCTTAGAAATTCACTGAAAAACCATAGGTTTCAGGTGCATTATAGTTAGTTGGACATTTCAGTTGTACAAAACCATTGAAATTCCCCCGTTATAGTTAGTTCAGCTAACTATAACTCGCGCACCCGCAATGCACTACTGATGACGTCACATATTACATCACTCATGACATGGTCAGTGACATTACTCATGACATCACTGTTGACATCTCAAACGACATCACTGATGACATCACTGATGACATCATCCTTGTGATAGAGTGGCAGACCTCCTCTCACCATAATAGAACCTTTGATACACACACTCAAAAATAGAAACTAACATTTTCAAATGAATGGACATAGCAATACCACTTACAACACACCAATTCAGTAATTCCAAGATCTACACACATATCCACTCATTCACCAACAGTCCTATACAGTCACTCATACATGTACTCACTCATCATATGTACTTATACACCTATACATCCTGTTACACAGTGACACTCATCCATAGAGTTACTCAGACACATAGTCACACATGCAAACAAAGTATCAAACATCCTTTAAATTGCATATATACAGTTATACACACACCACCACACTTACTGCTACAGAAACTTACACATACTGACTCCCTTAAGCAATCACTTATAGAAACACAGACTAATTTATACAGGAACTCTTCCAATCTCTCACTCTCACATATACTCACTTATATACATCAATACTCACAGATACTAGTATAAAACATATGTAGTTACTCATAAAGACACTATTGAGACAGTCATTCACTCACTAACACACCCATACACACACTCATCCACCCATACAGTGCTGCACACATGCTGTCTTCAACACATACAAACAGTGAGTCACTCATTCATGCATCTATGCATTATGTAATACCCCCACAAAAATATACAGACACTCATACTGATACTCAAAAAACCAACTAATAACCTAGATAGATACTCATGTAGCTACTCACCAACCCATGCAGCCACTTATACACAAAGTGAGAGACTGATACAGATATTTAAATATTTAAAGATTACTTACTAACCCATGTATTCACTAAGATACACTTAATCAGTCAGTTATAGAATCAATTTTCCCCCCAAAAATTCATCCATTGAGACACTTATATACCCATTTCTTCTTCCATCGACCTTGAGATATACATATGTAAAACATATTTGATTTTCAGAAAAACACACATTCACTGGATGATGTCATCAGTGATGTAATCAGTGATGTCATTTGAGATATCATCAGTGATGTCATGAGTGATGTCACTGACCATGTCATGAGTGATGCAATATGTGACGTCATCAGCAGTGCATTGCGGGCGCGCGAGTTATAGTTAGCTGAATTATCTATAACAGGGGAATTTCAAAGGTTTTGTACGAGTGAAATGTCCAACTAACTATAACGCACCTGAAACCGATGGTTTTTTCAGTGAATTTCTAAGGTTTTTTTAAATGATAATTCCTAACTATAACATGCCTGAAAGCTATGGTTTTTTCAGTGAATATATATATATATATATATATATATATATATATATATATATATATATATATAAAGCATCGCAATTGAGAAGGAGGGAAGATGCTTGTGGCAGGAGAGACAAGCATCACTTATCATGGTGAATGTGCAAACCAGAACAGAAATTCAACTGTGATGCATGCTGGGAGTTATTGTTTTTTGAACCGTCTCAATACAATACGATGCCAATTATGAAGGTGCTGAATACTTATATGTCATGATCGTGCAGGATGTGGGACTAAATCATAACTTCACATTAGAGAATTATTTAAGAAGACTATTACATTCCGAATTCAGATGATGTATGGTTTAATTCCTTGAAACCAGTATCCTAAGAGAGAGAATTTTCTAATTATTTTTCTAAAGGCCTGAAGAAGCACTGTGTGCATGAACCACGGGTTGCCTGTAGGCTATATATGCTGTATAAAGACACGACAAGTGATCAGAATAAAGAGAGAACAAAAAGAAATCTTAAAATAATGCTTATTGTGTGACTTTAGTAATATCTCAGTATTGTTTTGTTTGTAGAGTAAATTAATACACAGGTAGGGACCAGTGAACTGATATTGTAGCACCAGGCATTTTTTCCTACTAACCAAACATTGTAAAAAAAAAATATTATCTACTGGCGGTCGCCAGTAGATAGTTATAGTTAGGACCTATTTTCCAAAGGAAATCCGGAACATTCTATTGGGAATAACTTTGGCGCCGGTTGATGAATCTTCGCAAAATATTCCAAACCTTTGGCCAGCTCCGGTACGCTCCTATCCTGAAAATTTTCACGGTGGTTCGTCTAGAGGGGGCCGAAAAAAAAGGTGGGTCCCAAAACGCATTTTCCCCATGCATTTTCCCATAGGACCTGTTGACGCAGCTACAGCTCGAACTGCTGAACGGAATTACACCAAATTTGCCAAAGAGGTAGTCCTCAGTTCAGACTCATGCCTTTTGCTTAAATGGTGTAAATCTGTTCAGTAGTTCCTGAGAAAATTAGAGTTAAAAGATAGATATATCTGGGCGGAGCCTAACCACACATCTCATCGTGAGATCTGATTGGCTGTCAGTACTTCATCCAAGAAGTGTTGGCAGCCATCTTGGGACCAATATACATGATAGCACCTCATTAAAAAGCATTGCAGTTAATAGAAGGTTTTAAAACTTTAGTTACATTATACGTCATTTGTTGATGGTACCATACTCATTTTAGGAATTGTGGTGTGTTCTAAGGTGATTTTACCATGTGAAAAAGCCTTCTGCTGTGATATCATGAATCATGTTTGAGAAAAAACTATTTTCTCATGCTTTTCCCACAGAGGTTTGGAAGGTGATCTATAAGCTAAACTGAGAGCATATTTTCTGTAAATTCACATTATCTTTCTCAGTCATGTGAGAATGAAGTCTGACATTCTCAGTAAAACATGTACATCCAACAAGGGCAGAGACTGCCAGTTGATTCCTTTGTGTTCTACTGCAGCTTCCCAGAGTGTTCTAAAGGACAACTAGAGCGCTAACAGTCCCACTTATGACAAACATATTGCACACCGGAAGCCATCTTGATTGGAATAAAGTGGTAACTCTTAAAACATTTAATTTTAAAAAAAAGAACAAAATGAGGGGTTTCATTTTGCCATAGAAAGTATTATTAGTGCTGCAGAAAGAAAAATTAGGGCACATTTTGAGTGACTTCTCAAATCCTCTTCTATTTCATTAAAACATTCTGACATGCAGACTGAAACATGCACTTTCAATACCAGCAGCAGACTTCCCTGGTGAGCAGTAGCTTTACTACAGTGATCTAATAAGCAACTAGAGTGCTAACATTCTGAATTTATGGCAAATGTGTGACACATCTGAATGCCTTCTTGATGGAATCAAAGTAAAAAACTGAAAGTATTTCCTACTGAGGAGACTGTAGTAAATGAGGAAATTAGGAAACTTCATAACAAATAGGTCTCCCAAAACGGCCACTAGAGACAAAAGAGCCCAAATGTAGCCCAAATATCACCCAGATATAGCCCAAGCATAGCCCAATGACAGAATGTCCCAGAGTGTTCTAACGAACAACTAGAGCGCTAACAGTCTTACTTATGACAAAAGTATGGCACACCTGAAGCCATCTTGATTGGAATAAAGTGGTAACACTTAAAACATTTACTTTACAAAGGAACAAAATGAGGGGGTTCATTTTGCCATAGAAATTATGAGTAGTGCTGCAGAAAGAAAAATTAGGGCACACTTTGACTTCTTAAATCCTCTTCTATTTCATAAAAAAATTATTCTGACATGCAGACTGAAACATGCACTTTGAATACCAGCAGCAGACTTCCCTGGTGAGCAGTAGCTTTACTACAGTGATCTAATGAGCAACTAGAGTGCTAACATTCAGAATTTATGGCAAATGTGTGACACATCTGAATGCCTTCTTGATGGAACCAAAGTAAAAAACGGAAAGTATTTCCTAAGGAGGAGACTGCAGTAAATGAGGAAATTATGAAACTTCATAACAATTAAATCTCTCAAGATGGCCACCACAGACAAAAGAGCCCAAATGTAGCCCAAATATCACCCAGATGTAGCCCAGGTATAGCCCAATGACAGAATGTCCCAGAGTGTTCTAACGAACAACTAGAGCGATAACAGTCTTACTTATGACAAAAGTATGGCACACCTGAAGCCACCTTGATTGGAATAAAGTGGTAACACTTAAAACATTTAATTTACAAAGGAACAAAATGAGGGAGTTCATTTTGCCGTAGAAATTATGATTAGCGCTGCAGAAAGAAAAATTTGGGCACATTTTGACTTCTCAAATCCTCTCCTATTTCATAAAATCATTCTGACATGCAGACTGAAACATGCACTTTGAATACCAGCAGCAGACTTCCCTGGTGCGCAGTAGCTTTACTACAGTGATCTAATGAGCAACTAGAGTGCTAACATTCAGAATTTATGGCAAATGTGTGACACATCTGAATGCCTTCTTGATGGAACCAAAGTAAAAAACTGAAAGTATTTCCTACTGAGGAGACTGCAGTAAATGAGGAAATTAGGAAACTTCATAACAATTAAATTTCCCAAGATGGCCACCACAGACAAAAGAGCCCAAATGTAGCCCAAATATCACCCAGATGTAGCCCAAGTATAGCTTAATGACAGAATGTCCCAGAGTGTTCTAACAAAGAACTAGAGCGCTAACAGTCTTACTTATGACAAAAGTATGGCACACCTGAAGCCATCTTGATTGGAATAAAGTGGTAACAATTAAAACATTTAATTTACAAAGGAACAAAATGAGGGAGTTCATTTTGCCGTAGACATTATGATTAGCGCTGCAGAAAGAAATATTTGGGCACATTTGGACTTCTCAAATTCTCTCCTATTTCATAAAATCATTCTGACATGCAGACTGAAACATGCACTTTGAATACCAGCAGCAGACTTCCGTGGTGCGCAGTAGCTTTACTACAGTGATCTAATGAGCAACTAGAGTGCTAACATTCAGAATTTATGGCAAATGTGTGACATATCTGAATACCTTCTTGATGGAATCAAAGTAAAAAACTGAAAGCATTTCCTCTGAGGAGACTGCAGTAAATGAGGAAATTAGGAAAACTTCCTAACAAATAAATCTTCCAAGATGGCCACCAGAGACAAAAGAGCCCAAATGCAGCACAAATATCACCCAGATGTAGCCCACATGTAGCCCAATGACAGAAGTGTGCAAAACATTTATTTTTTGTGTATTTGCAGTTTTATATTATGCAGACTTGTCAGGTATTGGAGTGCTTTACATGAGCATTGGTGACATCACACAAGATCAAATTTATTTTGGTTGTAGACATGGGGAGATTAAGTGATTTGACCAGAATCACAGAATGTTGAGCTAAAGCAGAAACTCCAACCTGTTTCCCCAGTTGCAAAGTCTGTAGCTCTGGAAGTAACACCACATCCTCTCCCCCAAGTACAACATTTAATCAAGATTACAAATAATTTAAAAGTTCTTTGTCGCTATTTAAAAACTCAGAAAATATGTCCTCATTTTAGTTTTTTAGAGCACTAACCATAATTTTGATGCAAATAAGACCCTCTCATATATGTAATTTCTAAAGGAAATGCTCTAGGTATTACAGTTTTGATTACATTAAAATGACGTCAGGCGTTTGTAATAAATATAGAATGTTAGCAATCTAGTTGTTCATTGGGATACTGTTGAGAAGCAAAGGCCAGGGGCACAGACTCTGAAAATTGAAGGCAGGTAGGAGAGTGCAGAGGCAACAATTTGACCACACTGGGCAGGTAGGAAGGGCAGTGGCAGCACAACAGACTATGAAGGGCAATGGAAAGGGGGGGCAGGGGCAACAAACCAACAATACAGGACTGGCAAGAGAGGCTGTGGCAATTTAATAGACCATTGTGGGCAGTGGTAGTACAACCATACATGCCAACAGACCTGTTTCAGCCAGGAAACGTCCAATGTTTTTAAGCTCAAATGGGCTTTATTTGATCTGTCTCCTGTCTACAATCTCCTCTTTTTCAATGGGGAAAATCAATACCCCAGTTTTGTTTCAAAATCTCTCTCTTACCAAGTTCAAAATGTTCACAAGTATGGTACATTGGATCATGGTAGGCAGGAGGAATTGGGGTAGGGACATGGACTCGGATAACAGAGGACAGAAGGGACATGGAGAGGTGCACCAAACTGACCCTACAGGGCAGGCATCAGGGTTTTCAGCAGCACAATACACCACACAGGGCATGTGGGACGGGAGTGCAGCACAACAATCCATAGAAAGCAATAGGTAGGGGACAGGGCCATGCACATGGACAACAGAGAACAGAGGAGAAAGAGGCAATGGTAGCTAGCTGACCATAATGGACAGACAGGAGAGAAAGCTGCAGCAAAACAGACCATGAAGGGCAGGAGGGACGGATCAGGGGCATTACAATGGAACAGACAAGCCAGGTGGGAGGGAATAGGGGTCTGTACATGGAAACAGAGGGCTGGGGTCAAGGGGCCAGGTCAGGAGCAGCAAGATGATCATGGAGGTCAGGCAGGATGGGCACTAGAAACAAGACACACCATGGAGAGCAACAGTGAGACTATGATGGCATACACACAGACCATGGAGGGAAGGTGAGAGGGGGTCAGGGGCAGCTAGCTGACCACACAGGGAAGGTGGGAGGGGCCATGGCAGCACAGAAGACAATGCATGGCAAGCGGGAGGGTTAGTGGCAGCACAATGGCTATGATGGGCAAGAAGGAGGGTGCAGGGGCATGCACAAAGGACCATGGAGGATAGAAGGGAGGGTCAGGACCGGGGCACAGACAAGAGAGTTCAGGGGAAGGGGCCTCACAACAGACCGCGTGGGGCAGGCAGAAGGAGCAGTTGCAGCACAACAGACCAGGGAGGGCAGAAGGGTGTGGCAGTAAAATGGACCATGGAGGACAGGAAGAAGGGGATAGGGGCATGGCATGTGGACAGGCAGGGTGGAGGTGGCAGGGACAGGTTACAGTCATCTAACAATGCTAGGCAGGTGGGAGGGGAGTGGCAGCTCAACAGAACACTCAGAGTAGATAGGAGTGGCAGGTCCATGGAACATGGTCGGCAAAAAGGATGGAGCAGGGGCATGCACAAAGACATCAGAGGGCAGGGGGAAGGAGAATAGGGGCAGAAAGCTAAGCACAGAGGCTAAGCAGGAGGTCAATGATGGGCCAAAGAATTGGGCAATGGAGGGCAGGAGGAGTGGACTGGTACATCATGCTAAATGGAGGGCAGTGGAAGCACATCAAACCATGCATGGCAGGAGGGAGGAGACTAGCCCTTGGATTCAGACAACAGAGGATAGGGAGGAGGTGGATGGGGCAGCAAGCTAACTGTTCAGAGAAGGTGGGAATTAGGAACTTTATTGTTTTTAAAATGTGTGTCTGTGCGAACTACTTAAAATATGAACAAGTATGCAGCATAATCTCACTTTTATTCAGGATGAAGAGGACGTTTGTGACTGTGACACTGGGCTCACTTGGCAGAAACACCGCCTGACCCTCCACCCCCCCATCGCAAAAGGTAATGCCCGTGAAAAGCGTAGGTGGACGCAGTGTTATAAAGAATATAGTCCTGAGAGCACAATTGAAAATGAAAACTAGATATAGTATATGGTATAAACTATGCACCAAAAAGTGTGATATAAGCTGAACTGGGGAATGAAATATAATATGCAATACATTGTGCGCAGTGACAGATTCATTGCAGAGCGTGAGATAGCACAGGCACTAGCGCGTGCTATACGATATGCGCCTTGGAGTGTAATATGCACAGGGCAGTGTTGTGTAACCTAACTAGTCTCTAAAGTTGTAATATAAAATATGTGCTGGGGAGTGTAACGTTGCATATGCACTGTGACAAAGATATGGATCCCAGATTGTAATATGAATGGCATAGCGCTGTGCGTTATAACAGAGGCATCGAGGAAGGCACATTAGATGGGGCAATATAACCCGTGCGGAGGCAAGTGTGGCATGACATATTCACGTGGTGGTGTTACAGTGCACATGGGCTAGAGAGTGTCATAGCATACGTACTAGCTGGTGGAATACAACACAGAGGTGTGTGGCACTCGGCGGGCACTGGTGGGTGTAACACAGCATTGGGCTCAGCCAGGAGCACGATGTGACTCTCAAGTGAGGTTCATCTCCTTTCCAGAGAGTAAAATAAAAAGTATTACACATCCGGCGGTGGATGTGTGTTTTATTAACCGTGAGGGGGGTTTCTTGCATAGTTTGGTTGAATTTTTGTCGAATCCCCTTTGAATGGCTTGGTGTGCATGTGTATTAAATGTGCCCGTCAATATCTACCCAAGTTTGTATAAATAAAAGACAAGGGTGTCTACTTGGAGAGTACCCACCGGCTGGGGCGCCGGGATTAGGCATGGTAGGGCGTCAGACACGTCAGAGCTTCACTAGCGGTGAAAATACATTCCACGTGGATTCATTGTATGCATAGTCACCTTTTAATGAATATCGCGCAAATCGTCATGGTGATAGGTACATACGGTTTGTCCAGCATGTCCTAGGTGTTTCTATAAATATATATTTTTAAAAACATAATAAAAAACAAAGGACGGCCCCGGGGGATGGGGTACCCGGGGTCATAAGTGGCCTGAGGAGGGGGGCAATGCAGCCCCCCTCCTAAAAAAAAAAAAAAAAAAAAGGCCATGACCCGGGGGTTGGGGGTCCCCAGGGCCGATTAAGGCCTTGGGAGGGGGGCCACACGGCCCCCTTCCAAATTAATTTTTTTCAACAAAAAAAATTAGGGTGCAGGCCCTGGGGGATGGGGTCCCCAGGGCCAATAAATTAGAAAAAGAAGGGGGCCACACAGCCCTCCTTCTTAAAAAAATAAAATAAATACAAGACCGGCATTGCGCCGGAGGCCATGCCCCCTCCTTGCAGCACTCTGCAAACGCACCCCCTGGCCAGTTGTAAGTTGGGGAATTAATTCCCCTTTCAATACTGAGGGTCCCTGAGGGCCAACTAGCCCAACAGGTATCTCCAGTATGCGCCAAGGAGCTGCGTTGCAGACAGGTCTTCTGAGTCCACGCCCCTTTTTACACCTCTATGCAACGCCGCTCTGTGGCGCTTACTGGAGGTACCTAGTGGGCTAGTTTGACCCTAGGGACCCTTATGATTCAAGGGGACTTAATCTCTCAACTTAGAATGGCCACAGGGCGCATTTACACAGTGGTAAAGGGAGGGGACGGGGCCTGAGGTGACATGTGCAAACACGCCCTGTGGCGCGCTTTTATGTTGGGGAAATAATTCCCCTTCAATCCTGAGGGCCCCTGAGGGCTAACTAGCCCACCAGGTGCTTCCAGTAAGCACCACTGCTCTGCGTTGTAGAGAGGTGGTGCGGGCTGTGCCCCTTTTTACACCTCTCCGCAATGGCGCTTACTGGACGTACCTAGTGGGATATTTTGCCCCTAGGGACCCTCAGGATTCAAGGGGACTTAATCTCCCAACTTAAAACAGCCACAGGGCGTGTTTACACAGTGGGGAAGGGAGGGGACGGGGCCTGAGGTGACGTGTGCAAACACGCCCTCTGGCGCATTTTAAGTTGGGGAAATAGTTCCCCTTCAATCCTGAGGGCCCCTGGGGGCTAACTAGGCCACCAGGTGCTTCCAGTAAGCGCCACTGAGCTGCGTTGCAGTGAGGTGGTCTAGGCCGTGCCCCTTTTTACATCTCTCTGCAACGCAGCTCTGTGGTGCTTACTGGAGGTACCTAGTGGTCTAGTTGGACCCTAGGGATGCTCAGGATTCCAGGGGACTTAATCTCCCAACTTAAAACGGCCACAGGGCGTGTTTACACAGTGGGGAAGGGAGGGGACGGGGCCTGAGGTGACGTGTGCATACACGCCCTGTGGCGCGTTTTAAGAGGTAGTTTTAATCCCCTGCCCTATTATATACTAGGGGCTTACAGAGGAGGTCATGCTAATAACAGGTGCACCCCAACGCATAGTGTTCCCTAGTGAATGTAGGTGTTTTCACTGTTTTATGAGTGTCTTTTAACATAGCACTGGCTCTAGGACTGGTTAGTCAGACTCACTTACCACCAGTATCCGTCTGAAAAAGTTGAGGGTACAGGATGATTTTGCAACAAGGCTTCTTTCTGCTCTTCTGTTTGTTCTTTCTGCACGTTATCCTTCTTCCTGCACTTTTCTTCGTCTTTGAGGACTTCTGTTGCTTCTTTCTGCATTTCTTTTTTTTCTTTCTGTGCGTTTTTTCTTCTTTCTTCACATGTCCTATCTCTGTAGGCATAGTTAGAAATTAGCATTTAAAAAACCCTTGAAATTCACTGAAAAAACCATAGGTTTCAGGCACGTTATAGTTAGGAATTAGCATTTAAAAAACCTTAGAAATTCACTGAAAAAAAAATAGGTTTCAGGGGTGTTATAGTTAGCTGGACTTTTCACTCGTACAAAACCATTGAAATTCCCCCGTTATAGTTAGTTCAGCTAACTATAACTCGCGCGCCCGCAATGCACTGCTGATGATGTCACATATTACATCACTCATGACATGGTCAGTGACATCACTCATGACATCACTGATGACATCTCAAATGACATCACTGTGACTCCCAAGTGAGGTTCGTCTCCTTTCCAGAGAGTAAAATAAAAAGTGTTACACATCCGGCGGTGGATGTGTGTTTTATTAACCGTGAGGGGGGTTTCTTGCATAGTTTGGTCGAATTTTTGTCAAATCCCCTTTGAATGGCTTTGTGTGCGTGTGTATTAAATGTGCCTGTCAATAGCTACCCACGTTTGTATAAATAAACGACAAGGGTGTCTACTTGGAGAGTACCCACCGGCGGGGCCGCTGGTGTTAGGCACAGTAGGGCGTCAGACACATCAGAGCTTCACTAGCGGTGTAAATACATTCCACGTGGATTCAATGTATGCATAGTCGCCTTTTAATGAATATCACGCAAATCGTCATGGTGATAGGTACATACGGTTTTTCCAGCATGTCCTAGGTGTTTTTATAAATATATATTTTGTTAAAATAATAAAAAACAAAGGCCGGCCCCGGGGGATGGGGTCCCCGGGGCCATAAATGACCTGAGGAGGGGGGCAACGCAGTCCCCCTCCTAAAGAATAAAAAAAAAAAGGCCATGACCCGGTGGTTGGGGTCCCCAGGGCCGATTAAGGCCTTGGGAGGGGAGCCACGTGGCCCTCTTCCAAATTAATTTTTTTCAACAAAAGAAATTGGGTGCAGGCCCTGGGGGATGGGGTCCCCAGGGCCAATTAATTAGAAAAAGAAGGGGGGGCCACACAGCCCTCCTTCTTAAAAAAATAAAATAAATACAAGACTGGCATCACGCCGGAGGCTACGCCCCCTCCTTGCAGCACTCTGCAAATGCGCCCCCTGGCCAGTTGTAAGTTGGGGAATTAATTCCCCTTCAATACTGAGGGTCCCTGGGGGCCAACTAGCCCAACAGCTATCTCCAGTATGTGCCAGGAAGCTGCGTTGCAGACAGGTGTTCTGAGGCCACGCCCCTTTTTACACCACTTCACCACTGTGGCACTTACTGGAGGTACCTAGTGGGCTAGTTTGACCCTAGGGACCCTTAGGATTCAAGGGGACTTAATCTCTCAACTTAGAACGGCCACAGGGCGCGTTTACACTGTGGTGAAGGGAGGGGACGGGGCCTGAGGTGATGTATGCAAACACGCCCTGTGTGCGTTGTAAGTTGGGGAAATAATTTCCCTTCAATCCTGAGGGCCCCTGGGGGCTAACTAGCTCACCAGGTGCTTCCAGTGAGCGCCACTGCTCTGCGTTGCAGAGAGGTGGTGCAGGCCGTGCCCCTTTTTACACCTCTCTGCAATGGCGCTTACTGGACGTACCTAGTGGGCTATTTTGCCCCTAGGGACCCTCAGGATTCAAGGGGACTTAATCTCCCAGCTTAAAACGGCCACAGGGCGTGTTTACACAGTGGGAAATGGAGGGGACGGGGCCTGAGGTGACGTGTGCAAACACGCCCTATGGCGCATTTTAAGTTGGGGAAATAATTCCCCTTCAATCCTGAGGGCCCCTGGGGGCTAACTAGCTTACCAGGTGCTTCCAGTAAGCGCAACTGAGCTGCGTTGCAGAGAGGTGGTCCAGGCCGTGCCACTTTTTACACCTCTCTGCAACGCAGCTCTGTGGTGCTTACTGGAGGTACCTAGTGGGCTAGTTGGACCCTTGGAATCCTCAGGATTCAAATGAACTTAATCTCCCAACTATAAACGGCCACAGGGTGTGTTTACACAGTGGTGAAGGGAGGGGACGGGCCTGAGTTAACGTGTGCAAACACGCCCTGTGGCGCGTTTGAAGTTGGGGAAATAATTCCCCTTCAATCCTGAGGGACCCTGGGGGCCAACTAGCCCACCAGGTGCTTCCAGTAAGCGCCACTGCGCTGCGTTGCAGAGAGGTGGTCTCGGCCGTGCCCCTTTTTACATCTTTCTGCAACGCAGCTCTGTGGCGCTTACTGGAGGTACCAAGTGGTCTAGGTGGACCCTAGGGACCCTCAGGATTCAAGGAGACTTAATCTCCCAACTTAAAACGGCCACAGGGCATGTTTACACAGTGGGAACGGGAGGAGACGGGGCCTGAGGTGACATGTGCATACACCCCCTGTGGCGCGTTTTAAGAGGTAGTTTTAATCCCCTGCCCTATTATATACTAGGGGCTTACAGAGGAGGTCATGCTAATCACAGGAAGACCCCAACGCATAGCGTTCCCTAGTGAATGTAGGTGTTTTTACTGTATTCTGAGTGTCTTTTTACATAGCACTGGCTCTAGGACTGGTTAGTCAGACTCATTTACCACCAGTATCCGTCTGAAAAAGTTGAGGGTACAGGATGATTTTGCAACAAGGCTTCTTTCTGCTCTTATGTTTGTTCCTTCTGCATGTTATCCTTCTTCCTGCACTTTTCTTCATCTTTGAGGACTTCTATTGCTTTTTTCTGCATTTCTTTTTTTTCTTTATGTGCGTTTTTTCTTCTTTCTTCACATGTCCTATCTCTGTAGGCATAGTTAGAAATTAGCATTTAAAAAACCTTTGAAATTCACTGGAAAAAACCATAGGTTTCAGGCACGTTATAGTTAGGAATTAACATTTAAAAAACCTTAGAAATTCACTGAAAACACCACAGGTTTCAGGGGCGTTATAGTTAGCTGGACTTTTCACTCATACAAAACCATTGAAATTCCCCCATTATAGTTAGTTCAGCTAACTATAACTCGCGCGCCCGCAATGCACTGCTGATGACGTCACATATTACATCACTCATGACATTGTCAGTGACATCACTCATGACATCACTGATGACATCTCAAATGACATCACTGATGACATCATCCTTGTGATAGAGTGGCAGACCTCCTCTCCCCCTAATATAACCTTTGATACACACATTCAAAAATAGAAACTAAAATTTTCAAAACAATTGACATACCAATACCAGTTACAACAACCTATTCAGTAATTCTAAGATCCACATACACATCCACTCATTCACCAACAGTCCTATACAGTCACTCATACATGTACTCACTCATCATATGTACTCATACACCTATACATCCTGTTACACAACGCCACTTATACATAGAGTTACTCACACACATAGTCACTCATGCTAATAAAGAATCAAACATCCATTTACTTGCATATACAGTTATACACACACCACCACACTTACTTCTACAGAAACTTACACATACTTAGTCTTTTAAACAATTACTTATAGAAACACATACTTATTCATACAGGAACTCTTCCAATCTCTCTATCTCACATATACTCACTTATATGCACCGATAGTCACATATACTAGTTTAAAACATATGTAGTTACTCATAAAGACATTATTGAGACAGTCATTCACTCACTAACACACCCATGCACACACTCATCCACCCATACAGTCCTGCACACATGCTGTCTTCAATACATACAAACAGTGAGTCACTCATTCATGCACCTATGCACTACGTAATACCCCCCACCAAACCATACAGACACTCAGACACTCATACTGATACTCAAAAAACCAACTAATAACCCATATAGACACTCATGTAGCTACTCACCAACCCATGTAGCCACTTATACACAAAGTGAGAGACTGATACAGATATTTACATCTTTAAACATTACTCACTAAGCCATGTATTCACTAAGATGCACTTAATCAGTCAGTTATACAATCAATTTTTCAAAAACAAATCATCCATTTAGACACTTATATACCGATTTATTCTTTCATCGACCTTGAGATATACATATATAAAACATGTGTAATTTTCAGAAAAACACACATACACTGGATGATGTCATCAGTGATGTCATCAGTGATTTCATTTGAGATGTCATCAGTGATGTCATGAGTGATGTCACTGACCATGTCATGAGTGATCTAATATGTGACGTCATCAGCAGTGCATAGCGGGCGCGCGAGTTATAGTTAGCTGAACTAACTATAACGGGGGAATTTCAATGGTTTTGTACGAGTTAAAAGTCCAACTAACTATAACGCCCCTGAAACCTATGGTTTTTTCAGTGAATTTCTAAGGTTTTTTAAATGCTAATTCCTAACTATAACGTGCCTGAAACCTATAATTTTTTTCAGTGAATATATATATATATATATCAATATATTACCTACTAGAGGTCACAAATATGTGGTTATAGTTAGGACCTAGTTTCCAGAGGAAAAGTGTTTATTGACTTGCCTATATTTTTGGGCACATCTGACGAGTCTTCATGAAATTGCCCGAAATTTGAGATGTCATCTGTGATGTCATAAGTAATGTCACTTACCATATCATAAGTTATGTAATATAAGCAATGCATTGTATGGGTATAAATTAAAGTTAGCTAAGGTAACTAGAACCGATATATATATATATATAATATAATATATGTATATTATCTACTGGCAGTCGCCAGTAGATAGTTATAGTTAGGACCGTGTTTCCATAGGAAATCCGCAACATTCTATTTTGAATAACTTTGGGGCCGATTGACAAATCCTCGCAAAATTTTCAAAATAGGTGGGGCGCTCCGCTCCGCTCCATCCCTGAAAGTCTCGGGGGGATTCGTCAAGCGGGGGCTGAGAAAAAGGGGGGGTCCCAAAACGCATTTTCCCCATGCATTTTTCCATAGGACCTTTAGTCCAAGCTGCAGCTCGAACAGCTGAACAGAATTACTTGAAATTTGGCAGAGAGGTAGTCCTCAGGTCAGGGATGTGCCTTTTGCAGGTCTGGTGTAAATCTGTTCAGTATTTCCTGAGAAAATTGCATTTAAATCAATATATATATCTATAGGCGCGCTCCGAGTGCGTACCGTAAGCTTACCGTACGCGCACGCTGCCGTGCGCGAGCGCGATTCTGATTGGTTGTTAGATCTTAGTAAACATTCGAATCGGTCGAAACCAGGAAGTGTCGGCCGCCATTTTGTCGCTCGCAGTCTGAGGGGGTGAAAAACAAAGGTGGATAACGTGAAAAGGGGGCAGGCTAGACAGTTCCTGACCCCCTAGCCTTGGTCAGGGGGTCCCAGAAGGACCCCCAAGGGCAAAAATGTATTTTAATTTTTTTATAAAAAATCGCGGAGTGCGCGTAGCGTACGCGCACGGTAGAAACGGAAAAATTCCGCGAACTACGTAACCCACAGCGCGCGCACGGTGCGCGAAGAGCACCGTGCGCGCACGGTACGCGCACGGTAAAAAAACTTTAAAAAATAAATAAATAAATACATAAATTAGCATTTAAAAAAACGTACAAATTCACTGAAAAAACCATAGGTTTCACACATGTTATAGTTAGGAATTAGCATTTAAAAAACCTTGCAAATTCACTTAAAAAACCATAGGTTTCACACATGTTATAGTTAGCTGGGCATTTCACTCGTGAAAAACCATTGAAACTTCCACGTTATAGTTAGTGCAGGCAACTATAACTCACGCGACCGCAATCCTCTGTTGATGCTAAAACTGTATTTAGACACTTATTTACCCATGTCTTCTTCCATTAATTTTTAGCTATACATATATTACAAATATTTTTTTTTCAGAAAAACACATATGTCATCAGTGATGTAATATCTGACGTCATCAGCAGAGGATTGCGGTTGCGTGAGTTATAGTTGCCTGCACTAACTATAACGTGGAAATTTCAATGGTTTTTCACGAGTGAAATGCCCAGCTAACTATAACATTAGTGAAACCTATGGTTTTTTAAGTGAATTTGCAAGGTTTTTTAAATGCTAATTCCTAACTATAACGTGTGTGAAACCTATGGTTTTTTCAGTGAATATATATATATGTATAAACATATCTATATATATTTCAGCGGATGTCACACTGAAGCTGCAGCTACTGCTGAAAAAAAAAAAGGGAAGCACGGCTATCGCACTTACCTATTGTTAACCTCGTGGTGGTCCAGGTCCCAGGGGTATGCCTCCGTTGTTATTTTTATCAAATGGGAGTTCTCATGGACCCCGATACCTTAGGCTATTTATCAAATTAATGTAGGAGACATGCCTACAGCCTCTCCCACAGCCTCTGGGATACCTCCCTGGGGCTATTAAAAAATAAATTTGGGAGGCTCCCCAGGACTGTTTAACTTTGCAGTGGGGGACAAATTAATATTTTGTTTTATTCCTCCTTTAGAAACAGATGACCCTGGGACTGCCACCCCAGGGCCAGCTCCAGATTTGTCCCAGGTAGCCAACCCCGGGACATAGCTGTTTGCTGTGGCTCGGCGGGATCTTTACTGTTCCTACCAAGTCACAGCAAATACTCCGCTTCCAGCAAGCGAGAACTCCGCAATGTTCTCACTTGCTGGAAGCAGAGCAGAAATGCTTTCCGACACAGGGAACTGCATGATTGGCAGCTTCCTATGTCTGAAAGCAATGCTGGCAGGCTCCCCCTGAAATCCCAGTGGAGACTGGGTGCCCTGTGGTAACCCCACAGACATGGGGTCCATGGGGCTGAATTTGCCCCTGGGCGGGTTGCCGTGCAGCCCCCGCAAACTATTTAATTAACTTTTTTTTCCAAAGGGTGGGCCCTGGGGTCCCCTGGGCCAAAATTGGCCAGGGAGGGGGCCAAGCGGCCTCCACCACCATTACAAAAGGCCTGCCCCTGGCGGGTGAGGTCCCAAGGCCCAAAATCGGCCAAGGGAAGTGGGGCCACATTGCCCCATCCCCCTATCACAAGTAGGCCAGGCCCTGTGGAATAGGGTGCCTGGGGCTGAAATTGGTCTGGGGAGTAGTACTGTGTGACCCCTCCACCATTACAAAAATGCAGTCAGAGGTCAAACCTTTTTCACCACCACTCTGCAAATGCTCCTCGTGGTACACTACTAGTTGGGAGAAGAAGTCCCCTTGGTTCCTGAGGATCCTAAGGATCCTTGGGGGCTAAAAACACCTCCTATTACCTCCAGTAAGTCAAACATAGCAGGATTGCTGCGAGGTCATCTGAGACCCACACTCTTTCTCCACCGCTCTGCAAATGCACCTCCTGGCGCACTACTAGTTGGGGAGGCAGTCCTCTTGGATGCTAAGGGTCCTTGGGGGATAAGAACCCCTGTGGTTACCTCCAGTAAGTCCCACACAGCAGGATTCCTGAGAGCTGGTCAGAGGCCCGCCCCCTTTAACCGCCTCTCTGCAAATGCAACTTCTACTTCAGAAAAAAAAATAGAAATTCACTTAAAAACAAAGGTTACAGGCACCTTATAGTTAAGAAATAGAATTTAATAAACCTTTGTAATTCACTCAAAAAAGCCAAGGGTTACAGGGACATTATAATTAGGAAATAGGATTTAAAAACCCTAGAAACTCACTGGAAAAAAAGGTTATAGGGACATTATAGTTGGGCTTAAATTTCACTTGTACAAAACCATAGAAATTTACCTGAGCTAACTGTAACTTATGCACCCGCAATGCACTGCTAATGACCTCACATATTATATCACTCATGATATGGTCAGTGAATTCACTGATGACATCACTGATGGCATCTCAGATATATATATCTCAGAGTGGTGACCAATCTGTCTCTCTGTAGTTATAGCTAGGATCAAGTTCCGATTAGAAATTGAATTTTTAGTTTGCCAATGACTTTGGTGCAGTATGGTGAATCTTCACACAAGTTACCACAAAAAGACTTCATCCAATTCAGCTCCATCCTGAAATGTTTCAGTGTGATCTGTCAAAAGGAATGAAACTGAATTACACCGAATTTGGCAGAAAGCTAGATATCACTCAAGAAAGCATGCTTTTTGTAATTTGGAATAAATCTGTTCATTAGTTTTTGATAAATTAATGTTTCAAAGCATTGTATATCTGGATGGTTGAGTTCGGGAGAGACATAATAATGCAACTTCAAATAATAGAGCATCCATCGCATAACAGCAAAAGAAGTACCAGCATGCCACACACCAGGAGAAGCAATAGGGGAAAACCCTCCAAATACGCTGAAAAAATAGAATGAATAAAAGAAGGTATTACTATAAATATAGTCTGAAACGATGTAACAAGGCCGGATCCCACAACTTGAAAAGTCTGCGAGGCCTGCCATATGAGATGCATTAACAATTTGATGAATTAACTCCCCAAGTGTAGGGAAAATTTGTGTTTAATAAAGATTGTATTTCACTAGATGTTCTCGCCACCTGCAATTCGAAGGTCTCACGATTGGACGTAATAGACGCTTCTAGTTGAAACAACAGCGCTTTGAGTCTGATTAGTTTATTGAAATCTGTTTTCAAAGTCGGAATGGAAGGCCACAGTGAACTATCTACACTCCAGTAGGGGGGTGTGGGGGGGAGAAACATGACATTCCTGCAACAAGTAACGCATTGTGAAACTGTTACTATGTACGGGATTCCTGCCCATAAACCGCAGCAGTTCTGATTGTTGAGAATGAGATAACTACCGTTAGAAAGCAAAGTGAGAGTTAGAATAATAGCAGGAACTGGTGTACCTTTTAAAAAACAAGCCAAATTAGGTGCAGAAATGTTGCAAGCGCCGTGAAGTTTTACTTATTTACTCACAAGGGAGTGTCCCACAGTAGAGTCACAATGCTCCCCTGTAAGGAACACTTCCTTCTCTGCATGCTGACAATGGAAAGCAAATGGCAATGACCACAATTTGTGCCTAACAAAAAAAAATGAATGTGTCCTCATGTAATGCAACTGGTGCTATGTAAAGCACTCTGATACCCGATTCGGGTCAAGTTTGCGCTAAATAGAACTCTGTAAAATAAAATAAAATAATATAAAATAAATCTGGTAGGCTGAGGCAGCTTTTTTCCCATCAGGCATCTTGGTCTCGTGGGATTAAAATGGTATGTTTTAAATTTTAAATGACATTTTCACCTAACTACAACATTCCTTCAATCTTAGTTTTTTTCAGTGTATTTCTAAGGTATTTTTTAATGTAAATTAAGATATAATTACAATTCCTAAATATAATGTCAGTTTAAACTTTTTTCTTTCAGCGAATGTATGAATACACCCACACACACATGCACATAAACACACTGGCACTCAAGGACTTGAAATACTCCTTATTTGTTGTTCCTTTTCATCAACCTACATGTTTGCAGCAGAGCACATTTCAGTTGGTAAAGATATTTATCGACCAGATTTTGAGATTCTCTAGTATTATGTGCACAAATGGAAGAAATACTTTGCAAAATACTTAATCATTTATACGTAAGCAACAAAGATGACTATAGTCACTTTGTGGTGATATAGACTTACAAAACATACTATTGTAATTTTAATTGTACTTATATACAACTTACCACCCCTGACGAGGCATAGAAGCACTTTTCAGCGAATAGCACGCTACTAAATATGAATGTATTTCAGTGGTGGACAAGTGCGTCTGTTAGTTGGACTGAAAATTAACCCTGGGCAAAGCACTACGCTACGCTCGCGTAGTTTGCGAAGTTTGCACTACTTCGCACTACGCGAATTGCATGTAGCACTGTGCACACAGGCGTAGCGTAGCGTAGTGTAGTGCAGCGGTCATTTTTTGCTTGAGATCCCGGCGAGACTTTTTCCTCGTTCTCAATCAGCAACATCTAGTTGCCGATCGCGAGCGTGGAAAAAAAACCTCCTGGCGAGATTCTCAACGCGGGGAGTTCAGCTTTCTCATTGCGAGTGGTCGCGTATGCTCGCGACTGCTCGCGATGAGAAACTACCAGTCTGCGTTGAGAAAGCTGCCGCTCGAGCAACAATCTACTCGAGCGGCAGAAAACTACAGCTCGCACTGTGCAAGATGCCATTTTCAATGATTGCACAGTGCCGGATGCTTGTCCGCCCTGTGCAATCATTGAAAACGGAATCTTGCACAGTGCGAACAGGGTACTACGCAGTTCGCGAAGTGCTACGCGTAGCTCGCATAGTGCGAAGTGCACTTTGCGTAGCTACGCATAGCGCTACTTCGCGAACTACGCCCAGGGTTACTGAAAATGATAATTGCGGGATAGAAGTGGGAACAGTCTAGAGAGTGTTTCCTGGGAGATAATAGTAGTAGGAGAAGGTTTGGAATGAGTAAAGGAGCAATGGAGGAGGGAAGAGTCTGTAGAAGTAGGTTATGGAGGCCCTAGCGGAAAAATGATGTCTCAGATGATTCTAATGAGGGTAGAATTTAGAAAGGGTTTTTGGGAGATCTAGTAGTAAAATGAGGTTTGGGGTCATACAAGGAGGGAAAAAAGAGGGAAGAGTCTAGAAAGGGTCATTTTGGAGATCATAGTAGCAGAATAGTTTATTTTGGAGATTATAGAGGTAAAATTAGGTTGAGGATGTGTCAGAGAGTGGGGTAGAGGATATACTGAGAAGGTTATAGAGTGAAACATAGGGTAGTGCATTGGAGAAACACATAGATGCTTTTTTGTTTCTTTTTAACAGTAGGAGTAAAGTAATAAATATATAGATACTTAACTACATTGAAGGTATACAAGATTTAGGTTTTATTTAATAAATTCAAACTTCCAAGTGCTGCTTTAAAGCTAATTTATTTGTGTTCTTTTCTCTTTCTTTTCAATAATTTAATGGTGAAGCAATTGTAGATAAATAGTTGTGATAGAATTTACATATTGTGATAGATAGATAAATGGAGAACCATAAGTATCTAAACAAATAACGTTTATGAAAACTATGCAGGAGCCTATATACATGTTAAGGATAGAATAACATAACCATAAATAATATGCATGCCTAAAAAATATCTATATATTTATGAACATAATTTCTTTTTTTTTTAAGTTTAAGTTTATTGAACCCAATAAGAAAATACAATACACAATGAAAATCCGATCAGAGAACATAAGTACTTACGATATAAACAATAAAGGATATTAAGCATAAAGGGTACAATAAACATGGTGACCTAGCAAAGAGAAAGGGGGAGGTAAAAAGAAAAGAGGGGGAAGAAGGGAGGAGGTAAAAAGAATTTCATTGGGGAGAGTACAGAGCAATCAAGGGTAGCAAAAGAGGTAAAATAAAGCATTACATTGCATGTATTGTGAAACTCTAAAATGCATATAATGATATAATGGAATAAGTACAGTATGCAAGAACAATTATAAATTATTCAAACAAAAGACAACTAAATTAAATCAAGGCGGTTTGCGGACATCGTCCGATGTTCTCACAATGACAATAGCAGCAGTATTCGGAGGGGAGGAAGCAGATAAATATGTAGTGAGAGGGAGCCATAACAAATCCCTTTTAATTGCTAGTGATATAGGGGTAACATAATTGGTATCAAGTCTGTGATTAAAACAGATGGCGTTCCACCAGGCTCTGTAAGTGACTTTATCCGCGTGTTTCCAATTCAAGGTGATTAGATGTAAGGCTATAGCAATTAGCAAATCTATTAATTGACAATGTGGTGAAGGATGAGGCCATGAGGGGGATAGGGAACCGAGAAATATATTTGAAAGGGAAAAAGGAACTTTAGTGTTAAATAATTTGTTAATTTGAGACCAAACTAAAAGCCAGAATTTAGCAATGTTAGGGCAATCAAATAGCATGTGTTTTAAGTCAGCCGTTAAACAGGGGCAGGACCAGCAGTGTGATGAAGTGGTGGAAGAAAAGGAAGCCAACTGTGCGGGTGAGTACAACGCTCGGTGATATACAAAATAAAGAGTCTGAGTGGTGTTAGCCGCCCGTGAAGTTTTATGAATCTTTAACCACAGTCTGTCCCACAAGGGGACAGGCCAGGAATGTAATAAATCTTTTTCCCATGCCAGTTCAGTCTTTGTTTTGGACCGCGTTGCCAGAGATAAGAGACCATTGTAGAGGGAAGATGCAGAGGGGGAAGCGTTTATTAAAGGGAACAAAGTAGAGCAGGTTGTAGGAAGATTTGGAGAAGGTGGGAGCGATGAGAGGTATTGGTGAAGAGAGGGAAGCAGAAGGTCATATTGCTTTTTACATGAATTAGGAAGGGCAAAGTCAGATTTGAGAGCTGAGAAAGGAAGAGGTGTACCATCCATTAAGAGTTGGGAAATCCATTTCAAGCCCTTGGAGTGCCATATCTTCCAGTAGAAAGCACGATTTTTAATACGTAGTAACTTGTTATGCCAAATAGGTTGTTGAGAGAGCGAATCGCGTGAGGGATAAGAGGGTGGTAAGAGAGGAGATAGAAGTTTTCGCGTGTGAGAGATAACAGGATGACGCAGAGAAGAAGTGTGCGCAGAGAAGGCAAGGGATTCCAAGAAGGCGAAAGGGGAAGTAAAAAACTCCTCAATGCGAAGCCAAATTGGAGGATAGGTAGGAAGGTCTGAAGAAAGCCACGAAGAGGCTTGTTTTAGGGAAAATGCGTGGTGATAAGATTTAAAGTCAGGAAACTTAAGCCCACCATTTAATTTATCTTTTTTGAGAGTAGATAAGGCTATCCGAGGGGGTTTACCTTTCCAGAGGAATTTTAATAAAGTGCGGTCTAATGTCTTAAAGTAATAATCTGGGATGTGTACAGGGATCATTGAGAGAGAATATAAAATGACGGGAGCAAGCATCATCTTAATGGAGTCTAACCTACCCCACCAGGAGAGGAAAAGAGGGTGCCACTTAGTAATAGAGTCCTTTAGCTTCTTAGTGATGTAGTCAAAATTGTGTTTGAGGGTTTCGGAGATAGACGGGGAGAACCATAATCCCAAATATTTTAATTTAGAGGATTGCCAGGAAAAACCGGTATGATCAAAAAAGTGTTTAAGACACAGAACATTGAGGGGTAAGACTTCACATTTATCACGATTTAGGCGGTATCCTGAGAGTTTAGAGAACGCATCTACTTGGGAAAGGAAGGGAGGAAGGGAAGTATCGGGATTAGAGCAGTATAACAGAATATCGTCTGCATAAACAGACATTTTGACTTGTTGGGAGCCTAGATGGAATCCTGTGATTAGGGGGTCCTGCCTAATTTTGGTAAGGAAAGGCTCTAGTGCCACTACAAATAGGAGAGGGGATAGGGGGCAACCCTGTCGTACACCTCTTGAAAGAGAAAAATAATCGGAGACTTTACCATTAGCAAAAATAGACGCTTTAGGACCAGAGTATAAGAGAGAAATAAAGGAAATTAACTTAGGGGGAAACCCTATCCATTGAAGAGCGCGAAACATAAAGTCCCAGCCAATCCTATCGAAAGCCTTTTCGGCGTCTAAAGCTATGGCAGCAAGCGGATAATCCAAGGAAGAGGCCTTGCCAAGAATGTTAAAAAAGACTCTGGAGTTATCAGAGGATAAGCGCCCTTTTACAAAGCCCGATTGTTCTGGGCCAAGAAGCTCAGGTAAGATTGGGTCAATACGTAAGGCAAGAAGTTTAGCAAAAATTTTATAATCCGTGTTCACTAAAGATATCGGGCGATAGTTTTTACAGAAAGAGGAATCCTTGCCCTCTTTGGGGATTAGGCAAATCATAGCATCTTGGAAGGTACCTTGAGATGATCCGCTTGCGATAAAAGAAGTAAACAAAAGAAGAAGTTGTGGAAGGAGGAGTTTCGAAAAGTGTTCGTAGAATTCAATGGTGAAACCGTCCGGACCAGGGGTCTTCCCTCGTCTCAAAACCGATACTGCATGAGAAATTTCTGCTAGCGAGATATCTGACTGCAGTGAGTCAAAATCAACATGTTGCGAGGGAGGAGAAGGGATAGATTGAAAGTAGGAGGAAAGGTCAGATTGAAGAGGTTGGGTCTCCGGGGTGTAGAGAGTTTTATAAAAGGAGACAAACTCATTTAAGATATCGTCATCCTTGAGAAGAGTGTCACCATTGGAATTTTTCAGAGACTCTATCCTGGTTCTATCTCGCCGAGATTTTAGATAGTTGGCCAGTAGTTTCCCCATTTTATTCTGACCACCATAATAACGAGTACTACATTTCAGGAGATAAGACGAAGCCGCTTCTGTGGATGCTTTGTTGAAGGTAATTTTGGCAGTGATAAGATCTTTCAAAGAAGCTTCAGAGTACGAGTGGTAGTATGCGTATTCTAATTTTTTAATTTTGGCAAGCAATTGAGCCGCTTGTTTCTCAAAAACTCTTTTCTTCCGAGAAACAAAATTAATAATAAAGCCCCTGGCAGCTGCTTTAAAAGAATCCCAAATCATAGTAGGGGAGGAATCATGGGTAGTGTTTATGATAAAGAATTCCGACGCAAAAGAACTGAACTGGCTGGAAAAATTAGGATCTGTAAGTAATGAATTATTAAAACGCCAACGTCCAGCGCCTGGGGTGTGAGGAAGTAGGTCGAAATCAACAGAAACCGGTGCGTGGTCTGAAATTAAAATGGACCCTATTTCTGAATGAAGTACGTGTTGCGTTAGAGGTTTACTTAAAAAGAGGTAGTCAATGCGGGATTGTGATTTGTGTGGGGGGGAGAAAAAGCTATATTCACGGAGTTCAGGGTGACATAGTCTCCAGATGTCAACTAAAGACTTTTGGCGGATGGTGGAAGCAAATTGTGAGTGCATTTTGTTGTTTACAAATCTGACTGGGGAATTCCTATCGAAAACGGGGTCAGAAACTTGATTACAATCACCCCCAAAAACAATATAATCATCTGTAAGGGAGAGCAACTTATCAGAAATATGCAACCAAAAAACATTGTCAATAGAAACTGGAGCATAAACGTTGAAGAAAACCACTGGTATTTTGTCAATAAGTAATTTAACAATTAACCAACGACCTTCAGAATCATTTTCCTGAGAAATCACCGATACATTAAACTTTTTATGAGTGAGAATAAGAACACCATTTTTCTTACCTAAAGCTGGAGAAGAAAACACATTACCTACCCAACATCTTTTTAATTTAGCCGCCTCAGCCTCAGGAAGGTGAGTTTCCTGAAGGAAAGCAACATCAGTTTTTAACTTTGCCAAGTGAGAAAGAACTCGTTGTCTTTTAATGGGATTGTTCAGTCCTTTAACATTCCATGTGACAACTCTGAACTTGGCTAGATGAGATTGAATTCAGAAACCATGAACATACAATGCGATAAATAGGGTTGAAATTGAAAAAAGTAGAGAAGTGAGAGCTCAGAAGTGTAGAAAGAAGGAGATAAGAGGGGGAGAGATCGAAAACAAGGGCATTAAGAAATTCAATGAGGGATAAGGAACAGAAGCACGGAATATGGAATTGCAAATGACCAAAGAAGGGGAGAAGGGGGTGGAATGAGGGAGGTGGAAGCGGGAAGAAAAGAAAAGGAGAAGAGAGAAAGAAGAAGGGGAGAAGAGAAACAGTGATAGAGAACAGCACAGAAAGCATAGAAGTAAAATGTGAACAAAAGGCATACTTACATGAAGAAGATCCAAGAGAACAAGGGGGAGGGGAAGAAGCCACACGAGACAGACAGCCCATCCAGGCTGACCAGACGGAGGACGAGGGGGAAAACGCCAATAAAAATGGGATATCTACGGATGCGAGAGGGAATAAAAGACAAAAACGTTCAGAACCATTTAGCACAGTAAGCAATGAGGGATAGGGGATTCAAAAAGAGCAAAACGATTAGGTACCAACTCCAATTAGACTAAGAAGACTATCCAGACTACAAAGAACATCAAAGAATACATGAGGGACAGTGGTAAGGAGAAACAATAAGTGAAAGAACCAAAGAAGGATCAACAAAACATCAAGTAATATTTGACGACGAGGGTCCCGAAGCTTCCATGATGTCCGTCCTGTGAGAATTTATGAAACTCTGTAACTGCTGCGGATCTTCATAGGATGTTGTCTTGTTATTAAACGTGACCTTAAAGAGGCAGGGGTGAAAAAGGCCATAACGTGCTCCCATGGTACGAAGAGTAGGTCTCATATCAAGAAAGGCCTTACGTCTGTTGGCTGTGGACTTAGCATAGTCTTGAGCAAAAAACAAAGTGGCACCGGACCAGGTGACTCGTTGAGAGGATTTGGCCGCTGATAAAACCTTTAGCAAGTCCGTGTACTCCAAAAAGTACAGAATGACACCTCTTGGCCTCTGTGAAGGAGATGCACTCGTTGGAAGACGTCCTAATCTATGGGCTCGCTGAATGTTGAGAGCGGTGCCTTCTGGCATGTGGAGAATCTTGGGCAAAAAAGATTTAAAGAAAGTGGGAGGGTCCGGTCCCTCTGATCCCTCCACCAGACCATAGATACGCAGGTTGTTCCGTCTATTACGGTTTTCAAGGTCTTCGACTTGGCGTTGGAGGACAGACACTTGAGATTGAAGGTGAGAGACATTAGTGTTAGTGTCCGTGAAAGAAGACATGTGACTTTCCACTGCGGTAATTCGTGTATCAAGTTGAGCCCAAGAGTCAGTGAGGACTTGTAATTTATTATTTGTTTCCTCCATAAAGGGACGAAGGGCCCTAATTTCTTCTAGTAGTGTTTCCATAGAAATAGGCGAATTAGGTTTAGGAGGAGAAGGGGGGTTGTGCTTTAGACGTTTGGTGACAGACTTCACAGCAGGTACTGGCGAGGGAGAGGGATCCATTTTCTCCGCGGGGTCTTGTGAGGATAACAGTGAATCCTCTAGTTTAGAGAAGGCAGTGAAAACTTTTGAGTTTTTGATAAAGGTGTACTTGGGCGTAGGGTGTTTAGCAAGTGCGCCTTTCGTTCTCCCCATAAGAGGCAAGATCAACAGTCCGGGTGAGCGAGCAGGGCAGAAGGAGAGTTTCACTAGTCAGATGGTTAACATCACTGTCAGATCCAGTAATTAACAGGAAGTCTCATTGAAGAGCGTGTTCGAGCTGAGTTGGAGAAGTAGTCATTAAATTGACGTATCCGTGGAGATGAGGCAGTTCCATCAAACTATTTCAATATCTGAGAGAAGAATCCCCGTCGGAAACAGCCATGAGTGAGGAAGAGCTATATTATCGGAGGAGAACAGTGCAGAAAAAACACTCTCGTGAAGTGCGTACATAAAATGGCGGCTGAATCGGAGAAGACGCTGCACAAACTACGCACCTCACGTATTTTTCCAAGAATATGTCATTGAGAATATCCAAAGTTGGTGAAGAAATGAAGACAAAAGCCAGAGTTGAGCAGAATAACAGCCAAAAGAGAAGAAAAATCACTTTTGCAGCATGTTTCTTCAGGTCATCAGCTTACATTCACCTCAGACGAAAAAACAAAATGGCGGCCGTTCCAAAAACGGAGCCTCCGAGGGAATTAAAGAGGGTTACAAGCAGCTTACTGACATAGCGACTGCAAAATTCAGTGCTCCGGATGTTCAGACAGCTTGTCCCAACTTTGTGGCATCCTCGTACTCGTAATTACGAGAGAAAAAATCGGCGCTGTTCTCCCGACTCCGGGAGCGTCAGGGAAGAGCCGCCATCTTCGTAAGGCGTCAGCCACGCCCCGTCCTATGAACATAATTTCTATACATATTTATACAAAGAAATACACATATCTAGATACATATATGTAATGAAATTAAATGCTTATATACACAAGGCTATGCTGTTCATTTCAGTTTGAGTATGTTGCTTATGTAGGGAAGAGACAACTTTCGAGTAGTTTTTTTAAGATAAGATAGTAATCCGAGGATCTTATGTTTGGGGTTTTTGAATTCCATAGTTTGGCTGCTTGACAGAGAAGGATGTGCCATCTATGTTTTTTCTTGTATGGTGGGATTTTGAAGCAAGGTGCCAATCTGGAGCGGAGGTTCCTTTGTTGAATGTATTTGGTGATTTTATTTCTGATGTAAAGTGGCCCTATTCCATGTGATACAAAGCAGCTGGAAAGTGGATTTTATGGCAACCAGTGGTAACCAATGTAGGGCTCTCAAGACAGGGGAGATGTGGGCCTATGGCTTTACATGTAGTAGTAGTCTGGCAGCAGAGTTCTGAATCCGTTGTAGTCTTTTCACAGTTGATAGAGATGATCTGTGGTAGAGGTCTTTGGCGTAATCAAGTTTAGGCAGTTTAAGAGAGATAGCAGGCTGGACCTTGTGAGGAAACCCCAGGTGGGAGAAGATGTGTTGCAAAATTTTCATAATAATGAAGCTTTTTCTTGCTAATTTGTCCACTTGGGCATTCATTGATAACTTGGAGTCCATGGTAATTCTAAGGTTTCTGACTTTCTTAGGTACTTTAGGAGGTGTTCCCAGATCTTCAAGTCAGGTGACGATATGTCATAATATTTCCAATCGCCACATGTGAGCATTTCCACTTTGGAAGCATTCAATTTGAGATGGCACCATGTCATCCACTGGTCAATGGCTCTGAGGCAACTAAAAGTTTTTGATTGTCCAATGTCTTTGGACGTTTTCAGTTTAAGGAGTATCTGTGTGTCATCTGCATAGTTATTGCATGTGAGGTGAAATTTATCAATCATTGCCGGTAATGACTTTGTGTAGATGTTGCAAATCATGGGTGAGATCATGGAGCCTTGAGGAACCCCTGCTTTTCTGAAGTACTGTTTGGAAGAGAAAGGGGGAGAATGGATGACATTTGCTCTGTTTTGAAGGTAGAATGTGATCCATTCGACAGGAGTTCCTTCTATGCCGGCTTCATAAAGTCTTTGTTTTAGAGTGTTGTGGTCAACTGTGTCAAAGGCAGCTGAGAGGTCCAAGAGATGTAGTGAAGCAACCACGTTCCAGTCTATGGGCTTCTTGAGGTCATCCCAAATGGCAATGAGGGCAGATTATGTGCCTCTTCCTGGATGGAATCTTGTTTGGAAGTTAAAAAGTATAGAGATATCTTCAATGTATTGTGACTTCTGGGCAAATGCTGCTCGTTCTATCAGTTTGCCCAGGAAAGGTCCATTTGTAATCGGTCTGCAATTGTTAGGGTCAAGCGGGTCCAGGTTAGTTTTCTTTAATAATGGGCATATATATGCCTTTTTTAGGTCTTCTGGAAAGATTCCATAGTTAAGAAATTATTGATAATTCTTCTGACTGGTGTGGCAGCAGAAGTAGTTAGAAGAATGTTCTTGAATGTTTAATGTTTTTGTAGAGTATCCTTGTTGCGTAATAGACATAGAGATGTGAAGTTGTGAAGGGTGGATTATTGTTTAAATGTTTGCATCTGTCTAGGGTGGAAGATGTATGAGTTATGAGTGGTGGTGCAGAATGTGGGTCATGTTGTAAGGCATTGCATCGTGCAATGGATGAAAGGTGGTGCAATTGGAGTTGTGTTGGTGTATTTGTGTTAGGTGTTGGGAAAGAGTGAAAACTTGGCAGTAAAGGTGATTTAGGATGTGTGTTATTGGTGTAGTCAGGAGGGTGGGAGTGGGTGTATGTTTTTTGGTTGTGATGGAATGAACTATGAACTAGAGTGTATGTGAAATTTTGTTGCACTGGTATGTGTGTTACGTTTTGTTTTGTTGAGTAGTGAGAGGAGATTTGATGTAGTGGTTTCCTGAGAAGGATTTGTAAGTAAACTTTCGTTGGTGAGTGGAAGTTGAATGGGGAAGGGGATGGTGGTATGCTTTGGAAAAGAGTGTGTGTTGTGTGTGAGAGGGGATGGACCAGAGTTATGAATGTTTATGTTAGATTTGATAGGTGGAAAAAGTAATATGTGTGGTAGAGTGGGTTTAAAGATTGTTTGGCTGTGTGTTTTGATAAAAAAAGGAGGAGGGTGTTAGTAGATGAAATGATAGAGGTCTGAGAATTGCTTTGGTGGTGACAGAAAGACGTCTGATGGGAGTAAGTGGAGGGTAAAGCTAGTGCTCTGTATGAACAGTTAGTGTGTGTCTGGATGAATTAAAGTTATGTATAATATAGCTTTGTGCTGGTGATGTGTGGATTTGTTAGTGGTATAGGACAGAGTAGTGTTTTGAGGGAGAGCAATGTTGCCACTGTGTAGTAGTTTGGGTAGAAGGGTGTATAGATGTAGTTGGTAGGGTTTTGTAGTGGTTGTTGAAACAATGAAAAGTGGTTAGGGTTTGTTTGTAGTAACTGAGTAGATTGCATTTGCTGTGAGTGTGTTTGTGTACAGTTGTAGATGGTTTTAGGTGGTTGCTGGTAAATGGAATTAAATGGGCAGCATTTTTGGCCCTTGCCCCAACCAGTATCAAACAGGCCAACACAGCCAATTGCCATTGTCCTCTCCACCCTTAGCCTCAATGTCCTTGAGCCCTAAGCTTAAACAGCCCTAGTGATCAGGTGACACCTTTACCCAGTGAGAACCCTAGTCCTAACCCTAACCCTAAGCCCTAAGACCAATAGGAGACCAAGCTCTCATATGAATCACAGCCCTAGCCCTGCCAGCCAATCAGATACCAAACTCTAAGCCTTAGGTTCAATAGAAACCCTAGCCCCAGTAACAGAACACCAGCCCTATCAACCAATCACAACCCTAACCCTAAGCCCCATGGCCAATATAAACTCTAAATATAGGAACCAATTAAAGCACAGTTGTAACAACCAGTAGGAAACTTATACAATAGGCATGTGACCTTAAGCATAAGCTGCTGGGCGGGGGACTGGGAGCTGCTTCTCAAGTCAGAATCTCCTTGAATACCGACAGGCTCAGTCTACACTCTGTAGTTCCTGTTCAAATCGCTGCAGGTAAGGCCAAATCTAGGCAACTAAAAATACAGTTTTTCGCATACTTCAACAACTCACTCTTCTAGCCAAAAACAAGTGCTACATACACCTTCCAAACACAGTTTAAACCCTGACAGTAGATTTAAGCAGTCTCAAAGCACACTCTGCTTAGCCTCTGAAGTGTATTTTGACCTTTGTCCTTGCTAAGTCAAAAGGGATCTGGAGGTGGATTGCCTTCAAACCAGCCTTAGCATGGTTAATGGGAAAGCTAAAAGAGAAATGTAAGCAGATCAAAAATAAAAATAAACAAGAAAATAAAACAGGCAAAATGTAAAAAGTGATAAATATTAGGTTTTATACTGTGGGAATAATTTTGCATAACAAAATATATGCAAAATTTTGCGATTATGTCATTACGCCATATCATGTAATTTCAGGGAGAAATTTTAATGCACGTTTTACTGTTTCGGTAGCTTTGGAATGTAACTGACATTCAAGGTAAAAAAAAAAATCGGAGTGGACTGTTTGGGTAATATTTAGGGTGCAAAACTACAAATCCAAACATGGGTGGCAGAGTTTTGAATACAAGCAGAAGTTCATTTAACATTGGTAGTCTATGAACATTTTAGGTAGATTTCTTTACCTGAGCAGACCGTTTGGGTAATTTTTTAGCAGAAAACGACATATCTAAATATGAACGTCAGAGTTTTGAATGTGAGTGACTGGAAATCAACTTTAAATTACATTTTTGAGTTCCATTTTTCCTTGAACAGAATTTTCTAGTGATTTTTTGCATATAAGATGCTTTTCACATAATTGTGATGAATGTTTCTGCAATTTTGTGTAGTTGCGCTACTCCCTTGTTATGGTGGTTTGATTAGAATCATCAAATCAGCATCAGACTTTATTCAGTCTCAGTGGACATAGCCGGTTCAGTATTCTCTAATTTTATTGTGATATTTGTTTGGGTTACTTCTCAGATTATACTTTTTTAATGTATTTATGGATTAAACTAATAATGATCATTGCGTCCCTATGTCTCGATAATTGTGTTAATGTATTCCCATTTGTGACTCCTTAAACAATGAATATTTATGTTGTTGTCATCAAAAGGCCTCACCAATTTCATGCCAAATTAAAAGATCAAGATAAGAGAAGTGAAATAACTGAGGTAGAAAGATCAAAGGGAATAAAGGGAAAAACAGTGCACATTAAAAATCAGTCAATAGATTATATATTCATTTAATCAACCATAGAATCAAATCTTATACTAAAAGTGGAGTAAGTTCAGATAATCAAGGCTATTGTATCGGCAATATCTCAGTCTAATCTTGTATTCAAACCAATCCCGTCATGAGTATAAATCAAGTGGACACTTGAGTTCTTCATCCAGCCTTTAGCCCCCCAAGGTAGATTGTTTCTAATGATGTTATGAGTTCTGACTCCGATTCCTCTTTTTTTACATCACCGTGGGTCCTTTGCAATATGATCAATGCCAAAATATCCCAGCAGTTCTGCATTGCTATCATGATTCTGGGAAAAGCCAAAGTGTCTTGCTGCTGGGTAAGAGAAGTCCTTGTTTGTAATTGATCTTTTATGTTGTAAAATGTGTTCTTTTGCTGACGTTGTTGTGCTCCCAAAACATCTTTTTCTACATGGATTATCTATCAGATACAACAAAGTCTGTTTTAGGAGTGATATGCATGTTGATTTTCTGTTTCGGTTTCTAAAAGGGGATGGAAAGATTTACAACATTTTCTTGGGGTTGCATCTTTTGTATTTTTTTACAGGGAAAAACCATTTTCTTTTTTGCATCCACTCTTTGATTTGTCAACAATTACTTTTCATGTGAAGATGTTTCTCTATTTTTTTTTTAAAGTCTAAAGAAAGACAAATAGAGAAAGACAACATTTTTAATCCAATTAGAATGATCATTGAATATAATTTGGACACACATGATCCAAATAATTCAGAAACACTGGACTATCTTGTAAACTGATAATATTATTCAAAAACTGATAGGACAAAGACCAAATATCACTTACAAAAAGTAAAAGTAATGGAAAAATGAACTAATACACAGTCACAAGCAAAGTAACATGGACAAAACATAGAGTGGCAGAGTTGGCTGCCTGTATTGTGACTGGCTGCAGGGCCTTTCAAAGTGGGGAATTGGCTGCCTGCTGGGGGTTGGACAACTGCAGCAGGGTTGCCGAAGCTAACCACTTGCTGCACCTTTCCAAAGGCTATACACAGTAGGTAGTAGACTAAATACGATCAAAAATCCCCAGAAAATCATTAAAAAAATCAAACGTTAGAGTGACGTTATATTTAGGTATGGCAGTAAGATATTCCATTAAGTAAAAAAACAAAAAAAAACGAAGGTCACTGAAAAACCAAACGTTAAATTGAGGTATATTTGGATATGGTGATTAGATCTTAGCTTACTTTAAAATATCCTAGTATTTCCCTGAAAAAAACAAAGGAGAAATAGGAAAACTGAAATTCAACGGTTATAATTTACTGAGCTCATTATAGCTTGTGTCCCCTCCATGCACTGCTTATGGCCTTACATATTACATCAATCATGACATGTTAAATGAGAGCATTGATGACATCACAGATAAATTCTCAAATGACATTGTTAATGATGACCCCATATTCATATTCCACAGAGAGTTACACTTCAAGGAAGACAATAGAAGTCCTTGTTATCAACAGATATAGCTTGAAATTGATTGATTTTCATGAAACATGAGTTTGAAAACAGAGCACTGGAGTTAAGAAAACTGGAGTCTTACCATATACTGATATCAGATACATGCAGCCTGAGAGGCTTGAACATCAATAAAGGGATGGCAATACCTTTACAATGAAAATAATGCTATATTTTGCATCCCCTGTTTTGAACTGTAAATATGTCACTACTATTAGTATAGGCTGCTGTACTCTATTGTAAATATTTTTCTACATAGTATAACCTTTTGTACTCTATTATGAAGACTTTTTTTATATTGTTCACCCACAGGTTTTCAAAAAGTGAAATAATGCTAAAAAATCAAATCCGATGGACATACCTTTGGAAGAATCTGTGAATGAATGTGTGTGTCATTAGGTATTCAGCTAAAGATTGTAGAGTAAGGTACGTTTGCCTTGATCATTTTTAACATTTAGGTTAAAATATTTATTATACTTTTTATGCTGCCATGCAAAATTTATTCTTACGGAGGATTCATCAAATATTTTGAATTTATCAATTTGTTTGAGTGATGACCTATTTGGGCTTCATGAATGAGCTATTCTTGTTGAATAAATATCAATATGGTAACATGATGGTACAATAGCATTCATACTTAGCTATGATCAGGTTTGATTTCAGTAAAGATACATGACCCTTGATATCACAATGAAGCACATGGGCAACATGGGCGGCACAGCAGGGCCTCCGATTAGAGGCCAAGAGGTCACCTATGGTGCCCCCTGTTGATCCCTGCACCTTGTTGTAGGTACCTTGTGGTGCCTGTCATGAGGTGCAGAGATGAACTGAGATCCCTTTTCTTAATGAGAACTTGTGTTACGGCTGGTTTACAGCCATAACACGAGCTCCCATTGAGGAAAGGGGGAATGCGACAAAACGGTGTTCGGTCGCTTTTTAATTGGTTAGTCGGGATCACCGACTGGGTGTCGGTCGGTCCTAGGACCGAGTCGGTGTCGGGCAGAAGCAAGTGACTGTAAACTTTAAATGTTTTATTATTTTGATTTTCCCAAGGTTCCACATTTAAGGTAATGCATGTCATTACTTTCTTTTTTAAGTTCAAGAAAAGGTTTATTGAAGATAATCATAAAATCATACAAACAATACTTCGTATATACAGTTATTTATCAATGTACAAATACAAGAAAAAGTAATGAAGAATAATAATGTTATACAATAATTGCTGAAAAAAAATAATAATAATATAATTACAATCAAAGGTTCACAAGATTGTCACATTTGATAAAATAGACAGTATTGTATGGAAACAAAAGAAAGTCAAGGAGGCTTGGAAACTTCTTGTGATGAAGGAGCAGGTAAAAAAAAATTCTCTGCAGAGTTGTTTAGAAATTGTGTGAGGGGGCACCAAAGGTGTAGTTGTTTCATACCAAGAGAAATAGGGTGAACGAGGGCTGTATCAAGGCAGTGATTATGACATACTGCATACCACATGCTAGTTAAGACAATTTAGAGGAGTCTTTCCAATTTTTTTTAGATCTGTTGAAAAGCTACTGCTAGTAATAAATCAATGAGTAATACCTGAGACTGTTTTTTGTTCCAATCTGGTGAGAGGCTGCCCAAGAAAATATTTGTAAAAGAAAGAGGAGCTGTAGTATAAAAAATAGTGTTGATTTGACACCAAACTTGTTTCCAAAATTGAAAAACGTGTGTACAAGTAAAAAGCATATGTTTAAGATCAGCATCAATCTGGGAGCATGTCCAGCAAGTGTTGGGATTTGTGTTATGAATTTTATGTAAGCGGATGGGGTGATAAACAATCAGTTATAAATAAAAAAAAGTGTTTGTGCTGTGCTGGCCGCTCTAGAAGATTTCCTGAGTTTTGTCCAGATTTTGTTCCACATAGATATATGCCAATCCGTCCCGAGATCCAATTCCCATAAGGATTGCACTTTAGTTTTGTCTCGAGTTGCTAGAGATGTCATTAGACGGGTTTATATAGTAGAGGCCTTGGGATGGGGAACAACCTTTACAACGCAACTTTTACAACGCACTACACTTACAACGCAATTTTTACAACGCAACATCCACTACAACGCATTCCATTACATCGCATGACACTACAACGCATTTTTAAAAACTACCTTTACAACGCATTCCATTACATCGCATACTACTTTTACAACACATACCATTACAACGCATAATATTACACTACACTATCCAACACTTACCCTACTGTTGCACCCCCTGGAGTTAGAATAGTTATTTTTACCCCTATACTATCCAACACTTACCCTACTGTTGCACCCCCTGGAGTTAGAATAGTAATTTTTACCCCTATACTATCCAACACTTACCCTACTGTTGCACCCCCTGGAGTTATAATAGTAATTTTTACCCATATACTATCCAACACTTACCCTACTGTTGCACCCCCTGGAGTTAGAATAGTAATTTTTACCCCTATACTATCCAACACTTACCCTACTGTTGCACCCCCTGGAGTTAGAATAGTAATTTTTACCCCTATACTATCCAACACTTACCCTACTGTTGCACCCCCTGGAGTTAGAATAGTAATTTTTACCCCTATACTATCCAACACTTACCCTACTGTTGCACCCCCTGGAGTAAGAATAGTAATTTTTACCCCTATACTATCCAACACTTACCCTACTGTTGCACCCCCTGGAGTAAGAATAGTAATTTTTACCCCTATACTATACAATACTTACCTTAAATGCAATGTAATATTATGCGTTGTAATGGTATGCGTTGTAAAGGTAGTATGCGATGTAATGGAATGCGTTGTAAAGGTAGTTTTTAAAAATGCGTTGTAGTGTCATGCGATGTAATGGAATGCGTTGTAGTGGATGTTGCGTTGTAAAAATTGCGTTGTAAGAGCATGCATTGTAAAAGTATGCGTTGTAACGTCATACATCCCCTTGGGATGTATGAATAAAAGGGTGTGCCATGGGAAGAGGGATTGGGAAGGTACAACGGGTAAAGATTTTAAGTGTAGTGTATACATCAAGTATTATGTTTTGCAAAACTAGAAATTTAGGTTTAAAGGAAGAAGGCAGATGATAAAGAGTTTGTAATTGTGTAAATTGAATGGGCGAATCTTGTTCGAAAAATTGATGTACCCAAAGCAGGCCTTTGTTTCTCCAGGTTTTCGAATATATGGGCTTTCTGTTAATAAGAATTTGTTTATTGTGCCAGATTGTGGAATTGAGTAAAGTATCTGAGATGTGTGCGATGGAATGGGGCGCATTGGATAATAATTTACAGGAATGTTTAATAATGGGAGTAGAGATTGTTTGTGGTTTACGAGTAAAGGAGAGGTATTCCTGAAATGAAAAGGGAGTTAAGAAAGAGGATTCAAGGTCCACCCAAAGGGGTCTATCCCCATTCCGGTTTGTGACCCAATTCAATAATTGTCTAAACTGAAAAGCTTTGTGATAATTGAGAAAGTGGGGGGAATTGACACCACCTTCAGATTTTGGTCTTGTTAACTTTTGTAACGCCATTCAAGATTTTTTAGCATTCCATAGAAAGGAAGTTCAAATGGATTTTGTTTTTTATGATTTAGAGGGAATGGGTACTGGTATATTAGAAAGGATGTACAAAACTATGGGAGTCAACATCATTTTAATTGTGTCCCGGCGACCCCACCAGGATAGATGAAGGGGGTGCCATCTTGCAGTAAGTTCTTTAAGTTTGGCAGAAAATTTGTCCATATTTAGGGATATGGAAGTCTTTATAGAGGAAGAGAACCAAATACCAAGATGTTTAGAATTCCAATTGAAATTAGAGGTCTTGAAATCATCCTTAAATGACTATTTGGTGGAGAAGTATCTCACATTTCCCTTTATTCAGTTTGTATCCAGATACTAGTCCATAGGCATCAACTTCTCCCCAAAAAGCTGTGATTGAGAATTGTGGCTAGGAAAGAAAAACTAAAATGTCATCAGTGTATTCTGCTAATTTAATTTATTGAGGATCTGAGATAAAGCCTGTGATTAAGGGATTCTGACTAATTCTTGACAGAAAGGGTTCCAAGGCCAAATTAAAAAGAAAAGGGTATAAGGGGCAACCCTGACAAACTCCTCGATAAAGCCTGAAATAAAGAGAGATAATGCCATTGGTGGAAATTGCAGCTTTGGGTTCAGAATAAAGTAGGGCAATTAAAGAAGTTATTCTTGGTCCGGAGCTGAACCATTTGAGAGCGTGGAAAATGAATGGCCAACACACTCTGTTGAAGGCTTTTTCCGCGTCTAATGCGATAGCTGCTAAAGAATCCTTATATATTATGAGGATTTGGATAAAATGTGTGTTATCAGTAATGTTGCGTTCTTTTATGAAACCGGATTGTTCTTTGCCAAGCAGCAGGGGGAGATGTGGTTCTAATCTGAGGGCTAAGGCTTTTGAAATTTTTTTGAAATCTACATTAACTAAAGATGTAGGCCTATAATTCTTACAAAAACGTGGATCTTTTTCTGCCTTTCGAATTAGACAAATCAAATCAATGCTTCGTAAAAAGAGCCAGTGGAATTGGAGGAAGTAATGAAGGAAGAAATGAGATTATGTAGGTGTGGAATTAGAAAGTGGGTGAAATGCAAATAAAACTCAAATGTGAATCCATCAGGACCAGGAGCCTTATCTTTCTTGAAAATTTTAAAGCGTTCAACAGTTCTGTTTGCGAGAGATCAACTTCTAAGGAAGCTAAATCAAGCTGGGGATCAATGTGCTGCTGAATCGTGGAGAAATAATGGGAGAGGTCTATATCTCAGGGTATATTTTCTGGTGTGTAAAGGGATTTGTAGAACTATACGAATTCTTGAAGTATTTCAGGGTCTTTGAGCTTTGGTACTTGGTTGTCATCTAGAACGAAATCAATATGGAGTTTGTGTTGTTTAATCTTTAAGTAATTGGCTAGAAATTTGCCCGATTTGTTTTGATCCCCATAGTATTTTGCCGCAGATTTTAGTAAATATAGGGAGGCTTGTTCAGTGGTGCATTCATTAAAGGCAATTTTTGCATTGATACGGTCTTTGAGGGATTCTTTCGAATTGGAGGTGTGAAAGGACTGTTCAAGCTGTTTAATTTTAGCTAAAAGAGTATTGTGTGATATACGAGAAGCTTTACGTTTATTTGATACACATTTTATAATTAAATCTCGGGCAGTAGCCTTAAAAGCGTCCCATACTGTGTGAAAGGAGACATCATTTGTGAGATTAATGGAAAAAATCTCCTGAGAAAAGGATGTAAAGGACAAATTGAAACTAGAATCGAGAAGTGAGGATTTGTTGAAGCGCCATTTTTTGGATGAAGTCGATTGGTTCAGAATGTCTCATTGAATCAAAACAGGTGCGTGATCTGAAATAAGAATGGGGCCTATGGCAGCAGATCGAAGAGATTGAAATATGTTTTGTTAAATAAAAATATGGTCTATCCGAGATTGTGTATGATGAGGAGGGAAAAAAAGGAATATTCTCTTGTGGACGGGTTGCATAGTCGCCATGAGTCCAGTAGATTTCTTTGTTGAATCGTTTGAGTGAAAGCTTTATGAGCTGCATTTGAATGAATGGGAGATGTGGAATTCCTGTCTATATACGGGTTCATCACCTGATTAAAGTAGGCTTCGGGAATTACGTTTTCTGATGGGTATTTAAGCAACAACTGGGAAATGCGAGACCAGAACATAACATCACCACTGGTAGGAACGTATATGTTAAGTAGGGATAAGGGTGTCTTTCCCAACAGGAGATTAACAAGAACCCATCTACCCTCAGTGTCTGATTCCTGAGAAACAAGCTTGACATTCAATGCTTTGTGACAAAGAGTTACAAACCCATTTCTTTTACCATCGCCTGGCGAAAAAACACATCACCTACCCAATTTCTTTTGAGTTTAAGTGATTCACTTTTGGCTGAGATGGGATTCTTGTAATAACACAATACTAGCATTTAATTTGGAAAGGTGGGTCAAAACTCGCTGTCTTTTGATAGGGGAATTCAAGCCTCTAACATTCCATGTAACAATATTCAAAGACATGTATGAGATAAAAGTAATAGAAGTAAAAGCGAACCGGTAAAATGCTGTACATCATGAACAAGAATACATATGAAAAATACATCAAGAAAAACGATGTCAAATATTGGAAAAAACCTTCTACGAAGTACGAAAATGCTAATAATCAAAACCAAGCAAGAGAAGTAAAAAGGACTTAACAGAAAAAGAAGAAGAAATAGGAATAAAAATACATGAAGAGATGAGATATACGGAAAAGATAAATGATAGAATAATACACAAGAAAAGGGAGTAAGAAAAAACATAAAATCGATAATGTGTACTATGAGAAATAGTAAAGATCGATAGAACATACCTACAAAGAGTTCAAAACACTGAAAGGGTGGGGGGATGAGACCACATGGAACGATGACACGTCCAGACTCCATGAGGTAGGGCAAGGAAGACATTGGGATGTAGATAACATGTAAGACAGACTCGATGAATAGATTGAAACTGAACCTGTAAAGAGAAAAGGAGTGATTAGTAATGTTGAACAAATTGTGACCAAATGCAATTTAGAATATGAAGTGAAAGGTAACAACCTAGGATCTAAACAATCAAATTAAGACAGGCAAACCAAATGGTTCTTAAGAAGATAACTGTGAAATTTGCATTAGAAATAATACAACAATTTAAGGAACTGCACAATATGAAGAACAGAAGCGAGCTCATTTGAAGCGTGCATTAGAAGTGTCCATCTGATCCGGGCAGTGCGCATTTAGGAAACTTCGCAATTTAAGTGGGTCTTCGTAAGTCGTGATACTGTTATTATGAGTAACCTTGAACAAGCACGGATGTAAAAGACCAAATCTAGCTCCAATAGAACGTAATGCTGGCCTCATGGTGTTGTGTGCAGATTTAGATTCCGTATATAGGTTTCCCGATTTATGCCCTTATATAGGTACAATTCACATTGCCCTTATTTGGACATAGAAATCCGGCCCTTGTTTAGACATTGTCCATATAAACCAAATATAGGCATGGCCACCTACATCGGTCCATCCACGTCACAACGAATTCTTGGAAAACCAGACCCATAAGCCTTTAGGAATTTCCCTCAGCTTGAAAATTGATTTCTCCAAGAACTCATTAAGTATGCATGAACATCTATTCCTTAGGGGTTCATTCATGACGTTCCTCTGCCCGACTTTTATGTCAATACTGGCATTCCTAGACACCTTCAAGGTATGAATATACCAGCACTTGCCCTGGCAAATTGCAGTTCCCGGAGGATTCGATCCAACCCAGACTATGTGGTTTGCCACGGCAAGATCGGACGGAGATCCAGTTCCAGCCTGATGCACTGACCTGACGCTGCCATCCTCCTCGCAGAGAATCCAGCTCTGAAGGACTGGGTTATTCTAAGACCCAGCGGTGCCAGGGGACAACACCTGAAACCTTCGTGGGTTACCTGTTCTGGCGTACAAAACACAGAGACACGGGACACTTCCAGCGACGTCAGAGATCAGCGTTTATTTACTGCAGGGATACAGAAATCACAAGAAGTACACAACGTGTAGGTTCTCGGAGACTGCTTCAAATTGCAAAAGTGGATCGCTCCTTTTATACACGTTTTTGCCATTGCACAGTATGGCGAACAAAGGTTACAACTCAGTTCCCACAATAAACTTCAAAAGAGTCGTGTTCATGTTTCAGGAGGCCGGAACATAATTACAGCAGCATTGCCGGTTCCCAACTGTAAAAACATATCTACCCCGCAATAAAACACATTCCATTCTGACCATAAACACATTAGAAGAGGGGACAAAAACAGATGCAAAGAAAGGACAAGGATGCACAACAGGTTAGAAAAGAGTGTTGGGAGTAATAAAGGAAACTTGATGACAGGATCAAAGACCTCGTGTCCAATGCATGCATGACTGAAACAATAGACTAGCACGGCAAGATGAGTCTCAAGCGGGGCCATCTGCCTTCGCCGTGTCATTTCCCTTATCGTAAAAGTCACCCTCAAGGAAACACGTGTCCCTCGTGTAAGCTTGGGAGTCCCAGGGTCACGAAGCGGACAAAGTCCGTTCGCTGGCTACTTGAGGGCAACAAACAAAATGGATGCCACATCTAAAATGGAACCCGAGGGTTCGGATGAACAAACCCAAAAATGAGACGAACCATACGTGGTTGCGTAGCGAAACTGCGTACACCCACTATACTCGTCATTTGCGGTTCGTAGACACCAAACTCATCCATATTCGTCACCACTCAGAAAGTGTCGTTCCGTCTCACACGGAACCTCAGACGCTCCTTTTGCCCTCATGTAGGCAAGCACTAGTCAAGATCGGAATCGATTTCAATATTCATCAGATCGTTCACCTGCTGCTGGAACATCATTCTATTCATCAACGTCTCCTTGGTAACAGATGGCCGTCTTATACACGTTGTAGCACAAAGGCCACATAAGGCAGGACCACACTGTACACAAAGACAACACGTGAATAGAAACGTTACAACAACCCCTACGATCATCAGAATCTTCCAACCCCAAGTTGACATCAGACCCCAAAACCATCCTAGAAGTGTCCAATTACCTTCGTCCACGTGTATGGACTCGGAAATCTTGTGCAACTTTGAGATGGCTTGGTAGACAGTTGGAGCATTGTCAGGAATGAAAATGCAACAACTCGAATGGATAACTTTACACACACCACCTCTATCTGCAAGAACAACATCTAGAACCATCCGGTTCTGCAATGTCATGAGTCTATCCGCCTGAAGTTCAGCTGTTAAGTTACCAAGGGCACTCGCGGTAATATTAGCAGTCGACTCAACTACACGGGTCAACTGTCTTAGGTTCCTACTATTAACCATAGGTCCCCAAAAACGGCAAGAAACCCTTAAAGAAATCTCCTGCTTCTTGACCTGCAGTATCCTCTTTGCTAATAACGCCTCTCACAACTCTAGTCTTGTGATAGTCTGAGGCAACTGTGAAAGTCGGTGGTAAAAGATTCGCAATATAACAGGTACCCGAAAAATCACGGGGTAACCATGTATATGCGCGTTCATAACATACGAAATAAGTGCCCTTAGCAGTCAGAAAAACAGGGGAAGAGAGCATCGGTAGGACATACGTGTCAGTACAAGCACTGTTCCCAAGTTGTGCTCTTGGATTTCGACCCAAACCTTTCAAGCAGAAATTACCGAGGTGTGGTACAATCCATATTGGGGACGAGCTCTTAAGCTGTCTATCACCCACTGAAACACTGTACTCAGCCTCACTCAGATCCTTATAGGCTTGCACCTCTTCATCTGGGATAAGCGATGCATCAAAAACATCTCTATCTAAATCCGCTATCGCTATCGCCAAAGGCTTGTGGTACGGACCGGGACCAAAATTGACAGAGCGTGGCTCTCGACTGGGGTAGGAATCTAGTGCACTACGAAACATAGTTTGGAATGCTCGAGCTGAACCCTGGGAACTGTAAGGAAGGACCAAATACGGAATACCCCTATCCATGGTATGTGGCATTAACCCACACACCCAACAGTTGATAGTATTCATCACCAACTGATGCAGATGTAGGAGTTGAATGAAGGAGTTATTCATAAATTCCGCACGCATAACCTGTTCGTGTTGAGGCAAAGGATGAAAAGAATGTGGGGAAACAGTGGTGATGGAGCTTAGTTTAGGAGAAAGGGTAGGTGAAACAGAAGGTAATAACAACTGTATTCCAAAATACACTCCGCCCACCAATAGCATAGACACAGTCAGAACCAGTAGGAACACCTGAAACAAAAAACATTTTGTTCGTACAACACGATGTAACTCTGATCTCTGCGCCGACATCCTTTCTACTTCCAACAGCTTAGAGAATGCCATCCTCTACAAACCGTCCGTGACGTACTTGACGCACTTCGTTCTGAGTAGCGATTATCAATCCCCAGGAGTTCCCAGGAATCGACAAAAGTAACCGACCTAGCGTCAGAAACCTGCTAAACAGAAAGGAGTACCCGCACGGCCCTACGGTAATCCGGATGGTAGGGTTTCCTCAAAACGTTCAGTTTTAATACAAATCTCTTAGCAGTGAAAAGCACATAAAAACTCAAAAAGAAAGGATGTAATTGTCCATAATGTTCATAGCACCAGAAAAAGGAAAAAACAAATATACGACTAATTTTTATTAGTCCTTGAACGAAGAAAGTATCGACTTCTTCCAGGTCGAGTTTGCTCTACAAACAATTGTTCAGCTGGCGCAACAGTGTTCGATGAAGTGAACGACGAGTCGGACCTTGGGTTCTCTGCTACTGATGACTCCACAAGTGGGTCTGGCAGCGACAAATCATCTCCTACAGGTTGAGCGTCACTAAACGGCACAAAGTGTAAAGGAGTCTCAGTTTCCGTTGCCGCAATCCCAGTTCTAACCCAACCGTCTGTTGGTGAGGGGATCGGTACCTTTTTCGTGTGGCCGGCGTGAACCCAGTTCTTCCGGCCCTCCAATTGAACCGCAGTCCTCGTTGTCAACAAGACTTGAAAGGGTCCTACGAATCTTGGCTCCAAGTTACGTTTCCGACCAAAATTTCGGGTAACGACCCAATCGCCTGGCCGGAGCTGATGTCCAGGACCCTCTGTCTGCGCCGGTAGAGCTTCAAAGACCTGTTGATGGATTAACCGTAGTTTAGTGGTCAAATCATGAAGGTAATCAATTAGCATTGGATACTCAAGACTATCAAAGGCCTTAGGTCTCGGGACTCCCCAAATGTTCGCAGGGCGGCCGAACACAATCTCATATGGGCTAAGCCCTACTCGAGAGTGTACACTCGCCCTGGTTGATAGGAGAGCCAGAGGCAAGGCATCAGGCCATGATAGACCAGTGGTGGCTTGTATCTTTGCAAGTTTCAGTTTCAGGGTACCATTGTACCCTTCAACCAAACCCGCTGCCTGAGGATGATTAGCGCTATGGAATTTTTGACGAATTCCAGGGCCTTTACACACACTCTGCATCACACTTCCCACAAACTCGCTTCCATTATCCGACCACACGATCCGTGGCATTCCATACCTAGGAAAGTATTCCTTCAGCAGGATTTTCGCTGTGGACAGAGCAGTATTATCCTTAAGAGGATAGGCCTCAATCCATCTAGAGAATGCACAAACCACAACCAAAACATACTTCAGGTTATTGCATCTCTCCATATGGATAAAGTCCAGTTGGATAACCTCAAAGGGACAAACAGGGGGAGCAAAATGACCAGGTGGAGTGGGGGTGCCCTTGCCAGGATTGTGCATCAAACACACCATGCAATTCTTAACCAGCACACTTACTAATACCCTCATTCTTCCATACAGGGGACAAGAACTTACATATTCCCTTTGCACTGATATGTGACAACCCATGAGCCATCGTCACGACAGCTAATACGTACGCATCTGGTAACATCCACCTCTGACGTTCCGTCAAGTCAACCCAACATCCATGCATATCCAACCTTCCCGTACTTTCTTTCCACTTGATCTTTTCAGCTTCAGTGGCTTCATTCTGAATTGCTTTCACACTCTCAACAGTGTCTTCACACATACCAGTTTCCGTCGGCCATCTCACTGAACTTGTCACGTACATTCGAGTTGTAAGATTCTTAGCCGTTTCCTTAGCAATCTCATCCGCAAATGCATTACCACGACCAACATCATCCGTCACTTTCCGATGTGCACTACATTTAACGATCGCCACTTGTTTAGGCAATGTAAGTGCATCCAAAAGATCATTCACGAGCTGCCCGTGTTGGATCTTCGTACCATGCGATGTCATAAATCCTCTTTCTCTCCACAGTCTTCCAAAACTGTGCGCAACGCCGAATGCGTACTGACTGTCGGTAAACACATTCACTCGCTTTCCCTTAGACAAAACACATGCCCTTGTCAATGCAATCAACTCTGCCGCTTGTGCTGAATTCTGATTCAATCTCGCAGTTTCCACAACCGTGCTCAACGTCACTACAGCATACGCAGTCGTCACATCGCCATTCGGCAATTTAAAGCAAGAACCATCAACGTACAAAGTACCAACGGGATCTGCCAAAGGAGTGTTTTTCAGGTCCACACGACCCTTTGTTTCTTCCTCAGTTCGTAAATAACAATCATGTGGTGGTACATCATCTGATTCCATATTAATCGGCAACAATGTCGCCGGATTCAGTACATTACAACGCTTGATCTGTATATGACTTGCCAAAAGGGTCAGTTCATACCCAGACAACCTTGCACTCGTCAGATGTTGAGTTTTTGTCCGATTCAAGAGAGTGTCAACTGCATGCGGAACCATCACTATGAGCATATTATCCATGACAAGACCTACTGATTGTCGAATAGACGACGCAGCTGCCGCCGTCGCCCTCAAGCAACTCGGCAACGCTCTAGCTACCGGGTCTAAGGTCGAGGAAAAATATGCAGATGGGCGCTGCTTGCCACCAAATTGTTGCGTTAAAACACTCAATGCACAACCTTCCCTCTCGTGGACGTATAGTGTAAATGGCTTGCTGTAATCAGGAGTACCTAACACGGGAGCCGAACACAACGCATCGCGAAGTTCAGAAAAACTTTTCTGACATTCCTCCGTCCATGGCAAAGGAGTCGAAACATCCTTGCACGTGAGAGCTATCAATGGCTTCGCTAACAGTGAAAAATTTGGAATCCACTGTCTGCAGTATGACGTGATACCTAAAAAGGCACGCACATCTCTCTGAGTCGTTGGCACAGTCATTCGAGCAATTGCTGCGATTCTTTCAGGGGTCAACCTTCTTCCCGCCTTTGACAATAAGTGACCTAGGTAGGTAACTTCTTGACAACAATATTGCAATTTAGAAGGTGACACCTTGTGATGTAAGTCACATAGATGCTGCAACAGTAACACAGTAGCAGTCTTGCAAATTTGTTCAGTGTCTGCAGCTACCAACAGATCGTCAACGTACTGAATCAAGGCCGCACCAGCTGGCAGCACGAATGCATCAAGTTGGCTCTTGAGAGCTTGGCTGTAGATCGATGGGCTCTCACAGTAGCCTTGAGGTGCACGTTTGAACCGGAAACTACGACCACCTAATGAAAAACCGAACAAATCTCGACTTTCCTCAGCAATCGGAATGCTAAAGAACACATTCTTCAGATCGATCACCGAGAACCATGATGCAGAGGCTGGAATCAGAGTCAGTAAAGCTGTAATGTCGGGCACCACAGGAAACTGCGGGACAACAATTTTATTTACCTCCCGTAAGTCAATAACTAGACGGTACACGGGAGGCTTGGAGGGATCAGTTCGCTTCAGAATAGGCAACACAGGACTATTACACACGTTACCTCGTGTCTCCTCAATAACATCTTTATCGATCAAATCATAGATGATCGCTAATAGTGTCCGTTCACCATCAAGGAGGATACGATACTGGGGTATGCGCGGTAATCGCGCATCAACTTTCAATTGAACAACATAAGGTGGTATATCCAGCAGGCCCACATCATTGGGACCTGTCGCCCACAAAGAAGCTGGAAGAGAACTCAATTCCGGTGGGAGCTTATCGATCGACAGATACATAGAGGAAATCACACTCTGACCCAATGTAAGCTCCACTCCCGTAGGAGAGCAGTACAAAGTCGCATGTAACCTTTTCAACAAATCCAAGCCCAAAAGATTCTCACCACAACCAGTAGTCAAAATCAAAGGAGCTTCTAACTCATGAGACCCAATCGTAAGGGGCAAGGGGCTAGAAACTGGATTGCTAACGGGGGCGCCAGAGAATCCAACGGAAACATTCGTTAAGCCAGACAAAGGCGCGCCAGGGAGTTTCGAATGCATGATGGAACTTTTTGCTGCACCAGTGTCCAACAGAAAAGGCTCAACGATGCCCAATGTGGCAACTGCGACATAAGGCCCTCTCTGATCAACCGGAACTGATACTTCTCCCTTCCTTTGTCTATGGCTGTCCTAGTAGATACCGTCCGTATCAACATCACGCACGACATAATAGTCGTCCACATGATACTGTGCAGATCTACCAGACGAGAGATCGCGTCGATCGAAACAATTCTGCGAGTCCGAGGAGGTGGCAAGACGCTCGGCCTGATTCTGAGTAGCTCCGCGACCTCTACCACGTGAAGCTTGTTGAGGACCACTACGACCTCCTCGAGCCGACACACCATTGTTCCTATCACGTAGAACTGGACAATTAAACTTCAAATGGCCCTCCCCTCGACAATATGCACATTGATTATATCCCAACACAAAGCGAGGTGCGGGAGAGTCAGTGCGCACCTGCGATCTGGAAAACTGCGATTGTGATCGATTTGGCTGTTGCGAGTCATTGAAATTTGAGCGCGGAGGATACGCTTGCTGCAATAAGACCTTAGTTTTAAGATCCTTCGTTTTCTTATCTGCACGTTCACTTTCTTCCTTTTCTCTGTTTTCGTAATATTGGGCCGTAGCCAATATTTGAGCAGTGGTAGAAACAGCCCACGAACTCTCAGAATTCTTCAACTTGTTGCCGAGTTCGGGCAACAAGTTCGATACAAATTTATCAACGAACAACCGCTGACCACCCTCCGAACTCATGTCCTGACCACTATGATCAACAAATGCTTCCTCAAATCTCGTAAAGAAATCGGAGACACTCTCATCCCTCTTTTGCTTACACGTGGACAATTTGTCCCAATTGACGCGCATTGCTGGCATAAGCGTTTTCATAAGAGTGATTATCCTCTGGGGCAAATCCACAATAAGCTGTTCAGGTTTAGCCCCACCAACTTGCTGGGCGTCTGCCGCCGTAAGGGCAGCCCAGTCACCGCCTAACTCAGCTGCGTGATTCTCGTGACGAATTTTCGGCCAAATCGGCTGAGGCACTACATTGCCAAACAACATATCGATATCAGCAAGATTCATAACAGTAGCATCCACTAGTTGGGACAACTCCTTATAATAACCTGCAGGATTTTTACGGGGATCGGGCAAAGTTTGCTTCACCTGCAAAACTTCCGATCGCTTCCAAGGGAGGTGTATCCACACTCTCTGAAAACGTCCTGGAACAGCAGGATTAGCATTAGGATCGCCTGGCATCCACACTGGGGGAACTTCCCGCATAGGATATTGACCAGGTTTTGCCATCCACTCTTCAGTCTCGTCTTTAAACAATGCTCGAGGTTGCACTGTACATCAAAAGGATAACAGGCGTTCTAGAGCAGCTCGAACCTTATCACCTACAATCACACCAGTTGTAAATTGATGCTGGAGCTCAGAAACCTCAGACGGTACATTATCGACCACATCATGATCCCACTCGTCTTTCAACGATTTACACATTTCCTCAAACACGAATCGTTGCGTGGGCGCATTAAACTGGGAAAATGTTTCAAACACTATACGCAAAGTGTACTTAACAGGATTACGAATCCATTTACGTGCCATTTTTACCAACGATTCACGTTCCCTACCATCAGGCAGCTGGCTGCGCCTCTGGGCAACATCAGAAAGAGTCGATCCAAGTATTGGCCCAAAAAGCGGAGAATAAAGAGTAGCAACAGCATTCAGGAGACGGCTACGAACAGAAGGAGAAGAAGAAGAAGGCACAGGAGCAACAACAGTAGGAGTGGAAACAGTCGAAGTGGACGCGGCACCAGGAGTAGCGGGAACGACAGACTGAGGAGGGGCTGGGAAAGGCGCAGTAGGGAGAAAAGCCGGTAAAGGAGGATGCACGATTTGCGGTACAAGAGGATTCGGGAGAGCGGGAGGAACGACGGGCTGACCAGCAGCCGCCAAAACAGCAGGTTGAGGAATAGGAAGAATCATAGGACCCACAGTATCTGGAGCATAGGGAGGTGGTGATTTCAACAGATAAGATAGTAGCGAATCTTCTATCACTTCTTCTCCCTTCTTATCGGCATTAGACGGTAACACCGGATAACACTTATCCACCGCCATATGATGAAGTCGAGCACTAACTTCCTGCTCTTTCTCATCCTTGTCTCGCTGATACTGTTCAGCATTTCGCATCACCGTAATGACACCTTCTCTCTTATTTTTCTTACTCTGTTTGATTTCTTTCTGCTTGGCCTCTTTACGCCATAACCGGAAGGAATCAAACATGGCTGGCCTAGCCTTCTTTTTAAACAGTTTAGCTTCCAAATTATCTAAAACGGCAGTTTCGAAACTACCATGTGATGGCCAACTAAGAACACCATCATTTTTAGTGTAACGAACCCAATATTCGTTATATACGATAGGACCCACGTCATGGCGACTATAGAGCTCGTAAATTGGAGTTCCAACCGGAGGTATCGGACATGAATCCTCCAGCCGGGAATCCGTTCTGCAACATTTAAGAAACCCAAACAAAGTACTACGGCCAGGCATCATGCACACTAACCGAGTTTACAAGCTTCAAGGGCTATCGAATTATGATGTCCTCGCACAAAAATGCAAGACCCTCGGTTTTGGCAATTGCAATCGTCAAATAAAACCCAACAACTAAGAACCACAAATGCTATGGAACCATGCAAACAACAGAGGAACACTGGGAGCGACCCACAAATACTTAACTGAAAGAACAATGGCGTCACCAGGAAGGCCCGTCTATCGTCTCGCCGTACAAAGGAATACGCCAGGCGCCAAAACAGGTCGACAGTCAGGGCATCAGTCCGTCGCAGCCGTCAGGAGGCGGGGATCTTCGCGGGAAAAGACGTCGGGCCACTTATTTCGACAACTGGATCGATGAAGCGGGGTGCACCTTCCTTCGGAGATTTCACACGAAGTTCCCCACGATCGTTGGGCTTTGGACCGGTACCGCTGATGTCGCCCAACGTTGGGCGCCAACTGAAGGACTGGGTTATTCTAAGACCCAGCGATGCCAGGGGACAACACCTGAAACCTTCGTGGGTTACCTGTTCTGGCGTACAAAACACAGAGACACGGGACACTTCCAGCGACGTCAGAGATCAGCGTTTATTTACTGCAGGGATACAGAAATCACAAGAAGTACACAACGTGTAGGTTCTCGGAGACTGCTTCAAATTGCAAAAGTGGATCGCTCCTTTTATACACGTTTTTGCCATTGCACAGTATGGCGAACAAAGGTTACAACTCAGTTCCCACAATAAACTTCAAAAGAGTCGTGTTCATGTTTCAGGAGGCCGGAACATAATTACAGCAGCATTGCCGGTTCCCAACTGTAAAAACATATCTACCCCGCAATAAAACACATTCCATTCTGACCATAAACACATTAGAAGAGGGGACAAAAACAGATGCAAAGAAAGGACAAGGATGCACAACAGGTTAGAAAAGAGTGTTGGGAGTAATAAAGGAAACTTGATGACAGGATCAAAGACCTCGTGTCCAATGCATGCATGACTGAAACAATAGACTAGCACGGCAAGATGAGTCTCGAGCGGGGCCATCTGCCTTCGCCGTGTCATTTCCCTTATCGTAAAAGTCACCCTCAAGGAAACACGTGTCCCTCGTGTAAGCTTGGGAGTCCCAGGGTCACGAAGCGGACAAAGTCCGTTCGCTGGCTACTTGAGGGCAAGAAACAAAATGGATGCCGCATCTAAAATGGAACCCGAGGGTTCGGATGAACAAACCCAAAATTGAGACGAACCATACGTGGTTGCGTAGTGAAACTGCGTACACCCACTATACTCGTCATTTGCGGTTCGTAGACACCAAACTCATCCATATTCGTCACCACTCAGAAAGTGTCGTTCCGTCTCACACGGAACCTCAGCTGCAGTGTTCTCTGACTTCCCTTGTGGGGGGTTAGACTATCGAGTCCAGAAAAGAGATTCCAACCTCTCTCATTCTAAGGTATGGAGCTGACTAGAACTTAGAGAAACGTTTGGCAACTCTTGGCTAAACTAAAATATAGCTAGCTATACTTTTGAAACGGCACCTACTTTAAACCTCGTACTGCACTTAGGTTAGGTACACTGGGGTAGAACAATTTAGAAGCATCAGATGAGTATCACATTTTAGCTTATGTTATTTATGTATGTATTTTGATTAATATATGTCATAGCTACAAACCATGCTATTGCAGTATTATTTTATCTTACTGCTAACCTCGTACATCTTGTAATTCACAGTCTGTCTTACAATTGTAGCAATTCATATCTCTTGCATGAGAAAAAAGATTGTTCAATAAACCCATTTATTGAAACGCCCATCTCTCTATTTCTGTGCAACTCTGTAGAAACAAAGCATGCACGATTGACTGAGTGAAACTGTTATACATTGTTTCCACGATTCTGAGACTGTTCCGATTCTATAGGGAAACAGCGTTGTCATGTTTATGCGGTTGTCAAAGACTAATCCCTTCTTGTATATTCGAGAAGTTTCTAGTGACCTCTGAGTTAGCTGGCACACACAAATAATTATGTTTAATATACTCGATAGAGACATACTGACCTTAGTCCTATGTCAAATCTATAGTGTATGTTATTCCAATGCGAAGAGCCTATCAGGGATATAGGAACTACACTACAATGGTAAGAAATTCTCTGCGACGATCCGCCGTTGACTTAGCGTAATCCTGTGAAAAGAAAAGCTGGTTGCCTGAGAATGATATCCGTTTCATGAGCTTGGCTGCCTGCAGGACTTTGAGAAGATCAGTGTATTCAAGAAAAAATAATATGCAACCTCTGGATTTTTTCGTGCTTGAGGCTGATGAATGCAGCGGGCCCAGACGATGAGATCTTTGGATATTTAGGATGGTGCCTTCAGGTAATTTGAGGAGTGATGGCAAAAACTTTTGAAAGAAAGAGATGGGGTCAGGCCCTTCTGAACCTTCTGCCAGGCCATAAATGCGAAGGTTATTTCTCCGGTTTCTGTTCTCCAGATTTTCAACTTGCTTTTGGAGACTAGTAACTTGTGATTGAAGAGCCGTTGTTGTAACAACAGAGGAATTTAGCGCCTCAATGGATTGCTCAACTGTAGTGACCCTATCTTCTAAATTCTTCCAACAATCTGTAAGAACTTGGATTTTGGAGTTCGTTTCCTCTACAAATGGTCTCAGAGCACCGATTTCCTCTAGCAGAAGATCCATAGAAACAGAGGAAGATTGCTTCGGTGGAGAAGGAGGGTCCTTTTTTAATCGCTTTGTTGTAACCTTAGTACCTGCCGATGAACCATTTGTAACAGATTGGAGCTGCCATTTTAGGGGACAAACTCAGTGCTGGTTCCATTTGGGCAGAATGGGTACGAAATTTGGCCCGTACCAAAAGTGTGCGCTTAGAGGTTGGTTGCACAGAAAAAACTTTTTTCAATCTGCCCATAAAAGAAGGTGAAGTTAGTATCAGAAGTAATGTCAAAAGAGGTGCACCAGATCCCTCCAAAAAAAAAAAAAGACTAAACAAACTGATGAATGGCGCAGAGTTAATAGTGAAGTATCATGACTCAGAACAATAGCAATGGCCACATGCGTATAGTAGGTGATATATAGCTAAATACCAAGACATACATTTGAAATATATAACATTAAAGCAATATGGAATGAAATATGCAGTTGCGAGCATTCGTTTTACAAGGGTGACCAAAACATGACAGGAATATAGCACATTTCTAACAATTCTGAGTAACAATGTGGCAGCAGAACAACAAAGCACCGTGCAAAGCTGTCAATTTGGTTAGAGCGCCAGTACCGGGAGCCTTGGTGAAGAGTAGAATGCGACTGAGGAGCGCATGAGGTGAAGGAAGGTATCGCTGTATATCAGTAATGAGCAAGGCTGAGGCGAAACCAAAGTTACTGAAAATTGAGCAGGATTTGTGAAAGAACTGAGAGGAGCCGCTTCATTCTCAAGTTAAATTTATCGCAGGAAAAGAAAACTTGAAGCAATGTCACATAGCGGGTCATGCAACAGCAGAGCCTCACAAGACGCGAGCAGCGCTAAGATGGCGACCGTCAAGCCGGTCCCGAAGTAGTGAGTAAATACAAGGCTGAGACGTGCCTTAAAAATACTGAAAAGCGCTTCACCTTTGTTGTGGGGAAGTTCCTACAGTCACACGTTCAAAGTGGTGAGAACATGCCGCAAATTACAGGAGAAATGCCGTCCGTCTCCCCGCCGTCCTCACCCGAGTTACGGGAACGCCGCCATCTTCCTTGGGCACTAGCCACGCCCCCATGTCATTACTTTCTAATAGGAAGTACATATGAGAAATGCGCAACATTGTTGTTACTACTTTTGCTTCGTCTGGTTCTGCTATGAAAAATCAGATTTGTGTGGTCTGACTTTGGCATGACCAATTAAATCACTTTAATGTGCAAAAGGTAGTGATTATAGCCATGGTCCGATACACCACTTTTAAGTGCATTCTGATTTAGAACTGACATTTCCTTAGGGGTGAAAAGCATTAAATTGTCATATAAAGCAAATGTCTATCTGCCACTGTTGCACATGACCTGATTTGCTGGGCGAGGTATCCAATTAAATGTTTTGGGTATATGTGTTGGGTTGGGAATAGCTCCTTTATGTTGTACAGCTGTGTCTCCAGTGCTGTGTCCAGCTACGAGTATCTGATATTGTGGTTTTCGGACTTTTGGCTCAGCCTCATGCTAATCTAACATGTGTGCTGAGGAATAGGCCTGTACCTTGACTTGAGTGCAGTCCTGGACCTGTAGTGGACCTGGAGGCACATGCCAAGAGAACTCTCATTTGTGACAGTAGACCACTGTCCCTGACAGAGGTTTTAGAATGTAGAGTGGTGGTGGCACCATATACTGCTTTTGTGATCCTACAGATGTGACCAGTCCTTTTCATATACTTCACCAGAGTAGAGACCTACCAGCCAACTGGTGTAAAGTACCGGGGCTACAAGCAAACTCAAATTCAACTGCTAAAATTGCAGGGTGCATGTGCCTGTATGGATGTGTGTGGTCTGCGTGATGCAAACATAGTGCATGTGTGAGTGGACCAGATTAAAGGCGGCCCGTGGGGCCCAGGCCTGCTTAAGTGCACAAGATGGAGATAAGGTTACTTTACCAGACAGTAGAAATATATTGCTGACATTCCTGAGATTGAAGGGAGAAAACCTAGACAATAAAGTGGGAAAAAAGACGCACTCTTCCCTTTAGAAATATGATTAGAGCCATTTGCTGCAAGAATATGCTGATTAGTTTTCGTAAGCATTGGTTTCTGGTAGGTGGTCGGGGTGAAGGGTGGGACTGCAGTCTATGTTCATACTTTAAGGAGTCCTTTAATGAGACCAGCTTTAATCTCTCTTACTGATCACTGTCAGGTACAGAATGCCCACACCTCTTTGTGTCTGTTATGGGTGCTCAAACCTGGGTCTGAACCTGCTGTGATGAGTATCACTTTGTATATTGGCTGATTCTAGAAGTCAACCTGGACAGAATACAAGAAAAGCGAATCTATGCAAACTTATTCTGAAAGTGCATACAAAGCATATAAGCATCCTCTACCTACAATATCGGAATAAAAGCGGGAGCTGCTCACCCACTTTTATTTGCAGTTCCACATTTTCTATGACAATGTAGAGGGCGCTCCACAGCAAACCTAGAGGACTAATGCCAACCAGAGCTGGTATCTGAAAGGAAGAGCTGTATCCGTGTCCTAAAGTGCTTGGAATTATCCTGCCTGTGAAGAAGAGGATGTGATCTAACCCTTGTGGAGGAGTGAGCCAATTGCCAGTATGGGCAAGAAGAAGATGAATACCGAGCTGATGGTCCGTCCACCAGAACTCCCTAGGAACATGACAGTCATACTCACAGAGCGGAGCAGTCACTCTTGCTGATGCTGCTAGCCCGTGGCACTTGCCTGAAGTACACCTGAAAAGACTCAGAAACTGATAGTATATGGTAATTGTCTGAAGTGTGTTGGAACAGCTCTGAGGACCTGCTGCACTTGACCAAATTGTGCCCGTGGAGATAATGGTGCTGGTCCTGAAAGCTGCTAGCCTTGAAGTACTTGCCACAAGTGTTCTTGAGCAGACTACAATACTGTGACCCTGAGTGCGGCTTACTGCAGTGGCTGAACTAACGTGCACTCGATTGGGCTGCATAGACACACAGGGCCCGATTCCCAAAGTTAAACTTATACCAAAACTCTAAGTTTATGACTTTGGTACCAAAAGTCATAAACTTAGACTTTTGGTCTAAGTTTACCTTGGTCAATACCCAAAATCGTAAATTGAGACTTTTGGTCCAGGTTTACTTCTCTGAATCGGGCTCCAAGTGTGCTGTAAGTGGCTAGAAGCGGCCAATCTGCTGAAAGTCAGAACCATGATCCAAAATGAACCTATAAGAAGCATTGACCCCAGTTCTAGCCTAGCTGTGCGCCAGAGTAGCATCGAAGCTACACTAACATCGAAGCTGAGGAACCTTAAATGACCCATGATCTCTGACAATGGCCAAACTACAATAAACTTGGAAAATAACCTACCATCTCTAAAGAATGTCAGCAATCCTAATAGCGATCTCCAGCACATTTAAGAGGCATCCCCACATATGGTCCTGGGACAGGATTTGGAGGCTGACGTACTTGCCACCAACACAAAACGGAGAGACAGAGGGAGGGGATTGGTACATGCTACATCCTGAACCTTAGCCTGCCCATGAGCACATTCATTGATGACAAATACTAAAGATTTGAGGCCTCATTTATAAAAGTGGTGCAGCGCTGGGCAAATACAGCAATGCAACACTTTTCACAGTACCATCCTTGCGACACCAAGGATGCAACATATTTATTCTATGGAGCTCCATGGTGCAAGGACTTAACAATTATGGCAGGAATCCTGACGTAACAGGTGGCGCAATAATGACGTATTGCTGGAGTGTGTCAGATAACTGATGAAACTCCAGCAATGTGTCATTACACATGGGCGAGTGCCATTAGAAAAGCCCTGTGTCACTCCTTACGCCTGCTTGTAGCATGAGCAAGGATGTGACAGAGTCAAGTCATAGGAGTGGCACAGTGGAATCTCTTAAATTTTACTGTGCCACTCCTACGAGGCTTTTCTACGGGGATAACCCGCCCTCATACATTATACCTGATGGAGGTATAATGTAGCGCAGGCCTTTACAAAGTGATGCATCTGCCTAGATGAGTCACTTTGTAAATAGGGCACAGTGTGGCACATTCATTGAAAAGTGGTGCACTGGCTGTGCAAGGCCTTCATAAATGAGGCTCTTAGAGACTGAGTTTACCATTCCGCCTTTAAAGGGTTAACACTGTACCTGTGCTTGAGACTGACCACAGGCTGTCATAAGCCATAGAAGAGGAGAGCGAGGGGTAGTATTGGGAGTACCCTTGCCCTAAGTGCAATGGCTTTGTGGCAGAGACTTGGAGTACCTGAATCTTGTAGTGTGTAGTATTGCATTTTAAAGTAAATTAAAGTGCTTTTTTAAATGATAAGAATACACTGTCAGAGGCCTACTCCCATCGCCCCAGCACATAGTCACACGTGTTGTCAAACAGACTTGAGTGTATAAAAATAGGCATGCAATTATTGCTCAACCTTGAGCTCTTGCACACTTGTTTGTAATGTATAGTTAGGTTCCCTTTTTGTTTTGTGCCATTACATTCTCTATCACTAATTTGGCACCATAATTTGGTTTAGCATATGCTTGTTGCCCTGCAAATCTGTTTGAGCTCTTGTCTAGGGCCATGGCCAAAGAAACTGCTGAATAAGGCTATGTGCCAACTTCAACATATTTACGGGGAGAGCCTGTATACATGTCAAGATCTTCCTCTGAGAAGCCGCGTGCCAAGCAAAGGGGAGATCTCTGGTAATTAGTCTGGGCATGGTCAGCGGTTTTGTATTTAAACCGCTCTTGACTCCAAAGTTTGCTTTTCCTTGAGAGTCCCCCATCAGCAGTTTCCCTTGCACAGCTGCATTTCATGCTCTGCCAGCTTCATTGGAGCATTCAAGCATTGTGTCTTCAAAGAAAATCCTCCGAACAACACAACACATTCTGGCAAAGACACAGCACAGCCATTTACATCATGCTACAATTAAAACCTCCCTTTCCTCAAAACGATCTGTTTCCAGCCTGCATCATCCCAGGTACATGAAGAGGTAAAGAAAGAAAACAAGAGACAATAAGGTACATGGTGAACCTTTTATTTAAAAGAAAAGAATAAAGGGTTGCAAGAGTGCGCTTGACAAGATGGCGGCCTACCGATAATCCTCTCGTCAAGTCCACATTTTCAATGATTTTTTAAGCCGCTTTCAGGCTTTATTTACCTTTTAAAAGGGCCATCATTTATTTTCCGTGGCCAGCGCTTCCTGTGAAGGTTATTTTTTTGGCTTTATGTCCATTTTTAAATGCTTTTGGTTGTGCTCTGCCTTTCCACCGAGCTGTTTTCTGGAGTGCTGCAGGAGTTTCCTGTCAGGAGGGCGGAGACATATCAAGGAAAGGGCAAGGATGTGGCCTTAACCACACCCACAGCTGGTTGTAGATGCTGCATAGTCTACTGCTTTGGTGATATCTTGTTTAATTTTCTTTTCTTTGCATTTGAAGTGTTTGAAGTCATTTATACATATTTTGCAAGGAAGATGGAATATTGAAGTAAAGAATGTGCATATTACCACTAACAAACGTAAACAAACAATTTCTCCTTCACTAGTCAAGTAAACAATTGTGGATTCAAATGATCCTTCATTAGTTACTTTATAAGAAGAGTTACAAGCTGTATGCTCTAATACAGACTGTTAGACCTGGCATCTTTTGGCGTGGTTACCCCTGACTTTTTGCCTCTACCTCCTGTATTTTTGATGCTATGCTGGATGTCGTTTTTACTGGTATAGATGCTTTGGGCACTTTGCCATTGCTGATCAGTGTCAAAGTGCAAGTGCTCCCTAGGGAAATTGTGATGTAATTAGCTATACATGTTTGGCATATTTGTTCTACCTGTAAGGCCCTAGTAAAGTGCACTGAGAGTGCCAGGGCTGGTAGTACAAATGCTACTAGTAGGCTGCAACACTGATTGTGCCACCCACAGGAGTAGCGCTAAAATGATGTCTTAGGCCTGCTTGCAGTGCCTATGTGCAGTCCAGGACTGCCATGTCGACCTGGCCAGTGCACCCCCTGACCAGGCCTTATCCTTCCCTTTCTGTACATGTAAGGCATCCCTATGGTGGCCCTAGGTACCCCCCTGGGCTGGGTGCAGTGTATCTGAAAGGTAGGGCATGTACTGAGGTGTGTAACATGCCCTGGTAGTGAATTACAGCCATTGTCGTTTTTCACTGCTGAGAGGCTATCTTGCCCATAGGACAGAATGGGGGAGGCTGTTTACATGCCTATCTTCCCCTAAAGGCAAGATAGAAAATCCAAGTTTGGTATCTTTGTGTTCAGAATTGAATTATACATCTTTTTAGAAAGATGGTTTGTAAATTCACTGTGTGAGAATAGCACTTTTTAGAAAGTAGCTATCCTCCTGTTTAACCTTCCTGTGTGCCGGTGTGCAGATTGGCTGACTGGTGTCATGTGATGGGCTAGGTGGCTCCAGGAGTCTGGATGAGTCAGCAGCAGGGTGAATAGGGAGATCTGCTCTAGATGGGTGGGAGAAGTAGCCCCTGGGTTTGAATAGGGCTGCCTCTGCCAGCACAATGCCGGCTCCACCCCCTGCTGGCCAGGCTGAGGACTCTGCCTCTGCCAGCACAAAGAATGCTCCACCTCCTGCTGAGCGTCTAACGACCCTGCCCCTCACTCTGAAAGGAACCAGGTGCTCCAGGGCAGAGCACACCTAGGAACCGGTTTGAGCAGGGGAATCCCCCCACTGAAACAAAGAGAGACAAAGACTTCGAGGGGTATAAGAAGAGGACCCCAGACACCTAAACTTTAGATCACTGTGGAACTAAGAAGGAACCTCTAGCAAGGAGAAAGCTGGAAGGAACTGAGGAGGAGAAGACTGATTGCTTGCTGTTTTGCTTTGCTGCCAAGGAGAGGGGAAGGACTCTGCTGTGTCCCCTTCTTTAAATTCTGATCTCCAAGGGCCTGAGGAGAGCTGGCTCCCTGTTAAGAAGTCCCAGGAACAAAAGGACTTCACCACCAGCTCCCCTGGAACTCTGAGGAGGGAGTTCTGACCTGCCTTGGAGTGCTTGCCTAGTCTTGGGGCCTCAGGAGGTCGTTTTGCTGTGTTTGGGAGCTGGAAAGCAGAAAGCGTGAACAAGAGTAACTGGTACCCATCGCATCATCCGTTTGAGGGTCGCATCATCCGGTTGAGAGTCGCAAGATCGAGAGTGCGAGAAGAATTTCATCACGGCATCAGCGCAGCACCCAGAGTCCCCGCATCGCAGAGTGCGTCGAGCATCGTCCCGGTGCGCGAAGATTTCTGACACTGCGAAGGTCGTCGCAGAACCAGTTTGCGAGCCGCACCATTGCCGGAGCGTCAAAGTATCCAGTCGCTGCGTGCGTCGATGCAGAGTCCCGTCCCGTGGCGCATCGAGGGTTGCGGCGCCAGAAGTCAATGCTGCGCCGCGCATCGCGCCGCATCAAAGATCGTCGCCATCCACGATCGTCGCACCGTACCTGTGCGTGAAGCTTCCCCCTAAGAAAACTATGCAACGAAAGCCAAAGTCATCGCATCCTCTCCCTACAGATCGGCGCCAGCGCATCCATCTCTGCTGCATGAAGCAGGGCTGCTGCAAAGCCTCCCCAAGGTCTCAGGAGTATCGCATCGCCTTTGCCATCTTCATTGTTATAGCTTTTGGGAACCTTAGCGCAACTACAGGTACTGTTGGGTATGAGAGTGTCGCATTTTGTGCATTGAGAGTCGCATTGTGCAGGACACTGATTTTTACATCCTGCAGTACTTTCAACAAACTCTTGAACTATCTTTAAAGTAACCTTTTTAATTGTATGTTGGTTTTTCTGTAGTATTTGGTCTTGTGAAGTTTTTAGTAAAGATACCTTATTTTTCTAAAACTGGTGTAGAGTAAATCTGTGGTGTTACTGTGAGTGTTGGTACAAATAATTTACACATTGCCTTTGATAGCCTAGACTGCTCAGGCCAAGCTACCTAGAGGGTGAGCAGGGGTTATCTTAACAGTGTATCCCCTTTCCCTGACCAGAAGCAAGGGTCCCTACTTGGACAGTGGTACCTACCCTTCCAAGTGGAGACCCCCAGATCTAACACAGACCATTTTTTAAAGAAATTAAAAATATTTGCAAAGACATGGCTAGTCTGTCAATTAAAGTCTCCGATAACACTAAAAATTCCAGATAATAAGGCAAAAATTGACAGTATGTTGCCTCTCACAGTAAAAATTGAACCCATTATCCTGTTACCACCAGATTCCACCCAACACTGCAGGAGCGAAGATATGCCCAGTCCATTACGCCTGTCCTGGCAGCTACCACCCATATCAACACAGTGAATTTGTCACCAGGACACAGGCAGAGGGTGGGGGTAAAAGAGGGAAAACACAAGGAATCCACGCCTGGGCACAGTTCTTCTAAACACTACAGGTAAGTAGATATTCCCGTAACCTATAGGGAAACAAACAACAGGGACTCAGATTATATCAATAAACATTACTCAAGGACATGCATGATAAGGCACTGCTTGGAGCATAAGAAGACAAACCCTTACCAGTGTTAGGAGCACAAATCTCCCATTCTCGAAGGAAATCCACAACTCGTTTTTACAAGCAGAAATTAGGTAAAAGAAATACCCCCACTCTCCAGTGCATGTTTCCTCCAGAACAAAATGCAAGGGGAAAAAGTCTCACATTGACATAAAAAACCCCTGTTCTTGAAACTAGAAAAAACGACCCCAATAACTAAAAGAAAAAGGTGTCTATGAACAACCGAGTTGAAAAAAGAACCCAAGTGTGCTAAAAAATCCAAATAACGACCGGGATGAGTTGTAAATATCCAGGAAGTAAGCAGCGTAATCTAGGAAAGAGAAACAGACACGCAGCCGTGTACCTGTAAATTTCAGGGACAAAAATAGAAATATGCCAGTCAGCTCGACGAATCCACATCCAATAAGGGGGGGGTAGAGAACAGTGTCCCGAAACAAGGAGCACCTGCAAGCGGCCAGTCCAGAGGGAAGCAAGGCAAGACGATCAAAAAATGGTGAAACAGAAAGCAAAGGCGAGGTCCTTCCGGGTAAGAAGACCCGGAAATGAAAACAAGCAAAGAGGATCGGCTGCTGGCCCGTTTTATACCCCCACAATCGCACCTATTTGTCACGCGCACCAGCAGTCCTGCTCATGCATGCCCATAGAGAGAGGACAGGAAAAGTTAGGTTCCCGTCTAATTCCTAACAGTATCCCCCCCAAAGGCCTCCCCGCAGGATGAGGTCTAGTAGGATGATGAATATGGAACAAACATACCGGCCGGGGAGCATGAACATCACCTGCTGGTAGCCAGGTACGATATTCAGGAGAGTATCCCTTCCAATCTACAAGATAATACAACCTCCCTCTACTGCGCCTGGAATACAGGATAGCGTTCACCTCAAACTCCTCATACCCATCTGCTAAAACAGGAGGGGGGGTGGCAACGCCTGAGTAGACCTAGTGTATGGTTTGAATAGAGACGTATGGAATACTGGATAAATGCGATAATCATCTGGTAACTCCAGTTTCATGGCAACAGGATTCACTACACTAAGGATGCTAAAAGGTTCCACATACCGTGGCTGAAATTTCGAGAACCACCCAACCACAAATTCTTCATTGCCAACCACACCTGATCACCTACGGCATAAGAAGGAGTGGGAACACTATGCCTATCAGCTTGCTTTTTCAAATTAAGCTTAGCAATCCGTAACTGTTCTTGTGCTTTCTCCCAAATCTAGACCAAAGACAGACTTAAAGTATCTAGTGCTGGTACATGCCCTGTGGGTTGTATTGGAATGGCTTTAGGATGGAACCCCATGGAACAAAAAAAAGGAGCCATCCCCAAGGTGGTATGTACGCTGTTATTATATGCAAATTCTGCCAAAGGGAGTGCCATAACCCAATTGCCTGTTAAGGAGGTTAATAGACACCTAAGATACTGTTCCATAGTTTGATTAGTACAGTTCCGTCTGACCATCCGTCTGAGGTTGGTACGCGGATGACAGACGCAGCTCCATTTTTAAAGAGGAGCATAGTTCGGTCCAAAAATAGGATACAAATTGGGCTCTCGATCGGACACAATGGCAGTGGGTAACCCATGTAACCTCACGACATGATTCACGAATACTGTAGCCAACTCACGAGCTGTAGGCACCTTTGGTAATGGTATAAAGTGGGCCACTTTAGTAAACAAATCCACTACCACCAGTATGGCTGTATAACCTGATTCGAGAGGGAGGTCAGTAACAAAATCCATACTGATAGTATGTCACAGAGCTGGAGGGACAGGCAACGGATGCAACAACCCAGAAGGACCTGTGTGTGTAGGCTTACTAATGATACAAACAGGACAAGAAGCTACAAACACCTGGACATCATGTCCCACTGTCTCCCACCAAAACCAACGTAAACAGAACTCTCTTGTCTTATTTATTCCAGGATGACCCACTAAAGATGAGGAATGGCACCAAGTAAGAACTTGTTCCCTTAATTCAGGCAGCACTAATAATTTCCCATCATGATATAATAGACCTTTCTGGACGGAGAAGAGCGGGTTTGTCAGCCAAGGGGAAAGATCTATATTCCCCATTTGTCCTTTTACAGAAGACATAAAGTTTCTGCTGAAACGCACCCCACAATTCTCTATCCAGATATCACTGGTCTTGCTTCCAAATCCGGCGCAGCACCCGTCTGATCCACATGTATGCGGGATAACGCATCTGATTTCAATTGTTGGGCTTTAGGCCTGTATGTAATGATGAAATCATATTTATTCATTGAACAAAATAACTCTAGATTCTTGTGATCGGTATAAATCGTAATGGGGTGTCGAGCACCCCATAGATGTTGTCTCCATTCTTCAAAGGACAGCTTAATGGCCAACATTTCCCTCTCAGCCACTGTACAATTGCGTTCAGCTGGTAATAAGGTTTTAGAAAAGAATGCAGTAGGGTATATGAAACCTGTTTCTACATCCCTCTGTGAGAGAACACCACCTACAGCACACAGAGAAGCATCAGCTTCCACAAAGAAGGGCAAAGCAGGATCCGGATGAACAAGGACAGAGGCCGAAGTGAATTTATCAACCAACAGCTCCAAAGCAGCATGTGCACTAGGTGACCAAACAAACGACACCCCCTTTCTCAACAGGGCAGTCATAGGTGTCACTACATCTGAGAAATGTGAAATAAACCTCCGATAAAAATTAGCGAATTCAAGTAGGACCTGTACGTCCTTCACGCAAGTAGGGGAGGGCCAAGTGACAATAGCCTCTATCTTACGTGGGTCCATCTTAATACCACCGGCTGAAATGACAAACCCCAAAAACTCCACACAAGAAGTAAGGAATTTACATTTTTCCAGTTTCACAAACAGATGGAATTCTTTCAACTTCTGCAATACCTGTGAAACATGCATCTCATGATCAACGATAGATTTAGAAAAAATCAAAATGACGTCAATATACACTATCACACTCACATCCAAATACTCTCTCAAGACCTCATTGATAAAAAACTGAAAAGCAGCTGGGGTGTTACACAAACTGTTGGACCCGGCCTCATAGAATGGCCCTCCGTGCCCCCGCACCACCGAAACCTGGTACCTACAGCCCAAGCCCCCGGCCCGGCCGAACCTCCCCACCAGGACACACGCACCGACCCGGACATCTCCGTCCCTGGCCTCTCCCCTTTCGGCCACCCCGGGCCCGCGTGCCCACTTCATGCACCAAGATGGCCGCCCGGCCCCAGCGCGACCCGGGCATAGAGGCGCCACTCCGGCTGGAGGACATCACGCTTCCAGGGGATGAGAGAGGGAGGAGCAGTTTCTATCGCACCTCTGAACTCCCCCGGGACGATGGGTTTCGATCGGCCCTCCGGCCTCCCTGAGGGCTGGCTCCACGCCTGCTGGGTGTCTGGGACTCCTCCCGACCCGGCCCTGAAAGGATCAAAAGACTATAGCAGGAAATCCCGACAAGCGACCCCCAGGTGACAAGACCCCTGCCTGCACAGACTCCGGACATCAAAGAGGGGTCGAACTATAACAAGGGGTGCTCTGGGGCTGTCCGGCAGATTCGACGCTGGAACAACGAGAGCCTGCTGACGTGGTCACGGCTCCTGGAACTGGAACTCACCTGAGCCCTGCTGAGTGACTCGCGGCTCCCTGAAGATCGTAAGACCTCCGAACTTGTACCTGAGCCCTGCTGAGTGACTCGCGGCTCCCTGAAGATCGTAAGACCTCCGAACTTGTACCTGAGCCCTGCTGAGTGACTCGCGGCTCCCCCAGACTCTCACGGTCCCGCCGGACCCCACCTCCGACCACGTATCCCCCAGCTCGAGGATTGTGAGCTGTGCGCCGGGTACGTCCCTGCTTTGAACCGTTACCAGAGACAGTCCCGCTACCCCCTACCTTTCCGAGACTCTTGAGCCCGTGCTCACCTTGTACATATTTGCAGTGATACCTGTTTGATAAAGCTTGTTCTGAGCATACCCAGTGTGGTCCCTCTGTGTCGTGTGGTGCCAGAAGTACGATCCTAGTTGCGAGAATCCTCCCCCTGGGGAATCTCCCGCCAGTGCCCGACTACGATACTTTGAGGGTGGGTCTCAGGGTAGTCAGGACCCCCTTTCCGGGCCCATCACCTAGAGATCGTACAGTAAACGACGGACGCACGACCAACAAAGATGGCAGAAGGAAGCGCCACGAGTTCCGCAGAAACCAACGCCAACAGAGTGTTCCAGGTGGAGCATCTGGAAGAATACACACACAAAGAGCTAAAACAATTTTGCAAAGAACTTAAAATCGCTACCACTGGCCTCAACACTAAAGAAGACTTGCAGAAAGCACTGAAAACTTGGGTGGAGACCGGGGCCTCCCGCCCGGAAGGCACGGGGGAGCGCCCCGACGAAGCCGAACCCCCCCAAAATGAAAGCAGTAGCAGTCAGGTGCGAGGCATCGTACCAGACGGGGGCCTATCCCCGGAAGAGCTCGCGGACAGAGAGAGAAGCCGCAGTCATGAACTCGAGTTAGCCAAACTCAAAATCGAGGGCGAATTGAAGTTAGCGGAGAAGAAGCTAGCAGTAGAGCAAATGCGTGTACAAGGCGAACTGGAAGAAAAGAAGCTCCAACGGGAGCACGAAGGAAGAAAGCTCCAACTGGAGCACGAACGGAGCTTAAAGGAACTCGAGCTCAAGGCCCGAGATGAGGACGGGAGGCCCTCGGGGAACCGAGAGACGGCCCCCCCAGCGGAACAGAAGGTCCACATCCCCAAGGATGTGGTCAAAGAATATTATAAAAACGATGACATTCAGCAATGGTTTCGGGCCTACGAGGTCGCCATGACCTCCCATCGGATTCCACAGAAGGACTGGGGGGCGGGGTTGTGGGGACGGTTTCTGAGCGAAGGAAGGGACACCCTGCTCGACCTACCCCTATCCCTGCAGACCTCCTACAGCCACATGAAAGAGGCTCTCCTCACAAGATACGGCCTCACCCCAGAAATGTACCGCCAACGGTTCCGGGACTGCAGGAAGATCCCGGGCACCACCTGGGTGGAGTATGTAAACTTTTTTAGTCGGGCCTTCGATGGGTGGGTCAAGGGCAGCAAAGTCACCACCCTGGCCGAACTCACTGACCTCATGTTATGGGAACATCTGGCTGCGAACTGCTTCGTAGAGCTACGTCAACATCTGCTGGATAGCAAGCTCACAGATCCCCGGAAGCTGGCCGTGGAGGCCGACCGCTGGACCAACACCCGGGTCTCCCGGGGCATGGTAGGAGAGTACCCCCGAACCAGTCAGGGACCACCCCGCCAGAGAGGGGGAGGGAACCAGGGAGGGCCGAGGGAGTCCCAGCCTAGCCCCCCGAAGACACCACCTCCACCTTTCCCGGCGCCCCCCCCACCAGTAACAGGGCCCCCTGGGAGACGGGGACACCGGGTGACCGTCACATGTTTCCGCTGCCAGAAACCCGGGCACTACGCCAATGACCCAGAGTGCCCCATGGCCACCCAAGTCACCCCTGCGAGACAGATAGCCAACGTAGCCCTAGGGGAGGAGGTTGAGGAAGCCGAGGAGTGGGAACCAGCCGCGATGGCCCTAGTATCCCTGGGAGATAGGGAAATGATCCCTGGTAGCCTCCTACCGTCCAACACACAGAAATATGGGCAGCTCGTCAAGATCAATGGCCACCAGGTAGAGGCCCTGCGGGACACCGGGGCCAGTATCACCGGTGTCCTCAGGCACCTAGTTCCCGAGGAGCAGATCCTCCCCAATGTCTTTTGCCCCGTAATATCTGCAGACAATAGGGAAAGTATGTGTCAGGTGGCCCTGGTGCCATTTGAGTGGGGAGGGGTGATAGGCAAACTCAAGGTGGCCGTAAGAACCTCCCAGCCGGTCGACTGCCTCTTAGGGAACGACCTGGAGAGTTCCCCCTGAAAGCACGTAGAGCGCAAGGCCCACCTAGGAATGATGGGACTCCCCGAGTGGGTGTGTGCCACCACCCGATCTATGACAGCCCGACTCACTCCCCGGAGAGAAATCGAGAGCACCCCGGTCAAAGTAGCCAGCACCGTCCCCGCCGAGGGTCCTCCCGTTCCCCCATCGGAAGGGTCCGTCGTCAGCGACGAACCCGCACCATCCGACCCCGCCCCGGTCCCCGAGTTGGGGGATCTACCCGAGTTGGCCCATTGGCGCCACGAGGGCGGGCCCACCCGAGAAGAATTTTGCCGGGAGCAAGCCACCTGTCCTTCCCTGGTCGGGCTGCGGCGCCAGGCCGAGGGCCAAGCCGCAGGTGACCAGACCGGAACGCACCGAATCTATTGGGAGAATAACGTCCTGTATAGTGAGCAGAAATCAGTGGAGCTGGGATCCGGACGGGTACTGGTGGTACCTCTCCGCTTCCGTGATTTCCTCCTGGGCTTAGCCCACGATGTCCCCCTCGCCGGTCACCTGGGTCAGGACAAGACCTACAGCCGTCTCGTGACCCATTTTTATTGGCCCAAGATGAAAGCAGCGGTAGAAGCCCACTGCAAGTCCTGCCCCACGTGCCAAGCCAGTGGGAAGAGTGGGGGGAAGCGCAAGGCTCCCCTCCAACCCTTCCCGGTCGTCAGTACCCCCTTCGAACGAGTCGGGATCGACATCGTGGGGCCACTGGACCCCCCCACATCCCAAGGTCACCGTTTCATCTTGGTCCTAGTGGATCACGCCACCCGCTACCCAGAGGCTATTCCCCTACGCACCATTACGGCCCCCGTGGTGGGCCGGGCCCTGATGGGGATCTTCTCCAGGGTGGGTTTCCCCCGCGAGGTCGTGAGCGATCGCGGCACTAATTTTATATCCAGGTATATGACGTCCCTGTGGCAACAATGTGGGGTGTCCTATAAGTTCACCACCCCGTACCATCCCCAAGGGAACGGCCTAGTAGAGAGGTTTAATAGGACTTTGAAAGGGATGATCGCTGGCCTAGAAGAGCCCCTCCGGCGTAAGTGGGACGTCCTGCTCCCCTGCCTCTTGTTCGCTTACCGGGAGGTCCCCCAGAAGTCCTTAGGGTTCAGCCCGTTTGAATTACTCTATGGGCACCCCGTCCGAGGTCCCCTCAGTTTAGTTAAGGAAGGGTGGGAGGCAGCACCCCAGGCCACCCCCCGAGATGTGTTCCAATATGTCCTGGCCCTCCGGAACCAGACCAGGAGGTTCCGAGAACTGGCCGAGGCCAACCTGGAGGCGAGTCAAGAAGAAATGAAGCGCTGGTACGACCAGAATGCTACTCTGGTCGAGTTCCAGCCGGGCCAGCAGGTGTGGGTCATGGCCCCAGTGAAGCCTGGCGCTCTCCAGGACCGATGGACTGGGCCCTACAAAGTGGTCGAGAAGAAGAGCCAAGTCACCTACTTGGTGGACGTCCAGTCGCCTCGGGATCCCCTCCGGGTCCTGCACGTGAACCGCCTCAAGCCTCACTTCCAGCGGACAGAACTGAGCCTCCTGCTGGCCACCGATGACGGGGCCGAAGATGAGTCGGATCCCCTCCCGGACCTCCTGTGTATCAAGGAGCAGGATGGCTCCGTGGAAGGAGTGAACCTCTCCCCAGCCCTCACTGCCCAGCAACAAGCGGACTGCCGCCAGCTCCTAAGACAATTTTCTGACCTCTTCTCCCTGACCCCCCGGGTCACCAACTGGTGTATTCATGATGTGGACACCGGGGACAGCCCGCCGGTGAGACACCGAGCCTACCGGGTTCCTGACCGGGTCCGGTCCGGCATTCAAGCGGAAGTCTCGAAGATGTTGACCCTGGGGGTGATCGAGCCCTCTGACAGTCCCTGGGCCAGCCCCGTGGTCCTGGTCCCAAAGGCAGCGGCCCCCGGTGTCGCCCCCGAGCTCCGATTCTGCGTGGACTACCGGGGGCTCAATGACGTTACCCGAGCCGATGCCCACCCCATTCCACGAGCCGACGAACTCATTGACCGACTAGGGGCAGCCCGGTTCCTCAGCACATTCGACCTCACCTGCGGATACTGGCAGATTGCGCTCACCGAAGGGGCCAAAGAGCGGTCCGCTTTCTCCACCCCCGATGGGCACTACCACTTCCGCGTAATGCCCTTCGGGATGAAAAATGCCCCGGCCACTTTCCAGCGACTGGTGAATAGAGTCCTGGCCGGGCTAGAACAGTTCAGCGCGGCATACCTGGACGACATCGCTGTCTTCAGTTCAGAGTGGAGTGAGCACCTCCAGCACCTCCGAAGGGTGCTAATCGCCCTGCGCCAGGCAGGCCTCACAGTAAAAGCCAGCAAGTGCCAGATCGGGCAAGGATCCGTGTTCTACTTGGGGCACCAGGTCAGGAGTGGCCAGGTCGCCCCGCTACAGCCAAAGATCGACGCCATCCTGGCCTGGGAACCACCCATCACCCAGACGGAGGTCCGAGCCTTTCTGGGACTCACGGGCTACTACCGAAGATTCATTCGGGGGTATGGCAGCCTTGTCGGCCCTCTCACAGAACTCACGTCTAAAAAACAGCCAAAGAAAGTGCAGTGGACGGCTGCCTGCCAGGAAGCTTTCGATGCCCTAAAAAGGGCCATGTGTACTGCCCCCGTCCTCCAGGCTCCCGACTACGCCAAGGAGTTCATAGTCCAAACCGATGCCTCCGAGCATGGCATTGGGGCTGTCCTGTCCCAAGTAAATGACCAAGGCCTAGACCAGCCCGTCGCCTTCCTCAGTCGGCGGCTGTTGCCCCGAGAACAAAGATGGAGCACCATAGAGCGCGAAGCCTTTGCCGTGGTCTGGGCACTCAAAAAGCTACGACCCTACCTGTTTGGCACCCATTTCAGAGTCCAAACTGACCATCGGCCCTTACGTTGGCTCATGCAAATGCGAGGAGAAAACCCCAAGCTACTGCGGTGGTCAATCTCCCTCCAGGGGATGGATTTCACCGTGGAACACCGCCCTGGTACGGACCACGCCAATGCTGACGGCCTCTCCCGGTTCTTCCGCCTCAGCGAAGAGAACCCCCCAAGCTGATGGGCAGTTCTCTCCGGCTTTCAGCTGGGGGGGACGCGTGTTGGACCCGGCCTCATAGAATGGCCCTCCGTGCCCCCGCACCACCGAAACCTGGTACCTACAGCCCAAGCCCCCGGCCCGGCCGAACCTCCCCACCAGGACACACGCACCGACCCGGACATCTCCGTCCCTGGCCTCTCCCCTTTCGGCCACCCCGGGCCCGCGTGCCCACTTCATGCACCAAGATGGCCGCCCGGCCCCAGCGCGACCCGGGCATAGAGGCGCCACTCCGGCTGGAGGACATCACGCTTCCAGGGGATGAGAGAGGGAGGAGCAGTTTCTATCGCACCTCTGAACTCCCCCGGGACGATGGGTTTCGATCGGCCCTCCGGCCTCCCTGAGGGCTGGCTCCACGCCTGCTGGGTGTCTGGGACTCCTCCCGACCCGGCCCTGAAAGGATCAAAAGACTATAGCAGGAAATCCCGACAAGCGACCCCCAGGTGACAAGACCCCTGCCTGCACAGACTCCGGACATCAAAGAGGGGTCGAACTATAACAAGGGGTGCTCTGGGGCTGTCCGGCAGATTCGACGCTGGAACAACGAGAGCCTGCTGACGTGGTCGCGGCTCCTGGAACTGGAACTCACCTGAGCCCTGCTGAGTGACTCGCGGCTCCCTGAAGATCGTAAGACCTCCGAACTTGTACCTGAGCCCTGCTGAGTGACTCGCGGCTCCCTGAAGATCGTAAGACCTCCGAACTTGTACCTGAGCCCTGCTGAGTGACTCGCGGCTCCCTGAAGATCGTAAGACCTCCGAACTTGTACCTGAGCCCTGCTGAGTGACTCGCGGCTCCCTGAAGATCGTAAGACCTCCGAACTTGTACCTGAGCCCTGCTGAGTGACTCGCGGCTCCCCCAGACTCTCACGGTCCCGCCGGACCCCACCTCCGACCACGTATCCCCCAGCTCGAGGATTGTGAGCTGTGCGCCGGGTACGTCCCTGCTTTGAACCGTTACCAGAGACAGTCCCGCTACCCCCTACCTTTCCGAGACTCTTGAGCCCGTGCTCACCTTGTACATATTTGCAGTGATACCTGTTTGATAAAGCTTGTTCTGAGCATACCCAGTGTGGTCCCTCTGTGTCGTGTGGTGCCAGAAGTACGATCCTAGTTGCGAGAATCCTCCCCCTGGGGAATCTCCCGCCAGTGCCCGGCTACGATACTTTGAGGGTGGGTCTCAGGGTAGTCAGGACCCCCTTTCCGGGCTCCTCTGAGGTCGCCGTCTAACACAAACCAAAAGGCATAATGCAATATTCAAACAAACCAAACTTCGTCCGGAAAGCGATCTTCCATTCGTCCTCTTCACAGACACGAATGAGATGGTATGCGCCCCTCAAATCCAGATTAGTAAAAACAGTAGCATGCTTCAGTTGGTCTAACAACACAGGGATCAATGGGACTGGAAATGTATTCTTTATTGTCAATTTATTGAGTGCCCTATAGTCCACACAAGCACGGAGACTGCCCTCCTTCTTAGGTATGAAAAAGATAGCCGAGGACACGGGCGCAGAAGAAGGACATATGAAACCAGATGCCAACATCTCTTCCAAATACTCCTTCAAATGTTGCTCCTCAGGTTCGGACAAAGCATAAATGTGACTACAGGGCAATGTAGCACCCGGCAACAAATCTATTCGACAGTCAAAAGATTGGTGAGGTGGAAGAATGTTAGCCAGAATTTTATCAAACACCTCACCTCACTTCACAAATGGCGCAGGAATATCACCAACTTCTCCACAATCACCCACTGCACAGGTTAAAGGCATAACCCAATCTGTAGTGACTTGATAACAATGCTGTAAACAGTGGGCAGAATCTAACGTCACTGTCCGCCTTACCCAATCAATCCTAGGGTTATGCTTCTGCAGCCAGGGTACACCGAGAACAATACCAAATGAAGGAGCATCTATGAGGTCAAAACATATAGTCTCAGAATGTCCATTATCACATAAAAGACACAAAGGTTCTGTTTGACGAGTTATAGAACCTGTGGACAACTCGGTCCCATCTATAGCTCTTACGTGCTCCGGTTGTTCCTTGTACACACATGGGACATTCATTCTCTCCGCAAGTTGGATGTCCATAAAGTTTCCTGTTGCCCCAGAATCAAGCAACACAGATAAGGTTGATCTATTACTGTTGGATAACACCAAACAGACTGTAATAGTGAAATGTCGTGGAACACTCTGAACCGCACCATATATCTCATGAGATTCTCTATAAGCAACCTCTGCCATGGGACTTACTCCTTCTTGTCTACACACAAAGGCCACAGCTTTTCTCGTGGGCAAACTAGACAGTTTCACAGGACATTCGCGAGCAAAATGTCCACCTTTCCCGCAATACAAACATAGGTTCTGTGCTCGCCGTCTCCCCTTTTCCTCACTCAACAACAGACCCCTGACTCCACCTATCTCCATATATTCATGCCCTTGTTTCTGCTCCACAGGCCCTCTACTTTTGCTTCTCACACTTACAATACGGGAGGCCTGATCTCTCAGACAATCGGTTGTTCAATTTCACCACCAAGTCGATGAAGGCTGCACAATCGTCGGGAGGATCCACCACCTGGGACACAATGTCCTTCAACTCTTCGCTCAACCCCTGATAAAACAAAGAGGTTCTTTTTGCCATGTGCCAATGCGTCTCTGAAACCAAACGATTAAACGAGGAGACATAAGACAACAAATCCTGCTTACCCTGTCTCAATTTCAATAATTCAGCATCGCTGGCTTGCATAAATACATGCTTAGCAAACAAACAACGCAATTGTCCCTTAAATGCCAAGTAATTGTTCAGGATCATCGCTATCCACCAGCGGAACAGCCCACATCGCTGCCATACCAGCTAAGTATGAGATGATAAAGACCACCTTGGCAGAATCATCTGGAAACGCAGTGTGACGGCACATAAAATGCAAGTGGCACTGATTCATAAACACACTGTATTTATTACAGTCACCCATAAAACATGCTGGTACAGACAAAGGGACAGGAGTGGGGGTTGTGACTGTGACTGCTATAGGAGTGCTACCCCTAGCCCCTTTCCCTGACACCCTGTCAAACTGGAAAGTAGCAGGCTGCACAATAGGTCCCTGACCCTTCAAGGAAGGACCCCTACCCGGACCCCAAGCCTGCTTCCTAACCCTGAATGTACTTAACTCCTGACGTAACCCATGATTTTCCTGCATCAGCTCTTGTACCTCAGTCTGGAGGGACGTAATAGCAACCATTAAGTCCTGCATAGTAGGGACCCCATCCTCCCCCACTCTATTCCCAGCCTCATCCATCTTCGCTCGGGCAGTGCATTAATTTGTGAGCTTGGTTTTCTGTCCTGTTACCACCATATTCCACCCAACACTGCAGGAGCAAAGATATGCCCAGTCCACTACACCTGTCCTGGCAGCTACCATCCGTATCAACACAGTGAACTTGCCACCAGGACACAGGAAGAGGGTGGGGGTAAAAGAGGGAAAACACAAGGAATCCACGCCTGGGCACAGTTCTTCTAAACACTATAGGTAAGTAGATACTCTCGTAACCTATAGGGAAACACACAACAGGGACTCAGATTATATCAATAAACATTAATCAAGGACATGCATGATCAGGCACTGCTTGGAGCATAAGAAGACAAACCCTTACCAGTGTTAGGAGCACAAATCGCCCATTCTCGAAGGATATGTTGAGTTCACAACTCGTTTTCATGAGCAGAAATGAGGTAAAAGAAATACCCCACTCTCCAGTGCGTGTTTCCTCCAGAACAAAATGCAAGGGGAAAAAGTCTCACATTGACATAAAAAAACCTGTTCTTGAAACTAGAAAAAACGATCCCAATAACTAAAAGAAAAAGGCGTCCATGAACAACCGAGTTGAAAAAAGAACCCAAGTGTGCTAAAAATTCCAAATAACGACCGGGATGAGTTGTAGATATCCAGTAAGTAAATAGCGTAATCTAGGAAAGAGAAACAGACACGCAGCCTCGTACCTGTAAATTCCAGTGACAAAAATAGAAAAATGCCAGTCAGCTCGACGAATCCACATCCAATAAGGGGGTGGAAAAGAGAACAATGTCCCGAAACAAGGAGCGCCTGCAAGCCTGCAAGTGGCCAGTCCAGAGGGGAACCAAGGCAAGACGATCCAAAAATGGCGGAGACAGGAAGCAAAGGCGAAGTCCTTCCGGGTAAGAAGACCGAGAAACGAAACCAAGCATAGAGGATCGGCTGCCGGCCAATTTATTCCCCCGCAATAATGCCTATTTTGCGCACGCACCAGTAGTCCTGCTCATGCATGCCCATAGAGAGAGGACAGGAAAAGGTAACGCCCACGAATACTCTATTACTTGAATGAGAAAACTGTAATAGGCAGAATAATGTGCACATGTTTAATTTACCAGAGGCAGTTGAAGGTAACAACTGTAGGCAACACTTGAAAACCTTGTTACCTGGTCTCTCTTACATTTAAAATTCCCCGGAAAAATTCTAAATTGACAAGGAACATGGTAATCCAAGCAAGGTTAAACTGCGTCAAGTGATTTTTAAAGTCTTGCTTCACCATCATCTGGTTTTGAACCAGAAAGCAGCAAGAGAGGTTCCAACTCTAATAGTTATTGGAATTTTTTTTTTATACACCAGTGTTTCCCCAAGAAAACTGTTAAAATTCACAGAGAATCCATTGAACTTAAACCTCAACTAAGAACCTGTGGCTTTAACTATAGACTTTTTGATCCATCTATTATGAGAATATGGAAGGACGGTATTGCAAAATCTTTACAATGCACTGATGATCGACATGCTTTTTTAGATCAGCATTCTCTGCTCTCCATGGAAACGAGTGACACTTCTACTTAAATTAATATATTTGAACATCATTATTTGAAGCCTATTTGTCGCTATTTTCTTTGAGGGCATTGTGTAGGCAGGTCAGTCATATATATGCATTTATGTGATTCTGAAATATTATTTATGTTTCTATATTGTCTTTTTTATGTTTCTCCTTGTCTTTCCTTTTTCCTCTATTGTCTTTCCCCGGAGCTACTCTTTAATCCCTTAAGCTGTATTATTTCTTTCTCTTTTCTATATTCTTTTTTTTTTCCTGATTATGGATAATATTAATAAAATTAAAGTTGTTTCATTTAATGTTTAAGGTTTAAGACAACCTGTTAAAAGAACTAAAGCTTTTGATTATTTAGCCAGAAATAAAGCTGACATTTGACTTCTTCAAGAAACTCATATAGATGATACAGTTTTATCACATATGAATAAATATTGTGTTAGTAATAATATTTCTTCTCTTGCGGTTGATAAAAAGAACAGTGTTGCGATCCTTTTACAAAAAAGTTAAACATCCAAATACTATCCAAATATACAGATACAGCTATGTTATATCATAGCAAAAATTTAAATTGAAATTACCATTTTTCATATAATTAATGTCTATGATCCAACAAATTATGATCCTATAATTCGGTCTATCTTTACTTCTAAAGTTATTAAAATATGTAATCTTCTACTCATTATTGGTGGTGACTTTTACTTAATATGTGACCCACTATTAGATAGATTTTCTCAAACTAAATATTGTATCCTTAAAGCTTATTGTATTTTAAAATCTTTTTTTAAACTGCCTAAATTGGTAGATATTTGGCATCTACATCACCCAAAAGAGAAGCAGTTTAAATTGTTCTCTAACCCTCATAATTCTTACTCTTGAATTGATTATTTGTTATTTTACCATTCATTAATTCAATCATTTTCCGAACCTACAATTCACTGTATCAATATTTCTGACCATGCACTGATTTCAGGTGTTTTACAACAATCCCACTATCACTGGCGTATGAATACGAATATTGTTCTTAATGGCAATAATAATTACAAATTTTGTCAGCATTACATGATTATTTCTCTTTCAATCTAGAAGGATCTACTTCACTTATAAATCGTTGGGATGCAATTAACCCCTTCGATGCGGCGCCGATTCCCGCTCAGCGCTGACCGTTTCTTGCGCGGGCGTGGTCATGACGGAACGGTTCCGTCATGAGCACAGCTCAACCGACGCTCATGACAGAACCGTTCCGTCATGAGCGCCGAAGGGGTTAAACATATGTCAGAGGGGCAACAATATCAATTATGGCACATGATTACAAAGCTTTTAACACTAAACATAATGATTAGATAAACAAATAGCAAAATATGAATAACTCTTTATTTCACCTAATGACAATAAATACAAAATGCAATTACAGAAATTTAGATATGAGTTAAACTCTTTGTTAAGTAGAAGAGCTTGTATACAAATTTCAAATAATAAGGCTAAATTTAATTTCAAAGCTAATAGATCTGGATGATTTTTTTCTAATTATTTACATATTAAAAGAGATATAATCCAAATTAATGCAATTCATGGCTTCAATGGCAAATTGGCATTATCTCACAATGAAATTGTTATTGAATTTGTGATCTACTATTCAACTGTATACAGTAATCCCCCAGCTACAGATATGTTCAGCATTGATATTTGTTTGCAATTATGTGACTTGCCTAAAATTGCTCAGTCAGTGAGGAAAAAATTGGATGTACTGATTTGAGTAGAAGAAATTAATTTAGCTATTAAATCTATTAAACTGAGTAAATCACCAGGACTGGATGGTATACCAGCAGAATTTTATGAAGAATGTTCTCCTTATCTGCTACCTCACTTACTTATGTTATTTACTCACTTTAGTGTTTCAGGATCTACTTCAGGATACTTTACTGAAGCTTTGATTATAGTTCTTCCAAAACCTAATAAAGATCCCACTATTGTTTCAAATTACCAGCCTATCTCTTTTATTAACCAAGATTGTAAATTTTATACAAAAAATCTTGCAACCAGATTGGCTTCTGTGCTTGATACTATCGTCAGATTGATCAAAATGGTTTCAAGAAATATAGACATTCTGTAAATCACACTAGATTATTGTTTCATGTTATTGAAGCTGTGGCTTCTTTGCATTTTCCCGCTAAGTGCCCTTCCAATAAATGCTGAAAAAGCATTTGACAAAGTATATTGGCAGTATCTATTTCATACTTTACCTGCATTTAATGTCGGCAATTCCTTTTTTGATAAACAAGTTTTATTGGTTTTAGAAGACACTGCAAAAGAAACATTGAGCCTGTCAAGCCACCACTGTACAATCGCACGGAGTGAGACCACGCCCCCCCGCCCGAAGCCCCCTCCCCCCGCCCCCACCCCCCCAAAACACCCATTCAGAATACATTGCCCAACCATTTCCCCCATACCCTACGATATTTCTTGGGGCAGCCCCTCGCCTGATAGAGAGTCCATTCCTGGGCCGCACACCAGTCCACACCAGCACTCCATTTGGCCAAGGTAGGCGGCTGTGGTTGTTTCCATGCCGCTGCAATATCTCTTTTTGCCACCATTAACGCTGTCATAAGGAACAGCTTCTCTGCACGGGTGCCATTTAGACCGTCAGTGATGCCCAGAAGGGCGTGTCTAGGGTTGTGTGGCACCTCCCAGCCCAACACCTCTGTGAGATCAGCTTCTATGCCCCTCCAGTAATCCCCTAGTTCCGGACAGGACCACACCATATGGATGAAGTCGGCCGGGTCAAAACCACAGAGGGGGCAAGATGCGTCGGCAGAGAGGCCCGCACGGCGTAGACGTGCTGGTGTGAGGTAGGCAATGTGAAGATAATACACTTGAATCAGCCGCAGTTTGGCAGAGGCCGTCACCAGCTGGGGGGCCATAAGGGCATCCCGCCAGTCCACCTCATCCAGGGGACCCACCCACTCCTCCCACCTTCCCCTCAAGCCGTCCTGATCCGCAGGGGGTATTGTTAATAAGAGAACGGTGTATGGGGGAAATACCCCCCCTCCCTAGGTTACCCAGCAAGACCTGAGCCTCCGGGGGGCTGTGGTCTGGCAACCAAACATCCAGAGGAGTATAGATGCGTATGGCGTGGCGCAGTTGGAGGTACTTATAAAATTGAGATGAGTGAAGGGAGAAGCGCGCCTGCAGTTCCGCGTATGAGCACATGCGCCCCCCCTGCCAGACGTCCCCCAGCTGGGAGATGCCGAGCAGGTCCCATGATCTAAAACCTTCCAGGGCAGCAACGTCCCGCAACCACGTCCCGTGCCAAAGGGGAGTGGCGCGAGTCAGCCGCCCAGTCCACCGGGTATGGCAAAGCGCCGCTCGCCAGGCCAAGAAGATTGCTCTAGTGAAGTCAGGGCAGGAAGCGGGGATGGGAGCGCCATACAGGCGATCCAAAATGCAGGAGAAACCCAAGTCATCTAGTTCCACCCTGTAGGCCGGGTCGGACCATCCCCCTCCGAACCAGTCATGAATGACGAGAAGGCGAGTGGCCAAATAGTAGAGGTAAAGATTGGTCATACCGAGCCCTCCATCAAAGGTGGGCAGGCGACACGTCGACAGGGCCAGCCGCGGTCTCCCACCACCCCAGAGAAATCGAGTCGCCAACCCGTCCATCTCGCGGAACCAAGGCCTCGGAAAGGACACGGGAGTGTTCTGTAATACATAAAGGAACCGGGGGAGAATCATCATTTTGTAGAGTGCCACCCTCCCCAACGGGTTGAGCGGGAGCGATTGCCATTGCGCCAGGTCCACCTTGGCTTTCTTGACCAGGGGGGCCACGTTAAGGGCCCAACTCAGCTCTGGGAGAAGGGAGACCCAAATACCCAGGTATTTGAAAGACAACCGGCGGAGGGGAATCCTGTCCTGCCAGTCAAAGCATTCCCGGGAGGGGTGTAGAGGCACAAGGACCGACTTGTGCGGGTTTAAATGGAGGCCAGATGCGCGGCCAAAACGGCCCAGGATATGGAGCGCACGGGGACCAGATCGCGCCGGATCGCTAAGGTACAACAAAACGTCGTCCGCGTAAAGGGCTATTTTGTCTGGCGCAAGACCTGGCCACTCCCAGCCCCGAAGAAGAGGGTCCGCGCGGACCAGGGCAGCAAGGGGCTCCATAGCAAGGGCAAAGAGGAGGGGCGACAGTGGGCACCCCTGCCGTGTTCCCCGGCCGATCCGAAACGGCCGCGACAATGCCCCATTAACCAGCACTCTGGCACGAGTGCGTGCGTAAAGGACCCGCACCATTCCAACAAACTTGGGGCCGAAACCCATATGGGTCAGGACCTCAAATAGGTAGGGCCACCCAACCGAGTAGAAGGCCTTCTCGAAGTCGGCAAGTAGGAGCGTGAGATATGGGGATATGCGGTGGCGGTGAGCCAGGGCCACATGAAGTCGACGGAAGCAGTGGCGAGTACCCCGGTCCGGCATGAAGCCACATTGGTCCGGATGTACCAGGCTTGACAGAAAGGGCCGAAGCCACTGGGCCAGGACCGCCGCGTAGAGTTTGATATCCGTATTAATGAGGGAGATCGGCCGGTATGCCGACCTATCACAGGAGGGTGGCGTAGATTTGGGCAGAATCACAATCGTGGCCATGTTGGCCTCTGGAGGGAAGGAGCCGTTTTTAACCGCCTCAGCATAGAGGGCACTCAACCGAGGGGTCAGAAGGTCTTTGTAGGCGGCATAAAACTCCTGGGGGAACCCGTCCGGTCCCGGAGTCTTCCCCGCGGACGTGCGCCCTATCGCCTCCCCAATCTCCTCTAGAGAGATAGGCACCTCCAGACTCTCCCAATCACTGGACCGAAGACAAGGAAGCCGTAAATTATGAGCTGCAAGCAGCGAAGCTAGAGATAAGTCCAACACCCGGGCCCGATACAGCTGTGAGTAGTATTGAGCAAAGGCGTTTGCCATTGCCACGGAGGAGGACTGAAGCTGGCCCTCCGAATCAGTGACCGCCGGGATGATGCGCGACGTCCCCGGGTAGGTAACCAGCCGATGCAGCAGTGTACCATTCTTATCACCCCACCCGTAGACCCTCGCCACCGAGGACTGTCAGAGGAGTTTAGCCGCATCCATCGACCGCTGACGAATCTCCTCCCGCAAAAGCCGCAGCTGCCGGTCTACGGCCGGATCCCCAACCGCGGAGAGAGATTGTTCCAGACGTAACGCCCGGGCCTCGCAGGCAGTAAGTCGCTGGAGCTGCGTCTGGTGGTGCCGCACCACCAGTGCCTTGGCAGCCCCCCTGATGGTGGCTTTACATGCCTCCGCCGAGGAGACTGACCCATCATTGTCGCCAAAGTACTGTGTCAGCGCGGACCCCACCTCCTTCTTATCCCGGAGAAACCAGGCGTTGAAGCGCCACATCTGGCGGGCCCCTCGGGGCGGGGGACCCAGACCCAGGAGGACTGGGGAGTGATCGGATATCCCTCTGGGAAGGATGCGGACAGCCTGGATGCCCGCACAGTCGGTGGAAGGGACAAAGATCGCATCAATCCGCGCATGAGTGTGATGGGCGGCCGAAGTGTGGGTGTATTGCCGTGCGTGGGGGTGCCAGATCCGCCAAGCATCACATAAGCCCTGAGCCTCTGCCCACCCCACCAGCTGCTTAGCCCGCACAGCGCGGGGCATCGAGACCGGACCTGAGGAGTCGAGTTGTGGGGCAGAGACAGCGTTGAAGTCTCCACCCAAAACAATAGCACCCGGCGAGAGAGCAGCCAACAGGGACGTGGCGTGGGATAAGGCCTGGGACAACCCGGTGGGCGGCGCGTAGAGCGACAGAAAATTGAGCGGCCGACCCTCCAGCGTGCCGCAGACAGCGATCCCCATCCCTTGAGGGTCGCGAACCACCCGGGTAAAGACAAAGGGGATGGAGCGGCGCAACAGGACGGCGACCCCCCGAGATCCGCGAGAGAATCCCGAGTGCCACACCCGGTCGTACCCATATCTTGCCAAGAAGGGACACTTCTCACCCAGCAGGTGGGTTTCCTGGAGAAGGAGCACGTCGGCCTCCGCGCGCTGGGCATACTTAAGGACTGCAGTGCGCTTGAGTCTATCCAATAAACCGTTCACGTTCCATGACAGAATGCGCACATGAGCTTTGGAGGTGAGGTCACCCATGGGAGTGGTGGGAGCAGAGCGCGCTAGGGAGGAAGTGGCCATAAGAAGCCAGGACCACGGGTCCCATACTAGGGAAGGCCAGTGGGCAGCGCAGGAGGGCGAGCAGCGGCGGGGCCCACGCGGGTGACTGCGTGGAGAGGCACGGCGATGCACGGAGTGTGGTGCAGCAGAAGAAGCTCAAAGGAAAACAGACCCAACCCAAACAAAACAGTCCCCCAAGAAGGAACAACCAACAGGACCCCAACCCCAGACCCCCACCCCCCACCCTACACTTCAAGAACGGAAGCATCTGTCGCCCGAACAAACCCAACAGTTACAAGACCCCAAGCCTAGATGCTCGGGTGTAAATAGCGTAGTGGACCCCTCCGGAAGCACGGATTCCAGTGATACGTCCTAGGTTGTTGCGGGAAAGCTTAAGAGTGCAAAGCCCCCCCCTCCCCGCCCTCGAGCAGGGCCGTCGCCTCCCCCTGTGGATACATGGAACAGACAATAAGTTACAGGGCAGGACTACGGGAGAGGTCAGACAGGTCAGTCTGTATGGTGAGAGGGGCAGGAGATCCCCCCGGCCTGGGTGACAAGCAGCGCCGGGGTCCCCCAGCCGCATGAGACGATGCGCCAGAGGAGGCAGAGGAATCCCTCACATGTCTCTCAGAAGTGTTGGCAGACCGGGTCCGGACCATCGCCACACCACGGCACAGCCGGGATTGCGTGCGTTTCCGGCGCCGTGGTCGACGGGATCCAAGTGCTTCTCGACCCCAGGGCCCCGCAGTGGACGGCACCCCCGCGGGTTGGCGCAGAGGCCTTTCCTCAGTGAGCCAGGTCCAGGCTGCCCGGGGGGTATCAAAGAACATTGTCTTGTCCTGGAAGACAACACGAAGGCGGGCCGGGAATTGGAGCTGATACTGAAGGCCCAGGGAGCGCAGCCTTTGCTTCACCTCCTGTAGGAGTGGCGCTGCTCCTGGACCTCCCGGGTGTAGTGAGGAAAGACCATAATGGTGTGATTATTGAAAGCCAAATGACCGCGCACCCGCGCCTCCCGCAGGATAGCGTCTCTGTCCCTAAAGTTGAGGATCCGCAGGATAAACGGGCGCGGGCGTGCCCCCACGGGAGGTTTGGCCGCCAGTGACCGGTGCGCCCTCTCCACCACGAACCAGGTCGACAGCCCGGTCTCCGGCATCCAGGACTTAAACCATTTCTCGAGGAAGTCATCAGCGCGGCCAGATTCGACTCCTTCCGGAAAGCCCACCAGACGAAGGTTGTTGCGACGGGCGCGATTTTCGGCATCCTCTGCCCGCCTGTGCAGTTCCTTGGAGTGGGTTGTGAGCTCCCTGACCTGATCCTGCAGTAAGTGAATGTCGTCCTCCGCCGTGGAGATCCGGGACTCCGCTTCCGTAATGCGAGCTGTGGCATTGCAGAGGTCCTGCCGCAAGAGGGCAACATCGATCTTCACCTCCCCAACCATCCCCTCCAGGGAGGTGCGGGAGGCATCAATGGCTTGAAGGATGACGGCCAAGTCCTTGTTCGGGGCCGGAACCCCCCCCACACCCGGCGGGTCCGAGTTCGCGAACTGGTCAATCCTCGTCTGGTGGGACGCGCTCGGCGGCTTGGAGCCCTTCTCTTTGCCCATGGCGGACCGAGGGAGCACAGGCCGGGCACGAGAGTAGGCACGGAGGGCCAGCAGGCGGCTCCCGCTCGGCAAACGAGGCAGCCCCCCGCACCAGGGCAAGGAGGGGGGAGATCGAGGTGAAAGAGGAAGGGCAAGGGCGCCTCCCGGCCGCTCTGTTAGATCCGGGCCAGGTCGTCGTCACCACGTCGTGAGCCTCACGCTAGAATTTACGCCCGCAATGGTGCCCAACGATTAACTGCGTGGAGGCCACTGAGGCGCTGTCCATCACCCCAATCCGCCGGCTTGATCAAGACACCAGGGGTTTCCAGAGCCGACAGCCGAACCCTCCCCCAGTTCCGAGGGCCAGGGGCAGCGCCGGGGAAGACAATCAAGGTGCGGCGGGGAGACCCCTCTCCGCCGGCAATGGTCCCCGGTTAGTGGCACAGGGCCTCGGGGATCCACCACAGCAGCCCACACAGGTCAGCGCCAATAGTACGTTTCCGCCCCAAGCGCGGCTACCGCCCGCGGGGCCCCGGGGAGTCGCACCTCCCCTGAGGTCACCTCACCAGGAGTTCGCCAGGGTGAAGCAGCAGGGGGGCCAGGAGGAGTCTTCCCACGCAGGCAGCAGTGGTATGTCAGCTCCGTCTCCTCAGTCGGACTCGCTCCGCGCGGGCCGATCCACCCACCGACGAGGGCTTCACCACCCCCGGGGGGCCCCCGCCATCCGTCGCCTCCCCCAGCTCACCTCAGAGTCAGAGCCAATGTGGGCCCGGTCCACAGCTCCCCGGTCTCGGGGCAGCCTCCAGCAGTCCCTCGCCCACGCCACCTCCGGATTCAGCCAGTCAGGGACCCACTAGAAGGATACGGCGGGGCGGCCAGGGCGAGCCGCCCCCCCAGGGGCAGCGCCGGTCCAAGCGTCCGGAGAGAGTGGGGACAGGCAGCGGCACAGGCCCTCAGGCAGACCCGTGCAGCTGAGGCCAAATCGGGCCGATCTACCCGCCGAGCAGAGCCTCTCCACCACCGGGCAAGTACCAGCAATTATCGGCGCGGGCAGGTCACACGTCCTCCGGTCCTGCGGCAGCCGATGACGATCTTGCGGCCTTCACCCCTCGTGGCGCGCCAGGGGCTCTCTTAGCGGACGTTGCCGCCCAGGGAACCGGATGGACGCGTCCCAGGCACCGGCGCGTCCCACGGGCCGTCTAACTCAGCCCCAACGGTGCAGAAGTGGCTCAAACTTGCTCCGGGGGCAGGGCAGCGGTTTCCCCACACTCGCCGGTCTTCAGGTCCGACCTAGGACTGCATCCGCGGATGTGGTGCGGATGTGAGGGGTCCGGCAGCCAGGAGCCTCACTCCATTGCGGCCATCTTGGCAAGCGCCACCTAGCGCTTGGCAATTCCTTTATTCGTATGACTTCAGCACTCTATTCTGGTCCAACTACAAGGCTTTTCCTCAGTGGTCAACTCTCTAATAAATATTTCCTTTTTAGAGGCACTTGTCAAGGTTGTCCCTTGTCAGCTTTACGTTTTCTCCTTGCAACTGAACCTTTACTCATCATCACCCTCAGACACTGCATAGAAATAAAAGGTATTACTATCAATCATGTTGCTATAAAAACTTCAGCTTATGCTGGTGAAGTATTATTAGTAATCCTGCTTCTTCCATCCCTCCTCTATTAATTCTAATTCAATCATTTTCCCAGATTTAAAGTTACATCCTAAATACCACTAAGACAGGATTTTTCCCCTCAAATGTGCATTATACCCCTCATATACTACCCAATAATGAAATAATTTGGCAAAAGGAAAAACTTTAATATCTTGGTATCCTATTCTATCATACCATTAAACAATCGATGACATTGAATTGTGAATATATTCCTATTCATATTAATGGCAAAATTCATAAGTGGTCTGCTTTACTCTTACCTTGGTGGGGGAAAGTTGCCTCTGGTAAAATGGCTACTGCTCAAAAAATATTTCATCTCTTATCTATGATGCCCTACTCAACTTCCTCTTAAGCTCTATAAATCATTAGACACTCTAAAATCAAAATGTATTTGGAATAATAAAACGCCCTGTATAAGCTATATAATTTAGAAAATTGAAAAGATTTTTTTAATTATCATGAAGCATTTATTTTAAAACAAAGCACCTTTTGGTTAACCAACACAGAGTTTAATAATACACCTTTAAGGCTTCTCATTGAAAAAAGTTTGAAATCTCCATTTCCATTGCCTACATTACTTTCTATGTCTTCTTCTAACTCTTTAATACGAAGATCTGCAATACTTAAATCTGCAAAATTAAGATTGCAGGATTTAGATTCTCTCTTTCAAACACCTATCTCTCATACCTTAAATATATCTTTATTGTATAGTCCTGTTAAAAAACGTAAGCAAAGCATAGACCTTTGGATAAATGCGGGTATTTTTTACTTAAAGATATACATCATAATGATACTTTTTAATCTTTTGAAGAACTGCAACAAAAATGTATCCTGCTTCCATCAGATATTTCTAAATACAAATTCTTCTGTAATTCTATTCCTGATTCCTTTCCCAGCAATTTTGGATTGGGAAACGTCTGATTTAGAGAGGTATAGTCAAACAATAGCTACTCCATCTCATGCTGTGTTAATGTATCATACAAAATTGAATTATGTTGATAAAATTAACAATTTTATATCTTCTTTTTGGAATAATGAACTCAATCGATCTTTTTCTCAAGACGAATAGAGGAAAATATGGATAAATTGTGTCTCAGGATTGTTATCTGTGTCCTTATCTCAAACTTATTCTTTCATACTATTTAATTGTTTATGGACTCAGTTAAAAAAATGTAACGCAAAACTACTAAATTCGCCTAATTGTTGGTACTGTAATTTGGTTCCCGGTTCATTAAAATATATGCTTTTCGAATGTAATATTTTCTTTAAGTTTTAGAAAGAGGCTTGGGATGTTATAAATGTTTCATTTATCAGATAAACTTTCATATAATATGTTGATTTGTAAATTGATATTGCTTTCAACAAACTCTCAGTTTCAAATAACAATCTCTTTGACTTCTTACTATCTGCTGCCCTAAAATCAATTACTACCAATTGGAAAAACACTTAATTATTGTCAAATCATACATGGTTGTCATGGATAATTTTTACCAGAAAAGGAGCTGATCTAACTATGTTGGGTGTTGTTCATAACACATTTACTTAACAGTTATTTGGGAAACCAATTGACAATTATATACGATTATACTATTAATGTTTTATATATTATAAGTAAAGTTTGTTAGATTCTATTATGTAGCTCAGATATGATATACTTGTTACAAATAGCTATTGATTCCCCCCTCTTTTATTATTAAATTTTAGTTCCTATTATACTGCAATTATCATTGTGTAGGTACACGTTTTATATTAATGTAATGTAAATTTCAATATACCTCATCTGTGCTCTTTTTTGTTTGGTCTTTTGCCTTTTCATAAACTCAATCAAATATTTTGAACACAAAAAAGGCAAGAAGAAAGAACTTGTTTTAATGATAATTTCAGAAACTGTGCAATTTGAATTCGTAGTATGTGAATTCACAGAATTAGAGTTTAAAAGGACAGAAGCCAAGGTTACAAGTACTTCATAATGCATCAAGAATGATGTGAAGGAATATTTAAGATATTGATGTGCTGCAAGTTGATTAACTTTGTCAGGGGTTTAAACAAATGCACTGTATGTTACATTTGATACCAAGTGAAAAAACAGTGTCCTGATATTTTAAAGTTCTGAGTATAACACTTTGTTTTTTGTTTATGCTAGACCTGAAATCTACAGATCCTTGTATCGCCCACTAATCTACCAGCTGGACCTTTACTGTCATTAGGGTATCACAACATCCCTTCCTGGTGCACAATCTTCAGGTTGACTGGCAGGTATTAAGGGAATACTGGGGATTGGTTTGGATAATGGTAGGGACAGGTATAATAATTAAAGGAAGACATAAAACTCAAAACCATGTTGATTTCTTTCATGTCATCTTAGGTCAACATCTTTGGCAATGGATAAAGGCACCAACCCTCAAGGGTCCATTTTCCTTTTTTTGATCAGGCCTCTTTGTGTGCATTCCTAATACAAACTGGTAGGTAAGGTCAGCAGGAACGATTGGTTTCTATACTTTCTCTGCAAGGCCGTCACACCTCTTAAAAGAAAGGGACTGCGGTAAATACCAATCTGCAATGCCTCGAGATCTTGCACAAAGGTATGCAAATAAGCATTGACACCATATAAATGACTTTTTTACATAGAAACTAAAGCACTGCATTGCAAATAGTTAACATGGCCACATTCACTGGTGGATAGTCCATTGTCAACAGAACCTTTAACTTTTCTTATAAATGTTTTGCAACTGACTTTGGCTTTAAGTGACAACCTACTTTGAAGCATGCTTCGCAACCCACATCTGGTGTACTCAGCCTTCACTGTGTTTAACATGGAGCACTACATTCACCCTACGTTTTACTGATTTGTTTACGGTTTACCATATACCTTTCAACATGCACAGGCACACTTGCTTCCAGGGGTTACAGCATTTCCATTTTTTATACCCACATGGGTACACACAGTCTCTCTATGCTGTATATGACTATTGGTGTTTTATTAACAGCTATATATTTTTAAATGATGTGAAGTGTTATGGATACGAATAGCAGTATCATAGATGATGTCATTTGAACGGTCATCAGTTATGCCATCAAGGATATAATTTAACATTTCATTAGTGATGTAAAATGTGAGGACCTAAGCAGTGTAATGTGGAGGGGTGCACGTTATAGTTAGTTCAATAAACTATAACTGGTGGCTTACTATATTTCTTTCAGTTTTTAAACATTAGTTCTTGTCTGATTTCAACATACTACATCATTCTTTTAACCTTCTTTTTTCTGTGAAATTCAGTGTTTTTTCTTGACATAAACTATGATCTTATTATTATAGATAACTATAACGCCACTTTATGTACAATGGTGGTTGACCACAAGTTCTGGTCTGTTTTATGGTACTGCTGTACTGCAATACCAATATAAGATATTTCTGGTAACATTTATTTTTTACATGTTTTAGGTAATTGGATCAAAGATAACATCTCTCTGCATGTATCTACACATTCTGAGCCACATCATTTCTTTTTTTAAATATGACTTAATTAATTTGTTTCTAATATATTTTTTGCAACATTTATCTATGTACAAAAATGCACACGTCCTATCCAAGTGTGCTATCCATTATAGTCAGTCCACGTATCTGATCTTGACAGCTTTCTAATACAAAAATAGTGATTTATCTTTTAGCAAAGACGCTTCTATTTTTCACCCTTATGAGCGTTTTACTTACTGCAATGGGTAGGGTGGTATCTAATCGCGTGGATGGTTTTGCTGTAAGTCAATGAATGTGTGGTGCTGTCTCTTAATAGTGATTTATAAAGTTATTTCTTTTTGACTCACTCTACAGAGTCAGATGTATTTCATATTGTCTCATTGTTGTTATCCCGTGATGACATGAGAAGAACTTACTATGTATAACAGCCGCAAATGCTGAGGCTCTTCAAATGTGCAAAGGTAGACCGTTATTTGAAAGAATCACATGAGGTATGGAAGGCTGTTTTAATAATCATGTCATGATCAAACTTGCATTTCTATTCTAGATGTGTCTCTGAAGCTCTGGAAATGTGTGCTCTCTTAAAAATGAAATGCATTCTGTCATCTAGATTTATACTTCTCTCAAGGTGGTGAATGTTTAGGATCTATACATTTCTTATTAATCCGTAATTTGTCATCTAAATGCTTTAAGCTCGTTGCACACATTTTATCATGTCAACTCCTCGGGGTCTTCAAATGTGTCCTTTATTCATAATGATCTGATAGCAATTCAACCAGTAGCTGTTATCTGATTTTCCATTTTCACTTTTTTTTGTTTGAGATTTCCCTTCAGGGTGAGAATAAGTAAGAAAAAGCACATCTGGATTGAGTCATGAACATGTACCTAGATTGTTGGACAAAATGTAATTTTAAAAATATTGGAAATAAATATTATGACACACAAATATTGTGATATATACATATTGTTGACAAGAATATTGTTTTGTGAGGTAAGTAATATCGTTGTGAATAAAACTACTGGTATTAATATGTTTTTCACTAAAATAGTGGTTAAAAATATCATGTTGTTATTATTTTAATGTGTTTCAGTTGATGTACTAATTTTATGTGTTACTATTGATTATATAAATGTTCATTGTTTTTAAAATATATCTTGGAGTATAAAGTGATTTAGAATTTTGTATTAATTTATAATAGTAATTTACAGTGTTGTAGCAGGTTGTTGGGATTGTAGGGAAATAGGGTGGGAAGTTGATTAGGTAATAAATAATTAAGAATTATTTATTTATTTTATTTATTGACATGATTTATATTTATTATGTAATAAAGATTTTGTTTTGCTATATGTTATTTGTGGGCAGTTACGGTTGTAGGGTATAGGGTGGGAAGTGAATTAAGTGATAATTAACAATTATTTTTTGATTGTTAATAAGTTATTCAATTGATTTTAGTTATGTAATTTATAGAATAGTTATTTATTTTACTTCTATTTTAGTCGCAGGCTTCGAGGGTAGTAGGCTGTGATGTTGATGAAGTACTAATTAAATAAAAAATGTATTATTAGTTGTTAATTAAAAAATGTATTGATTTTCAATTATAGAAAATATGAAATACTGATTTATTTTACTTCTGCTAGTTTTGTAGGGATATAGGGAGGGAAGTTAATGAATGAATAATTAATTAGGTATTAATTGTTATTAATACATTCATTATTTAATTGCATTTTAAATATGCAAATTGTGGAATACTCATTTAATTAAATTTTATTGTCAAATGCTAGGTTTGTATGGGTCTAAGGTGGGAAATTATTTAGGCATTAAATTTATTTTAAATATTGATGTTATAGAATATCTATTTTTCTAGTTATTTTTAAGGTGTGGGGTGCTAGTTTTGTAGAAGTATAGACTGGCAAGTTAATTAATGAATAATTGAATTACAAATATGGCATAATACATTTTACCCCTCTGAATTCCCATGCTTTCTCTACTTTTGTCCTGTTTGGTGTGAGAATATTACATTTCACTCCTCCGAAATTCAATGCGTTCCCTACTGTTGTACAGACTGTATTGGGAATAGTACATTTTACCCCTCAAAAGTCTAGCACTTTCCCTACTGTTGCAGCAACTGGAGTGGGAGTAGTAAATTCCCCCCGAAATCCAATGCTTTCCCGACTGTTGAATTGGTCAAAGTTAACCCCTATCAAGTCCATCACTTCCCCTACTGTTGTGTAGAATGGAGTGGGAATTGTAAATTTCACCCCCACAAAATCCAATGCTTTCCCTACTGTTGCATAGACTAGAGTGAGAATAGCAAATCTCAGGCCTCCAAAGTCCAACGCTCTCTCCAAAATTGCACTGACTGGAGTAGAAATGGCAGATCTAAATCCCTCAAAGTCAAAAACATTCAATGCCTGTGCATAATCTACAGTGGGAAAAGTATTTTTAAGTATTCTTAGACTCCAATAGATGTCATAACATTGGTTGAATCGACTAAGGTGCCGATTCCGATCCTGTAAAACCCGGGTGCGATTCGTCGTACGGAGCGTATTCTCCATACGACTCGTACCCGGGAAATCCACCGTACAATCCAGCAAGTACGATTCGTACAGAAATACCATTTCCGTACGAATCGTACAAAACACCGGACGGCAAAAAAATACCTACGGGTCTGATCCTGGACAGCGTGTACGCGACGTCCGTACGGAATCAGGCAGCGTTTTACAGACCAGCAAGGTACACGTTTTATATTAATGTAATGTATATTTCAATATACCTCATCTGTGCTCTTTTTTGTTTGGTCTTTTGCCTTTTCATAAACTCAATCAAATATTTTGAACACAAAAAAGGCAAGAAGAAAGAACTTGTTTTAATGATAATTTCAGAAACTGTGCAATTTGAATTCGTAGTATGTGAATTCACAGAATTAGAGTTTAAAAGGACAGAAGCCAAGGTTACAAGTACTTCATAATGCATCAAGAATGATGTGAAGGAATATTTAAGATATTGATGTGCTGCAAGTTGATTAACTTTGTCAGGGGTTTAAACAAATGCACTGTATGTTACATTTGATACCAAGTGAAAAAACAGTGTCCTGATATTTTAAAGTTCTGAGTGTAACACTTTGTTTTTTGTTTATGCTAGACCTGAAATCTACAGATCCTTGTATCGCCCACTAATCTACCAGCTGGACCTTTACTGTCATTAGGGTATCACAACATCCCTTCCTGGTGCACAATCTTCAGGTTGACTGGCAGGTATTAAGGGAATACTGGGGATTGGTTTGGATAATGGTAGGGACAGGTATAATAATTAAAGGAAGACATAAAACTCAAAACCATGTTGATTTCTTTCATGTCATCTTAGGTCAACATCTTTGGCAATGGATAAAGGCACCAACCCTCAAGGGTCCATTTCCCTTTTTTTGATCAGGCCTCTTTGTGTGCATTCCTAATACAAACTGGTAGGTAAGGTCAGCAGGAAGGATTGGTTTCTATACTTTCTCTGCAAGGCCGTCACACCTCTTAAAAGAAAGGGACTGCGGTAAATACCAATCTGCAATGCCTCGAGATCTTGCACAAAGGTATGCAAATAAGCATTGACACCATATAAATGACTTTTTTACATAGAAACTAAAGCACTGCATTGCAAATAGTTAACATGGCCACATTCACTGGTGGATAGTCCATTGTCAACAGAACCTTTAACTTTTCTTATAAATGTTTTGCAACTGACTTTGGCTTTAAGTGACAACCTACTTTGAAGCATGCTTCGCAACCCACATCTGGTGTACTCAGCCTTCACTGTGTTTAACATGGAGCACTACATTCACCCTACGTTTTACTGATTTGTTAACGGTTTACCATATACCTTTCAACATGCACAGGCACACTTGCTTCCAGGGGTTACAGCATTTCCATTTTTTATACCCACATGGGTACACACAGTCTCTCTATGCTGTATATGACTATTGGTGTTTTATTAACAGCTATATATTTTTAAATGATGTGAAGTGTTATGGATACGAATAGCAGTATCATAGATGATGTCATTTGAACGGTCATCAGTTATGCCATCAAGGATATAATTTAACATTTCATTAGTGATGTAAAATGTGAGGACCTAAGCAGTGTAATGTGGAGGGGTGCACGTTATAGTTAGTTCAATAAACTATAACTGGTGGCTTACTATATTTCTTTCAGTTTTTAAACATTAGTTCTTGTCTGATTTCAACATACTACATCATTCTTTTAACCTTCTTTTTTCTGTGAAATTCAGTGTTTTTTCTTGACATAAACTATGATCTTATTATTATAGATAACTATAACGCCACTTTATGTACAATGGTGGTTGACCACAAGTTCTGGTCTGTTTTATGGTACTGCTGTACTGCAATACCAATATAAGATATTTCTGGTAACATTTATTTTTTACATGTTTTAGGTAATTGGATCAAAGATAACATCTCTCTGCATGTATCTACACATTCTGAGCCACATCATTTCTTTTTTTTAAATATGACTTAATTAATTTGTTTCTAATATATTTTTTGCAACATTTATCTATGTACACAAATGCACACGTCCTATCCAAGTGTGCTATCCATTATAGTCAGTCCACGTATCTGATCTTGACAGCTTTCTAATACAAAAATAGTGATTTATCTTTTAGCAAAGACGCTTCTATTTTTCACCTTTATGAGCGTTTTACTTACTGCAATGGGTAGGGTGGTATCTAATCGCGTGGATGGTTTTGCTGTAAGTCAATGAATGTGTGGTGCTGTCTCTTAATAGTGATTTATAAAGTTATTTCTTTTTGACTCACTCTACAGAGTCAGATGTATTTCATATTGTCTCATTGTTGTTATCCCGTGATGACATGAGAAGAACTTACTATGTATAACAGCCGCAAATGCTGAGGCTCTTCAAATGTGCAAAGGTAGACCGTTATTTGAAAGAATCACATGAGGTATGCAAGGCTGTTTTAATAATCATGTCATGATCAAACTTGCATTTCTATTCTAGATGTGTCTCTGAAGCTCTGGAAATGTGTGCTCTCTTAAAAATGAAATGCATTCTGTCATCTAGATTTATACTTCTCTCAAGGCGGTGAATGTTTAGGATCTATACATTTCTTATTAATCCGTAATTTGTCATCCAAATGCTTTAAGCTCGTTGCACACATTTTATCATGTCAACTCCTCGGGGTCTTCAAATGTGTCCTTTATTCATAATGATCTGATAGCAATTCAACCAGTAGCTGTTATCTGATTTTCCATTTTCACTTTTTTTTGTTTGAGATTTCCCTTCAGGGTGAGAATAAGTAAGAAAAAGCACATCTGGATTGAGTCATGAACATGTACCTAGATTGTTGGACAAAATGTAATTTTAAAAATATTGGAAATAAATATTATGACACACAAATATTGTGATATATACATATTGTTGACAAGAATATTGTTTTGTGAGGTAAGTAATATCGTTGTGAATAAAACTACTGGTATTAATATGTTTTTCACTAAAATAGTGGTTAAAAATATCATGTTGTTATTATTTTAATGTGTTTCAGTTGATGTACTAATTTTATGTGTTACTATTGATTATATAAATGTTCATTGTTTTTAAAATATATCTTGGAGTATAAAGTGATTTAGAATTTTGTATTAATTTATAATAGTAATTTACAGTGTTGTAGCAGGTTGTTGGGATTGTAGGGAAATAGGGTGGGAAGTTGATTAGGTAATAAATAATTAAGAATTATTTATTTATTTTATTTATTGACATGATTTATATTTATTATGTAATAAAGATTTTGTTTTGCTATATGTTATTTGTGGGCAGTTACGGTTGTAGGGTATAGGGTGGGAAGTGAATTAAGTGATAATTAACAATTATTTTTTGATTGTTAATAAGTTATTCAATTGATTTTAGTTATGTAATTTATAGAATAGTTATTTATTTTACTTCTATTTTAGTCGCAGGCTTCGAGGGAAGTAGGCTGTGATGTTGATGAAGTACTAATTAAATAAAAAATGTATTATTAGTTGTTAATTAAAAAATGTATTGATTTTCAATTATAGAAAATATGAAATACTGATTTATTTTACTTCTGCTAGTTTTGTAGGGATATAGGGAGGGAAGTTAATGAATGAATAATTAATTAGGTATTAATTGTTATTAATACATTCATTATTTAATTGCATTTTAAATATGCAAATTGTGGAATACTCATTTAATTAAATTTTATTGTCAAATGCTAGGTTTGTATGGGTCTAAGGTGGGAAATTATTTAGGCATTAAATTTATTTTAAATATTGATGTTATAGAATATCTATTTTTCTAGTTATTTTTAAGGTGTGGGGTGCTAGTTTTGTAGAAGTATAGACTGGCAAGTTAATTAATGAATAATTGAATAACAAATATGGCATAATACATTTTACCCCTCTGAATTCCCATGCTTTCTCTACTTTTGTCCTGTTTGGTGTGAGAATATTACATTTCACTCCTCCGAAATTCAATGCGTTCCCTACTGTTGTACAGACTGTATTGGGAATAGTACATTTTACCCCTCAAAAGTCTAGCACTTTCCCTACTGTTGCAGCAACTGGAGTGGGAGTAGTAAATTCCCCCCGAAATCCAATGCTTTCCCGACTGTTGAATTGGTCAAAGTTAACCCCTATCAAGTCCATCACTTCCCCTACTGTTGTGTAGAATGGAGTGGGAATTGTAAATTTCACCCCCACAAAATCCAATGCTTTCCCTACTGTTGCATAGACTAGAGTGAGAATAGCAAATCTCAGGCCTCCAAAGTCCAACGCTCTCTCCAAAATTGCACTGACTGGAGTAGAAATGGCAGATCTAAATCCCTCAAAGTCAAAAACATTCAATGCCTGTGCATAATCTACAGTGGGAAAAGTATTTTTAAGTATTCTTAGACTCCAATAGATGTCATAACATTGGTTGAATCGACTAAGGTGCCGATTCCAATCCTGTAAAACCCGGGTGCGATTCGTCGTACGGAGCGTATTCTCCATACGACTCGTACCCGGGAAATCCACCGTACAATCCAGCAAGTACGATTCGTACAGAAATACCATTTCCGTACGAATCGTACAAAACACCGGACGGCAAAAAAATACCTACGGGTCTGATCCTGGACAGCGTGTACGCGACGTCCGTACGGAATCAGGCAGCGTTTTACAGACCAGCAAGGTACACGTTTTATATTAATGTAATGTATATTTCAATATACCTCATCTGTGCTCTTTTTTGTTTGGTCTTTTGCCTTTTCATAAACTCAATCAAATATTTTGAACACAAAAAAGGCAAGAAGAAAGAACTTGTTTTAATGATAATTTCAGAAACTGTGCAATTTGAATTCGTAGTATGTGAATTCACAGAATTAGAGTTTAAAAGGACAGAAGCCAAGGTTACAAGTACTTCATAATGCATCAAGAATGATGTGAAGGAATATTTAAGATATTGATGTGCTGCAAGTTGATTAACTTTGTCAGGGGTTTAAACAAATGCACTGTATGTTACATTTGATACCAAGTGAAAAAACAGTGTCCTGATATTTTAAAGTTCTGAGTGTAACACTTTGTTTTTTGTTTATGCTAGACCTGAAATCTACAGATCCTTGTATCGCCCACTAATCTACCAGCTGGACCTTTACTGTCATTAGGGTATCACAACATCCCTTCCTGGTGCACAATCTTCAGGTTGACTGGCAGGTATTAAGGGAATACTGGGGATTGGTTTGGATAATGGTAGGGACAGGTATAATAATTAAAGGAAGACATAAAACTCAAAACCATGTTGATTTCTTTCATGTCATCTTAGGTCAACATCTTTGGCAATGGATAAAGGCACCAACCCTCAAGGGTCCATTTCCCTTTTTTTGATCAGGCCTCTTTGTGTGCATTCCTAATACAAACTGGTAGGTAAGGTCAGCAGGAAGGATTGGTTTCTATACTTTCTCTGCAAGGCCGTCACACCTCTTAAAAGAAAGGGACTGCGGTAAATACCAATCTGCAATGCCTCGAGATCTTGCACAAAGGTATGCAAATAAGCATTGACACCATATAAATGACTTTTTTACATAGAAACTAAAGCACTGCATTGCAAATAGTTAACATGGCCACATTCACTGGTGGATAGTCCATTGTCAACAGAACCTTAAACTTTTCTTATAAATGTTTTGCAACTGACTTTGGCTTTAAGTGACAACCTACTTTGAAGCATGCTTCGCAACCCACATCTGGTGTACTCAGCCTTCACTGTGTTTAACATGGAGCACTACATTCACCCTACGTTTTACTGATTTGTTAACGGTTTACCATATACCTTTCAACATGCACAGGCACACTTGCTTCCAGGGGTTACAGCATTTCCATTTTTTATACCCACATGGGTACACACAGTCTCTCTATGCTGTATATGACTATTGGTGTTTTATTAACAGCTATATATTTTTAAATGATGTGAAGTGTTATGGATACGAATAGCAGTATCATAGATGATGTCATTTGAACGGTCATCAGTTATGCCATCAAGGATATAATTTAACATTTCATTAGTGATGTAAAATGTGAGGACCTAAGCAGTGTAATGTGGAGGGGTGCACGTTATAGTTAGTTCAATAAACTATAACTGGTGGCTTACTATATTTCTTTCAGTTTTTAAACATTAGTTCTTGTCTGATTTCAACATACTACATCATTCTTTTAACCTTCTTTTTTCTGTGAAATTCAGTGTTTTTTCTTGACATAAACTATGATCTTATTATTATAGATAACTATAACGCCACTTTATGTACAATGGTGGTTGACCACAAGTTCTGGTCTGTTTTATGGTACTGCTGTACTGCAATACCAATATAAGATATTTCTGGTAACATTTATTTTTTACATGTTTTAGGTAATTGGATCAAAGATAACATCTCTCTGCATGTATCTACACATTCTGAGCCACATCATTTCTTTTTTTTAAATATGACTTAATTAATTTGTTTCTAATATATTTTTTGCAACATTTATCTATGTACACAAATGCACACGTCCTATCCAAGTGTGCTATCCATTATAGTCAGTCCACGTATCTGATCTTGACAGCTTTCTAATACAAAAATAGTGATTTATCTTTTAGCAAAGACGCTTCTATTTTTCACCTTTATGAGCGTTTTACTTACTGCAATGGGTAGGGTGGTATCTAATCGCGTGGATGGTTTTGCTGTAAGTCAATGAATGTGTGGTGCTGTCTCTTAATAGTGATTTATAAAGTTATTTCTTTTTGACTCACTCTACAGAGTCAGATGTATTTCATATTGTCTCATTGTTGTTATCCCGTGATGACATGAGAAGAACTTACTATGTATAACAGCCGCAAATGCTGAGGCTCTTCAAATGTGCAAAGGTAGACCGTTATTTGAAAGAATCACATGAGGTATGCAAGGCTGTTTTAATAATCATGTCATGATCAAACTTGCATTTCTATTCTAGATGTGTCTCTGAAGCTCTGGAAATGTGTGCTCTCTTAAAAATGAAATGCATTCTGTCATCTAGATTTATACTTCTCTCAAGGCGGTGAATGTTTAGGATCTATACATTTCTTATTAATCCGTAATTTGTCATCCAAATGCTTTAAGCTCGTTGCACACATTTTATCATGTCAACTCCTCGGGGTCTTCAAATGTGTCCTTTATTCATAATGATCTGATAGCAATTCAACCAGTAGCTGTTATCTGATTTTCCATTTTCACTTTTTTTTGTTTGAGATTTCCCTTCAGGGTGAGAATAAGTAAGAAAAAGCACATCTGGATTGAGTCATGAACATGTACCTAGATTGTTGGACAAAATGTAATTTTAAAAATATTGGAAATAAATATTATGACACACAAATATTGTGATATATACATATTGTTGACAAGAATATTGTTTTGTGAGGTAAGTAATATCGTTGTGAATAAAACTACTGGTATTAATATGTTTTTCACTAAAATAGTGGTTAAAAATATCATGTTGTTATTATTTTAATGTGTTTCAGTTGATGTACTAATTTTATGTGTTACTATTGATTATATAAATGTTCATTGTTTTTAAAATATATCTTGGAGTATAAAGTGATTTAGAATTTTGTATTAATTTATAATAGTAATTTACAGTGTTGTAGCAGGTTGTTGGGATTGTAGGGAAATAGGGTGGGAAGTTGATTAGGTAATAAATAATTAAGAATTATTTATTTATTTTATTTATTGACATGATTTATATTTATTATGTAATAAAGATTTTGTTTTGCTATATGTTATTTGTGGGCAGTTACGGTTGTAGGGTATAGGGTGGGAAGTGAATTAAGTGATAATTAACAATTATTTTTTGATTGTTAATAAGTTATTCAATTGATTTTAGTTATGTAATTTATAGAATAGTTATTTATTTTACTTCTATTTTAGTCGCAGGCTTCGAGGGAAGTAGGCTGTGATGTTGATGAAGTACTAATTAAATAAAAAATGTATTATTAGTTGTTAATTAAAAAATGTATTGATTTTCAATTATAGAAAATATGAAATACTGATTTATTTTACTTCTGCTAGTTTTGTAGGGATATAGGGAGGGAAGTTAATGAATGAATAATTAATTAGGTATTAATTGTTATTAATACATTCATTATTTAATTGCATTTTAAATATGCAAATTGTGGAATACTCATTTAATTAAATTTTATTGTCAAATGCTAGGTTTGTATGGGTCTAAGGTGGGAAATTATTTAGGCATTAAATTTATTTTAAATATTGATGTTATAGAATATCTATTTTTCTAGTTATTTTTAAGGTGTGGGGTGCTAGTTTTGTAGAAGTATAGACTGGCAAGTTAATTAATGAATAATTGAATAACAAATATGGCATAATACATTTTACCCCTCTGAATTCCCATGCTTTCTCTACTTTTGTCCTGTTTGGTGTGATAATATTACATTTCACTCCTCCGAAATTCAATGCGTTCCCTACTGTTGTACAGACTGTATTGGGAATAGTACATTTTACCCCTCAAAAGTCTAGCACTTTCCCTACTGTTGCAGCAACTGGAGTGGGAGTAGTAAATTCCCCCCGAAATCCAATGCTTTCCCGACTGTTGAATTGGTCAAAGTTAACCCCTATCAAGTCCATCACTTCCCCTACTGTTGTGTAGAATGGAGTGGGAATTGTAAATTTCACCCCCACAAAATCCAATGCTTTCCCTACTGTTGCATAGACTAGAGTGAGAATAGCAAATCTCAGGCCTCCAAAGTCCAACGCTCTCTCCAAAATTGCACTGACTGGAGTAGAAATGGCAGATCTAAATCCCTCAAAGTCAAAAACATTCAATGCCTGTGCATAATCTACAGTGGGAAAAGTATTTTTAAGTATTCTTAGACTCCAATAGATGTCATAACATTGGTTGAATCGACTAAGGTGCCGATTCCGATCCTGTAAAACCCGGGTGCGATTCGTCGTACGGAGCGTATTCTCCATACGACTCGTACCCGGGAAATCCACCGTACAATCCAGCAAGTACGATTCGTACAGAAATACCATTTCCGTACGAATCGTACAAAACACCGGACGGCAAAAAAATACCTACGGGTCTGATCCTGGACAGCGTGTACGCGACGTCCGTACGGAATCAGGCAGCGTTTTACAGACCAGCAAGGTACACGTTTTATATTAATGTAATGTATATTTCAATATACCTCATCTGTGCTCTTTTTTGTTTGGTCTTTTGCCTTTTCATAAACTCAATCAAATATTTTGAACACAAAAAAGGCAAGAAGAAAGAACTTGTTTTAATGATAATTTCAGAAACTGTGCAATTTGAATTCGTAGTATGTGAATTCACAGAATTAGAGTTTAAAAGGACAGAAGCCAAGGTTACAAGTACTTCATAATGCATCAAGAATGATGTGAAGGAATATTTAAGATATTGATGTGCTGCAAGTTGATTAACTTTGTCAGGGGTTTAAACAAATGCACTGTATGTTACATTTGATACCAAGTGAAAAAACAGTGTCCTGATATTTTAAAGTTCTGAGTGTAACACTTTGTTTTTTGTTTATGCTAGACCTGAAATCTACAGATCCTTGTATCGCCCACTAATCTACCAGCTGGACCTTTACTGTCATTAGGGTATCACAACATCCCTTCCTGGTGCACAATCTTCAGGTTGACTGGCAGGTATTAAGGGAATACTGGGGATTGGTTTGGATAATGGTAGGGACAGGTATAATAATTAAAGGAAGACATAAAACTCAAAACCATGTTGATTTCTTTCATGTCATCTTAGGTCAACATCTTTGGCAATGGATAAAGGCACCAACCCTCAAGGGTCCATTTCCCTTTTTTTGATCAGGCCTCTTTGTGTGCATTCCTAATACAAACTGGTAGGTAAGGTCAGCAGGAAGGATTGGTTTCTATACTTTCTCTGCAAGGCCGTCACACCTCTTAAAAGAAAGGGACTGCGGTAAATACCAATCTGCAATGCCTCGAGATCTTGCACAAAGGTATGCAAATAAGCATTGACACCATATAAATGACTTTTTTACATAGAAACTAAAGCACTGCATTGCAAATAGTTAACATGGCCACATTCACTGGTGGATAGTCCATTGTCAACAGAACCTTTAACTTTTCTTATAAATGTTTTGCAACTGACTTTGGCTTTAAGTGACAACCTACTTTGAAGCATGCTTCGCAACCCACATCTGGTGTACTCAGCCTTCACTGTGTTTAACATGGAGCACTACATTCACCCTACGTTTTACTGATTTGTTAACGGTTTACCATATACCTTTCAACATGCACAGGCACACTTGCTTCCAGGGGTTACAGCATTTCCATTTTTTATACCCACATGGGTACACGCAGTCTCTCTATGCTGTATATGACTATTGGTGTTTTATTAACAGCTATATATTTTTAAATGATGTGAAGTGTTATGGATACGAATAGCAGTATCATAGATGATGTCATTTGAACGGTCATCAGTTATGCCATCAAGGATATAATTTAACATTTCATTAGTGATGTAAAATGTGAGGACCTAAGCAGTGTAATGTGGAGGGGTGCACGTTATAGTTAGTTCAATAAACTATAACTGGTGGCTTACTATATTTCTTTCAGTTTTTAAACATTAGTTCTTGTCTGATTTCAACATACTACATCATTCTTTTAACCTTCTTTTTTCTGTGAAATTCAGTGTTTTTTCTTGACATAAACTATGATCTTATTATTATAGATAACTATAACGCCACTTTATGTACAATGGTGGTTGACCACAAGTTCTGGTCTGTTTTATGGTACTGCTGTACTGCAATACCAATATAAGATATTTCTGGTAACATTTATTTTTTACATGTTTTAGGTAATTGGATCAAAGATAACATCTCTCTGCATGTATCTACACATTCTGAGCCACATCATTTCTTTTTTTTAAATATGACTTAATTAATTTGTTTCTAATATATTTTTTGCAACATTTATCTATGTACACAAATGCACACGTCCTATCCAAGTGTGCTATCCATTATAGTCAGTCCACGTATCTGATCTTGACAGCTTTCTAATACAAAAATAGTGATTTATCTTTTAGCAAAGACGCTTCTATTTTTCACCTTTATGAGCGTTTTACTTACTGCAATGGGTAGGGTGGTATCTAATCGCGTGGATGGTTTTGCTGTAAGTCAATGAATGTGTGGTGCTGTCTCTTAATAGTGATTTATAAAGTTATTTCTTTTTGACTCACTCTACAGAGTCAGATGTATTTCATATTGTCTCATTGTTGTTATCCCGTGATGACATGAGAAGAACTTACTATGTATAACAGCCGCAAATGCTGAGGCTCTTCAAATGTGCAAAGGTAGACCGTTATTTGAAAGAATCACATGAGGTATGCAAGGCTGTTTTAATAATCATGTCATGATCAAACTTGCATTTCTATTCTAGATGTGTCTCTGAAGCTCTGGAAATGTGTGCTCTCTTAAAAATGAAATGCATTCTGTCATCTAGATTTATACTTCTCTCAAGGCGGTGAATGTTTAGGATCTATACATTTCTTATTAATCCGTAATTTGTCATCCAAATGCTTTAAGCTCGTTGCACACATTTTATCATGTCAACTCCTCGGGGTCTTCAAATGTGTCCTTTATTCATAATGATCTGATAGCAATTCAACCAGTAGCTGTTATCTGATTTTCCATTTTCACTTTTTTTTGTTTGAGATTTCCCTTCAGGGTGAGAATAAGTAAGAAAAAGCACATCTGGATTGAGTCATGAACATGTACCTAGATTGTTGGACAAAATGTAATTTTAAAAATATTGGAAATAAATATTATGACACACAAATATTGTGATATATACATATTGTTGACAAGAATATTGTTTTGTGAGGTAAGTAATATCGTTGTGAATAAAACTACTGGTATTAATATGTTTTTCACTAAAATAGTGGTTAAAAATATCATGTTGTTATTATTTTAATGTGTTTCAGTTGATGTACTAATTTTATGTGTTACTATTGATTATATAAATGTTCATTGTTTTTAAAATATATCTTGGAGTATAAAGTGATTTAGAATTTTGTATTAATTTATAATAGTAATTTACAGTGTTGTAGCAGGTTGTTGGGATTGTAGGGAAATAGGGTGGGAAGTTGATTAGGTAATAAATAATTAAGAATTATTTATTTATTTTATTTATTGACATGATTTATATTTATTATGTAATAAAGATTTTGTTTTGCTATATGTTATTTGTGGGCAGTTACGGTTGTAGGGTATAGGGTGGGAAGTGAATTAAGTGATAATTAACAATTATTTTTTGATTGTTAATAAGTTATTCAATTGATTTTAGTTATGTAATTTATAGAATAGTTATTTATTTTACTTCTATTTTAGTCGCAGGCTTCGAGGGAAGTAGGCTGTGATGTTGATGAAGTACTAATTAAATAAAAAATGTATTATTAGTTGTTAATTAAAAAATGTATTGATTTTCAATTATAGAAAATATGAAATACTGATTTATTTTACTTCTGCTAGTTTTGTAGGGATATAGGGAGGGAAGTTAATGAATGAATAATTAATTAGGTATTAATTGTTATTAATACATTCATTATTTAATTGCATTTTAAATATGCAAATTGTGGAATACTCATTTAATTAAATTTTATTGTCAAATGCTAGGTTTGTATGGGTCTAAGGTGGGAAATTATTTAGGCATTAAATTTATTTTAAATATTGATGTTATAGAATATCTATTTTTCTAGTTATTTTTAAGGTGTGGGGTGCTAGTTTTGTAGAAGTATAGACTGGCAAGTTAATTAATGAATAATTGAATAACAAATATGGCATAATACATTTTACCCCTCTGAATTCCCATGCTTTCTCTACTTTTGTCCTGTTTGGTGTGAGAATATTACATTTCACTCCTCCGAAATTCAATGCGTTCCCTACTGTTGTACAGACTGTATTGGGAATAGTACATTTTACCCCTCAAAAGTCTAGCACTTTCCCTACTGTTGCAGCAACTGGAGTGGGAGTAGTAAATTCCCCCCGAAATCCAATGCTTTCCCGACTGTTGAATTGGTCAAAGTTAACCCCTATCAAGTCCATCACTTCCCCTACTGTTGTGTAGAATGGAGTGGGAATTGTAAATTTCACCCCCACAAAATCCACTGCTTTCCCTACTGTTGCATAGACTAGAGTGAGAATAGCAAATCTCAGGCCTCCAAAGTCCAACGCTCTCTCCAAAATTGCACTGACTGGAGTAGAAATGGCAGATCTAAATCCCTCAAAGTCAAAAACATTCAATGCCTGTGCATAATCTACAGTGGGAAAAGTATTTTTAAGTATTCTTAGACTCCAATAGATGTCATAACATTGGTTGAATCGACTAAGGTGCCGATTCCGATCCTGTAAAACCCGGGTGCGATTCGTCGTACGGAGCGTATTCTCCATACGACTCGTACCCGGGAAATCCACCGTACAATCCAGCAAGTACGATTCGTACAGAAATACCATTTCCGTACGAATCGTACAAAACACCGGACGGCAAAAAAATACCTACGGGTCTGATCCTGGACAGCGTGTACGCGACGTCCGTACGGAATCAGGCAGCGTTTTACAGACCAGCAAGTACGATTCGTCCCTACGTCACTCCGCACAGCTATTTTTTTACGGCAGCCAAAAAAAGCCGGAAAACTGAGTCCGACGCGAAAACGGAGCCACTGTACATGACGGACAGCCATGGAGCCCATCCTACATGTCATCCCGGCCCTCTTAGCCTACGACCTGGTGCAACGAACCCGACGCACACGCCGCAGAAGGTGAGAACAACACCCAGGGGCCAAGGGGGGGTGAGGGCCAGGAAACATACCCCCTACCCAAATTAAAACCTACAATATTGAGGAAATACATTACCTCAAGAGTCCGGTCACTCTGGGGGGCGTGTCCACCAATCCCTGCGTTACGCAACAACGGAAGTGGACGTGTACGCCTACCCCTATGGCAACACTACAATAGTGATACGCACCGTACTCACACATACATAGCGTGGGTATGGTCCGTAGCACTATATCAGTGGTGCCGTGGGGGTACGCGTGGTACGGACCGTACACACGCCCCCAGAGCGTGTGTACCGTCCGTATCACCATTGTACTGGTGCCGTAGGGGTGCGCGTTGTACTGACCGTACACACGCCCTCAGAGCGTGTGTACGGTCTGTATCACCATTGTAGTGGTGCCGTAGGGGTACGCGTGGTACGGACCGTACACACGCCCTCAGAGCGTGTGTATGGTCCGTATCACCATTGGAGTGGTGCCGTAGGGGTACGCGTGGTACAGACCGTACACACGCCCTCAGAGCGTGTGTACGGTCTGTAACACCATTGGAGTGGTGCCGTAGACGTACGCGTGGAACGGACCATACACACGCTCACACAGCGTGTGTACGGGCTGTACCACGCGTACCCCTACGGCACCACTACTATCGTGATACGGACCACACCCACTCATACATAGCGTGGGTACGGGCCGTATCACCATTGTATTTGTGCCGTAGGGGTACGGGTGGTACAGACCGTACACACCCCATGAATGCGGGGGTACGTTCCGTATCACACATACCCCTACGGCACCAGTACATTTGGGATACAAGGTGTACACACACAACAAATATTGGCCCACGGCCTGGTGCAGCATATTACCACTATATTGGTGTGTGTGTAGGCCCAGGAGAGCAGTGCACTGCACCAAGGGGGTGGGTGGGTGGCTGCATAGGATTCCCAGCAGTGGACAGACATGTGAGGGGTGGGTGCAGAGGACTCCCAGCAGTGGACAGACATGTGAGGGGTGGGTGCAGAGGACTCCCAGCAGTGGAAAGACATGTGAGGGGTGGGTGCAGAGGACTCCCAGCAGTGGCCTGCAACATGAGGGGTGGGTGCAGAGGACTTCCAGCAGTGGCCTGCAACATGAGGGGTGGGTGCATATCACTCCCAGCAGTGGACAGACATGTGAGGGGTGGGTGCGGAGGACTCCCAGCAGTGGCCTGCAACATGAGGGGTGGGTGCATATCACTCCCAGCAGTGGACAGACATGTGAGGGGTGGGTGCAGAGGACTCACAGCAGTGGCCTGCAACATGAGGGGTGGGTGCATATCACTCCCAGCAGTGGACAGACATGTGAGGGGTGGGTGCAGAGGACTCCCAGCAGTGGACAGACATGTGAGGGGTGGGTGCAGAGGACTCCAAGCAGTGGACAGACATGTGAGGGGTGGGTGCAGAGGACTCCCAGCAGTGGCCTGCAACATGAGGGGTGAGTGCATATCACTCCCAGCAGTGGACAGACAAGTGAGGGGTGGGTGCATAGGACTCACAGCAGTGGCCTGCAACATGAGGGGTGGGTGCATATCACTCCCAGCAGTGGACAGACATATGAGGGGGGGGTACAGAGGACTCCCAGCAGTGGACAGACATGTGAGGGGTGGGTGCAGAGGACTCCCAGCAGTGGACAGACATGTGAGGGGTGGGTGCAGAGGACTCACAGCAGTGGCCTGCAACATGAGGGGTGGGTGCATATCACTCCCAGCAGTGGACAGACATGTGAGGGGTGGGTGAAGAGGACTCCCAGCAGTGGACAGACATGTGAGGGGTGGGGGCAGAGGAATCCCAGCAGTGGACAGACATGTGAGGGGTGGGTGCAGAGGACTCCCAGCAGTGGACAGACATATATGGGTGGGTGCATATCACTACCAGCAGTGGACAGAGACATGGGGGTGGGTGCATATCACTCCCAGCAGTGGACAGACATGTGAGGGGTGGGTGCAGAGGACTCCCAGCAGTGGCCTGCAACATGAGGGGTGGGTGCATATCACTCCCAGCAGTGAACAGACATGTGAGGGGTGGGTGCAGAGGACTCCCAGCAGTGGACAGAGACATGGGGGTGGGGGTGTACATCATTATCAGATGACCACAACTCCATGGGTGTATGTATGCATCCCTAACTGTGGACAATGATGATAGTGCCATAACAACACATCACTGACAGCAGTGTCCCACTCCCAGGAGGATGGATGTCAGTCCCTCACTGCATGACACACCACATGTGGGTGTGAGGACAAATAACACATGCATACCCACCCCTGGAGGATGCTGCACAATACACACACTGAGATCATGCCACAAGACTGTATAGTCATGTCACTGCCTACTAAACTAAGAGAGCCAAATGGAACACACACTGTCACGCACATCCCAGGACTGATGGGAATGTTCAGGTGCTGGGCCAGCCAGCAAGATGTTGTCTCACATGGAGGGACTAGGGTGGAGTTCACACAGATACAATGCCCACAATTGTGAGTCAGGTGCTCAAATACCCTGCAGAACAATTACCATATGTGTGCTAGGCCGGGAGTACACACTTGCATAGTGCTGAAAAGGGAGAATTTCTCCATGAAGGCATTTCGACATACTCAATACACAAGTACAGTGACTAGCAAGGATGGCGCAGACGATGCACTTGGAGACATTGCTGAGCAGGCATGGCCATAGTTGAAGGGATCCGTCACCAACAAAGGGAATGTATACACAGGTCAGCACAACAATTGTGCAACTCTCTGCAGGGAAGATGTCAGGTGCCACGGAGGAAGGGACACACCTTGGTACAATGCCTCAATAAACAAATAACACACACGACCAAAGATCCTTTGCAGAGACCTTGTGATGGCACGCAGATCCCATGGGCCACCTCCTGACCATCACACTCGAACCTTTGCCCGAAACATAACACATTACTACAACCCCAACTCCTGGAGCATCAGCACCAACATCAATACCTGAAATGCAATAGTGTGCAAAGTCAAAAGAAAATGCTTTACTCAGCATAAGATAATAATTTTATCAACAACACTATATACAAAGGCCAATGGCCAGTCCAGAATAGAAGTCCTTGGGGGGACACATGGGCGTGTGTCTCCCCTAGCTTGCCTGCACATTAGAACCCTCAGGTTTGTCGACTGGGGGGGGCATCATGTGGGGAAGGACCAGGCATCGCAGGGACAGGAGGTGTAAGGGTAGGTGTGGTGGGTGCAGGGCTGGATGCCTCCACCACAGGGGGTGGGGCAGCGCCAAAGGTGGAGTTGAGCTCGGCACTGCACACTTCTGCCAGGGCGTTCAGAGTATCCCCTGCACCGGAAGAAACCACAGGCACAAAGGAGGGGGTGGGGTCGGAGGGATGGATTGCAGCGCTACTGGGGGAGGGGGTGGACTGGGGGGGGGATCAACTCCCCTACCCGGGGAGTGCCTTGCCCGTTTACGGGCTGGTGACCCAGTGGGGCTGAGGCCCAGCACAGCCAAGTAGCTCTCCTTGTCTGACTGTGTGGCAGGGGAGCCAAGGGGAGTACCTTCGGAGGGACTGGGTTGTGAGGCCTGCAGACTCAGACTGTGGCTGCGTACATGTCTTTTTGCCCCAGACCCAGTGGGTGTGCCTACATCCCCCTGAGTGTGCGTGACAGGAGGTGTGCGCTTGCCCTTACTTGGTGGTGTGCTGCCTGTGTCTGGTGGGGTGCGTGCTTGGGAATGTCTGGGTGTGCATGGGACAGGTATGTGAGAGGGAAGTGTGGATGGGGATGGGGTAGGGGGGGACAAAGCGCTGCAGGAGACTCACTGCTGCCGTCAGTGAAGAGTCCATGGACTGCAGAAACCTGCGTTGTTCAGACATCGATGCTGACATGCCCTCCATGAACGACACCATCTGTGTTAGCAGTGTGGTGTGGCCATGGAGGACAGTCAGCACCGATGCCTGCCCAACCTGCAACTGCCGCAGTATGTCCACAGACTCTGCATTGAGGGCAGCAGGGGTGACAGGGGCAGGGGGTGCGGAGCCTGTCCCGAAGGAGACATGGTGGTGCCCTGCACGGACAGAAGGGACCGGAGCAACTGGGAGGGTGGTGATGGGAATGGAGGAGGCGGGGACAGATGTTAGGCTGCTGCCAGGTGTTGTAGCTGCCTCCGCCCCCTCGATGAGGTCAGCCTCGGACCCGTCTGCATCGTAGTTGGATTCGCCACCAGACAGGTCCTCTGACTGACTCCCCTCGCCCTCCATGCCACTGGCTCCCGCAGACTCACCAGCACTGGTGGCATTGGTGCTGGGTCCCTCATCCAGGTCCGTGCCGGTGTCTCCCTCAGTTTCCAATGATGATGCTGTGGGCAAGGTGAAGATACAGAAAAACATCAGTCACCTGTATACATCTGACACATGAGTACAAAAACAATAGGTCACAGTGCACATCAGGCAATGCATCATGAGTAACAGCTAGATTACTCCACACATATGTAAGCCCTGTACTCCCCAGTTGGTAGACCCACCATGCCACTTGGACACAAGGAACAATAAGACACACCAGCCCAAAACTTGAATGAGAAAACACTTAGGAGCTAGTGTCTGGGAACAGGTGAGCACAGCAATACAATGAAGTCATGCCACCTCTTGTTTACCCTGATAGAAACAGTAGTGGTGCCCCCAAGGCAAAATAACACACCTCAATACCAAAGGTGTCCCCACACTCAGAGACCTGTAAGTACTTTCGAACACAAAGCGAAAAAAAGTTGGTCCCTTGGGAATCAACATACTTGACACAATCGACATGGTCAGACTCAGAATGTGGGAATGTGCCATTTTGTGAACAGAACACACATGTGCCTTCATAACAGATGGCTCCCAAGGAGGTGCACACAAAACTACATTTACCCAGTCATTGAAGAAGCTGGCAGCCTTCTTTAAAGAAGCCACTGTTAGAAATAAATGTAGTTGCAGAAAGTACGTATACATGGGCCCACGGAGGGCTTGATGACTTGACACTCGTAAGTTGGTATCACCAACAACCAAGGACCTACCCAATTTCCACAACACTGGGGGAGCATGTATATGTATAATCTGAAAAACAGTCTCATTAGAACAGTACCTTCTTTAAAATTGTGCCAGTGTGTTCCCTGAAAGTGTAAAGGTGGTTTGGTGTGCACTTCCTTGGGAGACATCTGTCGTGCAGGCACATTATTGTTCTTAACAACAAAACATCAAAATAAAGCATAGAAAACATGAAGACCTGTTGACAAGTGTTGTGAGTGCCAAGGTACAATACCTTGTGACTAACAACTTGAATTATGTCAGTTGTCACATGGCCATCCGTTACCTGATAACACAGTTGCCAACACATCTGACCCACTGCCTGTCATGTGGAGTGGCACACATGTCCAAACCCAGGACAATGAATGAGCTAATGGGCCTGCTATTGTGTTGTAAAAAGGCATATCTGCACTGAGGAGACACCCCCATGGCAAGCCAGAATGTCCACACAGATGTCAGCACACAAAAACCAAACTACGTAGCATCTTGACCACACACTGGTGCAAAACATGAATGAGCAGGAATCATGTATCTAAACAATTGACACATGCTGCAAAGCACAAACATTAAACCCTGCACAACATCACTGGGACACTGCACGTTGAGTCTCTGTCCAGCCAATTATCACACAAAGGTCAGACCTGGCAAGGAGACATAAGGTCTGGCCATGTAGGCCTCGCCCACACAAATCCCCCATACCCGAGACAATATGATTGAGACAGATCAAGAAGTGACACCTCTTAATCAGGCTTTACTAAAATGTGTAGCAAGACTTCCCAAATGTACTCCACATCACCTTGTGAGGCTGCTAACACATATTTGTGACAAAAAACCATTGACAGATAGTTGTGAATAGACACACAGGCACTGCCCAGTGTGAGTATGCACAAGCCAAATGGGGTCTCCCTGTCCAGTGGACACATGTAGCACACTTTGGATAAATACAAATGAGGCCAGGGAACAATGCCACAGAGGCAAACATATGCTGAACACACTGAGAATGGACACAGTGTTGGATGACACACATGATTACGAGGCAAGGGTGTCTCAGGGGAGTGTAGTGGGCACACTGCTCCTTGTTCCTGGAAAGATCTGACTGTAACATGAGCAACCGTCCTGGCACTATGCATATCTCCCACTCATGCACATCATGTCTGAGGCCACAACATTGGTCATGCATGCTGCAAGGGTGTTCATTTGAAACCTCACACTCCCATGTTGAGACTCATCATCAGTGCCAACAAATATGGACCCCCAACAGAGTGAACAGGACAGGGCACAGGCAAGGAAACAACACATATCACAGACCACCCTCCCACGTGATGCTGAAAGCAATGTGCACTTGGATCAACTGGCAGGCTGGATGACCATGTGCAATTGTGATTACACACACACCAGGGGACACATGTCAAGCAGGGGAAGGGACGAATAAGAGCACCGGTTGACTTTGGGGAACAGAATATGCACTGCACATATAAACCCTGGCAGTGTATCCAGGCTACAGAGCACTTCCAAAAGCTGGGGACACACAACACAACAAACAGACAGGTACCTACCGCCTCCTTGCTGCTGTCCCTCCTGTAACTGCCTATCCAGGTCAGGAAACACCACCGCCAGGACACGCATCATGTGGGTGGTCAGGCGTCGGCGCCCGCCATGGGGGCGTGGAGGTGAGAGCCCCAGCTGGACCCGGGCGATCCGCCGGGTCCAGCACCGGATGTCCTGCCACCGTTTTCTGACTTGGGCTAGGCGCAGACTGCGACCCCCGCCACTCTCACGGCCCTGACGATACGCTTCCAAATCACCCCCTTGTCGTAGGCAGTTACCTGTGAGGATGACAAAGTGAGACAACATCACTACACCTGCTCCATGTCACAGAAACACACATTTGAACATTGATGATATGTTGAACAGGGCATAGGATGCTGCCAAGGAATCCCATCTTACTCATATCGACATTGGCCTCTGTGGAAGCCCCAATGCACTACATGGCATTGAAACTACACAGGTGGCAGGAGTGGTGCGACACACTCCCTGATCATGGCACACACTGTGCATCACATGCAACACCAGGCTGATGGACAGCACCTCAAAGCAGTTACATGCCCCAGCCCACTGACGCAACCTCAGCAGAGTACACAGATCAATCACCTGCCATTGGCAACAGCGGATACATACCTCACTCTGCACATGTGCCACTTGCCTGTGGAGTGTCACAGGTGTCAGGCTAGCCCAGCAAGTCAGACACACAGCACGACTTACTCCTCACATCAGATAGGTAGAGCTGTTGCCTCCTCCATGCAGCTGTGGTGCAACACTTCACATGACAAGGAAACTTCACACACATCAATGTCCAGGAGGGCGTACACATCACTTGGACACTCTCACCACAGCTCCTCTCAACTCATAGACATCTGTGGGTACAGTCACCTGTCACACCGGGGGGGACCACTGAATCACCTCAGGACAATAGCCAACAAATGCCACCCAGGATGTGCCAGGCTGAATGTGTCATGCACTATGCAGTGAATGTCACAGTAAGCACAATGCAAGTGAGGAGTGCACACAGGAATTACTTCATGCTCTGCATGACAGACATAAGACTTCCCCCCCCTGGGACCTACTCTAAACCTCATTGCATGTCTGTCACACCTGGACACAATGCCAGAAGTGACATCCACGAAACAAGTGCACAGTCAAAGGTAGTGGGGTCAGCACTCACCTGCTCCCCTGGTATCCAGTATCCAGATGGGAGGAGCGGGGGTTCCTGGTGGGTGCTTGGAATGTGAGGCGGTGGTTGAGGTACTCTGGTCCCATGTTGTATAGGACTTTGTAGTCATGTGTGAGGAGCTTTAAGGCGATTCTTTTGTTGCCTGGGAGCCTGTGGAGGTCTCTCAGGTGGCCGGTTTTGTGGTTGCAGCGGGGTATGTTGAGAATTAGTCTAGTAGTGGCTTTCTGATTGTCCTGCAGTTTCTTGAGGAGTTTCTGTGTAAGTTTGGTGTAGACATAACATACCATGTATTTGTAAACCACACGTTTACCCTTGGGTATCTTGGCGTTGAAGAACAGATGTTTATTGTTACCTAACTCAATTGTACTCATTTTATCTACCTCAAATGGATGAAAGGCTGAGTGGACCTACCGGGATTTGACCCTGTGACCATGAGGTTGAACACAGGCCCCTGCAGTAGATGCATTATTCCAATGAGCCACCAGACCCGGTAGAGTGCATTGCCGTGGTGGATCAATTGATATATAGCATACAGATACTGTATTTGGATATTGAATTGTTATCCATTCATAATCCCTTTTTAGGAGTCAGAAAAACCTTTTTGACTCTTAAAATGGGATTTGAACTTCTGAAAAGCATTTTTTCAGCAGGAAAAGCAGAATCATAGTATTTGCTGCTCTAAAAATGGTTAATGTTTATGGGCTCTTGTTCTCTATCAGCTTCCTGGTGAAGTAACATGATATTTTAAGTTTTTAAAAGGGAAATCAATCACAACTCAGTAACTGTGATACCCCCTCTCTGCCAGATAAAGCAGGGTGAATATTTGGTAATTTCTGTTTTATCTATTATTTAGGCAAAATGAGAATCTAAAGACTAATATTGTCTGATCGGACCCATTCCCAATCTGTTGTTCTCAATGCCACTTGGTGGTGGGGAATAGCTGCTAAAATACAGAACTAGTGTGCATCAGAACCATACCTACATATTTAATACACATTATGCACTCAGCCCTGTGCACATTCATTGTCTGGTCTTTTTCCTTCTTTATGGCCATTGGTGTAAGTTGGAACCACTTTCTCACGTGCTCAGTGAATAAATTAAGGGTTGCCTACCACCAGTCATTATTTGTATCTATTTTCCCCCATCTTCTACATTTTTCATTTAGATTGGATAGCTTATGACACATCACCCTGACTATAAGTCACTGTGTCATTGGCCACTGGCCATTTGCATAACTGATTCACATAACCTCTGTGTCTCATGCTTAGGATATAAGTCATCCGGTGCATGATATGAAGTACCCTTGAGCTAACATAGCTCGCAAAGCTTGCATGCAGAGTAAGGGCAGGAGGATTTTAAAAAATTACATTTGATCAGGTAGAAAGCATATGGTCTTCTTATGGAGCACATTCCCTTCCAGTGACATTTCATGGTTACCCTTGAGGAATAATTGCTCTCCTTCATGGAGGTAATCTAACTGGACCCCCTACCTCCTAAGTAGTGCCAATAAACATGAGAAAGTGAAAAAGACTGTTAGAAGACCTCTATTGCCTAGTACCATGGTATCTGATGAATTGTTCCAATTTCAACCTAGTTGTCATGGTCCAGCGGAACGATATGGAGTGCTTGGGAGCAAAGGGATCTTCAAGACCAAAACTCTGCAGTCCAGAAATGCTGCTGCATCATCAAGACCAGTCTGCCTTCGGATCTGGCTACCTAGATTCCAAGCAAGAAAATGTAAAGGCAGTCACTTTTTCAGGACAAATACCTTTGGTCCAAAGCACTGCGAGCTTGATTCTATCTCCCTTCCTGGGTATGGGCCTGGGAATCACATCAACATCTGTTATGTTGACTTCTGAGAATTGCATCATAGAGTTGAGTCCAACTATATCTATGTACGGTCTCTGTTGCATTCGAAGTCTGAAGCAGTAGGCCCCTCTGCTCATATAACCCCCACCTTGGCAATTGAGCCTGACTGCCATTCTGTGCAAGTGGTTGTTAAGGAGGAGAGCTGCAATCAGTCAACTAAGTCCCAGTGCAGGCACTAGTACACTGCAGGTAAGCCTTCCATAGTTCCTTAACATTCCTTGGGTCTGTTCTGAAACACAAGCGCCAGCCTCTGGCAACCTAGCATCCACAGAAGTCCATCAGCTCCAGTTCTACTGGGAGTTCTACTCAACATCAGAAATGCACCATATCAAGGAGTGTGTGATCATTACACCTGCTCGGAGGGATTGCAAGATCACAATACAGGGAAGTAGAATGTGCGATTCATGGGACTTTGGGGGAGAAGGGGGTTAACGTCAAAAGCGGGCGGCGGATTTCCCCACTAGACGACCGTACTGGTGAGAACTATACCGATGTAACATATGATTACGTGTGCCGCCCGGCCTCCGGGATGTGGGCAGTACGGCTGTGTATACTGCACGGATCAATGGTCACGGGGGATGGGAAACCTGCATTAATGACATTTGTCCTGAATGTTCTACGATATATTTGGTCCTGCAATAAAAATGGTTTGACAAAAATCATTACACCTGCTCTGATGGTCCACTTCTTCAGTAAAACAGCCATTGGACACTCCAGATTCCAGCACTGTACAGGTGATTCATCTATTCAATACTTGAGGTTCAATGGATACTCCTCTCGGCTGTCCCTCCTTTGGGCTTGGTGGACTTCATGTCACACAGGTCAAATTCATCCAATCCTTCAGACGAGAAGCAGGGAAAGAAGATGTTTCAAAACTCCATGCCCATAATGCATCTGGTTGTAGGGTTTGGTCCTAAGCTACATGCTGCATTTAATAATTTAATTCCTAGATGCTCTGATGAGGAATTTGAAGGCCAGAGAAAACTCCATAAACAGCTTGAGCCTTTGGTGATTCATCTCCTCTTCACATGTGCTGCTTCTGTTACATCTGGTACAGCTCCATAGGACTTACACCCAGACCATCAAGCAGTGCGTTTGACTCAGATGGGTGTCAAGGATTGCATTGTATGCACTGGTAGCACCAGAAGAGGCACCAATTGTTTCCCCATGGTAGGCTGTTAGGCTCCTTCAAGGTACTTTTAAGAATATGTTCCCACCTCATAGTCAATATTACGAGCCCTATACCCCTATTTTTGTTGATCACTCCCAGGATCACGTTCCAGACTGTGACTCTCCCAGGGAACAAAGACAATTGTAATCTGGCTAGATTTATAGTGGGCTTTCCTTGGTCACATGATCTTGTGGCCATTTGTTATAGTGTGACTATATAATGCATGCGCAAACCAACAGGAACTGCTTTGCTTCTCATTTGATCATAGCCTGGAGAGGAGTCAGTCATTACAGAATTGAACCCAGTCAGTTTATTTTCCAAAATTACCGGACTAGTGCAAGCAAGACAATGGTCAGGTTAGTGCACGTACGCGAGACTTTAATTACTAAAATGAGTCTTGTTAACTGGCCCCCTCCTCAGTTCAGCAGTTATCGCAAGCTGATCTTGTTTGATTGAGAAAAGACAATTGGGACCTCATGCGCTGAACCTTGAACTTGATGTTGCATCTATGTCACCAAAAGGCAAGAAACTGTAACAATAAGGCAGAGTTGAACCAATTCCTTAAAAGGAGAATCTCCTTGGGGGATTATGAATTAAAAATCAGACTGTCTAGACTTCCTAGGAAAGAGTGAAATACAAGTAGTATTTAAAGTAAATAGCATATCTTGTGCGTACATTTAATTTGTCAAGTAACTTGTGTTTCAATCTATGGTAAGGTGACTCCTATCAGCAAAAAGAAATTAAGAGAACTGATAACCATGTTTGGTGTTGATGGAGAAACCACACTTGTGCGAAGTCATGAAGTCAGACAGAACACTTTATCCTCTTTCCTCTCTTCCGAACTCTTTCTCTTGCTGGGTTACTCACACTGATTAGAGTAATATTGTTTGTAGGCACCCTAATGAGGGATTGGTGGAATTTGTTTTGATCCCACAACAACCTGAACCAAAAACCAGGCGGGGGATCTTGCCAGAATTCCAAGCTTACTTATACCTGTTGTGCGAGCGACATTGATCTCAGAGATGAAATCTGAATTGATACTCAGAGTTTGGCTGAGGGCCTTGGGGAGGGCTAAACTTGTCAAATACAGTCCAAAGTTTAGCTGCAATTCAAGCAGAGTTATTGCTCTGCATCCGAAAAATCAAGTACTCATACCAGAACTTCAGAGATATCGCCAAACGATTGACCCTGGGAGCAACCACTGGCAGTTGCTAGACTTGTGATGTCCACGTTATTCCATAGTCTGTTTTACAACCTGCATGCATCTTGAATCCCAGGTTTACCCCTACAAGAACCCTCTCAGTGCCAGTCAAGATGGGAGATCATGATTAATATTGCTCTGTTTTCTCCCAAGCCTGTACCTTTAGCTCAGCCAGAATGGTTTAATAGAGACAGTTTCAAATTTTTGATCTTAATGAATCAATGTCAGCTGGAGTTCCTACGCAGACCAGCAGCTTTCCCTGATGACTCCACCAAAATTACCTTCACCCTTTCATACTTAGCAGCTAGCAATGCACTCTGGTCAATTTCATTGCTGGAAAGGAATGACTCTCTGTCATACAATCTGGCCGACTGTAAAGTTTTGCAAACCACACATTTCTGCAAGCTAGCAATAATGTATTAATGAGTTAAAGCAGGGAAACAAGAATGTTGAATCTTAGCTCAAAAACATTAATAGGCTAACTATTGAAATTGATTGGTTAGAGAATAAGAGGTTAATCCTTTTTTACAAGGGTCTTAGGAATGAATTGAATGATGCCCTTGCTGAAATTCCAGGTGCCACCCGAATACTGTAATGATTTTATTGACTTGGTGGTGAAGATCAACCATTGGTTAATTGATAGAAAAGGTTAGCAAATAAAATCAGATACCACAATAGTTTTAGATGACCAAGAGAAATAAATGAAGAACCCCATCATTTGGATACTATAGGAGCCAGGCATATTGGTGGGGTCTTGGACCTTTGACGAGAAAAAGTAAAGACATAAATTAAACTTCTCTTTGTCTATCAAGTGTGTTTGTTCAAATGGTGTCACAGAGGTTTGCCAACATTGTAATTAATGTCCTCAAACATTTGACAATATCTGTGGCTCTATTTGTGTCATGCCAACAACAAAATGTCCTTCAGTTCTTGTTGCACTCAGGAGGAACCAATCATTTTCAAGACATTTTGCTGACAAAAAGGTTTCCTTCCACGTTTTGTGCTGTTGATGGTTCAGAACTATCTTCTGGGTTGATAATATTTTATACCAAACCAAAAACAAGGCTTTGTGAAACTAGTCAAAGAGAACACATTACTTTAAATCTCTTTGATGCTCTCACTTCTGGGAATTAACTTGGGGTACCCCAGTTGGAATGCCACAATTAGTGAATCGATTGAGTACTATCTAAGGTGACCTTAGACTCCATGTTTTGCCAGTTGTCTTAGTACCAAGAACCTTCAGGATTAAAAACACAAATTTCCTATGCCAGTGTGGAAGCACCTATCAAGAATAAGTTACCAGAATTTTACCAGGATTTCAGAACCAGTTTGACATGGTTCAGGCTTTGATTTAACAAAGACAAAAGTTACCTTTCTGTGCTATGCTATTCTAATCTGTATGTAATCCACCCGTTTTACTCTATAACCCAGTAAGGATGCACAAAAGATATATTTACATCAATTACAAAATATTACTATGTCTCCTTTTTAAAAACTTTCTTACATTTTTATGGTTGTCATCCACGTTTAAATACGGTGATGTATCTATATTGCAGAACACAACTTAAAAGATTCAATAAAAGGTTTTTTTTTTATTCTGTGTATTGCCACAATTAAAACCATGTATATGTGACTCTCAAATTAGGCAATCATGTTTACATTCATCTACACAATCTTGAATGTTCTCCTAACTTTTATCGCTTTTCATCCCGATTATCCCAAAAAATCACAGGCAAAATAAAGACATCAACAAAAAAATAATAACATTCAGTTCACAATTTGAATAAAAAACACAATTTTTAAAACAATATCTGTCGACGCGGTATTTGGGCAGTTTCTATGATTGATCCCCCGCCTTCTTCAGGACAAGTTTATATATGTAAAAAACTTGTCCCACTAAAATCATACAGTCTAGGAGACAAAGAAAATAAAAGACCCAATCAGTTCATCATTTATGATTGTAAAAGAACATTAGCCCATTACATATCATGTTTTTGTGCAGACTTCTGGTTAAGGCTAAAACACCCCCTATTTTTCTTATTTAGGGATTCAATCTAACATGTGTAGATCCTAGCCCAAACTAGGTGGTTACTATAGATTCAATCTATCCAGATTCACAGTACATGGGATAATTAACTTCAGATATTAATAAAGGGTTTCCATATTATATGGGCGTTTTCAATCATCGCTATATAGGGTACATTCTACAGTTACCCACCCCTTCTTTGTTTGGGATTTAAGCATATAGATATATGTCAGCTTGTTGTACTTTAAGCTTTATTCTTGAAATCACTCCCAGCAGACGTTGGGTGACTTGATACAATCGGCTCCAGAAATGTATAAGACCTATGACATATGATTTTATTAGTCCATTTGTCATAGGGTGTACTCATAGTTAAATGACCCTATCTTGGTCACTTACTTTATACTCTGTTGTCACTGTTTTTGGTCATTTCTCTCAATCCTATTTATTGGTCCATCAAGAATGCTTTAAAACATATCTGTAATATAATGGGCTGTAGATAGCTTTGCCACTTGGATCAGCCAGGGGGTTGACTCTGCCTCTCAACCCATTCCGAATAGGCGGTCGAGACCTATTCCATCCCAACCGTGGTATTCTGGTGATCTTAGAGAGCTTAAACTGGGATGTAAAAAACTGGAACGACGTTGGCGTCTGGAGTATTGTCCATTGGTCAAAATTGACTTTCACAGAGCCCAGAGCGAATATTATGCAGCCATTAGGCTGGCGAAGAGTAGTTTTTATACAGAACGGATTGCCAAAGCTAAAAATAATAGCAACAAGATTTTTTCCATTGTTAGAAGCTTTCTGGCACCCTGCACTGAACAAGCAGCTCTACCTGCCTCATCGCAATGGTGTGAGGAGCTAGCCTCTTTTTTTATTGAAAAGATACAAACTATTCAAGATAATTTGGTGAAGAGCGCTTGGGTGCAGAGTGTCCCTTTCCCTCTGTCCCTCACTACTCCGACCTCAGTGTCTGCTCTATTTACACGATTTACTCCCATAGTTGGGTCAGACATATTGGCTATCCTTACATCTCTCAAATCGGGTTCCCCGACAGATCCTTGTCCAGCTAGAGTTCTGGCTGGAGTCGCCGAGGTGGTCTATCCAGAAGTAACCACGATCATTAAATTGCATTTGCAGTTATACAGACACCATCACACTTACTGCTACAGAAACTTACACATACTTACTCTCTTAAGCAATCACTTATAGAAACACATACTAATTTATACAGGAACTCTTCCAATCTCTCACTCTCACATATACTCACTTATATGCACCAATACTCACATATACTAGTTTAAAACATATGTAGCTACTCATAAAGACAATATTGAGACAGTCAGTCACTCACTAACACACCATACACACACTTATCCACCCAATCAGTCCTGCACACATGCTGTCTTCAACACATACAAACAGTGAGTCACTCATTCATGCATCTATGCACTGCGTAATACCCCTCACTGAGCCATACAGACACTCAGACACTCATACTGATACTCAAAAAGCCAACTAATAACCTATATAATGTTAATGTTATGGGGGATTTATAGAGCGCACAGCTACTCCGAGGAGTGTCCCGACGCTGAAAGACCCCCTTGGAAAAGAGATAGTGTGCATTCTGAACCTCAAAGATCACCGTTACTGCTGGAACAGCCAGGTCTTAGGCTGGCGTCTAAAATTGAAAAGCTCCTGTTCCTGTCTGAGAGCAAGAGGGAGAGTATTCCATAACTTTCCCACAACCACCTGGAAGGAGCGACCCCCCTTCCTAGTCCGAAAAAACCTAGGTACCAGTAACAGGTGTTGAGTTGAAGACCTCAAAGTCCTGGCTGGAATGTAAGGAATGATTCTTTTCCTAATATACTGGGCCCCACTGTTATGTAAAGCACTCATGTAGCTATTCGTGTAGCTATTCACCAACCCATGCAGCCACTTATACACAAAGTGAGAGACTGATACAGATATTTATATATTTAAACATTACTCACTAACCCATGTATTCACTAAGATACACTTAATCAGTCAGTTATACAATGAATTTTTCACAAAAAAAATCATCCATGTAGACACTTATATACCCATTTATTCTTCCATCGACCTTGAGATATACATATATATAAAACATATTTAATTTTCAGAAAAACACACATTCACTGGATGATGTCATCAGTGATGTCATCAGTGATGTCATTTGAGATGTCATCAGTGATGTCATCAGTGTTGTCACTGACCATGTAATGAGTGATGTAATATGTGACGTCATCAGCAGTGCATTGCAGGCGCTTGAGTTATAGTTAGCTGAATTAACTCTAACAGGGGAATTTCAATGGTTTTGTACGAGTGAAATGTCCAACTAACTATAACGCCCCTGAAACCTATGCTTTTTTCAGTGAAAAAAATTTATATATATATATATATATATTCACTGAAAAAACCATAGGTTTCATGTACGTTATAGTTAGAAATTATCATTTAAAAAAACTTAGAAATTCACTGAAAGAACCATAGGTTATATATATATCCACATCTAAGAGTTGCCCCTATGAGGAGGACCACCATGGAAAAGCGCCTCTCTTGTGTGGACTGCAGCCACTACTCTTCTGACAAATCAGTGCCTGCTCTACGCGTTTCAGATTTTCTTCCTTGATCACGAGCATGGCCGAATGAAACAACCAACAACTTGTGTGAATTTCACCTGCATATTTCTTCAAAATGGCCTCAGTGGACGTATCCCCCACCTTCGCGGGCATTGTGTTCTTTTTTACTGGCAGCACTTGTTTCCTGACATATGTCAATAAGGGAATTATTGCCGATATGTGGGGCACCCAGGAACACCCACTTGGGATCATTGAAAAGTGAATGGACTTCAAAGACCACAATGCCCGTGAAGGCGGAGGACACGCACACTGAGGCCATTTTGAAGAAATATGCAGGTGAAATTCATGCAAGTTGTTGGTTGCTTCATTCGGCCACAATCCAGGTGCACCACTTGTGTTGAAATTGCCAGTGTGAATGAGCCTATGGAAAAAGGGCAGGAGCCTGAAACGCGTCGGCTGGAGAGACATGCTATCTGACATCTTTCTACTCACGCTGTAGCCTTGAATTAAATGCGAATGCAATGCTTACCCATGTTGGGGTCCTCTGTTGAAGGTAAAACTTTTGCGGATTTATGTGAACGGTCGTTGCTTGGCTGTAGAGGAGTCCCGCTGCAAACAGACCTCTGTGGCACTATCCGGCTGACATCACCAACAGGACGGGAGCAATGTAATCAAGGCATTGAGGTGCATCCGTGAAGTTAAGAACAAACCACTGTGGTTTTTATTTTCACTTTATTGGGCTCCTCTGTTGAAGGCAAAACTTTTGAGGATATATATATATATATATATATATATATATATATATATATATATATATATATATATATATATATATATATATATATATATATATATATATATATATATATATATATATAGATATAAAAAATCACCACTTGGCTCCCTTCGTCGGCGGGCAATGGCGCTGCACACCAGTGCGCTACGCTATCCTGACAGTCGAGCCAGACCGTTACAACGTGTCCACAACTCCCAGAAAGGGAAAATCAGGATCGCACTCCGTAGTTCTGATACAATGCTTTTATTTCAAGTTCGCCCTAAGCAGAGAAATCCACAGAAATCAACGCGTTTCAGTCTTGCCACAAGACCTTGATCACAACACTGTTTATCACAATGGAACTCGCATAAGTACCGGCATTCATAGAACACACCCCACTTCCTGTCACGTGAGGATATGAGCATTGTGGGAGATGTAGTTCGCACAAAAACAAATAATTTAACAATTGCATATAAATCAACAATAATAACATGTGTGTGCTCACAAACATCCTTAATTTGCGAAATCCCCCACATCATTCCGATTAAAGTAAATTGAACAAATTTTGTTTTCTAAATTCATTTGCACGAATTGAAAGTGGTACCATAATGCGGATGATTTGCCCGCTAGCTCATTTTAGAGACTGTGTTATCAAGTTTAACCTGATCCCCATGCAATTATATTCATGCTCCAAGTTGATAAAGGAGTTAAACAATCACCTACACAGTCTACATCCATCTTCACAATATATATATTTTTATATGAAATGAGAGCCCTCAAGTGGGGTGTGAGCGCTAAGCATTAGGACCAGGCTTAACATTTTTGTTGTGTAATACCACTATGGTTACCCTGTTGTATCGTGCGGGAAGGATTTTAAGAATATGAAGGAATATCAGATTTCCAAGAATAAGAATAAGAATAAACATGAGAATAAGAATAAGAATCAGACCACCAATCCTATTGATCAGACAAGTACATTCATCAAAGAGATATGTCCCTCAAATCTTATGACACTGAAACAGCAAAACAAGAATCACTCATGGTTCAAATCACAGGTGGCTGTACAGTTCCTCACTTTGATTCAGGCCATAAGGTGTTAATGTCCTCATTTTGATGATATAGCGAGATTCCTTTTGCCGTAAAATTCTCTCTCTGTTGCCACCTCTGATAGACAATGGAATTGATTCAATGCTGTAGAATTTCAAAAGCTTCCAATTGTTTGTTTGAACCTGTCCCATATGTTTAGCAACGGCATTCGTAGTGTCTTCGTTCATTACAGCCCGTGTGTGTTCCAAAATCCCTTTTTTTAATTCACAAGTAGTGCTGCCAACATATTTTAATTTGCACGGGCACTCAAGAACATAAATTGTGAATTGGCTTTTACACGAAATGAGCTGTTTAATTCGCCAGGTTTTTCCATTTGCTAGACTAAACTCGGTAGTAGGTTTGGCGATTTCACAGACTTTACACTTCCGGCATTTGATAAAACCATTGGTTTTCAACCAACTTGCATTCTTTTTGCCTTGGAAATGGCTGTTAATCAACCTGTCTTTAAGGTTCCGAGCTCTGCGATATGTAATTAAGGGATGATTACCAATGATTTTACTAACAGTTTCATCCATTTGTAACAATTTCAAATTTTTTCTGATAATTTTGCTTATTTTTTTAGTATCATTCGAAAAATCCATAATCATTCTTATGGGTTGAGCATCAGGTTTAATCTCTTGTTTGGGCTTCAAACATTCCTCTCTTGATTTCTCATTTGCCCGTTGCCAACACCTTTTGACCAATGCTTTATTGTATTTTCGCAGCTCAAATCTCCTTGCTGTCTGTAGACTCTGGTTTCTCCACTCCTCTTGTTCCGTGCAGATCCTCCGGATCCTCAAGAATTCACCATACGGTATACTAGCAATGAGTGATGGTTGGTGAAAGCTAGTTGCCAACAGTGTCGCATTTGTGGCTGTAGCTTTCTGATGTAAAGTTGTCTCAATTTGACCATTCTTAATGTATATTTCCGTGTCCAGAAATATCACTTTCTCTTTGCTTATGTCACAAGTGAATTTCAATTTTGACTTACTTGAGTTCAGAATAAGGAAATATTTATCAAATTCCGCTTTGGTCCCGTCCCAAATTAAAAGCAGGTCATCAATAAAGCGGTTCCACAGGACAATTTTATTGACATATTGATCATGCTGAGGGTGCCAGGCTACTTCTTTCTCCCACCAACCCATCACTAGGCAAGCATAGTTAGGGCTGAAGGAAAAACCCATAGCCGTACCCATGTTCTGGCGGTAGATCTCCTCCCCAAACACAAATATATTTTTCGTGAGACACAAGGATATCATTTGCAGCAACATATTGTTATGATCGCTGTAGTGAATGTTTCTTTCTTTTAGAATAAATTCCACTGCTTTCATTCCCATCTCATTCTCAATGTTAGTGTACAGGGAGATGACATCCATGGTAATGAGGAGATAGCTATCCTGCCAAGGGGTATCCTGTAAATTTCTCAAAAGGTTAGTGGTATCCTTTATATATGAACTCAAATTGTAAACAAAAGGTGCCAGGAAAAAGTCAATATAATTGGATATTGGTTCCAAAAGAGTTCCTTTGGTGGATAAGATAGGGCCCACTCACTTTTCACCTTTCACTCCTTTGTAAGTACTTGTGACTTCTAGTGGTGAAGACGGTGGTTAATGGAGGGGTGTTGATGCTTTGAACTTTTGAAAATTGAGGGTAATGGGACCACAATTCTCTGGATATAATACCAGTAGCAGAAGACATATTAGTAGTCTCTGGAAGCTGTGTGAATCCTCAGTACTAGCAAGTAATAGATCCCTCGTTAGTGCCTAGTCTTATTTGATTGACTGATTAGTGAGTGGAGGGTGGCTAGGCACATACCCTCTCAAGCTCCTTTTTGTATTTGAGGTACTGAACGGCGGATCAGCCGTGAGAGCTTTCTCTATATTTTTGTAAAAAATTACTGTTTATTGTAGACACATCAAACCACTACAGTGGAGCTTTGGTGATTTTTGGACACCTGCTAGCTGGAAGAGCACCTGTGGAAATTTTTGATAACATTACCTGCATCAGTGATGGACAGAAATTGCTTGGCGTTCCCGGATGACCAGATCGCCGCAATTTTATCAGGTCCATCATTGTTCCCTGATTCCTCCTTTACAAACATAAGCTCAGCAAGGGAAGAGTGGGAGAAATTGAGCAACACCAAGAAACGTCAGGTGAGGGTGGCCCTTCATGGGGCCCTTATGACAGAGTATCTCCGTGCTGGAGCAGCTCCTGCTAGTCTGCTGGTTAGAATTGAACCACGCATTTTTCTGGAGGACAAGAAATTCAGATTAGATTGGAGTTACATTGCCAATAAACGCACAAGGGACTGGCTAATATTAATTATTAACACTGCAAAGAGACTGAGTGACGAACTACTAGTAGAGATTCTAGAACTAGAAGAAAACCTTAAGAAAGACACCACAATTACAGACGCAAAAGAGCAGTTAGCACGCATTCATGAAGATCTGGCGGATTATAAGCACTACATGGTCAATCAGAAGATCAAAGGTTTGAAGAGGAATCTCGAGAGATACACCCATGAATGGGCTTTTCCCTATGTAGACGATCAGCACTACCAACAGGGAAGTGAGACTGTACCACAAACTAGCTATCGTGGGAGGAGGACCCCTTATAACTGGACCTTTGAGAACACCTCCAGCGAAGAGGAAGAGACTGCACAAGCATCTAATCAAGGGGGAGTGCGCTTTGATCCTCAGGTTAAATCTAATGAGGATTTGGGGGCTCTAGTACGTTCTTTTTTAGGACAGACCAACAGAGGCAACAGAGGGGGAGGTCAGAGAGGCAGAGGGCGTGCGAGACAGGGGTACAATCAAGGACAACAATGGCCCATGTTCTCCCCACGGATAACCCGCAGCCGGGGCAGGAACCCGGTGTAAACAACATAGTGATGAACCTGTCTAACTGTGTATTAACATCTAGTGAACTGCATGTTCTTAACAAGGGACTTGGTTATGTGCCCACTCCACGTCATGACGCCTTCAAGTGTAGAACAGAGTTTCATGAAACGATGAGAAAAATTAAACTTAAAAAGTTTTTTGCCAACAGAGAATTAGAACCTCAATCCTTGTTTTCCACGAATTTAAGACGCCCCTCCCAGTTCTGCCCACCCAGTTCGTCAGTTGGCCCTGAGGTGACAGTATTTGAACAAAAGGTGTTGGAAGAAATCTCCACCCTGGAACAACTTGATCAGCAGGAACGTGTTTTAGTAATATGAGCCGAGATGACTGGGTTGCCCTTAAGTCACTTCAAAATAACACCTCTATAACCATATAGAGTGCCGATAAGGGTGGGGCCATTGTGGTGATGAATACTTCAGATTATGATTTGGAGATACGCAGACTCTTGGGTGAGCGGAAGAATTACCATCCTCTCACCAGGGATCCCACTCATGAACTTATGAATATAATCACCACTATGGTGGCGGATGCCAGAAGTAAGAACTGGATCACAAGTAAGGAGGCAGATTTTCTTGTCAACACTAAACCTAGAACACCTGCGTTTTATGTGCTTCCTAAAGTACACAAAGCCCAACGGCCGCCCCCTGGACGGCCGATAGTCTCGGGCATATCTTCCATTCTTGAGCCCCTCTCCCAATTTGCTGATTTCTTTTTACGCGAATCAGTGCTCAAACAGCAATCATATGTGCAGGACACAACGGATATATTGAATATCCTGAGTAGTTTCGAGTTTGATGCCACACAGCAGTTCCTAATTACAATTGACATTGAATCCCTGTATACCAACATTCCCCAGGAAGCCACGCTGGTGACAGCAGCGAGGGCCCTGGGGAAACAGGAGTGGTTTTATGATACGCCCCAAACGTTTGTGCTTCAATGCATTGAACTTGCACTCACCCGGAATTACTTCTGTTATAAGGATGAGTTATTCCTTCAGGTGTCCGGTACATCAATGGGCGCTACCTTTGCGCCTAGTCTTGCCTGCATTTATGTGGGCCAGTTCGAGGAGCTTTTTCTGTACCAGGCGTCTAATCCCTTCCAGAGACATATATGTCTCTGGAAGAGATATATTGACGACGTAATCTGTATCTGGGAGGGCACTGAAGAGGCCCTCTTGTAATTTTTGCACTGGCTTAATAATCTTGACCCCTGTCTTAAATTCACCTGGACAGTGAGTAATGAGTATGCAGTATACTTAGATCTTGACATCAAGGTGCAGGGAAGCAAGCTGTCTACGGCGGTTCATCAAAAAGGGTCTGACAGGAATTCCCTGCTGCATTACCAATCATATCATCCCAGAGCACTACGGGATAACCTTCCGGTTGGTCAATTCTTTAGGTATCGCCGCAATTGTTCCACTCTAGAGAGTTTTTCCCAGCAGGCAGAGGAGCTTTCTGGTAGGCTAATTCAAAGAGCCTATCCTAAAAGGATCATCAGCAGGGCACGCAAAAGAGCTGTGAATACTCCACGGGAGGCTCTTCTAGAAAGAAGCCAATAGGAGTCAGCTGAATGTCTGACGGTGGTCATGACGTACGATCCCCTGGCCACCAAAATAAGACAACTCATCAGGAGACATTGGCCATTGCTATCCACTGCCGATTTCAGAATGCCCCAACCCAGATTTGCATTCAAACGTGCTACCAACTTAAAAGATAAGTTGGTACATTCACGCTCACGAGTGACCCAAGGGAGCTCCTCGATCCCAGCTGGACACTACCCATGTGGGAGTTGTTCGGTTTGTAGTCTCACGGATAAAACTAAATCTGTAACACTCAACAATGGAAAAATCTGGTATTTGAATAAATTTTCAAATTTTAACACCATGAATGTCATCTACAGACTAACATGTCAATGTGGGCTACACTATATGGGTCTCACAACAAGGAAAATCAAAATTCGAGTACAGGAACATCTAAGTACGATTAAAGCGGGGAAATTAACCACCCGCCTGGTGCAGCATTTCTTTGAAACTAAACACGACATACAAGCTTTAAGATGGGTAGTTCTGGAAAAGGTAGTGGCCAGTAATGACTGCATTGAACAAATCTTAGCGACTAAGGAAGCACGCTGGATTTTGTCTGAGAAAGTTGATCAAACGGGGCTCAATGATCGCATAAAATGGAATAAGATCAGCAGGTAAAATATCCTTCATACTTGTAATCAGCAGTGCGGGTTCTGGTATGGGATGGTGATACCCCTACAACAGTAACATCTTATGTCCTCTGGACTTAGGGTACATATGTTTAAATACGGCAGGGACTGGCGGGTCTCCTGTTGACTGTGACTTCATTGAGATAACTGTATTGACACCTCACATGTTTTCATATAACCAGAGTTACCAGGGGCATCATACACTTTGTTTGTTCTGTGGCGTTTCATGGGCTCCCTGTAGACCAGCCGGCATATTTTAGTGTCCTGATGGATGCAATATCACTGATTAGCGTGCATCCTTGTATTAAGATTTTTATGCCCCCGTGTCACTAATATACCTTTGTGTGTGCCGTGCTTAAGGTAGTATAACAATTCTATAGACCAGAGGATACATATATATTCATTATGTTAGTTTTCACCCACAACATTATAATTTCCATGCTTTGGCCTAACTCCTTTTGTCTCTAAAGACCCCTTTTCTAACATCACCGTGTACATTCTAAGATGGCCGCCAGTGTAGCACTACAGCTCGATGGGAGCGCGATCCGTGCTACGTGAGGCGTGGGGCGGCAGAGGGGCGTGTCACAGCCCGGTAAATATCAGATGCGGCTCTACACAAGGAAGGTGAAGCAGGGACGAGATACGGCGCTTTCACTTGAGGATTGCGGTGAGGAGTGTGCGAGTGGGCTTATCCGACATTCTCGTGTATAAAGAGGAAGCTAGGTCTAAACGGGGCAGTCGGCTGACATTCAGTGCTAATTGGGGGCACAACCAGCGGGGCGTATCATCCGGGCAGTAAAAGATATACAGGGCGTCGATGCTTTGGCTTGAATACCAGCGTTGTAGACTGGAGATTGTGAGGGGTCAAATGCGACCCGTTTTTAAGGATGAGCCCTTTAACATTAGTGGGGGAAGCTCTAGGTCTGAGGACTTTATAACGGAAGAAGGTTTGATGACTGGAGATTATGAGGGGTCAATGCGACCCGTTTTTCGGAATGAACCCTTGAACATCAGTGGGGGAAGCTCCAGGTCTGAGGATTTTATAACGGAAGAAGGTTGATGTACATACACTATATCTAGATGCGATCTGATGGTTGTCTCTTTTTCCACAGGTGGTTAACTAGCTGACAGAAATGCAGCCTTAAATACCAGGGGTAAAGTATTTAATCGAACCCCGAGTGGCATAGTAGAGGCAGGTACGAATGCCCTCCGCCTCTGCATGGTAAACACTCTTTTGATTTTAATCAACAATATTCGCTGTGTTTATATAGGTGACTAGAATCACAATTGGTTGAAGTGTGTCATTTATGAGTGAAATAGACAGGTTTGATTTTGGTTTTATTTCTCAACAGCCCTCCTGCAACTTACATATACATATCCAGTGAGGTGTTTGAAACCCTTGCCCTGACGAATTTGCCAGAACACAGTTAAGTGGCAATGAAACATGTTGGCCTCCTTTACAAAGGTTTACAACATTGAGTGTTTTTAATTTTGAGTAGGCTCTCCGATCTGAATAAAGAGGGTGACTATCACGGGAGTCTTTAACTCAATTTTAAAGATTGTTGCATCGAACATCTGTTCTTTGCAATACACGGGTTTCTCTCTGTTCTCTTTACTTTTCTTTGATGGGAACAGGAAAACAGGTTCCTTCTGGGGTCTGTTCCCTTTTTTCTCCTCACTGGTCTTTAAACTTTTGTTTCCTGTGAGTGGGCATCCAATGATGAGAAAACGTGGGCACACCAGTGAAAAACAGCTGGCAGCCTCTTTGGTGGTGCGTACGTGAGGGGCCCACTCACTTTTCACCTTTCACTCCTTTGTAAGTACTTGTGACTTCTAGTGGTGAAGACGGTGGTTAATGGAGGGGTGTTGATGCTTTGAACTTTTGAAAATTGAGGGTAATGGGACCACAATTCTCTGGATATAATACCAGTAGCAGAAGACATATTAGTAGTCTCTGGAAGCTGTGTGGATCCTCAGTACTAGCAAGTAATAGATCCCTCGTTAGTGCCTAGTCTTATTTGATTGACGGATAAGATAGGTCTCCCTGGTGGCCTCTTCGAATCCTTATGAAGTTTTGGAAGGAAATAAATAGTCGCAGTTACAGGAAATTGAACCGTCAAATATTTCACCTCATCCTCATCCAACAAACTCTTCTTATGCGAGTTCCATTGTGATAAACAGTGTCGTGATCAAGGTCTTGTGGCAAGACCGAAACGCGTTGATTTCTGTGGATTTCTCTGCTTAGGGCGAACTTGACATAAAAGCATTGTATCAGAACTACGGAGTGCGATCCTGATTTTCCCTTTCTGGGAGTTGTGGACACATATATATATATATATATATATATATTCAATGAAAAAACCATAGGTTTCACAAATGTTATAGTTAGCTGGACATTTCGCTCGTAAAAAACCATTGAAATTCCCCCGTTATAGTTAGTTCAGCTAACTATAACTCGCGCACCAGCAATCCACTGCTGCTGACGTCACATATTACATCACTCATGACATAGTCAGTGACATCACTTATGACATCACTGATGACATCTAAAATGACATCACTGATGACATCACTGATGACGTCATCCATTGAGTCTGTGTTTCTTAACAATTTTAATATGTTTAATATATATATGGAAAGGCCTGTTGAAGAATGAGTGGGTGTACAAGTGTGTAAATGGATGAGTTTCTTTGGTGCGTAACTGACTCTATAAGTGAGTCATTAAATGTATCTTACTGCAGACTAGTGACTAATCTGTGTGAATGTCTGTATGTTTCTGTCTGTTGGTGTATAAGTGGCTGCATGGTTTTGTGAATATCTATATGAGTGTCTATGTGGGTTATTGATTGGTTGTCTGAGTATCTGTATGGGTGCCTGAGTGTTAGTGTGGGTAGGCTGTGTGTGACTCTGTGCATAGATGTGTGAGTGGGTGATTCTATGGGTGTATGGTTTTAAGAGTGCATCTGTGATGGACTGTACGGTTGAGCGAGTGTATGTATGGGTGTGTTAGGGATTCAATGTATATCTCAGTGGTACATTTGTGACTAACTACATATGTGAAAGGCAGTATATATGTGTGTAAGAGTATATAAGTGGCTAGATGTGAGAATGTGTGATTGTGACAGTGACTGTATGGATGAGTGTGTGCTTTTGTCAATGATTCTAATGGAGCATAAAAATGTGATACTATGTTTGTGTGCAAGGGAACTTGATTGTGTATAACTGTATAGGTGAGTAAATGGCAGTGTGAATATTTTTATGAATGACTAGGTGTGAGAGTACCTCTATGGATGATTGGTAGTGTGTGAGTGTCTATATAGGTGTGTGTATAAATTCATATGGTACTTTTTTATGGAGTGACTGTAACTATGAGTGACTTTACACGTGAGTGTGTGGAGGTGTATGAAGACCTAAAAGTTAATATGTGGGTATGCAGTTATTGGTATTGCATTATTTATGGATATGAGAATGGAACTCTGTAATTTTGAGTTGGTATATCAAAGGTTTTATAAGGGTGTGAAAAGATGTTGTAATTTATCACATTATTGACGTCATCAGTGATGTCATTTTAGATGTCATCAGTGATGTCATAAGTGATGTCACTGACCATGTCATGAGTGATGTAATATGTGACGTCATCAGCAGTGGATTGCGGGTGCGCGAGTTATAGTTAGCTGAACTAACTATAACGGGGGAATTTCAATGGTTTTTTACGAGCGAAATATCCAGCTAACTATAACATTTGTGAAACCTATGTTTTTTTCATTGAATTTGCAAGGTTTTTTAAATGCTAATTCCTAACTATAACGTGTGTGATACCTAAGGTATTTCCAGGGAATTTGCAAGGTTTTTTAAAAGCTAATTTCTAAATATAAGGCGTGTGAAACCTATATTTTTTTGTGTTTTTGCTTGGTTTTTTAATTCTAATTCCTAACTATAATGTGTGCTTAACCTATGGTTTTTTATTGAATTTCTTTTTTTTTTACATCATTTTTTTCCTTTTTATTTTTTCCTTTAAACACTATTCTACCTATGTATATATTCATGGTTTTAATTCATTCTTCAATTTATAATGATTCACCTTTTTTAAATAAATGGTTAGATATAGTTGTATAACATAGTTAATATCTTCAACAAACCTTTTTTTTTTTAAAAAATTTTTTACCGTGCGCGTATGGTAAGCTTACCGTAAGCGCACGCTTCGCTTTATGTACGTTGAGCGTACGTAATATTTCTACTCTGTTTGCGCATGCTTACGCAATTTGCGTAGGCGTCCGTACTTCCTACGTGACGCGTGAGCGCATGCTTTACACGCGCACGCGCGCGCGCACCTTACGCGGAAGTGTACGAGCGTGCCTGTAATGCTCATGCGCGCGTGCGCGTGTCTTTCGTACGCGCATGCGTACTTTTACCGTACGCGCTCGGTGAGCTTAACGTGCGCGTACGGTTGGTCATGTGATCAAGAAACAACACTTTTGATTGGTTCAAACTACTTTCAGTTCTGGAATCTTCCTACACCACACCCATTCCCCTCATTACTGCTTGTGATTTCTTAGGAGAAGGAGCTGAATTGTCTTTGGGATACAATGGCAGAGCAGCAGACCACTTTTCAGAGTGAGCAGGGCAGCAGCATCATCAGGCAGAGAAGGAGGAAACATTCATCACTTAACAGCGGGCAAAAAAAAATAACAATCTGTAGGATTGTTTAAAAAAAGCCCAGAATCTCTTCTCACTAAAACATACCTTTATAGAAATGTAACATATTTTAAAAAAATATCATCTAAGAACAATAACTATTTCCACTAAATATCGTCTTCAAATTTTTGTTGCATAAGCATAATCACCAAAATATTATGTGTCAAAGAAGTCCACAATACAAATTGTTACCTTTCCTTTAGGCCAAATGGTAATTTTTAAATTCTTTTTTGATGAAATTTCCAATGGTAATCCAATAAAATTGCAAAAATGATTTGTACAGATGTTGCAAATTCTATCTAAAATTTTGGTTTCAGAAAAATTAAATAAGAATTTGCTAAATCAAAAGGCAAATGTTGCTTAAAAATCAATTGAGAATCATTACACAGTGTCCAGCCTTTTTCACATTTAAGACAAACTGTGTAATGACCACAAGTTACAGTACGTCCATCATGGAAAATTATTGCAACTGTAAAAAAAGTTTTTCCTGAAATTGATAATTGCTGTCCTATAAACTTCTTTATTAAAGTGTCCAATTTTGAACCATCAGCTCTACAATGTTGCATCATTAAAATTACATACTTTCCATATTTCTTTAAAAATAACGTTGAAAACATGTTAGATTTACATTCACAGCATTCCATGCTATGATTGGCATCTTTAACTAATTTACTAAAACTCACTGATTTACTTTCTGGCAATGTTAAATAGATAAACCTTTCTGAATCAACATTAGAGCTGCATGTGTAGAAACAGTTTTCACAAGTATGTTCCCATTTATAAGAGAGACCGAACATATTCTCAATATCTATGCCTTCATCTTTCAGTACCATAAGGACATACATCAAGAATTCCTGTGCATCTTGCTGGACATTTTGAGTAAACTGTGTACGTCCTGAACATACATCTAAAAGATTTCTAATTTCAGTAGCACTTTCTATTTTAGTTTTATCAATACTCAGCTTCTCATAAAGGAGACTTAGCACAGAACAGAATCTTTTATCATGATTTACTATTATCTGCTCTTGCAAACTTTCAAGATAAAATACAACATTTAGCACTACATTAGCGTAGCAGTTGACACCAGAGCTATTTTCAAAATGACAACCAACAACCTCTTCAACATTATCCTTTTTCTTTTTGCTTGCAATCACATGAGTCTCTTTTTGTTTTCTCTTCTCTACATCCTCATTACAGATATTCTCAAATCTCCTTTTCCGAGAAACAACACGTTTTTCCAACACAGGTTACTGACCTAAATGAGAAGCATAGGTTCTTCTTAATCTATTATACTCCTTTACACAATTTTCATCTGCACTAACTTTTGAGTCATCAAAGTCTATCATGAATAAACCAGATAATGTTTTCACTCGTGACAAAGCAACATATGCCATACCTTCTTTGAACACAGTAGAACCAATGTTTGCAAAAGCACTATCTACAGTTAATCCTTGAGACTTGTGAATAGTTACAGCATATGCTAGAGAAAATGGAAACTGCTTCCTACGTACATATAAGTCTTTTACAAGCGAAAAACGGACTGAACAACGACTAATCTCTTTAACCTCTGCAATCTGATCAAATTTTATTTTTAAAAATTCAATTCCATCTTTTTTCTGGTATTTCACAAAACCCACAACTTTACCCATAGCTCCATTCACTAAACCTTTTTCAACATCCAAATTTCTCCTTAAAAATCCTCGACAGTTCATGCAAAGATATAGATTTTTTTCTAATCCAGCTGTTTTCGAAATGTTCTTCTCTAGAGAATCCAATTTATTTTTCAGTTTGCCTGTTAATGTAATAGTAATTCCGTCATGCTGAATTTTATCAACTGCTTCCATTTTCTTAATCTCTTCCTTTTCCAATTTCAAAAGTTCCTCATTGAATATCGAGCATTCACGTAGTGTTGGCATTAAGCAGATTACAGTATTATTTTCTGCAATATTTTTGTATATTTTCTCTGCAACTATTTCTTCCTTTGGAAATAAATTATGTAGCAACCGACTCTGTAATGCTTTTCTGCCAACTTCTGTGAGTAGTCCAATTCTGATATCTTTCAGAATACTTGCATAATCTTCATCGTTTGCTTGCCTCATATTGGTAGTAAGTTCTTTGTACTCAAAGAATGACCAAATATTCGCATTACCAATGCTTCCTAACGACTTCTTCGTGTCTTCATGTGTCACAGTATTAAACACTGGTTGTCCTTTAACTGGAGTAAGCTGTAGAAGATCCCCAAAAACTATAACATGTTTTCCTCCAAATAACACGTCATAGTCTCTCTTTAGAATTTGCTCCATTCTTAAATGCACAAAGGCAAGCATTAAGTTTGATACCATGCTTACCTCATCAATTATGAGAACTTGCATCTTCTTCAACACACTTGAAACTTCGAAGTATGCTTCTCCTGTAAGCTTGTGATATTCTATTTTGTTCTCATGCTCCACTGGTAACATTAGCAAGCGATGTAAGGTAATTCCTTTTATATTATATGCTGCTAACCCAGTTGGAGCAGTAACAACACAAGACAAAGTTGAATCTGTTTTTTGCTGTAGGTAGCTTCTGATGACTTTAATTAGGAAACTTTTTCCAGTTCCAGCTTGTCCACTCACATACATCCTGATTGGTTCAAATGATGTGCATGTGCACTCTTTATTTTCATGTAGTAATCCGTGATCAATTTTTTTTCTGACTTCTTCATAAATTTGTTGTTGTTCTTCATTCAGTTGTTGTTCCAAATTTGGTAAGTCTATTAAATCTTCTTGAGCTTGATTCATAGCTGTTTCAACTTCATTCATGGCTATTGCAGCTTCATTTTCTACAATTGGTTGTCCTAGGGGATCTTGACTGAGCGTTTCAGAACTTTGGCTGTCTTGAGAACTGTCTCTAGCTACTTCAGCTGCAATTGTTGCTTCCTGTTCAATTTCTTCATTTAACATTTGCACATAATTTATGAAAGTACTGCATTCAATCGTATCTTTACATGCATTGAATAAATCCTCATAGCTTTGAAATTCTCCAAGTAGTTCGTCCTCTGTACGCCATGGTTTAAACAGCTGTAAAAGTGCCAAGTAGTAAAATTCCTTTTTGTCAGTAGTGTCGCAACTCAGCTTCCTATGATTAATCAAACTTCCTTTTGTTTGCTTCACCAAACATCCTTCCTCACCAATGACTTTATATTTTCCATTTTTTATGTCTTCTGTGGCTTTCCGTGAAAAAATGTAGTTTTGCAGCACTTCATAGAGACACATGTTCTCAAGATGACAACTTCTTTTTGGGTAATACGTGTCCAACATGTTTGTTTTCAAAATATCTGTACTTTCCGGGTCGTTCTCGGCCAAATATTCAATTTCTGCAACAGATTTCAGTACCCGATTTCGCATTGCTGCAAGGCCTAAACTTACCCAAATTATTCTTCTGGATTTCGAGTACAGGCTTGCAGATGATAACCTATCTGAGCATTCGTAGGATCCAATTTCTCGATGCGATAACATCTTTAAACTGAAACTGTATAGCTTCTTACTGACAGTCTTCTCGTGAGAAATCTCTTCCCACATTTCCTTCAATTCCGTTTTCTCAGATTTAGTAATGTACGATGTGACATACCGAGCAACAGCAATAGAATTGTCTGCCACATACTGAAAATCCATGTTAGCATTCCACATGGATAAAATGACTGGGTTGTAGTCATTTATATATTTTGACTCTTCTTTTCTTCTTAGGTTGTACGTATTTTTGGGAGATTTTCTTGTAATAGTATGTCGCACAGCTGACATAAAACTGTTTACTCTTCCTTTTGAAAGAACAGGTCTGGGAAATCCAAATCGACATTTTGTGTAGAATTTATCTTTGCTCTTGTACTTCCGTCGACAGTATTTTCCACACCGATGACTTTGAAAACGTAAAACTTGGTCTTTTAACTTTTTCTCTTCTGTGCTTTTAGGTATAGCACATGTTGCATATTCTTCGATGAAAGATAAAACTGCTTCATCAGCATCTGTTCCAAATTTTGGAGCATCCTTGATCCACAACAGCATATGAATATGAGGAGCACCTCTTGCTTGATGTACTCTTTTCTCCAAAAGAAATCCACAACTTCTCCAAGAGGTGGATTTTTTTTATTGCAGATGAAGGACATCATAGCCTCAAATCTATGATTGAAATATCTGCAAACATTAACCGGATCCAATGAGCACAGTTCTCCTGCTGTCTTGTATTCGATGTTTTTAATGTTTGAATTTGCCTCTCGAAGAAAATCCAGAAGATCATCCCAAGCGTACTCTGACCAGCTTAGGGTAAGGAACCATGTAGGAGTTCCTAAATTCCGTAACATGCATTTCAATTCTCCATGGCGTCGGTGCCAATATTCATTTGTCCCACGCTGACAAGCCATCAGATTGGTTAATTGTGATTCCAAATGATCATCTCGCTGTTGCACTTTGTTCATAAAATCCCTTGCAGACACATTACGTAGATGTACTCCAGTTTTCAAAATGTGATTTACTGCATAAGATAGTGCAGACAAGTCACTTTCAAATAACAGATGGAACAAATAAGGAATACTTTGACGAAATCTGGGATCTTCTGCATATAATCTTGTAGTCCGATACTCAGAAGCAGGAATCTGTACTGGACGTTCATCGTATCGTCCACCTTCTCCTGTAGGAAACAGCTGGGGAAAACAACGAGCTTCCAAGCTCTCCTCCCATACACTCACGGGAGTTCCTTGTGCTTTCTTCATCTGAAACAGATCAATAGTGTTTGCCATAACTTCTTTTGAATGAAGAGGATGTATGCTGAAATGTTCATAAATTTCTTCTTCTTTTGACTTGTCCACTTTTTCAATTTGCCCAGTTGGAGTGTCTGTGTCTCCTAGTAAATCTTCTTCATCTTCATCTAAATAAATTGATTCATACCATTTATTATTCCTTTTCAAATATAAATTTGCTCTTTGTACATTCCGTACATCTACCAGCTCCTGCCAAATTTTCTTACTCTTTGTAGGTACACCATTAACCAGAATAACTAATGATTCAGTTTCCAAAGTATCTGTATCAATAGTTTCCATATTTTTTTTCAAATCCAACGGCAAATAGACAACTCTTCCTTTTAAACCTCTCTGTAAATCTGAAGGAGGTAATTTACCAGTTTTGGGCTCCATACGTACTATGGTCTAGAACGGATGAACACATTGAATGAGTATAGACTCATACGTATTTAAATCAGAAAGTTCTGCAGGAACTTCAACCAATTCTAAATTATTATGTACAGCTCTAGCTGGCATTTTATTTTCTTCTAACTTGTTGTAACAGTATTTACAAATACGATGATCTTCACCCAAATCAAAACAATTTTCAAGAAATATATATGTTGCAAAATCCTTCCACTTATAATTATCTTCTTCTTTACTTTTTTTGTAGAGATCAACATTCCTTGTTTGGATTTTATAATGGCTTCTCCGGCAACAAATACAAGTAATATTTGGTCTTTCATTAGACATGATAGCAAATTTTGTTATTTGATCTTCAAATTTCTTATTTACGGAGGGTTCTACATTCTCTTCCACATTTTCCTCAATAACTGTGTCATTCCCTGCACTTTCTTGTTTTGGACCAAAGTAACTTAACTGAATTTCATCAGTAACCTTCTCAACATCTGATACAGTTCCACGGAACAGAGCCCTATTCAACTCATTTAACTTTAGTGCTGGACTTTTAGCAAGATACAATCTTCTCACAAATTTTCTAATTTCAGTATGATGAACTGCCAGCATTCCTAAAATGGTGAAAAACACTTTGACAAACTTTCCTAGATAGACAAGCCAGAGAGTGTCCTTGCAAACCAGTATTCTCTCTCACTCTGCATGGATCTAGTCCTTGAAGCACCTTAATCTTCTGTTTAACACTCTTTTTACTATATTCTCTTAAAAACTCACGTAATTTATCAATAGATTCCTGTCGCAAAGTACAAATACTAATACAATTCCAAGTATACACTGGGGCTTTAGGACGTCTCCCCATAACCTCATCCGCAATCACTTCTTCCTCATTTCTTGGAACCATTTTCTCCTTTTCCATTATACAACCATCTTTCACTTCATAAGCTCGTCCAGTGGTGTCAACTGCATGCAGCAAACTATTACTTTGAAGATAACTCTCTTCATTAAAAAATGGTTCAGTACTTGAACTATGCATCCATTCTCCTAAAAACACTTTACAAAAGTTATTTCTTTTCACTACTCTTTTCTTTTTGCTTTTTGACTTCATTACATTGACCATTTTTTCTAATGTACGCATCCTGTTCAAAATTAAAATGAATAGTTTTCTTTTTAATTCTAAAGCATTAGCTACAATGGCTTCAATATCTTTTTTTCTCTTGTAAAATTTCGTTTTTTTCTTATATTTTTTCACATCCTTTAGCAAATTGGACACCACTCTTCTCTAAAACATTTTACTTCGGATCTCTTTAAATGCTGTTTTTCTTTTTAAGTCAATCTTTATTGCTTCTGCTTGTAGATTAGCATTTAGTAAATTCTCACTTTTGTCCTGTTGTTTTCTACCTGAAACAGTTTTTCCAATGGGGACATTTTTTAAATTTTTCCTTTTTTTGAATATATTTTTAAAGAATTCCTTTGTCTGCTTACCAGAAGACTTTTTCTTTTTTCCAACATGAGCATCTTCAACTAACTTGGGTCCTCCAGTTGTCTTCAAATATACATGTTTTTCTGTTCTTTTCGCTTTCTTGATTTTATAGGCATCTTATATTTCCTTCACTGCTCTGCAGCAATACCTGAAAGAAACTAAAAAAAAAATACCTTTTTGTAATTTAAATATATTTCTATATGTTTTATGAGCTTTTCAAATCTTATAATACTATCTACCCCTTTCCTACTAGTGAAAAACACAATAAAACCAACACAAATTAAATCTCTAAGAACAATTCCTGTGTGCACACAGACTCTTGGTGTGATTCTAGGCAGAACACGATATTTGATTTGCAATTCAAAAGCACACTTACAAATGTTTTTTTTGCAACTGATAATTACTCTAACAGTCTGACATATTTTCCTTATAGTTTAGAGAGGCAGAAAAGAGCACATGTCCAAACAGCTTTTTCAGAGCGTGTACATGTGTAACGTGGCTGACTGACTACACTCCAGCAAAGGTAATGAGCCTTGGTGATGTTCAATGCATTAGCGTTCCTCACTCCTACCTAAAACACCACACAGTGCTGATTAGTAAGCATGAGTGTACAGGAAAAACAGCTAGCTCTCTGCTAAAAGTGTGGTTCTGGAGACTGTCTACTGTCAGGTGCAAGAGAGACTTGAATGGACCCTTACATAACTGCATAAACACTGTAAACATGTATGTAAGACTACATGTGTGGTAAGGGTAATATGAGTTTTTAGCATGTAGCAACTGCACGAGTGGAAGAAAAATCTACCATGTTGACTTCAAATATGTTAGCATTTGCCTCTTATTTGAGATACTGTTTTGGGCTGAATGCTAACCATCACATTTCCAGAAAACAAGCTTCCCCTTTCCTATGAATGCAATTCTAAAAGAACCAGAGTGACACGAAATACATTTCTGACAACAATTCCTGTGTGCTCACAGACTCATGGTGTGTTCTAGGCAGAAAACGAAATTTGCTTGCCAATTTGAAAGCACACTTACTACTGTTTTTTTCTGCAAGTGTTAAGTACTGTAACAGTCTGATACATTTTCATTACAGTTTTCAGATACAGAAAACAGCACATGTGCAAACAGCTTTTTGAGACCATGAACATGTGTAACCTTGGTGACTGACTACACTCCAGCAAAAGAAATCAGCCTTAGTGATGTTGAATGTATTAGCGTTACTCACTGCTACCTGAAACACCACTCACTTGTGAATACTAAGCATGATTCTACAGGATAAACAGCTGGGTGTGTGCTAAGAGTCTGCTTCTGCAGACTGTGTATTTTCAGTTACAAGAGACATATGCATGGATACATCCAAAAAGAACCAGAGTGACCCGAAATACATCTCTGACAACAATTCCTGTGTGCTCACAGACTCATAGTGTGATTCTAGGCAGAAAACGAAATTTGCTTGCCAATTTTAAACCACACTTACTACTGTTTTTTTCTGCAAGTGATAAGTACTCTAACAGTCTGATACATTTTCATTACAGTTTTCAGAAACAGAAAACAGCACATGTGCAAACAGCTTTTTGAGACCATGAACATGTGTAACCTTGGTGACTGACTACACTCCAGCAAAAGAAATCAGCCTTAGTGATGTTGAATGTATTAGCGTTACTCACTGCTACCTGAAACACCACTCACTTGTGAATACTAAGCATGATTTTACAGGATAAACAGCTGGGTGTGTGCTAAGAGTCTGCTTCTGCAGACTGTGTATTTTCAGTAGGCCTGGGCAAAGTTTCCGTTCCGTTCGCGTAATTTGCGATAATTTGGCATTTCCGCGTTCCGCGGAGAGCGCGGAAATGTCAAAATTTCCGCATTCCGCAGCTTTGCGATAATTTGGTTCTTGCTCGCGCTGTAAAATAATACATTCTCGCGCGCGCGCGATCGCCTTACCTGAATCCCCGCGTTCGCCGACAAGTTTTCCCGATCCGGTCGCGTTCTCCATGAGATGTTGTATTGTTTTAGCCATTTGCGCTGTCTCGCGACAGTTCGCGTCCGCAGTGACGTCATGCGTCGCGCGATCACGTCTTTCTTCTCGCGATTATGCACCGCGAGACAACTGAAAACAAGATGGCCGCGCCCGCGAGCAACCGCAGGGGTAAGTTAGCGACCCGCAACCATGCAGAAAATATCGCGAACGGGCGGGAAAAAAACTTCCGCATCTTCGCGATATTTCCGCTTGTTTGCGGAGATTTTTAACATTTTCGCGATAATTTGCGAAAGTGGCTTCCGCAAATTCCGCCCACCCCTAATTTTCAGTTGCAAGAGACATATGCATGCATGCATCCATAACAGCATAAACATTGTAGTAATGTATGTAAAAGTACATGTGTGGCAAGGGTTAATTGGAGTTTTGTATATGTAGGACCAAGCTCAGCAATTGCATGATTACAAGCAAAATCTGCTATATCAATTTCAAATGTGTTAGCATTTGCCTCCCATTTCTGTGTTACTGATTTATGCTGAATGGAAACCATCACAGTACCCAAAAAAAAGCTGACCCTTTCCTGCAAATGGCATTCTTACAGAACCAGGCCAACAGAAATAAAATCTCTGACAACATCCAAAACCTCCCCTTTCCTACCAATGCAATTCTAAAAGAACCAGAGTGACACGAAATACATCTCTGACAACAATTCCTGTATGCTCACAGACTCATGGTGTGATTCTAGGCAGAAAACGAAATTTGCTTGTCAATTTGAAAGCACACTTACAACTAGTTTTTTCTGCAAGTGATAAGTACTCTAACAGTCTGATACATTTTCATTACAGTTTTCAGAAACAGAAAACAGCACATGTGCAAACAGCTTTTTGAGACCATGAACATGTGTAACCTTGGTGACTGACTGCACTCCAGCAAAAGAAATCAGCCTTGGTGATGTTGAATGTATTAACTTTACTCACTGCTACCTGAAACACCACTCACTTGTGAATACTAAGCATGATTCTACAGGATAAACAGCTGGGTGTGTGCTAAGAGTCTGCTTCTGCAGACTGTGTATTTTCAGTTGCAAGAGACATATGCATGCATGCATCCATAACAGCATAAACATTGTAGTAATGTATGTAAAAGTACATGTGTGGCAAGGTTTAATTGCAGTTTTGTATATGTATGACCAAGCTCAGCAATTGCATGATTAGAAGCAAAATCTGCTATATCAATTTCAAATGTGTTAGCATTTGCCTCCCATTTGTGTGTTACTGATTTATGCTGAATGGAAACCATCACAGTACCCAAAAAAAAGCTGACCCTTTCCTGCAAATGGCATTCTTACAGAACCAGGCCAACAGAAATAAAATCTCTGACAACATCCAAAACCTCCCCTTTCCTACCAATGCAATTCTAAAAGAACCAGAGTGACACGAAATACATCTCTGACAACAATTCCTGTATGCTCACAGACTCATGGTGTGATTCTAGGCAGAAAACCAAATTTGCTTGTCAATTTGAAAGCACACTTACTACTGTTTTTTTCTGCAAGTGATAAGTACTCTAACAGTCTGATACATTTTCATTACAGTTTTCAGAAACAGAAAAGAGCACATGTGCAAACAGCTTTTTGAGACCATGAACATGTGTAACCTTGGTGACTGACTACACTCCAGCAAAAGAAATCAGCCTTGGTGATGTTGAATGTATTAGCGTTACTCACTGCTACCTGAAACACCACTCACTTGTGAATACTAATCATGATTCTACAGGATAAACAGCTGGGTGTGTGCTAAGAGTCTGCTTCTGCAGACTGTGTATTTTCATTTGCAAGAGACATATGCATGCATGCATCCATAACAGCATAAACATTGTAGTAATGTATGTAAAAGTACATGTGTGGCAAGGTTTAATTGCAGTTTTGTATATGTATGACCAAGCTCAGCAATTGCATGATTAGAAGCAAAATCTGCTATATCAATTTCAAATGTGTTAGCATTTGCCTCCCATTTGTGTGTTACTGATTTATGCTGAATGGAAACCATCATATTTACAAAAAGAAAGCTGCCCCTTTCCTACAAATGCCATTCTTACAGAACCGGACCATCACTATTAAAATCTCTGACAACAATTCCTGTGTGCACACAGACTCATGGGTTGATTCTAGGCACAAAACAGTATTCCTCAGTGATATCAGTACACCTTAACTTATGGTGAAAACACACTCCATAATATTTTACTAGTTCAAGACAGTTAAATATCTCCCAAACCACAAAATGTAAAACATAACTTTTAAAGAAGAATCACAATTCTAATATTTATATCAAAAATCACCATATACATCCTCTCTCAAACTCATATCTCACCTTTAAAATTACTTAGTTGAGAAAGAAATTTGGCACTCAAACAGCAGACTATCAGAGTCAGAATATCAGAGCTCTACACCTCTCTCCTCTCTCTAGAACCAGTAAATGGCAATGTTTCCTTCTCTTTTTTCACACATATACATGTTAATTACAAATCTCAGTGCTTCCCACATTTTTTCAAATGAAATCACACATTTCTATTGGTTGAAAACTTCAACCCTTTTCCAAATGAACCCTTCCCCCAACTTGACTTCTGCCTGCTACCATAGCAACAGCTCATGGAACACTGCTGTGAGCAGAGAGGTCAGAAGTTCAGCACACAATGTTTCAACTCCAAAGAGCAAGAGTGCTTCACCTGTCAAACCTAACAGCAAATCCAAATTAATCTTCTGTGGGAACACAATTTTCTGAACCAATACAAAACATGCTTCTAAAAATGTACACATACAGCCTAGTTTTAACTGTAAAATGATTTGAATCAGCCAATGAGTTCTTTTTATTTAAACAAATATGTATGCCTCCATTTTACAACTGTCTTTCATTTCACATTTCCATTCTACTGAAAGACACCTCCTGAGTGCATCCAGATCTCCTTGAAAAATGTTCACAGTGTGGATTGTAGGTAGGCCTGGGCGAAAATTTTGTTCCGTTCGCGGAAATTGCGATAATTTGACATTTTCGCGTTCCGCGGAGAGCGCGAAAATGTCAAAAATTCCGGTTTCCGCAGCTTGGCGATAATTTGTTTCTTGCTCGCGCTGTAAAATAATACATTCTCCCGCGCGCGCGATCGCCTTACCTGAATCCCTGCGTTCGCCGACAAGTTTTCTTGATCCGGTCGCGTTCTCCATGAGATGTTGTATTGTTTTTAGCCATTTGCGCTGTCTCGCGACAGTTCGCGCCCGCAGTGACGTCATGCGTCGCGCGATCACGTCTTTCTTCTCGCGATCATGCACCGCGAGAACAACTCAAAACAAGATGGCCGCGCCCGCAAGCAACCACATGGGTAAGTTGGCGACCCGCAACCATGCAGAAAATCTCGCGAACATGCCGGAAAAAAACTTCCGCATCTTCGCGATATTTCTGCTTGTTTGCGATAATTTTAAACATTTTCGCGATAATTTGCGAAGGTTAATTCCGCAAATTCCGCCCACCCCTAATTGTAGGTCTCAGCTATGTCTTCTGGAGTGAAAAGTATGCAGAAAAAAGAGGTATGGTGAGAGACCTTGCTTTGCCAAATGTAGACATTAAAAGGATTGGTCAGAGAGGGTTAAAGTGGCACCAATTAATGCCTTTGGTGAAAACCTTTCGACATCTCCCACAGCCTAACCTTATTATTGTGCACTGTGGTGGAAATGACCTAGCCACTTTAACTGGGGTAGGTCTGGAAATGCTTATTAAGGACACCTTTGTGCAATTGATGTCGCTTTTTCCTCAATCTGCCTTTGTATATTCTAACATATGCCAAAGGCAAAAGTGGAACTGGTCCAACCAATTTTGTCCGCAGATTGACAAAGCAAGAAAGCACGTCAACAAATCTATTTCTGCTTTCCTCAGAGACTATGGTATGGGTTCTATATACCACAACAACTTGCGTTACAACATGCAAGGCATTTATAGAGGAGACGGTGTACATTTCACTGATGAAGGCAACAGAGACTTCCTCTTGAACTTTAGACTCTGCATCGGTACCTACTTGTAAGTACCACAAAAAAACACTTCATAAACCCAACGGCTCTTTTTAGAGCCCCCTAATATCTAAACACTTAAATTTGATTTTTACTTCTATTTTTTGTATCGTTTTTTTTCTGCCGTACGCGTACGGTAAGCTTACCGTACGCGCACCCCGCGATTTAAAAAAAAAAATGTAAATGTATTTTTCATACTTTTGTGACCTTCTTGGACCCCCTGACAAACGCTAGGGGGTCTGCAACTCTCCTCGTTGCCCCATTTTCACGTTCTCCACCTTTGTTTATCAGTGTGAGACACACAAAATGGCGGCCGACACTTCCTGATTTCTACCGATTCGAATGTTTACAGTCATGTAACCACCAATCAGAATTAAGCTCGTGCACGGCACCGTACGTATATATATTGATTTAAATGCTATTTTCTCAGCAAATACTGAACACATTTACTCCAGACCTACAAAAGGACAATCCCTGACCTGAGGACTACCTCTCTGCCAAATTTCAAGTAATTCTGTTCAGCCGTTCGGGCTGTAGCTTGGACTAAAGGTCCTATGGAAAAATGCATGGGGAAAACACATTTTGGGACCCCCCCTTTTTCTCAGCCCCCGCTTGACGAATCCCCCCGAGACTTTCAGGTTAGGAGAGGAGCGCAGCGCCCCACCTATTTTGAAAATTTCGCTAGGATTCGTCAATCGGCACCAAAGTTATTCAAAATAGAATGTTGCGGATTTCCTATGGAAACACGGTCCTAACTATAACTACCTACTGGCGACCGCCAGTAGGTAATATATATATATTTATATATTCACTTAAAAAACCATAGGTTTCACACATGTTATAGTTAGCTGGACATTTCACTCGTAAAAAACCAATGAAATTCCCCTGTTATAGTTAGTGCAGGCAACTATAACTCACGCGACCGCAATCCTCTGCTAATGACGTCAGATATTACATCACTGTATTTAGACACTTATTTACCCATGTCTTCTTCCATTAATCTTTAGCTATACATATATTACAAATATTTATTTTTCAGAAAGACACATATGTCATCAGTAATGTAATATCTGACGTCATCAGCTGAGGATTGCGGTCGCGTGAGTTATAGTTGCCTGCACTAACTATAACGGGGGAATTTCATTGGTTTTTTACGAGTGAAATGTCCAGCTAACTATAACATGTGTGAAACCTATGGTTTTTTAAGTGAATTTGCAAGGTTTTTTAAATGCTAATTCGTAACTATAACGTGTGTGAAACCTATGGTTTTTTCAGTGAATTTGTACGGTTTTTTAAATGCTAAGTTATGTATTTATTAATATATTTTTTTAAACAAAACTTTTTCACGGCGCACGACGTCAGATATTACATCACTGATGACATATGTGTCTTTCTGAAAAAAAAAATGTAATATATGTATAGCTAAAGATGAATGGAAGAAGACATGGGTAAATAAGTGTCTAAATACAGTGATGTAATATCTGACGTCATCAGCAGAGGATTGCGGTCGCGTGAGTTATAGTTGCCTATAACGGGGGAATTTCATTGGTTTTTTACGAGGGAAATGCCCAGCTAACTATAACATGTGTGAAACCTATGGTTTTTTAAGTGAATATATATATATATATATATATATATATATATATATATATATATATATATATATATATACACATATATATATATTACCTACTAGTAGGTAGTTATAGTTAGGACCAAGTTTCCATACGAAGAGCATTTTTTGTTTTGCTTATAACTTTGGTGTCGTTTTTTTTTAGTCTTCATGAAATTTTCCAAACTAATTTTTTGTTCATATCAGCTCCTATGTTGGAAGTTTGGGGGTGATTCATCAAGGGGGGCCGAGAAAAATGAGGGGTCCCAAAACGTGTTTTCTCCATGTTAATTTCCATAGGAAACTTTAGACAAGGCTACAGGTCGAACAGGTGAACAGAATTGCCCCAAATTTGGCAAGGAGAAGGGTCTTGGTCTAGAAAGCACGCTTTTGTTTATTTAGTGTAAATCTTTTCAGTAGTTTTGGAGAAATATCAAAATTTACAGATATCGATATTTGGGAATTCTGCCATCTGATTGGCTGAGGCGTTACGAGCACGAGCTGGCTGCTTATTGGTTGTGAGCGCTGCGAGCGGTTGCAACTAGGAAGTGTTGGCTGCCATGTTGTGATTCCACTGAAGCGATTAAGGGGGTAAAAGTTTGAAAAGAGTAGGAAACAGGAGGATAGGAGCACTGTAGACTCTGTGGGTGAGTACGAAGCGAAGTAGTCACACCTACCGGTCTTAAAGTGCAGTGTTGCTCAGAGTGACATGGTGGTGAGAAGAGATGGTGCTACAGTCAGGTATGAAACCTAGAGCTTAAACCGGGAGGTCATTGCTTTAAAGGGATGTGCTCTGGTGTTTGTAGCATACCTGTGGAAGTAGTGTTAGTAGGCGTTTATACCATACAGGGAGTGGGAAGCGAACTACTGAGCTCTACCGTGCATTTATACTATACCGGAAGTGGGAAGCGAAGTACTACGCCTACCGGTGTGAAGACTCGGGGATCAAACCGAGCTGATTGTTGTAAAGTGATGGGCTGTGGGCGCTGTAGCATACTGGCCGCTGTAGTTTAACTGTAAGTAGTGTTAGTATGAGTTTATATTATACAGGGAGTGTGAATAATAGTTCCGGGGACCTGGGCGTTGTTCAGTTCCTGCCTGGCCAGGAAGTGTGCTTATGTGTGTTTCTGTTGCAGTTTAGACGTTGCAGAATGCGCAATTTATATTAATGTAGCATGTACCGGGAGGGCGGCAACTATCGCTAATGAGATGATGTTCGAAAACATTGAATGGCCAACATCACATGTCTTTGTCAAGGTTGTGGATATGCGCAGACACTCATGTTAATGGTGTGCGGTATTATTGAAAGTGTTGCTATCACGAAGCGCACACATGTGAATGTGCTCAGATGGAGGGAGGATCAGCAGTGAGGCTACGTCATAAATAGTGATAACGTTCATTATAGTCAAGCAATGCATGCCAAACGTGAATCTGAAAGTCTCACATATGACACACTACTATACTGGTAAAGCCTGACAACAGAGAATACAGCAATACAAATGTACACATTACTGTTTACTGTTTGTCACATGTGATCTAGGATGTGCACTCTGCCCGTGGCTGATGATACCCCTTCGGGCCACCAATACCCAGGCCGAAAGGCAGCACAATAATGTGTACACAAACACACCAGGGGCATCATGTAACACACATTTGATTTTTGATGTAACGTTTAAGATGCATGGCCATCACACGTGGATGGCTAATGTACAGACCATGAATATTGATCAAAATGATCGTTGCATGTTGTGTGTAGTAGACGATATGTGTACACAGCAAAAAAACTTTTCAAAAAAGCTCTCTAAGCAGAAGGGGTGTTTCTCATCAAACGCTGTAGAGAGAATGACTAAAATGGGTGGGGTCCTCCAACTGTTACAATGGGAAATGTTATGAACTAATCAAATGCTTTTTTTTAAGGTTACATGGCAATCGTGCATCGAGGGCACAAGGAGGCCGCACCCGACAAGATTTTGAGAAAATATATTTATCTTAATATAAGTTTATGACAGTTAGAAATATATAAATGTTTAAAATATTTTAGATTATCGCTTGCTCTCATATACAGTTTAAAGTTATTTAAATATAGTTTTTAGACATGAAAAAAACCGAGGGAATGGCGTATCTGGCGTGACACCATATGTCTATGATGTAACACAGGGCCTGGCAGCGTGCACTTGTCGCATACGCAATGCACAGCGGGCGCGACCCCACGTACATGACGTAATGCGTGGCTTGGTACTGCATACCCATCGGATACCTATGTAGCAGCTGGTGCGAACTCATACGTATATGATGTTACAAGGGATACGGTGCCATGAATCCGTCGGATACGAAATGCGCATCTTTTACAAGTTTAGCACTTTGGCGGATAGGATTCACGTGGTGATGGAGCTTGGTACACTCCCGGTATAAGAGTGCGGTTTTCTAAAAAAAAATATATACATATTTTTGGGGGAACATATAAAACATTACTTAATTTTTAAAGTTAAAAAAAAAGAAGTATAATAGAGTTCCAAAATATTACAAAAAAAAATGGAAAAAATATAGGTTTTATAAACATTAAAATATGAAATTAACATTTAAAAAACCTTCGAAATTCACTGAAAAAGCCATAGGTTTTACAGACGTTACAGTTAGGAATTAGCATTTAAAAAACCTTTGAAATTCACTACAAAAACCATAGGTTTCAGGGACGTTATAGTTAGTTGGACATTTGACTCATATAAAACCAGAGAAATTCGCCTGTTATAGTTAGTTGAGCTAACTATAACTTGCGCGCCCGCAATGAACTGCTGATGATGTCACGTATTACATCACTCATGACATGGTCGGTGACATCACTGATGACATCACTGATGACATCTCAAATGACATCACTGATGACATCACTGATGACATCATCCACGTGATAATCTGATGCACATACTGATGCCCTAATATAAACTTTGATACACCCATTCTAAATTGCAGACTACAATTTTTGAAACTATACACACAACAATGCCATATACAACATACCACTCACTGTTTCCTAGGTCTACACACACACCCAGTCACTTATACATGTAGTTACTCATCAATACAGTAGCATAATATGCACTCATACATCTATACATGCAGTCACACTCTGCCGCTCATCCATAGAGTTACTCACACACCTAGTCAGTGATGCAAAGAATCAACCACATATCCATTTACTCATGTATACAGTTATACACACCAAGTCCGTTATTTATAGACACACCATATCACTTATTTATAGAGATACTAACACATATTTACTGTCTTATACAATTACTGATACAAGCAGACACTCATTTATACACAAACTCTTCAAATAACTTACTCTCATGTATAGTCATTTATATACTCCAACACTCACATATAGTGCCTTAAAACATATGTAGTTAGTCACACATATACCACTGAGACATTCGTTCACTCACCAACACACCCATACACACAGTAACTCATCCATACAGCCCTTCCCAGATGCGCTTTTTAATCCATACAACCATTGAATCACCCACTCAGACATCTATGCACATAGAGTCATACAGCCTCCCACCCACCCACACAGACACTCAGGGACGTATACAGATACTCAGACAACAAATCAATAACCCATATAGATACTCATGTAGCTATTCAGAAACCCATGCAGTTGTTTACACACCAACTGAGAGACTAATACAGACTTTCACAGTGTAGTCACTAACCCGTGCATTCAGTAAAAAAAGTTCAATCACTCACTTATACAGTCAGTCACACACCTACTAAATAATCCCTTCAGGCAGTTGTAAATGCATTCATTCTTCAATACACCTTGGCATAGATATATATGAAAAATATTTAAACTTTACAGAAACACACATTCACTGGATGATGTCATCAGTGAAGTCATTTGAGATGTCATCAGTGATGTCATCAGTGATGTCTCTGACCATGTCATGAGTGATTCAATATGTGACATCATCAGCAGTGCATTGCGGGCACGCAAGTTATAGTTAGCTCAACTAACTATAACAGCAAATTTCTCTGGTTTTATATGAGTCAAATGCCCAACTAACTATATATATATCCAAGCGAAAACGCATCCATCACCTTCTGTGACATGAAACAGGCCCACCACACACTTAAAATAAAAACAGTGCTGATTTCAAATGATTTGGTACTCTGTTTAGTAAATTCATATTTGTTTGTACTTGCATCCTCGCTCATAAGTCCTGTTTTTAATTCATCAAGTTCACAGGACCACATTGCCCATAATGCCTTGTTATGCAAAATGTAAACCACGTCCTTTTAAAGTCACTGATTGTTCTTTTATGTGACCTTTGGTGCACTTAATAATTCAAAGCTTTTTTCATGCCTTTAAAGGATTCAATTCCATTTGTGGCAAAAAGTAAAAAATCACGTCATTTCCCATGGTCACACCACTCCTCTCGAACGGCTACAATTACTCACAGTCCCAACAGGATGGGCATTTCATTTTGTCACAGAACATTTGGAATATATATATCTATATATATATTCACTGAAAAAACCATAGGTTTCAGGCCTGATATAGTTAGGAATTAGCATTTAAAAAAACTTTGAAATTCCCTGAAAAAACCATAGGTTTCAGGCCTGATATAGTTAGGAATTAGCATTTAAAAAACCTTAGAAATTCACTGAAAAAACAATAGGTTTTAGGGGTGTTATAGTTAGCTGGACATTTCACTCGAACAAAACCACTGAAATTCCTCCGATATAGCTAGTAGTACTAACTACATCTCGCGCGCCCGCAATCCACTGCTGATGATGTCACATATTACATCATTCATGACATGGTCAGTGACATCACTGATGACATCCCAAATGACATCACTGATGACATCACTGATGACATCATCCACGTGGCATTCAGATACACCTCATCATACACTAGTATAACCTTTCATCACTCACTGTAAAATACAGAGTGCCAGATTTAAAACCATTGACACACCAATACAAGTTTCTAAACACACACTCAGTGATTTCTAGATCTATACACACATCTAATCACTTACCTATAGATTCACTCATACATGCTGTCAATGATCAATAGAACACTATCAAATATACTTATGCACCTATATCGACATTACACACCAGCACACATCCTAATCACTTATGAAGTCATCCTACTCACTTATGCAAACAATGGATCATACTTACTTTTACTTAGCTACACACTTATAAAAACACCACTTCATCTATTCATATAGATAATAACTCATACTCAGTGTGTTATAAAAACACTATTACAAGTATACAGTTATCCATTCTGTCACTGATACAATCACTGAGTCTTATGTATACTTATTTATATACAACAACTGACACATACACTGGCTTTTATTTTTCTAGTTTGTTGGACATGTACCTTTGAGACATATATGGGCTCATCACCACACCCATAAAGATATTCACTCACCCAAACAACGGTTAAAAAATATAGTTTTAACTTCAGATACCTACTGAATCAACTATTCACACATCTTTGGGCAGTCACACACACCCCACCGAACCACACACACATTCACTTTCCCATACAAATACTCAGTTAACTAATCAATAAATAATATAGACTTTCACGTAGCTAGTAACCAACTGGTGCAGCAGTTTACACAACTGACAAAGTGATACAGATATTCACACAGTTTAGTCACTATCCAATATATTAAGTGAGACACTATAAATTAGTCAAGTAAACAGTCAATCACACTGTTACCAAATCCTCCATCCCGATATTTATATTTATAAATACACTCATTCTTCAATGCAAATTGCTATATATATATAATACATATTTAAATAACGAACCATACCATATTCACTGGATGTTGTCATCAGTGATGTCATCAGTGATGTCATTTGAGATGTTATCAGTGATGTCACTGACCATGTCATGAATGATGTAATATGTGACATCATCAGCAGTGGATTGCGGGCGCGTGAGATGTAGTTAGGACAACTAACTATATCGGAGGAACTTCAATGTTTTGTTCGAGGGAAATGTCCAACTAACTATAACACCCCTAAAACCTGTTGTTTTTTCAGTGGATATAGATATACATATATGTATATATACCTTACTGATAGTTGACCATAGTTTCCATAGGAAAATCTATTTTCGTTTTGCCGATCACTTTTGCGCCGCTTGACGAATCTCCACAAAATCTGCTGAACGGAATTACATCAAATTTGGCAGAAACTAGATGTTGGTCCAGAAAGTGTGCATTTTGTGATTTTGTGTAAATCTGTTCAGTAGTTTTTGATATATCTAATTTAAAAAATATATTGATATCGAGAGACGTGAGTCCTAGCAGTGAACTTTCAGATCCTACAAAAATTTGATTGGCTGCTAACACCTCAACCAGGAAGTTTTGGCAGCTAACTTGGGAATCAGCTTGAATCAGAGTCCCCCACAAAAATGAAAGAAAGAAAGGGGGAAGGGTAGTAATACCCTGACCCCCAAGATGTGGTGTGGGGTGCCTCAGAGACTCGAGGGTGAGTCCGCAGCAACATTTATTTTAAAAGCAAGTGCGGACTCCCGCCTTAGAAAAAACCCAGGTGGGCCAAGTCCTGGGAGCATTGTGGAAATGTGGAAGGGGGCCCACGGGGCTCTACCCTAGGCCTATTCAGAGCCTGAGGGACCCCCACTTCCTTGGGCACAAATGTAATATAAAAATAATGTGGGGGAGGCCCTATGACCACCCTCGCAGCCCAGGGACCACAACCTCCCTGGGGCAGTAACTTAATTATATGCAGGGTATCCTTGTGGCCCCACTCCTGCCCCAGGCACTTTCCCCTTCCCGAGGCACATACAATAATTATTTTTATTTTTAAATAGTGTGGAGAAGCCCTACGGGCTTCCCGCAGCCCTGTGGTCTGTCAACTCCCTGGGGCTAAAATAAATATTAATGTGTGTGGGGGACCAGATCCCCCCATGCAGCCCCAGGAACTGCCACCTCCCGGGGCACAAATACAATAGTAAAGGGGGTCAGTTGCAGAATCCTGGCCCCCGGGACCACCACATCCCTGAGGCTTTCTTAACAAAAGAAGTGGGCCCCCTCATGGAGCCCTACATGGCCCTGGCCCAAAGTGTCTAGCAGCTTTAGGTTATATGTGCACTCCCAGGTGGTCATTTTGGAATGCTTGTGCTTTGTTTATCAAACAGATTTTGAGCACACATGCCCATTCTTGAGAACACATGCACAGACGAATAGCTGTCTTTGAATGATTTCTATCAGAAAGTGACCAATGTGGATACACAAAGGGGCAAGTTCACAGCAAGAGGGGCACATGGAAAAGTGACATTGCAAGGGTATTTATCAACGAATGAGCTGCCCCGCGGTGTGCAGCTGCCAACTCCTCACAAACAAGCATTTGCAATGCAATAGGTCTTGCATTTACAAGTATTTGAGCTATGGGCATTGTAAATGAGCATGCCTTTCATTTATGTGTTGTTTTTAAAACAGATAATTAAAAGGCATTGCAAATGCGTTTGTGATATAAAAACGTTTTTAATGCATTAGAAGAGAGCAAGCGTAAGCTGCAAAAACAACAGTTGATGGACAGAATACAGAACAATGTCATTCATTCACCCCAGTACAGAGATCTGGGCCTAAATCCATCATTTTTTTGCTCGCTCACTATTCCATTCCAGTTTGAGCCCAGCCATATGCAAATCAGTCTTCACCCTGTGCCTCATGGGAACAGTCCAGCCCGAACCGCCAAGCCAGGTAACAGCAGGCAGGACAAAGCTATTTGAGAAAATAGTGCTCAGAGGCTGAAATTAAAGCCTACACAGTAACAACAAACATAACAGGGAGTATCGCCATGGGAGGTTACAAAATGAGACAAGGCGGTACTAAGGAGGGACTTCTAAGCCTATTGACCAATGAACAGCCACAGTTTACAGTAGACAATGACACAAGCCAATGAAAAATAAGGGCGGAGCTTCAAGTCTCTACCCGAATACAGCATGCCTTGCGGAGCAGCGCATGCGCTGACCAGGTTCGACCTAAAAACGTTAATAAATAACCTGGGGGAAGAGGGGAAAGTTAGGAATGCCGTGTACTGCCACTTAGTGCTAAAGCGAAATGAAAAAATCACCAGCACTGGAAGGATACAAGTCAGTGGGTTAAAATGATGGACCAGAGCTGGCTGGTAGTGCCAGTGCCTAGAGAGAGCCCACAGGACATGCTGGCGCTGCACTGAGGCTGGAGGCAGCGGGTAGTGCCAAGGATTCGGAGAGAGCCCACAGGACGCACCAGAGCCGGCGCTGCACGGGGGCCCCAGAGCCATCTCATCCTGCCGAGATGCATTGATGCATTGCCAACTCGTTACATTTTGCCAAAAATCACATGCACTGGGCGCATTCCACCGGCACTGATGTGTTTTCAAGCGCCAGCGCAGCAGATGTGAAACATCAACAGATGTTTTACATTTTGATTGAAATATTTTTATTGAAAGTTTATATTTTTTTAACTGGGCACTAACTTCACCGTGTATGTTCGATCTGCGATGCCCATATTCGTGTCTCGTTATGTAGGCCTGGGCGGTAAATTCCGTTCCGCTCGCGGAATTTGCGGAATTTGGGTAATTTTGCGTTCCGCGGAGAACGCGGAATTGCCCAAAATTCTGCGTTCCGCGGCTTTGCGGAATTTTTTGCTTGTTCGCGTTCTCAAAATGCGTGTTCGTGAGATATTTTTCCCCGAGCACGCATTTGCGAACTGTAAAAAAGCATCACAAACAAGCAATTCCGCGTGTTCGCGGAATTTCTGCATGCTTGCAGAGATTTTTTACCATTTCGAGGAGCTTTGCGTAGTGCGACTATGCAAATTCCGCCCACCCCTACCATTATGTAACGTTTGAAGATAAAATCACATGTATTTCGTGTTATGTAAAAGACAGGCAATGTTCGTACGCAGATTATATTCTAACGTCGCGCTTTTAGCCAAGGAAAAGATAGCAGTTTTATGTGAGGTTCGTCTGACAGCAAAGAGGTACTTGTGACTAAGGCATGCTGGTCCCAGGTCCTCCTGAGGTGACCCCTCCTGGTGAGATGACCCCTCCTGGACTTGCCTGTTACCCCGGGGCAGTGTGTGGAGCAGTGTGCATGCACGCACATACACAAACAAACATAAGGCCAGTGTGATGCGCTCTGAAGCAGCAAGCCCTCATCCCGCCACTATTACTTGCACAAGTCAGGAGTGCCTGCCACAGACTGTGAGGTGTCTGGGCGCTCTATGAAGCCACGGGGGAGGCGTGCTGGATACAAACACACGCACAGGCGTCCTGGTAACATCCTCAACCAGCAATGTCGGACCCTGCTTTACACCATGCAAGGTCTGGACAGGAGCACGTGGGATGCGCTACACATGAGCGCTCCCACACTCACAAATCAAAGATGTCAGGTTGGAGGCCGCCCTCTCCTTCCTGCAGGCCCCACTCTGGCCAGTAGCACAGTAGGATGTCGCCTAACTCTACTTCACACTGTACGGTGTTTAGTGCCCTCAGTTCAGCATCAAGAAGAGTGAACACAGGCGCACATTAAAGGTGTCATGTCTATTGCCCACCACAGCACCCGTTCAGGTCTCCTACCACAGTGCACAACACACACAGCATCTGCTAATGCACCAGATAATAAACACACGGGCTGTCAGTGTCCTGCCAAGCACCCTCGTGATGTCACTGCACCTGATGCACACAGGTCTGCAGCCATGCTGCACAGTGTCTGCAGCCAGCATTGGTGACAATGAAGGCCCTCGGCCGGATCACCACTGAGTATGCAGTACAGTCACCAGCCATCAAAGAAACACAGGGGCATCTGCACACAGATGCGCAGGCACACAAACTAAAACAGACACATGCCTCAAGGATGTCATGTGAGACCCTCTTCTCCATCAATGTGAACTAACACCCGCTGTTGCAGTGCATCCATGTTCTGGAGCACCGATGCACACACAGGCAGCGTGCGCCCAAGATGCAGTGTCAGCCCAACTCCCCAGCCTCCAGTGCAGCAGATGGGGGTCTGTTGATGTTGCCTGCGGGGTCTCACGCCGGTCAGAGGTGCATCATTAAAGCAGGTGGGAGGGGTGTGGGGGGGTGCAGGGGCTCGCACAACCTGTAGGAAGCATCACTCATACAGAGCGACAAGGGGCTTCCTCCAGGCGGGAAGAGCAGCATGAGCCAGTGCAAGCTTCAACACCATTGCCCTGCTCTCTGCCCACCCATTCTCTCGTGTCACATCATCACAAGCCCGTGCAAGCTTCAGTACCACTGCCTGGCTCTGCCTGCTCTCTGCCTGCCCTGCTCTCTACCCACCCGTCCTCCTCTCCTGCCTATGGATGCACCACAACAGCACAAGTCTGTGCAACCTTCAGCAACACTGCCCTGATCTGCCTGCTCTCTGCCCACCCGTGCTCTCCTGCCTTTGTATGCGTCACAGCAGCACGATCCCGTGCAAGCTTCAGCAACACTCCTGGATCTGCCTGCTCTCTGCCCATCCATACTCTCCTGTTCATGGGTGCGTCATGCAGCACAAGCGTGTGCAGGCTTCAGCACCACTGCCTGGCTCTGCTTGCTCTCTGCCCACCCGTAAGAGACAACTTCCTGCCCGGGGTGCGTCACAGCAGCACAGGCTCGTGCAAGCTTCAGCACCTCTGCGAGGCTCTACCTGCTCTGAGCCCACCGTGCTCTCCTGCCCGCGAATGCGTCACAGCAGCACGAGCGCGTGCAAGCTTCCTCACCACTGCCCTGCTCTGCCTGCTCTCTGCCCATCCATGCTCTCCTGTCCGTGTATGCGTCACAGCAGCATGAGCCAGTGCAAGCTTCAGCACCACCACCCTGCTCCTGCGCTGCATAAGCGAGACCTAATGAAGGTAAGAAACTAGCAGAAAGTGGAGGAATAAAGGTCAGAAAGAGGCAGAATAAAGTTCAGCAATGAGCAGAAAGAGGAAGGAAAAAGGTGCGAAGTGAGCACAAAGAGGCAAAATAAAGGTCAGCAATGACCAAAAAGTGGCAAAATAAAGGTGAGAAACAAGCAGAAAGTTGCAGAAAAAAGGTAAGAAAGGAGCAGAAAGAGGCAGAAGAAAGGTCTGCAATAAGCAGAAAGAGGCAAAATAGAGATCAGAAATGAGCAACTAGAGGCAAGATAAAGGTCAACATCAAGCATAAAGAGGCAAAATACAGACTTAGTCAGACACACCTGCACAAATTTACAGACCCACTCAGACACTCATGCATCCACTCACAGACACACTCAGGCACTCACACACCCACTCACCGGCCCAGTCAGAGACTCACACACCCAATCACAGCACCCACCCACTCAGAGACTCATTAACCCAATCTCTGACCCACTTAGACATTCAGTACTGAATCATATACCCACTCAACCATTCATGCACCCACTCATCAATTCACTCAGACACTCACACATCCATTCACAGACCCACTCAGATGCTCACACACCCACTCACAGACATACTCAGACACTAACACACCCAATCACATTCCCACTCATACTCACTCACCCACTCACAAACCCACTTAGACACTCACACACTGACTCACATACCTACTCAGACATTCATGCATCAACACAAGACCCACTCAGATGCTCATTGACAGACTGACTCCGACACTCACATACCCACTAAGAGATCCACAGAGGCACTCAAACACCCACTTACACGGCTATATACACACCCATACAGCCATTCACACACCTACTCGCAGACCCAGACATCCACTCACACACCCTGTTCTGTTTTGTAATGTATCCCAATAAAGGCCTGGGTAGTCACTTAACCTTCCACCTACATTTTCCCTGCCATTGTACTTCATAACGTTTTTTGGTATTGACCTTTTACCTAGTTAGGTGCTGCATAAATGTTGTGTGGTTTTCCTAGAAAACTAGCCTTGTTTATTATGCATGAGGATTCTCATAAACACAGCAGGACTACCATCTACTGCATCTTCCACATAGTAACTGTGTATCATCCTTGTCTGACATGACACAGCAAGGTAGAACCCCTGAGGGTACCTTTTGGGTATATAAACACCACAACTTTGCTGGGGCAGGCAGAGGGGAAAGACTTCCATGCCGACAGTCTGACGTGAGTCGCTGAGGTTCCTGTAGTTGTCTGGCATCCCTCGTGGGGTTTCCATTTTGAGACCAAGACAGGGTCCTTCATTCTCTAACACCAGGTAATGGAGTTGGTCTTATCCTAGGGGTATTCTTGGCTAAATACATGCTAGGTACATTTAGGTACATCTAGTTAGGATCTGCATTGTAGGAGTACTCATTATTACTGTCATGTATTTATATGCCTGCGTATATTCATTGTTTTAGCACTATGGTAGAAATCTAAGGATGTATGACGTTACAACGCACACTTTTACAACGCATGCACTTACAACGCATTTTTTACAACGCATAATCCATTACAACGCATGACATTACAACGCATGACACTACAACGCATTTTTAAAAACTACCTTTACAACGCATTTCCATTACAACGCATACTACCTTTACAACGCATACCATTACAACGCATAATATTAAATTGCATTTAAGGTAAGTATTAGATAGTATAGGGGTACAAATTACTTTTCTAACTCCAAGGGGTGCAACAGTAGGGTAAGTGTTGGATAGTATAGGGGTAAAAATTACTATTCTAACTCCAGGGGGTGCAACAGTAGGGTAAGTGTTGGATAGTATAGGGGTAAAAATTACTATTCTAACTCCAGGGGGTGCAACAGTGGGGTAAGTGTTGGATAGTATAGGGGTAAAAATTACTATTCTAACTCCAGGGGGTGCAACAGTAGGGTAAGTGTTGGATAGTATAGGGGTAAAAATTACTATTCTAACTCCAGGGGGTGCAACAGTAGGGTAAGTGTTGGATAGTATAGGGGTAAAAATTACTATTCTAACTCCAGGGGGTGCAACAGTAGGGTAAGTGTTGGATAGTATAGGGGTAAAAATTACTATTCTAACTCCAGGGGGTGCAACAGTAGGGTAAGTGTTGGATAGTATAGGGGTAAAAATTACTATTCTAACTCCAGGGGGTGCAACAGTAGGGTAAGTGTTGGATAGTATAGGGGTAAAAATTACTATTCTAACTCCAGGGGGTGCAACAGTAGGGTAAGTGTTGGATAGTATAGGGGTAAAAATTACTATTCTAACTCCAGGGGGTGCAACAGTAGGGTAAGTGTTGGATAGCATAGGGGTAAAAATTACTATTCTAACTCCAGGGGGTGCAACAGTAGGGTAAGTGTTGGATAGAATAGGGGTAAAAATTACTATTCTAACTCCAGGGGGTGCAACAGTAGGGTAAGTGTTGGATAGTATAGGGGTAAAAATTACTATTCTAACTCCAGGGGGTGCAACAGTAGGGTAAGTGTTGGATAGTGTAGTGTAATATTATGCGTTGTAATGGTATGCGTTGTAATGGTAGTATGCGTTGTAATGGAATGCGTTGTAAAGGTAGTTTTTAAAAATGCGTTGTAGTGTCATGCGTTGTAATGTCATGCGTTGTAATGGATTATGCGTTGTAAAAAATGCGTTGTAAAGGTAGTGCGTTGTAAAAGTTGCGTTGTAAAGGTTGTTCCCCAAATCTACCATCCATTTACTCTGTTGGTGCTTATAATCGTTTATATCTGTTTCTGTCTTATGGTTGTTTCAGCACGCATATTTTATGCTAGAATGATGCTGGTTCAATTAATGCTGATTGAAACGTCCCCACCATTTCTCCTGTGTATCTCTCTGAGACCAAGTGAGCATGTGTGACTGAGCGAAAAGTACTGTACTGTTTCCACGATCCCTGATGGGAGAGGGTTTGCCATGTTCGATAGTTGCCAGAAACTATTCTCTCCTTTGGTAAGAGGAGTTCATAATAGCACTGTGAGCTAGGTGGTATACAGGCGAACATACCCGATGGGGGTGTTTGAAATCAGCATGGACACCACTCTCACAGTTTATGTTGTCTAAACGCCAGATCCAAATATAGATATAGGAACTGCACAACATGGCGCCGCCAACGTTGGTTTGGTTCTTATCTAATGGTCAAATCTGAGTAGTTCAGTCATGCTTTTCTCAGACACCCCTACCCACATTTACCCAGAGCCGTCTGGAGTGGGAAGGGAAAAATCCACCGCAGCTGAGCATATCCTATGTATTGGCTGTAGGTTTATTCAACCTTGAAGGATAATAGTTTCCTATTGTGCATAAAACCTTATCTGAGTTTCCTTGAAACTCTTTCAACAATGTCTAAAGAAGAGAACGCTGCGGCAGCATTACATGCGAATGCAGCAAGGGAAGAGGAACAGGAAGGTGCTATAAACATTTGAGAAAATGTCGGAAATGCATTCATTTTAAAACTTGCAGAGTTTGGAGTCAAATCAAGAGGTGGAACTGTCACCTTCGTGATTGAGGCGCACGAGTCATACAGGACAGAGGTTTTCTATTCATGCGTTAAATGCCCACCAGCATATTCATGCACAAGCACATTTCATTCTTACACAGAGGAATATTGTCCATATGAGGACATTGAAGTTCCGCTCACCTACCAGGAGCACATAAACTAGTTTAAAGGTACCTCCCACACCCAACAGATAAAGTGAGACTTGTTCCGCTCATCAGAGACGGAGTCACTTGGCCGGTCATAGCTTTCTATACACAGCATCCAGATATTAACACAATACCGGTAGTAGACTTACATCCACTTCACAAAGAAGTAATACTACTCTACAGAAATCTGACACAGTTCGTTATGAGAACACCCACACTCCAACCAACAAGGGTTACACCAGCTGGACAAATACAAGAAACTGCAATTAATAACTCCACTAACACTGAAAACAGTTTCGGGTAAAATGCCACTGAGTAAAACAAGCTGCTTTACATTCCTCTAAAGGCTTAGCCTGAAGGCTGCGCTCCACAGCTACCACTAGGATAGCTTTCTTTAAAAGGTTGTCTTAAATCTATCTACCATATGAGTCGAATTGTACTGGTGCAAGGTGGCCACTTTAACTAGTGACCAGCATATACCAGGCCAACTTCTCACACTGACTGACTGACAGAGAGAGCCAGACTGACTAACATAGCGAGGGGGTGACTGGCTGAGAGAGAGAGAGACTGACTGCCTGAGAGAGAGACTGACTGACTGACTGACAGAGAGAGAGACTGACTGACAGAGTGACAGAGAGACTGACAGACTGACTGAAAGAGGGTGACTGACACAGAGACTGACTGACTGAGAAAGAGAGAGAGAGAGAGACTGACTGACAGAGAGTGAGACTGACTGAGAAAGGCAGACTGACAGAGAGAGACTGACTGAGAGACAGACAGACAGAGATAGAGAGACTGACTGAGAGAGAGAGAGAGAGAGAGAGAGAGAGAGAGAGAAAGAGAGAGAGAGACTGACTAACTGACACAGAGAGACATACTGACTGAGAGAGAGGCTGACTAACAGAGAAAGAATGACTGACTGAGTGAGAGAGAGTGACTAACTGACAGAGAGAGACTTACTGACTGAGAGAGAGGCTGCTTAACAGAGAAAGAATGACTGACTGAGTGAGAGAGACTGACTGACTGACTAGGAGAGACTTACTGACTGACAGAGAGAGAGACTGACAGAGAGAGACTGACAGAAAGAGAGAGAGAGAGACTGACTGATTGACAGAGAGAGCCAGACTGACTAACAGAGAGAGGGTGACTGGCTGACAGAGAGAGATGGTGACTGACTGACAGAGAGACTGACTGACTAAGAGCAAGAGACTGACTGAGTGAGAGAGGAAGACTGACTGATGGAGAGAGACTGAAGGACTGAGAGAGACTGACTGACAGAGAGAGACTGACTGACTGAGAGGGAGAGAGAGACTGACTGAGAGAGTGGGAGAGAGAGAGACTCACTGACAGGGAGACTGACTGACTGAGAGAGAGAGAGAGAGAGAGAGAGAGAGAGAGAGAGAGAGAGAGACTGACTAAGAGAGAGATAGAGAGAGAGGGAGAGAGAGAGTGAGAGAGAGAGACAGAAGGAGCATGAGCTAGAAATGGGCAAAGCTCAATAAAGAGAAAATATAAGGGCAAGAGCAGGACATGCACTTCCCTGGAGTGGTAAACAAAAATAATGAAGAAATAAAAGAAAAGTTGTTCTCTGATATCAGCATTTCAAGGAAACAACTAATTCAACCAGGGTAAAGTCAAATTCCTATAGGAGGGGGACCAGCACAAGAATAGAGAGAAAAGACAAAATCAGGATCTGCCAATGGAATGGACAAAAAGCCTTGCAGTCATGAGCAGGGGGCTGAACTAAAGCCCACTCTATGTATGCAAAGCTGTGAAAGACTTCTTAAGCTATCTATAGCAAGCCCACAAAACTGATCAGAACAGTCGGCTACACTGATAGAGCCTATGGGTAGTAGATCCAGGGTGTGTGATGGCAATGTGGTAGCATGGATATGAAGGTGTCTGCCTTGTAGGAGAAAGGATGAAGTAAACAGTGAAAGAAGGGATGGTCTTCATCACCATGGCAGTTTGTCGTATTTGTATTGCTTCAGCATGGCTGGATCTCAATCCCCCGTCCTTCCAGCAGTGGCAAGGGTGTTTCTTGGAGCATACACTATGAGAGCGTAAAGGGAGGAAGGCCAGGCGGATGGGGAAGAAAATCTGGGGGGGGGGGCTCTCAGACTGGCCTCAGCGGTCATGAAGTTTGCGCCAGAAATAAAAAGTAAACTCTTGGAGTCCTCTTGACTTTCTTCAGTTTTTTGTCCTATCTTTTCCGCCATTCCATTTGCAAGACATTACAGGCTATTGCCAGGTTAAAGGGGGGCCAAAAGAAATCCTGTAATGGAATTGGGGCAAAGTGTGTAGGAAGTTATGCAATGCCTCTTAATATTGTTATTGTCTTCTAATAAAAATGTTTTATCAAAATGTGCTCTTTGTAGTTATATCTGCTTTTGAAATACAACATTGTTGCATTGTCTAATGTTTTGCGCCTGGGTTGATTTTTTTTTACTCTTGCCCCGCCCCCTCAATGACCTCACCCCTACTGGTGCGGCCCTCGGCCACAAACCACACTGGAATTTTGACCCCGACAGAAAGTTTGTGAGTACCCATGTAGTAGAGAGAGGCAGAATAAAGGTAAGAATCAAGCAGAAAGAGGCAAAAATAGAGATCAGACACTAGCAGAAAGAGGCAAAATAAAGGTCAAAAGCTAGCAGAAAGGGACAAAATAGAGATCAGAAACTAGAGAAAGTGACAAAATAAAGCCCAGCAGTCAGCAGAAAGAGACAAGCTAAAGGGCAGCAGCGATCAGAAAGAGGCAAAATAGAGATCAGATACAAGCAGACACAGGCAAAATAAAGGTCAGCAACTTGCAGAAAGAGGCAAAATAAAGGTGAGGAACGTTCTGAATGAGGCCGAAAAAAGGCCAGAAACACGTAGAAAGAGGCACAGTAAAAGTGAGAAACAACCAGAAAGATGCAAAATAGAGATCAGATATGACCAGAAAGGGAAAATAAAGGCCTGCAGCAAGCAGAAAGAGGCATAATATAGATAAAAAATGAGAAGAAATAGGCACAATATAAGTCAGCAATGAGCAGAAAGAGGAAAAATAAAAGTTAGAATTGAGCAGAAAGAGACAGAATAAAGATCAAAAACAAGGAGAAAGAGGCAGAATAAAGGTTAGCAATGATTAGAAGAGGCAAAATAAAGGTGAGTAACAAGCAGAAAGAGGCAGAATAGAGGTTAGGAACGACCAGAAAGAGACAAAATAAAGGGCAGAAAAGAGCAGCAAGAGGCAGAATAGAGGTCAGAAATGAGCACAGAAAGAGGCAGAATAAAGGTTTGAAATGAGCAGAAAGGGGCAAAATAGAAATTAGAATCAAGTAGAAGGAGAAAATATAGAGGTCGGAAATGAGCAGAAAGAGACAAAATAGGGATCAGAAACAAGCAGAAAGAGGCAAAATAAAGCTCAGAAACAAGCAGAAAGAGGCAAAATAAATGTCAGAAACGAGCAGAAAGAGGATAAAATAGAGGTCAGAAATGAGCAGAATGAGGAACGATAAAGGTCAGAAACAATCAGGAAAATAGACATCAGAAATGAGAGAAAGGGACGAAATAAAGGCCAGCAGTGAGCAGAAAGAAGCAAAATAAAGGGCAGCAGCGAGCAGAAAGAGGCAAAATAGAGATCAGATACAAGCAGAAACAGGCAAAATAAAGGCCAGTAAAGTGCAGAAAGAGGCAAGATAAAGGTGAAGAACAAGCAGAATGAGGCAGAAAATGGCCAGAAACAAGCAGAAAGAGGCAGAATAAAGATCAAAAACAAGCTGAAAGAGGCAAAATAAAAGTGAGAAACAACCAGAAAGATGCAAAATAGAGATCAGATATGACCAGAAAGAAGGAAAATTAAGGCCAGCAGTGAGCAGACACAGGCAAAATAAAGGCCAGTAGCGAGCAGAAAGAGGCAAAATAGAGATCAGACACAGGCAAAATGAAGGTCATTAACGCACAGAAAGTGGCAAGATAAAAGTGAGAAATTAGCAGAATGAGACAGAATGAGACAGAAAAAAGGCCAGAAACTAGCAGAAAGAGGCAAAAGTAAGGTCATCAAAAGCAGAAAGAGGCAAAATCCAAGGGAGAAACAAGTAGCAGGAGGTAGAATAGAGGTCGAAAGTGACCAGAAAGAGGCAAAATAGGGTTAGATGCAAGCAGAAAGAGGCAGAATAGAGGTAAGAAACGACCAAAAAGAGGCAAAATGGAGATCAGTAACGAACAGAAAGAGGGAAATTTCAAGGTTAGAAACTAGCAAAAGAGGCAAAATAAGGGTCAGAAATGATCAGAAAGAAGCAAAATAGAGATTAGAAATTATCGGAAAGAGAGAAAATAAAGACCTGCAGCAAGCAGAAAGAGGCAAACTATAGATCATAAATGAGCAGAAAGAGGCAAAATCAAGCTCAGTAACAAGTAGAAAGAGGCAAAATAAATGTCAGAAACGAGCAGAAATAGGATAAAATAAAGGTCAGAAATGAGCAGAATGAGGAACGATAAAGATCAGAAACAATCAGGAAAAGGATTAGTAAAGGTCTGCAATGAGCCGAAAACTGGGCCTGGGGATGGGTCCCTGAAGCCAAAATTGGCCCAAGCGGGACCCCCCTCCCCGACACAAATAGAAATATTGGAAAAGAATGAGGCAAAATAAAGCCAGCCGCAAGCAGAAACAGACAAAACAAAGATCAGAAACTAGTAGAGAGAGGCAAAATAAAGATAAGAATCAAGCAGAAGGAGGCAAAATAGATATCAGACACTAGAAGAAAGAGGCAAAATAAAGGTCAGAAGCTAGCAGAAAGGGGCAAAATATAGATCAGAAACTAGAAAAAGTGACAAAATAAAGGCCAACAGTAAGCAGAAAAAGGCAAAATAAAGGGCAGCAGCAAGCAGAAAGAGGCAAAATAGAGATCAGAAACAAGCAGAAACAGGCAAAATAAAGGTCAGTAACGTGCAGAAAGAGGTAAGATAAAGGTGAGGAATGAGCAGAATGAGGCAGAAAAAAGGCCAGAAACAAGCAGAAAGAGGCGGAATAAAGATCGGAAATGAGCAGAAAGAGGCAAAATAAAAGTGAGAATCAACCAAAAAGATGCAAAATAGTGATCAGGTATGACGATAAAGAGGGAAAATAGAGGTCAGAAACAAGCAAAAAGAGGCAAATAACGGTCAGAAATTAGCAGAAAGAGGCAAAATAGAGATTAGAAGCGAGCAGAAAGAGAGAAAATAAAGGCCTGCAGTGAGGGAAAAGAGGCAAAATACAGATCAGAAATGAGCATAAACAAGCAAAATAAAGGTCAGCAATAAGCAGAAAGAGGAAAAATAAAAGTCAGATTCAAGCAGAAAGAGGCAGAATAACAATCAGAAACAAGCTAAAGGAGGAGGAATAAAGGTCAGCAACTAGCAGAAGAGGCAAAATTAAGGTGAGTAACGAGCAGAAAGAGAAAGAATGGAGGTCAGAATCGGCCAGATAGAGGCAAAATAAAGGTCAGAAATTAGCAGCAAGAGGCAGAATAGAGGTCAGAAACGAGTACAGTAAGAGGCAGAATAAACGTTTGAAATGAGCACAAAGAAGCAAAATAGAGATTAGAATCAAGTAGAAAGAGACAAAATAAAGGTCAGAAATAAGCAGAAAGAGACAAAATAGAGATCAGAAATGAGCAGAAAGAGAAAAGATAAAGGTCGGAAACGAGCAGGAAAAGGAATAATAAAGGTCTGTAATGAGCTGAAACTGGCCCAGAGGAGGGGGTCCGCGAAGCTGAAATTGGCCCTTTGGGGGCCCCCCTCCACAGTACGAATAGAAATATTGGAGAAATCTCGCTGGAAGTTGGTCTAGCGAATCTATTAAAGATGGAACTACTTCGAGATGGGTTTCTACTAATAGCACCCACCTGAACGGAGGGAAGAATTTAGGGAGAAATAGTTGGAAAGGATTCAAATGGGTAAATCGGGTATACTCTGAAACAGCAACAAACAACAAAAAAGGTATCTCCAAAAGGAATTTACATCATTAGTAGGAGGCAGGAATTGATACACTGTGCTGTGAAGAGCTGGTAGAAAGCATCCTGCTTTCCCATCATACTCTGAACACAAAGGCAACGCAAACTTACTAATTAAGTACAAACAAAAACATGGATCTAAAGGGAACTACCTTTTGTGCGGATGTGCTCCTTTTCAAAGGACAAAATGCAGTCACTAAAAGTGAAGTTAGCCAATGGCCAAAGTAGGCTGACCCACTGACCCTTGCTGTATACTGAAGTGGACTTAAGCAGACAAATGGATGAAGAGAGCTGGCTAAAAGCCCCTTTAAGTACGTATATTATGCATATAGGTTTTGTAAAATCAAAAGGGTTGACACCAACCCTAAATATTAGCAAAGGGAGAGGAATAGAAGGAATGCCTATCATGACACAGGCTGGAATAGGACCTTTTGAAAGTGTTAAATCTGTTTCTGACACCTCTCTTGACCTGTGCAAGAGGAGGAGTTACAACGTATTCCATGTGTACATAAAATGCCAAGGGCCAGGCGTAAATATGACAAACAGCCTAAGAACCAGTGGATGGAGAGGGCAAAGCAAAACAAACCCATCTCTTAAGAGAACTGTCCAAACTCCCTTCCCTGCATGTGTCAGTGTATCTGTGTTGTATATGTAGATGTATGTTGTGGGTGGTGTGGTGTGGTGTGTGCTTGCTAGCAATAGGTGTTTTCAGACAGGTTAAGTTGTCTGTAACTAGACCTTATCAGCAATCATTCAGTGGCTTTATAATATCAAGTAGTCTCATGAATGTGGGCCAGATTTTTCTGCATGCTTAACTTTGGTTTTGTTGAAGTTTCAATTTCTCTAAAATGTTTATCTTTATTAGCGAAAATAAGCTATCATCTCAAACAACGTTCAAGGCAAATAATGAGCTTGGACACACTGAGTACTCAATACAAAATAATGGTGGCGTCTACAATTTAATTGAAAGATCATCAAAATGACTATCACTTTGGAAAGTGTGCATGTCTGCTGCTCTCCCTTTGAAAATCTGAGTGCATTCCCCACTCTAGAGAAATACCGAATCCTTCTGTTTAGACAGGAGACAGGATTAACGAAACTGGAAATGAGCGAGCAGAAGTACTGATTTTTATGGAAGAAGAAGCACACGATTACCATCAAAACAAAAAATCTGAAATTCTAGAAAAGTTATTAAGAAAATAACCATCCAGTACTAAAATAGCTGCAAACCCTATTCAAAACCCTGAAAAAATCTTAAACTTTAGGGAGAAAAGGTAAAAAGAAGAATACAGAGGGAGCCAGGAAGGGAATGCCACCAGTCAGCAGTAATATGAAAAGCAGCACATCAACAGCAATTACCTAATGAATGCGGCTCAAGCTACTATGTATGGTCTGTGCATTAATTTTCACATACATTGTATATGTGGGAATAATCACTATTAGAATTCATGCAAAAGTTATTCCCTGTAAAACCATAGTTTACAAAGATTTTAGAAAGGACTGATCAACTGCATGTTATAGACGAGCTGTGATTTTTGTGCATGTAAATGTGGAACAACAATTTCACAAGCATTCATATATATTCAAAATGTGGAACACATCCTTGATTTGTGAGGGATTTGACCAACAAAAATTGTTATGCAGGAAACACTTTCCTGTGGCGAAATTTCTTTCACAAAGGCACAATTGGGAACTTCACATAACTCCATCATAAGTGGAAGGCACTTTTACATTCTACTCAAGAGGTGAATAATAACAAACAGATCCTATTTGGAAAGATTACATTGTTCCTTATAAACACACGCCTAGGACTGCAGTCGAGTTGGGCAGAGTTCTGCTCCTCCGCCTGGTGTTACTATATTGGTAGCATGAATATTTTTCCCAAAGTTGTTTTATTTTTTTGTTATTCTCGGACTGTCACTGAAGCCAAGGAGACAGCCCCATTGGTGTTGAGGGGCATTAGTGTGTTGGTCAAGCACATGGGCAGCGTCTTTTCTCTGTTCAAGGCAATTGCTGTTAATTGGGTTCAGGTCCGTGCAGTTGGTAGGTTTGGTTGAGTCGCCAAGGGGATCGGTAGTGGTTCCTTGGCAGTTGTTTTTCTGCCACCTCAGTTCATTTAAATATTTTGTTGGTGATTTGTTACCTGGTCTATCTCTGTCGCCTTCCCTACCATCCCATTAGCACCCTCCCCTCTTTTCTGTGTTGCAAAAATGCCTGGTGGTGTGCGGGAGGGCTCCAAGCGCACATGCATTGAGGTGCTTTTAGAGGCTTTGATACATCGGATGGACTCTATGGATGAGACCTTAGTTTTGATGAAGGAGAGGTCTCCTGCAGAGCAGCAAGTGGTGCCTGAGGCACCAGGTGAGAAGCTGATGTGAACCGACGTGGCAGCTAGGGCAGCATTTGCCATGGTCCCGAAGAGGGCCAAGGCTCAGAGTACCCAGAAAGGTTTGGTTGGGCCTCCAGGGGCTAATCCTGGACAGGGAGAGGGGTACCAGCTGAAGCAGCACCAGTGGGGTTGCCGCGGTGACAGGCGCCCCAGGCCCGGTGCTGTCTCAGGGACATGTGTCTGCCATAATGGAACCTGCAGCTGGTGGTAGTATTTTGAGAGAATGGCAATAGTTGCATGGCAATTGGGGTTACACCTGCAGTAGGTTCTAGCCAGCGGGATCTGGTTGCTAATCTGGCCAGTGTTTGCCTGTGCTCTTCAAGGTTGGGATATTGTCCACACCCTCCCTGGGTGGGCACTTGCCAGTGTTGGTGATGATTTGCAGAGGGCCAGGCAGTTGGTGGCTCACCTTGATTTTTCAGTGAGCCAGGGGCACAAGTGAGTGCTGCTTTGGCGATGTGTGTGGTTGGTGGTAGTAGTGTGTCCCCCATTACCTCAGAGGCCCCAGCTTCTCAGTCAGGTGTGGCTTGCTGGGGCCGCTCCCATGTGGGGTTAGAGGAGTCCCCCCAGACGGTGGGGTAAGGAGCTTCAGCACCAGGCAGGGTGCTGCCGGACAGTGCACCTGGTGCCTCAGCTGCAGCAGTGATGGCTTTACTTGCGCAGGATCCTGCATTCTGAGTGTTTCTTTGGGTGAGATACAGTTGGGGCATGAACAGCTAGGCAGGTATGTCTTGTCTGAGGTGAAATAAAAAATTTGGGAAGGGGTTTACATGGACATTTTTGATCTGATTGTGGATAGGCTTGAAGGGGAAGAGGCTAAGGAGTGTCCTCATTTCAGGAACTGTGGCCACTAACCCTACAGAAAGAGGGTAAGGAAACGTTGGTGAACTGGGTGGAAGGGTTTTCAATCTATCAGACTATTTTGGCTGAGCATTTTTTAAATTTGGCTGCCAAGCATGTGTGCTACCAGCATAGAATAGTGTGTATGCTTGACGAGTATGGTTGTACGGACTGGAGGGGAATGACAAGGAGTTCAGGAGGGTTAAAGCCACTAGCCCCACTTGGAGTGGGATCAGAATGATGCTATTTTGTGGGTGCATGACATAAAACCTTAACGTGCAGATGCCCCCCCCCCCAGTCCGGTTTTGCATAGCTGGGGGGGAGGGGAGAAAGGAGGGGAAAAGGGTTCCTGTGTGGACTTTAACAAGTGTTCCTGTTCCAGGATCGGAGGGTCCTGTAAATTCAAGCATTGTTGCTCATTCTGTGACTTGCCTTCTCACCCAGAGTCAAAGAGTTTTAGAAGTTCAAGGACGTGAGGGGCAAGAAGCAAGACTTATCACCTCCTCTTAGTCAGAGCCCCCTCCCTGGTCAATTGAAGGGCAAAGATTCCCTGGCTCAATGTGTACAGCAATCCCGCAGCAGCCCAGGTCTTGTATGAAGGCTTTAGAAAGGGTTTCTAGATCCCAGCAAAGGGGTTTGTGGGCGTCTCTTACTGCAGAAATCAGCAGTCACTGAGGTCCAATCATTGGGCTGCTTGGGCAAACATCCTCGAAGAAGCGAGTCTGGGAGGGTAGCCTGTCCTTTCAATTTAGTCCCCCTTGAGGGTTTCATCTGCCCCCTCAGTGGTGGTCACCAAGAAATTCCCAGAGGAGTTCAGATTAATACACAACATATCTGCTCCAAGAGGTCAGTCTGTGAATGAGGCTATTGATGGGGCTCTAGGCTCTGTCAAGTACACTTCCCTTGACCACCCATACTCATGGTCCATTGCCAAGGCAATGTCTGCCCTGAGGGAGAAGCATCACCTCACCAGGTTGTCAAGTGATGTTTGGCAGGACATGCAGATTTGGGAGGCATTCCAGCACAACTTCAATGGCATGGTGGTGTGGCCCGGCCCTGCTAGGTCTAGTGAAGAGCTATGTCACTTCAAGCATGTCCCAGGCATGTTGAACAATGGAGCTGATGCTTTATCACATTTCAAGATGCAGGTTCTCAGGTTTTACCTCCCAGAAGCAGCGGTATTCCCAACACCTTTACCATTGTGGCTTGTTGCCCAAGCTTATCAGACCTCGTGGCAGCCAGTTTTAGCACCCAGGACAAGGTGCGACTATGAGGTGGAGATTCAACACATGTTACAGCTTCTTGGGTATGGGGGAACGGTTTTCATCCTCTTACGTCCAGGCATTCCTGGGATCTCTAAGAAATCAGTGGTGGTTGGTTGCATGCGCTAGATGTCACACTGCAGCAATTTCCTTCTTTGTAAATATGCTTGGGCACTCAGACGTGACCAGACCTCTCCTAGTGCAGAGAGCTTGGCAGGGGTGGCAGTGCCGAGAGGAGTCCAAGCTGGACTCCAGGTGCCCCATCAATTTCAGCAATCTTGGGCGCTCTGGTAGGCATCTGCTGGTCACTGGAGGAAGTACACCTATTCAGGGTGCCCTTTACTCTGGCTTTCTTTGAGGCTTTCAGTATTGATGAACTGATGGCCAAGAATATGAGGAACCTTGAGGGGGGACTACAGCTGGTGAATGTTCAATGGTTGGAAGGTTCTCTCACGATTAGGATTCCTCCCTCCAAGATGTACCAAGTAGGCCTGGGCTAAATTTCCGTTCCGCTCGCGGAAATTGCGATAATTTGACATTTTCGCGTTCCGCGGAGAGCACGAAAATGTCAAAATTTCCGCATTCCGCAGCTTAGCGATAATTTGGTTCTTGCTCGCGCTATAAAATAATACATTCTCGCGCGCGCGCGATCGCCTTACCTCAATCCCCGCGTTCGCCGACAAGTTTTCCCGATCCGGTCGCGTTCTCCTCGAGATTTTGGATTGTTGGTAGCCATTTGCGCTGTCTCGCGACAGTTCGCGCCCGCAGTAACGTCATGCGTCGCGCGATCACGTCTTTCTTCTCGCGATCATGCACCGCGAGAAGAGTGAAAACAAGATCGCCGCGCCCGCAAGCAACCGCATGGGTAAGTTGGCGAGCTGCGAACACGCACAAAATACCGCGAACGGGCGGGAAAAAAACTTCTGCATCTTCGCGATATTTCCGCGTTTGCAGAGATTTTAAACATTTTCGCGATAATTTGCGAAAGTCGCTTTCGCAAATTCTGCCCACCCCTAGTACCAAGTGGGCAGGGGTGACCACATCTTCTTGCATAGGGCGCTAGGTAATTCCTGCTGCCACTTGAGCAAACTAGAGGTGTTTCTGGTACTTAGGCCCCATGGGGTTGATAGCCCCCTCCTGGTGCATGCTGATGGATCACCATTGACAAGGTTTCAGTTACCCAAGGTACTTGATGGGGCACTGTGGGCAGCAGAATTTCACCCTGACAAGTATGGTTCTAACTCTTTTAGAATTGGACGGCCACTGCTGCAATGGCAATGGGGCTTATGGGCTCAGCAGTGCATAAGATTGGCAGATGATCCTCTGACTGATACAAGTGCTACGTAAGATTGCACATGTTGTAGGAGTGTGACTTACTGCCATTTATCTCTCGCCCCATTTTCTTTCCAGTTGATGCAGGTGGAAGGCGCAAAGGTGCGAGTTGACAGCTGGCTTTGAGTGCAACCCCTGTGAGCACAGAGGTGGCAGAGATTAAAGAAGTGCTGGTATTGGGTCATTCTTATGTGCAGCAAGCTCAGGATGTTTGTTTATTTTGCATGAGGTTTTGCAGACAGGGCTCGCCAGGCAGGTTACTGCATGTCCTTTCATGGGCAGGGAGGGTTCCATTTCGCCATTGGAGACCCTCTTTGGATTTAATGCTTCTCAGAGGGTATCCGCCACAAGGATAGTGATAGTGCATCTAGATGCCAACGCCTTGGTGGCTATTGTCAGGAGAAATTATTTAAGCTAATGATTACTGAGATAGGCCGGCTTGCAAATAAACTTCCTCAATCAGTCATCGCATGGTCTCAAATCATTCCGGGTTTGCAGTGGGGGGAGTGGTGAGTCGGTCAGGGCACTCAACCACTCCATTATGTGGATTAATAATAAAGTTGATAAACTTTTCAGGACACCTAGGCTGCAGTCCATCACTCGTGGCTGCATCAAGGGGGGGCATTTCTTCTTGTGGGATGGGGTCCATTGACGAAACTTGGTAATGAGATCTTTCTACAAAACCTGCTGGCCTGGTTAATTCATTGACCACGTTAACATGACCAATTTTGGAGGAGGCCAGCTAGTAGGTGAACTACGCGGGCCTGTGGAGGTGAGGTCAGGATTGGTGGATCAGTTTGGGTCCATATAAGGCACCCTTTTTTGCCTTAGATAAACATTACAGCGGTATCACAGGGCAGTCCAAGGGGTGCTTGCAGAAAGTCATCTAGAGGCCACCCCCAGCACAGGCGTCATGGGCGCCAAACTAGTACAGGCCCTTGGAGGGATAATGAGAAGTGTTGGGGGTGCCAGAGGTAGGTATCCTGGCAGGCAGATGGGCCCCCTGCACAAGCTTACCCCGGGAGGTGATGCAGGCACGGGGGTCCTCCCCTAAGGAGGGACCCACCCAGGTTCCTGCAGCAGGTAAGGCATGTGTTAGGAGTAAAGGATGCTGCTGGGACCAGTCATGATCTCACTCGAAGGCCTAATGTCTGAATACGCAGGAACAAACCTAGATATGGTTACCAATCTAATGTATTAACGTTTCTAGGCTAGGCATCAAACAAAAATGCAATCAACGTTGTGTGATATGTAGATTACTGCATATAAGTTTTAAAGGGACATGTATTTTTGCCTGTGGATTGTTTGTGTTTGCATAATATATATGGCCGGAGGTTCACGACCCCTAACACAAAGAAGAATAGAGGTGTCTTTTGTGTATAACTATGACGGGGTGTCAGGGAGGGTGAGTTGTGTGGTGGGACAGGTGCCCATGCAAAGGAAGGGCCTCAGCGATGCCAGGCCATATGGTGGCCTCAACCCTGGAGAAACATGGGGCCAGACAAACTAAGAATTATTAGGGTGGCTCAGATTCTGCATTTGCGTACACAAAAATGCTTTTTCAGATGTATTAATCACATTTTTGGAGTCAGAAAAGTATTTCCCACTCCTAAAACAGGATTGTGAATGGATACCAATTTGATATCTGGATGGGGTGTGGTGTAGGCATCCCTTTCAAATACTGAACTGGTTGGTATGCCATGTGTCAATGGTTCTGCTGCCAAAATCTGGGGCAAAACATTGAAACGTAATCAAGACCTCAAGGGAGGTGGTAATCTATCAAGCACAATAAAAAATGTCGCAATACACAAAGGTTTTGGCAGACACGCTCAAGACACAATTTGATGCAAAAGACTGGGTCTAATCATTTACTATTAAAAAATGCTTAAATATGTGTTCATGGCATTCTTCTTGTTCAGTTTCCATTTGAAGTGGTTGGTACATGTTGAGACAGTGTGCGCGCAGTTCAAAGGGGAATAGAATTGACATCCAGGACTGGCTCATGCACAGTATCAAAGGCCTTAATTTACTCATACTTGTGCGGGCACGCTACCGACACAGGGGCAGATTTACAAGCCGCTTGCGCTGGCAGTACGTCACTTTTTGTGACGCACTAGCAGCGCATTACACTGCCCCATATTTACAAGGACAGGAAAAGCCACCCTGCGTGGCTTTTCCTGTCCTTGTAAATACGGCCCCTTTTATACGGAGCACTTTGCATGAAAGGGGTGGTCCACGGGTGTTGTTGTGGGTGTTCCCGCGCGACACCCATGGAACCAGACACATTTCCACATTTACAAGGATTCGTAAACCTGGAGATGCATCAGTATGCTACGTCACCCTAGGGGTGGCTTAGCGGGGCGCAACGAGGAGAAATGTTTTCATTTCTCCTCGTTTTTTCCTCTTTCAATGCATGCTGCATTCTACAGCATGCATTGAAAGAGGAAAATGCCTGTAGTGATTGTTTTCGTGAAGGAAGGTGCCCCTTCCTGCACAAAAACAATCCCCCCATTACGCAGGCAGCCTTGCATCATGGTTCAAGGGTGCCTGCACTGGCGCATGGCAGCAGTTTGTGCGCCAGCGCAGGGAGGGCACAGGAATGCGACATATCCTTGTAAATATACCGCATTCCTGGCTCTGAAGGTGCCGCAGCGTGGCACAGCCAAAGGGCTTGCAGTGCCACGCTACAACACCTTTCTGTAAATCTGCCCCACAATGTGGCGCAAAATATAGTGTCTAGTCATTTACTATTTTAAAGACGCTAACGTGTTGTGCCATGTGAATGCCGTCAACACTTCAGTAGATCGCTGCTACGCTGTTCTGTTTGTGTCACATCTACATTTATCTTGTTCCAGTTTCTACATTTGGGGACTTCGCTGGCTGAATGTCTCTCAAAACTAAAGATTATAGGGGCATATCAGCAACAACCGGCGATAATTATCGCTAAGCGCACTTAGCGCTAGGATAATTATCGCCAGCTAGCGTGGATTTTTATCGCTGAGATAGTGTGCTATTAGCAACACTTATCTCAAAAGCGATAAAAATCCTCACGCTAACTGCCTAACGTGAGATTATCGCTGGAAACCCAGTGATAATCTCACGCAATGTGGCGTTAGCTTGATGATAGGGACTCACAAACTTAGCCATGATATCCACCTTCCATAGGATATCATGGCTAAATCAGTCCTGAAGCAAGGCGTAAGGAAAGTAGCGATAACAGGGGTTATCGCTACTTTCCTTACCGCTATGCTTCATAGCGTGGGGCTTGATGATAGGAGAAATGTCGCTTAGTGACATTTCTCCTGTCATGTCAGGTCAGGAACGCCCACTTTGCATCTCATTAGAGATGCAAAGCTGGGCTTTAGGAATTCCTACGCTAACGCAAGTTTTCACGCGTTAGCGTGAGCTTGCTAATTAGGCGATAAAATTATCGCTGCTTTTCGGCCGAAAACGGCCGCAAAAGCGGCGATAATTCTATCGCCTCGCCTTGCTGATATGCCCCATAGCTTTCTTTCCATACCTGAGGAAGGTAGGAAAATTGTGTTCACATTTGCTTTCTTTAATGCATTAAAAGTGTATTTACACTATACTTCCCTAAAATGTTATCCACTACTCCTGATAGCGAAAGCATTTGAAAAGTGGACATTTTTCATCTTGCGGGTATGTCATGAAGGTATGATCCCAAAATGTTGTGGTAAGCACGTCGCCTGGTGTTGACACTGCACTCAGACATAGAATGCCCTGGTATTAAATGTGTGCTACTAAAAATGGGAACAAAGGAATATCAAACCCACACAAAATGATGTGAGCACCACAAGGTGACAATACTCAACCACATGCAGATGTTTTTCATGATAAAATAATAAGTCTATGTCCAAAAAAAGAATATTTGCAGCAGATCATATGGTAATAAGGCAAGGATGTAATGACTCGTTTTTCTCCAGCAGCCGCTGATTAGGTATCTCCTCCGAGATTTCATACATAAAATCCATAGTTGTCCTCAATTCCTCTTAAGCAAGCAGATGAAGATCCAGCGCACTTGACATATATAGTCGCGTTTTAAGAGGTGTCTCAAAGGGCTTGCTGAAGACTTAATTAAAAAGACGGTCACATCCCCGTGCGGGTCCTCGCGTGAAGTGGATCTATGCCACAGCTGGCTGTCGCTAGACATCTTTCGCGTTTTCTGTAAAGCTCGAGGGACGTTTTACATTGGTTGACAAAAGTAGTTTCCAATGAAATACAATTTTAACTCATCAATTGAAAACGGCATGAACAGTTCAGCGCGCCCGCTAATGAATTTCACCTGCTGTTCATCCAGCTTTAGCCCTTTATCGAGGGCCACGCCCATCATCCACAACATGTCGCACAGGAAGTGCAGCTCACATTTTCTGCACGCTACCTTTACCTTTGACAGTTTTTCTTTCCTCTCATTATTGTCTTTTTATTTCTTTTCTGGAAGCTGTTTAGCTATAATTAATTAATGACCTTCCAAATTAATGCTGTGCACAAAAATATATTAGAAATACCAGCCTCTTGATTTCTCTGCCAGGGTCCCTGGTAATGGTCATTCTGACTCCTGGGTATTATGTGGGATTATTTCAGGCAACTCACAATGAGATCTCAATGGTACCGTGTTTGGCAGCTCACTTAGGAGAATTAAAAAAAACGCCATATACATATTTGAATATACTATCCCGGATCTTTGGGTGAAAAGCCCATTCTGATGACCAAAGTAAGTATGGACAGATGAAGTCTATATAGGTGTAATGTAAATTGCTTACTTTTATCTTCAGAATTGTTAGCATTAAATTGATGTGTTATTAGGCTTGCCTAAGGAAAAGATTACCGATTCTTCCCCAGGGGCGATTCCTGTGCCTTAGCATTCTTTTGCCACCCTTCTAATTTTGTGAGTCATGGATGTTAATTGGTAAAAGCAATTATCATCCGCATGCCTAACAAAACAACTCTGTAGCTCGGTGACTGTCTTTCTATCACCCTTGCTCACTTGAGGGTCAGGCAGCCAGGCCGTTTTCCAGTGGCACATGCACTTGTGCCCATCTGCCAGGTAACATTTATTTTATTTTGGCTAAGTAGAGCTAACCTAGCGCTAGCCCAGATCTTCTGTAATCGTGGGTCCTTGGGGGACCACTTACTGATGACGCACACTAGCCGCGGAAGGGACGTACATAGGAGGGTAGTACCGCTACACATAGTGCAATGGAGCACGGGGTCCCCTCCGTTTTTGAAGGCTCATGATGCCATTGGCTTCTATATAGCAAAACAACATTTAAGGTATTACCTTGTTCCAGTCCATTTGACCATAGTAGGCACATTTGGCTACATTTGTACATCAATTCTACACATAATATTCCTTATGTATAGACGGTATTAGGCTGTTGCATGTGAGTAGGGTAGGGATCTGTGCACCCGTCCTGAAGAAGAAGCTTGTGGCTTCGAAACATGGCGACGCACCCAGGAGGTTATGTACATTAAATACACCAAACCTCCACCTCACTATTTTTAACAATACCAGCATGGAGGTATATTAAAAATCTTTTTACTCCTTACTTGCCAGGTATTTTTTAATAACTCACTCACCATCCATTCCTGACCCTACCACTCACAACCCTCTCACACTACACATAGTGATTACATCAGTGCTCCCACATACCCGCCGGTTAGTAGCACACCGCATTCCGTAGAGTAGCGCGAAGACCCCTATTATGAAGCATGACACCAAGGGCCCTTTTGGTGTGTGAGGGGTATTTAAAGAACACAACGTGCTTTCCACCATTGTAGGAAACACATCCAACCCCAGACCTTTTTCAGTTTTTCGCCTATCTTGTGTGGGTGGATCCTACTTGTTTATAAATTACAGTTGGGTAGATTGAATCCACTCCCTGTGTCCGCGTGGACACGTTCCCTCTCCACTCCCTCCTTTGATATGTATGGGACGCACACTAGCATCATATTTTAAAAGCAGCCCTGGGCGTGTAGAGCATCAGCCTTGTACTTCCTGGGGCTGCTTGTCAGTCATTGCTGAGACTGCCTCACCATCCCGCCCTTTCCCAATTCACCACAGGGTGTGGTGTGGACACAAGCATCACTGACCCCACCCACCCTGTGACGATCTGGGAAGGGGTGCAGTTACATGTAGCTGCTTGTGATACCCTCGTGTCTGCGTTCAAGGAATCTTTTTTAGGTCAAGATTCGATCGACCTGTTATATCTCTTCTGTGGGGTTTGGCAATCACACCGTTTGCCATTCGTTATCTGTGGCATTCAGAAATGCTGGCTTCTTATTGGTGCATTTTTGTAAAAGTCCCTACTTTGGGTGCTTAGCTCTTTTTCCGGCGATTTCACTTAGAGAACATTTTGGTTGGCCATCACACTGTACAAAGTAGCGTGGTGATGGACCCTCCTCCTGTATGGGCATTGCATTCACAAATCCTCCTGGTCGTCCCAACGACTTAACAATGCCCCTCCACTATTTTTCAATCAATTTAGCGCTATATAAAACTTAAAAAATAAATTGTGGGAAGCTTTAGCAGTCAAGCGGTTAATGTCAGCTGCTCTATATAACAACCATTGGCATAGCCAATAGGTCTCGCCTTTGGGACTTTATAAGTGTTTAGTTATCCAGCACAATATCCTTGGTTCAACAACATCAAGTGTTGCATGGCTAAACACTTATACAGTCCCAAAGGCGAGACCTATTGGCTAAGCCAATGCTTGTTTCCAAATTTTGGGGCTAAAGCTCGGCAAAGCCTTTCATAGTAATATTTTGCGCTGCAAATAACCCACCAAAGTATCTGAAACAAAAGAAATAGGGACCTGTTGAATAAACAAGAGAAGGGACACTGAGAGCAATTTAATTTTTCAAACCTTTGTCATAGCCTGGCCGCATTGCATTCCCAGCTGCATTGCATTAACAAGCGCGCGCGCCTCGCGCTGAAAGTAAAAAAAAAAAAAGGAATGCATCATCCCGCGAGTGGCACGCGGGCGAGAGCGAGCACCAGGCCATATGTTTTGAATTATCGCACCCGTGTCAGGGCACGATAATTCAAAACTTATGGAGCTTGTGCGGGTAACCGCGAGCAATAGGCTACGCTCGTGCGTGTGTGGCCTATTGCTTGTGGTTACCCGCGTGTGGTGAACTTTTGAAAGCCCCTTACTATAAGTCTCGCCAGAGCAGCGCATGCGCGCTGCTATAGGCTCGGCCTAAAAACTGTATAAATAAATTAATAGATATGACTACATAGCTCTCCTCTACATCCATCTTGGTGTTCTTTGTTTAGGCGAACAGCCACGCCCCTTCTCCCAGGAGGATTATTTCACTGGGGTAGGCTCTTAATATCTACGTTGAGATGTGTCCTGATTCACGTATTACAATATAATGCGGTGCTAGCTCGATGACGGTTGGTAGAGGCGCCCCCGCTGAACTCTGAATTCCAGGGTGAGGCGGAGAATGCTCCGCGTACGCCACCGAGCTGTAATTAAATTGTTGAAAAGACTGTGGTGACTCCAGAGAGTTGGCCGGTGAGTTTCGCCATGCTAATCTGCTGTGTGCTCGAGCTCTCTGCCATGGCTCGTTTTTCATTTTCTGTGCTTTATAGTTTAATATAATACAGTGTTGTGAAAAGGTGGCGTGCCTATTATGTTGCTCGTCTTTCCCCAGCCTTCTGTTTCATTGCCTTTCGTGGTTCTATACCTAATGCAGTAAAGAAGAGCAACTTTAGCTTCTGCTTCTGGAAAAGGTCAGACTCTGCTGGTCTTCATTTTAAATTGCTCATTGTTTGGCCAGGATTCCACAAGAAATGGTACACTGCATATCTTAAGCCCCTGACAGAGTGTGAAAGCACATGAAAGGCTTTGAAATGTGAAAGGCTTTGAAATACACCCAAGAGCTTTGCATCGCCACATCTCTTGGGAGTTTCAAAACATTGGTGTTGGGAGAGAATTCCCTGTGTGTGCATAGGTGATTGCACTCTGTAGAGTTTGCAGGAGTTTTCCAAAAGTATTTGAAATTCACTGCACATTATGTATGTAATAAGCCAACTCCCTCTAAGCAGCTGCACCCTCTTGAGTAAGAGCTCCTTTTCCCAAATTGCTATTGCATGTAAATAAATGAGAACATATTTCTGATTTATTCTGTAAAGGACGATTTGAATTTTCAGTAAAATATTATACTTGAACATAATGGCAAACTACATTTTCTTAAGGCAGATGTGAAACTGTTAATCCAGAAAGTGAGTGCTTAGTGTTAGCTCTACTACACTCTGTTTGCCATACTCTCACTCTTCAAATAAGTTACAGACTTTTACTGGTTGTAGTATTGTACTGAAGATAAAATACTCTGCTAGAACAACAGAAGATACATTTTATGGCAAGACTGGAGGCTCCTATTATGCTTTTCTTATCTTGCTTTATTACACAGCAGCAAAGATAAGTGAAATACTACAGTTCCCAGGGGGCCAAGCGAGAAAAAACTAGCCAATGGGAACACAGTAAAAACGAAACCAATAACCAATCAGGCTCTAGTCACTAATAAAACGTCACAACTGACTGCGTAGCTTCCTCTTTTCTTGCTGCTCGCAGTCAGTTAAGTGACCTTATCTTTTGCTCCACTCTTTGTAAATGTTTATGTGCATATTATTATTTGGCTTGTCTGTTATTCTTGCTCCCGGCGTACCGCCGACGTCGTTTTAAGTGCCCCTGCAGCGCTTTCTGGTTCCCGCGGTCTCGTGCCGCGTCCCTCCGCGTTCGTGCCGCTAATGGGCTGCCCTGTTGCGCACTTCCTCCCGCTTTCGTACCTCAGCGCTCACCGTTGTCCTTGGGTCGTACGCGGAGCATTTTCCGTTGCTTTGGCCACTTTCCAGCTTCCTTTCTCACACGACACGGAGCTCCGGTCTCTCCTCACGACCGCTTCGTGAAGCCTCCAGAGAATTACTTCGCTTAAACACGCCCCTGGGAGGTTTTTCCTCCTCACGCCCCTCCCTCCTCCCCAAAGTTAACTCTTTCCTTGCCTCTGGTTGCTTTGCACAGTGATTAAAATGGAAGTTGTTAGCTCTCCTGAGCCTTTACAATCCAATGATGTAGGCGAAGCCTGTAAAAAGGACCTTAACAAATTTATTAATTCCCCTGTGGAAAATGCAGTGGAGGTGTCAATGAGACGTATGTCCAAGGGTATGAAATCGTCAATGTTAAGCCTTTTGTCCAAAGCTCTGGCCCATTCTGCGGGGGATAGCAGAAAAAGAAAGGTGGTTTCCTCTGTCTCTGGTCATGCTTCTCATTTTGCGTCATTTTTGACTAGCGGGGTCTCCTCGCGCTTGACTGAGGACCAAGCTCCTCCCAGGCCTCCTACTCAGGAGGGGTTTCTAGGTTCCGAGGGCAAACGTAAATATAAATTAAAGCATGCAGAGTCACGAAAAAAGTTGGTTATTTCCACCATTTTGGACGCTGACGACGACCTGAATGACGCAGATGATCTTTTTGATCTCTTTGATGTCTCTGACCCTCCCTCTCCACCCGCTAAAAAATCAAAATCTAATTCTTTGACTTTTGAACCAGTCTATGATTCTGAAGGGGTGCCCATGTTTGATCCGGCTTCCATTCGTCATCCTAATTCTTCTGAATGGTTGCCTTCCTCTCACGTAGCAGACTACATTTCCGTTAGATTACGTCTCCCTTTGGATGTGGCAGTCTGCTCTCGTTTAAAATCCGAGGGCCCCAAGCCCTCGTTGCCCGATAAAGTTACCTTGGTCCCTTCCATTGACCAACCCTTACTCACCTTCTGCTCCAAATTCGGCAAGGATCCTCGCAAAGGAGTAGACAAGGCCTGGTCCACCTGCCAGGATAAATTGCTGGATATTGTGGGTCCCCTAGCACGCATCTTTGACATGGCCGAGACTGCTCATCTAGACTGGTCTGACCTTTCGGCAGAAGAGGTGTCCTTGTGGGTCCAACGGGCCTTTTGTCTGCTAGGCAACGCTAACGCTGCCATGATTCATGAGAGGCGTAAAGGACTTCTCGTTAAGTTAGACCCTAAACTGGCCAATTTGGCCCCCCAAGACCCTGGCGCTAAGGCTAATGGTTTCCTCTTCGGAGACTCTCTGGTCAAGGACCTTAGCAGGTTTGTGTCCACCTTCGCGTCTTTGGACAAAGCCCAATTATCTATAAAAAAGATCTTCTCCCCACGGGTTTTTGGACGGGCCGGCAGAGGCAGGGGTCGCTCTTCCGGCCGTGCCTACAACAACCAAGGCTCCAGAGGCTCCTACAACAATCCCACTCAAGAATACAAACCGCAATTCTACCCACAGCGGGGTAGAGGTTCCAAAGGTCATGGACACAGAGGTTTCCGTGCCAACAACTTCAATCAACAAGGTATGTCCGTCTCCCCTTCCCCCGGTGGGAGGGCGTCTAAAACTGCTTCTCCAAAAATGGCAAACGATTACCTCAGATCCCTGGGTCCTAAACACGGTTCAAGGTTATCTTATAGAGCTCTATTCGCTGCCTTTCCAAACTGTTTTCCCTCCTCCTTTGGTTTTCTCAAACGATATGGCTGCTCTCATATCGTTAGAAATTCAGTCCCTCCTTCAAAAACAAGCCATTGTCAGTTCCCCGTTCGACCCCTCAGGTTTCCTAAATTCCATTTTCCTTGTCCGGAAAAAGAACAAAAAATTGCGCCCTGTGATCAATCTGAAATGGTTCAACCAGTTTGTGGTCTATAGCCACTTCAAAATGGAGACTATCCTACATTTAAGGGATACCCTTCGTCCACACGATTGGATGGTTCGTTTGGACCTTCAGGATGCGTATCTCACGGTTCCCATTCATCCTTCTCATTCCAAGTTTCTCCAATTCCAGTGGTCAGGCGAGACCTTCCGTTTCACTTCTCCTCCCTTTGGCCTTTCTTCAGCACCATGGTGTTTTACAAAACTCTTGAGGCCGGTTGTAGCTTTCCTGCGCTCCCTGGAGATCAGAATGATCGTCTATTTGGACGATATTTTGCTCATGGATACGGACAAACAGCTCCTTCTCTCCCATCTTCAGGTCACTCAGTCCTTGCTTGAGGAGCTGGGGTTCTTACTCAATCTCGAGAAATTTATGTTTCTTCCTTCACAGAGCATCGAATTCTTAGGCTTCAGAGTAGATTCCGTCGCAGCTTCTCTATTTCTTACTCAGGCAAAGGTTTCTTCGATCAAAGCGGAGATTTCTTACGTCCTTCGGACTTCACTCATCTCTCTGAGATCACTGGCAAGAATAGTCGGTCTCCTCTCGGCCTCCATCCAGGCCATCTTTCTGGGTCCCCTTCATTATCGGGCTCTCCAGCGTCTCAAAATCAGACATCTGCACCAAGGCTTAGCCTACGACGATCTTATCGCCTTAGATCTAGAGTCACGCGCAGAATTGCAATGGTGGATAGACCATTTAGATGCGTGGAACGGGCGAACTATTTTCGCTTCGGCCCCAGATCTTGTGTTAGAATTCGATGCCAGCCTGTCGGGTTGGGGCGCCCGCTGTGGTCCAATATCGACTTCACGGTACATGGTCTCAAGAGGAGTTGAAATTGCACATCAATTGTTTAGAGATGCTTGCAGGCTCCTTTGCAATCCATAGCCTCTCCAAGAACATAGTTCGGTGTTCTATCCTTCTCCGCATGGACAATGTTTCTGCGGTCCGTTACATCAACCATCTCGGTGGCACCAAGTCCAAACCTCTTGCAGAGCTGGCAAAGAGTCTTTGGGAGTTTTGCCTGTCAAATCAACTTTCCTTGACGGCAGAATATCTGCCAGGGGATCTCAACTCCGTGGCGGACTGGCACTCTTGTTTTCTTCGGGACCCCAGCGATTGGAAGCTTCTTCCATCCGTCTTCCTATCCCTCTCCCACAAATGGGGCCCTTTCTTCATCGACTTGTTTGCTTCTCGCCTCAACACACAATTACCCCATTTCTTCAGCTGGCGGCCAGATCCTCCAGCCTTGGCTACAGACGCCTTTCTCCAGGATTGGTCCCGACAACTCAATTATGCCTTCCCCCCGTTTCTCATGATCAACAGAGTTCTTTCCCAGGTACGTCGTCAGTCGTCTTCCCTGGTCTTGGTAGCCCCCTTTTGGCAGTCTCAAATTTGGTTTCTGTCCCTCTTGGAATTGGCGACGGACTTTCCGGTCCTCCTTCCGAGCTGCAAGGATTTGCTTTTGAATCCTCAGGGCCTGCAACACGATCTCATTCTGAACAACTCCCTGGTTCTGTCTGCCTGGAAAGTTTCCGGCCTGTCCCTCCTGACGACTTCATTTCACAAGAGGCTTCTATCTTTATCAGTAAAGCTTGGGCCCCCGGGACCTCTAAGGCCTACAAATCCGCCTGGTCTCTTTGGGCAAGCTGGTGCCTGGAACGGCATATCGATCCCTTTTCAGCCCCTCTGAATTTTGTGGTACATTTTTTGGCCTCCAAAGCTAGTGCAGGTAAGTCTTACAGAACAGTTAATCTGTACAGATCCGCCATTTCCCTCAATCATTCCCCCATTGATGGTAAACCAGTTGGGACACATCCATTGATATGTCGTCTGCTGAAAGGAGTTTGTTGTTCCAAACCTCCGTTGGATAGGTATTCTAGTTTATGGGATGTTTCTGTGGTGCTTAAACTTTTTTCTAACTGGCCAGATAATAATGCTCTTTTTCTTAAAATGTTATCAGCTAAACTTACCATGCTTTTGTGCCTTGTTTCCGTTAAACGTGTCTCTGTTGTTAAAGCCTTGGACATTTCGGCTCGTCAGTTTTCCCCTACTGGGGTTCTATTTCAAGTTCATAGACGCACTAAAACTAATATAAATTCAGTGTTTTTTCCCTATTTTCCCTCTCATCCTAAATTATGTGTTGGGCAATGTTTGAAAATGAATGAACAAAGGACTTCTGATCTCAGAGCGCCCTCTCACTCCCAACTCCTTATTTCCTTCCGTAAACCCCATCTCCCTGTCTCTTCTGCTACCCTGGCCCGTTGGGTGCATTGGGTTATGTCCCTTGCGGGTATTGACACCTCTGTCTTCGGAGCCCACTCCACGAGAGGAGCCATGGCTTCTAAAGCCTTTTGGGCAGGCTCTTGCCTGGAGGACATTCTGAGATCAGCGGACTGGACAAATGATAATGTCTTTCACATGTTCTATTGTAAACCTATTGATACTGTGCCTTCTTTGGTATTAGATATGCTTTGAACAAGCATGATAGGAGCCTCCGGTCTTGCCATAAAATGTAGATTTTCCTAGTTCTTATGACGGAAAGTCTTAATTTTATTAAAGACACGGAGGCGAGTATTATCCCACCTCTTCACTACTAACATTTGTTCTCTACCTCCCTTCAGCAAATCCGGCTTTGCCGCCTACATCTTCGTGAGCGTCTGATCCATCAACAGAGGCGGCCTCCTCCTTCTCGATCGGCTCCCTCTTCTGGCCGGCTACCACCTCCGATGTTTCCTGTTTCTCGTTCCTCATGCACAGATCTGGTTCAAGATGTTTGTTCCTGGACTTTGGCTATATTTATCGTTCTCTCCATTGCTCCTTTGTTTTCTGACCTTACTTGATCTGCTCACCTGCGAAAAGAGGAAGCTACGCAGTAAGTTGTGACGTTTTATTAGTGACTAGAGCCTGATTGGTTATTGGTTTCGTTTTTACTGTGTTCCCATTGGCCAGTTTTTTCTCGCTTGGCCCCCTGGGAACTGTAGTATTTCACTTATCTTGTCTGCTGTGTAATAAAGCAAGATAAGAAAAGCATAATACTCGCCTCCGTGTCTTTAATAAAATTAAGACTTTCCGTCATAAGAACCAGGAAAATCTACATTAGAACTTTTAAAGGGAGCCCAGCGCTGTGATACTTTGATTCATGCACTGTGCTCTCTCAGGTTTCTGCCCTTTAAAACCCCAGCAGCCAGAATAAACAATCACTAGTAAAGAAAAAAATACAGGCATAGTTATGAGGGTCTCTGGGACTCCTTCTGCATGTATGTACTAAAGGTATGCAGCAGTAACATGCGCCAATTCTTTTTTCACTTCACAGCATCTTGCCTGTGCAGAGAAACGCATTCCTTGAACATGTTAGCTCTTGTGTTAGGAGATGACTGCAGCTTAGGCTTTTCTTCATAAATACATGATGGCGAGCTGAAGGGCACTGTTGGATTGCAACAGCAGCTCAATATTTACATTGTATGTGTGTGTCTTTAAGAATATAAACGACTTTTCACCAAAAATGTTAAAACACCCCTGTAATGTGTGATAATATGCTGCATGACTAAACACTTATAAGGTCCCAATGGTGAGACCAACTGCATTGCAAGTGCTTGTTATACAGGGAGTTGATGCCCAAGAGCGAGAAGGGGGGGGGTGGAGCAATACTACACTGGGACATGTTGGTAAGCCCCCACCTTTATTTACCCCTCGTACCCCTTAACATAAACTCATCCTTGTCCATGTTTGGGTCCCTGGACATTTGGGAAAGTTCTGAGGAATACTACTGAACTGGCCGCAGGGGACATCAATGTTACTCTCCATCCCCGATCCTGTGCTCCCTCAGCCCTTGTGGTGTACCAGCCTCCCCTCCCACACCAAACAGTTTACAAAGAAAATTAGAAGTTTCCCTAGAAACTTTACAATAATAGGCACGTACCACATTACAACACATAAGTGCTTGGTGAGATCTGGTTGCTCTTTTCAGATGCATAAAGTGATTTATGGACCAGTGCAGGCTGATAATATGAAAGCAGCTCTCTGCTGGCAGGTTACTTACAATACATATCTTTCCGCTTACAGTGCTTTATAGTTGTTCCCTGTGTGTGCATCAGCGAGGCAGTGTGGGTAAGTGACTGTTTTAGTGCTGGATCCTGCCTGCAGGGCACCTTAGCAGCAGGTAGTGCCTTTCTTGAAGGATGCCTTTGAATAGAAGGCAGTTTTGTTTATTGTGTGCACCAAGTTTTTTAAATTGTAGAAGGACTGACCATGGATCTGGTTTGCTTGTAACAAGTGCACAAAGCGTACTATGTTTATTTGACACCTCATAATATGTGAGTTCAAGAAAGCTCAACGGTTTACTCTACGGCTTCATTGGGGTGGCAGAACACTTCTCAGGTTTAAATACATAGCTGCCAAGGTTTCAGATTACTAATGTATGACATTTTCATAATTTCAGTATAATTATGACTGACTATCAATGACTATGAGTGACACTTTCTTGCGCGCAAAAAACAAGCAATGAAGAAGAGGGTAACATATAAATACCAATAATTGCACTCATTTGAGCAACTCTAGATCTTAAAAAAGCTGCAAAACACCAGAAATGGAAGGACACCAACCTAGTGCCCTTGTAACCTGATGGTACTGTAAACAAATGTGTAACCAATAACAATGAAACAGGTCATGCCTTAGCCGTGTTCTCCTTTTTGATTACTTTAATTAAACATTAGCCAGTACCAACTGGGTCTCCCGGCTCCTCCCTGGCAATCAATCAAATCAATGCAGCATCATGACACACAGAGAGTCTGTCAAGGCTCTCCATGTGCACCTGACTGACTGTAAGCAAACTGAAACAGGATCCGAGAGGCCCCAGTGCAGATCTCAGCTGACTCAGCCTGCTGATAAATTATGATAATCATTCACAAGCATCTCAAGGGGAAAGCATTATGTATCCACCGAGTCAACAGACTGGTGTTCTCATACATAGCTGACAGCATGCTAATGCTAATACAGCGCTATGGAGATTTTTATAAAATGCTTGTATTTTGACATTGAGACAGAGCTATGAAAACTGAAACATTTAGATACAATGCACTGAATGTGAAAAAAGTAAGTCCAGTAATTGAAATACTTCAGACATGCTGCGTGCCTCTGTGTGCAGCTTTTAAGCAGGGGTTTCCCTTACAGCAGACAGTCATGACAGCTGAGATGCTCGCGGACTCGGAGCGTGGATGCAGCACCCGGAAAAGCATCCGGAGAGCATGAGGCTGAGGCTGCAGTGCACACAATGAAAATAAATTAAATTATGGACTGACTAGGAGCACAGCGGCTACCCAGCTTTCTGCAGCACTGGGCAAGCTGCGCCTCAGGAGAGAGACTGAGAGGTTGAGGCAGGTGCTGCACACACAATTGACAGTGAAACTTATTGGCCTCTGTGAGCGCAATGATGGGCCGGCCATAGAAGATCCATAACTCTTGACTTACCGCAGCATAATGGCAGTGCACCGCCTGACTGCAGTGCAGGCTCAGTTTAGGCACCAAACAGGCGGCGGCCGAGTGAAGTGTGCCGGTGGGTCCAAAAGTAGTAATAACATTACTCTGTATGGTGCGAGCAGCGGCGGGAGCTGCTCGTGCGCGGCCAGCCTATAGGTGTATCTCTGTGTGACACATGAGTCTGTCCTTTTTGTGCCATTGTGCAAAATCAGACTAACTCTTATGAAATCACTGCTGATGCCACGCCGCTGTGGTAGGTGAATGGATTACATTGTAGCCTGAGTCAGAGAGAGATCAACTGAGCCAGCCCCCAAGCCTGTTGCAAGCAATGCGGACCACGCACCCCCACCAGCTTGATCAGTCACACCGTGGAGTGCTCCGCACAGCTGAGGAGGCGCAATAAATGCGTGACTTAGCATTTCTGTGTGGTGATGCAGACCACCACACTCAAATATGCTAGTCTAACGCCTGATGTGTGGTACTTGAGTGGATGGTTGAGTCTCTGAGTGGGTGAGTGAATGGGTGAGTGAGTGTCTCAGTGGGTCTGTGAGTGGTTGGGTGAGTCACTGAGTGGGTCTAAATCAATCAATCAATCAGGAAATTGTAAGCCACGCTACTCACCGCAAGGGTCTCAAGGCACTGGGGGAGGGGTCAGCAGATCCGCTTAGCCGAATAGCTAGGTCTTGAGGGTCTTCCTGAAGGTGTTCAGGGAGGGGGCACGTCTGATGTCTGCCTGTAGCTCGTTCCATGTCTTGGCTGCAAAGTGGGAGTAGGATCTTCTGCCTGTTCTGGCTCTGTGGGTCCGCGGGGTTTCAGCCAGTGCGAGGTTTGCAGATCAGGGGTTTCTTTTGGGTACGTGGAAGTTGATCCTGTCATTGAGGTATTTGGGTCGGTTGTTGTGTATACATTTGTAGGCGTGAGTGAGGATCTTGAAGGTGACTCTTTTCTCCACGGGGAGCCAGTTGAGTCCACGTAGGTGTTGGCAGGTGTGTTCATGTCGCGGGAGGCCGAGGATGAGTCTGGCGGCGGTGTTCTGTATGGTCTGGAGTTTGCGAAGTAGGGACCTGTTGATGCCGGTGTAGAGTGCGTTCCCGTAGTCCAGTCTGCTGGTGATGAGTGCGTGGGTGACTGTCTTCCTTGATTCCTGGGGGATCCACATGAAGGTCTTACTGAGGATGCAGAGTGTGTTGAAGGAGCTGAAGGTGACGGCGTTGATCTGTTGGTTCATGGTGAGTGATGAGTTGAGTACGATACCTAGGTTTTTGGTGTGGTCTGAGGGTGTAGGTGGGTTCTTGAGGGCGCTTGGCCACCAGGTGCTGACCCATGCTGAGGGGGTGGTTCTGAGGTCTAGGACCTCTGTTTTCTCTGCGTTGAGCTTCAAGCAGCTGTTGGTCATTCAGACTGCAACATTCTGCGTTGCTTTCTGGAAGTTGAGTTTGGCGGTGGTGGGGTCTTTGGTGAGGGAGAGGATGAGCTGGGTGTCGTCAGTGTAGGATACGATGTTGAGTCCTTGTTGTCGGACGATGGCAGCAAGGGGGGCCATGTAGTTGCTGAAGAGGGTCGGGCTTAGGGATGACCCTTGTGGAACTCCGCAGGAGATTTTCGTGGGATTGTAAAGGAAGGGTGGCAGTCTGATCCTCTGGCTTCTTCCAGCGAGGAAAGATCGGATCCAGTCCAGGGCTGTTCCTTGTATGCCGGCGTCGTGTAGTCTTGCGAGTAGTGTGCGGTGGGAGACGGTGTCAAAGGCTGCTGATAGTTCGAGTAGGATGAGGGCTGCGGATTGGCCTTGGTCCAGGAGGGTACGGGTGTCATCTGTGGCGGTGAGTAGGGCGGTCTTGGTGCTGTGGTTGCTTTGGAATCCAGATTTGGACGGGTCAAGGATGGAGTTCTCTTCGATGTATCATGTTGACTGTCTTTCAGCGACTTTGGCTGCGAAGGGGAATAGCGAGATGAGACTGTAGTTTTTGAGGTCGGTGGGGCCGGCTATGTGCTTCTTCAGGAGGGGCCTGACTTCTGCATGTTTCCAGTCATCAGGGAAGGTGCTTGTTTTGAAGGTGGTGTTGATGGTGTAATGTAGTTCAGGTGCGATGGTGGCTGCGGCTCGGTAGTAGATGTGCGGAGGGCAGGGGTCGGTGGGGGCCCCAGAGTGGATGCCTTTCATGGTCAAGACGATGTCTTTGGTTGTGGTCGGTGTCCAGTTTGTGATGTTGGGATGGCTGGTGTCTCCAGGGGGTGAGGGTATGTCTGCGGCATCTGGAAGGTGGTCTGTGAAGTTGTCGTAGAGGTTTTTTGATTTTGAGGTAGAAGTAGGTTCCGAGGTTGTCGCAGAGGTTCTGGGATGGGGTGATGTCTGTGGTTCTGCTGCAAGGATTTGTGAATTCCTGGATGATGTTGAAGAGTTCCATGGAGTATATGGAGTTGGTCCAGATTTTGTTGTGGATGAAATTCTTCTTGGCTGTTCTGATTTGGTTGTGGTTGTCTGTCATGGCGTACTTTTAGGTGGAGTAGTTTTCGGGTGTCTTGGTGTTTCTCCAGTTCTTCCCCAGGCATCTGCAGGTTTGTCTGTTTTTTTTGAGGTCGGATGTGAACCAGGCGGCTTTCCTGGGGCGCTGTTTGCCAGGGTTGTGTGGTGGGGCGAGCCCGTCTGTGCAGTTGGAGATCCAGGTGTGAAGTCCTCTGGTTGCGCTGTTCGCGTCAGATGTCCTGGTGTGGGTGTCATGGGTGAGGGTGGAACTGAGTTGCTCATCAGTGAATTTGCTCCAGTTTCTTCGTGGCAGGCGTGGGGTGGGTGTGCGTGCTTTCAGTTTGTCGACGGTGGAGTGAATGCAGTGGTTGTCGGTCCAAGGTGGTTGTGTTGTGTGGTTGAAGTGAACGTTGTTTCCTGCGGTAAAGATGGGGTCAAGGGTGTGCCCTGCTCTGTGGGTTGGTGTGTTGACGAGTTGTTTGAGTCTGATGTCAGCGAGGTTGTTCTGTAGGGTGGTGGAGTGGAGGTCACTGGGGTTTTCAAGGTGGAAGTGCAGATCACCGATGAGTATGTTTTTCATTGAAGCTATGGCGTGGGGTGCAATGAAATCTGTGATGGTGGTGGCGAAGGGTGTTCGGGGGCCAAGTGGCCTGTAGACGAGGGTCCCTCTGAGAGTGGTGTTGGGGCTGGTCTGGATATGGAAGTGCAGGTGTTCGGCGGCAAGGAATGTATCGCTGGAGGTGGTGAGTCATAGGGTGCTCTTGAGGCGATGGCGAGCCCCCCTCCTGGGTGGTTTGGGCAGCCCTTCCTCTTGATTTTGTATCCGTCCGAGATGGCATTTTTGATGTTGGGGGCGGAGGAGGTGTGGTCCAATTTTCCGTGAAGAAGGTGATATCGGGAGAGAGTGAGTCGAGGAGGTTCCAGATTTCCACAGCGTGTCTGTGTACAGAGCGTACGTTGAGGAGGATGCATCTTATGGTGTCGCTGGCGTTGGCGTTGGGGGTGTTGGGAGCAAGGGTGGAGGTGAAGGTTTTACAGCAGTGGAGGCAGGAGAACTGGCTGTGGTTTGGGTACAGCGAAGCCTGTTGGCAATCTCTGAGTCTTCCAGGGTCGAGTGCGAGGAGGGTAGTGGCGTCGTAGAGGCGGATGGTCGGAGATCCAGTGTTGCTGGCGCTGGTCGCGGACCTCTATTATGCTTCTTTCTGCTTATTACTGACCTATATTTTGCCACTTTCTGCTCATTTTCTACCTTTATTTAGCCTCTTGGTGCTGGGTTTCTGACATCCCTTTAGCATGTTTCAGCTAGTTTCTCACCTTTATGTTGCCTCTTTCTGCTCATTTCTCACCTTTATTTTGCTTTTCTGCAGCGTGACAATCCCTCCTTATGTTTGCATGGGCCTAGAATGGCCCAGGAGGGGGAATACGTTGCCCCCCTCCTGTTCTTAAAATAAGAAAGCCCTGGGAAGGTGGAGGTCCTTGGGACAGGGGTGTCCGCGTGATTCCCGCTCCATATTTAACTTGGGTCCAAGGAGGTTGTGGTCCCCGGAGCTTGCAGAAGGCGCATAGACCCCAGTCAATTTATTTATAGCCCAAGGCTTGTGCAAAGTGGAGCACAGTTTGCTATGGCTTGGTGAGAGCTGTAAAGTTCCTGCCAAGCAATAGCAAACAGCTATGTCCCAGAGTGGGCACACCAGGACATAGCAGGAGCCAGCCCTGGGGATTAGTGGTCCCCAGGGCCATGTGTGGCTCTACCCTCCTGTGTTTCATTTAGCCCTAGGGGGGTGGTGGTTGCAAGGCTGTGGAAGGGGACCTTGCAGGCGCCCTACATTTCTATGGTAATTGCTTGGGGAGGTGGCGGTCCCCATGGCTCAGGGGGCGGTTGCACAGGCCCCGCACATTACTATATAATTTGCCACAGAGAGGTGGTGGTCCCTGAGTCTGGGGGGTCCATGTGCCCCCCATTAATGAAAGTTAAAGCCCCAGGGAGGTGGTGGATCCCGGGGCTGTGGGGTGGCTGTGCGTCCATGCACTTATTTTGGGTAAAGCTCTGGGGAGATGGTGGCACCTATGGCTGTGGAGGGGTTCACACGGCCCCCTGCTTTCTTTATCCATAAGGCCCTGGGGAGTTGGTGGTCCCTGTGGCTGTGGAGGAGGTCATATGGGCCTCCCCCTCACTAATTAAACAAATAGCCCCGGTGAGGTGGCAGTCCCTTGGGCTGTGGGGGTCCGCTCAGCCCCTTGCATTATTTAAGTTCAAAGCCCTGGGGAGGTGATGGCCCCTGGGTTGTAGGGTGGTCTGCACAGCCCCTGCTTTCATTATGCATAAAGCCCTGGTGGTTGTCTCTGAGGCCCCAGGGAGGCAATACAGGCCCACTTGCACTAATTTAACAAATAGCCCTAGGGAGGTGCTTACGTTTCCCCAGGGAGGTGGTGGTATCATCTGAGGTGCCGGGGTACCGAATGAGCACCCCCACATTATTATGGAAACTGCCCCTGGGATTTGGCCCACCCAGGGGCTTCATGAAAAAGACACACAGGATCCCACGTCTTTTTTTTTTATATTGCAGCTGATCCCTGGGTCTACCGATGAATTTGCTGTAAAATTAAATTAAAAAATGCTTTTAAATCCCGGCTGGGTCCCTGTGGGCCCCCCCCCCCACAATATCTGGGGGGGGTCATGTTATTCCTACCCTTCCTCCTTTTCTTTATTTATTACTTTTATTGTGAGATTCGGCTTCAAGCCGAATCCCAAAATGGCTGCCAATACTTCCTGGTTGAAGTGTTGACAGCCAATCAAATTTTAGTAGGATCTGCGAGTCCACTGTAAGGACTTGCATCCCCAGATATCTACATTTTTTAAATTTAATCTAAAAAACTACAGAACAAGTTTATACCGAATCACAAAAAGCAAACTTTCTGGACAAACATCTAGCTTTCTACCCAATTTAGGGTAATTCTGTTCAGCAGTTCGGGCTGTATTCACGTTAAAAAAATGACAAATTCCCATAAATTTAACATGGGAAAACACGTTTTGGGACCCCCTTTTTTCTCTGCCCCCGCTTAATGGATCACCCCAAAACTTTTAACACAGCAGCTGAATTAAAAAAAGGAAGATTTTTGAAAATGTCAGTAAGATCCGTCAATCAGCACTAAATTTATTGGCAAAACAAAATCACTTTTCCTATAGAAACTTTGGTCCTTACTGTAAACACCATCCAATTTGGGTGTAGAGATATCTTTATTTCAGTGGAAATTCCACTTTCCACTTTCACAACCCTTTTTCACTTTCTGGTATGTATTTAAAATAAAAATGCAACTGACCATGGTAAATATTCATGTGAACAAGACCTGCAATAGGTTGAAACGCGTCATGAAACCACCTTGGATTGTCTGCTGAAATAAAGATATCTCTGTGCCCGAGTTGGATGTGTGGCCTGGTTTGCGCACTTTGAATGAAGGCTGCATTTTCTTTTGGGATATATACACTGTGATGCCCGCAGCACAGGCCCGACCCGTTGGAAGGGCATTCTATTAGCGTTGCACTGCTTATGGAAATATATATATATTCACTAAAAACCCATAGGTTTCAGGGGCGTTTTAGTTAGCTGGACTTTTCACTCGTACAAAACCATTGAAATTCCCCCGCGCGCCCACAATGCACTGCTGTTGACATCACATATTACATCACTCATGACATGGTCAGTGACATCACTCATGACATCACTGATGACATCTCAAATGACATCACTGTTGACATCACTGATGACATCATCCAGTGAATGTGTGTTTTTCTGAAAATTACATATGTTTTATATATGTATATCTCAAGGTCGATGGAAGAATAAATGGGCATATAAGTGTCTAAATGGATGATTTGTTTTTGAAACATTGATTGTATAACTGACTGATTAAGTGTATCTTAGTGAATACATGGCTTAGTGAGTAATGTTTAAATATGTAAATATCTGTATCAGTCTCTCACTTTGTGTATAAGTGGCTGCATGGGTTGGTGAGTAGCTACATGAGTGTCTACATAGGTTATTAGTTGGTTTTTGGAGTATCAGTATGAGTGTCTGAGTGTCTGTATGGTTCGGTGGGGGGTATTACGTAGTGCATAGGTGCATGAATGAGTGACTCACTGTGTGTATGTGTTGAAGACAGCATGTGTGCAGGACTGTATGGGTGGATGTGTGTGTGCATGGGTGTGTTAGTGAGTGAATTAATGTCTCAATAGTGTCTTTATGAGTAACTACATATGTTTTAAACTAGTATATGTGACTATTGGTGTATATGTGAGAGTGAGAGATTGGAAGAGTTCCTGTATGAATAAGTATGTGTTTCTATAAGTGATTGTTTAAAAGACTAAGTATATGTAAGTTTCTGTAGAAGTAAGTGTGGTGGTGTTTGTATAACTGTATATGCAAGTAAATGGATGTTTGATTCTTTATTAGCATGAGTGACTGTGTGTGAGTAACTCTATGGATGAGTGGCATTGTGTAACAGGATGTATAGGTATATGAGTACATATGATGAGTGAGTACATGTATGAGTGACTGTATAGGACTGTTGGTGAATGAGTGGATGTGTATGTGGATCTTAGAATTACTGAATAGGTTGTTGTAACTGGTATTGGTATGTCCATTGTTTTGAACATTTTAGTTTCTATTTTTGAATGTGTGTATCAAAGGTTATATTGGGGGAGAGGAGGTCTGCCACTCTATCACAAGGATGATGTCATCAGTGATGTCATCAGTGATGTCATTTGAGATATCATCAGTGATGTCATGAGTGATTTCACTGACCATGTCATGAGTGATGTAATATGTGACGTCATCAGCAGTGCATTGCGGGCGCGCGAGTTATAGTTAGCTGAACTAACTATAACGTGGGAATTTCAATGGTTTGGTACGAGTGAAAAGTCCAGCTAACTATAACGCCCCTGAAACCTATGGTTTTTTAGTGAATTTCTAAGGTTTTTAAAATGCTAATTCCTAACTATAACGTGCCTGAAACCTATGTTTTTTTCAGTGAATTTCAAAGGTTATTTAAATGCTTATTTCTAACTATGCCTACAGAGATAGGACATGTGAAGAAAGAAGAAAAAACGCACAGAAAGAAAAAAAAGAAATGTAGAAAGAAGCAACAGAAGTCCTCAAAGACAAAGAAAAGTGCAGGAAGAAGGATAACGTGCAGAAAGAACAAACAGAAGAGCAGAAAGAAGCCAGTGCTATGTTAAAAGACACTCAGAATACAGTGAAACACCTACATACACTAGGGAACACTATGCGTTGGGGTCCCCCTGTGATTAGCATGACCTCCTCTGTAAGCCCCTAGTATATAATAGGGCAGGGGATTAAAACTACCTCTTAAAACGCACCACAGGACGTGTGTTGCACATGTCACCTCAGGCCTCGTCCCCTCCCTTCCCCACTGTGTAAACACGCCCTGCAGCCGTTTTAAGTTGGGAGATTAAGTCCCCTTGAATCCTGAGGGTCCCTAGGGTCCAACTAGACCACTAGGTACCTCCAGTAAGCGCCACAGAGCTGCGTTGCAGAGAGATATAAAAAGGGGCACGGCCTAGACCACCTCTCTGCAACGCAGCTCAGTGGCGCTTACTGGATGCACCTGGTGGGATAGTTGGCCCCCAGTGTCCCTCAGGATTGAAAGGGAATCATTTCCCCAACTTAAAACGCGCCACAGGGCATGTTTGCACACGTTAACTCAGGCCCCGTCCCCTCCCTAAACACGCCCCGTGGCCGTTTTTAGTTGGGAGATTAAGTTTATTTGAATCCTGAGGGTCCCTAGGATCCAATTAGCCCACTAGGTACCTCCAGTAAGCGCCACAGAGCTGCGTTGCAGAGAGGTGTAAAAAGTGGCACGGCCTGGACCACCACTCTGCAACGCAGCTCAGTGGCGCTTACTGGAAGCACCTGGTGGGCTAGTTAGCCCCAGGGGCCCTCAGGATTGAAGGGGAATTATTTCCCCAACTTAAAATGCGCCATAGGGCGTGTTTGCACACGTCACCTCAGGCCCTGTCCCCTCCCTTCCCCACTGTATATACACGCCCTGTGGCCGTTTTAAGTTGGGAGATTAAGTCCCCTTGAATCCTGAGGGTCCCTAGGGTCAAAATAGCCCACTAGGTATGTCCAATAAGCGCCATTGCAGAAAGGTGTAAAAAGGGGCACGGCCTGCACCACCTCTCTGCAACGCAGAGCCGTGGCGCTTACTGGAAGCACCTTGTGGGCTAGTTGGCCCCCAGGGTCCGTCAGGATTGAAAGGGAATTATTTCCCCAACTTAAAACGCACCACAGGGCGTGTTTGTACACGTCACCTCAGGCCCCGTCCCCTCCCTTCACCACTGTGTAAACGCACCCTGTGCCCGATATAAGTTGAGAGATTAAGTCACCTTGAATCCTAAGGGTCCCTAGGGTCAAACTAGCCCACTAGATACCTCCAGTAAGCGCCACAGAGCTGCGTTGCATAGAGGTGTAAAAAGGGGTGTGGCCTCAGAACACCTGTCTGCAACGCAGCTCCCTGACGCATACTGGAGATACTTGTTGGGCTAGTTGGCCCTCATGGACCCTCAGTATTGAAGGGGAATTAATTCCCCAACTTACAACAGGCCAGGGGGCACGTTTGCAGAGTGCAGCAAGGAGGGGGCGTGGCCTCCGGCGCAATGCCGGTCTTTTATTTATTTTATTTTTTTAAGAAGGAGGGCTGTGTGACCCCCTTCTTTTTCTAATTTATTGGCCCTGGGGACCCCATCCCCCAGGGCCTACACCCTAATTTTTTTTGTTGAAAAAAATAAATTTGGAACGGGGCCGCATGGCCCCCCTCCCAAGGCCTTAATCGGCCCCGGGGACCCCAACCCCCGGGTCATGGCCTTTTTAAAAAAAAATCTTTAGGAGGGGGGCTGCGTTGCCCTCCTCCTCAGGCCACTTATGGCCCAGGGGACCCCATCCCCCGGGGCCGGCCTTAGTTTTTTATTGTATTTTTTTAAAATATATTTGTAGAAACACCGATGACATGCTGGACAAACCGTATGTACCTATCACCATGACGATTTGCGTGATAGTCATTAAAAGGCGACTATGCATACAATGAATCCACGTGGAATGTATTTACACCGCTAGTGAAGCTCTGACGTGTCTGACGCCCAACCGTGCCTAATCCCGGCACCCCCGCCGGTGGGTACTCTCCAAGTAGACACCCTTGTCATTTATTTATACAAACATGGGTAGCTATTGACGGGCACATTTAATACACACGCACACCAAGCCATTCAAAGGGGATTCGACAAAATTTCGACCACACTATGCAAGACACCCCCCTCACGGTTAATAAAACACACATCCACCACCATATGTGTAATACCTTTTATTTTACTCTCTGGAAAGGTGACGAACCTCACTTGAGAGTCACAGCGTGCTCCTGGCTGAGCCCAATGCTGTGTTACACCCACCAGTGCCCGCCGAGTGCCACACACCTCTGTGTTGTATTCCACCAGCTAGTGCGTATGCTATGACACTCTCTAGCCCATGTGCACTGCAACACCACCCCGTGAATATGTCATGCCACACTTGCCTTCACACGGGTTATATTGCCCCATCTAACGGGCCTTCCTCGATGCCTATGTTATAACGCACAGCGCTATGCCATACATATTACAATCTGGGATCCATATCTTTGTCACAGTGCATATGCAACATTACACTCTCGAGCACATATTTTATACTACAACTTTAGAGACTAGTTAGGTTACACAACACTGCCCTGTGCATATTACACTCCAAGGCGCATATCGCATAGCACGCGCTAGTGCCTGTGCTATCTCGCGCTCTCCAATGAATCTGTCATTGCGCACAATGTATTGCATATTATATTTCACGCCCCGGTTCATCTTATATCACACTTTTTGGTGCATACTTTATACCATATACTATATCTAGTTTTCATTTTCAATCGTGCTCTCTGGACTATGTACTATATAACACTGCGTCCACCTACCCTTTTCACGGGCATTACATTTTGCTATGGGGGTGGAGGGTCAGGGGGTGTTTCTGCCAAGTGAGCCCAAAGTCACAGTCACAAACGCCCTCTTCTTTCTGAATAAAAGTGAGATTATGCTACATACTTGTTCATATTTTAAGTAGTTCGCACAGACACACATTTTAAAAACAATAAAGTTCCTAATACCCACCTTCTCTGAACAGTTAGCTTACTGCCCCATCCACCTCCTCCCTATCCTCTGTTGTCTGAATCCATGGACTAGCCTCCTCCCTCCTGCCATGCATGGTCTGATTTCCATTTAGAATGATGTACCAGTCCACTCCTCCTGCCCTCCATTGCCCAATTTTATGGCCCATCATTGACCTCCTGCTTAGCCTCTGTACATAGCTTGCTGCCCCTATTCTCCTTCCCCCTGCCCTCCTATGTCTTTGTGAATGCCCCTGCTCCATCCTTTTTGCCCACCATGTTCCATGGACCTGCCACTCCTATCTACTCTGAGTGTTCTGTTGAGCTGCCATTCCCCTCACACCTGCCTAGCATTGGCCCCATGCATTTTTCCATAGGAACCTTTTTTCGCAGCTACAGCCCGAACTGCTGAACGGAATTACACCAAATTTGGCAAAGAGGTAGCCCTTGGTTCAGAGTCATGCCTTTTGGTTAAATGGTGTAAATCCGATCAGTAGTTCCTGAGAAAATCAAAAGTAAAATCACATATATATCTGGGCGGAGCCTAACCACACATCTCATCGTGAGATCTGATTGGCTGTCAGCACTTCATCCAAGAAGTGTTGGTAGCGATCTTGGGACCAATATACAAGATAGCACCTCATTAAAAAGCATTGCAGTTAATAGAAGGTTTTAAGACTTTAGTTACATTATAAATCATTTGTTGATGATACCATACTCATTTTAGGAATTGTGGTGTGTTCTAAGGTGATTTTGCCATGTGAAAAAGCCTTCTGCTGGGATATCATGAATCATATTTGAGAGAAAACTATTTTCTCATGCTTTTCCCACAGAGGTTTGGAAGGTGATCTATAAGCTAAATTGAGAGCATATTTTCTGTATATTCACATTATCTTTCTCAGTCATGTGAGAATGAAGTCTGGCATTCTCAGTAAAACATGTACATCCAATAAGGGCAGCGACTGTCAGTTGATTCCTTTGTGTTATACTGCAGCTTCCCAGAGTGTTCTAAAGAACTCCTAGAGCGCTAACAGTCCTACTTATGACAAACGTATTGCACTCCTGAAGCCATCTTGATTGGAATAAAGTGGTAACTCTTAATACATTTAATTTAAAAAGGAAAAAAATTAGGGGGTTCATTTTGCCATAGAAAGTATGATTAGTGCTGCAGAAAGAAAAATTAGGGCACATTTTGAGTGACTTCTCAAATCCTCTTCTATTTCATTAATTCATTAAAAAATTCTGACATGCAGACTGAAACATGCACTTTCAATACCAGCAGCAGACTTCCCCGGTGAACAGTAGCTTTACTACAGTGATCTAATGAGCAAATAGAGTGCTAACATTCTGAATTCATGGCAAATGTGTGACACATCTGAATGCCTTCTTGATGGAATCAAAGTAAAAAACTGAAAGTATTTCCTACTGAGCAGACTGTAGTAAATGAAGAAATTAGAAAACGTCATAACAAATTAGTCTCCCAAGATGGCCACCAGAGACAAAAGAGTCCAAATGTAGCACAAATATCACCCAGATGTAGCCCAAGTATAGCCCAATGACATAATGTCCCAGAGTGTTCTCAAGAACAACTAGAGCACTAACAGTCTTACTTATGACAAAGTATGGCACACCTGAAGCCATCTTGATTGGAATAAACTGGTAACACTTTAAAACATTTATTTCATTAAAAAATTCTGACATGCAGACTGAAACATGCACTTTTATTACCAGCAGCAGACTTCCGTTGTGAGCAGTAGCTTTACTACAGTGATCTAATGAGCAACCAGAGTGCTAACATTCAGAATTTATGGGAAATGTGTGACATATCTGAATACCTTCTTGATGGAATCAAAGTAAAAATCTGAAAGCATTTCCTACTGAGGAGACTGCAGTAAATGAGGAAATTAGGAAACTTCATAACAAATAAATCTCCCAAGATGGCCACCAGAGACAAAAAAAAACAAATGCAGCACAAATATCACCCAGATGTGGCCCACATGTAGCCCAATGACAGAAGTGTGCAAAACTCTTTTTATTTTTTGTGTTTTTGCAGTTTTATATCGTGCAGACTTGTCAGGTATTGGAGTGCTTTACAAGAGCATTAGTTACATCACACAAGAACAAATTAATTTTGGTTGTAGACATGGGGAGATTAAGTGATTTGACCAGAATCACAGAATGTCGAGCTGAAGCAGAAATTCCAACCTGGTTTCCCAGTTGCAAAGTCTGCAGCTCTGGAAGTAACACCACATCCTCTCCCCTAAGTGCAACATTTAATCAAGTGGTCAACTGGATAAAAAACATAAAGATAACAAATAATTTAAAAGTGCTTTGTCGCTATTTGAAAACCCAGAAAATATGTCCTAATTTTAGTTTTTTAGAGCACTAACCATAATTTTGATGCAAATAAGGCCCTCTCATGTATGTAATTTCTAATGGAAATGCGCTAGGTTTTCCAGTTTTGAATACATCAAGATGACGTCAGGCGTTCCACACTTTTGTAATAAGTATAGAATGTTAGCAATCTAGTTGTTCATTAGGATACTCTTGAGAGACAGAGGCCAGGGGCACGGACTCTGAAAATTGAAGGCAGGTAGGAGGGTGCAGAGGCAACAATTTGACCACACTGGGCAGGCAGGAAGGGCAGTGGCAGCACAACAGACTATGGAGGGCAGTGGAAAGACGGGCAGGGGCAACAAACCAACAATACAGGACTGGCAAGAGAGGCTGTGGCAATATAATAGACCATTGTGGGCAGAAGGAAGAGGCAGTGGTAGTATAACCATACATGTCAACAGACCCGATTCAGCCAGGAAACGTCCAATGTTTTTAAGCTCAAATGGGCTTTATTTGATCTGTCTCCTGTCTACAATCTCATCTTTTTCAATGTAACTCAAAGGGGAAAATCAATACCCCAAATTTTTATCAAAATCTCCCTCTTACCAAGTTCAAAATGTTCGCAAGTATGGTACATTGAATCATGGTAGGCAGGAGGAATTCGGGTAGAGACATGGACTCGGATAACAGAGGACAGGAGGGACATGAAGAGGTGCACCAAGCTGACCCTACAGGGCAGGCATCAGGGTTTGCAGTAGCACAATACACCACACAGGGCATGCGGGATGAGAGTGCAGCACAACAATCCATAGAAAGCAATAGGGAGGGGACAAAACCATGCACATGGACAACAGAGAACAGAGGGGAAAGAGGCAATGGTAGCTAGCTGACCATAATGGACAGACAGGAGAGAAAGCTGCAGCATAACAGACCATAAAGGGCAGGAGGGATGGATCAGGGGCATTACAATGGAACAGACAAGCCAGGAGGGAGGGAATGGCGTCTGCACATGGAAACAGAGGGCTGGGGGCAAGGGGGCAGGGCAGGTGCAGCAAGATGACCATGGAGGCCAGGCAGGATGGGCACTAGAAGCAAGACACACCATGGAGAGCAACAGTGAGTCTATGATGGCATACACACAGACCATGGAGGGAAGGTGGGAGGGGGTCAGGGGCAGCTAGCAGACCACACAGGGAAGGTGGGAGGGGCCGTGGCAGCACAGAAGACCATGCATGGCAAGCGGGAGGGTTACTGGCAGCACAATGGCTATGATGGGCAACATGGAGGGTGCAGGGGCATGCACAAAGGACCATGGAGGATAGAAGGGAGGGTCAGGACCTGGGCACAGACAAGAGAGTTCAGGGTTAGGGGCCTCACAACATACCACGTGGGGCAAGCAGGTGAAGCAGTAGCAGCACAACAGACAAGGGAGGGCAGAAGGGTGTGGCAGTAAAATGGACCATGGAGGACAGGAGGAAAGGGATAGGTGCATGGAATGTGGACAGGCAGGGTTGAGGTGGCAGGGACAGGTTACAGTCATCTGACAATGCTAGGCAGGTGGGAGGGGAGTGGCAGCTCAACAGAACACTCAGAGTAGATAGGAGTGGCAGGTCCATGGAACATGGTGGGCAAAAAGGATGGAGCAGGGGCATGCACAAAGACATTGGAGGGCAGGAGGAAGGAAAATAGGGGCAGCAAGCTAAGCACAGAGGCTAAGCAGGAGGTCAATGATGAGGCATAGAATGGGGCAATGGAGGGCAGAAGGAGTGGACTGGAACATCATGCTAAATGGAGGTCAGTGGCAGCACATCAGACCATGCATGGCAGGAGAGAGGAGGCTAGTCCATGGATTCAGACAACAGAGGATAGGGAGGAGGTGGATGGGGCAGCAAGCTAACTGTTCAGAGAAGGCGGGAAGGCCAGTGGCAGAACAACGGCCACCCAGGGCTGTAATAAGGGAGCAGGGACATGGACTTGGACAATGGATGGCTAGGAGAAGGGAAGGCAGGAGCAGCAAGCGTGGGTGGAGGCCCTGCTTCCAGCCCCCCATCATCCATTGTGAAATGCATCTTACTTAACGTTAAAAAAAAACCTAGAAATTTGCTGAAAAAAACTAAGATTACAGGGACGGTGTAGTTAGACTCAGATTTAACTCAGACACAGCCAGTGAAATTCATCAGTTATAGTTACCTGAACTATCTAAAACTTACGCCCCCGCAATGTACTGCTAATGACCTCAGACATTACATCATTCATGACATAGTCTGTTACATCACTCATGACATCAATCATGACATCTCTAATGAGCTGTGAATGGAATGGAACTATAATCGCTAGAACTTTATTTAGGGATAGTGTGTGTATATTAACACCACTTTTTTCCCTTTTCTTTCATGTAAGAACCATTATAATATGCAATGTGCTCAGATTATTATAGCTGATAGCCTTTCACTTTAAAGTAATGTGTAGTCCATTGTTTATGTTGATGTTTGCAATTCTAAGTATGTTTATTATGAATAAGTCAAGTTGACGAACATACAGGTATGGCGGTCACGGGGCAAGATATGCTGAAATGACATTGTGTGCATATTAACACTTGTTTTCTTTTCTTTATTGTATAAATTCCTGAATTTTCACATCGTGACCAGGCCAATATGGCCACCAGCTTTTTGGATTAAAGTAATGCACTGCTGATGAAGTCACATATTACATCACTCATGACATGGTCAGTGACATCACTGATGAAATCACTGATGACATCTCAAATGACATCACTGATGACATCATCTACGTGATCATCTGATGCACCTCCTCACACCCTAAAATACAGACTACCATTCTCGAAACCATAGACACACCAATACTAGTACAGCTACAATATACTGTACACTATGCATGCAAACCTCTAATCAGCTACATAGCTTTGATACAGTCTTTTAAATACTCAGTTAGTACCTAAGCAGTCTAGGAATCCTTCTGTCTGTCCCATGCACTTCTCCATTCAACCATCCAGCACTCTCTACGTATCCTATCACTCTGCCAAAACCTAAGCACTAATAAATTTAGCATGCACTCTCTTTGCAGCACTGAAATTACTCCAGTTATTAGTCATATACTTAAGGAATGGTCTAGACACTAACACAAGTGCAGGTACAATATTTTGTACACTATGCATGCAGACCTCTAACCAGCTACATACAATTGATACACTCTTCTAAATACCCAGTTAGTAGGAATCCATCTGTCTGTCCCATACACTTCTCCATTCACCCATCCAGCTCTATCTACGTATCCTATCACTGCACCAATACCTAAGCACTTATAAATTCAGCACGCACTTTCTTTGCAACACTGAAATTACTCCAGTTATTAGTCGTATACTTAAGGAATGGCGTAGTCAAAAACACAAGTGCAGGTACAATATTTTGTACACTATACATGCACACCTCTAACCAGCTACAAACTATTGATACGCTCTTCTAAATACCCAGTTAGTACCTATGCAGTGTAGGAATCCTCCTGTCTGTCCCATGCATTTCCCCAATCACCCATCCAGCACTATCTACTTATCCTATTACTCCACCAATACCTAAGCACTTATAAATTCACTATACACTCTGTAATATTTATGAGAAATCGTAAATCTGGAGATGTGTGTGAATGCTGCGCCATCCTAGAGTTGGTGTAGCAAGGTGCAACGAGGAGAATTGTTTTCATTTCTCCTCATTTTTTCGTCTTTCAATGCATGCTGCATTCCACAGCATACATTGAAAGAGGAAAGTGCCTTTACTGATTGTTTTTGTGCAGGAAGGTTCCCCTTCCTGCACAAAAACAATCTCCACGTGTCACCGCATGGCTGCAGTTTGTGTAGCAGTGCAGAGGGAAGCACAGAGTTGCAACATATTCATGTCCATATGTCACATCCCTGTGCTTCGAAAATGCCACAGTGCAGTGGAGCTAAAGAGCTTGCAGTGTCACGCTGCAGTACTTCCTCATAAATCTTCACCTATAAATGCACCACACAATACTAATGCATTCTTTCAGTCAATCATGCTGTATACATATATTCAGCCACACTTTCACACATTACCTTGCAATTATAGTTCTTTCTTTAACCAGATAAGGTAGTTCTGATAAGAACTTTTTTTTTCTTTTTTCTTTTGTATTTATTATTTAACAATTTTGTATTTGTTTTGTTTTTTTCAAAAAATGAACAAAAAAAAGAACGAATAAAACAGAAAACATTTGGAATTACTTATCATTCAAAAAACAAAAAAACAAAAAAATTAACAACAATGGATGCATTGCGCAGCACAAACTGCATCCACCGACTGCTCACCGAAGCGTATAAGTTTCTTACACTTCACGCAGTATTGCTCGAGAAAGGCGAATTCTGGCCTAATGTCCATTGCAGGTGTTCCTGAGGACGCTCCAGATGTACTTGCCACAGCAGGTGAGAGGTTCAAAGCAGCTCGCCTCATTTCCTCCCTAGCAAGATTGAGAGGATGTGTGGTCCGGAGATGCTTGTACATAGAAGCAGTGCCACAAGAGTATTTTTTTCACTGCCTTTTGACAGGACTCGGTCACAAATTTTGCATGTCACCTTTCTCGCATTTACTTTCTTCTCTCCAGGTGGAAAAGTGAAGAATTTCCACACAACAGATTCCGGCCTCTGTGGACGTGGTGCCTCCTGCAAGAATTATTCTTCAGAAGATACCTACTCCTGCTGCTGTCCAGATGCCATTTTGTTTGATATTTTTTTTAAAACACCCATACAAACATGCAAAAAGGGTTCTTGTAGGAAAAGAGATGTCTCTCTAAAGATGCTTCAACAAGAATGATTAAAATGGGTGGTGTCCTTCAATAGTTACAGTGGGAAATGTTATGAACCAATGAAATCTTTTTTTTTTCGGTCACATGGGATCTGCGCACTCTGCGCTCACGAATCACGCACACGACGCAACTTCGCGAAAATATATTTTTAAATAACATAAGTTTATTATAAGCACAAATATATTATTTTTATGAATATCTTAGAGAGTCTCTTGCCCTAATATGTATATTAAACACACATACATATCATTTTAGAACATAAAACAATTCCGCTGGAGTCGTGCACCCAGCGTGCCCCAGCACGTATATGATGTCACACGGGACCTGCCACCACGCAAGCGTCACGTACAGTAATGCGCATGTGTCGCAAATGCGCGGGAGCAGGAGTCGCGGACTGGTCGCATACCAATCACGCACATCATGTAATATTAAATGTATATGATATAAATGAAAAACCCGCAGCTGTCGCACACCGTACGTGGATCCTTCACAACGTTTCTAAAATATTGGCTAGAATCCGCGCACCCACCGTGATGTGTACACTTTGGGTGCGCGACTCTGAAAAATGTTGGGAAACATTTTTTAAAAGAGAAAATAATATAAATATATTAAAATAAAAAACATAAAACAAAAAAATGAAACAAATATTTCAGTTTTTATTCTTTTACATTTTTTTTGCAATTTTCAGAAAAATGTATAATGTTATTTAATGAATTAAATTTGTATAAATAAACAGTTAAAAAACTGTAGAAAATCAGTACAAAAAAATAGGTATAACTACTATTACTCTAAAAATTACCATTTAAAAAACCTTTGAAATTCACTGAAAAAACCATAGGTTTCAGAGACGTTATCATTAGAAATTAGCATTTAAAAAAGCTTTGAAATTCACTGAAAAAACCATAGGTTTCAGAGACGTTATAGTTAGAACTTAGCATTAAAAAAACCTACGAAATTCCCAGAAAAAAACATAGGTTTCAGGGGTGTTATAGTTAGCTGGACATTTCACTCGTACAAACCATAGAAATTCCTCCGTTATAGTTAGTTCTGCTAACTATAACTCACGCGCCCGCAATGCACTGCTGATGATGTCACATATTACATCATTCATGACATGGTCAGTGACATCACTGATGACATCACTGATGACATCTCAAATTACATCACTGATGACATCATCCACATGACAATCTGATACACCTCATCATACACTAGTATAACCTTTCATCACTCACTGTAAAATACAGAGTACCATATTTGAAACTATTGACACACCAATACCAGTTACAATGTACCCACTCACTGATTCCTAAGTCTACACACACAACTACCCATTCAACAACAGAATCACTTATACATGCAGTCACTAATTAATAGAACGCTATCATATGCATGTATACACGTATATAGACATTGACACATCAGCAGTCACCTTAGTCGGTTATGCAGTCATCCTACTCACTCATGAAAAAAATTAATCACACTTACATTTACTCACACCATTATACACACAACACCTAAATTTATTCAAACACATAGTAACTCATAGTTAATATGTTAAAAAATCACCATTACAATTATACACTCATTCATATAGTAACTCTCACAATCACCGACTCTTATATATACTTATTTATATACACCAACACTCATATACAATGCCTTTTAATTTTTTACTTTCTTGAAGATGTACAGCTAAAACATATATTCGCTAACCAACACACAAATAAATACACTTAGTCACCCAAACAACTGTTTCCACATGCACTCTTAAACCTATACACCTAGTCAATCAACCATTCACACATCTATGCATAGAGTTACACACACCCCATCCAACCACACACAAACACAGTGTCCCATACAAATACTCACCCAACTAATCAATAACTAATAAACACACTCATGTAGTTAGTGACCAACTGATGCAGCATGTTATACAACAACAGAGACAGTGATGCACACATTCACATAGTTTAGTTACTAATCCACGTATTAAGTGAGACACTTTTAATTACTCACTTAAACAGACAGTTAGACAGCTACTGAATCCTCCATCCAGACAGTTATATATCCACTCAATCTTCAATACAGATTGGTATATATATATATATATAATACATATTTAAATTTCAAACTAAACCACATTCACTGGATGATGTAATTAGTGATGTCATCAGTGATGTCATTTGAGATGTCAACAGGGATGTCATCAGTTATGTCACTGACCATGTCATGAATGATGTAATATGTGACATCATCAGCAGTGCATTGCGGGCGCGTGAGTTATCGTTAGCAGAACTAACTATAAAGGAGCAATTTCTATGGTTTTGTACGAGTGAAATGTCCAGCTAACTATAACACCCCTGAAACCTATGTTTTTTTTTAATATGTATATATATTGTTTAAATAAATATATATTATATATCTATAATATATATATCTATTTATATAGATATAGATAGATAGATATATAGATATATATAAGTTCGAACCTAATTTCTATAGGAAAAGTATCTTTTTACTTGCCTATAACTTTGGAGTAATTTGACCGATCTTCATGAAAGTTTCCCCAAAAAGTGTCAAAGTAGGTTCTGTGTGTCGCAGAAAGTTTGGGGGTGATCCGTGCAGTGGGGATTGAGAAATAGGGGTGCAAATAAAGGGTGCATTTGTAAAGTTAATTCCCATAGAAACGCATTGTGAAACCAACAGCCTCAACTGCTGCACGGAATTACACCAAATTTGGCAGAAAGGTTGATGTTGTTATGCAGATTGTGCTTTTTGGTATTTGGTACACATCTGTTCAGTAGTTTTTGTGACATTAAATCCGAACAGTATAGTGATATTTCGTCCGCAGATAATTCGCGGTTGTTTCGCAGTGATCGCGATCAAATTGCAATGTATTCAAGGGAGCTTGTGAATGCATGCACCAGTGGATATGCTTTGCTTGGCTGGTCGCAACCTGAACAGAAAGTTGCGGCGTCCATTTTATGTATCGGGGACGGTTCACGCGGCTGACATTTTTTTCAAAGTGACATAGGGGTGAGGGTAGAGCTACTCTGACCCCATGTTTGTTAAATGGGTGTATTAGTGATACAAGTTACATGTCCAAAATGTAGTTTTTTAATCGCACATGATAATCATGACATCACCGCAACCGCAAGCCTGGCCCTGGGTACAGTCGCAAATATCGACATATTCACAATGCCCGGCATCACTGCGTAAGCAGAAGATCAATTTTAAAGATTCATTTTATCCAAAGTACCTAGAAAAATCTGATTTTAAACAGTGCACTAATAAACCCCTAGTGTCTCAAATACTGTAAAATGTGTGCTTATACGTGTTTTACACCTTATAAAAAATTAAGCGATCATCGCGGTAAACAACATTTTCGTGATTCTTGGATACTCGTGAACATGGAAAAATTAGTTTAAAAGATTGTTTTTATACAAACTCCCTTTGAAAGTACGACTTTAAACCGTGCAGTAATAAAGCCCCTGCTGTCTATAGTACTGTAAAATGTGTGCATATATGTATTTTACAGCTGTTACAAAAAGGCGCGAGTGTCGCGGTTACTGAAGTCATCGTGACTCTGCATAGTCACAGAAACTCATGTGTTGAAGTGGCTACACAAAAATACATAATTCAAAACAAATCATGACTAAAAAGCAACTATGATCCAAATACGACATTACAAAACTAAAAAATTCATCAAAAGTACATGATAATCACTTTAGAGAAAATAAAGACTGCATTCTCTAAATACATGTAAAAGCAATAACTCAGGTGCATCTAGAAATAGCTCATAGATATCTGGATACAAGTTAAATGAATACATAAAATAAATTAATCGAGCTCTTGAATGCTCCTAATGCCTCTAATGGTTAAACTGGAAACTCTACTGCTAAACTCATATATTGTAGCAACAGCAACAGGTTTTTTCTCTTCAGTCTCTAACTCAAAAAATATCTACTTTATTTGCAGCAAAGCGTCTCTATTGGTCTCCATCCCTAAAAACAAAAACAGTCCTTCTGTGTGAAAAAACGCACAGCCGTCTCCCATCGCATCTGAACTTCACGTCACAGGTCTGGCAAAGCACATCCTGTAGTGCCCTCTTCTTCATATTTACACAAGCAGATCCCTGTGTGAAAGGCACACGCCTTCATGCATGTAAAGTCAATCTCACGCGAAAGAAACAGTTCCAGTCGCAGCACACTCTGCTGATCCCTTTTTGCTTGGAAAGAAGCAGTCCATATGTGTAGGACACAGCTCTCCGGCATCTGTCTTCATCTGTATCTCCTTGACAAAGGAGGACTCCATCCCGTCTGGTCAGGCGATCACTCCAGGCTTGGGGGGGGAGGGCCCCACTCACACGGGGGAAGGGAGTCCCACTCACACGCGAGGACTGGGTGAATCTGAAAAAGAAACAAGCATCACTCTTCTTGCAAAAAACATTTTACAAAAGCACACTTTTTCTGTCTTGCATTTCTGAAAGTACAATATTTTCATTTCTGTCTACATAGCTCTCCTCTATCTCTGGGGAATTATCAAAGAATTCTACCAACGCTTTAGCCTCTGAATTCTTGGTAAAATCTCTCTTTTTCTTTATACAGCAAGAAGGGCTGGGGCAGTCTCCTTCTCTCACTGCACCCCTCAGAGGTGCTGCCCCCTTCACAAAAATCTCTGCGGACACCAACTGGCCCCTCGCCAAACATAATAAGCAGAGACTTCTTTGCCCCCTCTAGCTCTCACATTATCTCCCCCAAGGCCGAAGTGCCCTGCACTCCTGCCAACTTTCGTCTGCTCCTATCTGCTCTGCGACTCTCCTCAAGGGGGGGGGGGGGGGGGGAGAAGGAAACCTGCGCCTTTCCAAGCCTCACAAATATCTATCTCCAAGAAGCAGTCTCTGTCCACTGGGGAGAGGAGCTGGGAATCTGATGACCCCTCCCGTAGGAATTCCTCCTCAGTCTTCACAGAAAGCCTGAACTCATCTCTGTGTTGCTGGATGATCTCACTGCAAGCCTCCCAAACACCCATCTCAAAGATGCTTTCAAATGAAGCACCAACAGTGTATTTCATTTCTTCCCGTCTGCCAGATTTCTACGTGCACCCACTCCCAGAACAACTCTTTACATGTCTGAGAGGAAAAACAGCTTTAACCTCTCATGACCTCCAGCAAGACTTCACATTCTTTAATCTGAAAATGCTCCACCATTCTGTCTAACTAATTCAAGCAAATTCTTAACTGTCATTTGTCTATCACCTCATAAAAAAACTAAACTGCTCTTGACATATCAAAAAGAAAAAAGCATTGGCAATATCAGAAGTCACATACCAAGTCCCATGCTACTTCTGTAACAATATCTGGGACAGCATCAGTCAAAGAAGGTATATGTTTGTCCAGTTCGCAATAATCAACTGTCATGCGCCAAGAATTATCACATTTGCGCACCAGCTACACAATTAGGGTCACCACCTCTGCATCTGTCAAGCCCTGCATGATCTCACTGATCCCTTCACCCCATCTGGCATTCTGTACGGTTTCAAATGAATTTCCTTTGTAACATGGGGCACCTTCACTGGGGAATCTTGTGTTTCAAACTCCACCTCAGGACCTTCTATTAAATCCTGTGCAAACTGTTTTTCTGTCTATTCATGCCACTTAATAACCATTGCTTCCTCCCATAGGCAAATCACATTTTCTCTAACGCGGTTCTGTCCAGTATCTTTTAGTGTGCAAAAGCACAGCAGCATCTGCATTTGTCCAGCATCCGAATTTAAAAGTGACCTTTTCTTTCCCTGAACTTTCCTGTAACTAAAAAGGGCACATTGCTCTTGAATTAACTCACCGTTGGTCTGTTTACCTTCCTGCACATTCCTTTTTTGGCTGAAAAACCTCAGAAGAACTAATTAAAACCGTCTGTGTAGCTTGTAGTCTGACTGCATTCTCTGTTACATGTATCACATCTGAATCATTCTGGCTGGTCAAAGTAAACAGCTTCAGAGCCAGGTACACGTTTAATTCTGTCTTCAAAGTTATATTTTCAAACTGGGCATCAACTAGCTCTGTTTTCAACTCACTACGTTCTTTTTGCAAATGCTCACATTTTTGATGCATATTAACCAACACATTTAAAATAACACCGCTATCTCTGTCTAAAATGTCATAAATCTCCTGCTGATTAACACCCTTCATCGCAAGTCCGGAGACTGTAATCTCAGAGGAGTCCCACGCTTCAGGGGTATGATAGGGATCCAGCCCTTTCTGCCCAACGTAGCAAGCTATTTATAAGCACTTTTTACAAAACCCACTTAAACACACACATACCAATTCTAACTCAGCACAATTAGCTCACTTCACGAGTCAGCACACCATATGGGCTACCCCCATGCAAATAAATCAATTGATATCTAAGAGTCTGCTTTCAATTTCTAAAAAACATATTTTTTCCCCTTTTAAATCAACGTTCACATCTTGCAACCGACTACGCCAAAAATGTAATGCCAAACTTAGATCTCCCCTGGACCAAGGTATGTACCGTCACTTTCCCAGGGAGAGAATAATATATATAAATTTATTAACACAATACTTCAATCACGGGCAGACCGAATATATATTGATCATGGCAGACTCTCACATATCAAATAACCGATTGAAATACACAATCAAAGCAAATATATATATATGTAGAAATATATATGTATGGATATAAGAATCAGAAAATAGGAGGGAAAAGAGAGAATCAGTAAAGAATCAAGAGACAGTTAGTAGCAGAGACACCTCACCTAATGCTCCATCATTTCACCCCACTTTGCTCAAGGGGAGTCCATTGCTTGAACCGGGTGAAAGCTCAGAGGTGACACCACTCTTCCATGACAACACGTCTGCTCCACAGCGTGAACTTCCACCAGGCCAGTGTAGGCTCCCCTTTTTAATACAAATTCAAACACAACGAAGCTTCTAGCAAGCCTCGCCCCCTCGTTCCCATGAGAGCCCGTACCAGCCTGCTCCAAGGCCACCGCATCAGTTGATCAGGCCTTTGGTATGGCTCCGAGATAGACCATGTACCTGTTCTCTCTAGTCAGTAAAGTATGTGTTAGAAATGGGATTTCTGGTTGGCTGAGGCTTGCGCCAAAGCCAGACAGAAACCACCACTCTAGTCAGGGCTGGGGAGTTACACGACAAAGATAACCCCTGCTCACCCCCTTGGTAGCTTGGCACGAGCAGTCAGGCTTATCCCTGAGGCGATGTGTAAAGCGTTTGCGCGCGCACCCAGCAACAACACCCAAGGCCCACCACAAAGGAAACTCCACACAAGGTATTCTATAAAAATAACCTTTGTATTATACACAACACATTAGATAAAAACACACACTTTACAATGTGCCAACGGGCACGGGCAGAATTTACAAGGGATTATATATACAGGGGACAGGGCCACATGGACCACTGTCAGGAATTAGCACTTTGTAGAAATAGCACTTAGAACGTAGGAATAATATTTTAGAACATAGCACATACAATCACTGTAGCACTAAAAATAGAACATATAGCACACAACCAGTAACTACTGGTAACCAGAAAGTACCACCTACGCAACCCTAACCACCTTTAGGAATATCACGCAGGGAACTAGGACCTTACTAGTACCACCTGTACTAGGGAGAAAACAACCACCTAAGTATCACTCTACCTGTAGGGGTCTAAGCACCTAAACACAGGGTGCATAAAATACATTTAGAGGTGTAAAACAAAGCACATGACGCATAAACACATTCAGAGGTGCAGGAAAGGAACAATGGCGCCAAAACTCACATTAGCCACTACTGTGGCAGTCCCTGGGCCAACTGGCCTAGTAGGGGCAAGGACGCCCTGCGTCCAGAAAAGTCAGGGCGCGCCGGCGCAGGCTGCGCAAGCCAGAACACCGAGGCCACAACCTAAACGTGGCAGTTGCCCACTAAGTGCTGGGCAACTGGAGAGATGCAGTGGCACCACTGTGCCTTGTTAAACAAATCTGGCGGGGGTTGGAGCCTCTCCTGGGCTCTAACCACGCAAAATGCCCCCTAGAGCCTCGCAGGCTCCAAACAACTCTGTGGGGCAAGGTGGGAGTGGCCCGCTGCCATCTGGGGCCACTCAATCACAAGAGAAATGCCCCCGTCGTTGGAGCGCCCTGAGCGCTCTGAACATTCATGCCCCCTGAGCCTCGCAGGCTCTAAACAATAATGTGCCCCTTGAGCCTCGCAGGCTCTAAATAATAATATGCCCCTTCGTTGGAGTCCGCACAGGGGACTCGTCAATAATTAAAGCCCCCGAAAGCGTGGGAGCCTCGTGGGCTCTGCACCAACTGTGCCCTGTTGTTTGGAGTGCACTAGCGCTGTCCGCCGGCACACAATGCCCCCAACAATTGGACTGGAGTCCCACTCACCGGGACTCCTGCAGGGGCGTCTCACTCATGGAGGCAGCAGCATGCACGGGGCTCACTTCTTCGCTGGCAGGCTCCCGCTGAACCTCCTGCTCCGCGTCTCCTTACTTCGGGGCCATACGCGAGGATCCCACCGTCACCGGGGAGCCTCGCTAGGACCAGCGACACTTCTTGAGCTTCTGGCTCGGCCTTGGCACTGGAGCGCGGGGTAGGCTCCCGTCAGCTCCTTCCTTCAGTACCGCGGCCTCCCTCAGTCACGGCGTTCTCCGGCACCGGCGAAGGCGGGGTAGGCTCCCGCCCTTCCACTTCCGGTTGTCCCGGAGGCCCGCCCTCGGCCGCCTGACTTCCTGTGAGCCCGGCCGCGGCGGTGATTTAAAAACTCGGCAATAAGAGGGGTAGGCTCCCTCTGCAGGTGCGATATACGGCGGGGTGGGCACCCGCCGTAAAAATAAACAAATAAGCGGGGTGGGCACCCGCAAGCACACCACAATGCGGGGTGGGCACCCGCCAATTAAATCACGGCAAATAAGCAGGGTGGGCACCTGCGACAGCACCAGTATGCGGGGTAGGCACCCGCTATCAGCAATACAGCGCTCCTGGCGCTGAGGGCAGAGGTGGAAGCGCTTTCTGCGCTAAAGGAGAGTCCAGCGCTCCCAGGCGCTGGAGGCTTCAGCAAAAGTCCCCAAATCAAGTGCTCCTAGCGCTGAAAGTAAAAATGAAAGCGCTTCCAGGCGCTTTGGGGGGAATAAAAGAAAAAGAGAAGGTCCAGCAAAGTTTTAGGAAGGGGGCAAGGCTGGGCCAGGGGCCAGCTCACTGGGCCCTCCAGGGCAGGGAGGCAGTCCCAAGTGGCGGTTCCTCCTAGCCTCCAGCAGCAGCAGCCCCCTCCTGTCAGGATCCAAAAAGCAGAACAGTTTCTGTGGGGACACAGCCCCATTTTTATACAGGCAAACCCTTTGTTCTGGGTTCAGGGTGAGGGGGAAAACCAGTCGCAGCTGGTTGGGGAGCACCCTTGATGTGCTCAGCCCCTCACTCTATTCACTGGCAGGGCTAGGGTCGTCAGTCGCACCACAGGGGGCGGGGCCAGCATTGTGTGTGGAAAACCCTGTCCTATTCAGGACCCAGGTGTACTCCTCCCACCCATCTAGCTGCTGATCTCCCCATTCACCACTGGGTGACTCATCCTGACTCTGGGGAATCCCTAGCCCGTCACATGACACGACCAGCCAATCACGCGACAGACACACTGCACACAGAAGTGCCCACTTCTAGAAGTGGCACTTCCACACTAGGTACATACACGCCGCACACATCATCGCGCAGCATTCACTCCCACGAGTCCGCACATACCAAACTCGGGCCTGCACACCCCACGCATCAGGAACTACTAGGGACACATACATTCCCCATGCATTCCTATGGGAGGGCAGGCCTATCTCACCACATGCACTCAGAGCACGCACGCACTTTACCCTGGGACACAGGGAAAGTGCGCAGGAAACCAAAAAATCACCACACCAAGTCACCAGTAAAAATCAAAAAAGTTCAGGGGTGAACCTGCCAGAAGGGCCAAGTCCAACAGTATGAAAAACAGGAGAAGAGCAAACATGCCCTCCCCACTTTGCAGCTTCGTGCAGGCACAGAAAATGGCTTCAGCATGAAAATGGAGTTAGTTAAGCCATGCACACAAAGGCCCAAAGCAAGATGGAATCAGAAAAGCAAGGATGACATGAAACCATGTCAAAAGGCAATAGCTAGCACTGCCATAAAGCAAGGTAAAGTCAGAAAGCAGAATGACATTAGACCACGTCAAAGCCAATAGGTCAAAGTCATAATTCACCTAACCCAAATAACATTATACACTTAATCCCTCAGTATACAACATTGAGCACATGTGTGCACCATCACCCACAACACTGCACCTCGACATCCCACACCTTCTATTCTTGGCAAGACTATTCTACTAAAAGACAGCAAGATTACAGGACAGAAGAGAAGCAGGTATATGCAAAACCCATCCTACATTAAGGCTAGGGTAACATAACACACTTAAGTCAGTAGAAAATGGTGGTGGTTGAGGGTCATCATAGGGTGTCAGACCACAAAAGTGGCTCATTCACTACATTGCACCCCATGACCCTCGATCATCACCATTCACATATGTCAAAAACAAAATATTTTAAGCACTGCATGTCTCAATTAAAAGCAAAACCATTTAAAACCACATTTCTAAATTAAAAGACACAACTACTAAAAAGCACATGTTGAAACAGCAACTCATGTGTTGAAGTGGCTACACAAAAATACATAATTCAAACACAAATCATGACTAAAACGCAACTATGATCAAAATTAGGAGTGGGCGGAATTTGCGATATTAACTATCGCAATTTATCGCGAAAATGTTAAAAATTATTGCAAACACGCCGGAAATATCGCGAAGACGCGGACGTTTTTTTCCCACCTGTTCGCGGTATTTTTTGCTTGATCGTGGGTCGCCAACTTACCCATGTGGTTGCTCACGGGCGCGGCCATCTTGTTTTCACTTGTCCCGCCCTCTCGCGATGCTTACTTCCTGTTCCGGGTCGCACAATGCATGTTCGCGCCCGTTCGTGGTCGATATTTCCTGTTCGCGGCCACTTTTACTTGATCGCGTTGCTTTTTGCTTGCTCGGGGAGAAAATATCGCGCGAACTTGCGCACGTGGTCGCAATGGGCGCGGCCATCTTGTTTTTCACTCTATTGCATGGTTCTGGGGCCTGATTTTGAACCCTCCCAAAATCTTTTCAATCCTTTGTTTATAGCCACGTTTTTTGGATCTTTATTACTTATTATTTCTCTAACTATTTTCCTGCTTCTATATTTTTGTCTACTTTTTTTTTGTTTTTTAGCTACTTTTTCTCTTTCTATTGCCTGCTATTTATTTCCTTTACTCCTTTATTTATTTTACCTTTTCTTTCCCGCCCCGTCCCCAGAACCATGTCTAAGGGTAGGGCTGTTCGCCGGCGCAGCCAGAGCCGCGACCGCCTTCCTTGCGGAAGGCGGCGCCCACAAGGGGTGCAGGCACGGGCCTTATTTGGGGAGGTGGAGTTGGCTGCACTAATTTTCTTTGTGCAGCGCCACCTCCCCTCAACCCTGGCAGCAGGTGGCAGGCCTGGGTCCGGGTACGGCCTCCGGGAGCGTCGGCAGCGGTGGGGGAAGGTGCGCCGGGCAGTGTCACGCTTCTCTGGTGTCCGGCGCACCCAGGCGCAGCTGACGCACCGGTGGTCCGACATCTTGGACCATGAGCAGGACCTGCTGGACCTGCTAGGAGTGGAGGTCCCGGGGCTTGGTGAGTACCTATTTAATTATTACTACTTTGTGTCTGTTCTTCTGCTCTATGTTATATATTGCGAATATCTTTTTTTTCTTCCAACCAGCTAGAATGTTGCTGCTTACATTCCAGGTTGATTATGTTTAAAAGTCTGTGATTTTTTTAACACAGGTCCTCTTCTGCGCTACTACTAATCTTACTTGTTTGCAGCTTTGCGTTTGCGCTTGCTTAGCGTGATTCTTTACGAGTTTATTTTAGAGAAATTAAGTTACGTAATGCTACAGTGACTCTAGTCCACTCCTTACTTTGTCCTGTCACTAATAGATAGGGGCGGATTGATACTTAGGTTTAGGTACTTTGTATGAGCTTCTAATTTGTTAGTGGTACGCGTGATGCCCCCTCACTCAGTTACGTGACGTGCTGCTAGTACGGCAGTCTTTATTAGAACCTTTTCTAGTTTGTTCAATGAGTGGTGGTAGGCTTAGCAGTTACTTAGCACTAGCAGATCAGCATCAATCAATCAAACCAAAATTTGGTGTATACAAAAAATGTAGTCATGTTCATGTGTCCTCCATGATTTGACCATATGCATTGTTGAGGAATACAGTGGAAATGCATACTTAATGCACCATTGGCATGCCTGGAATAGGTGGGCTAGGTTGGGTGGTACGTTTTACTTAGGCTTAGTTGTAACTTAGTATTCTGGAATCAGAATGGAAGACTGGATTACTGTTGATAAATAGTAACTTAAGTAGTCGAACTGCGAATCCCACGATATTACTTGTTGACCAGATGAGATCGGTCAATTTAGTTATTGCAATTGTTGTTTACATAAGTGTTTTTTGACCGTTGTTGAAAAGTATTGTATTTGTTTGACACCATCCATCAATGTTTGTCTCTTTCTTATATCTTTCCTGTTCATCAGCACCCAGGGGCAGACCGACAGGGACTGGGCGTCGGCGGGACAGTCAGAACACCACCAGGAGGACACCGCTGAGGGCTCCTCTGCTGGCCCCAGTAAGTCTTCTTGTTTTTAATAATATTTCTTATTCCATAATTTTACTGCCCCATATTTTTGACGAACTATTGTTTGTTTCCAAATGCTATTTTTTTTCCACCAATTATCCTTCGATCTGTACGGTTTCAAAAATCTTAGCCCTGCCTCCGCTATGATGACTCTCAGTACTACTACTACTACATACTATCAGTCTGTCTGTACTGTAGTAGCTAGTCTTGCCCAGTTGGCCAGTGCCACTCTTTGTGAAAGGTTGTAATATAAAACTCATATTCACCAGTAGCTCGAGCCATTGAGTTCAATCCGTTGGGTCGTCGTCTTGTACTACTTTTACTCTTATTGATCTTGAGGCTTTGAAAATTCACAGCAACAACAGCCCTACCAGATTTACTACTATTTTGATATGATACCCTATAGGGCATACTACTGTTGTAGGGATCTTGCACATACACAGACATTTGCACCAGAAAATAGGATGTTGGTGATGGTAGGTTGGACCTTCCTCGCACACCTCAATCAGAAATTTCGCACCCACCACAATTCCACTGCTTGACTATTGTGGTAAATAAAATAAATATTACCGGACTGAATTTCATGCGGAATCTTAAATTAAAGTAAAATAGCTCAAAATAACGAGAGGCAGAATCCGTGGTATAAGAGGTTTCTAATGGGCTTTATTCCATTCAAAATGGCCGACTCGAGTCGCGGCCCTCAGGTTCCGTCACCACGAAGGTTCAGGAAGTGAAGTACAATAATTTATTAACAGACATGTATTTTTATAATAAGTTCATTACAATGAAACGAATGTAGAAGGCGTAACATTTGATAAGAAAAATGACGTGACAGTGACATAATCGAAACTAGGCGTAATAAGGAATAAAAGAAACATGATTGGTTAGAATTATCAGACATAGGTGGATCTATAAGATAATACTTGGCATAGATGCGCGCGCGGCAGCATGACGTGTAATTGACGTGCAACTAGGGGGTGAAGGGGACTTGACATTTAGCTCTACATGTGGAGACGAGAAGTCTGGGGTCAAGTCATCCTAATCCCAAATCATATCTAACATCCTATGTTTAAAGAACTATGTTATCCACAAGGAAGAACTCTCGGACAGAATCTATTCTATACTGACTGTGTGCGTGTACAAGCGTCTAAGTGTCTATATGAGATGCGAGGGATAGAAAAACTTTCCATGGCAACAGGGCTATGAATCACTTGCAGGAGGACGGAAAGGCTGAGTCCTTTGCTTGTGAGCTAAAGGAAATGTTTACCTAAATCACTGGACAGGAATGCATCGGCTGGAGAGCAAAATAGATAATTCGAAGGTGAAATACAACTTCTTGGCAGACAGGCGAAAACTGGCCGAGGCAGGCACCGTTAGCTGCACAGGGAGTAGGACGAAGTTCATGGATACAGATGCGAGCTCAAGCTGAAGCTGTCAGAGACAGAGAGCAGGGAAAGGCTTTGAGGACAGAATCGGGCCTACTCGCCTGAACTGTAAAAATGGAGTAACTTAGCCATATAAAGTCGGTGGCCTTTCATACTTAGGAATCGAATATCCAGCCCATTGATGGCGGATCTGACAGAGAACATGTTGACGGTAGACACACATATGTTTGCGTCTTAGAAACTGGAACTGGAGGGAACATACATGTACTTGTAACATGCATATAGAACCGTTGGGGTCCAAGATAGGGGACATAACTGATCAGGAAAATCCACATTTCCACATTCCCTCCTTGTCCCCTTCTTGCCCTTCACGAGACATCAATCTTCATTATTCCATCGATTTGCTCATGGAGCATCATTTCTTCTTCTTTCTTCTTCCGGGATCTTGAGTGAAAACTTTGATGTGGAATACACGATGTGGCACACAGACCACAAATCGCTGGTCCACATTGTAGGCATAAACAACAACTGAAGAGCATAAGAAGGCCAATACCTAGGAAGGATAGAACTCTCCATCCCCAGGCTGATATCACATTCCAAAACCACCCGGACCACGTCCAAGTGCCTGGATTCTCGTGTATCTGGCTTACAATCTTATGAAGGCGTGTTATAGCTTTATATACAGATGGCGAATTTTCTGGTATGAATATGCAGCAGCTGGATCCGATGACCCTACAAGCTCCGCCCCTATCGGCCAGGATGACGTCAAGGACAAGACGATTCTGGAGAACAACAATTCTCATCACTGATTGTTCCTCTGTCAGATTGCCTAGGGCGGCTATAGTCTCATTCACTACAGCTTCAAGAGTCTTGGTGAGTCTGCGTATCAGCTTACTATTTGATATTGTACCTATATAGGGAAAGATACCTTTATTGAAATCTACATATTTGTCCCATGCTGTCTCAGTATAATCGACAACTGGGAGATCTCTTCGCTCTCTATTGTGTACTAAATGAACATTTCGATAATAATCAGGGGGAGCTAGGAAAACAGGTGGCAAAAGGAATGCTATGTAACAGGTACCATCCCAATCTAGAGGCAGACGCATATATGCCGTCTGACCACATATGAAGTAAGAATGGCGAGAAGTTCTAAATGAAGATTTCCCTTGATCACTATATTCTACTGTAGTAACGCATTGGCTATGGCCCATATGTATGGAACCAACTTTTCTTACACATAATTCACCCTTAACTGGAAATACAGACATAGTGGGCAGAATTAGTTCAACTTCGGATTTGACATTCAGAATCATAAGATTAGGCGTAAAATTACCTAATTTATACACTTCATTTTCTAAATCAGTTCCTGTTCTACTGGGGTGACCCTCCTTATTAGGGTGACAGACTTTGAATAAAACTAGATTCAGATTTCCCCATATCCAATGTTGTTGATAAACTGCTGTGTCTGGGTCTATGGAATTTAATAAACTAAACCATGCTCCACAGGAGCCATTGTGTGTGAATGGATGTGGAAAGAAAGGCAGAACTCCTTTGTTATTCTGATAGGGAGGGAGTCGGCCACACACCCAACAATTGGTGGCATTACTAGTCTGATGGGAATGATGTAACATACTAATGAATGTGTTATTGCGCAGCGCAAGTCTATAAGATAATTCATGTGGCGGTAGGTCACTAAAAGAATGTTCATCAGTTATATTGAAAACACGTTTAGAAACAGGATAATACATATGCAACAATATACTTGCAGTAACTATTAAAAAACTCAATAAAAACAAAATTAATAAAGTCACAATACAGTGGTTACGCAGTAATTTACAATAAGCATGTCGTTTCATTATGATTCTGGACTCTACATGATTCAGACCTAAGGGATACATGTCGGGACAGATTCAACCGCTTCACCTTGGAGAGGACTTAAACAATCAAATCGTCCGACAGTTTAGATCTGGACCTGAGTTTCTGTTTATAGCACTGAGAGTCATTCAGTTCAACAAAAGGAAGTTTTGAATCAGTCTGTGAGGGAGTGCAGGGCACAGTGTCTATATCTGAAGGTAGTCCGTGAAATTTTTTTACGTGACTGGAATGAATCCACCCCTTTCGTCCCTCGATCTTCACGGCTGTTCTTGTGGTCAACAGGACCAACTTGGGTGCTTTCCACCTGGGCTCCAATTGACTTTTCCTGTCAAAATTTCTCACAAAGACAAGATTACCCGGAACAACGTCATGGGGTTTCGCCTCAGTGTTGTCGGGAAAGGCTGCAGCTACCTGTGAACGAGAAGATTGTAGTGCAGACATCAAGGAAGCCAGGTAATCTGTCAGCATATTACAGTCAACATCAGTTATTTTACGTGGTATAGGCGTCCCCCACATATTCGGTGGTCTACCAAAGATCACCTCATACGGGGATAGCCCTGTTCTAGAGTGTGCTACCATTCTCATGTAAAAGAGTGCAACTGGTAATGCTACTATCCAGTCGACACCTTTCTCTCTACATATTTTGGACAGTCTGATTTTCAGTGTCTGGTTATGTCTTTCTACGAGACCTGCTGCCTCGGGATGTCGGACACAGTGGAATTTCCACTGATATCCCAACAAGAGTGAGACATGTTTCATTAATTCGGATGAGAAAGGCTGACCGTTATCTGAATATACAACACGTGGTAAACCGTACCGTGGGAAGAATTCTCGAACTAGCTGTTTGGCAGTAGTCGGGGCAGTGTAATCTGATACGGGATACGCCTCTGTCCAACGGGAGAGAGCGCAGACAACTACGAGGACATATTTGAATCCTCGACAACGTTCCATCTGAATATAATCCATCTGGAGGACTTCAAAAGGATGGTCAGGAGGCTGAAATCCACCCTGCTCTACGGGAACACTCTTTCCTGGATTAAACTGACAACATATCATACAGGTACGAACTTTTTGTTTAGCTGCTGCTCGTAAATGTTTGTTGAACCAAATGTGCTGAATGCTGTCTAGCATAGCCTTCTCTCCTAAATGTGCTGGGCTGTGAACTGTAGCTATAATGGCTTGAACCATGGAATCAGGGAGAAACCATACAGATTTCTCTTTCGTCATCCATCCTTGATCTGTCTGGATCCCTCCTAGTTCAGTCCACTTCTTTATTTCTTCTGCTGTGGCATGTGTCTGTATGTCAATTACGTCAAGTGCGGGATCCTTAATTGCCATACACTGTGTTGGGGTCTGAACTATTGGCTTTGTCATGTCTAATGTGTGATTCTGAGCAGTCTGTTTAGCTGTTCTGTCAGCTAAATCATTGCCTTGAGAAATGGTATCAGTAACCTTCGTGTGTGCTTTACATTTCATAATCGATATAGCAGTGGGTAGATGTATTGCGTCTAACAAAGCATGAATGAGGGGTCCGTGCTGAATGTGGGCACCATGGGAAGTTAAATAACCTCTCTCTCGCCACAGCACGCCGAAGTCGTGTACAACTCCGAATGCATAACGTGAGTCAGTGTATACATTAACTTTCTTATTTGTGGCTTGAATACAGGCTTGCGTTAGAGCAATAAGTTCTGCTGCTTGGGCTGACAGAGTATCTATACAATGTGTCTCAATAACTTCAGTGTCTGTTGTGACTGCATACGCGGCCACTAAATCTCCTTTACTTGTTCTCATGCATGATCCGTCTACATACAACGTCAGGTCTGGATCTAACAATGGAACGTCTGTCAAATCTTGTCTAGGTTTCGTCTTTATTTCAATGATTTCAACACAATCATGAGCTAGTGGGTCTGTTCCAATTACAGGTAATAGTGTAGCAGGATTCAATGTATTACACCGTCGGATCTCTATGTGTGGTTGAAACAATGTCAGTTCATAACCGGTAAGTCTTGCTATGGTCAAGTGTTGTGTTTGTGTTCGGTTCACAAGAACCTCTACTGCATGTGGTACTTGAACTGTCAATGGGTGTCCTAATACTATGGCATCGCTTTGTCTGATTGCTAAAGCTGTCGCTGCCACTGATTTCAGGCATGCAGGCAAAGCCTGAGCTACGGGATCTAATGTACTGGAAAAATAAGCACATGGCTTGCGTGATCCTGCTTGATCCTGAGTGAGTACTGACAAGGCAGTACCTTCGCGTTCTGTAACAAAGAGTGTAAAAGGTTTGCTATAACATGGTGTTGCTAAAACAGGTGCTTGACATAAGGCTTCCTTTAGGCTTTCAAAAGCTTGTGTATGTTCCTGAGTCCAAGGGAGAACAGTCGATGTGGCTGCCTCCTGTGTGGTTAACTGAATGAGTGGTTTTGCTAGAAATGCGTACTGAGGGATCCACTGCCTACAATATGAAGTGAGGCCTATAAAAGCCCGCACCTCCTTTTGTGTCTGGGGTATTGACATGTTAGCAATTAACTGGATGCGATCTGGTGTAAGCTGCCTTCCCTCCTTGGACAGCGAGTGACCAAGATAAATAACTCGCTGAACACAGAATTGCAGCTTCGAAGGGGACACCTTGTGCCCCTTGTCGGCTAGGAAATGTAAAACTGTCAGAGAAGCTTTTTCACATTCTGGCTCGCTTCTCGCGGTGATCAGCAGATCATCGACATATTGAAGCAGTGCTGTATTGACTGGCATGTGTATACTGTCAAGTTCTCGTTTCAGTGCTTGGCTGTAGATGCTGGGGCTTTCTGTAAATCCTTGAGGAGCGCGTGAGAATTTAAAGCTGCGCCCATTTAAACTGAATCCGAACAAGTATTGGCTTTCCGGATCTATTGGGACGCTGAAAAAGGCATTCTTGAGATCAATAACAGTAAAAAATGTTGCTTCGGAATCAATTGCTGTCAACAATGATGATATATCAGGGACCACGGGGAATTGTGGTACAATACACTTGTTTAATTCACGCAAATCAATAACCAATCGGTACACTGGTGGAGCAGTAGGATCAGTTCGTTTAAGAATCGGAATTATCGGTGAATTACATACATTGGAGTCTGTTTCTACAACTACTCCCTGGGCAATTAACTCATCAATGATTTTCGACAAAGCCACTACAGCATCATGCGGTAACTTGTATTGTCGCATTCGTGGTAGTACCACTCCTGCTTTCAATGTAACTCGATAGGGTGTAATGTTCATGCAGCCAACATCCGTAGGGCCTTGTGCCCATAGATGTACTGGTAAAGTCTGTAGTCGGGGATCCATGTCTCTAGACACATAGTGACCTTTAAAATCACGCAAAAACAACCTTACTCCTTCCGGAGAACAACATATTATGGCTCCTAGTGCTTTCAGAGTTTTAATTCCTAACAGATTTTCTGGGCATGATTTAGTAAGCAATAAATCTGTAGTTCGTGTCAAAGGTCCTATCGTAAGTGGTAGAGGCTGTGATACTTCATTAACAATAGGTTTTCCTGAAAAACCAAGGGAAACATTTTGAGAGCCTGAGAGGGGTGCCCCTGGAACTTCACTACGTTTTATGGTTGTTCGACTTGCCCCTGTATCGAGTAAGAATTTTCTATCTTGACCTAATAATTCACTATGTACATAAGGTCCTTCTTGATCTACCGGAATCTCGATAAGCGGTAAGTCAACTTCCCTCTCTAGGCTGGTTCATGCGTAACGCTGATACTCAGGGTATTCATACTGTGCAGTCTGATACATTTGTTGTGTTGTGGTTTGTGTGGCAGTAGCAGGCAACGGTGGTGCAGCTGGCACAAACTGTATGGGTTGCTGTGAGGCTGGCATGGACTGTTGCTGAACTGGCATGGACTGTCCATGCTGCATAGCTCCTTGTTCATTCTGATCTTGTCTAACTAATCGTGGTCTCTCCTTTGCAATACCTGTAGCTATATTACGTTTTAGGACTTGACAATCATGTACATAATGGCCTAGTTGTTTACAGTAATTGCAGGTTCCTTTTACAGGAACTGCAGAATCACCAGAATGTGTCACACCCTTTTTGTGACCATCTGCTGGTACTGTCTGAGAAACTAGCATTTTCATTTTTGTATCCTTCATGCGTTTATGCTCGTGTTCTTGTTCATCCCTAATTCTATTATGATGATACTGTAACATTTGTAGCATTTGCGACGGAGTGTTACTTTGCCAGGTACTCTCGAATTTCAATATTCTATTCTTCACTGGGGGTAATGCATTTTCCACTAATTTTGTCACAAATAAATGTGGATATGAGTCACTACTTGCTTTTATACCACTATTTATACCAAAACATTTTTCAAATCGAGCATAATAATCGCTCGTGTCTTCATCTTGTTTTTGTTTACAGGCTGTGATTGCACCCCAATCTTCCTTTTTTGTAGTTAATAAACGTGGCAGTACCTGTACTAGTAAACCTGGTAATAGTTTAACTTTATCCCCGAGCCCTGAACCTGCAGTTCGGCCCCTTTCTTCCTCTGCTAATGCTGTCCAGTCTATCTTTTGGTCTCCCACTTCCCACTCTTTTTCTTTCAGTTTTTCATAAATGCCAGCAGGCAAAAGCACCTTTAATATCGTCATAATATCAGGAAAGGTGTACTCTCCCATCAGTAACATGTCTTTAATTTCTCGGTGGAAACCCGCTGGGTCTTTGTCATGACTAGGTACTACTTTCTTCATTTCTAATAATTCCATTTTTGATATGGGTGTGTAAACAAATACACGGTGAAACTCATTGTCTTCGCCTTTTATTGGGTGCACTTCTCGTAAAGGATTTTGTCTATCCATGTAGTACGGTGCTCTTTCTCTGGGGGCCAGCGAAAGAGAATCTGGATTTACAAAAAGGACGTACTGCTTACGTGACACTAATATCTCTTTAATTAACTTGTTACTAGAACCTCTCCATCTGTACGTAAGTAGTTCCGTTAATATATCAGGTAAAGGACCAGGGTCAGCATGTTGGCTCTTATATAGTATGAGGAGTTGCTGAATCATATATATTCCAGCTAAACGTTGTTCATCTGTACTGAGGTTGAGAAACGTGTGTGCTACGGTCTCATCGCCGTATTTTTCAGGACTAACAATCCAGTGAACGGCTGATCTGGCTAATTCTTCCTCATCCATGGAATCGAGGAGGTGGTAACCTCTTCGTTCTCGTAGTATTTTATCTGCGGCTTGAAACGAATGTTCAGGAGACTTCAGATTTATTACAGGCGTCTGATACGTTCTGCTATTATTTGGACATACAGAGTGTATTGGATCAGAAAAACATCTAGTATTTTCACAAGACCTTCCTCTGCCTACATAGGCTATGGTCTCTGCCTGTCTTGCGGAATTCCCTGATTCGGACACTTCATCTTGCTCAAACTCGTCTGTTCCCAATCTCTCTTCATGAATACGCTCTATTTCTTTACGGATTTTTCGGCACATGGCTATTATACAATTTTGCTTATCGTGTCTCCCTTCTGATATATTCTGACTCCATCTCGTAAGAATAAGCATTGCAGTCGGGTCTACCCCCGGACGATCTTGATTTCTGATCACACAGTTTATGAGGAAACGTAACAGTTCCCCCTGTATCTCTACTTTCTGGAATTCCATAGCTCTGTTAATACATCCTGGATCTCGTCCTGTTTGAACAAAATGATATATGTTATCCAGATGCATAGCCATTCCTGGTAACCTCGCTAAATACTCTGCGGCTCGTCTGATACGTAATGATGCCAGGACCATTTCGTCCTCTTTACCAACCACGGGGTCATATCTACAATTTACAAGGAGTTCCTTAAGCGTACGTTCATTTACGAACTTAGGTGTACGTGAATGTGCTGACTCTTGAAAAACAAGTTTATTTATTCTAGGTGGTGTAAAAGTACTGCTAGCACCTCCCGTGGCCCCATCTGGGGCGTCGGGTGTGAATGGATTCGTTGAACGTGACACAGCAACTATGGGTGTCGATACCCCTGTAGAGTTGACTGCGGAGACAGATGCGGAAACAGATGTGCTTGCCGAAGCTTGTGTCGGAACTTGCTGTTGCACGGGGACAGATACCGGATCCTGACGTTGAACCCCTCCGCCAGACGGTCTATGTGGTGTGGCGTTAGCATACTCGGGGGCTGCATCGTCTAGATATGAGGAAAGAAAAACATCTTCTGCGGTTCTGGGAAGCCCCTTGGGATGTACCTTAATTGGGAATAATGGGGGTGGCAAGTCTTTTGGCACCTCCGTAACAGCCTTAGGTAGTCCTTCGGCTAGAAGGGGATACATACCATTCATAAGAGCATTTCTTTGTCTATTTACTTGTTCTGATTTCACTCGGATACCTTCCTCAATTAATAGATTTTCTTGAACTTTATTTGAACTTTCTTTACTCCTCTCTTCTTGTCTACGTGCTTTTTCTGTTCGTCTATGAGATTCTTTACGCCATAATTCAACAGCGTCTTTCTGTGACTGTCTGACCTTTCTTTTCCATAACTCTTCCTCCACTTTCATGATGCACTCTGCATCCCAGGTTCCCGCTATGGGCCACCTTTGACTTTCCGGTAATCCTTTGGTATAATCTACCCATAGATCAAGAAACAATATGGCATCTAAGCCATGTTTATGGTACATGAAATGTCCTGGAGTGTCTCTAGGAGGAATAGGAACTGCTTCTTCAAGCACCCCTTTTCTGGTAGTAATCTGTCTTAACTTCGAGAAGAGCGGCATACTGACAACTGACCTGATACTTACTCTTGAACTTGCTTGATACGAGAAACACAATAATGAACAGTGAACAATAAACAATCATTCATACCACAATATGCAAGACATTTCTGAATACTTTAAACATTAAACATTAAACATTATAACAATGATCGACAATGATGACAGTCTGCCTAACTAATCACCACGCTGAATTCTTGACAATAACTGAATACTTCGGAATACTTGATATACTGCTAAACAGTACATATACACTGCTAAACAGTGCAGACCGGATTTGTGTACCCAAATCCGTCTTGACCGGCACAAACTATGTGCGCGTCAACACGCCTCCTCGGCGATGGTACTCACCGAGTAGCTCCTTGAAACGGAAGGCCTCAGAAAATGGACAGGACTCGATAACTGCGGACATCGGACCCTCTGGACGTCGGAATTTCGGAAAACCTGGTGGGCCTCTGTATACCTCGGATCTTGCTCTCTCAGCTAGGCTCTGGTCGGGATACTTCGCACTTCTCACCGCCTCGTCTGGGTTGATCGCAGCCTCAGTCGCCCCCGCTTGACCGGAGGAAGCTTACAGGAAATCCTGCTGGTACGCGTTTATGGTCCGTCCAGCTGTGGCAGGAGACCGGGCCTGCAACGCACCGCCGGCGCGTGAGATGAGAAAGTGTCCCTATTCGGGCGCCATTATGTGGTAAATAAAATAAATATTACCGGACTGAATTTCATGCGGAATCTTAAATTAAAGTAAAATAGCTCAAAATAACGAGAGGCAGAATCCGTGGTATAAGAGGTTTCTAATGGGCTTTATTCCATTCAAAATGGCCGACTCGAGTCGCGGCCCTCAGGTTCCGTCACCACGAAGGTTCAGGAAGTGAAGTACAATAATTTATTAACAGACATGTATTTTTATAATAAGTTCATTACAATGAAACGAATGTAGAAGGCGTAACATTTGATAAGAAAAATGACGTGACAGTGACATAATCGAAACTAGGCGTAATAAGGAATAAAAGAAACATGATTGGTTAGAATTATCAGACATAGGTGGATCTATAAGATAATACTTGGCATAGATGCGCGCGCGGCAGCATGACGTGTAATTGACGTGCAACTAGGGGGTGAAGGGGACTTGACATTTAGCTCTACATGTGGAGACGAGAAGTCTGGGGTCAAGTCATCCTAATCCCAAATCATATCTAACATCCTATGTTTAAAGAACTATGTTATCCACAAGGAAGAACTCTCGGACAGAATCTATTCTATACTGACTGTGTGCGTGTACAAGCGTCTAAGTGTCTATATGAGATGCGAGGGATAGAAAAACTTTCCATGGCAACAGGGCTATGAATCACTTGCAGGAGGACGGAAAGGCTGAGTCCTTTGCTTGTGAGCTAAAGGAAATGTTTACCTAAATCACTGGACAGGAATGCATCGGCTGGAGAGCAAAATAGATAATTCGAAGGTGAAATACAACTTCTTGGCAGACAGGCGAAAACTGGCCGAGGCAGGCACCGTTAGCTGCACAGGGAGTAGGACGAAGTTCATGGATACAGATGCGAGCTCAAGCTGAAGCTGTCAGAGACAGAGAGCAGGGAAAGGCTTTGAGGACAGAATCGGGCCTACTCGCCTGAACTGTAAAAATGGAGTAACTTAGCCATATAAAGTCGGTGGCCTTTCATACTTAGGAATCGAATATCCAGCCCATTGATGGCGGATCTGACAGAGAACATGTTGACGGTAGACACACATATGTTTGCGTCTTAGAAACTGGAACTGGAGGGAACATACATGTACTTGTAACATGCATATAGAACCGTTGGGGTCCAAGATAGGGGACATAACTGATCAGGAAAATCCACATTTCCACACTATAGTACTGTCTTGTCATAACTATTAGGTCTCGGAACCCTCCCCCCAAGATACCCAACAAGTAGACAACCCAGAACATAACACACCCAACCTCTCAGTCATGGAAGCAATGCACATTCACACCCTTACTTTAATTTGCTCACTCGTGTAAGTTAGTCCACACCAAATACCACCAAGTCTATGTAAGTTCAAAATGTTTATTTCAATTTGAGAAGGTCTGTACACTGTTTTCTTATAATTGCAGCACCAACCGGAAAATCAATAACATTAAAACAATATACATTGTTACACTTATACAGTTGGGAATTAAATCATGATAACTGAACAGTGGTGGAAGGCAGCACCACCATCCCCTAGGAATTTAGTTTATATAAATTTATAAAGGAAGATGTGAGTGAAGGGACCCCTCACCTTAGAAGAACCTAGTACTGGTAGTTGTTGCATCATACAGAAGCTCTGGTTCGTAGAAGGGAATCTTACGTCTGTAATGCGAAAAATGAAATGGTGTGAGTTAGTATATTGCAACTTGCAAGCATTTCTCAGTCGTGCCAAAAAGTGTAGCATTTATGGATAAGCAATATGGACTAACAGTAACAGTAGTACACCAGTACTTCCTAAAAAAGTGGGTTGTTAATGTTTTTGTTGACCGCTTGTACGCAGCGCGTAGACTAGACAGTAGCAGTGTGAGGCAGGTCATGTGGGCTCAAAGGTGTCTTAAGAAGCTGCAAGGTAACGTCACATGTGCAAAAATAAAAGACACAAAGGTAAAATGGTAGCATGGCTAGGGCTAATTAAGCAAAGGCTACAATGATCATATATAACTATTAGGGTCTACTCTACTACTACCTGATTTGTACTAGTGATGTATGCTAGTATGAACTCATTTTCAACCTTGCTACTGATCAATAGGGGGGAGGTGTATATGACGCTCAATAAATGTGTAATGTTTTCTAGGCACACTACCGACCACCATTGCCGGGGCCAGCGAACAAGGCGACATGGAGGGCGAGCATGTGGCAGTTGCTGCCGATACCGACGATGGAGTGATAGGGGGAGTGGCAGCACCAGTGGCAGGCGGTGGTAAGTTAGATTCATAATCCTTAACTATTGTTGAACTTGACAGTACACTCACTGCAAGGGTGTACTGTATGTATATGTATACTGTACAGTTGTGACTTAGGGCCCCATTAGGATGGTGGGCGTATTCACTGCCGACACCGCAGGGGCAAACCTCCCGCCATCCCTGTAGAAAATATTCAGACCCCCCACATGTCGACCAGGCGGAAAAGGGTTCAATATGCCGGTGGTGTCTCTCTGAACACACCGCCAGCCATATAATCTGCATTTTGGAATGCCTTTGCGTGGCGGCATTGCCGTCCACCACAGAAAGGCATGCAGACATTGCAGAGTATGCTTGGGTGCCCCCATGGAGGGTACCTACCTATGCTATGGTACCCCCCGCCTTTCAAAGCAAAACGTGACAGGCTCCATGCGGGACCGTCATGTTGTGCTTGGAAAAGCAGCACAACATTTTAGCATTGCTTTCGGCAACGCCAACCAGAATGTAAAAAAAACAGGATGCGCCCGCCACTGTGCCGGGCGCATCATCCGAATTAATTGTCCCCGCGGGACCCCCACCCTTTTTAGCATGAGGATGGCGGGCGGACAAAGTCCGCCCGCTATCCGATGTCGTAAGTAAGTGTGAGTTGTTGGGGACGTTTGAAGAGTGAACTAGAAGACTAGAATTCCCTTTAATTGGCATAGGAGCGGGAGTATTGAGTAGCCAATGGCCTCATCTATCTGATTTCAACTCCGCTTTGAAAGTTTTATGTAGAAGAGCACCTGGTGCACTGTTCAACTAAAAAGTAAAAGACGGGTGGAAGAAAGAAGGACGGGTGACATTTAAAATGTTATGTACTACTGTGCTTTATTTTATAGTGCTACTCTACCATGCCACTATGTGTATAAATAATTACCTTGTCCTACTGTTTTTCTAGGAGTATATTTTACAATTGTCTTGTTTTTTTCTTTTTGATACACAGCTACTCCGAAACAAAATCGGAAGGAGTTGGCCGCCAAGGCACGGCGACGGAAGCTGGAGGCAATCCAGCGGGAATATCGGCGGCTGGTGGTCTTAGCCGAGGAGGAGGAGGAGACTGCGGCTGCAATTGTTGAAGCCTCCTCCAGTGGCCCGGGCCCCAGCCACCGCCCTCCAGTGGTACGGCGCCACCGTCTGGCGGCTGCCCGCCGCCACTGTGCCATCTCCGGTGCCCCCCCCCACTGTGGCTGCAACTGCCGCGGCCTTAGACGCCGCGTCGCCCGTTTAGAGGGCCAGATGCGTGTCCTCCTCGAGTCCCGCCCCACCACTTAGTCCCTGTCATCCTGTTCTGCCCCTTTTTTAATTCTTGTTTGGGTGGGTGGGAACTTGTTTGGGCGTTACAGACTTTTTTCTCCTATGGACATTGGTTGGGGTTAGGGAGGGGGGTGGGTCAGCTTTTGTGGGTTTAGTTTATTTTTGTTAGGGTAAATTAAATATATTTTTCTATGTTACATGCAATGTTGTCAATGTTTTGTAGGTGGGGTAACTGTTTTACATCACACTGTTTCCTTGCTGGTGCATGGCCGCCCATAGCCTGTGTTTGATTTAAATAATTGGCTGACTGTATAAGACACAAACAGATAGAAGCGACACACCTCACTCATTGACTTGTCCTTCTAGTACTTTCAGTCTGTCCTCTAGTCTATGCATTCTTTGTACTGGTGTGTGAAAATGAAATCATTGACAACATGTCCATTATTAATTCTGCCTCCCCCAAACTTCTCTCTTACCGGTGCTTGATGTTTATGTCCAACTGTGGCACAGCACTGGCTGCATGGTGAAGATGGTTTCCTTTTTCATACATGCCATGATTGGGGTGGTGGTGGTAGCATAGTAGTAGTAGTAGACACTGGCAGGGCGGCAACATTTGCAAAAAAAGAAAAGGAGACAGTCAATCGCCTTTGAGAGACTGTTAGAGGAGTAGTAGAATGAAGTACAGTACAGAACTTACCGAGCAACAATAATATGCTCAAATATTTGACAAAAAAACAGAATGGTGGTTGGGATAGCCTACTAGACAGAGTTACAAACTATAGTTGTGTCGAGTCACTTGACTAGGCCTACAGCCTAACAGTTAGTGCTGTATATGAGGAATGAGAACAAACAAATCCAATAAATGCCGGCAATTCATGCTGAGGTATGTGTCCCTTTGTTAAATAAAATAACCTCTGAAATATCCTACTCATGGGTGGGCAAGCAGAAGAAGATCATCGCTCTGCCTTGAAATTGAATTAGTGTTGCTTTCACCACATCCGCCCCAGCAAGTGTGTGATTAAGTATTGGTGTACATTTAATTTAGTTACACCTCGACAATAAGTCACACAGCCCGGGGGAAGAGGGTTAGGGTTTGTTGAATGGATGGGAAGGGGGTTTTTGGGAAAGGTTTGACATAGATAAACAGTATGCATACATAGACAAACAAACGACAATCATTGAAGACTACCATATCCATATGTTAAGGGAGAAAAAGGCAATGCATGCATGATGATGAGAGACCCGGATTACATACACTTCTAGTTCTTGTTCTGTTCCGGCCCTAATACTTTTACAGATAGCAAATAGAAATTTTAAATATTGGTAGGGAAGAATCGTAAACACAGAGCAAACCTAATGATGATAATAACAACTCCAAGAACACACTGTTGTAAAGATTGTATACAAAATATTAATCAAACTATTTAAAAGAAGATAAAAGTGGATACTGTTACTGTGTTATTCTGGTAAAAAATGTGGACTGGATTTGCATCTCGGCATTCCTCTTGCTCCTCTTGTCCATCAATCTTGGGTGTGTCGCCTCGCCACTGCCCGGCTGGAAAAAAAAAGGTGATTTATTGGTAAGGTAATTAATATGTATTGTAATGTTTTACAAAGTTTAGGGAAAGGCCCGGCCTGTAATTGTAGATGGAAAACCAAAGGGGTTGAGTGCCGATACAATAGTGGACAGAATACGGTTACCCTATGTACAGCTTATGGGAATTTAGGAGATGACCCCGATACCCTTTTAAGCATTTCTAATGAATTAGTACATTGGCCCTTGCCTCTTATTGTGTGTGGTGATCTAAACCTTAACCTACCTGGAGATTGGACCGCCGGCCCTGTATTCAACTATCAAGGGAGAAAACTTAAAGTCTTTAGAGCATTTAAAGACTTGTGCGAACGACATGGCCTGCTGGATGGATGGCAATTGGGCCATCCTAGAGACCAAGGATATACTTTCTTTTCCCATCCCCATTCTCGTCATGCCCGTCTAGACTATATCCTTTTGTCGAATTCCATTAGGGATGGTTGCACTATGAGGAAGCACCCAAGGGTATTTTCCGACCATAACCCTCTAGAATTGAATATTGCATGTAGTAATATTATTCGTACTAGAAATATTTGGACTTTCGAAAGAGCCTTTTTAAAAAAGGAGGAGTACCGTGCTCTTATGAGAGAGTGGCTACCATCTTTTTTAGAAATAAACATGGGTAGTGCTCCTATCGAGGTTGTTTGGGATGCAATGAAAGCAGGCATTAGAGGGGAGACTTTGCAATTCTCAGTACGTACTAATAGGAAAGGCAAAGAACAACTAGCCTCTTTATATCATAATTTGAATAAAGCTGAAGCAGATTTGAAAATAGCCTTGCAAACAGGTCTGGGTTCTGAAGGACTAGCGCAAGTTGCAATCGCTAGAAATAAGATATCTGATATATTTACGGAAAAAGCGATCACCAAAGCTATGATATACAAAGAAAAAACTTATGAACTCAGCGAGAAAGTAGGGCACCAGCTGGCTGTTCGCACAAGGGAGGAGATGACGGGAAATATGATAAAAGCTATAAATGATAGGAATGGTGATCTGAGAGTAGAAGAACTCGATATTAGAACTGCTTTTCAAATGTTCTATCAAAAATTATATGAGGAACCGCTAGTAGGGCAAGAGGATGCTAGAGACTACCTGGATAAAGAGCTGACCGAACACCTTGAACAAGAAGATAAGGATTCACTAGACTCTCCCATTTACTGGGAGGAAATTCTATTATCCATGAAATCCTTGACTGCTGGTAAAGCAGCAGGTGTAGATGGAATCCCTACAGAGTTTTTCCTTGAATTTGCAGAACAAATAAAATCCATCATGCTACAACTCTTTATGTCCATAGCTCAGGGAGGAAACCCACCACCGTCATGGTCTTCAGCAAAAATAATGATCTTCCTGAAGAAAAACAAAAACCCGCTGGAAATGGGCTCTTATCGCCCAATAACCTTAATTAATGGAGACTCAAAAATGTATTCCAAACTCCTTGCAGGGCGATTAGCACCTATGATTCATAAAATTGTAGCGGTCCGACAACATGGATTTATCCCCGGCAGATCAACAAGTGATCATATACAGAGAGTTATCTCTTTGTTTGATTATACAGAAACTACAGGAGACCCTATGGCCCTTATTCTTCTGGATGCAGAAAAGGCGTTCGATAGGGTCACCTGGAAGTTTTTATGGGCAGCAATGTCAGATCGGGGATTAACGAAGGGTTTTATCAAAGCTATCCAAGGACTATATGTTAATCCAAGGGCCAACGTTGTGATAAACGGGAATATGTCTGAGAACTTTATGATTACGAGGGGAACTAGACAGGGGTGTCCCTGCTCGTCCCTCTTATTCGCGATTTATATAGACCAATTTATACGCAAACTTGATAACCTTCTGTATGTGTCATCTATTACGATTAATAACTATGCAACCAAAGTTTTAGTTTATGCTGACGATATAGCTCTAGTCACCACTAATCCCAAGGAGGCAATCAAGATGGTTGAGAAGGAAGCAACTCTTTTCGGTAAAACTTCTGGTTATAAACTAAATACGGGAAAAACTCAAATAATCATTAATGACAAAGTGGAGATGGAAGATTATAGAGTTGTGGAACACGCTACATATCTAGGGGTCAATATAAGCGCAAAGGTAGATAAAATTGTACAGATAAATCTCGACCCACTAATAGCGCGCACCCGAGAAGACTTAACTAGATTTGATAATCTACAATTAACCATTGGAGGCAGAAGCAATTTGATTAAAATGCTGATCCTACCTAAATTTTTATACTTCTTCAGAACAATCTGTCTCGAATTCTCCCCGCATTACTTTAAAAACATCGAATCTTTGTTTTCCAGATTTATTTTGGGATTTAAGAAACAACGAAGGGCACTAAAATGGATAATGTTACCAAAAGAAAGAGGTGGGTTAGCGTTGCCTAACTTTAGGATCTATTATTGGGCAGCAGTGGCCAAATATTGTACAAACCTGATAGTTATTGAGCCGAGTCATTGTGCGATTCCGACCCCACAGGAAATGATATTAGGAGATAGAAGTAAAGGGTGTTTATGGAGACATATGAATGATATGATTTTTAAGAAAACTAAACTCAAGACTATTCAGGGAATTTGGAAAGTCTGGAGCAATATCCGTAAATTATTAGGGTTGGGACGCTTCTCATGCTATACTCCAATTAGTGGCAATTCTGATCTTTCTGAGATATTTCATGATGGGTATATGTCTAGGTGGGTCAGGATAGGGATCACCCAACTTGGTTGCTTCTATATAGAAAACCGACTGAAAAGTTTTTCAGAACTTCGTAACGATTATAATGTCAGTAATAGGGATTTTTTTAAGTACTTACAAGTCAGGGATTTCTTGTCAAAGAAAATGGGGGGCGCTGTAATTTTCAAAATATTATACTAATAGACAAATTGCTGTCGGAAACTACTCCTAAAATCGGGGAAATATATAAGGACCTTATTAGTAGTCTCCCCGACGATCTTGATAAACATTTGACTAGATGGCAAACTAACCTATTCGTACACCGAGTAATACCGGAGCGAGCGTTAGAGTTGGCACAAACATTGCTAATGTCAATCAAATTACAAGCACAATTTTATAAAACATTTTTTTCCTTGTATTACACACCATATAAAATGGGCAAATGGGCAATCGGCTCGGGAACCGCCTGTCCACGTTGTTCATTGACGGCAGCTAATGATATCCACATGTTTGCCACGTGCCCATCACTCACTAATCTTAGGATAGAAGTATCCAATTTAATCTCGAATCTATTTCAGGAAGAAATTACTATCTCTAGCGAAGAAATGATCTTAGGAGTGGCTGCTATCGAACGCCCAATACAACAATAAGGGCTGATATTTGTAGCAATGGCGGTTCTTAGATTGTGTATAGCCACAGCATGGCTCGATCACCAACCGCCATCTTCCACTCAATGGAGAGATAGATTACTTGCCATATGTAGTGTGGAGGTGGCAATTTATAAGAACAAGGGACTTAAGAAAAAACAAAGAGGAATGATGATTTGGGAACCTCTGATACTCTGGATAGAAGACCACAGCTAAGGAAAATATATCTAAGGGAATAATCTTAAGGATATGTGAATTTCTGTTCTTCTTGGGCTATCAAATCTTCACGATGTGAGAGACTACTTTTCTAATGTATATACTAAAGGTGGTTTATTTGAAGGTGCTTCATAACCTTGGTCTCAGTGGGAGGTGGGGGGGATTGAATTGTATTGTATTAAAATGACAAATGCCAATAAAAACTATTTAAAAAAAAAAAAGGAAAACCAAAGGGGATATTGAGAAAGAAAGTTAAAACAAATGCACAAGTGATGGTGTAGTGCAACAAGAACACTTTCCGAAGTGGCATGTATGCATCATCTCTACTACTCTAGTCTGTTTACAGCATTGACCTTCAACAGTAACAGGAGAGAGCAGGCCCACAGTGCTTAGCAGTAGCACATCCTACGTTAACACTTTAGAGTCCTTTTTTTCTCTCAAAGAGTTGGACAAACGCAAAACACATTATCCATTCCAAACATTGCATTTTACAGTTTCAGTTAGTAAAATCAATGCACTGCAGTCATCCCACCGCTACACTCTATTCCACTTCTACACAGACATTTGTGTCTGCTGTGGTTGTTGTTGACGTGTTTACCTTTATGCTTTTCCGCTTTATGCCACTCATGAAACGTCCTCCTGACTTCATCATCATCTCCGATATTTTTACTGCCTGACTGTGAAGATCGGCCTACAGTATAAGTAAATTTTTTATGACACAACAAGAGTAGCAATATAAATATTACTGACTTGAGTCATTCTTTATTGTGTACAGAAAGATAGATTACTAGTACACTTTGACATCACTTTGTGCACAACAAACAAACAACGGAAACACAAAGACCAATCGCTCAGAGTCAGGTGTCCAATGCATGCCATTAATTGTCATCATTACCTGTTCCTTCTCATCTTAAGTTAACGGGCCGTCCATTTCGCCATCATCATGATGGACGGGTCTGTTGTGTCAATCATACTCATTGCGCAGATTGAGTGAGTGCCCTTCCTGTATTGAATTAAAAGCAATGTATCACCAAGCTGCAGGAGAAGTACAAATTTCTTATTTGCAAGAAGGGGAAAATTGAATTCACCTTGAGTTAAGTTTAATGTGTTCTGTAGAAAGTTGATTAGTGGCAGTGCACAATTACATAAATTCATGCACAACAAACACAACACAATCTAAATCATTCAGTCTGCGACTCTGCGTCCAATGCATGGCATCAATCATTACCTGTTCCATCTTATTTTCAGTTAATGGCCAGTCTCTCTCGGCTCTGAAAGGAGGATAGCTATAGTAGTCATCTGATTCATGCTCCACTTCTTTTAGAAGGACTAGGAAAGTTTGAATTTGTTGTTACCATCATCCAATCATTATTCATGAGGGAAATGGAATTGAGCAGGAGATTCAGTATGATGGAGTGGAGGAGCTGGATTCGGAGGACTGTACTGTCAAATAGCAGACACCTGAAACTTGTATATTAAATTAGAAGAGTAGAAGACGGTGGTAATGGATTTGTTGTGATTCACAAGTTTATAACCGGAACGACAGACACATAAACAAAGGGGGAAAAAAGGGAGGAAGACAGTAAGTGCGAGCCTAATTGTCAGGGAAGTATAGCTCATCCTCAAACTCTGGGGGTTCAGCCAGTAGTAGGTAATCATCTGACACAATACTTCCGTCACCTGAGCCGCTGTCCTCATCTTCCTCCATTGCTTCATGTATTGTGTAATTCGGTGGTATGAAGTGCTGATTCATTTTGATCATTGTTAACCTCTCCACGTTTATTGGCGATAGACTGGTCCTTCTCAATGTTACAATGGAACCAGCAGCACTGAAAACACTTTCGGAAGAGACATTTGCGACAGGGCAAGCAAGATAGCTTATCGCCAGCCTGCTGAGCTGTGGCCATTCAGACCTTTTCCTATACCAATACTGCAATAGGTTTTGATCAATGTACACCTCTGTTGGGTCGTCCAGATAGGCCTGGACCATCCGCTCAATGTTCAGGGTTGCGCTGGTAAGCTTTCGTGCTGTTTTTTCTGTGCATCAGCACTGTGCTTATTAAAGCCTAACTTTAGATACCAATCCTGTAATGATAATGATTGTACTCAGCCTAATGATCCAGTCATTGTTTCTGTGGTCGATAGTGATGGTGAGTGTTGTGATTGTGATCCAAACGCACTGCCCTCAGCCGACGAAGTTGCACTTGATCCTGCATGGCCTGCTTCAGTACTTCTTGTGGGTTGATCTTGCGGAATTTTAATTAGCTGCCGTTCGTTTTCCAACTTCCTAGCTGCTTCAGCTATACAACTTTTGTAGCGGGCAACATCAATGTCAGAAAAAGCAAAGAATGTCTTCAGTGCTAATTTTGCACGTGGATCCAGAATTGTGGCACAAATGTAATGTTCTTGTGACAAAATTTTATTTTGTATCCTTACATTTTCAGCTAAGCGCCGGGATAAGCTCTCCACCAAGTCATGGGCTTGCCTTCTGTCCTCTACACCTTTGTATGATTCAGACACATTATTCAGCTCATGCTCTAGCATTTGCAATAATGGGATTGCTTGGCCCATTGTACAGTCCCCCTTGCTGACTTCACGTGTGAAGACCTCAAAAGGAGACAGCATCTCCGTCAGGCATTTAATTAGGGTCCATTGATCCATCTCAAGGTTCATGCCTTTAACACTAGCATCCCCGCTTCTGTTCCAGACATATTCATGGAGTGACCTGTACTGTTCGTACAGACGATCAAGCATGTAATACGTTGAGTTCCAACGTGTTGCCACCTCCTGGATGAGTGCCTTGACTGGCATCCTTTGTTCACGTTGGATGATCCTCAGCTGCTTCCGAGCTTTAAAAGAATGGCTGAAATGAGTGCATATTCTTCGGCAGATGGCCAGTAAATTGCTGACTATGGGTTCTTTTTTAAGAAATTTTTGAACTATAATGTTTATGCAGTGCGCCAAACACGGAACCCTGAAATCGGAACCAAGTTCCATGGCCTTAAGTACATTAATGCCATTGTCTGTGGCAACAAAACCAATACCAAGCCCTCTGGGCCGCAGCCATTCCAAAACCTTGGTGCGAAACTTGTGTAAAATGTTTTCAGCCGTATGAGACTTCTCCATGGCAAACATGGCTACAGTTGCATGTTTCCGAGTACCTTCAAAAATCACAGCTGTGTCAATAACACCTCGTGCAGATAGCTTATCTCTAACCCCCACAAAAGAGATCCAGTGTGCAGTGATGCACATGTTATCTGTGGCTTGGCAACTGGTCCACATGTCTGTTGTCAGGTGGATATTGTGCACAGCACTCTGCTGCAAAGCTTGTCCAACCAATTCCACTCATCATGATGTAGTGCCGGAACAGCAATTCTTGCGAAATAGGACCGGCTGGGAACCTTCCATTTAGGGCAGATGGCAGACACAAATTCAAGAAAACCCACCCCTTCCACAAATGAAAAAGGAAGAAGGTCCAGCGCTAACATTTTAGCAAGCTTCGCATTGTACAATCGTGCTGTTGGGTGGTTGCGTTGGAACTGCCCCTCCAACCTAAACATGCTCTCAATGGTAGGCTGGATTACTTTCCTTTGTGGTGCTGTTTTCATTAACCCACTAAGGCTCAACGACACAGATTGTCTCATTGAGGTAATCGGTCGCCTTGGTGTCTCACCCTGACTCTGAGTATGGCTCTTACTGCGGTGCCACTCTGATGTTACTGAGGAGGAAGTGGGCGTTACCACTCCACTACTGGTACGATAGTGTGGTGTATTCTTAGATGACTTGCTTGTCCTCCGGTACCATAGTTTGTACCAAGCTTACCACGCCGGACACCTTGACGACAAATTGAGCAGATAGCAACGTTCTCCTCCTTGGTGCTAACAGCAAAGAAGTCCCAAACTGGGGAGGAGAACTTTCTGGCACTGCTGGATGTTCCACTTTCAACACCAGATGAACTGGAGGGGTGCTTGAAATGTGACCCTGTGCACCTAGACTGTGACTTTTACTACCTCTACCTACTGAGATGCTTGAGCTGGATGTAGAACCCTGCCGGGCCTTGGAAAATATGGCAGCTGGAGGTAGTGGTGGTGTAACCTGTGTTGGTGATATCCGTTCTACATCCCGACAGTATCAGCCTTTCTGGATAGGGTGAGAATGTTGGTCTCTGATCCCTTTGGGGTGGGAGTAATGTGCGTGATGACTGGCTCGTCTTCATCAACATCATCACCCCCCTCTTCTACATCTACCTCCATAACTCTAAGTTTTTCTGGGATCTTTCTTTTCAGAAGCATTGTCTTGTGGCGTATATCACTCTCAGACGGAGCTGGTGGTAGCCAAGTGGCATCACGATCATCAGAAGCGGGGCTTGAAGAAGAAGGTGATGGACTAAGCCTCCTTTTCCTTGCTGGTGGTCTGGAAGACAATAGATCTTCTGAAACAGTGGTTTCACTTTGCTCCACTTTGTCTGCAGGAATCTCGATTTCCTGAAAAGCCCCTACGTTAGGAGCAACAACTACTATGGTTGGCTGTTGCGGCGGCTGCTGCTGTTCTTGTTGCGGCGGCTGCTGCTGCTGTTCTTGTTGCGGTGGCTGCTGCTGCTGTTCTTGTTACGGCGGCTGCTGCTGCTGTTCTTGTTGCGGCGGCGGCTGCTGCTGTTCTTGTTGCGGCGGCTGCTGCTGTTCTTGTTGCGGCGGCTGCTGCTGTTCTTGTTGCGGCTGCACACTGATGTGCTGAGTTTGCGCCTGCGTTGAACTTGATTGTGTACTACTTTGCGGTAATGACATTTCTTCAACATCGCTGCTCGTTAGTAGACTGGCTACCTCTGCGACACTAAAGCCCTTGGGCCTAGGTTGGTGGGGTTGGACCGCTGTGCTGCTCCCAGCTTGGTTCCTGGACAACGCTGCTGCAGGCGTAACTTTTTTGGTGCCAAAAAAAACATTGGCCGGCACACCACCAGTCGTGGTTATTAATGGCACTTCCTTTTTCTGTTCCTTCTTCTCACCGGCAACTTTCTTGGTAATGGACCTGGTACCTTTCTTTGGGGCTATCTTCTTCAGATGTCAGGCAGGATGCAGATGCATTACAAGTTCTGGTCACACGTGGACGTGATGCGCAGCAGGACGTCTGTCTGGCTGGCAGTACAACGGGTAGCCGGGTGATGCTGATGACACCTCCTACTCTGTCTTTTGTGCACCTAAAAGCAAATAAGCCAGGAGAAGAACATCAGTGAAATGTTGAATTTGTTGTTGTGGTTCAGTTACTTAGTACTGTACTAGTGCAAACAAAAGATAGTCTAGCCATTTATTACTTTTTTTTTAACTAGGGCTATGTTATACTACTGTGTACAGCCACACACTACACTCTCAGGAAGGATAGGAAAGTTAATAATAATAACTACCAAAATAAAAATGTAATGGAAGTGGGGTGGACCCTATTTGCCAATAAATTATTTGAGCATCTCAGCATCCATGGAGCTGCTGCTGGCAAAGGGGGTGGATGGATGGAAGCAGTAAACCATGCAAAAGCAGGACATTAATAACTCCCAGTCCAAACACAAAAAAAGGCCACCACCCACATGGACACTCACAAATCACAAACAAGCCGGGGGCCTGGGAAACACCCTGAGCTGACAAAAGGCCTATAAAAGCCAGGTAAAGGATGCATGCTAAAGCACATTGCTCTGCCTTTTTAATGCAACAAAATGTAAATACGAACATTCACAGGCCCCAAAAAGGTCTGCAGGGTGCATGCATTGCACACCAACACACCAGTGACCTGACACATACAACAAAAGCATGTCTTTAAAACAACCAACATCAGAAAGGCCACCCCCAAAAAGCACACTTCCACCACTCAATCCAATGCCATCCATGCCCTAAATGAAGTCTAAAATAAATTCAACAGACCACACAGAAAACACTTGATTAATAAAGCTGTGGCTACCTGCTCTGATCCTAGTGGATGAAAGCAGGCCTGGTGGCAGAAAAGGCCAGGCAAGCTTGCAGGCCTAGGCTTCAAAATGGCCACCAGCCACATGGCCAGGCCCAACATCATCAGAAAGGCCACCCCCAAAAAGCACACTTCCCCAACTCAATCCAATGCCATCCACACCCTAAATGAAGTCTAAATTCAACAGACCAAACAGAAAACACTTGATTAATAAAGCTGTGGCTACCTGCTCTGATCCTAGTGGATGAAAGCAGGCCTGTTGGCAGACAAGGCCAAGCAAGCTTGCAGGCCTAGGCTTCAAAATGGCCACCAGCCACATGGCCAGGCCCAACAGCATCAGAAAGGCCACCCCCAAAAAGCACACTTCCCCAACTCAATCCAATGCCATCCATGCCCTAAATGAAGTCTAAATTCAACAGACCACACAGAAAACACTTGATTAATAAAGCTGTGGCTACCTGCTCTGATCCTAGTGGATGAAAGCAGGCCTGTTGGCAGACAAGGCCAGGCAAGCTTGCAGGGCTTGGCTTCAAAATGGCCACCAGCCACATGGCCAGGCCCAACAACATCAGAAAGGCCACCTCCAAAAAGCACACTTCCCCAACTCAATCCAATGCCATCCATGCCCTAAATGAAGTCTAAAATAAATTCAACAGACCACACAGAAAACACTTGATTAATAAAGCTGTGGCTACATGCTGTGATCCTAGTGGATGAAAGCAGGCCTGTTGGCAGACAAGGCCAGGCAAGCTTGCAGGCCTAGGCTTCAAAATGGCCACCAGCCACATGGCCAGGCCCAACAACATCAGAAAGGCCACCCCCAAAAAGCACACTTCCCTAACTCAATCCAATGCCATCCATGCCCTAAATGAAGTCCAAATTCAACAGACCACACAGAAAACACTAGATTAATAAAGTGTGGCTACCTGCTCTGATCCTAGTGGATGAAAGCAGGCCTGTTGGCAGACAAGGCCAGGCAAGCTTGCAGGCCTAGGCTTCAAAATGGCCACCAGCCACATGGCCAGGCCCAACAACATCAGAAAGGCCACCCCCAAAAAGCACACTTCCCCAACTCAATCCAATGCCATCCATGCCCTAAATGATGCTGCTTGAAAATGAAATACATTAAAAAAACACCAAAAGGAACAGTTGCTTCATCATGCACACACCAATGAGGCCATGCCCATGGCTAGCTCGGGCCTACTACTACTACCCACAACATTTAAAAAAAAAAAGGAATGATGATAGTTATCAAAAATAAATTGTAGTTACAACAACTGCAATGCCCACAATCAAACAGACACAACAACCACTTACTTGTAAAATATCCTATTCCAAAAATCCTCAAATCCAATTGCAATGATGCAGCAGACAAAAAGAGTGATCTTTCCAGCTCCAAATCCAAAGGCAGAATGAGCAGGAGATGGACAAAGCACTGGGAGGAGCCTACTGGACAGGAACAGGAAGTTGGAGATTCTGTGTCACTTTCTCCCTCTCCCCACCTTTTTAAAAAAGGACTCCTTGCACAAAAAAGGACAGCCAAATGTCAATGTGAGGAGTTGTTTTCATCCAAAATCAGCATTTGCAGAAGGTTTCATGCTGCTAGAGCTGATATTCCTCTCCAAATTGAAAATTTTACATGTTCGAGTTCTCGAGCTTCACATTACTTCCGCCGGCGTGTCGAAAATGACATGATCGCGTTCTCTTTGTCCCTGTCGCGTTGGATATGACGTGTTTGGGGTCTCTTTCTCCTGTTCGCGTTCGATTAGACGTGCCCGCGTCCTCACCCTCTCGCTCGAGATGTAGAATGACGTGTTTGAGATCTCAATCTTCTCATACTCGCGCGGTGCATGATCGCGAGAAGAATGACGTGTTTGCGCAACAAATGATGTCATCGCGCGACAATGCGAGCGCAAACTGGCTACCAACAATCCAATATCTCGTGGAGAACGCGACCGGGTCGGGAAAACTTGTCAGCGAACGCGGGGATTCAGGTAAGGCGATTGCGCGCACGCAAGAATGTATTTTTTTACAGTGTGAGCAAGAAACAAATTATCGCTAAGCTGCGGAATGCGGAAATTTTGACATTTTGACATTTTCGCGCTTTCTGCGGAACGCGAAAATACCAAATTATCGCAATTTCCGCAACGGAACGGAATTTTGGCCCAGGCCTAATCAAAATACGACATTGCAAAACTAAAAAACTCATCAAAAGTACATGATAATCACTCTAGAGCAAATAAAGATTGCATTCTCTAAATACATGTAAAAGCAATAACTCAGGTGCATCTAGAAATAGCTCATAGATATCTGGATACTTGTTAAATGAATACACAAAATAAATGAATCAAGCTATTGAATGCTCCTAATGCCTCTAATGGTTAAACTGGAAACTCTACTGCCAAACTCATATATTGTAGCAACAGCAACAGGTTTTTTCTCTTCAGTCTCTAACTCAAAAAATATCTACTCTAATTGCAGCAAACCGTCTCTATTGGTCTCCATCCCTAAAAACAAAAACCGTCCTTCTGTGTGAAAAAACACACAGCCGTCTCCCATCGCATCTGAACTTCACGTCACAGGTCTGGCAAAGCACATCTTCTTCTTCTTCACAGTTACACAAGCAGTTCCCTGTGTGAAAGACACATAGCCTTCATGCATGTAAAGTCAATCTCACGCGAAGGAAACAGTTCCAGTCGCAGCACACTCTGCTGATCCCTTTTTGCTTGGAAAGAAGCAGTCCATCTGTGTAGGACACAGCTCTCCAGCATCTATTTTCATCTGTATCTCCTTGACAAAGGAGGACGCCATCCGGTCTGGTCTGGCGATCACTCCAGGCTTGGGGGGAGGGCCCCACTCACACGGGGGAAGGGAGTCCCACTCACACGCAGGGACTGGGCGAATCTGAAAAAGAAACAAGCATCACTCTTCTTGCAAAAAACATTTTTCAAAAGCACACTTTTTCTGTCTTTCATTTCTGAAAGTACAATATTTTCATTTCTGTCTACATAGCTCTCCTCTAGCTCTGGGGAATTATCAAAGAATTCTACCAATGCTTTAGCCTCTGAATTCTCGGTAAAATCTCTCTTTTTCTTTATACAGCAAGAAGGGCTGGGGAAGTCTCCTTCTCTCACTGCACCCCTCACAGGCGCTGCCCCCTTCAAAAAAATCTCTGCGGACACCAACTGGCCCCTCGCCAAATATAACAAGCTGAGACTTCTCTGCCGCCTCTAGCTCTCACCTTATCTCCTCCAAGGCCGAAGTGCCCTGCACTCCTGCCAACTTTCATCTGCTCCTATCTGCTCTGCGACTCTCCTCAAGGGTGGGGGGGGAGAATGAAAACTGCACCTTTGCAAGCCTCCCAAACATCTATCTCCAAGAAGCTGTCTCTGTCTACTGGGGAGAGGAGCTGGGATGACCACTCCCGTAGGAATTCCTCCTCAGTCTTCACAGAAAGCCTGAACTCTTCTCAGCGTTGCTGGATGATCTCACTGCAAGCCTCCCAAACATCCATCTCAAAGACGCTTTCAAACGAAGCACCAACAGTGTATTTCATTTCTTTCCGTGTGCCAGATTTCTACGTGCACCCACTTCCAGAACAACTCTTTACATGTCTGAGAGGAAAAACAGCTTTAACCTCTCCTGACCTCCAGCAAGACTTCACATTCTTTAATCTGAAAATGCTCCACCATTCTGTCTAACTAATTCAAGCAAATTCTTAACTGTCATTTGTCTATCACCTCATAAAAAAACTAAACTGCTCTTGACATATCAAAAAGAAAAAAGCATTGGAAATATCAGAAGTCACATACCAAGTCCCATGCTACTTCTGTAACAATATCTGGGACAGCATCAGTCAAAGAAGGTATATGTTTGTCCAGTTCGCAATAATCAACTGTCATGCACCAAGAATTATCACATTTGCACACCAGCTACACAATTAGGGTCACCACCTCTGCATCTGTCAAGCCCTGCATGATCTCACTGATCCCTTCACGCCCATGTGGCATTCTGTACTGTTTCAAATGAATTTCCTTTGTAACATGGGGCACCTTCACTGGGGAATCTTGTGTTTCAAACTCCACCTCAGGACCTTCTATTAAATCCTGTGCAAACTGTTTTTCTGTCTGTTCAACGTTTTCTGAAACTACGGATTCGGATAGTGAGGGCTCTCCTTACGGTAATTCAGCACAGGGACAGGCGTTTGATCGTCCATTGCCGGAAAATCGTTTTTCAGGCAATCGACGCGGCAACTATCGCCCAAGATATCAAAATCATTTTCAGAATCGATCTCAGGGCTTCCAACACAGGGGTCAATACCAGGACCCAGCTCAGCCACAGAGGTATATTCAAACTCGCCAACATCAATATTGGAGGACATGAATACAATCCCTATTTTTAACCTATCGACTCACAAAATGTACCACTCTGCTGTGACATTACTCACTAAGGGTTTATCCGTTGTTCCATCTACCAGGATCAATAAATTTGAACTCTTTAAAGACTTGCATGCCTTCTTTCGCAAAGTGAGACTTAAAAAGTTTTTCTTGGATAAAGATTCTAATACCAACAATGACAATCTATCTGGCTTGAGACCTCCCTCTAGCTTTACCCCTGGCCTAGATACGTTAGGCATGGAAGTTAATCTGTTTGAGAAAGCAGTCCTCAATAAAATCCAGAGGTCTGTCAAATTTGTCCCTACACCCACCTATAATATCACTAGGGTGGAGAATTTTGCACTCATGGCTCTTAAGAACAACAATGACCTAACGATCAAACCCTGTGACAAGGGTGGGGGCATCATCATCTTCGATACCTCCAGGTATAAAGAAAAAATGCTTGATCTACTTGGGTCCCCTAGACACTATTGTAAAATTATGTCTAACCCTGAACCTAGAATCAAACGTCGGATCCTGCGTGGGGTGGAGCAAGCGGTTGAGAGGGGAGACATATGCCTGTCGGAAGCCCTTTTCCTCACACCCACACATACTCGCATTCCCATAATTTATGGTATGCCTAAGACCCATAAGGACCAATATGATCCACCTTTGAGGCCTATTGTTTCAACTATTGGCTCGGCTACGGAACCATTATCTAAATATCTCGATAAGTTCCTTCAGCCGATTGTGGGCAATCTGTTATCATATGTGAAGGATACGGGCCATTTTATTTCCAAGATTGAAGGCCTTGATTATGACTCTGAGCGAGAGATTCTGGTAACCCTTAATGTTGAATCGCTTTATTCTAATATTCCCCAGATGGAGGCCTGTAGGGTAGTAAGTAACATCATTGCTTCTGATCAATCTCTATCTATTGGCACTTTTTTGATTCACTGCCTCGAGATTGTTTTAGAAGAAAACTTTTTCGAATTCGATGGGCAACTTTATCAGCAAGTGCAAGGAGTAAGCATGGGGGCGGCCTGTGCCCCAAGCATTGCCTGTCTATACATGGGCGACTATGAGAAAAACAACATCTTCAATGAGATTACTCCTTTTTTTGAGAATGTCCGACACTGGTCGCGCTATATTGATGATGTTTTCTTCATCTGGACTGGCGACCAAACATCTCTAAATTACTATATTGAATGGTTGAATGCAGCTGATAATAACATCAGGTTCACTGCCCATTCCAGTACCGTAAAACTGGAGTTTCTTGACGTCTGGGTGGAACACCATGACTGCAAGCTCATGGTGTCTCTATACACGAAACCCACCGCTAGAAACACACTGCTTCATTTTGAAAGCTTCCATCCTAGAAGTCAGAAGGATGGGATCCCCTTCAGCCAGTTTCTGCGACTACGTAGAAATTGTACTTCTATTAAGGATTATCTCCGCAATGCGGAAATCATGAAGCTGAAATTTATCAACAGAGGGTACCTACCCAGGATGGTGAGAGATGCCTCAAAAAGGGTGCGTTTCTATAACCGTGACTCTATGTTTCAAACTAAACCTCAGGAACAAGCAGACAAACTTGTTTGTGTCACCAAGCATTCTCCATTTAACAATAAGATCAGACAAATCATCAATTCACAGTGGCATTTGTTGAATTTAGGTGAACAAACATCTCCTATGCTCAAACCAGTTTTTGCGTTTCGCAGGAATAAAAATCTCAGGAATCTTTTGGTGAGAGCAAAAGATTCGGACCAGAAAATCTTTTTACAAAAATCCATTGAGGGTTCCTCTCCTGTTAGAGGTAATCATAAATGTGGCACATGCCATGCATGTGCTAATGCTATTGTTGGTGCTTCCATCTGCATCAATGGCTTTACTGCTGAATTGAGAGAGATGACCAATTGCAGGACGTCTAATTGTGTCTATGCTATGCAATGTCCCTGTTTATTCACCTATGTAGGTGAAACCTCTAGAGAGGTCAGGGTTCGGATTGGGGAGCACAAATCTAATATCAGACGGTCCAAACATACAGCACCCCTTGTTGGCCATTGGATCGAAAAAAATCATAAAGATGATGAGCTATGTTGGACCATTCTTGAAAAAATTCGCCCTCAGAAGGGGTCCAATTCAGACAATATATGCAAAAAACGCAAGGTTTTGGGGATTTTTGTCCTCAACACCAAGGACAAGGGCCTGAATTAATCCCTTCAATGGGAGAATACATTCTTGTAGGATTTCCTTGTAGTTTCTGCATTTTTTCCACGCCTTGCTCTATATCTTTGGCCTCTTCGAGACATCTCCTGTAGATATACTCCTTTTGTGTTATGTGCGATAGCGCTTTTAGTTCTGTCTTTTGTTACAACTTTTATTCGTTTGCTTTAGTGATATTTTTTCATATATATGCGTTTTTTCTTATTTTGTTTTTAATTTTTTTTTTAATTAGGTCTTTGCTCATTATTGGTCTTTCTTTCCCCATTTTTTCATTTCTTTCCTTCTATATTTGTCATATCGTGGTCTTTTTTATTTTACTATGGCTTGATTCTTGGCCATGTCGTGTCCTTTTCATTGTATATTTTTGCTCTGGCCCTTTTATTTTTGCTATGGCTTGACCTCTGGCCAAGTCGTATCTTTAACACGCCCCTAATTGACTTTCGCGTGATTGGAGGGTTTGAATAGCCTGACTCGGGCGGGCCCTCCCTCGCCAGCGATCGTTTACCACGGACGCTTCTGCCTAGACGTCGTTTGATCGTTCCGGACGCTACGCTGATTTTTCAAGGTATTTTGTTTTGAAGCTCTTCCTGGCCCTTATTTTCTTTTAAGGAATTAATATTTTGGCCTGTTTTTTTAGAGTAACTTTCCCCCTAAACACGGCTTTTTTCTCTCTATAGCGTTATGCTATATTTAAAACTTTGCTGTTTCCGTTTGTTTCAGCATATACAAAGCTCACTGCTGACCCGGTCTGAACTTATACCCGCAAGCTGATGATTTTGCTGCATGTTGTGTCTTGCCTCGATACTAGGTGAGCCGCGTACTCTTTCGGTCTTTGTTTTATCTTCTGATTTTTGCTCGATACTTTTTGCGCGTAATCGCGAACTATGGTGTTATGTCGTATTAAGACAGCTTGCAACAGTCCTCCTCTATTTTCTTCTTTTCTTTTTTGTTTGTCTCTCTCTGCATCAGAATTGAACCCGCTGGGAGGGTCTCTCTCAAAAAAGATTGAATCCTGGCCCAAGGGCCCCCTGCTGCCCATTAGCCTCGAAGTTTTCTGGTTCTTCACTGTATTTAGGTAATTCGCGTTTTTTCCTTCCTATAGCCATAGGGCCTTACCAGTAGCATTTGGATATTTAATTTTAGTTTAGTCTGGTTTAATGTTTGTTGCTGTTTATTTATTTGTCCTCTTCTGATGTATACTTATTTAGGTTTTTTAATTTTTTTTTTTATTAGAATGACCTTTTTGTTTCGTGGTGATACTTCGGTTTGGAAGTAATTGCGCTGAACAGTCCTCCTTTTATCGATACAGGTAATCGCATTTCTGAGACATAATCTATGACAGAGAGCGACATTTTTGTTCTCGTGCGATGATTGTCTTGTTTTCTTTGTTTGTTTATTGCTGAACACATGCCTAATGTCCATCTCTTTCTTCTTCTTTCTTTCTTTATCCCTTGTTTTTCTTCATAGTATCTCTCCTGGCTCTTGGTGCTTATGAATAATAATAATAATTTTTTATATATAAAATAATCCTTATCCTTATTGGTTATGCTTAGTGACACTCTGCATGAACAGTTTCATATTAATTTGTTCCCTTTGCTATATATATATATATATATGCACATATATACATATTTTATCTTTTTCCTTTTTGTTTCAGGTCCCGTTTCTATTTATGCCGTTTTGTTACGCCCTGAAGAAGGTGGTACTCCTTATTAGGAGTTGTCTCACTGAAACGCGCGTCTGCCTTTTGAACAGGGCCCCACCCTTTCTCTTTATTGGACCAAACCCTGAAACTGTGTCCCTCAGAAACCCTTGATACCATCATTTGTCTATATATATTTATATATACATCTGTTTTTTGAGCAATTCTTTATTGAGATTGTTTTTCCTCTGGGTGGGACCCATGAGTGCTGTCAGTTTGCACTAGCATGAACAGTGCATGTGTGTGATTTTGTATGAATGTCTTTTTTGGATGTGTGCATGTATGTATGTGTGATTAGCCTCCTTTTTCTTATTGGGAACCTGTCCTCTTTTTCCTTTATGTATTGAATTCATTAAATGTATAAAATATGATTCGTATATTTTGAAATAACAAAACAAGCGAAATAAAATTATATATATAAAAAAAAGAAGATATATATGTGTATATATATTTTGTGTTCGTTTCAATCAGAGTGTCTCTAGCTTGTATTTAAATTCATGATACATTGTACTTTCTCAAATATAAAGGGTAGAGTATGGTTTTTCGTGTTTAATTTATCTTTCCCCTGAATCTCTACCTATATTAGACTTCTAGGGGTCCCCTTTGCTTATTGTTTCTGTCTGTTCATGCCACTTAATAACCATTGCTTCCTCCCATAGGCAAATCACATTTTCTCTAATGCGGTTCTGTCCAGTATCTTTTAGTGTGCAAAAGCACAGCAGCATCTGCATTTGTCCAGCATCTGAATTTAAAAGTGACCTTTTCTTTCCCTGCACTTTCCTGTAACTAAAAAGGGAACATTGCTCTTGAATTAACTCACCGTTGGTCTGTTTATCTTCCTGCACATTCCTTTCTGGCTGAAAAACCTCAGAAGAATTAATTAAAACCGCCTGTGTATCTTGTAGTCTGACTGCATTCTCTGTTACATGTATCACATCTGAATCATTCTGGCTGGTCAAAGTAAACAGCTTCAGAGCCTGGTACACGTTTAATTCTGTCTTCAAAGATATATATTCAAATTGGGCATCAACTAGCTCTGTTTTCAACTCACTACGTTCTTTTTGCAAATGCTCACATTTTTGATGCATATTAACCAACACATTTAAAATAACACTGCTATCTCTGTCTAAAATGTCATAAATCTCCTGCTGATTAACACCCTTCATCGCAACTCCGGAGTCTGTAATCTCGGAGGAGTTCCACGTTTCAGGGGTATGATCTGACATTTTACATTCACTTTGCAACTGAAAACATTTTATATGCATTCCTTAACAAACACTTGAAAGGGATCCAGCCCTTTCTGCCTAACGTAGCAAGCACTTTTTACAAAACACACTTAAACACACACATACCAATTTTAACTCAGCACAATTAGCTCACTTCACGAGCCAACACACCATATGGGCTACCCCCATGCAAATAAATCAATTGATATCTAAGAGTCTGCTTTCAATTTCTAAAAAACATATTTCTTCCCCTTTTAAATCAACGTTCACATCCTGCAACCGACTACGCCAAAAATGTAATGCCAAACTTAGATCTCCCCTGGACCAAGGTATGTACCGTCATTTTCCCAGGGAGAGAATAATATATATAAATGTATTAACACAATACTTCAATCACGGGCAGACCAAATATATGTTGATCATGGCAGACTCTCACATATCAAATAACCGATTGAAATACACAATCAAAGCAAATATATATATATGTAGAAATATATATGTATGGATGTAAGAATCAGAAAATAAGAAGGAAAGGAGAGAATCAGTAAAGGATCAAGAGACAGTTAGTAGCAGAGACACCTCACCTAATGCTCCATCATTTCACCCCACTTTGCTCAAGGGGAGTCCATTGCTTGAACCGGGTGAAAGCTCAGAGGTGACACCACTCTTCCGTGACAACACGTCTGCTCCACGGCGTGAACTTCCACCAGGCCAGTGTAGGCTCCCCTTTTTAATACAAATTCAAACACAACGAAGCTTCTAGCAAGCCTCGCCCCCTCGTTCTCATGAGAGCCCATACCAGCCTGCTCCAAGGCCACCGCATCGGTTGATCAGGCCTTTGCTATGGCTCCGAGACAGACCATGTACATTGCTCTGATAAGAACCAGTTCTCTCTAGTCAGTAAAGTATGAAAAACAGGAGAAGAGCAAACATGCCCTCCCCACTTTGCAGCTTCGTGCAGGCACAGAAAATGGCTTCAGCATGAAAATGGAGTTAGTTAAGCCATGCACACAAAGGCCAAAAGCAAGATGGAATCAGAAAAGCAAGGATGACATGAAACCATGTCAAAGGCAATAGTCAGCATTGCCATAAAGCAAGGTAAAGTCAGAAAGCAGAATGACATTAGACCACGTCAAAGCCAATAGGTCAAAGTCATAATTCACCTAACCCAAATAACATTATACACTTAATCCCTCAATATAGAACATTGAGCACATGTGTGTACCATCACCCACAACACTGCACCTCGACATCCCACACCTTCTGTTCTTGGCAAGACTATTCTACTAAAAGACAGCAAGATTACAGGACAGAAGAGAAGCAGGTATATGCAAAACCCATCTTACATTAAGGCTAGGGTAACATAACACACTTAAGTCAGTACAAAATAGTGGTGGTTGAGGATCATCATAGGGTGTCAGACCACAAAAGTGGCTCATTCACTACAGAGGAGTTATGACATAATTTAAGATATTGTAATCTTTAAATTCCAGTTAAGGACTATGTAATAAACTGCTGTGCAGTGTTTAATAAAAAAAAAACCTGAAGCTACATATAGGCTTAGACTCATTTTTTTTGCAATTACTGCACGTTCATCGTGAAAACATCGCGAACATGCGGAGACAGGAACCTCATTTTGAAATAAAGGGAAAGGGTTAACAGGTGCTAAGGATTCACAAGTGGAGAGATAGTAGTCTAAAATGAAAGACCTGATTAAATTTGCTGCCTTCCTCAAGATCATGGAGTGGAAAATTGAAGAGGTTGCCATTTTGTAGGTGCTTTGTATGAGAGTGGTGTACAATTCTTGTGCTTAGTTTTTACAAATCTCAGCAGTGACAATACTATCCAGAAAGAGCTAAAACAACAATATAATCTACAAACTGAATTCACTGGTATGTATATGCCTTTTTAATTATTCAAAAAATGTACGTTAGAAATGAATATGTATATGGGAGTTCGACAAAAACCAGTATCTTTTTACTAAAAACACATAGTTTGAAGCACCCTTTCTAACACTTGTTCACCCCACTGTGGATTTAAAAAAAAAGATTTTTTTTTTTACAAATGAGAAAAGTTTCAGTCTCAGTCTTTTTACCTGCATACCTCCCGGAGCACTCCAAGCCACTTTAGATGAAATGTAAGGTCAAATGTCCCTTGTGAAGCTTAAGTTAAGCTATCAGACTTCGGCATCCAACATCCAAGGAGAAAAATCCTCCTACCTCCAGGGCCTTGCGCTCCTTCTGCTGTGCAGCCAGCAGCCGGCACACTCCAGCCTCCGCTCCTGCCCAGCCACCCGTGGCGTCCTCGAGAGCAGCCTCAGTGAGCGCCCTTGAGAGCAGCCTCGATGTAAAAGAAATGCACCCGTAAACAAAGATGCATGAAGACCCAGGGAAAGAGGCCACATCGAATGTCAGCCAGAAGACACCAACCGCATTAGGGAGAAAGAAACCAAGCAAGCCTTCTGTCTTCAACTGCACACCGCACCATCCAAGATCCAAAAAAACAGTATCACAGTTATATGAAAAAAATACAGATGAACTGTATCTGGCAGAGTGTATGTGTTTAAGATGTTAGTACTGTTGAGAGTTACCATGAGCAACATCTATTATGAAATCACATATACGTTTACAAGGTGATCTATGTTCTTTAAGTAGACAAGTACTAAGACGCTAAACACCCCACTGACACAATGGTAGAGAAGCACACAAGTAGCTCTAATGTGATCTTTTTAGATTTACAGTGTTGAAACACTGCATGAAGTTCTGCACTTTGGTTGATGTTCATTTAAACATTTACTACAGACAGGGATGCACTGGTGTTTCACCATTTTGCCATGTATAAGTGAGAACTGACATATGGTGCATCTGTGTTGTAGGAGACGGGGCTGTAATGTTAACAGATAACTAATAAATAAAGTTTTGTGTTTTTGTTTGGGTTTCGTATATTGAAGTAAGTGCCTGAAGTTATATAGCTAGGATCAGCCATAGATTTAAAACTGCAACATAACATAAAAACGTTTTTTGCATTATGTGTAAGTCAGTAGAAAAGTAGTTGGTTTGTTGGCTAGCGTAAACAATTCTTTTTTTTTTTTACAGAACCATATCTACATATCTACAGATAGTTAGAATGCCTAGAAAGGTTCAGAGGAAAAAGCAACAGAAGCAACTACAGTACCTCTGCAGAACTGAGACAAAAAGGGAAAAATGCAGAAAAAGTGGTGAAAGAAAAAAGAGTTACTGGTAAGAGGACAAAGTCATTTCTTAAAAACATATGTGGACACCTGTAAGGATTACAAAATAATGAAAATAAAATCCAAACCATGAGAGAGAATAAGAGTGGACAATATCTAAAATCTATCTTACAAGAACAGGAAAGAATGTAACAAAGTTGGACACACCTTAACCAGGAGGAAGAAGCAGTAAAAGGAAATCAGAGCCAAGAATGTTTTTTAGTTGAGTGGTAATAGATCTACTGAGAAGTATGAAAAAGTATAGAAGAAGGAGAGAGGAACTGAATCAGAAAGAACATGTTGTGGGAGTAGTTGAGAAGGCCTTTGCACTGAAGAGGAACCTTTTCATTTTGATTATAAATAGAATGAAGTATCTTGATAAAATAGTGATGTACATAAGGAGACAAAACCAGAAGAAAAAATTAGTCAATAGAACTAACTTTAGTACAGTTTTTAGTGAAGAATGGATGCACACTTCTAATACAGAGCCTTTCTTTAATGAAGAAAGCTTTCTCCAGGATAACACATTAGTTCATGGTATTGATGAAAGAGGATGATGTTAGAAACTGTAAAATGACACTCCTAGAGCAAAAGAGGTGATTGTATCTAGCAATGTAGAACAAGTTATTGAAGAAAAGGTACAGGGAAGGCGTAATCAGGCTCTGTACACAAATGTAATTGTAGTACTGTTTGTAGTTTTTGACACCAATCCATTAATACACTAAAAAAATGCTACATATCTTTCCAAGGCAAACTTTAAAACACAAAAAGTACTTTATAAGGATTGGATCCTTGCAAGGTTAGGAAGCATACACATTTGGAGGGACACTCACTACCTTGTTTATCATAAAAGTGTGCCAAAGCACCTTTCATCATTTTAGGATGTAAGATGTAAAGCTCTCAACAATGCAAACTTTGGTTAGGAGGTTGTACTATGTGAACATTCCTGCTTTGTATTTAGGAAAAATGATTAGAGCACCTTTGTATGGTACTGATGCAGAGGTAGAAAAGGTTTGTGATGATGCACAGTTTTGTTTCTTTTGTCCAGAACAGGACTCACCGGAAAATGATGAGTTGATAACAGGAGGAGTTGCAGAACAGGACACATGTATTATAGTTAATAGCTTTAAAGACGAGATTACAAAAATTAAATCAGTGTGCTCTTATAAAACAGAGTATGTTTGTATATGTTGTCCGCACACTTACTACAAGATTCAAATACAGACTGTTGATTTCATCATAAAAACTTTTTTCAAATCTTTTTTTTGATTCATGAAAGTACATACAATTAAAACTTACGGTCAATTAATTTGATATTATACATAATATACCTGTTAAAACTTCATTTGTACAAATCACCTTGTTGTCCCATTTATTAGTTTTACTTTACTATCAAGGGCATTTTTCAATCAGCTTAATAGGCTAGATGATCTAGATGTGCAAGGGATTTCCTTCTATGTACAGCCCTACTGATGTAACCAGCAACAGCACAACAGGCTAATTCATTTTTAAGGGTACAAATACATTTCATGGCATCCTTATAGAAAAATAATTTTTGTGCAATACAAATTAGCCGCAAACGTTTTTTTCTAATGTTTCAATAAAATTTACAAAACAACATAAAGTGCACTGTGGACTGATTTGCTTTTCCATCAAATGGGCATTTATAAACAATTTTCTGCCATTTTTCGCGTTTTGGAAAAGCCACCAGTTCATTAACTGTACTTAAACATAATCTTGTCATATAAAATCTATCCTGAGTGTTTGTAGTTTTAACCAAATAATTTGGTAGGCCAGCCGACTCAGTGTAGGCGTGTATATTGATACGCTTATTTTTTCCTCATCCCTCCTAGCCCTGTCCTGGCTTAGTTTCTCCATATCCAATTTTTGTATTTCTCTTTTACCAAATTGCAAGATGTCTGTGGTTTTTTATATCGATAAACCTTTATCAATGTTGTTAGAACCGGATTCTCTAGCTGGTGGAGGTAGGTGCCTTAGGCCAAATAGGGACCCTTGCTTCTAAGTCAGGAAAAGGAAGGACACCTTCTCAGATAACCCCTGCTTACCCCCTCGGTAGCTTGGCACGAGCAGCCAGGCTTATCTGAGAAGGCAAGTGTGTAAAGTATTTGCAACCACACTCTCAGCAATCCAATGATGACACGACAAATGGACTCCACACGAGTTTCATACAAAAACAATTATAAGTTTATATAAAAAGATGAGACCACACGATAAAAAAATCCAACATATACGTATTTGTAATATTTCACATTGCTGGTTATTAGGCCAGCTAGCCCTGGTAGGTTCTTGCAGCATTAATTAGCAACAATCAGGCCGTTCGTTCTGCAAAAATAATGCAATGCATAATTCAACAATCAGGCAGTTCGTTATGCAAAAATAATGCAATGCTTCATGCAACAATTAGACAGTTTGTTGTGCAAAAATAATGCAATGCGTAATGCAACAATCTGGCAGTTCGTTATGCAAAAATAATGCAATGCGTAATGCAACAATCAGGCAGTTCTTTATGCAGAAATAATGTAATGCGTAATGCGCTCCGGCACCGATCACGGTGCTTTGGACGGTCTCTATGCCACTCGTACTGGCTTGCGGTCAGTTTCTACCAACATCTGCCCCCAACACGGGTACGGTGTGAACCAAAGTGCATCTCCACACTCCGGTACTGCCACTCCTTGCAATATGAGCTGGAGCAGCAGAGGCTCGCGCTGCAAGAATGGGAAAGTCTGAGAGCGTCTCTCTTTGAGCCCACACCCCGACCCCAGGCAGCAACACACGTTACCTGGGGGGCACGACCTTGCTCTCCTCTCCTCGCGACTTGGGCCACCGATGCAACTTCATTGATTCCGGGCCGATGGAGATGACGAAGATCTCAGGCTGCAACAGAGCACATGCACACAGCGTCGCTGAGACTCACTTGAGTTCGGGGTGCGCACGATCACAGGACAATCCTCATGAAGGTCTCAGGCTCCACAAAGCACACACACACAGCGTCGCTGAGACTCACTTGGATTCTGGGTGTGCACGATCACAGGGCAATCCTCACGAAGGTCTCAGGGTGCACAAAGCATATGCACACAGCGTCACTGAGACTCAGTTGGAATCTGGGTGTGCACGATCACAGGACAATCCTCACTGAGATTCCAGGCTGCACGAAGCACACGCACACAGCGTCGATGAGACTCACTTGGATTCCAGGGGTCCACGATCACAGGGCAATTTTTACAAGGGTCTCAGGCTGCATGAAGCACATGCACACAGCGTCGCTGAGACTCACTTGGATTCCAGGTGCCCACGATCACAGGGCAATTCCTATGAGGTCTCAGGCTGCACGAAGCACACGCACACAGCGTCGCTGAGACTCTCCTGGAAACTTTTATGTTCCTGAGTTTCCACAACAGGGAGCCAGCTCTCCTCGGGCCCCTGGGGATAAGTTACTTCAGGACGAAGCACATAGCAAAGTCCTCTCAAGCAAGGGGACACATCACACAGCAAAGTCCCTTTAGCCTCTCCTTGGTTTAATCAGCAAACTGCAGGCCAGCCTCAGAACACACAGCAAAGGTCATTCCTTTCCTTCAGTCTCTTCAGCTGTTTCTTCCTTGGCAGAGGTTCCTCTTGACCACAAAGTAGTTTCAATCCTTTTCAGTCTTGATCAGTCAAATTCCAACATTCAGGGGCTTCAGATCTCATAGTTATACACATAAATGTCTTTGAAGTCTTTGAATTCAGGGGGCACTGATCCCTGTCCAAACCAGTTCTAGGTGTCTCCCTGCCAGTGACACCTTCTTCCTTTGATAGTGGTGGTCTGGATCCTTAATCACTCAGCAGGGGATGGAGCCATTGTTTTATGGCAGCAGCCCAGGCCTCTTCACCTCCAGGGTCTACTCCTCCCCCTACACTCCAGATGCAGGTCAGCCTGTTGCTGTCTGACCTCCTCCACTGGGTCAAGACATTCCCTAGATCCTATCACTTTCAAATCCAGGCAGTCAATCCACAACCAGGCAGAGACAAACATAAATGTTAGAAAACAATAAAAAGCCACTTCTAAAAGAGTGGTTTCAAAACACACAATGCAAAAACCGCCTTCACAAAAAGATGTGTTATTAAATTGTGAGTTCAGGCACACTAAACTTCACCTCTCCATCTTAAGCTTACGGGAAGATAGGCTGGAAACATATTACACAGCCTCCCCATTCTATCCTATGGGCAAGATGGCCTTTCAACAGTGAAAAACGAAATGGAGAGTATTTCACTGTTGGGACATTGTACACACCTCAGTACATGTCCTACCTTTCACATACACTGCACCCTGCCCAGTGGGGTACCTTGGGCCTACCATAGGGGTGTTTGATGTGCTTAAAAGGGAAGGGTATGGCCTGGCAAGTGCACTTGCCAGGACAACATGGCAGTTTTAACAAATTGCGCGCAGGCACTGCAGTGGTAGGCCTAAGTTCACTCTTTTGGGCTACTTGTGTGGGTGGCACAATTAGTGATGCAGGCCCACTAGTAGCATTTGCATTACTAGCCCTGGCACACATAGTGCACTTTATTAGGAACTTTACTAGTAAGGCAACCATACCAATCATGGACAACCAATTACCATTAAACTTTACACAGGGATCACTTGCACTTTGACACTGATCAGAAGTGGCAAAGTGCCCAAAGCATCTAAGTTGGCAACACCATGTCAGAAAAAAGGTCTGGGGGAAAGCAAAAAGTTTAGGGAACTTTAGCTAAAAAGAGCCAAGTCCAACAAATGTTCTTTAGCAATGTGTCCATGTATGCTAGCCATGGGATTTTGTTAGTGTGTTCCAGAGTTAAACAATTCCTGAGTATATCCCTTGTGAACTTTGGTCCCTCTTTGCACCAAATGTTATGTCACGCGCACAAAGCTCTTACTTGAATTAAATCGAACACATATGGTGCATCCAGCTCCTTATGCAAGACATATGTAGAGGTAGATCTTGGTACAGCCAGCATAGGGCAGAACATGTAATTTTCACAGGATTGCAGTATAGTAAGGTTGGTGTTATCCCACACTATATAACCATAGGTTGCTATTGATAGGCATTTACTGCCATATATTTTAAGCATGTCACGGATAGGTTTGCTACCTATTTTGTTGCAAAATCTGAAGATCGCCTCCATAGTTCTAATACATTTAAGTCTAGACTGGTCTCAGTGAGGAGCCCAATTGCTATTAAAATAAAATAAAATACCAAGGTAGGAGAAGTTTTGGACTTTTGTTAATTTATAGTTCCTTACATAATGATGCTTTTTTTCCTTAACCCTACCTCGGCCACAGACCATCACAAACGTTTTGGTGAGGTTGAAGCTTAAATCTCTCTGCTCCACGTATGAGACGAAGGCTTCAATCAGTACATGTAATCGGTTTGCAGTTCTAACAAATTAGAACCGCATCGCCTGCATACAGGAGCTGCGGGGTCGGTCGTACACCAATTTTTGGGGCATCAGTATTTAGTTTCTGAAGAGTAGTGTCGACCCCATTGATACATATGGAGAAGAGAAGGGATGCGATCACACAGCCCTGTCTTATTCCCCTGGATACCTTGAAAAGAGGGGTGCACTCTCCTTCCCCCATACCTTACTCTATATGTCAGTCTCACATATAATTGTGATAAGAATGAGACGATGTCATCAGGGGCCCCCATATCAATCATCGCTTCCCACAATTTAACATGGTTTACACAGTCGAAGGCCGAACCTAGGTCTGCAAAGCATAGATGAATATGTTCCTACTTAGCCAGCGTATATTTGTTGATGATTAGATGCAGGTTTATACTTTGCTCCACTGTCCCAATCTCCCCTCTAAAGCCATATTGGGTTTCAGTCAGGATGTTTCTTTTATTAATCCAATTCTCCAGTCTTCCTAGGACTATTCGCCCCATGATCTTGACAGATGAGTCTAGGAGGGATATGGGATGGTATCATCTCGCATCTCCCCCTTTTTAAAAATGGGGACAATTATACTATCTGTCCATGTCTTAGGGACACAGTCTTTATCAGCTGCATTACAGACCTGTGTTAAGATTGGGGACCATAACTGTATATATTTTTTATATGCATCAGCTGGAACCCCATCGGGTCCCGGTGCCTCACGCTATTTCATCTTATTTATTGCTGAGGTTACCTCCTCCAACCTGTTAAGTTGTATTTAAAATAAGCAAAAAAGAAAATAATGATAACTGAAAAAAGTTTGCTGTGTACTTATTTGTAGAGGAACGCTTTGTCTTGTCCACACAGCAAGTTATATGTGGATACAATAAATTAGTTGATAATAAACTGCCTGCTAGATATGTACATAACAAGTTAGTACTGGTTGCCATTCCAGAACCACTTCAAGATATAAATGTTTATGAATGAATTATTATCAAAAGTATAGTTCCATTTCAGGCTATAGTCGGTATGGAGCCAAAGACAGGCAAGTTATGACCAACAGAGCTTCAGAAAGGTCTAAAATGTAGAGTGGTGTACTGGATTACTAGTGTATTCTCACTATGTTCAGCAAGATGCTCAGGAATTTTTATTGGCAATGCTAGTACTATTAGAGGAAGAGGATGTGAATATCAATGAATAATCTGGCTTAAGTTATAAATGGAATCATAATTGGGAACATTGTGAATTCACCTCTAGCACTGAAATGAATTCAAAATGATTCCTCTATTTGACATTACCAGATTGTAAACTGTGGCCTTTGAAAATTTTACCAAAAACACCCATCAAGATATAACCTGTCTAAACTGCAGATTAGAATTTAGATGTACGTTGTTAGTACAAACGTATGGAAATATGTCATAGTCATGCTACAATTATGCAGAGTGCATGGTACTAAATTGACAACTGAAATTACAAACTTTGTAGCTATACAAATTTCCATTTCAAATTTAAGTTTCACAACTATAGCAAACATATTTCACGAAAGAGTTAATATAACCTCTGCACACTACACAATATATTAAAGATGTCCAAGAGGATGAACAGAGTGCAATGATGTAGAAATGTCATTCAATTCAAGACTTTGTAAAAAATGTACAATCTTATACCTGCTAGTTCTAGAACCGAAGTTCTAAGCACAATTTAGTATAACAAAGTGTGGTGCTGTTTTGAAATATATACGAGTTATGAGTTTCTAAGACATTATTCGGCCTATTAGGGGTATTGTCCACAGCAAGTTGTTAGAAATGAAAGACTCTGTTTAACTGGAGGAAAGGAGTTTATAAAACATTATGAGACTACATTATGTTACTACAGATAAAAACTAGATGGAGGTGCTATAACACCAGCAGCGTTAAGTTAAGTCTCTTCTCAACTTCATCATTGTATCTTGTTTTGGTTGTCTAATGTTCAAAATTTAATATTAATCAATTTTTCTTTGTTATCAGGAGCAGAGGCCAGAGGTCTGGAGGCTGATGATCTCTCTACTGAATTTTCTCGGTGGAATTTTAAGTTCCTTCTTGTGGTATGCTCTCAAGTGGTACAGCATGTTTGTTGTACCACATGAATATTTTTTTGCTGTGCCCTGAGATAATGTCTTCTCACATATGCTATACTACACCAATTTAGCTGTAAAACTGTGTAAACAAATAAAATGTCTTTATTTGGTAGTTATGTTCTATTCATGAGTTCCGATGTTGAAAGCTATTTCTTTAAACTGCTTTTTTCTGCAAATGAATTGTTAAAATAAGCTCAAACCAATATGTTACTAAACAGCTAGACTCAGACTTTTGTGTAAAATATGTCTGTATATCTGTTTTACACGTTGTCATTTGTATTCATGAGTACTGACATCATTGCGATCTCCAGTGTTGTTGTGAAAGAGGTAAATGCATTTTTTATGTAGTTTTTTTACCAATGAATACAAAGGGGAAAGTTAAATTAGTATCTTACCAACCAGCTACACTGAAACTTTATCTAAATATTTCTATATAGGTGTTTCACACTTTCTGAGAAACATGCAGTACTCGTGGTCTAGCCTTGGCAATCGCAACATCATTGTAAAAATCAACAATATCTTGAAATAAGATGAGTAATGTACTTTTTAAATGAATAGATTACAAATACTACTATAAGTGGTGCACCACGCAAATTTAATGTTCAACATCTAATTATAGAAAAAAAATACAAGGATGTTATAGTTAAGAAATAGTATTTAAAAAACTTTAGACATTCACAGAAAAAACAAAGGTTACAGGGACAACATAGTAAGGAATTTGCAATTAAAAAACCTTTGAAATTCACAGAAAAACAAGCGGTTACGAGAACATTACAGTTAGGCTGACATTTCACTTGTACAAAACCAGAGAAATTCAGTAGTTATAGTTAGCTGTGCTAACTATAACTCACTCCCCGCAATGCCCTGCTTATGACCTCACATATTATATCACTCGTGACATGGTCCATGACATCACTGTTGACATCTCAAATGACATCACTGTCAGCCAAAGGCCTGAAGGCGTCAGACGAAATGCGTTGGTCGTTTCATTTTTAATTATTCTGTGTCATAGAAATGTTTGGTTTCTGCACAATGAAATAGAAATTGAACAAATACCTACTGGATGCCAAGAATCTGTGCCGTATTTTCTAGTCGAAAAGGTTTCTGTACAAAGAAAAATAAAGGAAAAGAGAGACTGGTAATTGTGCAGAAATCTCTTTGACTAGAAAATACTGCTGGTTGACAGACTTTAAATCACAAGCATGGATAGTGTAAAGTTTCTCAGTAAGAGATTTAATCAGGAGCAAGGATAGTGGAGCATATCAGCACTAAGCAATGAGAATGGAAGGCAGCATTTCCTTCATATAGAAATACTGATTTAATGGATTATAAAGATGACTGGTATTTGATGCACACGGGTGCATCTAACCCAGCAAGTATATCAAGGTGGAGCAATATATTTTTGTTAAAACTACAAGACCAAATGGCCTATGTACATAAAAGGCACGAGATCACATGATGCAATTTGCTAATCAAGACACAGCTGCCGTATTAGCATACAGAGGAGTGCTGTAGAGTAGAATGGTATATAGTGGAGTGGGGTAGAGTAGAGTGGCATACGGTGGAATAGCGTAAGATGGAGTAATTTGCAGGGTAGAAGCATAGAGTGGAGTTGGTACTTACAGTGGAATAGCGTAGAGTACACTGTTGTAAAGTGGAGTGAGGTAGAGTAGAGCAGCTTTCAGTGCAGTGGCATAGAGAGGAACGGTGTAGAGTCGATTAGTGTACTGTGGAGTGGTTTTGATTGGACTAGTGTGTAGTGGAGTGGGGTAGAGTGGAGTGATGTGCAGATAAATAGTGTGCAGTGAAGTGGTGTACAGGGGATGGCGTAAAATTGAGTGGTATACAGTGGAGTGGCTTAGAGGGTGGTGGCATAGAATGGAGTGGCATACAGTGGAACAGCATATAGTACAGTAGTGTACACTGAAATAGCACATTATGGAGAAAATAGAGTTGAGTGGCATTGAGTAGAGTGACATACACTACAGTGGTGTAGACTGGGGTGGCATACATTGGAATAACATATAGAGTAGGGGTACAGAGTAAGCTTCGAGTGGAGTGACATACAGTGGAGAAGTGGAGTGGCATGCAGTAGAGTAAGATACAGTGTAGTGGAGTACAGTGGTATAGCGTGGACTGGAGCGGCGTACAGTGGAGTGGCATAGAGTGAAGTGTTGTAGAGTGGAATACCACAGAGTAGAATACCACAGAGTGGAGCGGAGTAGAGTATAGTGGGGTAGAGTGTACTGGCATAAAACAGAATAGAGAATTGTGGAATGGCATAGAGTGGAGTGTTGTAGAGTGGAATGGTGTGTAGTGGAATATCATACAATGGAGTGGCTTAGAGGGAAGTGGCGCACAGTGTAGTAGCGTACAGTGGTGTGGTGTACAGTGGAATAATATTGAGTGTTACATAGTGGAGTTGCACATAGTGGAATAGCAAAGAGTAGAGAAGTAGATTGTCTTACAGTGGAATAGTGTAGAGTGTAATATATTAGCATAGAGTGGAGAGGCGCATACTGGAGTGACCTAGAGTGAAATGGCATAGAGTGTAATAGCGCACAGTGGAGTGACATAGAGTGCAGTGGCGTACAGTGGTGCGTGGTAATTGAACCAGAAGGAGCGTGAAAATGCATGAATGGATGTTGATTTAATGTGGCAGAAATTATTAAGTGTAAATGGTAATTTTTGATACTATGAGTGAATAGTGTAAGTAGTGTTAAAGTTATAAGTTTTAAAATACTATCTATCTATTGTACCATGGTATACCGCAGTAAGCTTGCGGTATAACACGGTATATGAGCATGATAAAGCAGCAAGTGTTTGTCTAATGGTTATGTTTACCAAACATAAAAGGAAGCTTAGTGGCAATAGGTAGAGACATCTATTTATAATTTTCTATATTGTTTCACAGCAGTTTAGGGAGCTTTGCACATTTAAAAACAAATGTTAGGTACTACAGTAATTTGTAAGTATTACAGAGTGACGCCGTAGATATTTTGGTGAAGATTTAAATATGTTAAAAATTTAAAATACGCTGTGGCACATTATATTTGTAAAATAGTGTAGTGCAGTGTATTTTACCATTTTTAACATATTTGTTTTTAATTTATTTCAGTACTGTGGTACTCCTGAGGCAGTACCACGCTACTCTGTTTAAGAATATATAGAACAGATATTACTAATGTAAAATGCCTTATACCTTAAATAATAATTAACCTATTTACCTGTTGTACCCAAAAGGATAATTTGCGTACCATAATGTGTAATCCTGCCAAATTTCCCCGAAATTCATTCAGCCGTTTTCACGCTACATGAGATACAAAAATTGATGGATAATGCATTGGTGGAAAAACATGTCTTGGGACCCCCCTTCGTTTATCTTTACACCCACTTTACCAATCACCACAATACTTGTTACCCTCTGCCAATGGAGAAAAAGCTATAGCTCTGGAAAGTTTTGTGGTGGTTTGTCAAACAGGGTTAAAGTTATTAGCAACCAAAATTCTGAGGAATTCTTATACCTGGGGATCCTATCTTTAACTACAGAGTTTCTACTGCCACTCTGTAATGGATGTAAATTAATAATAAGACATATGCTAACATATATGCAAAGTGTAAAAAAAGAACATTTAGGCCAAGAGGAAATGCACAAATGTACTAAAATGTAACGTCTATATAAAAGGTTAACTGCAATGTATTACTCTTTCAATGTAAGGGTACTATCAATTCAAGGATTTCCAATGTAGTGACATACAACCAAAACTAAACATTCACTGCTATAATGACTCAGCATTGAGAAACAAAAGTTGTACCAGTCTTCCTGTGATTCACCCAAGTTTGCAGCAACCTGAGCTAAGACTAGAATAGCAGATGATGGTGGCCAGCCTCTCCTCACTATCTAAAGAACAGAGGCAGGTGATGGACTGAAATATTTACTTTCAGCCGTGAGTCACCCTAGCTACAGACTCATACAAGACAGAAGAACATCAATCCTTGCAGGAACAGATGCTTGTTCAATTCTCTCTAAACCTGATTGGCTAGCCACTGACTGCACTAACCGCCTACTGCCGACTGCTGTGGAGAGGTGGAAGGAAGCCGAAAGTATCATTGAATCACCATAATTGCCGTCTGGTGCCCCCACAGCCCCCGCAGCCCTAGCTCACGGGACCCGGCTCTTGTCTCTGCTCAAGGCGCTGTGCGATGCTGTGCCGGGGGGGTCTCACGGCAAGCCGAGGGGAGTGGAGCGTGTGGAGTAGAGCAGGCTGCAGGTGAGACGCGCGACAGGGTGCCAAGTCGGTGCTGCATCGAGCTGGTGCTGCCCTGGCGTGAGTTGGCACCTCGCACCTAGCGCCCTGTGCGCCCCTTGTGCCCTTGTGCTCTTGTGCCCTGGGACTCAGTCTCACTACACACTTTTACCACCCTACTACCACGGCCACGGCAGCCACAGGAGACAGCACAGGCAGGAGCACCACGGGAACAGTGGAGGCAGGCTAGCCTCACGGCTGGATGGACAATGCGGCGAGAGCAAGCTGAGACAGCGGCTAAGAGGCCGTTCAACCCTCACTGTTAATCTGTTAATCCACTGCTAGCCCACTGCCAACCATGCCAATCGTGCCAAAAGTGAAAAAGTGAAAAGTGAAAGTAAAGGGAAGCCAAAGGCAAGATCAAACAGGCTGCAGTTCAAGTGTATGAGAACCATATCAGAAACAGATCACTGCACGTTTTCTTTTTTTTTGCTCATCTCATCACCCTCGATCACCCTCGATCATTCTCAATCAAAAATCAAACCAAAGCAGGAGAACCTGAAGTTTTCAGGGGTATTACATTCGGAGCCAAGTGGAACAATGCAGCATTGAGCAGGTACTGCAGTGCACACTGAGTGGAGGTGAGAGGCACTGTGAGGTGCGGTGCAGTGCAGTGGAGCATCAGTGAGGAGCTGGCAGCGGCATACAGGGAGCAGTGCAGGGAGCAGTGCAGAAGACCACGAGAGAGTGAGGAGCAAGGAGGAGAGCGTGACCACCAGAGTGAAGCGTGAAGAGCAAAGCACTCGGCCTGACTAGGTCAGGTGAGGCTTGCGGTGCCTCCAGCGAGCCCAGCTCCTCCTCCTCTCTATCTCTAAACCTCCATCTCTCCTGACCTTCTCACCTCACTACCAGTCTCGGCAGCCTCGGCCCGCCGCACCTTCACATCTCCTCCTCTCACCTCACCTTACCATCGTCATTACCATAACTCGCCACCATTTCCTGGACTTGCAAACGCCAGATTGGCACAGAGCTGAGCAGGACAAGGGAAGAAGAAGAAGAAGAGAACAACAGAGAAAAAAAGGGAAAAAAGAGCAGAGCAATGAGTTTGGGGATGTGAAGGAACTATACGGCTCTCGTTAACACCCCCCCCCCCCCAAAAGAACGAGGATAGCAAATAAAATCCTCAAGAAAGACCTAATGAAGGTCAGCGATGAGGATATGGGGAAAAATGAGGGAAGGAAGGAGGACGAGGAGGGATAACTTCTTTTGATTTCCCCTCTGCTTACAAGCCCCAAATGTTCATCAGATACTAAGGCGAGAGGGACCGCAAATGCATTCCCAGTGAATAATTCCAGCTTTCAACCTAAAATCTACTCAAAGTTTTCATTTATCAAAGATGCCGGCTCTGCCCTTTGCTTAAATAGTCTCAACACAAGTAATCAGCCGGCAAAGCCCTTGAAGCAGCAACCACAGGCGGGGTCAGAGAGGGATCCAGCTGACCCCAGAGAACGGGGGAACTGTGTCGAAAAGGCTGCTCTTGCAAGTAAAGAAGAGCCGAACAAGGGACCAGAAAGGACTGCCTCATGGAGCCAAACTGCGCAGGATCAGGGATGCAGACAGGAGCAGGCAGACTCAAGTCTAAAGACAAACCCAAAGGTCTGTGGGTACGAAGGCATAAAGGAGAACAAAAGAGAGGGTCAAGATGCAATCACAAGCTCCAATTTCGTTCCAATAAAAAAGTGGAAGCGGAGTCCCACAAGTCTTTACTATCCCACAGATGGTGAACCCTTAGAACCTTTAAAGGGTGGACGAGGACCACCGGGAAACCCTGAAAGACAAGAGGGGCTGGAGGCAGCAGCAACCTGGGGGTCCAGGTACCACACCCGCAGGGCAAGGGTGATGTGCAAAACAGTGAATACACATGCAGCATGGTGACTTATCAATTAAAACAGAGCCGGTACTTTGCACGTACACACCTACAATGCCTGAGGACAGGCTGGCGCCGCAAGAACCTAAGAGAACGAGGGTAGTTGCAACAGTGACAGACACGGAAGAAGGGAGGCAACCTAACACAATAACTATACAGGAAGCCATAGTGCAGGGCCAGCTTGCAACTCAAACAAATGACCAACAACTTGAGAAACAACATGAGCAAGTCAAGCTAGGAGGCGCCCCATGCCAAATTGAAACTGACCCTCCGCGCCAAGCCACTTTAACTAATACACCACCTAAACCATTTCAGGTCACAGATTCTGAAACCTCGTACCTCACCCCTGAGGAGTGGGAAGAATCGGTAGCGTCCTACCCAGCTGCCCCTCTGGGGGAATTATCAGGAGGGACCAATAGTGCAACTAACGCAAACTCTAGGAAGGAAACATCAAAAGTAAGAGAAGCTATTTGGACATCGCTTTTGCACACAATGCAACTATCGGTAATTGCCATCCAATATCAGTCGGACAAGATGGATCTCCAACTTTCAGTCATTAACTCCCTGTCAATATTCGCTAATATTGACGGCAAGTTAGCAGAGCTTAACAACTTGGTTAGAAGGGCGCAAGCAGAGATTTAATTCATACAACCTAACTGCTCCTGCATAACAATTGTGGACAAGCTGCCAACATTCCCAACAGCAATGGACAATCTCCTCACATTAGGGAGGCCGTAAAAAACAACCGATTAGATAGTTCTGCCAGAAAGAGAAGTGAAATGAGTCCGCCATTGCTAGCAGGAACCCAGTCACCAACTCAGGAGAGCCCAAAGCTGACCCAAGAACCACAGTCGAATAGGCAAACCGCAGACGCAAAGACAGCGGCGCCCAATAGCAGTCAGCAAAATGGAGGGACCCAACCACCACTAATTATAAACACAATGCCACTGGATGAAAACTCACAAAAAGAAAACGCGCCGGAACATCCCCGACCTGGAAAACAGGGGAGAAAGCAGAAAAGGAAGGGACAAAATCAAAAGAGAAAAACAAGGGTAATAGCTTAGGGCAAGGGCAACACTAGTGTGAACATGACACCTGATCTAACACAAGATAGGCTGGTTCAGATGAGAGATGATATAGAAATGGAATACAATCCACGGCAAACTGGAAACCAGGAATCGAGGAAAAAACCCAAAAGAAAAATGCCTAAAAACAGAAAGCCTGCCACCAGTCCCTCCCAAATAAAGGAAGACAGATGTTCTCGAGGGGGCCCTCAAGGGGCGACAACTGCAGCAAGTCCCACTGTATCAGAACCAACGCACGTGAACAAAATGAGCGCCCAAAGACAAGTAGAAGCAATTGAGGAATGTCATGGCTTAGGGAAGGACCTTATTATCGCTCAGAATAGCCCAACACAAGAGAAGGGGCAAGTAGGCACCGCCACAATAGTGTTCCCAACCAGAGTACAAATCAAAGGGCGCAATAGATACTTTAAATAGGGGGGAAATATTTTGCCTGCTGAAATCCATCGACAGCCTTAAAAACATATCCTCCAGTGCCCTAGAGTAAGTAAAATGTATTGAACTGCTGGGGTACTCAGGGGTAGAAGCAACAAAAACAGCATGGGCTACAGCAGAATTACCTGAGAGACTGCTAAGAGAACAAGCAAAGTTTAACTCATGGGGAATAAACTTCGACCATTCTTAAAACCATGATATCCGGATCCTCTGACCCGTGATTGCCAGCAAAAGAAAGAGAACGGACAGTCTAATCTGAATTCAGTACTGCAAGGGGCTCGGAGTAACACCCCTGAGAACTTAGTCCATCGAGAACAGTCTAACAAGAGACCACCTGACAAGAACAGCCCAACCTCCCAAGACTGGAGTTGGCTCTCCAGGACCCTAAACGTCAAAACTAGAAAATCAATGACAAAGTAAAGCCAAAGCTGGGAACACGCTTAACGTCTTCAACCTGTGCTCCTGGAACATCAACGGCCTAGGAGACAAGCTAATGGACTCGGAATTAAACATCTATTTGCAAAGATTTGACATCATCACACTGCAAGAAACCTGGTCCGATACTCCACCTGCATTGTCGGGCTATAACCTGAACTTTCTGCTGCCTACACAGAGCTCATTTTGTGGCCACAAGAAGGGGGGCCTTGCCACATACAGCTCGCTAAAGACCATTGTTGCAATGGTGCCCTTGGCTTACAAGCTAGCCCCTCCGAGCTCAATGCAAGCACTGCGATTGACATCTCGTGAGCAGAACAAAAAGGAGGATATAGTTCTGATAAACCTCTACCTACATCCCCGGGGAAAAAACAAGGGAGCACAGCAGCTGAAGGAAGAACTTATAAAATTACTAAAAACTGAGAAAATCAACAGCTTGATCATCAGCGGGGACTTTAATCTAAATATGCTTAGCAATTTAGCCTCAGATACCACTGAAGAGGAGGACCCCTTTGTTTGGGAGCCAAGCCATCAAGACAACTGCTCGAGAGGCAGAAGCTCAAAAACAGCCAGGAGACTCCTGGCAACATTAGAAGAGCTGGGCTTCCGAGCACTCAACGGTAGATTCTCAGGGGATCGCCCCCAAGTAGCTACAGTTCATAGCACTACGGCTAGCTCTACAATTGACTTTAAATTCATCTCTCGCAGCCTGTATCAAAGGGCAAGAGATTTCCATATTGGCTCAATGGACCACAGCGACCACCTCCCTCAGGAAATCATGATTGAGGCTCCCACAATAATATGTCCCCCGACCGCTAACACACTAGGCTCAGAATATTCAACAAATGAAAGGCGGATAAAGTGCAAAACCAATGATCCACAAAGTCTCCTATCCCAAGCCAAACGGGTATTAGGAGAGGCAAAAATAGCAACTGCAGACTTAATGGAGAGTTGGGAGCTGTTTACAAAAACATTACGAGACAATTCCGGAATATAAGAAAAGGAAACGTAAGGACTGGAGGAACGGCCAAAGTCTCGAAACACAAGAACCATCAACATTTTAGAAACCACACCCAGCTAAAAAAGTTAAAGACCTAGATTAACCAAACTCTCCGAGTAAGGTCAGACCCCGCCGCATGTCAAGCGTTGAGACAGTTAAAAGATACTAGCAGGGAACTGATCTGGTGACTCAAAAAAGAAGCCGATGAGGCCTTCTGGGCAAAACTCCTACATGACGCCAAAACAAATAACAGCGCACAGTTTTGGCAAAAGATCAACAGTTTGACTAGCGAGCGAAGTCAGGGGATCGAATCCTATGCCACTGAAGAGGCCTGGACAACTTTCCTTGGCACACATCTGAATGAAGCCCAAGAATTTAGGAAAGGGTCATATAACCCCACAAATGCCTTTGAAGCTTGGACACCTCAATATAAAGAAGCTCTTGCACAAAATCAGGATTTCCCAATTACAAATGCACAGATATGCAAAAGAATCTCAAAAGGGAGACGCAAGGGCGCACCAGGTCAAAATGGCATTCCCCCAATTGTGTTTAAACAAGAGCTGTCATTTTCAGACCAATGTTTGAAACTATTCTGCAGTCTTCAACAATGCCACCATCCTGGAGGTGAGCAATCATCTCCCCAATATTCAAAAAAGGAGATAGGAATGACTCAAGAAGCTATCGTCTTTTAGCCCTACTCAATAATGAGGCCAAATACTATGCGGGCCTCTTACTCCAGGAGCTAACATCTTGGGTGGAAGACACAACAGCAATTCCATATAATCAAACCAGCTTCTGCAAAAACACAGGGACGACCGTTCACATACTGGCCCTATCTCTTTTGATTGACTCTGCACTTGCAGCAAAACAACCTCTATACCTGTGCTATATTGACCATACCTCTGCCTTTGACCACGTCAATAGAAACCTGCTGTGGCAAAAAATGTAAAAAGTTGAAAATCCCCCCGCTTCTGTTAAACCAATTAATTCTCTTGCATAGTGATACCTGGTCAAACTAGGCACAGGGGAATTCCTATCCAGGAAGATCCCTACAAGCACAGGGGTAAAACAAGGGTGCGTGCTTGCACCAACATTATTTAATCTTTTCATGGCTGAACTGTCAATCTGCTGAATGAAATTAATTCCCATGCACCCAAGTAATGGGGCACCCAGATGTCCAATTTATTCTACGCGGACGATCTGGTGCTCATCAGCTGGACCCCGATAGGCCTACAGCGACTGTTGGACATCACATCGCAATACTCTATAATAAACAAACTCAGAATCAATCAAGAAAATCTAAAGTCATGTGTATCACCACTCGCAAAACGAAAACAACGAACAACTGGTTCTTGGCCTCAAGGAAGCTGGACGGTGTAAGGAAATATAGATACTTTGGGGTCATTCTAGACTCCAAGGGCAGCTTTAAGCCACAATGTGAGGACATAAAAAAGAGAGGATTAATTACCGCGGTATCTTTCAGAAACCTAAACAATAAGATCACTGGACCAAGCTTCCTCCCTCTAATAAAGGTGATTCAGGCAAAACTGATTCCATCTTTTACCTACGGAAGCAATGAGAGGAAGAGAAGCTGAAACGGTAGATGGTACGGGAGCAAGAGCACTGCGCATGATCTTTAGGTTGCCAAGGTACACATCACCCGCGCAGATGAGGCTCGAATTTGGGCTTGAAAAGGAAGAGCTGGCACGCAAAGGAGTATATTTTAAAAACTGGTTCAAAATAAGCACGGGAGAAGCAAAAACACTCAACGCCTTCCTGTGGTAAGAACTGCAAACTAAAGAAAACTGCCTTGCAAGGCTTCACCTGGAGGAAGCAATCAAACACCTGGGGTTGCGTCAATTATGGGATCTCCCAGGGCACTTGGCGGGCTTCAAAAAAGCAGTAAATAACATTGTCTAAAAAGAATCTCTCTTGCAGGACAAAGCCTCACTGGTGGAGCGAGCACATGGCTGGCTAACCATGCAATCTTACACCAAACTCAGGCCCCAAACATATCTTCAGACCAGCTTCACCAAAAAGACAAAAGAGAAGTTTTTGAAATTTCGCTTAGGACTGTTGCCCTCTGCAAACCACTTGGCCCCTTGGCTGCGTCCCTCAATGCCAGCAAAGTGCCGCCTTTGTGGCAATGGTGAGGAATGCATCATACACCTAATCACCATCTTTAAGGATCTGCTACAAGAACGCCGGAACCTCTTCAGACCACTATTCAATAAAAACTGGATAAGGTCATGCAGGCAAGCAGTCCTGGCATGCTTCTCCGGCGATGAAGTCCAACTGAGCTGCTGACTGGTAATATACCTTGAAGCCGTAGATGCCCACCTTAACAAAATGAAAGAATAAACAGAAAAAGCCAAATTGGTCTGGCTGTAGAGCAGAAGCCAGTGCCACAACTCGCATGAAGAAGGCAGTGCACTCGCATTAGGGGAAAAGCAGGAAGGACAGTTACGGAATCCAGCGCAACCCTTGTACCCTTAGAGCCAAAATAATTGGATGGCAACAAGGGTCCAGTCGGTATCTTGGTGTTCATTGAGGTTTACTGCTATAAACCCTAAAACTTTGAAACAGCTAATAGTCAGAGCTCATGAATCAAATAATTACGGCTTAGGCGTCTCCCTGAAAACGTTTGTTCTTCAAGCAATTAATTGCTTGCGTTGTTACAAGGGCATTATTGGGATTCCTTTCATCTTTTTTCCTCCTATTCTACTGTTTGCTTTCTTGGGCGGGACTAAGCAAGCACAAGCTTACGTGGAGGATAAACGTTTGTTGCCTAGGCAGATTATGGACTGCAATAATCAACTGAATTCGAATGGGAATGCAAGTTAGCCCAACCATGCAAAGTTTTTAATGGTATGATAGAAGTGAGCCAGTTCTTAGGCCAATCTTACACTCTGCCTGTATTTTAATAGTTTTAGTTTTAGTACTTTTTAATGGCAGTTCTTACTCATAGCCTTACATAGTATCATCGTAATTTGTTATGGCTGTTTTGAAACATGAAACTGTTTTTATTGATGATGGTTTGTAATGGTTTTATTTAACTGTGCAATAAAGTATTACCTTACCAATGCTCTCTAAGTGAAAACATAGAACACTGTAGTGGGGTGGCTGCTCATAACTATAGGGTCATGAGAAATGGCATTAGAAGTGGACACCACATTGGAATTAAAATATATTTTCAATGGGCAAGAGAGAGGATCATGTAGTATGGCAGTAGACAGCCTGGAAGCCAGATATTTATGTTTAGAATGATAAGAAAAGAGCCTAAGAGTAGTGGGTTTATGGATTTAAATGACTCCTCTGACCCTTCACAGTCTCCGTATTTGTGAACTGCAAGTTTTGCGACTTTGCTGGTACCTTTAATGTAATAATAGTGAAAATTTATTAAAACAGTGGCAAAGGAATATCATTTGTTCATACTTTTAAGACAAGCAATTTTATGATTAGTATCAGGAGTAAGTATTGGTTACTAAAGCAATAGATGTGTGACTGTTAATTATTACTTGTACTTACTATGGCAAATGCATATAAGATCCTACTATTCCTGTCCTTCTTTCTTGACAATCCAAGAAAACCAAACCCAAGCTGAAGGTCAGCATCTTCACAACAGCCTCTTTCTTCTGCTACAGACATGTATGCAGGCAGTCAGTTATATTTCAATATTCTTCTTTGACTTATTTATTATATTTATTTATTAGCGATTTGTAAAGCGCCTGGTGACCCGGAGGCATCCCCGCGCTGAAAGGGCTAGTAATGCTCAGGGGAGGGGAAGAGGAACTATTTGGGGAAGAGAAAGGTTTTCAATTCTCTGCGGAACCGGAGGTGGCAGGATTCCAGATGCAAGTGGCGTGGAAGTAAGTTACAAAGTGACAAATCCCCTTTGCTTCTAATATGACACACTACTTCTACATAGAGCGGTGTTCATTGTGGGTAGAGCTATGGAGAGCTTCTTCAGGCACTTGGAACCTCAAGGCTAGGATCGGCTTTTATTTTTGCAGCAACATCAGCTCACCCTCAGGATTCACTTGGGGGTCGGCAGGAGCACCAAGTATTTGCTCATCACAGGGTTGCTGCAGTCAGCAACATCTGAGTGTTCCTAATGACAGGACTGCAGTTGGCTTCTCCTCCACTGCTGCAGGCATAGACACTCTCACTTTCTGAACAGCAGGCTAGCAGCAGGGCTTCCAAGTGACTTTCATCTTCTTCAGCAAGTTCAGCAGACTTTAGATTATATCCACTTACCTCTGGGAATATGGGAATATGGATGTCATTCAGACACCAGCCTTGTAACCCATCAGCTCTTTGAGTACTCTTGGGAACACTCCATTCCCTGTATAAGAAGAAGTTGGAACATGAAAAAAGTGGTATGTGGATCTACTGCCTATGATTTCAGACTTGATTTTAGTTGGGTCACATTCAAATGTCATGTTATGGCTACTCTTCACACACTGCCTTTGTGCCTAAACAGCTAATAATAATAGTGCTAGCTCTATGCAGGAGCATCCAAAACAAAGGCACAATGAAGTACAAAATATCTGCACCTACCTGTTATTAGCCTTTCTGGAGCTGTAATCAGTGATAGACAAAAGAGTAACCCCTGACTAGAAAACTTCCTCACCTGGAACAGCAAAATCTCACTACTCACCCCTACCACATATCAAATGACAGTCCTCAGGAAGAACTAATAAACAATCCTTTGTTAACAAGATCCTCATCAAATTTCTAAGGGGAGCACTGTCTCCATCTTTGCTCACTTCACTGTCAGGGTCTCCACCCTCCTGCCACAGGAAAGTAGGCAGTATATTTCCATGGTCCGCAGAAGCTGTCTTCATCCTCCACAGAGCAGGGTCTTGACCTCACATTATCAAGCACATGTCCAGGCTTCTCCGCACATGCTATGCTAAATTAGCATGACACTAGAGCGAATGTTGAAAGTCAGATACCAGTTTCCCTAGCAGTTCTGCTCTCAGGGCATGAGTACATGCACGTATACCATGCAGGGGATATTTCCATCTCAGCACATTGAATTAAATTCCTACACAAATCATTCTTAGCTTATACATTTCAGTTTTTTTTTAATGAATTTTATAAATGAAAGTGAATATTTCCTAGTGCTGCTTCGCTCAATAGTTTATGTAAGCAAAGGAAACAGTAATCTTTAGTATGCACCATATAATACAATAAGGAGTGAGAGCTAGAGAAACACATTTACAATTATTGAAGGTTGAACAAAAAAACTATCAAAGTATCTATTAAAAGGATAATCTGCCCAAAATCACAGGAGGTTGCAACTGCATGGAAAGATTCATCTCATCAACTCATGTATTAACAGCTAAAAAGATGCCTATGTAGCAGCAATTGAAAAAACAACACTTACTTATCCTTTTGCAAATGGCCTCCTATTTCTAACATACATTAAGCTACTTACTTAAAAAAAAAAGCAGATTGTGAAACATTAATTTTTGGAACTATTTATGAAAATATTGTAAATTGAAAATACTTGCAAAAAAGTTCCCAGTCGCAGAACCACATAATTCCAGTGACCTTAGGTAGAACAACTTGCATCAAGGTATGACTATACAAACATATATGTTTTCCACGGGTACCTCATTTTATTTTCTTTTTCTTCATTCTTGAGACCTGTCAGCTGCACTCATCGTAGTCCAGGAACTTGAAGTTGCTCAGTGCTAAGCCCAGCGGGTGATTGTCACTCAGCTGTGCCTACAGAAAATCAGGCCTTTGAAGTGGACGTTTGCTAGGTTTCGGACTTGTAGGAGGAGGTGGCGGCTGCAGCAGTAGCTTTAACCACCTCCCAGCTGACAACTGAAAGGCAACACTACAGGAGATAGAGTCAGCCTACTTACACTATGAGTGCTCCCAATAACATACAGCAATAGCCACCATGCTCTCCACATCCACAGAAGTGTTCCTCTAGAAAGTGCTAGAGATCCTAGTGGTCCTGACACAGAGCCGGACTTTCAATTATAGAGGAATATTTGTTTTACAAGTCCTTCCTGGCTTTTCTTTCTTTCGGTTCTTGTTTTAAAGCAATTAAGGGATGAGCATGATTTAGTGGGTAAAGTTGTGTGTTTAATTGGTCCAGAGAAGAGGAGGGAATCTCATGGTGGTGTGTGTTAGGGTGTGAGGGAAGGGTAACACTATTGATGGTGTGCGATTTGTTTGTTTAAGGATCATGTGGACATGGTGTGGGTGATATAGGTGGAATGTATTGGACAAGGATAATGAATTAGCACAGGTCATTTGGGTTTATGAAGGCTGTGGGTTTGTTCTTGGGTGTATAGTCAGCTGGGATTTTTATTGAAGTAAAATTAATATATATTTGACTTATGTACAGTGGTTTTATCTTTTCTTAGTTTAATTGTGTGTTTTTGCAATTTGCCAAGCAATAGCATCCAGAGTAAACCAGGAAATGTCCACTACAGACAAAAGCCCAAATCGGGCCCATCACAAAAGGACAAGGAAATCCCATCATTCACCCCAACTCTACCCATGCGGCCCCTTCCACTGCCACCCCATTGCTATCCTCGACCCTCCCTTTGTAGAAAAGTTGAAGAATTCCACATATCTTTGTGACTTGTCTTGTAACACCTGGTAATATCGGTTGTGTAATAGCTCTTCTTTAAAGTCACGGCTAAGTAGTGGTGTGTACGAAGTACCCACAAACGCAATGTGATGTTACCTACATTACACCATTGCCCCTTGTTCCAACCCTCTCCCATCACATAACCTGAGCTGTGACTCAGGAGATTCAGTCTTTTATGCTGGGGTAAGGTTTATTTGGACCTATCTCCTTACTCCGAAGAAGCTCATACAAGGAAGGAACCACAGGAAGCATTTTTGTTTGTTTCAACTCAGTGAACCTGCAAAAAAAATTTACAATAACGTGAAAGAAGACAAAGTCAATAACAAATTCAACCAAAGGCTAGCATTTTCAAATTTTCCTGAGAAAGACAGAGGCCTTAACTGATATTAAGTGTCCTATATTTTACAAATACAAATGTATTCCAAATATTCAATATGACTAATGTATGTAGATTTCAACACACGGGTGTCAAAGTATGGATTATAGTTACTTCCCTGTACATGTCAAGACATTTCAGTAAAAATATTCTTGTTAGGGCTATATTGTAAAATGGAAGATGCAGACAAAGTACCCTTAGCCTACCTCTAACCACTTCCTGCACCAGGATGTCCCTTGGTCAGTGTAGAGGTAACGGTGCTGGTGACTTTACATTTTTTCCATCCTCCTGGAGAGGTTCAGCATTGTTTAATCCGTATCCACCCTATCAGGTCTAAGAGCTGTAACTGAAGAAAATAAATTGCAAAAAAATAGTCCTCACAATTGGGAGAAGAGATCTATTGAATCAATCATTCAATCTATATGAAGGGGAGTTCGAAAAAATACAGCAGTGAAGACACAGCATTCAGCCACTCCCAATGGCATGGCACATGGAAGAAAGATGACTGTTAAGTTAACACAACCTAAACATTCTGTAGCACTCCAAAGACTCCCAATGAGTTACCTCAATTGTAAAATAGGGAGCACGCATGAAGCAAAAATGGTTTATAAGTAGGGAAAGTGTTGCTGCTTAATCAGTAATGCAACTGCATTCTATCATTGTCCTGTTGGGCCTACTCCACCCCCGATCATGCGTGGGGTGGAGCAAGGTAGGAATAATGGAGGTCCAACAGGAAGGAAGAGTTCTTCGCATTCTAGACGACGTGTGCCAGTCTTTCTCCCTTCCCCTCTAAACGCTTACCTGATTTCCTTCCAGGATGGTCTGGCGCTTATTGGCATTCCCTCTTCGGACTCCACTTCCTCCATCTCTGTTGCTGGTCTGGTGCCACGGGGACCTTCACGTTGCTCCTCAAAGACTTTGTCGGCAATCCTTCGTCTGGCTTAGGCATCGTTGATTCTGGCTTCACTTTCTGCATCTCAGATTCGCTTCTGTGCTGCAGGGGCCTTCACGAAATATAAAAAGGAAAATAATAAAAAAGTTCAAGAAGAAACCACAATCCTAAGGCTGTAACATTTGAGTTGATTTGAATAGTAAGTAATGTACTTATCTGATGTATGTCTCCGTGGTGTATGAAGATTCTGATTCCTTGCTGACAATGCTTATGGCTGTAAGGACAATATAAATATAAATTATCTCCTGATTATTTAAGGGGCCAATGTTTCATTGTATCTTAACCCTGCATATTTTTGCGTATTTAAAAAAATATATATTTTCTTTAACCTTATACAATTTGGGGAGAATGTGTTTTTTGTTTTTTTTCCTGGTTCTAAAATGGACCTGAATAAGTTGGGCTTTAATTGGATTCCATGCTGATTATCTCTTAGGTTAGTTATACCATATACATCCTTAACTATACTTAAATTATTTAATCTTCCTAAAAAGATGATACAACTAATTCTGCTCTCTGATATCATATATACCTAGGCGGAAGAGGGACTTAACACAGGTAGCTATATCTAGTAGAATTACACTAACTGTTCGTAAGCGTTATCACTAGAATACTTATAACCTTATCTCCACTGCAGCAACCACATAAAGACCATTTAAAGAGAATATCCATACCTGAAGCGTTTTGGTGACATGTCTCCCTTTTTCTTTCCTTGTTTTGTTTCCCCTCTTCCCCCATTTCCACTGTGTTGGCTATAACGTTGTTGGGCTTGCACAAGTGGGTGTGAGAAGTTGGGACCTTTCTTCAGATCTTGCATCTCGCCCCTGCGGAAACGATAGGTGAGAATTACATGTCCTTCTTGGGTGTAAGGTTTAACCGCAGAGCAGAAGCAAAAGTGCTATTGTATGAAAAAAGAGAAGGACAATATTTGAGAGTCAAGGTGAAGGTGTGCACGGCTTCGAAATAAGGAAATTGAGGACATATGCGGTGCATGCGCTGGCATTAGTAATGCTAATTAAAAGTCAAGTCAAGTACCACTCTAATACAACTAACTGCACGTATCCTGAATGATCACCCACACATTAAAAAGCACGTTTAGATAATGAAGTTTGCCAAATTAACTACTTTACATTAGCCACTTGTTATTATTATTATTACAAATAAATCACCCATTTCCAGTGCTTCTCTCGTTCCCCATTAAAGTAGATTGCAAAAAGTTGGTCCTTCTCCGGGTTGTTGGGGAACAGATGTGCAGATTTTTTTATTCTAATGAGAGAAAGACCAGCTGAACAAGAAAAGGAGAGGGAGTTGAGAATCGGAGTCAAGGTAAACTGAGAGGTCTCAGAAGACCCCAAAGATGTCTGACTAAGGAATATTTGCTGGTCTAGAGTTAACTAATGGCCAATCAAGTACCGCTCCCAGCGATTTGTAGAAGCATATGCATAGAATAACTCAAATTGTTTTTTAAAAAAAATCCCCTCTTGTCCACCACAGTAATCATTTTGCATTTTAAAAGTTATTCCCATTCACTTGGCTCTTGCTGAGAATAATTTTGCGCTGAACTTAGTTTCCATATTGTCAGGGACCCCGCTCATTCTATTATTTGTTAATCTAGGATTAAAGAGAATTAGTGATCTAACAGCACTTAAACCCCTTGTGTTCTGGGTTTGTCTCAGGTCTACATCCAAACGTATTGATTATAGACATTCTCTAAGAGATTTTGTTAATAATACCAGTGCTAAAAAAGTACCTTAGGTCAAATTTGTTTCTGATTGATTCAGTAGATTGGGACTGCAGAGACTGTGGGACGAGCCAAATTCCCTTTGTAAAACTGAGCTTAACAAGCTGAAATCTCCCTACTGGGCATACATTCATGAAAAATATATAAGTAGCCGGAATAAGGGTCTTTTGACCAATAAGGTCTTGGAGCTTAAGCACTACACTTGCTTTAAGCTCTATTTGGACTAAATTCATCCACCAGCAGCTAAGAATGTGTATGTTAGCTTTTGGCTAGACACTCTCCGCTGAAACATTTCACAACTAATTGGAAAAAAGACGCAGCTTCACGCCTCTGTCCAGCTTGTGGTCTTTAAGATGCGACAGAGGAACATGTTATGTTTTTCTGTCCAGAGTACCTTGAGTCCTGACGCAAATGGATCCGTCAAGTTTGTAGAAACTTGGGCTTGACAAAATGCCTTGTAGCACAGAGAATTTTGAAAAGTGATACATCTCCTTTAATTGTCTTTGCCATTAGGACATTTTTATTGAATGTTTGGCATAAGCGTAGTAAATTTTCAATAACAGAAGTTTTGTGATTTATTATGTACACCCTTTCTTGATTTTTAGCTGGTGTATGTTTAATATGCCTCTCAGATTTTTATTGTGATTGCAAAGTGTTATGAATTTGCTTGTTTGAACTTAGCTTTAAGACACTTCTTCTTGCACTGGCACTTTTAAAGTATGATATTGTGTTTTTACCATAACTATTGCAGGATTTGTATATATGTTATGAATTTTATGGTTGTATAATCAGATTTTTATAGTTTAATCAAATGGAATTTAATTGTTTTTAATCTATTTTATATTCGGTATTGTACTGTTTATATACTTTGTTGGTTCTTTGCAAACCGAATAAAGTATTATACCTCTACTATTCCAAGTCACTTAGCTCCAATCCAATATGGTATTGATCATCCTAATTTTTCTTGAAGATGGCACACACAAGTAGTGAAGTCTTTGCAATCTTAGATGAGAGCCGAGTAAGGGAATTTATGTTTGGGCTTGGGTGGCATCCAGTGCTTTCAGGAAGTGGCAATGTTCATTGCAAAACCTGATGTTCATTGTGAAACTAGTGGTTGAGTTGAATTCTGAATTTGTTTGTCATGAAGCCAAATTGACTGTGCCTTTGATTATCAGTCTGTGTCTTGCACATTGAGCACACTAGTCCAATATTCATATCATATTTATATCTTTTTTTTAACAAACTTTTTATTAAATGTTTTAAAACCAGCAGCTATAACAGCAGGTGGTTTAAGAAATAATATTTAGTAGCGCATGGATCTAAAGTAATTTCTCCTTGATACAATACATTTTTGGGCTACCTTACAAGATGACCATGCTTACAAACGTTGTCTCTTCCTCCCCACCAACAGCCACAACAGCTCAGGCCACCTGAGCTTCAAAAGCAAACCCTTCATTGCCCAAGGTCCAGGGTTGCCTGTCACAAAGCTCCAGTTGGATCACACGATATTGACCCTAATCCCACCAAATCCTGTTGTGTGTATAAGGACACCCTCTGGCAACTTGCTCAGACCAATGCAACAGTTCATCCCCTCCTCTATCCCTCTAAGAATAAAGGCTATGTGTCTTTCCAAGCCTTAGCAATGTCACGTTTGGTGACCACCAACTCGAGCCACAACAGGGATCTTCTGAATCTATTACAATCAATGTTTATTGTGATGTGTTGTAAGGTGAGCTTATGGTCACTAGGGAGAATCAAGCCCAACACACTTCCTAGGCACACAGGGACTCTTTACCACAATTTAACGATCCTTCCATAGCTACAAACGGCATATAGGAGTTCCCCGATTGGGATGAGCACAGTAGGCGAATCGGTGAAGTGAGCACTCCCATTTTTCACAGCCTGTCACTTGTGTAGTAAGTCCTGTGTTAAAACTTCAACTGTATTGAGCAGAATTGTAACCCTATAGCAGCCTCCCACAGGGATCCAATAGCCTCCCGCCAACCATCATCAGTGAGGGGACCCAGGTCGCACCCCAGCATTTGTAAGTAGTTGACGAAATCTGATGTATTAACTACAAGAAATTTCCCAGTTCCTTGAGCAGGACTTTAGCTCTTAGTTACATTTCTTGGCAAACCTAATATTTTACAAATTAGTTATGTTCCATTTTATCGTACAGAAGCCATTGCAGTGTTAACTTTAAGTCTGCGTTGAATCTTTCACCTTCAAATTTAAAGGCTCCCTCTGAAGGATCAATCATCAAACTTGAGATGTCTGAGAAATAATTACCTTCTTTTACTATTGTGTTTTCTGGAGTCTCATAATTATTAGGGATGAAATTCTTTTTAATTGTTCTCATCGTGAGACTCTTCATATTTTCAGGAGACAAACTAGCCCTTTAGAGGATGCATTTGCTACCCAACCTGCTAGATATGTTATTACCAGTCTGCTAATTTCAAACCATTCTGACTTTTACATCTTGATTAATGGGGATCATTGATCTTTGTCAAAGGGACCTGATCTACTTGGAATCTTGTTTGGTCATTTAGGTTTCCCTGTTATATCGTGTTTGGTGTCATAGTTGCCATTGGCTCCTCCTGTGTTTTCTACATCTGTACGCCTAATGTATGTTTTGGAACTTCTTTATACCACCTCAGCTCACAGCATGTTTCTTGAGAGGCTTTTGCTGTTGATTTTAAGTAAAAGGTGTGACTTGGAATGGTGAGTGTTTTGTCAGTGGTGGGTGCCGTTGTTGTAACTTACTTCTGGAGCCACCGCTACTGCATTCAGGAAAAGTTGGTAAAGATAGCACTAGAGTTCTTCTCTGCCATATAAGCTGCAATCTTTCATCTTTAAGTTCGGACACATTCTTATCACTCCAACTCTTATAAATAGACATATCCGGGGCTGTATACAGAATGACAGAACACTTTTGTACCATAGAATCCTATAGATTCAATATTGTAGACAGTTATTTGTCCACAGATGAACAGTTAAGCAATTGACCAAATTAACAGCTCCATCAGTAACATTTTAAAATATTTTTTCTGTCTTACGCAAATAGGTCTGTAGCAAAAGCATAAATGGGCTGGCAGGCTCATTGGTACCTGTGAAGCTGACTTCCTGCATCAAAATCTCAAAGGGTTCAATCATTTTGATCAGACACTCTATTAGCCTCCATCTGTCAACATTCATTGGCGTGGCTTTGGCAATTGCATTTCTTTTCTGTTGTAGCACATCATCATAGTTTTGTGATGTTTCCATGGGTGTTGCAGCATGTAGAAGGTGGAGTTTTAGTGGGGTGAAAACTCCTGCATTATTGCTTTTACGGGGGCATTACTGACTGGCTAAATGATGCACAAACTCTTCTGGGCTTTAAAGGAATGGCTAAAATATCCACACCCTATTACTGGTTACCAGTACGATGTGGACTACTTTTTCCTTTTTTGAGGATGTTTTGCACAGGTTGATGCAAGCGGTTAAGAAGAACACGTCAACAATCCCCAATCTGTCTTGGCTGTGATAGTGTAACTGCAATTGTCAGTGGAAACAAATCCAAAATGTAGGGCCTGGGTTGAAAGCAAAAGACACACAATTGATGGATGGAATGCAGAACAAATCAAAACATTCACCCCAGTCAAGAGATCTGGGTTAAATCCATAATTCTTTTGCTCACCACAGTGATGGTGGATGTGCTGGAAAGTTGTGAACACCCGTATAAGGACTCAGGCTTAGAGGGCAGGGTTGGGGAAGAAGACGAGATCAATACAGAGTCGAGTAGAGGTGGGAACGGCCCTATCTGGGTCCAGGGCTCGGCACAGGCAGCACAGATTACACTCACCTATGACGAGGTGACAGCTGAAATTAGTCTCCAGCTGGGAAAAGACTTGCAATACAGAATGTGCCATCACTCCCCCACACAACTTGGACGTAGGAATGCCAGGACTGCTTGGAATTACCTTACCTTGCAGCCCAGAACACATCAACTTTCTGCCCCCCCACTGACGCTATGCGCCGACATGCCCGTGATACAGCCCTCAGAGACTTTACAGTAGTTACTGTTTGTTATCACTTGTTTATTTTTGATTATCTATTATTCTCCTGCTTCCCTCCTGTACTTGGCGACAAATTAGAGTCCTAGATCATTAGATCATACACTCATAGCCTAGATAACATGCTCTGTGTCCTGCAGACCTCAAATATTAGACACTAAAGAAACTGGTACGGTTTAGTAGGAGGCCAGCCTCTCTGGGCCAGGTAACCGCCGACCCATGAGTGCTTAGGGGAACGAAGAGCGGGCGTTCAGAGTTCATAGAATACAATTGGTCCCTACATATTGGGTATACAAACACATGACATATGGGCACAGATGTAGTCATATAGATGTAATATAACTGTGCTGTGTGGTTTTTCAAATGGCAATAATGATATATTTTGAAAAAAGATTGCAATTAATCAAGAAATAATATAAGTGCTCTACATTAAAATATATTTAATTAATAAGACATAGATGAAATACAAACTTAAAAAAATTGTTTTCATTGATTTACCTGAAAGTAAAATTAAAATCAAATATCTACACATATAACTGTATTTTTCAAATTCTTAAAAATGAAGGAGGCCAAGATGGTGGTTGAGCCATAGAGTAGCTCTCATCGCCCGACTGCATTCTCCTATTATCCTGCCTGGCAACAGCTACAATACTAGGTATCGGGCATGAGGGCTTGCTGCTGTGTCCCCTGGCCCCCGTCTGATTCCTCCCGCGCCCTTCGCCAAGCCTCTCATCTGGACATGTACTGGCTGTGGCCTGTCGAGCTGAGGACTCCTGGGCAGAGCGGCCTGCCACTGATGGAGACCCGCATGGTGCGGGGCTGCTGGTCCGTCTCTGCTGGGAGCTGGAGAGCCTCCCTGTGTAGAGGGAAACATCACGAGGAAGGAGCAGAAGCAGAACTTACTTGGTGGCCGAACCATCCCACTTATTGGTGACACGAATCCCGGGGCTAAATCGGTATGTGGCTGGACTATGCTGCTTGGGCTCTGACGGAGGCCGCTGAGGGAGGCCACCTAATGGGTGCAGCCTGGTGCCATGGAAATGAGCACTTCTTTCATGCAACAGGGGCCTCACCCCCCTCCATGTCTCCTCCCTGGCGCTCTGCACAGGGCTGTACCACGGCAGACGGGCCGGTGTGGAGGAAGGCGGCCCACTCAACCCATATCCTCTGGGCCCTACCAAGTGACACCCTGTGTACAGGCCTGGTGAAGGCACACACAGCCCAATCCCAGCTGCTGCCCGGGGGAGCACCATCAGGCACTGGAGATGACGGAGTGCAGGTACCAATGCTATGGCAGGGCCTGCGCTAGGAGGTGAGCAGCAGGCTGACCAGTGGGATCCAGAGCCTGCGGTGTTACTCTGACAGCTGGGCCCATCTGCTGCCCCCATCTGAAGCCTGAGCCAAGAGGACACAGAGAATTTTGTAGCATGGTCCTCAACAATAATCCTGAGGGCCTGAGAAACAGAGGAGGGCCTACATGGCCTGGGACTACAATGCTGAGTGTTTGAGGCCCGGTTGCTATTGGGGCCTCGAGTCAGTGCCTAGGCAGGCCAACCTAAGCCTGGGTTGGCAGCTGGGGGGCCCAAAGCCGCAGGGCAGAAACCGCTGCCCACTGTGAATTGGCAAAGTCTGTAGTGGAGTCCAGCTGGGGCATGGAGACCCTCACTTCAGTGCTGGAGGTGACGTGACACCCCTGCGGATGGTGGCCCTCTCGAGAATCGAGGTGAGATGTCTCTTGTGTCTTCTCTCCCATTCAACTGACCTGTGTAGTCCATGGACCTAACCTTTCCTTTCCAGGCCATTGAGCCTTCGCTTGGCAAAAGGGTCACAGTGTGAACTGTGGTATCTCTGTGTGATGCCTGGGACCCCCTCAAAGGTTTGGCAGCGGTCCTCCTTTGTCCCCAGGCAGAACATCGGCCTCTGGAGGATGGGATGCGGGAAGGTGCAGTCACAGACCCCAGCCCAAACCAAGATGGACCAGTATATGGGGCTTCTGCCTGACCCCAGGGGGGATGCAGATGAACTGGCAGCACGTGCACCTGCGTCTGGGCAGCAGGGGTCGGCTGACCTGGGGGTGATCCTTAAGGCCATTCAAGACTCGACAGAGGCTGTTGAAACTAAGGTCGATGGTCTGTAGGTGGACCTCTGTCTGCTGTGTCAGGACCTGTGTAACACAATTGACAGAACAATGGAGGTCGAGGTTCAAGTTTCCAACACAGAGGATAAGATTGCCTTTCTTGAACCCCAGATCTCTAAAATGGTCACCTTCCTGTCAACGCTCACTTACTGTGCAGAGGATGCAGAGAACAGATCATGGTGAAACAACCTCAGGCTTGTTGGCCTTCCAGAGTCCCTGGGGCAGCAGGGCTTTGTCGGGCCCTAGAGGACTAGTTTGAATCATAAGTCCCCGGGGACAAGCTATTTGCCTCCTATAGAGAGAGTGCATCGCTCCCTGGTGCTGAAACCCCCTCCCGAAGCCCCCCCTCGACCTGTAATCTTACAGCTCCCTAACTTCAAAGACCGGGACATCATCCTTCAGGAGGCCCATGCTCACTCAGACCTGCAGTTTGCCAACTCCAGAGTCCTTATCTCTCCCGGTTACACCAGGGCGGTGCAGCAGCACCGAATATCATTTGCCAAAGTGAAGCAAAAACTCCAGGCACTTAATTTGCGTTACATGCTCCTCTTCCCTGCTCACCTTAAAGTCATCTTTCAATCTAATACTCTCTTTTTTGACACTCTGGAACAGGCTTGGGAATGGGCGATGGAGCTGCGGTTGCTGCATCGGCCTTTTCCTGGATGGCTCAGCTCGGATGACGCAATGGAGCATGCCCCAGCCCATCCTCATCATCGGCAGTAGAAGAATCGCTCCCAGAGGTCCCGGCTGAGCAGGACATGGCTGGAGCAAGGCTTGACTTGCTCTCGTGGAGGCTGCTTTACCCCCACCCTCACCACCATCAGACAGCATCTCGTCTGACAATACCACAATCTTCCAGTCCACAAACACTGGCTTGGACATCTCCTCCCAACGTGTCATACTGCCTTGACTGGTTGATGTTGCATTTATTTGATTTTGGAAGGTGTCTGAGAGTAATTGATTGTGGTTGCAGATTGACTTATGTCTCCCTAGTGGGATTCAGGGTGGTTGGACCCCTCTGGTGGCCTCAGCCAGTGTTCCCTCGAGTGTTCCCCATGACTGTTTTTTGGTCTATACTTACATTGCTCTACATTGTCAGGCTCTGCATCCTTCTGCACTGGCCTCTCTTGTCTACAGATGCTCTCTTTGAGTTAACTTGTTGTGGATAGTTCTTCAAGGGTGATAGATGCTTCCTGGGGTGAAGTATGGGGTGGGGGATTCAAAATATTTCTACTGTATTTTTATTTCCTTACAGGTTGTCAATGGCAAACACAATCCCTATTACCTCATAACTTTTACAGCTTCACGTTGCAGTCCCCTGGGTTACCATATTTTACCCTGCTCCCCGGAAAGAATCAATTTTTGTTCCCTGCACAGGTCATGCCCCCCCCTAGAGTAAATGTTCTCTCATGGAACATTAACAGTCTGCAGGACTGGATGAAGCTCTCTGCAGTCCTGTGGTATATTAGGCGACACAGGCCGGCTGTCGTTCTCCTGTAGGAGACTCATTAATTGGACACGCACTGCGTTTTCTTAGACCGCTTCAGTTACGTAGATGTTGAAGGGCATATGTAAGCATTACAATTTTGTATCATGCTACACCCCCCGCCCCTCTTAAAACCCTCTCGCCAAGCACTGCGGTCCTTTCTGTTGACTCTTCCTCAGGGGGTGATGGTGGGTGAGGGCAATTTTAATGCTGTTCCTGATCCAGACCTTGACGCCTCCACTGCCTCATACTCCGGCAGGTGCACACAATTGGATTACCTCTCTTCTTGGGCTGCCTATGTTGCCCTTTGCGATGCATGGCGCACCATGCACCCGATCCTGCATGCCTACACTCACTGCTCGGAGGCACACTGCGCGGACTCCCTCATAGACCTGCTTTAGCTACCAGTGTCAGACCTCCTTTCGCTCTAGTCTGTACATATTCTCCCAAGCGATATTTCTAACCACGGTCCGCTTCTGCTGTCTTGGGAACTCCAATCGCCTGCTTTGCGCCCGGCTTGGAGATTTAGTGCCTGGTACTTATAAAGCGCTGAGTGCACGGCATTTGTGGAAGAAGAATTAGAGGCATTTTTTAAGCTTAATGTGGGCTTGGTTTCTTCAGCAGCTACGTTGTGGGTAGCCAGTAAGCCCTCATTGCGTGGCCAGCTGAAGGGGTACATCTGCCAAACTGAAGCCCAGCGCCTCCTACAGGTGACCGAACTAGAGGGCCACATACTGCACCTGGAGACTGTTCTGTGCCGCCGTGAAACCGAGGGCATCCACCACGGCCTGGCAAAGCTCGCAAGGAATTGGAACAGGTCTCACTTGAGGAGACCAGGGAGTGCTGGCTGGCCTCCACACAGAATAAGTGCACATCTGGTGATAAATTAGGCAAATTGCTGTACTGGCTAGTGACCCGTGGCATTTCAGTGGTACTGGCAATTCCGGACTCATCGGGGCACCTCCAAGAGGAATCATCTGCCATAGCCCAGGCCCTTGCTGATTTCTATTGGGGGTTGTATTCACGCCACATGCCACCACACGCTGAAGTAGCGAGCATGCTCCTGAGGGACATACCACTGCCATCCATACCACATGCCTTGGATCGGGAACTGGATCAGGACCTGCGGCTTGAGGATGTGCAAGAGGTGGTGATGGCGCTGCAATCTGGAAAGACAACTGGCCCTGACGGGTACCCCGTTGAATACTATAAATGATTCCAGGAAATTTGATATCCCCGTCTATTGAATTTTTAACCTGATGCGGTGCAGTGTGGGCCCTTTCCACCTAATTTGAACTGCACCACAATTGTAGTCCTTCCCAAAGAGGGTCTCCCTCACGGTCAGTATTCGACCTACCACCAAATCAGCCTCATTAATACTGATATTAAGATCTATGCAAAAGTCCTGGTGACACAGCTGGCATGTGTCTTTCCAAATCTAATCCCCTCAGACCAATGTAGATTCATACCGAACCGCAGCACACACCATTGTATCAGGAAGGTTCACTCTCTCAGTCGCAAGACGGCAAGGCTTCCCTGGCTCTCCTGTTATTTGATTTTACCAAGGCTTTTGACACAGTATCTTGGTACTTTCTGGACGGGGTCCTCCGGCAGGCAAGACTGGGGAAGGTGTCCTGCCGCATAGTACGTCTTCTCTAATAGCACCCCAACTGCTCGAGTCCGGGTGAACGGGGTACTTTCTTCCCTATTCTCCATTGAACGCGACATATGCCCGGGCTGTTCGCTTTCTCCACTGCTCTTCACTCTGGCAATAGAACCCCTGGCACAGCTCATCCACTGCGATGCACAGATTTGGGGCTGGCAGTGGGGGAATGGATTTGAGGACCGTTTTGCGTTATACGCAGATGACATTCTCTTATTCTTGCAAATTCCGCAGTGCTCTCGGCCCTGTTGCCTGACGCTCCTTTGGTTATATGGCACGCCGTCCGGCCTCCAGCACAACTTCTTGCCCAGTAGAGGTGAGGGAAGATGCTCAAGGGCTGGCTTGATGCCCCAACATGCCTATCTGATGCACTTCCTTTAATTTTTTAGGGATTCACATATCCCCCTTCCCAGACCTGGCGTGGAATCTTAATTTCCAGGGCATGACACAGGTACTCAATCGCAACCTCAGCTGCTGGGCGATTCTTCCATTGAATCCCATTGGGAGTACCACCCTCTTTAAGATAGTGTGCTTGCCGCATTACTTATATGCTCTAGGTAATTACCCACACCCCATCACCCACCAATGGTTTGATTCCTTGCAAGCCAAGATAACTAACTTTGTGTGGGCTGGTGACAGGCATAGGGTGGCCTTTGAAACACTGTGCAATTCCCCTTTTGATGGTGGCCTGGGCCTATCAGACATATACCTTTATTATCTTGCGGCCCTTCTTGTACCGATTAATGAATGATTCACAGGTTAATGGGATGACCTGGTGTACCACCTGGATTATTTATTTATTAAGCTTGGATGGGCTGTTGGACCTCTTATATAGGGCTGGTCTGCTCGTTACACTGCCCTCATGTACACAGGTGTCTCTTTCCTGCTGGAGGGTGGCACTTTGGCTCACTGGCTGTGACCGTCAGATCACCAAGCTGCCTCTCTTGAGGCGGGTCACATGTCTGGGTCAGCTCTCAGCTTTGGAGGACTTTGCCCCCTGGGACCTGATTGGGATCTCTTAACTGGGAGATGTCTTTAAAGGGGGCCACGTTGAGACGTTCCATGATTTGAGGTCTCTTTAATACCTTTCCAAAACTCAGTTTTTTCGCAATCTCCAACTACGCCACACGCCACTCCCTGAATACAGCCTGCTAGAGGTAAAGATTTTCTTTGGGTGTCTGGGTAGGGGAGCCATCTCAAGGATCTATTGGTCGCTGTTCATCTATGGCCCAGATGGCCTTAAACGTGCTAGGCGGCGATGGGTTCTTCCAGGTTGGAGACCGGGAAGAAGACGAATGCAGGGAGGCTTGCATGACATCTTGGCAGGTGCTGATTTCTCAAATTTTTAGTGGTTCATTTTGACTATCGGCAGTGCCTCTTCCCAGATGTGTGCGCAACTGGAAGCTGACTTTCTCCATATGGCATAGGGTTGCCCAGCGCTGAGGCCCTACTGGGAGGGGGTGGGTCAGGAGCTTTCTTTTGCCCTGGGTCGCTCAGTGGCCCTCACCCCTCGTAATGTACTGCTCGGGCTTGTGGAGGCCTTTGGGGGCCCACGGGTGGAGCTGGCTTTTCTTGGAGTGGCGTACCTGGTCGCTAAGAGGGAGAAAGCCCGATCCTGGAGGTAAGGAACTTCATGACTATGAGGTGCTGGCATAAAAGGGTGGACTTGTGTGTTCAGCAGAAAAAGCTGTTTTTTGTGGCTCTTGGCTGTCCTCCGAAGAACAGCCGAATATGGGGGAAATGGTGTAATTATAATGGTCTATTTTTGTAATTCTGTGCATTTTGATTCTATTGATGTCAGTCCCTGCAATGTAATTGCCAGTATACGAATTCTGTTTCTGGAAGCTATGTGTCTTGTAGTGGAGAGGTGTGGCTCACTAGTTAGAGGCGGCAGACCCGTAAGCAGAGAATCGGCCAGGGACCAGGGTTCAATTCCCGACGCGGCAGGGTCGTGGACCAGGGTCAAAACGGACTCGATAATTCTCGCCTCGGTACCTACTCTAACCAGGAACACACTCGGCAACTCTGGGCATTACGCTTGCCTCATCTCTACAACGGCCCCCCACAGACGCCGGGGATGCCTGGTTTCACCTTGGAGATACCCAGAAAGGGACCATCTCACAGGGATAGCCAGGACGGGTTCCCCAGCGGTCTACAGCGCCGGGACGCCCTGTTGCTGGGGTAGCTGTGCGCTTTACAAGTCTACAACATTTACATTTACATTTGTCGTAAAAAAAAAATTGGTTCTGAAAAAGAATTCTTAAAAATATGAAATTATTTCATATAAATATGTAAAAATGTAAAAATATTCTGATACATTTAAATATTTAGTAAATAAATATATATTTATGGAGCAGACTTACTATTTCCACTCAAAAATAAGCAACATTTGAGAAAACACTTAATTATTCCATCCTCAAACTAAGCGATATCAGGAAAGTGTTAGAACCTGGTGGTGTGAGGGTCACATTTACTATTCCCACTCCAAATGACACAAAACTGGGGAAAGAGTTAGTCTCTGGAGGGGTCAGATTTCCTATTCTAACTTGAAACTGATCAACACTGGTGAAGTGATGGACTCGAGAGCGATCAGATTCACAGTTCCCAATCCAAACTAAGCAACACCAGCAAAATATCAAAAATGTATAACCCAAAAAAGTTAAGGAAAACATTTCAAATATGTTATCTTATTTAAAAATAAAACCTACAAATGTACTATAAATATAAATAATTTAAAAAAAACAAGAAACTGACATTTAAATTTGGATCACGCAATCATTTTATTGCCAACATTTGTTATTAATTTGTTGCCAAATTAATATTTTTTTCTTAAATAAAAACATTTCAAATGTTTTAGAGAATTGGAATCAAACTTCCTAAACAAAACAATATATTTTAATTAATCAATAAAAAAATATTTTTTTAAAGATTAAGCAAAAAACTCAAATATGTAAAAGAAAATAATTAAAATACATAGATTTTAAAACATTACTCACCTAAAGCCAAAATAAAAACCAACAGCGTGAAACATAAACCAGCAAATATATATTTAAATAGTGAAAAAAAAATAATGTTAAAACTTTTATTATACTTATGAAAATTAAAATATATACTTTAATCAATTAAAAATCACTATAAATCTCAAACCCCTCTACAGTCCCAAATGTTAGAAAAGCATTACAGTTAACAATGCATTTAGAATAAAAACATCAACCAAAAACATTTTAATAAACACCCCAATAAAACACAAAATTCAAAACATTAAAGAATATTTAAAAATAAAGCAATGAAACACTCACATAAAAGCAATATTGAGAAAACAGTATTAAACTAATACATTATTTTAAATGTCAATACTATTGTTTCAAAGGTTAAGCAATATACTTATCATTTATATTCAAAACTTCAGAATATGGTACCCACGATAGTAGGACTTCTGTATTAAGTTCCATTATATTCTGTCATCTATATTAAGGTTCCATAGCTTCCAGGACATTGGCAGCTGTGTGAGGTTCCTCCACAGAGAGCATTGCAAATTATCCAAGCCAACAAATGCCTTGAAAAGCATCAGTACTCTTGGTACCATATAACCTTTTCTTAATTCCTTTCAAGTAGACCAAATGTGAAGTAATTCAGATGTAGTTTTGTAACTTGACAACTGTTCAACAAGCTTTTAATTAAATAAATAGTTTGCACAGTGCTCTCCTTTATTGCATCACCAACCACTCCCAGCAATTCACAGTGACAGTGATATTGGCTTCAGGTCTTTTTTGTTGGACAAAGAGTCTACACAAATTCCAGAAACCCCTCTCCTTCCACTAAAGAAAAGAGGAGGAGGTCAAGGGCCAACATTTTGGCTAGTTTCCTATGGCATACATGGACACTTTTATGGTTTCAAAGTTAAAGTGCTTCCTTGTTGAGCATAATCTTGATAATGTTTATTTTCTTTTGTAATGATCCACCTAGGCTACTTGGAAGTTTTGGGGTTTCTGTGAAATCCACATTTCCTTGTGCCAAGCAGTGGTTGTTGCTGCTACTGTTGAATGATCACTATGAGTGTCAGGCTGAATATCTTGATGACATCATATTCATCATCATCATCATCATCTCTTTTTATCAGCTTGGGTTCTTCTCACTCATTGTTGTACCAATAGGTTTTGATTTTAGTTTTTCATTTGGGCCTATGGGCCTTTTGCTCCATGATGTCTGCCTAGCTTCCTAGGAAGTACAGGTTCATTGCAAATTGTGGATAGGAGGTCCAAAACCAGGGAGAAGAACTTTTTTCAAGAGCCAAACCCAAAATCTGTTGTAGAGCTTGGCTGCGTATGATTTTGTCTAGGGTGGGTTGGGACTACAGCAGGGGTTGTTGGTGCTGAATCATTAATATTTGAGGAGATGTTTACAGGTGGTGGTGATAAAAAAGCAGGCTGAATAGAAGTGATTTGCACTTATTCAGTACCATCCTCAACACAAAAGATGACTAATTCATCTTCCTCAATGCCAACTATGGGTCTCATTAGGATGGTGGGTGAACTTTTGTCCGCCCGCCACTCTAGTGGTGCTGGGACCAACCTCCAGCAGTGCGGTGGTCCCGCACCGCCAATTAGGAAGCGACTGCTACCCTGGCGGTCGCATTCCACATCTTTAACATTGCTTACAGCAGCACCCGTCCCAGTGCCAAAAAGGCAAAACTATGCATTGCCATGCACAACGTAGCAGGCACCGATCGGTGCCTGACACCTTGTGCATGGCAATGAAGGGGGTACCGTAGGTACCCCCCAAGTATAGCCCCCCGGGGGCCCACAATGGGCCCCCAAAGCAATTCCGACATCAAAATCACCCCCTATGCGTTCTGAAACGTCCTCTTACCTTGTTTTTTCATGGTGGGGCTGGCAGTCTACTCAGTGTTGCCTTCATCTCTTAGGGGGTTTACAGAACATGAAGGGGTATGCCACATCTTCTTAGTGAAGGAGATGGAGAAGATTATGTGTATGAAGGAAGAGCAGGCTCAACATCTTGCTGTGCAATATTCCTCTATGCTCCTGCCAAAGTAGGATAGGTGTGGCAGACTGTTGTTCCTGTTCTGATTGCAGGAAATATTTTACATATAGAGACAAATCATTTTCTTTCTCTGTGGCCTCAGCCATGATTGAAGTCACTGCATTACCCTTGATCTAGGATTTTTTCCCAGCATCTTTCTGCCCACAAAAGAGTGCATCAAGTACACCGCATTAACAACTTGTGGAGAAAAAAAAAAAGAGTGTTTGATGTCTGCGGTCTTTCCAGTGGTGACTATTTTCCTCTTCATAATACCTGGTTCTTGGCAGGAACAGGTTTCATGGGTGCTATAATCTGAACTTCCAATTAATTAGCACCTGATAGAGAGGTCTCTTGACTTTACTGACAGCTAATTTACAGACATATCTTCATCTCAGTCCTGCCCACCTGCGAAAATACAAAATAAAAAGAAAGACTGTCAGAGAGGGCTATTCTAGTAAATTCAATTCAAAATATTATAGCATGCATTATATTACCCTTGTGTAAACTGATTGTTAGGCTGGGCCATAAGTACGCCAAAATCAATCATGAAATGTAGATTTTACAGAAATAAAATGCTTTTTTAATCTAAAACCTACCTTAATATGCATTGTTGCTATAAGATAATGAGTTTGATTACATACCGCAAAAACAACAGTTGATGGACAGAATGCAGAACAATGTCATACATTCACCCCAGTACAGAGATCTGGGCCTAAATCCATCGTTTTTTTGCTCACCATGCCATTCCAGTTTGAACCTAGCCATATGCAAATCAGTCTTGACCCTGTGCCTCATGGGAACAGTCCAGCCCGAACTGCCAAGCCAGGTCCTCTCTGGACTGGAAACAAGCATCCTAGGACCAGTTTTGGGGTTTCACCCCTCTTCAGCCAGGATAGCTTGATTCCAGTGGCATGGAGAGCAAGGGACCCATGTCTGGGCATACCCGTCCCACTCGGGGTGACAAATGCAAAAACAAAAATTGTTGGACAGAATGCAGAACACTGTTATACATTCACCCCAGCACAGAGATCTGGGCCTAACTCCATCGTTTCTTTGCTCACCATGCCATTCCAGTTTGAACCCAGCCATATGCAAATCAGTCTTCACCCTGTGCCTCATGGGAACAGTCCAGCCCAAACTGCCAAGCCAGGTCCTCCCTGGGCTGGAAAAAAGCATCCTAGGACCGGTTTCCGCGTTTCACCCCTCTTCAGCCAGGATAGCTTGATTCCAGTGTCATGGAGAGCAAGGGACCCATGTCTGGGCATACCCTTCCCACTCAGGGTGACAAATGCAAAAACAACAGTTGATGGAAAGAATGCAGAACAATGTCATACATTCACTCCAGTACAGAAATCTGGGCCTAAATCCATCATTTTTTTGCTCACCATGCTATTCCAGTTTGAACCCAGCCATATGCAAATCAGTCTTGACCCTGTGCCTCATGGGAACAGCCCAGCCCAAACTGCCAAGCCAGGTCCTCCCTGGGCTGGAAAAAAGCATCCTAGGACCGGTTTCGGGGTTTCACCACTCTTCAGCCAGGATGGCTTGATTCCAGTGGCATGGAGAGCACGGGACCCACGTCTGGGCATACCCGTCCCATTGGGGGTGACAAATGCAAAAACAACAGTTAATAGACAGAATGCAGAACAATGTCATACATTCACCCCAGTACAGAGATCTTGGCCTAAATCCATCGTGTTTTTTGCTCACCATGCCATTCCAGTTTGAAAGTGAAAGTGGGTGAAAGCCAGACCTCCCTCCCACCAACTCACACATGCAGCTTTGCAAGGCAGGGGTTGCGACTAGGTCTTGAAAGTGCCCTAAAAATCCCCTAGAGCACCACGCAAACATGAAAACTGACCAAAAAGGATTGTAATGAAAAATACCCCTACACTAGCAGCTATAGGAAAATAACCCAAGCAAACATTTAAAAGTAGAAGAAACGTTATTTTAATTAACCATCTTTCTCTCTCTCTGTCTCTCTGTCTCTCTCTCTCCCTTTCTCACACACCCACACCCACACACACACACACGCCCAGACACACACACACAAGAAGGCAAACCCCCCACATTTGGCATTAATTCAATGCAATCAATTTAATTCAATGACTTTATTTCGATCTCTGCGGATCATAAAAGTACACCATAAAAAAGACAAACACAATACAAATAAAATATGTCACTCTAAATAAACAATCACAATCTGTCTACAATCTTAATGTTATCAATTAATCAAAGTGCGCTAATATTTGTGCAAGAGGGAAGTTTGTCCACATAGTAGCAACCTAATAATACAATTTACATTATTGGTTATAAAAATAAACTTCATAAATATTCCTTAAAACAGAAAACCAATTACATATGTTGCAACTTCTTTTAAAAGGGAATTCAAAATGTTAAAATTTGTTAAAGTATGTGTTACATCATGGGTACCATTGCATTGTCACTTTCAGAAGAAGAATAATTGGCACGCCTTATCCATAGGGCCATTAAAAACTTTGCTACACAAAAAACAATCATGCGTGTCGTGTCAGTCTTCATTATTCTGCGTGCCTCCTTTGTATCTCCTTACTCCCAAATTTCTACAAAGGGGAGCTATCTATTTAAGTCAAGATTGGGAGTAAAGGGGACAAAAAAATAAAACATGATCAAGTCTCAGCAGTCCCTAAACAACAGGGGCAACACTCTTCTTCACCATGCTCCCCTTCTCTACTCCAATTTCTTCTAAAGTGGTTTGGAGGACGACAACCATATCTAAGCTGTAAGTACAGTTTCCTCGCTAGAGGGGGCTCAATTTCATCCAATGTGGGCTCAAAATGAACAGATTGTTGAAAATTCATAAAATCAATTGAAAGTGACCCCTTACAATTCAATATCAGGTCATTTTCAATAATACCCCAATACATCGCTTTAAGGCTGGATTTGTTTATCTGACTCAGTGTTTCTGGTTCCCTCCAATGTCTAGCCAACCCCAGTTTACCCAGCAGGTTCTTAACTGTAAACATCCAAGGGATCTTGTTCACACCAGATACTATCATTCGCTCCCGTAGCCCCATTCTATAAGGGGCAAGTGCTTCAGTAGTCCACAGCCGGTACCAGAAAATAAGTACCCGCAAACCAATTTTATGTGACACCCTCTTCTGACCAAAATCCAAGTAAAGTGGACTCAGTGGCGTAGACACTGGGAGACTCACTAGAGATCTAAAAAAACTTATGTTCAGTAATCAAAACATTGTTACAATATGAACAACCCCAGAGTTCTGCACCATAAAGGGTTGCCCCTAGAGCTTTAGTATTATAAATTTCTAATGCTGGCCCCAGCTTTCTAGATATCGTTTTCCTTTGGATTTTCACAATGTTTGCAGTTTGGTATATCTGGGTAGTATGTGCTTTTGCCAATTGTGGGGCCCAACTCATATTCTGGGTGAGTTTGATACCCAGGTAATCAAACTCTTTAACTAATTCTAGTGGTTTGCCACCCACATACAATTGTCTCGTGAATTTAGCCTTCAATTTGGAAGAAAAGAGCATACATTTTGTTTTGGAGCTGTTAAGCTCCAACCCACGCCTTATGCAGAATTCCTGAAAACCACCCAACAGTTGTTGAAGCCCCTGCGGGGTCTTGGATATGAGTAGGGTATCGTCTGCAAATAGTAGGGCTGGGGCCCATTGCCCTCCGATTTTTGGAGCATCGCAGCCATCCCTGCTCAAACACCCAATGACATCATTAATAAAGAGGGTAGGTGCCAATACACACCCCTGCCTAACTCCCCTATCAATTTGTATAGCTTCTGTTAGGGCACCTCTATCGTCCCATCTTACTTGGGCCTGGGTATTGGTATAGAGTTTTATTAAAATGCTGAGAAGAGGCGCTGGCACTCCCATACTTTCCAAAACTTCCCACAGTTTTGCTCTTGGTACCATGTCGAATGAGGCACGTAAATTACCAAAGGCAACATAAAGTTTGCCCTTGCGAATGGTGACTTCTCTCAAAAAAATACACATGAAACGAAAAACTTGGTCCAAGGTACTAACATATTCCCTAAAACCAGCCTGCCACTCAGAGATGTTTTCCTCTCTAATCCACTCCAGTAGGCGTGCAAGAACCTGTTTACAAATTTTTTTTTGCTTTGAGTCTCATAGGCCTGTAATTTGCTGTGAGGGCACGATCTCCCTTTTTAAAAACAGTTACAATTTATGCTAGCTTCCATGAATGAGGTATATCCATACCTGAAAGGATACTGTTGGAAAGTAGGTTAATACAAAGTCCCCACACATTAAGATCTTCTTTGAATATGTCACTAGGTATCCTATCCGGACCTGGAGCACGGCCAGAGATACTGGAGCTAATTGCTACTTCTGTCTCCCTAAGCGAGAAATGGAGCTCATTAGATTCAAACGTTCCCTCCCCCACAACTACAGGGTCTCTATCATTAGGCATTCTGGATTTATCTGTATAGAAATTATTGAAATGTGCAACCCACTCTTCTGGCTGAATACAAAAATCCAATATAGGTTTTGTGCCCCTGGACATAATGGCTGCACTTTTCCAAAACTCCCTGGTGTCCCTATTGACCAGGGACTCATGCAAATTTGTCCACAGTGATTCTTCCAACTCTTTTTTTGCATTTTTAAGTACCTCCGTATAACAGGCCCTAGATTTCATAATCTGAGGCTGGTATTTAGATTTAATTGCATCCAGAAGCTCTCCCTTTGCCACTCTACATGCCTTGGTATACCAGGATTCAAATTTAGGACTAGGATTCTTCTTCCGTCTTTTTTTTCCCAAAATGTCTCTAGTTATCTCCCCCATCTTCACATGTGTATGGGGCATTTTTTCATTTCTCAGTGTAGTGGGGAGTTTGGATAAGAGGTCAAGGTCCACCTTGACAAGTCCTTTTATAATAGTTAATAGCTCAGGATTTTTGACTACCCAGTTCCATTTGATAGTTCCCAAATTATTTGCCGGACAAAGTTCGCCAATATCACTATGCCCCATAGTCTCAGGGCAGGATGTTTCCTTGATCCTAAGCGATAGACTAAGTACATTATGATCGCTAACAGAGCGATCGATCACATCCATGTCCATGACCGCAGGCCATAAGTCAACTTGGGCTAGAATATAATCAATTCTGCTGCAATGGCCCAATCTATTAAAGGTAGATTTACCCTGGCGGTCTGAGCTACACCTGCCATTAGTGGCCCCCAGGTCATGCTCAAGGGTAAGTGCCAGAAGTTGGCCAGCTTTGGGTGTCCATTTTACATTGGGTAAATCCAAAGTAGGAATACCCAATTGGTTATCCAAATCAGTGGTTAAATCATGGGGAGCAGCCACTATTGGCTCAAATGTTTTATTAAGATCCCCTGCCATCAATATTAGATCTCACGAACACAAGTTCAGAAGTTGGTGCTCTAGTTGATAAATTACTTGTGTCTCGCTATTCCTTCCCTCTACCCTATCGTAAATATTTATAGGTTTTATAGACAATCCTGAGGGACGCCTAAGGGCAAGGATATCTTTAGAGCTACACGGCAGAGTTCCAATAGTACACAGCAACGAAGTCATAACCCATATTCCCAATCCTCCTGAGGGTCTTCCTTTTGTGCTCTTGCTTGCATTAACACAGAAAGATGTATACCCATTTCTGTGAGCCGGTGCAAGACACCAGGTCTCTTGGAATAGGCACACATCAAAGGTGTCTATGAATTCACTGCAAAACTAAAGGGGATGATGGATGTCATGTCTTCCCAGGACCGGAAACAAACATCCTGGGACCGGTTTCGGGTTCATAACCCTCATCAGCCAGGCTAGCTTGAATCCAGTGGCAAAGTGAGCAAGGGACCCACATCTGGGCATACCCTGACAACTTACGGCGAACAAAGAAAACCAAAGGGGATGCCCAGATGTGGGTCCCTTGCTCTCCATGCCACTGGAATCAAGCTATCCTGGCTGAAGAGGGGTGAAACCCCAAAACTGGTCCTAGGATGGTTGTTTCCAGTCCAGAGAGGACCTGGCTTGGCAGTTCGGGCTGGACTGTTCCCATGAGGCACAGGGTCAAGACTGATTTGCATATGGCTGGGTTCAAACTGGAATGGCATGGTGAGCAAAGAAATGATGGATTTAGGCCCAGATCTCTGTACTGGAGTGAATGTATGACATTGTTCTGCATTCTGTCCATCAACTGTTGTTTTTGCATTTGTCACCCCGAGTGGGAAGGGTATGCCCAGTCATGGGTCCATTGCTCTCCATGACACTGGAATCAAGCTATCCTGGCTGAAGAGGGGTGAAACCCTGAAACCGGTCCTAGGATGCTTGTTTCCAGTCCAGAGAGGACCTGGCTTGGCAGTTCGGGCTGGACTGTTCCCCATGAGGCACAGGGTCAAGACTGATTTGCCTATGGCTGGGTTAAAACTAGAACGGCGAGCAAAAAAACGATAGATTTAGGCCCAGATCTCTGTACTGAGATGAATGTATGACATTGTTCTGCATTCTGTCCATCAACTGTTGTTTTTGCGTCTATGAATTCACCCCATTGGGCATCAGGCAAAAGTTTTGTCAGTCCTGCAACATTCCAAGAAGCTAATCTCACCACAGTCTCCTTGGCCAGTTCTATCTCACATGAAGTGGATATAGTTCTTGGGTTACTGTCACTTAACATAGTATCAGTCTCTAGCCTTGTTGACAATTTTTGCCCTATTTTGCAGATCTTTGTCAGTCCATGAACAGTCTCCCTGTTCTTAGAAAAATCTCCTTCTTCCATAGGTGCCAGCAATAAATTCACAGCCCCCTCACTTTCACAAACACCCACATTACAAGAAGTATTACTCTCCATTAGAACTGGTCTTGCTCTGTTATCGGTGGTCAACAACATTTGGATCTCACGCTCCACTTGGTTCTTTGGATCAGATATATGTAGTCAGTTAAATGCTTCAAGGTCAGTTAAAGCAGCAAATCTATTCTCCAGCCTTAAGCTCTGTGCCCCCTGAGTGCCCCATGTATTCCTCCAATCCAAAGGGTCCCTCAGTTGGATTCTACCTCCTGCTTCCAATGTACCCGGAGATCTATAAAAATAGGCAAGTGATAGAGCAGTAATCTGAAAGTTCTTAAACAGGACTTTACCCAGGAACTGTAATAGGGATCTCACCACAGATCCATTATTAAAATTCAGAACAACACAATCTCCCATCAGATTCTTCTTTACAGGCCCCACCCAATCTGTCCTTCTGGCCATAATTATTTGATTTTGAAAACATCTAACTCTGCCCCCCACTTCATTAAGATGGTTTGTTAACCAATGAAGGGCTTTTGCCATTAGTTGTTCTGTGGATTCTGTTTGGCCCTCCCTCAATGGGGGTACGTTCCCTAGTACTATTACCAAAGGAGATGCTTCCGGGGGGAGATGTAAAAACTGTTGTCTAGAAGCCGCATCTCCCTCGTTGGATCTATTAGCCCTCCGTTGGTCAGCTCGCCGACTCCTCCCTGGTGAAGATGGTTCCTGACCTGCACTAACTATGTTAGACTGATAGCTCCATCTGTTTGTTGTAACTTCCCTTGATACACCCACCTCAGAGGTTTCGGAATGTTGATGGGGAGCCTGAGTATGCAAGATTGTACTGATATTGGTATCAAGATTAGGGTGTAGGGGGTTAGCCAAGCCAGTACATAGAGAGGCCTTTTTTTGAGGTGCCATCATCGGATGAGCTCTACATGGTGATGATGATGGTATTTGCGACTCAGATTCAAGGGGGGGGATTAATCCTGGTATGCATTCCCTCTAAGGCACAAAAAGTGTGTGTAGCCCGAGACTCCAGGTCAGCTAACCTCCTCAATCTTACTTAATCTGAGTGAAATGGGATTCAACATGTTTGCCACCAATGTTACAATTTTATGACACATATCCTCATGCGACAAAGGAGTCCCAATTTGGTTGGAGATCCGGTGAGAGTTTGCTCCACCTGGGAGAGCTTCTATTTCATCACTCCCCCCTGTTCTTACTAATCTAGAGACCTTTGCAGATTTCAGCCTCTGTATCCCGCAACCCCTTTTTCTCTTTACTGACATATCAGTTCGGGCTCCCGCAGGCTTTGTTAAAACAGTACCCTTAGTAGATGCTCCTGTTACAGTGGTCACCAGAGGTAGCAAATTGTGGTGTCACTCCCACAGATGGTTCCGCTACCACTTCATAGATTATTGAAGGCGATTGAGAAGGGGTTTCAGAAAGCGCATCACCCCCAATGGAGGTTCTTTTCTGAGGAATGTGTTCCAAGGACAACCGGCATTCAGTCATTCCTATTTCGTGTGTTAGGACTGATGAGGCCCTCGCCAAAAAAGAATCAAGTGTTCCAACAATACCCCCTCCTGGTTGCTCCATCGGTCCCTTCCGCTTATTCATCATAGGGCTCAATGAAACTAGTACTCAAATGGAGAGGACAAAACAAGCTTGGAGACCTGGCTCCCGGCTGCACTTCAGGCCCCCTCCTCTTCTAAATACCAGCAGCAACAGCTACGGGCTTCCCACGCAGCGGGAGCCAACTAGGGATTTTAGCGCTGTGTGAGGGCGTTGGTGGTGGCGTCAGAGGCCACAGGGGATGCTAGGGGTTGAAGTCCTGGCTCTTGGCTCCACTTCAGGCCCCCTCCTCTCCTAAACACCAGCAGCAACAGCTATAATGGATTACACAAAACTGCAAGTCCCAGAGTGCAACAAAAAAAACACATGGACCTGAAATTCTCAGAAAGGATAGGGTGGTGAAGCTAATGGGGTGGAGTAGCTGTTGGAGGGCTATTCTACAGGTAGGGTAGGGTAGGTGGCAGAGTTTCAATAGGCTTGAGGCTGGGGGAGGAGGAACCCCCCCACTGAACCAAATCTCAGGGTTTTCCTTACTTTCCAAGTTCCTCGAAGAGCTGGTACTCATCCGTAAAGCTTGTACAGGTAGCTGTGGATGCCATGCCGACTCCTCCGGGTTGGTGATACCGCCTGGGGTGAGGCAGGGTGTGAGCAGTACCAGGTGCGGGGCAAAGCAGGAAACGGTGCGGGAGAGCGGGCTCCCTCTCCCCTCTCAGCAGCACCCCTGCACCGCGGCCGCTTCCTGTTGCTGCTTTCACTCCCCCTCAGCCTGCTTTGCGATTCCCGGCACGGTGTTTCTTCTGGCGTTATCTCAATTTCCAACACGCAAGAAATGAAATAAAATAAAGGCGGTCTCCAGGGACCCGGGCAGCCCGAGACAGCGGCAAAAACAAGTGAAAGAGACGCAAGAAGGCGCAATCCTCCAAAGGCAAACAGATGAAATATCCCCTAATTCGTTAGAATCTCTCCTCCCTCTTTGCTGGATGGATACGGTTTTAGGTTTGGTTTCTTCTGTAAACGCAGCGGCTGGAAAACCTCGGCACCTCTGAGACTGGCACCTCCTTCCGCAGCCCAGTTCTACCCCATCATGCAACCCACACTCCAAACAGTCCATTATCCCTTAACAAATATCAGTTACTTATGAAATGCAATGGAGTCTGTTGAGAAGAGGGTTCTGATCCATAACACTCCCCATCTAGATTTGTTTCGGCTTTGGACCTCTTGGATCGCTGATTTGAGTAAGCCACCCTAATGGAGCCTTACAAGCTATAAGCTTCTGTTGAAATGGATTTGAGCTATAACTACCATTGTCCACCTTCTAAAATATGGTCCGCTGCAGTGAAGCTAGGTTAACAGGCTCTGTGATGGTTACACTTGAGCATTTGCGCACTCATATGGGCACATGGTTCAGGCTGAGTGGAGAAGACAGTTGTCTGAATCTTGTATCTTTGGACAGGTAACACTTAGGAGATGGGCCCCACAATAAATTTGTTATGGCCTGTGTAGTCCTTATAATAATTTAATTGGAAATCCCAAAATAAATCATCTCTTTCTTTATGATTGAAGTGTAAATCTGTAGTATTTTACCTGTATGTAGACTTCAGGGGAAAAATTCTTCAAATCTAATTTTGGATTTACTAAAAGTTAAATAACTATTTTCGATGTTCTCTATGTAAAAAAACAAAAACATTGGTGTTAGTTTTTCTATAGCTTACTAGGTCCTGAACACATTTAGAATATTAGTTTTAAAACAAAGTCATTCCTTTGTGTATTTGATTTTTGCAATATGTTGCTGGGCCAAACCTAATGAGATTCGGGTGTTGATTTTGAATTTACTTGTCGAGACAAGATTTTTATTTTGCTGGGCAAATGGTAGTTCTAAGCTCTTCCTTATACATCCATTTTGTAGGATTAACCTTCTCCTTTGAGAAAGCAGCTGCAGGAGTAATCTGTAGAGAGGGATTATCCTCCACTCGTGACAAGCAAGGACATGTTGCACTCACAGTAAAGTAAGAGAGTGCACCAGTGGCATCAGGTAAGAGAGAAGTAGGAGCGAGAGAGATGCAACTATTGTAACTAGTTGGAAGCTGTTGGTTACAGTGGAGAAGAACCACCTGTGAACTGTTCCACACAGCCACATTTGATCTTGAATGGTTAAAGGTGAAAGGAATGATAAGCATGTCAAATACCGCTGACAATCCAAGGAGCATTAGAAGGCAGAAGTCCTCTTTATCCAGCATACAAGGTGTTGCCCAGGATACAAAATGCATCAGCCACAATTTTGAGATTGCAGACTCAGCAGCGCCCTAAATGTGATTGGTAGTTGTCCAGGACATCATCCACCCCTAACACCAGATTAGCAGTAATGCAGGATTTAATTTTAAGTGACGTATTTCTTGAGCTCGAAATCCGCACAGCTTTCCAAGACTTGGTGACACAGGGAGGATTGAAAATGGATAAAAATGTGTTACGATCTTTTGGATCTGCTCCCACTTTTTCAGGAGGGTTATTTCCCCATCAAAGTTTAGCCAGAATGGTACTTTCCCTTTACTGACCAAAGCATTTTCAAGTTTGACCACTGGAGGACATGGGAGTTACTAGTTGCTATATAGAGGTTCACAGACATGGGGTCCTTTCCCAGACTGAGTGAGAGCGCTGATGCACAGGTGGTGAGACTGGTCCCTTGCCCAACAATTCAATTTCTACTTGTGCCAGCTAAGGAGACAGCTCTTTCTGTCCTCTCCTGCATGCACGTGGGAGTATCGAACTCACACGCCCCCTGCACACACGAGCAGGGTAACTTCTCACAGCCTAGAGACCTCCTGAACGTGCAAGAACATATCTTGCTCTCACATGAAGGGGGCTTTTAAACAGCATAGATGAACAGTGCCATCTTGCCTGCCTAGTCCAAGCGAGGGCCACTATACACAGGCTTCCTGGGGTTACAGAAAACACAGAAGTGGTTATTTTCCTTCGGTTGACCTACAGAATCTCAGGAGCATGAGAAAGCAAGGCACGAGTAGCCTCCTCACCTGTAGGTTTCTCTGGCCTGATTGATCATGGTGGTATGCTCCAGCCACTGAAAGTGGCAATTTAGGACCTGCTAGCCTCTAAATGTTCGGAGTGGATTTTCAGAAGGTTTAGACAGATTTTTTTTTTCTCAGCCCCTGAACACTGATTGACTGTCAACCTGTTTTTAATGGGAGAATTATCATCACTGAACTCCCGAGGCTGGACTCTATAAGACGCAAACAAAGCCAAAGATCCTTGCCCGTGTACTCCAGGATTGATGAGGTACAAAATACTTTTACAGTACTAGGGGCATATTAACAAGTCGGCGCTATAAAATTATCGCCGCTTTTGAGGCCGCTTTCGGCTGAAAAGCGGCGATAATTTTATCGCCTTGTAAGCAAGGTCTTGCTATCGCGTGAATCTTTGCCTTAGCTCCCTTTCCCGTAACGCCCACCTTTGCATCTCTAATGAGATGCAAAGTGGGTGTTGTTTCCCAAAATAACTGGAGAAATGTCGCTAACCGACATTTCTCCAATTATCAATGGGCAGGCTAACAAGCATAGCGATAAGAAAAGTAGTACTAATCTTGGTTATCGCTACTTTCCTTATGCCTGCTTTTAGTTTGACTTAGCCATGATATCCAATGGAAGGTGGATATCATGGTTAAGTATGCCCTGCCATATCAACAAGATATCGCCAAACCTAGTGCGATTATTGCTGGATTTCCAGTGATGATCGCACATTTGGCAGCTTGCGCCAGGAATTGTATCGCTTTTGAGATAAGCGTTGCTGATAGCACACTATCTCAGCGATAAAATTCAGCGATAGCCGGCGATAATTATCCTAGCGCTAAGTGCGCTTAGTGATAATTATCGCTGGTTGTTGCTGATGTGCCCATAGAGCATTCCCTGTTGTCAGAGTTCATTTATCCTACTTATATATCAAGAAGGAGCACTTAAACTCTGTTTTTCAATTCTCTCAAGAATACACACAAAACTGATTATGACAAAATACAAGGCTTTCATTGGAGGACTTGCATATGTTTAGAACCTAACAAATTGTTAGTTTTGTACTTTCCATAAATGTTTAGACTGTTAAACCAGATTGGTCGCACACTGCTACACCTACCAGTCGTGTTCCCCCAATGAAAATGGTCCCTGAAGGTCAGCGTCGGCGGATACACCTATGCTCGAGTGTGAATGCAAGTATGCGTGGTGTGTGCCATCCCTGGACACGTGTTTCGAGGTAGTTGCCTCTCGTCAGCAGGGAGTAGGAAAATGTGTGGGGTTGCTGTGTAAGCTGCTAAAATCGTTATCAGGTCTAGTACCTCTCGTAGCGCGCAGGTGCGTAACCATGAGTCAGTCGACTCCACCGGCTCAAGGGAGCCTGAATATAAAGTTAAACCAGATTGGTCGCACACTGCTACACCTACCAGTCGTGTTCCCCCAATGAAAATGGTCCCTGAAGGTCAGCGTCGGCGGATACACCTATGCTCGAGTGTGAATGCAAGTATGCGTGGTGTGTGCCATCCCTGGACACGTGTTTCGAGGTAGTTGCCTCTCGTCAGCAGGGAGTAGGAAAATGTGTGGGGTTGCTGTGTAAGCTGCTAAAATCGTTATCAGGTCTAGTACCTCTCGTAGCGCGCAGGTGCGTAACCATGAGTCCGTCGACTCCACCGGCTCAAGGGAGCCTGAATATAAAGTTAAACCAGATTGGTCGCACACTGCTACACCTACCAGTCGTGTTCCCCCAATGAAAATGGTCCCTGAAGGTCAGCGTCGGCGGATACACCTATGCTCGAGTGTGAATGCAAGTATGCGTGGTGTATGCCATCCCTGGACACGTGTTTCGAGGTAGTTGCCTCTCGTCAGCAGGGAGTAGGAAAATGTGTGGGGTTGCTGTGTAAGCTGCTAAAATCGTTATCAGGTCTAGTACCTCTCGTAGCGCGCAGGTGCGTAACCATGAGTCCGTCGACTCCACCGGCTCAAGGGAGCCTGAATATAAAGTTAAACCAGATTGGTCGCACACTGCTACACCTACCAGTCGTGTTCCCCCAATGAAAATGGTCCCTGAAGGTCAGCGTCGGCGGATACACCTATGCTCGAGTGTGAATGCAAGTATGCGTGGTGTGTGCCATCCCTGGACACGTGTTTCGAGGTAGTTGCCTCTCGTCAGCAGGGAGTAGGAAAATGTGTGGGGTTGCTGTGTAAGCTGCTAAAATCGTTATCAGGTCTAGTACCTCTCTTAGCGCGCAGGTGCGTAACCATGAGTCCGTCGACTCCACCGGCTCAAGGGAGCCTGAATATAAAGTTAAACCAGATTGGTCGCACACTGCTACACCTACCAGTCGTGTTCCCCCAATGAAAATGGTCCCTGAAGGTCAGCGTCGGCGGATACACCTATGCTCGAGTGTGAATGCAAGTATGCGTGGTGTGTGCCATCCCTGGACACGTGTTTCGAGGTAGTTGCCTCTCGTCAGCAGGGAGTAGGAAAATGTGTGGGGTTGCTGTGTAAGCTGCTAAAATCGTTATCAGGTCTAGTACCTCTCGTAGCGCGCAGGTGCATAACCATGAGTCCGTCGACTCCACCGGCTCAAGGGAGCCTGAATATAAAGTTAAACCAGATTGGTCGCACACTGCTACACCTACCAGTCGTGTTCCCCCAATGAAAATGGTCCCTGAAGGTCAGCGTCGGCGGATACACCTATGCTCGAGTGTGAATGCAAGTATGCGTGGTGTGTGCCATCCCTGGACACGTGTTTCGAGGTAGTTGCCTCTCGTCAGCAGGGAGTAGGAAAATGTGTGGGGTTGCTGTGTAAGCTGCTAAAATCGTTATCAGGTCTAGTACCTCTCGTAGCGCGCAGGTGCGTAACCATGAGTCCGTCGACTCCACCGGCTCAAGGGAGCCTGAATATAAAGTTAAACCAGATTGGTCGCACACTGCTACACCTACCAGTCGTGTTCCCCCAATGAAAATGGTCCCTGAAGGTCAGCGTCGGCGGATACACCTATGCTCGAGTGTGAATGCAAGTATGCGTGGTGTGTGCCATCCCTGGACACGTGTTTCGAGGTAGTTGCCTCTCATCAGCAGGGAGTAGGAAAATGTGTGGGGTTGCTGTGTAAGCTGCTAAAATCGTTATCAGGTCTAGTACCTCTCGTAGCGCGCAGGTGCGTAACCATGAGTCCGTCGACTCCACCGGCTCAAGGGAGCCTGAATATAAAGTTAAACCAGATTGGTCGCACACTGCTACACCTACCAGTCGTGTTCCCCCAATGAAAATGGTCCCTGAAGGTCAGCGTCGGCGGATACACCTATGCTCGAGTGTGAATGCAAGTATGCGTGGTGTGTGCCATCCCTGGACACGTGTTTCGAGGTAGTTGCCTCTCGTCAGCAGGGAGTAGGAAAATGTGTGGGGTTGCTGTGTAAGCTGCTAAAATCGTTATCAGGTCTAGTACCTCTCGTAGCGCGCAGGTGCGTAACCATGAGTCCGTCGACTCCACCGGCTCAAGGGAGCCTGAATATAAAGTTAAACCAGATTGGTCGCACACTGCTAAACCTACCAGTCGTGTTCCCCCAATGAAAATGGTCCCTGAAGGTCAGCGTCGGCGGATACACCTATGCTCGAGTGTGAATGCAAGTATGCGTGGTGTGTGCCATCCCTGGACACGTGTTTCGAGGTAGTTGCCTCTCGTCAGCAGGGAGTAGGAAAATGTGTGGGGTTGCTGTGTAAGCTGCTAAAATCGTTATCAGGTCTAGTACCTCTCGTAGCGCGCAGGTGCGTAACCATGAGTCCGTCGACTCCACCGGCTCAAGGGAGCCTGAATATAAAGTTAAACCAGATTGGTCGCACACTGCTACACCTACCAGTCGTGTTCCCCCAATGAAAATGGTCCCTGAAGGTCAGCGTCGGCGGATACACCTATGCTCGAGGGTGAATGCAAGTATGCGTGGTGTATGCCATCCCTGGACACGTGTTTCGAGGTAGTTGCCTCTCGTCAGCAGGGAGTAGGAAAATGTGTGGGGTTGCTGTGTAAGCTGCTAAAATCGTTATCAGGTCTAGTACCTCTCGTAGCGCGCAGGTGCGTAACCATGAGTCCGTCGACTCCACCGGCTCAAGGGAGCCTGAATATAAAATTAAACCAGATTGGTCGCACACTGCTACACCTACCAGTCGTGTTCCCCCAATGAAAATGGTCCCTGAAGGTCAGCGTCGGCGGATACACCTATGCTCGAGTGTGAATGCAAGTATGCGTGGTGTGTGCCATCCCTGGACACGTGTTTCGAGGTAGTTGCCTCTCGTCAGCAGGGAGTAGGAAAAAGTGTGGGGTTGCTGTGTAAGCTGCTAAAATCGTTATCAGGTCTAGTACCTCTCGTAGCGCGCAGGTGCGTAACCATGAGTCCGTCGACTCCACCGGCTCAAGGGAGCCTGAATATAAAGTTAAACCAGATTGGTCGCACACTGCTACACCTACCAGTCGTGTTCCCCCAATGAAAATGGTCCCTGAAGGTCAGCGTCGGCGGATACACCTATGCTCGAGTGTGAATGCAAGTATGCGTGGTGTGTGCCATCCCTGGACAAGTGTTTCGAGGTAGTTGCCTCTCGTCAGCAGGGAGTAGGAAAATGTGTGGGGTTGCTGTGTAAGCTGCTAAAATCGTTATCAGGTCTAGTACCTCTCGTAGCGCGCAGGTGCGTAACCATGAGTCCGTCGACTCCACCGGCTCAAGGGAGCCTGAATATAAAGTTAAACCAGATTGGTCGCACACTGCTACACCTACCAGTCGTGTTCCCCCAATGAAAATGGTCCCTGAAGGTCAGCGTCGGCGGATACACCTATGCTCGAGTGTGAATGCAAGTATGCGTGGTGTGTGCCATCCCTGGACACGTGTTTCGAGGTAGTTGCCTCTCGTCAGCAGGGAGTAGGAAAATGTGTGGGGTTGCTGTGTAAGCTGCTAAAATCGTTATCAGGTCTAGTACCTCTCGTAGCGCGCAGGTGCGTAACCATGAGTCCGTCGACTCCACCGGCTCAAGGGAGCCTGAATATAAAGTTAAACCAGATTGGTCGCACACTGCTACACCTACCAGTCGTGTTCCCCCAATGAAAATGGTCCCTGAAGGTCAGCATCGGCGGATACACCTATGCTCGAGTGTGAATGCAAGTATGCGTGGTGTATGCCATCCCTGGACACGTGTTTCGAGGTAGTTGCCTCTCTTCAGCAGGGAGTAGGAAAATGTGTGGGGTTGCTGTGTAAGCTGCTAAAATCGTTATCAGGTCTAGTACCTCTCGTAGCGCGCAGGTGCGTAACCATGAGTCCGTCGACTCCACCGGCTCAAGGGAGCCTGAATATAAAGTTAAACCAGATTGGTCGCACACTGCTACACCTACCAGTCGTGTTCCCCCAATGAAAATGGTCCCTGAAGGTCAGCGTCGGCGGATACACCTATGCTCGAGTGTGAATGCAAGTATGCGTGGTGTGTGCCATCCCTGGACACGTGTTTCGAGGTAGTTGCCTCTCGTCAGCAGGGAGTAGGAAAATGTGTGGGGTTGCTGTGTAAGCTGCTCAAATCGTTATCAGGTCTAGTACCTCTCGTAGCGCGCAGGTGCGTAACCATGAGTCCGTCGACTCCACCGGCTCAAGGGAGCCTGAATATAAAGTTAAACCAGATTGGTCGCACACTGCTACACCTACCAGTCGTGTTCCCCCAATGAAAATGGTCCCTGAAGGTCAGCGTCGGCGGATACACCTATGCTCGAGTGTGAATGCAAGTATGCGTGGTGTGTGCCATCCCTGGACACGTGTTTCGAGGTAGTTGCCTCTCGTCAGCAGGGAGTAGGAAAATGTGTGGGGTTGCTGTGTAAGCTGCTAAAATCGTTATCAGGTCTAGTACCTCTCGTAGCGCGCAGGTGCGTAACCATGAGTCCGTCGACTCCACCGGCTCAAGGGAGCCTGAATATAAAGTTAAACCAGATTGGTCGCACACTGCTACACCTACCAGTCGTGTTCCCCCAATGAAAATGGTCCCTGAAGGTCAGCGTCGGCGGATACACCTATGCTCGAGTGTGAATGCAAGTATGCGTGGTGTATGCCATCCCTGGACACGTGTTTCGAGGTAGTTGCCTCTCGTTAGCAGGGAGTAGGAAAATGTGTGGGGTTGCTGTGTAAGCTGCTAAAATCGTTATCAGGTCTAGTTCTCTCGTAGCGTGCAGGTGAGTAACCATGAGTCCGTCGACTCCACCGGCTCAAGGGAGCCTGAATATAAAGTTAAACCAGATTGGTCGCACACTGCTGCACCTACCAGTCGTGTTCCCCCAATGAAAATGGTCCCTGAAGGTCAGCGTCGGCGGATACACCTATGCTCGAGTGTGAATGCAAGTATGCGTGGTGTGTGCCATCCCTGGACACGTGTTTCGAGGTAGTTGCCTCTCGTCAGCAGGGAGTAGGAAAATGTGTGGGGTTGCTGTGTAAGCTGCTAAAATCGTTATCAGGTCTAGTACCTCTCGTAGCGCGCAGGTGCGTAACCATGAGTCCGTCGACTCCACCGGCTCAAGGGAGCCTGAATATAAAGTTAAACCAGATTGGTCGCACACTGCTACACCTACCAGTCGTGTTCCCCCAATGAAAATGGTCCCTGAAGGTCAGCGTCGGCGGATACACCTATGCTCGAGTGTGAATGCAAGTATGCGTGGTGTATGCCATCCCTGGACACGTGTTTCGAGGTAGTTGCCTCTCGTCAGCAGGGAGTAGGAAAATGTGTGGGGTTGCTGTGTAAGCTGCTAAAATCGTTATCAGGTCTAGTACCTCTCGTAGCGCGCAGGTGCGTAACCATGAGTCCGTCGACTCCACCGGCTCAAGGGAGCCTGAATATAAAGTTAAACCAGATTGGTCGCACACTGCTACACCTACCAGTCGTGTTCCCCCACTCTTGAGCATAGGTGTATCCGCCGACGCTGACCTTCAGGGACCATTTTCATTGGGGGAACACGACTGGTAGGTGTAGCAGTGTGCGACCAATCTGATGTAACTTTATATTCAGGCTCCCTTGAGCCGGTGGAGTCGACGGACTCATGGTTACGCACCTGCGCGCTAAGAGAGGTGCTAGACCTGATTATGTTTTTAGCAGCTTACACAGCAACCCCACTCTCATTTTCCTACTCCCTGCTGACGAGAGGCAACTACCTCGAAACACGTGTCCAGGGATGGCACACGCCACGCATACTTGCACGCACTCTTGAGCATAGGTGTATCCGCCGACGCTGACCTTCAGGGACCATTTTCATTGGGGGAACACGACTGGTAGGTGTAGCAGTGTGCGACCAATCTGATGTAACTTTATATTCAGGCTCCCTTGAGCCGGTGGAGTCGACGGACTCATGGTTACGCACCTGCGCGCTAAGAGAGGTACTAGACCTGATTATGTTTTTAGCAGCTTACACAGCAACCCCACTTTCATTTTCCTACTCCCTGCTGACGAGAGGCAACTACCTCGAAACACGTGTCCAGGGATGGCACACGCCACGCATACTTGCACGCTCTCTTGAGCATAGGTGTATCCGCCGACGCTGACCTTCAGGGACCATTTTCATTGGGGGAACACGACTGGTAGGTGTAGCAGTGTGCGACCAATCTGATGTAACTTTATATTCAGGCTCCCTTGAGCCGGTGGAGTCGACGGACTCATGGTTACGCACCTGCGCGCTAAGAGAGGTACTAGACCTGATTATGTTTTTAGCAGCTTACACAGCAACCCCACTCTCATTTTCCTACTCCCTGCTGACGAGAGGCAACTACCTCGAAACACGTGTCCAGGGATGGCACACGCCACGCATACTTGCACGCACTCTTGAGCATAGGTGTATCCGCCGACGCTGACCTTCAGGGACCATTTTCATTGGGGGAACACGACTGGTAGGTGTAGCAGTGTGCGACCAATCTGATGTAACTTTATATTCAGGCTCCCTTGAGCCGGTGGAGTCGACGGACTCATGGTTACGCACCTGCGCGCTAAGAGAGGTACTAGACCTGATTATGTTTTTAGCAGCTTACACAGCAACCCCACTCTCATTTTCCTACTCCCTGCTGACGAGAGGCAACTACCTCGAAACACGTGTCCAGGGATGGCACACGCCACGCATACTTGCACGCACTCTTGAGCATAGGTGTATCCGCCGACGCTGACCTTCAGGGACCATTTTCATTGGGGGAACACGACTGGTAGGTGTAGCAGTGTGCGACCAATCTGATGTAACTTTATATTCAGGCTCCCTTGAGCCGGTGGAGTCGACGGACTCATGGTTACGCACCTGCGCGCTAAGAGAGGTACTAGACTTGATTATGTTTTTAGCAGCTTACACAGCAACCCCACTCTCATTTTCCTACTCCCTGCTGACGAGAGGCAACTACCTCGAAACACGTGTCCAGGGATGGCACACGCCACGCATACTTGCACGCACTCTTGAGCATAGGTGTATCCGCCGACGCTGACCTTCAGGGACCATTTTCATTGGGGGAACACGACTGGTAGGTGTAGCAGTGTGCGACCAATCTGATGTAACTTTATATTCAGGCTCCCTTGAGCCGGTGGAGTCGACGGACTCATGGTTACGCACCTGCGCGCTAAGAGAGGTACTAGACCTGATTATGTTTTTAGCAGCTTACACAGCAACCCCACTCTCATTTTCCTACTCCCTGCTGACGAGAGGCAACTACCTCGAAACACGTGTCCAGGGATGGCACACGCCACGCATACTTGCACGCACTCTTGAGCATAGGTGTATCCGCCGACGCTGACCTTCAGGGACCATTTTCATTGGGGGAACACGACTGGTAGGTGTAGCAGTGTGCGACCAATCTGATGTAACTTTATATTCAGGCTCCCTTGAGCCGGTGGAGTCGACGGACTCATGGTTACGCACCTGCGCGCTAAGAGAGGTACTAGACCTGATTATGTTTTTAGCAGCTTACACAGCAACCCCACTCTCATTTTCCTACTCCCTGCTGACGAGAGGCAACTACCTCGAAACACGTGTCCAGGGATGGCACACGCCACGCATACTTGCACGCACTCTTGAGCATAGGTGTATCCGCCGACGCTGACCTTCAGGGACCATTTTCATTGGGGGAACACGACTGGTAGGTGTAGCAGTGTGCGACCAATCTGATGTAACTTTATATTCAGGCTCCCTTGAGCCGGTGGAGTCGACGGACTCATGGTTACGCACCTGCGCGCTAAGAGAGGTACCAGACCTGATTATGTTTTTAGCAGCTTACACAGCAACCCCACTCTCATTTTCCTACTCCCTGCTGACGAGAGGCAACTACCTCGAAACACGTGTCCAGGGATGGCACACGCCACGCATACTTGCACGCACTCTTGAGCATAGGTGTATCCGCCGACGCTGACCTTCAGGGACCATTTTCATTGGGGGAACACGACTGGTAGGTGTAGCAGTGTGCGACCAATCTGATGTAACTTTATATTCAGGCTCCCTTGAGCCGGTGGAGTCGACGGACTCATGGTTACGCACCTGCGCGCTAAGAGAGGTACTAGACCTGATTATGTTTTTAGCAGCTTACACCGCAACCCCACTCTCATTTTCCTTCTCCCTGCTGACGAGAGGCAACTACCTCGAAACACGTGTCCAGGGATGGCACACGCCACGCATACTTGCACGCACTCTTGAGCATAGGTGTATCCGCCGACGCTGACCTTCAGGGACCATTTTCATTGGGGGAACACGACTGGTAGGTGTAGCAGTGTGCGACCAATCTGATGTAACTTTATATTCAGGCTCCCTTGAGCCGGTGGAGTCGACGGACTCATGGTTACGCACCTGCGCGCTAAGAGAGGTACTAGACCTGATTATGTTTTTAGCAGCTTACACAGCAACCCCACTCTCATTTTCCTACTCCCTGCTGACGAGAGGCAACTACCTCGAAACACGTGTCCAGGGATGGCACACGCCACGCATACTTGCACGCACTCTTGAGCATAGGTGTATCCGCCGACGCTGACCTTCAGGGACCATTTTCATTGGGGGAACACGACTGGTAGGTGTAGCAGTGTGCGACCAATCTGATGTAACTTTATATTCAGGCTCCCTTGAGCCGGTGAGTCGACGGACTCATGGTTATGCACCTGCGCGCTAAGAGAGGTACTAGACTTGATTATGTTTTTAGCAGCTTACACAGCAACCCCACTCTCATTTTCCTACTCCCTGCTGACGAGAGGCAACTACCTCGAAACACGTGTCCAGGGATGGCACACGCCACGCATACTTGCACGCACTCTTGAGCATAGGTGTATCCGCCGACGCTGACCTTCAGGGACCATTTTCATTGGGGGAACACGACTGGTAGGTGTAGCAGTGTGCGATCAATCTGATGTAACTTTATATTCAGGCTCCCTTGAGCCGGTGGAGTCGACGGACTCATGGTTACGCACCTGCGCGCTAAGAGAGGTACTAGACCTGATTATGTTTTTAGCAGCTTACACAGCAACCCCACTCTCATTTTCCTACTCCCTGCTGACGAGAGGCAACTACCTCGAAACACGTGTCCAGGGATGGCACACGCCACGCATACTTGCACGCACTCTTGAGCATAGGTGTATCCGCCGACGCTGACCTTCAGGGACCATTTTCATTGGGGGAACACGACTGGTAGGTGTAGCAGTGTGCGACCAATCTGATGTAACTTTATATTCAGGCTCCCTTGAGCCGGTGGAGTCGACGGACTCATGGTTACGCACCTGCGCGCTAAGAGAGGTACTAGACCTGATTATGTTTTTAGCAGCTTACACAGCAACCCCACTCTCATTTTCCTACTCCCTGCTGACGAGAGGCAACTACCTCGAAACACGTGTCCAGGGATGGCACACGCCACGCATACTTGCACGCACTCTTGAGCATAGGTGTATCCGCCGACGCTGACCTTCAGGGACCATTTTCATTGGGGGAACACGACTGGTAGGTGTAGCAGTGTGCGACCAATCTGATGTAACTTTATATTCAGGCTCCCTTGAGCCGGTGGAGTCGACGGACTCATGGTTACGCACCTGCGCGCTAAGAGAGGTACTAGACCTGATTATGTTTTTAGCAGCTTACACAGCAACCCCACTCTCATTTTCCTACTCCCTGCTGACGAGAGGCAACTACCTCGAAACACGTGTCCAGGGATGGCACACGCCACGCATACTTGCACGCACTCTTGAGCATAGGTGTATCCGCCGACGCTGACCTTCAGGGACCATTTTCATTGGGGGAACACGACTGGTAGGTGTAGCAGTGTGCGACCAATCTGATGTAACTTTATATTCAGGCTCCCTTGAGCCGGTGGAGTCGACGGACTCATGGTTACGCACCTGCGCGCTAAGAGAGGTACTAGACCTGATTATGTTTTTAGCAGCTTACACAGCAACCCCACTCTCATTTTCCTACTCCCTGCTGACGAGAGGCAACTACCTCGAAACACGTGTCCAGGGATGGCACACGCCACGCATACTTGCACGCACTCTTGAGCATAGGTGTATCCGCCGACGCTGACCTTCAGGGACCATTTTCATTGGGGGAACACGACTGGTAGGTGTAGCAGTGTGCGACCAATCTGATGTAACTTTATATTCAGGCTCCCTTGAGCCGGTGGAGTCGACGGACTCATGGTTACGCACCTGCGCACTAAGAGAGGTACTAGACCTGATTATGTTTTTAGCAGCTTACACAGCAACCCCACTCTCATTTTCCTACTCCCTGCTGACGAGAGGCAACTACCTTGAAACACGTGTCCAGGGATGGCACACGCCACGCATACTTGCACGCACTCTTGAGCATAGGTGTATCCGCCGACGCTGACCTTCAGGGACCATTTTCATTGGGGGAACACGACTGGTATGTGTAGCAGTGTGCGACCAATCTGATGTAACTTTATATTCAGGCTCCCTTGAGCCGGTGGAGTCGACGGACTCATGGTTACGCACCTGCGCGCTAAGAGAGGTACTAGACCTGATTATGTTTTTAGCAGCTTACACAGCAACCCCACTCTCATTTTCCTACTCCCTGCTGACGAGAGGCAACTACCTCGAAACACGTGTCCAGGGATGGCACACGCCACGCATACTTGCACGCACTCTTGAGCATAGGTGTATCCGCCGACGCTGACCTTCAGGGACCATTTTCATTGGGGGAACACGACTGGTAGGTGTAGCAGTGTGCGACCAATCTGATGTAATGTTTAGACTGTTTTCTCCTGGTTTTGCTATGGGAAATAATGGCTGGGGAGTTCCAAGGCTCATAAAATTGCATTAAAACTAGTACAGGATTTTTCTAAAAATTATTTTCATTGGCTTTTTCAACATACACCATACATTGCCTATTCAGTCTTCCAATTGGTCAATCCTTTAAGGAGTTGCTCCCAGCTCCCATGCTGAAAGGTGGGGTTCGCCAGGAGCTGCCCAGATGTACCCCATCAAGCAACTATTCCCATCAAGCAACTATTCCCATCAACTCAAACAGAAACACCCCCCAGCTCGAAAGTCCTACAGACAGGCAGGATCATGCTCAGTGTGGCTTAGCCAGGTGTAGGTACCTATCCCCAAAACCCCTATGTCTGGCAGTTGGTCAGAAGTCAGGTGTTAGTCCTTATATCAGGCATACCATGCATCCCCAGGTGTCAGTTCTGGGCCCATCATGTGCAGCTAAGAGTCTTCCCTCCCTGCTGTTTGTCTCCCACATGTACATGTTGGTATATTCCATACTAGTTCCTCCCTCTAGCTCCCACTCATGGGTGGGGCACGTCAGTAGTAGGACTCTTCACTCTTCCAGAGGTTCTAAATTTCTTCAAATTTGCTGTGGCGGCCCGGGCTTTTTACACCAACTCCCATTCCCTCATACACCAGTCTAGATTTTATTCCCATTCCTGCATTGTGGGTAGAATGGGGCTTCTTCACCTTTTGGCTTTTACCCGCTGTACAACCACTAGGGCTATATTGCAAAAGAGCATAATGTATCACTCTAGTGATTGCTATCCCCATATGTCCAGTGCAATCAATTGGAGTGTGAGTGGTATCTAATTCAGCACCCCCAGGTAGTATGGAGCAGGGTGGCTCTCTGGCCACAACCCCTCAGGCAGAGTCACTGCACCCCTTCTTGTATATTGTCTCCCACATAAATTACTCTCTGTGAAGCAATTTTAGCAGCACCAGGCAAGGTCAAGCAGGCCTCGCCCCATGAATCGTCCTCCAGTCTGTGTCCAGATTCTGCTCCTACCTATATCAAAGTGAGTCTAATGGAGGGAGGCTATGAGGACAAAGAGTGACAAAGCACTCCGGCCACCGCTGTGAGGCACAAACATCCCACCTCACCCCCACTCCACTCACCAGGAATGTCTCGACTTGCAGCCTGGGCCCTGGGTTATCTGTGCACTCGGCTTGTCCCAGTCTCCCTCAGCCTCTACTACCAACACTATCTCCTATGGGCCTCCCCTCTGCCAGGGCCTCCTGCGGGCCTCGCCACAGCCTCCCGCTGGCCTCACCACCACTGCGGCCTTTGGTGTGTGGAACCTGTATGGCCTGGTGCCCCCGGTCCTCTCTGCAGGTTCTGTGCCTGTCAATGCTGCAGCGGGTCAGCCGTCAGCTTCCTGCCCCAGTGGGTCATCCGCACCGCTACTCCTGCCCACAGCTCCACTGTTCCTCCCAGCCACTGCTTCGACTGCTGTGTCCTGGGCTGGGTGCCATCTTGGCCCATCCATGGTGCACGAACCCCCTCCGTCTCCCTTTGGCCTAGGTGTCTGCCCAAGGGCCCGGAGGCAGCCATCATCGGCTATCCCAGGTCTCTGATAACTCCCACTCAGTTTCAGGCCATGTGGTGTTCCCTTAATAGCAGGATAACTAGCTGTTCAGGCTAGTGGCGCCAGAGCTCTCAGGTCACTCGACCAGTCCACACGTCTCCAGACCACACACACTCCCACCTCCAAAACTAGTGCAGGATTGAGGTTTTCTTCAGGCTATCGCAGATTTACATCTGTGGTAGCTGCTGAAGGGTTGTCTTTGTATACAGTCTTGTCTTTGAGCACCCTAACCTTTTGCTCGTCATGTCAGTTCTTTTGGAGCACTTGATATTATAATATAGCCTAGAGATGATAAATTAAGCTCGAACGGCCTAAGAATGATAAAAAACCTTCTATTTGCCCACGTAAAAATAATGCTGTTCCGGACAAATTGTGGACGTTCCAAATTGATGACCTTGGGGAGGGCCGAATATCCACTGGTCCGACTGTAAAATCCAATGTTTATGAAGCTTAGCTATAGCCATATTTCTGGTAAATCATTAATATAATCATATCATTTGCAGAGCACCTTTAAAATGTTGATTTTCGTGCTGACTTTCTATTTAGTTTAGTACAATAAAGAAAGGAGTGGCTGTCATCTGTAATTAAATGTCCATGCTTCCCACAACATGCAGGTGCCTTGGAATGCTTTCAAATCGAGGCTCAATAAAAAAAGGCAGAACCTGCTTTTTGATGTCATTCTCCATTCTTGAGAGAAAATGAATTCACAAGTCTGCAATAAAACACCATCACCGTTAAATACACCTTAATTTTAAATACAATATTTTCTGTCCCCTGCATTCACTATTTCACAATCTCAAAGTATATTTACATGTACCTCAGAAAATATAGAATAATAGGGAAATAGGTACTAGACAGCAAACATTGCCAAAGGATTATTTTTTTTACAATGCATATTACATACACACACAAATAGGCGTACATATAGAACATGCATATAAATCAACACACCTACAAGGAACCGTTCCCACAAAGTCTTTTGACTTTGCTAGAGATAGCAGTTACTACAAAAAGAGAATTTCTTGAGAGTAAGACCCATTTCTGTGAGCCCAGAAGAGGGTGCGATATTTATCATACGGGATATAGTCCGCCCTTCCTGGGTTCAAAATATATCAAGTGCTATAAATGGCAGCCAATCACAATTACTAACAAGGAAATAGGTATGACATGGATTTTGGTGCTGACCGCAATAAAATTCACATATCCTGGGCATTTTAGCCCCAGTAAATGTCGGCAGGAATTACCTAGCTAATTTTACGAGAAGGGTGAAGGATTTATTAATCAACTTGTAAATGAATTATATGTGCAAAAGCAAGACTTACTACTCAAATCACAATTAATTGAGCTGGCAAAAATTGGCGTCTTAGGGGCTTATTTACTAGCCCCTTGCGCCGCTGGTGCATCACTTTTAATATGGGAAAAAGTGACGTACCGGTGGTGCAAGGGGTTTGTAAATAAGCCTCTTAGGGCCCAATTCTGATCTCGTTCGAAAAGCATTGGGTCCAAATCGCGTTCGGAATGCTTTCCGTACGACTCGTGTCAGGGGAGTCCAATCAAACAAGTACGATGCATTTGAGTGCATCCGGATACGATTCGGTCAGACTCCCATTGACTTCAATGGGAGTCTGTGTACCGAATGCGTACACAGGCTCGCTTTGACAAAAGGGGTGGTTGGGAATAATCGTGCACCCTGTGGTGCCTGCCACACTGTGCATGGTCTGAAAGGGGGGATCCATGGGTATCCCCCTATGCATGACTTGGAGGGCTCCGGGTGAAGGGGGGCCTGTTATGGGCCCCCAAAGACTGATTCTAGGAGCATTTTCAATCCAGGCAAATAGATTCGTAAAGGCTGTCCGAATCGTTCATCGTACTTGCTCGCTCAGAAAACATACTCCATAGAGCTGTATGATATGGCTCTGGAGGGCTCTATCTCTCCAAATGCCTTCCGGAACTGATTCAGTCTGGGATAAGGCCTTCAAGGCATCGTACTTGGGCGTTTGGAACAGGGAACGATTTGGTCGAGAACAAGGGCTCTGAATCAGGATAGGGGATTCCGCATCCGATTTGGAGCCTTTTCAAACGAGATCGGAATCAACCCCTTAGTGTCCATGCCTGTCACCTTAGATTTATACATGCATGCCACACCTGTGTTTGTTATCACAGAATATCTTATTTCGAAAACGTGAGCTCAAGTGTTGTCTGGGATCTTCCAATCAATTATAAGTAAATGGAGACAGTGAGAAACCTTCACCTCCCAGCTTGGCAATATTTGCCTGGACTTACATGAGGGAACCATTAAGAGTCTCAGTTTAGAGAACCTTACTGATTATGGCGCACTTCACAAAGAACATCTCTAAGGTCACGGGCCCTACACTGTGTATCGCACTCTAGCGTTCGTGTTCTCCTCTTTCTGATTCAGAATGTTCTCCTCAGGGGGCTTTCCAACACTAGGATTCGGAGGTGTTTCCCGTGGCTGAAGAATGTGTCTGGAAGGAAAGGCCATTATGGGAATTTATAATGCAGAGTACAACACTGCGGCCATAATCAACTTACACTCTATGGGCCTGATTCACAAAGGTAAACTTACTCTTTTCTGTAAGTTTTATTTTGTTTTTCGCTATCCACAAACTACAAGTTAATAGTGTACTACTGCAGAGTATAGAAAGGCCAGTCTTTTTATGTGTGGATTTCTCTGCCCCAACTGTGAAGTCTCAGCAGTCATAAATGTAGTATTAACCCGTAGTCTGTGAACAGCGAAGAAATTGTAAACTCACACAAAAATGTAAATTTACCTTTGTGAATATGGCCCTTTTCAACTACGAGCCTTCAAATTAAATCTTGACAACTTGTCCTAAAACCAAGAACCTCATTTATGAGGAATTGGCATAGGGCAGCGCCGCAAGTCCTCTTGTAGCGCTGGCCTACACCAATGTGAAAGGGCAGGAATGCACTGTATTTATGAAATACGGTGCATTCATGTCCTTTCCCCCTGCACTGACACACAATTTGCTACCTAGCACCAATGTAGGCATCCCCATTTCAGGCAGGATTGTGTTTGTGCAGGAAGGGGCACCTTCCTACACAAAAACAATCCAGAGAGTCACTTTCCTCTTTCTGTGTGTGTTGCAGAATGCAGCACACATGGAAAGAGGAAAAAAGGTTAGAAATAAAAATATTTGCCCATAGAATGTCTCCTTGATGCAGAGTAAGGCAAGGCAGTAACTTGCACTTCTTGGTCTTCCTCCATATCTATGAGGTCATGCAAAGCCACGCGGAGTGGCTTTGCATTGCATCATATTGAGAGGCTTGCGCCACCGGAGCGTCAAAAGAAGTCTTGCTCTGGCAGAGCAAGCCTCTCATAAATAAGCCTCCAAGTCTAAAACTTGATGGAGCTCTGGATAGCAATTTAGTTTTTTATATTGCAAGTTCAGCACACGTACAAGATCATCTTCCCACAGAGCAATGTTTTAGCATTAAGTGGTGGAATGGGTAATAGAAAGCAATATCTCCATTCACACCTTTCTTGATGGCTGCAACCACTAATCTGTATCCGAATTGTAGCACTCGATCAATAATATTTGCTGCCACTTTCTGAAGGTATGACATTTAGGAATCGTGTTTCCAGGTCCTATTTATTTTTGTGGGGGTTATGGCTGTAGCAAATGCCCTATGTGTACAGTGACAACTTCCTGATAAAATCTATCTGCTAATGGCTATTTACAGTGTCACTTCTAGGGTGCTATCTGCTCACATATTTTAGCCAAGTAGGTGTGACATGCAACTTTATTGACATTCTTTTCTGATGCAGTGATGCGTTCTCCCTTCCTCTAAGGAATGTAATGCTAAAAAGTATGGGTGGGTTTCTGTTTCAATATTTAAAAATGTACTGATCGATCCTGTGCTTTCCACTTTTGTTCAGCATCCACCAAAGTTATTATGATCTCATTTGCCTTGATTGAACTCTGTGCCATCTATCGACTTGATTTTTCCAGGATGTATAGTTTCTTTATGCTCCCATGTATACCACCATGTCCTTAATGGAAATACATGTGCTTTTGAAATGTCTTTTTAGGCAAGTAACTTGTTATAGTACATAGTATTTTAATGGACTTTGAGAACATCACGTGGACTCATTCCGTTGTCAATGATCTTCTGTGGAATTGCTTCAGGAGGTAAACAACCTTTACAAAGCAACTTTTACAACGCACTACCATTACAACGACACTTTTAGAACGCAAGTGGATTTACAACCCATGCTTTTACAACGCATGCTTTTACATAGCAAGTACCTTTACAACGCAAATACCTTTACTACGCAAGTATTATGTTTTCTATTATCTGTAAAAAAAATTATTATAAACAGTATTAAATTATATTTGTGATTTTATATATTTATTGTATTTTAAAATATTTTTATTAAGTGAAGTAGTTTTAAGAATATTTTAAATTATTAAATGGTAAAAATACTCCAGTATTGAGAAATAATACTTTAGTATTATTAATTAAAAAAATAGTATTAAAAGTGACAAGTAAATTGAAAGTGTTATTTATTAAAACAAATAGTTTGAAGATTGAGCAAATAATAAAAAGTATTGTTTAAAAACTCAGGAAATAAATATAATTATATAGAATTTTTTTAAAAAAATATATAGAAGAAACGAAAAAAATAATGTGGGAATAATTAATTATTATATTAAAAAAACATGTAGTGTAAAGGTATTATTTAAATACTTAGGTATTAAAATTAATAATAAAAATAATAATACTAAATAATACAATTAAAAAAAATTATTAAAATGTATTAAAAGAAAAATGTTAAATATATATATTTATTAAAAAATTAAATAGTAGTAGAATTAATTTAAACTATTATTATAAAAAAGTTCCAACGCTTTTGTATTGTTTTCAATGGGAAAAATTGTCCAGCATTTATTTCCATAGATGAATCTGTGTCTCCCGCGGAACTGAAAAGGAAGGTGTTAAAAAAGAAGAAAGGGGATCTTTTGAAAGGAAATGGAATAAGCAACCAGGTAAGGATAAAATTTCATTATTTTAGAATTAATAACATAAAAAAAGATGTATAGATAAAATAAATACATTAATAAAAATAAAGATAACATAGTTTCGATCATATTTTTTTTAATTTCAAAAATATAGAAAAAAAGCATTTTTTATTTAGATATTTTCATATATTTTACAATTTTTTTAAATGTAATATATTATTTAAATAAATACAATAAATAATTGAAAAAATAATATAAATAAAAAGTCCGTTTTCAATCTTCGCAGCTTCAGATGACGTAAGCACGTAAACGTGAACGTAAGCGGCCATTTTGAAGAGCATCGATGGAGGAAGCAGATGGAAGCTGATCTACGTCCAGGTAGGAAACAATTTAAACTTTAATTATACATGTTAAGTTAAAAAAGTATGCATATATTGTAAAGAAAGGATAAGGAGAGGTTGCGTTTTAAGAATGTAATGTTAAACTGGTAAAAAAGCATTTCGCCGATCGTGTTATTAGAGTATGCCTATGTCGGGTCTCAAAAAGTTAAAGATTAAAGTTATTGGTGTTTAGAATTTATTGCAAAAAAAAAAAGATTTGTAATAAATGTTTTATACTACGTATTTGTTTACGAAAAGCTGAATTTCAAAATGCATTTTTAAGAAAATATCTTGCAGTTTTCGCTCTATAAAATAAGTCTGAAATGTGGTTAATCTACTATTGAAAAAAGCTACTTTGATTTTTTACTGATATTTTGGATAAAAACACTTTTAAGAAAAATAATTTTCATTGTTTGCGTTGTTTTTTAAAAGTATCATGGCAGACATAGTGAGAGTATGATTTGGTAGGAGGTAGTAATTGTTTAATTTTTACTTGGTAGGTAAGAAGAAATACAAAATTATTTGTGGTGCAAAAAGGAAAATAGCAGAGGTTGCATAGGGAGAATATGCTTTCATAGGAGGTAGATTTGGATCTATTTATAAATAATGGAAGCACATTTCTGCATCAAATTGGTAAATAGCAAGGGTGAAATAGTGAGAAAATGTTTTGCTAGGAGTTAGTACTTTATTTAGGATGCTATTATAGTACTGTCATATTTTTGCACTATGTGTTTAAAAAATCAAGAAGAAGGATCTACATATTCAAACAACAAGGAGTGCAAAAGAGTTTGAATTTTGTTTATCGTGGTCTTCAGCTGGATGCATATGGACAAGGATTTTTTGGGATTTTAGAAATCAGAAGAATAATGGATTCTTTGGATTTTTTCGTTTTCTAACTATGGATTTTTTTATAAAGAATTTTTTTGGGACATAAAAAACAAATTAGGAAAACATTTCCTCATAGAATTTTTTTTAAACAACTCCGTAAGGAGAAGAAAAAGTTTAAGGACAAAGTCAAAAATGAATAGAAAAAAGATACGGGTGCCGATTACGATCCTGGAAAAAAATTCCCCGTACGACTCGTATCCGGTCTTTTTACCGTACGAATCGTACAAGTGCCGTACAAACTGCCAAGTACGATTCGCATGGGATAAAGTCCATACGAATTGCATTGGGAATGATTCCCCACACGTCCTCGGGTCGGAAAATGTGTCCGACACATCCTCGGACGATTTACCGTACAAATGTGAGAAGTGAAGTCTGACCGCGCAAGTACGATCCATCCCATGCGTCCGATGTTACAACCGGATGGAAAAAACACCGTCCGCACCGAACTCCCATAGCAACCATGGAGACATGTGGCCGCATACGCGCCCAACACTCCCCCCAGCCCCCGTATGTACGCGCCCAACCACCCCCCAGCCCTCCTATGTACGAGTCGAATCCCCACCCGTGTATGTACACCTGTGTACGTACTAGTCGAACCCCCACCCGTGTATGTACACCCGTGTATGTACGAGACGTACCCCCACCCGTGTATGTACACCCCCGTACGTACGGCCCGTACCCCCACCCGCGTATGTATGGAGCATACCCCCACCCCAACCGTGTATGTACGGCCCGTACCCTCACCCGCGTATGTATGGAGCATACCCCCACCCCAACAGTGTATGTACGGCCCATACCCTCACCCGCGTATGTATGGAGCGTACCCCCACCCCAACAGTGTATGTACGGCCCGTACCCTCACCCGCGTATGTATGGAGCGTACCCCCACCCCAACCGTGTATGTACAACCCGTACCCTCACCCGCATTTGTATGGAGCGTACCCCCACCCCAACCATGTATGTACGACCCGTACCCTCACCCACGTATGTATGGAGCGTACCCCCACCCCAACCGTGTATGTACGACCCGTACCCCCACCCGTGTATGTAAGGAGCGTACCCCCACCCCAACAGTGTATGTACGGCCTGTGACCCCACCCCAACCGTGCATGTCCGGCCCGTACCCTCACCCGCGTATGTATGGAGCGTACCCCCACCCCAACAGTGTATGTACGGCCCATACCCTCACCCGCGTATGTATGGAGCGTACCCCCACCCCAACCGTGTATGTACAACCCGTACCCTCACCCGCGTATGTATGGAGCGTGCCCCCACCCCAACCATGTATGTACGACCCGTACCCTCACGTGCGTATGTATGGAGCGTACCCCCACCCCAACCGTGTATGTACAACCCGTACCCTCACCCGCGTATGTATGGAGCGTGCCCCCACCCCAACCATGTATGTACGACCCGTACCCTCACCCGCGTATGTATGGAGCGTACCCCTACCCCAACAGTGTATGTACGGCCCGTACCCCTACCCCAACCGTGCATGTCCGGCCCGTACCCTTACCTGCGTATGTATGGAGCGTACCCCCACCCCAACAGTGTATGTACGGCCCGTACCCCCACCCCAACCGTGCATGTCCGGCCCGTTCCCTCACCCGCGTATGTATGGAGCATACCCCCACCCCAACCATGTATGTACGACCCGTACCCTCACCTGCGTATGTATGGAGCGTACCCCCACCCCAACCGTGTATGTACGGCCCGTACCCCCACCCGCGTATGTATTGAGCGTACCCCGACCCCAACAGTCTAAGTACGGAGCGCACCCCAGGCCCCAACACCAGCACCTTCACCCAACATCGCGCATGTACAAGTCGTACAAAGCCAGAGACAAGGACAGCACTGTACAACAAAATGGCCGATGTACACACCGTACACACGCTAAAAACACACGTACACAACCAGGACAAAGCAAAACAACACAAGAATACTCTATTCGAATCGCACAAAGCCACAAAACATGTCCAACAAGCACAAATACAACACATTCACTGATCTGCAACTGCCAAACTCCCAAACAGAGGCCCAAAACACAACCACTCCTTATAACACACCCACCCAAAGTTCAAACACAGCCACACCCACCAATGGACCAATAAAAAGGGCCCACAGACACAAACCATGAGCCTTTGCAACAGACTCACTGCTGCCAGACCCCACAGACAACCCACAGCACCATACTTGAACCTTTACTACACCTTACACTTGCACACCTTCACACACCCACCTTCACAAACACCCCCTCATCACATTCACACACACACCTGCACAACCACACCCACACACCCACAACCATCCACACCCACACCCCCCACAACCATCCACACCCACACCCCTCACCATGCCCACTAACAAGAATCCAAAGTTCACTAGCCAAGAGTTGGAGGTCCTTGTCGACGAAATCCTCAGAGTCGAGCCACACCTCTTTGGAACATTGGTCAGACAGACCAGCATTTCCGAAAAAACAGCCATGTGGCAGACGATTGTCGATGCTGTGAATGCTGTTGCGTCCACCAGAAGGACCAGGCATGAATGCCAAGCCAGGTGGTACGATCTGCGGAGGAGGGTCCGAGCCAAAATGACCGACGACCACAACCAGGCCAACATCACTGGAGGAGGGCCGCCCCGCAGATGCGTACAATACCATCCCTGGGAGGAGAGGGTGATGGCCATACTGCCGGTGGTGGCAGTGTACGGAGTAGAAGGACTCCGAGAGCCGGGTGAGTACACAAACAACTCACCTCACATGGGGGGAACGTCATCCACAACCAAACTCACAATCATGCACGCAACCACCCCAAGCTATCGCATGACTCAACCACACTCCATGAACACGCACATGCCACTAGCGCCACCATGCCCCATGCACCCAGCTGGACAATGCCAAGTCACAGGCCACAGAAAACACCAACACAAGACACGGTATGCCGGATGGCGGGAGTGTAGGCCCCAAAAATCACATAGTGCAACTCAGAAGCAGACAACAATGCCCTCTGCCCATATGGCCTAGGTCACAGCCAGACAAACAGTGTGTCCCCACACAGGAAAGACTTGCCAGCAAATGGCGGACAGCTTGCATGGGGGTGACGGCACGTTTTTGCACATGACAGCAGCTAATGAACAGCCAACACTGTGAAAGAGTGGCAGCACACACCACCACAGCAGCAGCGCAGACACAGACACTACACCCAATGGGTGCCTGGAGATTAGAAACAAACTCACATGAACAAGCCAAGGGCCATTCAAAGATCTGCAAAAAGTGTGTGCCTAGGAAGCTGGGCTGAGGTGACAGAGGGTGACACACAGAGGGAGGGAGAGGGGGAGAGAGAGGGAGGGAGACACAGAGAGACGGACAGAGGGAGGAGGCTGACACAGGGAGGGAGGGAGAGGGGGACAGAGAGGGGGTGAGAAAGGGAGACACAGGGAGACCAATTCAGCCTTGGGTGGTGTGGGAATGTCTGCTCGTCAGCAGGTGGACTGCGTGCATGTGGACAAGGGTGGCCAGTGCCTGAGTCCCCCTCTCTTCTCCATGGCAAAACACTGGGCCATGTCTCAACCTGTGCACGAGCCCAACGCCAGCTACCTGCATTATATAGGTGTGTGGAACAACTCCATGTGCCCACATACAGTGCAACACGGAAGGTGCCAATGCATGGCTCGCCACACCTGCTCACTCCACTGCTGACTGCAGTCACAATTGACGCAGCAAGTAAGACTGTGCCACACATAGGTAAAGTCTCAAAAGCTGTGGCCAAGGGACATACCCATGTACAAGTGCACTGTGAGTGGAATGCAAGACATATCCAAATACCCAGAGGAAATGTGCCAACTTAGAAACTAATGAAACATGGATGTTGCATGGAACAAAAATAACATTGTCTCTCTCACACACAGGTCAACGTCGTGGATCACCCCCCAACACTGGGGGGGAAGACTCACAGGACCCGGCTCTGCGGGATGACGATCCCACCGGCAGCGACGACTCTCACCACTCTGTGGACGACCCCGACCAACCTGGCCCCTCTGGTGTCCAACCACCTGCAGCACCTGCGTCAGGTACAACTGGGCCAACCATCACCCCCACTCCTGCCACATCCCAGGAGACACCCAGGATCCCTGCCCCACCACCACAATGCAGCCAGGCAGACCAGGAGGGACACGGTGTACCGGGCACCCAGGAGGAGGCAGGCGACAACGCTAATGCCACCCCTCAGGGGTCCCGGAGACCCGATGTGCCCACAAGGGCAGGCCAGGTGCAAGTGGGCAGGGGTGGTGGGAGTGGAGGACGGCGGAGGCGCGAGCCTGACCAGTTGGCTGCGGAACCGGTATATTCCCATGTCAGAAACATCCTGGACACATACCGGCAGGACACCACGGGCATGGGCCAGGTTGTGTCCACCCTCAACGAGATGAAGGGGACCCTCGAGGAGATCAAGACCCAGCAGGCCCAGCAACATGCGGAGCAACATGCCTGTCTACTGCGACACCAAGGGCGGATGAGGACAGACAGGCTGAGCTCGTGACGGTGTTCACGGGAATTCACCGTACACTCCGTCGGATGGCCGACAACATGGGCAACCCTCCCTGTGCCACCAGGCCAAGAACATCACCACCCACAGGGAGGGATCAGGAGGAGGAGGAGACATCCGACGGAGCATCCCAAACATCGTCACAGCCTGCTTCTGAGGGTTCCCGCAGGAGGGCGGTTCGTCCACGGATAAGACCGTGAGGGTCGGCGCAACAGCACCATCTCCCAGGACACCTGGCCTGGCACCTGGCCCACTGGACCAACAGCAGCACATCAGCAAAAGACATTCTCTGCCACATGGACTTGCTGGTCACTGTCTGACCAATGTTGACAAAGACTGTGGCATGGACTCTGATGATTTCCAATGGCAAGGACACCAATTCCCCCAGTAAACTTTGGATTCCACACACCCGGAAAGCCCCTCATGTCATACCCCCCCACGTACCCCAACACAAATAAAAAGTTACACGATAAAGAGAGGACACACATGGGTCACAATGTATTAGGCAACACAGACATGGAGCACCATACACACCCGTGATGGGCCCAACCAGCTGAGGGGGTGGCCGCACAACCGTGCCGACAGACATATTGAGTACAGCGACAGTCATGCGCAGAGGTCAGGGATCATGTGGAGTGTCCTGGGGGGCACCCAGGTATGTGTAGACAGGTGGCAGAACCATGTCCTGCAAGCTTGAGTCAGGTGGATGCAGAGAATGGTGGCCTGGCCAACGTTGGATGCATGGGGATGGCACATGTCACAATACCCACACAGTCATGGACATCATGCACAATACAGAGTCTAATCCCACACAAACAGCTTGCATCTTGCTACTCTACACATAGACACATAGCCACTATCACGGAAAACCATGCCAGACATGCCGTAAGCACCGTGGCAACACACCAGCATTGACTGAGAAGAGGCACTTTGTAGGCATAGGGACACCTTTATTAGTCATGTATTCGGGAATGCAGAGGCAACTCGGAGTACACATACACAGGTCATGTGGAGTAACATGTGGGTTCAACACTGAAACCCCCCTTCTGCAGCACAAATGCGTGATAGCCATGGAACTGGCACACAAGTGTCGGGTAACAGCTAAACACCCCCTGCTGCTCACGGAGAGGCTGCCATACACCATTGATCCTCTGATGTGGAAGTCCCACACCATGTCAAGCCAATGCAAACCGTATGTGTCCGAGGGCAGTGTTACACACATTGATGCCATCATCACAATCCACTATCCCATCACAGATGACTGTCAACAAGTCTGACCATCTGAAAATAGGTAGTAGCGTCCCTAAACATAGGGAAGAACGGCACACCAAACTGCATATGAGTAGTAGCTAATGTAAATCAATTTGAGGCGTTAACAATATGAAAAAGTGAATTATAATAGTAGGGTGCTCAAGGCTTCAGTTAATGTCCACTACCTGGGGACATCATCCATATGTACAAGACATACAAATATTAATTTTTACAAAATTTGAAGACTAAAATAGCACTCCCACAATATGTGAGGGTTAAGTACCCAGCTGATACAGGTTATCAGTTCACGTTCAGGTCATATATGCCTGTCCTATTGCCAAAAACATGAAAAAGAAAAGGAATTTCCTCAATTCCTTCAGGTGGTTAAGATGTCACGTGAAAAATCCAGGACCCTTTGGATATTAGATGTTGTTCATCTTTCCTTTATTGATGCAAAGTGGTAAACTCCAAATACACGGACCAGCCGACACGTGTTTCGTCTTACAAAAGACTTTTTCAAGGCTGGAAAAAGTAAATATAAAGACTAAATACATCCAATTCTTGTACAAAATTTAAAACTTAGTAAAATGATCATTTATACAAAAAATCTTAGAATAATCACCCAAATTGGTGATAGTCCGAAAAAGAGACGTGAATAAGAAAAGAACCAAACTTCCCAAAAGTCCATTAATTGATGTTAGAATTAAGGGTGGGCGTAGTTCGCGAAGTAGCACTTCGCGAAGCTACGCAAAGTGAAGTTCGCACTACGCGAGCTACGCGTAGCACTTCGCGAACTGCGAAGTAACATGTTCGCACTGTGCAAGATGTTGTTTTCAATGATTGCACAGTGCGGGCAAGCAACCGGCACTGTGCAATCATTGAAAATGGCATCTTGCACAGTGCGAGCTGTAGTTTTCTGCTGCTCGAGTAGATTTTTACTCGAGCTGCAGCTTTCTCAACGCGAACTGGTAGTTTCTCATCGCGAGCGGTCGCGAGCATACGCGACCCCTCGCAATGAGAAACCTGACCTTCTCGCGTTGGGAATCTCGCCGGGAGGTTTATTTTCCATGCTCGCGATCGCGAACAAGGAAAAAGTCTCGCCAGGATGTCATTTTGCTTGCTCGCGGTCGCGAGCAAGCAAAAAATGACCGCAGCACTACGCAACACTACGCTACGCGTGTTCGCACTGTGCTACGTGCAGTTCGCGTAGTGCGAAGTAGCGCGAACTTCGCAAACTACGCGAGCGTAGCGTAGTGCTTCGCCCAGGCCTAGTTAGAATCCAACAGAAAATGAAAAAGTTTTTATTAGTTAAAGAATGAACAAGTGCACCACCAATGGCACCCAAAGCCAATAAGTATAGTGGGTGATTAATGATAAAAGCCAAAGATAATAGACATGCGTCTTTTCCAATCAGAGGTTAACAGGACAAATATTGAAGGTTTGATGTATCAACCCACCAATGAATTCAATACGGCAGTTGATGGTATATCCAGCTGTGTAATTCATAAATTGAGAATCCCAAGTAAAGACATTGTGCATGTGATCACAACATCTAGAGAATAAACAAAACAATCAATGAAAAGTTAATCATTTTAGGTAAAAGATCAAAAAATGTCCATATGTTTGTTAACACATTGGTGTAACAAAAATGAGTAAAAGTAACTCTATGCGACAAGCATGAACATAATGCGTAATGAGTGGCCATCTCGCATCCATAGAGCGACAACAAACGTAGTAGCTTACAACAACTACAAATTATATCGTCTATTCACCGGAAATTGAACTTGGTTCATAGGTCAGTAGTGCCGACACAAGATATAGCGGTGCAATCGACCCGTTGCAAGGATTCACCAAAAACCAACAAGCCCTGAAAACATTGTAAGTTAGCATGTCTGCCAGAGAGAAGTAAGTAAAAAACCATAATGTTTTATTCTCTCATTTTCAATGGACATTCTCTATACCGTCCTATCTCCTTAATAATAACGCACTCGCAATATGAAATACAAGATACGAACAAGAACACAGTCCTCCCCTATATGGGATTGTATAAATAAACATACCCAATAGAAGTATTAGCTGTCGTATTTCCAAGTGGGGAATACGTATAAAATAGTTATTTCCTTCAATGCGTTGATAGGTGATAGTGGCGTGCTAACTCCGTGATAAGATTGCACTCACTGCCTAAAATAAAATAAGGTATATAAAAGCAAGATCAACACGTAACATAATGGATTAAATATAGAGCATCATCATAAAGATTAAGCATCTATGTCCACCATTCTTACTTGTCACCACCCGAATGAAAGTCCGAACACCTCTCCCACCGTTCAACTTGTCCGAACGCCGAAAGCACATCCGTTAAAGAGTGGAGATGCCTGAATCACGTGATGAAAAGTCTAGTCACGTGTCTACGCATAACACAGGCGAAAAGTATGAAATTGACGAAGGACTGCATAAATCTAACACCGCCATGTTGGAGTGGTGAAGACTTCCAACAAATAATATGTTTGAAATACTACATAAAAATTTTCAGTGTTATTGTGGAAACGGTAAAGCACAGTTAAATATGTGTGCAAACCGAAACATCGTTATTACGAATATTATAATAGAACAGTGTCACGTATATATGCATTTCACAGGACAAAGTGCAAAATGGACAAAGGACTACATAAAGCCATCACCGCCATATTGGAGTGATAAACACCACCAACGTAATATATACTAAAAAATACCTCGTAAAAATGCAATATTATATTTGAAATGGTAAAGCACAATTAAATGTATGTGCATACGATACACCATTAATAAGAATAATGTAGTTAAATACGCTTAGCGATCAACAGTAAACATGAAGTAACCACGAAAAATACATACTGACCAAATCCTATTCATATGAAGTCGAAGTGAATTGAAAGAATCATAAAAGAGAAAAGAAATAGAAAACGAGAGCAAAGATGCCTATGTCCAATATCATAGTGGTTAGTTTGAGTGGTCATCATGAAAAAATTTTTTTAAAAGTTAAGCATGAGTTCAGCACATGATAAGGAGTATATAACATAATCAGTTTCTGCATATGTTGCAAATGAGGATACATCGAAGAATTTGACCAGACTTGTCGCCAAAAGGTGACCATATGAACAATTGACAAGAAATGGACACAATTTATGCATACAGTTAGATGTGGGTACAGCTCTAGAACAATTTTGATGACAGATCCCAATATATTTGTAACATCAGATAAAAGCACATTTGTAATTAGTCAAACGTCATTGCTGGAGAGAACCTACCCAACTGTAAATGAAAATGACATTCGTAGTCCAAAATTGGAAGCCACATGGTTAATAAAACTACGATCGGTGGACTTGGGTTTAAATACAGATAGAGAACTCCATGTGTTTTTGAAGGAATAAAGGAGAACAAGAGAGATGTTTCTCCTACAATTTAGTGACATCTGTTTGAATTGTTTAATGTCATTTTCATTTACAGTTGGGTAGGTTCTCTCCAGCAATGACGTTTGACTAATTACAAATGTGCTTTTATCACGCCACTATCACCTATCAACGCATTGAAGGAAATAACTATTTTATACGTATTCCCCACTTGGAAATACGACAGCTAATACTTCTATTGGGTATGTTTATTTATACAATCCCATATAGGGGAGGACTGTGTTCTTGTTCGTATCTTGTATTTCATATTGCGAGTGCGTTATCATTAAGGAGATAGGACGGTATAGAGAATGTCCATTGAAAATGAGAGAATAAAACACTATGGTTTTTTACTTACTTCTCTCTGGCAGACATGCTAACTTACAATGTTTTCAGGGCTTGTTGGTTTTTGGTGAATCCTTGCAACGGGTCGATTGCACCGCTATATCTTGTGTCGGCACTACTGACCTATGAACCAAGTTCAATTTCCGGTGAATAGACGATATAATTTGTATTTGTTGTAAGCTACTACGTTTGTTGTCGCTCTATGGATGCGAGATGGCCACTCATTACGCATTATGTTCATGCTTGTCGCATAGAGTTACTTTTACTCATTTTTGTTACACCAATGTGTTAACAAACATATGGACATTTTTTGATCTTTTACCTAAAATGATTAACTTTTCATTGATTGTTTTGTTTATTCTCTAGATGTTGTGATCACATGCACAATGTCTTTACTTGGGATTCTCAATTTATGAATTACACAGCTGGATATACCATCAACTGCCGTATTGAATTCATTGGTGGGTTGATACATCAAACCTTCAATATTTGTCCTGTTAACCTCTGATTGGAAAAGACGCATGTCTATTATCTTTGGCTTTTATCATTAATCACCCACTTTACTTATTGGCTTTGGGTGCCATTGGTGGTGCACTTGTTCATTCTTTAACTAATAAAAACTTTTTCATTTTCTGTTGGATTCTAACATCAATTAATGGACTTTTGGGAAGTTTGGTTCTTTTCTTATTCACGTCTCTTTTTCGGACTATCACCAATTTGGGTGATTATTCTAAGATTTTTTGTATAAATGATCATTTTACTAAGTTTTAAATTTTGTACAAGAATTGGATGTATTTAGTCTTTATATTTACTTTTTCCAGCCTTGAAAAAGTCTTTTGTAAGACGAAACACGTGTCGGCTGGTCCGTGTATTTGGAGTTTACCACTTTGCATCAATAAAGGAAAGATGAACAACATCTAATATCCAAAGGGTCCTGGATTTTTCGCGTGACATCTTAACCACCTGAAGGAATTGAGGAAATTCCTTTTCTTTTTCATGTTTTTGGCAATAGGACAGGCATATATGACCTGAACGTGAACTGATAACCTGTATCAGCTGGGTACTTAACCCTCACATATTGTGGGAGTGCTATTTTAGTCTTCAAATTTTGTAAAAATTAAAGTCTGACCATCTATTCAGGTGTACCCAGCTATATGTAATGTGTCCCATGGTGATGCGACATGTCTGCAGAGGAACCAAACATCGACAGGGGCACTGTGCACACATCGTAAACAACTGCCACACCCAATACACCCCTGATGCATCCCTTACCCTAAGGAGACTTCCAAATTTGTCCGTGCGTGTAACGCTGAGTCAGCACACGATGACGTGTCCATGAGGAATAGCAGTGCCACAACAATGCAACCAGCAGACGGCATGCACAAGTACCTGGGGATGAGAGACACACAAGAAGTCAGCCACAAAAAGCACAGCCACTTGCATGTGCATGTACTCGACACATGTAAGGATGACAACATGCTAGGTCACAATTATGACTGGGGAAATACACTCATCACTGGCAACATCACTCGAGTGACACATCCACACACACCTCTGACTCACGTGGCATACATGCAGATGGACACACACATCGCAACACATGCCACACGGGGACCAATGCGTGCACACTCAGACACTGGTACTCACCACTAAGCAAAGAAGTTGCGTATGAGCCGACTCCGAATGTCCTCTTGTGGAACCACATCCTCAACATCACTAGCCCCATTTCCAAGCCCTTCGTCCTCCACGGGTGGATGGTCCTGATCATCTTGATCCAGGATGAGTGGCACAGCTTTCTCAACTGCCATGTTGTGCAGCATGCAGCAGACCATGAAGATTTTGCAGACCTTCGCCGGGGCATATGGGAGTGCGCCGCCGGTCTTGTGGAGGCATCTGAATCGGCTCTTCAGGAGGCCAAATGTCCTCTCTATCACTCGCCTTGTCCGGCCATGGGCGGTGTTGTAGTGGAGCTGGGCCGGCGTGCTGGGGTTGCGGAGAGGTGTGATCAGCCATGGCATGTTGGGATAGCCAGCGTCCCCTACATGGAAACCACATGGACATAAGTAGGACAGGAGAAGCGGTCGTGCTGGAAGTCTATGCAAAATACAGGACAGACAGAGTGTACCCACCAACAACACATGCTCGTTCGTTGCGCAGCTGCGTCATCATTTCAGGCATCCTGTTACGCCTCATGATGTAGGCATCGTGTGCTGATCCTGGAAAACGAGCACAGACATGTGAAATCACCATGTTGGACAGACACACCACAAGGGCATTGATGGAGTGGTAGTGTTTGCGATTCCTGTACGCTACCTCCTGTGCCTGTGGTGGTACCAAAGCCACATGTGTCCCATCTATGGACCCAATGACATGGGGCATCCCTCCCAGGGCATAGAATCCACGCTTGACCCCAGTCAACAGTTCAGGAGTTGGGAAATGGATGAACTCATCCAGGTGAAGCAACATGGCCTCTAAGAAATCATGCAGCACACGGCTGAACATGCTCTGGGACATGCCACCAACATGAGCTATGGTATATTGAAAGGTACCCGTGGCAAGAAAATGTAGGGCTGCCATTACCTTCAGATTGGGTGTCAGTGCCGTAGGATACCTGTGCAGCGGTTGCAGGTGTGGTGCCAGCCTTGCCGTCAACTCCTCAATCAACGGTTGTGGGAAGCGGTAGCAGCGTATACAGTCATTCTCCCGCATGTCAGCCAAGTCCGGAATTGGTCGGGGAAAAGGCGGCGCTCTGCAGTAATTTGGAAGTGACAAGGAAGAGTGAGTGCACTACAACAACAATTTATATGTACTGAGCACATGTTAATCTGTCAATACACATATGCTACATACGGAGTCAGGTATGTGATACATGCCCTGGACATGTATGGCTGCCAGGTGACACTCCTACCAAGACCCAGCTACACACGGAGATTGTGAACCTCCACATGCCATGGCATGGGACTAGCTGTGTCCCAGTGTAAGTGAACAGCCAGACGCAACACAGGAGTGACATACATCAACACATCAGCAGAAGTAGGATGTCGATTGCAGAGACAGGTAGCGGAACACTAGAGCCACAGGTCACATGACATTACACTAGGACAGCCCACACACCTTGCCATTAAGGTGTACATGTAATGACTCACCACACATACATTGTGAGGATGCAGACAGGTCCTTGTTACGCTACTCCGTGTCCCATGCATACATACACACCTCACATCCGATACCACATGTGGCCTGGTGTGCATAACAGTGTGCCATGTCCATCTACAAACAGACACATGTTGGTTGCTGCAACAGCTGATGCTTTTGAGGGAACACCAACATCAAGCTAATGGGAACACACCACACATACATGACATAGACACATCGTGCACCGTGGGTAGTCACATGTCTGGTGTGGTAACCCCTGTAGCGGGCATCAGGGGACACTTGCGTGTGTTGTTGACTGTGCCATGCCAGTGACGCTCATCCCAAGTGTGCAGTACGACATGCACACATGTCAAAGGAGTTAAGGGCATGCCTGGCACATATTGCACCATCACACATAACATCTGTACACATCTCATCATACATCTATTGCCTTCTCGACTCAGGAGTAATGTGCCACATCACAGCCTTTCACACCTGTGCCCCACACATGTAGTACTGCCCAGACAATGCCTTGATGTCCATCCATGGAAAAGTATGTCAGCTCCATTCCTTCCTGTGTGCTGCCTGTCACCACTGTGATGTGTGAAAGGCACCGTACATTCGCTCTGAGTGCCTGTGTACGTTCCCTATCACTATGGGAGTGCTTCCGTAGGCCTACCCATAGTGATAGTGAGCGTACGCGCGTGTGTACGGGCCGTATCACTATGGGTACGCATACGCGAGCACACCCATAGTGATAGTGAGCGTACGCGTGTGTGTACGGTCTGTATCACTATGGGTACGCATACGCAAGCACACCCATAGTGATAGTGAGCGTACGAGCGCGTGTACGGTCCGTATCACTATGGGTACGCATACGCGAGCACACCCATAGTGATAGTGAGCGTACGCGCGCGTGTACGGTCCGTATCACTATGGGTACGCTTACGCGAGCACACCCATAGTGATAGTGAGCGTACGCGCGCGTGTACGGTCCGTATCACTATGGGTACGCATACGCAAGCACACCCATAGTGATACGGATCATACACACGCCTGTACGCTCACTATCACTATGGGTGTGCTCGCGTATGCGTACCCATAGTGATACGGACCGTACACACGCCTGTACGGGCTGTTGCTATGCATTTGGGGTGCCCTAGGGCCCCGGAACGCACCGTACCTGTGTGTGAATCTCCAAATTACACAGGGGACACATGAGGGACAAGTATAAAGGCCTACATGCATGATGGTTGTCATGGAGACCAAGTTTAAAGTATGATTTTGTTTCTGCAGGTGCACAGCAAAAGTCAGTTTGAAGGAATCTACTTTGTTGCAAAGTGATTGTGGAGTTGACATCATGCTCACGAAAAAAAACAATGAAAACCCACTGACTGTGCTAGGTTTAAAGGGATTGAAGGAAATATAGGATGCAAATGTGAGTGACCAATCACTCTGTACTCCTGTGCATGAAACAGGCCAGCAAGGCATATATAAGGCAGCCAGGTCCCATGAGAGAGCACTTGCCTGCACATCTTTGGATTCTACGTCCCAGCTGCTGCTCGTGATTCCCTGGAACCATGTCAAGATCTGTGGAGAGGGTGCAGCCTTTCACCCTGGAGGAGAACCTGGCATTGCTGGATGTGATCCTCCCCCAGTACCCCCTGCTGTATGGGCGACCAGGGTATCAGGTGAGTGCAGAGTCCACTAGCACAGACTGTGTCCCTTTTTGTGACTGTGACTTCTGGCATTGTGTCCAGGTGTGACACACATGCAATGTACTGTAGGGGGGGTCCCAGGGGGGGAATGTCTGATGTCTCCCAGCCAGAGCATGCTGTGGTGCATGTCTGCCATCCTCACTTGCATTGTGTTTACTGTGACAATCACTGCATGGTGCATGCCACTTTCTGCCTGTCTTATCCTCCTGGGAATGTTGCCTCTACAGTCCTCATGTGATTATGTGGTCAGCCCAGTGTGACAGGTGACTGTACCCACAGATGTGTGTTAGTTCAGTGTACCTGTGCTGAGAGTGTCCACATGATGTGTTCGTACCCTGGACATCGGTGTGTGTGTAAGTCCCCTGTCATATGGGTGGGTGCATATGTGGAGTGTAGCACCCAAGCTGCATGAGGGATGGATATACCCTGCCCATCTGATGTGAGCAGGGAGCAGTGCTGTGTGTCTGACGTGCAGAGCCAGCCCCACACCTGTGAGCCCCCCCGTCTAGTGGCACATGTGCAGAGTGAGGTTTGTAGCTGCATTTGGCAATGGCAGGTGAATGTCCTGTGCCTGTGTGTGTCTGTGTACTATGCTGAGGTAGCGTCAGTGGCCTGTGGCATGTGACTGCTTTGAGGTGCTGCACATAATCCTGGTGTAGCTTGTGATGAACAGTGTGAGCCTGGATCATTGATTGTGTCCTTGCCCTCATTCCACCTGTGTACTTTCAATGGCACGTACTGCTTTTGCCCTTCCCCAGAGGATAATGTCCCTATGACAAAGGTGCAATGCGTTGGATGCATACTATGCCTTGTTGTAACCAGCAAATTTGTTCTAATATGTGTCTCTGTGACATGTGCCAGGTGTATTGATGTAGTGTCACTTGTTCATCCTCACAGGTAGGCGCCTCTGCCAAGAAGCAGATCTGGATGAACGCCGTCAGTGCCGTGAGGAGGACGGATGGTCGCAAGCGGCGCCTGGCCCAGGTGAGAAAACGCTGGCAGGATATCCGGTGCTGGACGCGGAGGATCGCACGGGTCCTGCTGGGGGACTCACCTGAGACCCATAAGAACCGTGGGCGCCGCCGTCTGACCCACATCCACAAGCGTGTGCTGGCGGTGGTCTTTCCAGACTTGGACAGGCGCTTACAGGAGAAGCAGCAGCAGGAAGGGGGTAGGTACATGTGTGTTTGTTGTGTGTCACCAGCATTTGTAAGTGCGCAGTTGCATGAATACACTGCCAGGGTCTAAAGGTGCTGTGCAGATCCTGTTACCCATAGTATAGCGGTGCTCTCCTGCCTCCCTTCCCCTCCTTGCAATGTGTTCCCTGGTCTGTGTGTAGTCACTCCTTCACAAGGTTATCTAGGCTGGCAGTTTATCCACGTGAACAATGCCTGTAGCATCATGTGTAACAGGTTTTGGGACCTTGCCTGTGCCCTGTCCAGTTAAGTACTTGTGAGTTCCATGTCAGTTGGCACTGATGCTGAGTCCAGACATGGGAGTTATTCTCTCAAGTGTCATGCCTTACAGCACGCATGTCCTATGTTGTGGCCTGTTACATGATGTGCATGAGTGTGCGATACGCATAGTGCAGGGATGGTGGCGTGTGTTGCAGTCATTCCCATTCAGGACCATGGAGTTGTGTGGCCACTACTGTCCCCTGGGGCATATTTTCCTAGGTGTCATGTGTGTCATCACAAAATGTGGACACTCTCAGTGTCTACAGCATAGGTTGTGCTCTGTGCCATTGTCCTCTGGCACCATGTACATTGACGTAATATGTAGTACAAGTGTCCACTCTACAGCCTGACCTGATTTTCCTTGTTCATACTCACGGTGGCCAGTGCCTGTGTGTCTTGTTACAATCATCTGATGATGCCCATTTCTACATGATTATTTGGACAGGCGCACCTTGGGTATTTTGTGTCCAATCTAGCATTTTTCCAGCCCATGTGTATTTCACCCAGACTAAGAGATGTAAGTGCTTCCTGTGTCTCAACAAATTGTCTCATGTAGGGGGTGGTTGGTGCGGGCAAAGCCTACATGTCAAAACCTGAAATCTCCTTGCTAGATCTGGCCAGTGTGTGATGTTTGTCTGGACATACACTCAAGGTGCAGTGAGCCAGCATGTTTTCAGTATTACCTATGCAGCATGTGCCTAAAGTTCATGGATATGGTCCCTGCTCATCCCTATTTTCGGCAACGCTGTGTGGTGCAGATGCAGTGCTGGATTGTCCCCAGAGCCTGGCTCCTCTGTCAAAATCCATTTCATGTCATTTGCTATTGTGTCATGCTCTCCATAGTTTTTCAGTGGCATGGTGGGTCAACCAACTGTGTGTTGCAGGGCCTACATATGTACCTTGTTTTGCAGATATTACTCATCTTTCTTTTCAGGCTATGCACTGTAACCTATGTAGATTGGACTCATGTGACATATGTATACAGGTGTATGATTAATTCCTGTCTCTTCACCTTGCCCACAGCATCGTCGGGGGACACGGATGAAGACATCAGCACAGACCGAGCGGAGGGACCGAGCACCAGTGCCAGCGGTGACATCTTGGCTGGCACATCGAGTGGAACTGAGGCGGAGGGGAGTGAGGCGGAGGACCTGTCCACTGCCACCACAGAATATGAAGCTGACGGGTCCGAGGCTGAGCTCTCCGAGTGGGCGGAGGCTGCACAACCAGCTGACAGCGGCACAACATCTCTCCCCGCCCCCTCCATTGCCATCAGCCGCCTCCCACTTGCTCGTGTCCCTTCCCAGCGTGCCCAGTCACCACATGTCTCCTTCCTGCCAGGCACCGCACCCCCTGCCCCTGTCTCCACTGCTGCCGCCAATGCTGAGTCTGTGGACATCCAGCGGCAGTTGCATGTTGGTCAGGCTGCGATGCTTAATGTCCTCCATGGCCACAGCCAAGTGCTGAACAACATGGAGGCATACTTGGAGGGCATTTTCTCATCGCAGGCTGACCAACGCAACTTGCTGAGGTCCATTGACTCGACACTGACTGCAGCAGTGGGTCTCCTGCACCGCTTCGTCCAACCTCCTACCCCTGACCCATCCACACTTCCCACTCCCATGCCTGTCCCACGTACACCCAGACGTCAGCATGCACCCACCACAACAGACACAGGCACCACACCAGCAGGGAAGGTCAAACACACACCTCCTGGCACGCACACACAGGGTGAAGTAGGCAGACCCACTGGGTCGGGGGGAAAACGTAAGACACGCAGCCAGAGTGGGAGTCCGCATTCCACAAAATCCACTCCCTCTAAATCCCCTCCCCTCACATATCCAGCAAAGACTCCTTCATGGCCGCTCTGTCCCTGAGCCCCACAGTGACACCACCCCGCAAGCGGTCAAAGGAGTCCCCGGTCAGGGTGGTTGAGTCCCGCCCCTGTCCACACCCTCCCCCAGTGGCGCTGCGACCCATCCCTCTGACCCCCCCCCTCCTTGGGGCCTGTGGTTCCTTCGGGTGCAGGGGAGTCGCTGGAGGACCTTGCTAAGGTGTGCAGCACCATCCTGACCTCCGCCTTTGGCGCTGCCCCACCCCCTGTGGTGGAGTCCTCCGTCCCTGCACCCGCGACGCCTACCCTTCGCCCTCATGTCCCTGCGGTGCCTGGTCCTTCCCCCCCACATGATGCCCCCCCCCTCTGGAAGACAAAGGAGTCTGACTGTGCAGGCAAGCTAGGGGACACGCATCCCACTGTGTCCCCCACCTGGATTTGAACTTTGGATTGCCCTATGGGCATTGTACATTTTGAACTTTCAAGGGACAAACAGATTTTTGGATGCTGAATAAAGCAATTTCTTTTACCTTAGTACACTACTGTCTATCTGGTATTGCTGTTGGTGGACCTGCTCTATTATTTTGGGTGGTGATAATGTGTTGGGTGTGTGGGAATTGTAGTCTTGTGCTGGTCATAGGGTGGACCCTGGTATCTGTGTGCCATCACAAGCTGTTGGCTACATAACTTTGTTCATGTAAGCAGTTACTGCATGGTGACATCGTCCCAAGGTGTGTTCCTTCCTCTGTGTAACCTGACATCTTCCCTGCAGGGTCATTCCAATATGTGGTGCTGAGCTGTGTCTACATTGGCTGGGTGTGTGACGGACTCGTTAGACTTTGGCCATGCATGCTGAGCGATGTCTCCACCTGCATCATTCGTGGCGTCCTTGGTGGTCACTGTACTTGTGTATGTAGACTGTTGTCATGACTTCATGTGGACATGTTTTCTTTTCGGCGCTATGCATGTGTATACTCCCAGCCTCGCACACATGTGGTACATGTACTGCAGGATCTTTGTGCACCTGACTGACATTTGTGGGCATTGGATTTGTCGGTTCTCCACCCTTTTCTTTGCAGGGGCACTGCTGTGAGTGTTAGGCACCCACCCCTCCTGTGTCTGGGCACTGCTGGGAGGACTCTGCACACACCCCTCTTATGACTGGGCACTGCTGGGAGGACTCTGCACACACCCCTCCTGTGTCTGGGCACTGCTGGGAGGACTCTGCACACAGCCCTCTTATGACTTGGCACTGCTGGGAGGACTCTGCACACACCCCTCCTGTGTCTGGGCACTGCTGGGAGTGTTAGGCACCCACCCCTCCTGTGTCTGGGCACTGCTGGGAGGACTCTGCACACACCCCTCTTATGACTGGGCACTGCTGGGAGGACTCTGCACACACCCATCCTGTGTCTGGGCACTGCTGGGAGTGTTAGGCACCCACCCCTCCTGTGTCTGGGCACTGCTGTGAGTCTTAGGCACCCACCCCTCCTGTGTCTGGGCACTGCTGGGAGGACTCTGCACACACCCCTCTTATATCTGGTCACTGCTGGGAGTGTTAGGCACCCACCCCTCCTGTGTCTGGGCACTGCTGTGAGTGTTAGGCACCCACCCCTCCTGTGTCTGGGCACTGCTGGGAGGACTCTGCACACACCCCTCTTATGTCCGGGCACTGCTGGGAGGACTCTGCACCCAACCCTCCTATTTCAGGATATGTACGCTTAGAACATACACGGGTGTGGGTTCGCTCCATGCATACGCGGGTGGGGGTACGGTCCATACGTACACTGTTGGGGTGGGGGTACGCTCCATACATACGCGGGTGAGGGTACAGGCCGCACATACACTGTTGCGGTGGGGGTACGCTCCATACATATGCGGGTGAGGGTACGGGCCGTACATACACTGTTGGGGTGGGGGTACGCTCCATACATACACGGGTGAGGGTACGGGCCGGACATGCACGGTTGGGGTGGGGGTACGGTCCGTACGTACACTGTTGGGGTGGGGGTACGCTCCATACATATGCGGGTGAGGGTACGGGCCGTACATACACGGTAGGGGTGGGGGTACGCTCCATACATACGCGGGTGAGGGTACGGACCGCACATACACTGTCGGGGTGGGGGTACGCTCCATACATACGCGGGTGAGGGTACGGGTCGTATATACACGGTTGGGGTGGGGGTACGCGCCATGCATACGGGGTGGGGGTACGGTTCGTACGTACACTGTTGGCATGGGGGTACACTCCATGCATACGGGGGTGGGGGTACGGTCCGTACGTACACTGTTGGGATGGGGGGTTCGCTCCATGCATACGCGGGTGGGGGTACGGTCCATACGTACACTGTTGGGGTGGGGGTACGCTCCATACATACGCGGGTGAGGGTACAGGCCGCACATACACTGTTGCGGTGGGGGTACGCTCCATACATATGCGGGTGAGGGTACGGGCCGTACATACACTGTTGGGGTGGGGGTACGCTCCATACATACACGGGTGAGGGTACGGGCCGGACATGCACGGTTGGGGTGGGGGTACGGTCCGTACGTACACTGTTGGGGTGGGGGTACGCTCCATACATACGCGGGTGAGGGTACGGGCCGCACATACACTGTTGGGGTGGGGGTACGCTCCATACATACACGGGTGAGGGTACGAGCCGTACATACACTGTTGGGGTGGGGGTACGCTCCATACATACGCGGGTGAGGGTACGGGCCAGACATGCACGGTTGGGGTGGGGGTACGGGCCGTACATACACGGTTGGGGTGGGGGTACGCTCCATACATACGCGGGTGAGGGTATGGGCCGTACATACACGGTTGGGTGGGGGTACGCTCCATACATACGCGGTGAGGGTACGGGCCGCACATACACTGTTGGGGTGGGGGTACGCTCCATACATATGCGGGTGAGGGTACGGGCCGTACATACACGGTAGGGGTGGGGGTACGCTCCATACATACGCGGGTGAGGGTACGGACCGCACATACACTGTCGGGGTGGGGGTACGCTCCATACATACGCGGGTGAGGGTACGGGTCGTATATACACGGTTGGGGTGGGGGTACGCTCCATGCATACGGGGTGGGGGTACGGTTCGTACGTACACTGTTGGCATGGGGGTACACTCCATGCATACGGGGGTGGGGGTACGGTCCGTACGTACACTGTTGGGATGGGGGGTACGCTCCATGCATACGGGGGTGGGGGTACGGTCCGTACATACACTGTTGGGATGGGGGGTACGCTCCATGCATACGGGGGTGGGGGTATGGTCCGTACGTACACTGTTGGGATGGGGGTGCGCTCCATGCATATGGGGGTGGGGGTACGGTCCGTACATATCCGTACCCACGCTGTGGAATGCTTGTGCGGGCCGTACCCAGGCCTTTGCCACGTGGGTACGAGCCGTCCCACCATTGTTGGGGTGACGTAGGTGTGGGCGTGGTACGACTCGTACCCACGCTCTTAAGGCGTGGGTACGGGACGTACCTGTATTGTTGTGTTACCGGTTCGCGTCGTCAACCACTTCCGTTGTGGCGGACGCTGGCTTTGCTGGACACGCCCCCACCCCCTCGTAGTGACCAGGGCCTGGGGGTCAGGTATGTCCAGGGCATGTGTGCTGTGTGACTTGGGTGGGGGTTTTGTGGCCTGCCCCTCCTCCTGCCCCCCCTTTCCCCCCTCCCTTTGTTGTTCTGACCTTCTGCGGCGTCTGCGTCGGAACCTGTAGAGGAGGTCGACTGCTATGAGGGCCGGGATGACAAGTAGGTTCGGGTCCATGTCTGTCCGTCGCATGCAGGTACTCCTTGTTCGCGTTGTCCTGATTTCCCGGCAGTTTTTGGCTGCCGGAAAATATTCTCTGTGCGGGATGACGTCGGTGCGAATCGTACTTCCTGGTCCGTGAATGGCAGGCTGCGTGCGTCCCGACGTCACGTCGGCGCTTTCCCGGATCACATTTGTATGTATATTTTCGTCGGTCGGTGTTTTGTACGAATCGTACGGAAATAGTATTTCCGTGCGAATCGTACTTCCATGTTTGTATTTTGTTCCGACCGGGTACGCGCCGGGCGGAGAATATACTCCGTCCGACGATTCGTACCCGGTTTTCACAGGATCATAATCGGCACCATGGTATTTAAAAAAAAAATATATATATATACAAATAATGTTTATAGAAAATATCTGATAAGATATTTTTGTATTTCAAAGAAGTTCACCTTTTGAAAAAACTTTTTGTGCTTATAACCAAAATGAAGGAGAAATATACATGGTTATTTAAAGAAGCATTTTTAAGATTAATTTTTAGAACAAAGACTAGAAGATAATATTTTTTTTTTAAAAAATGCATTTTATGGAAACAAACTAAGCTTTCTGATGGTTGCAAAATTGGAATGGATTTTCACTTTAGGAAAAAAGAAACAATTTTTTGTATTATTTTTTATAACCAACTTTTTATTAATTGAGAGGTGCGATTAGTCAAAATACAAAGCTGTACGCCTACAACCACTGTGGCCGGCAGCAAAAAATCATTGCTTCATAAGACAAATGCGATAGGACAGAGCAGGTGTGATGCACCTAACATCATTGGACCAGCAATATACGCTATACACAGGGTCACTTATACTTTGGATTGCTTGGGGTTTTTGGATGTTGCAAAAATTGAATTTATTATGGTGGAAAAAGGAGAAGAATAAGAAAGAAGGCAACAAAAGGTAGGTTGACCCGACGTATATTTTGGAAAAATGTTTTTGAAAAATGTTATTGTCAATTGTAATTAGTGTTTGATAAAATTGAGGGCAAAGCAGGAAAGTAAGGTGAAAAAGTGATTTAGAAGCTTAGAATGTTAGCAACATTTTCAAGGTAGTCTAGAGCCACACACAACGAAAACTGTTGCATAATACCCAATAGTCTCTCAGACATTTCCTTTGTTTTTTGTGTAACTCGTGGGTTTAGACTTCCAGTTAATTTTTGTGAAAGTCTCATTTACTGAAAACGTTGCTCCTTCTTCAAAGTTTCCAAAAAAGAGTAGAAATTAGGGTGTGGTTTGCCAATTGTATGGTTGAAGGAGTTATGCCATCCCTCAATGGCATTATTTGTTTTAGCTTCTCCCTCTAAACAGCTCGTGTAACAGTTCCACCACTCCACATGGAAACGTGGCTTCCTCCTGCGACCTGAGCTGCTTAGGTGCCCAATCCATGTGTCTTCAAAATAATTTAGGATGGGTGCCAATTTGCCTTCATTTACATTGCAATAATCTGATTCTGTAATGGCAGTGTACTACTCGTCTACACTTTTGGGAGGAACAAAACAAAGAGCTGTTAATGTTTTTAACTCAACTTGTAGTTTGCTATCTGTTGAGTATTCTGCAACCAGGGATGTTTTTTGTAACTTACGCCAGAATGCCTGGGAAAAATGGAAAAAACACCCCTGAATTTGGGTATCCGTGTACGTTTTACTGATCGCATTGATCATGCTCAATTCAAAATCGACAATTATTTTCCTAGGTCTTTTGGATGTTGTATTTTTAATAACTGATAAAAGTTCTGTGTAGGTTGCAGAAGTCTTATCAGGCAGCAAACTATATACTAAGGGGATCACATTATGGTTAATTTTAGCGTGTATAGTGTAAATTTGAGTGAAAGGATGGGGTGTACTTTTAAACGTCCCATCCATCATCCAAATTTCACTATTTTCTAACTTAAAAAGGTTGCGGGGTGTACTAAAAATTAGAATACGTTTTTGAGGGTTTTCGTTGTCATGGAGAAGGAAGGGTTCATCAGCAAAAGAAATAGTAAGTTCATGTGGAATAACAATGTCAGAAAAGGTGTGAGGTATTGTGGTTTGTGTGTTACTTGCCTGCTTTTGTCTTTGTATAATTCGCCTCAAATTAGGAATTATAGGCATATTACTAGCAACATGACTGGGGACATGCTGTGCAACTTCTCTTAAAATGGATCCAGTAGAATCATTGGAGGTGCTTGCAAGTTCTTTCATCTCATTTAAGGTTTCCCTTACATCAATCTCCATTGCAGAGGCAGAGTGGTTATGATCTGTTGTTTTAATAATGATATTATCAAGGGTAACCGCTCTTCCGCTGCAATGGGATGAGTAGTATTGCACACACCTCCAATGATTTCTTGGAAAACTTATCCTTTCTTTACAATATGTGTATCCTGCATGCTTAAGTAATCTGTTTCCTTTTCTGGATTTTATGTAGGAAGCTGTTTCCTGAGTAGCATTATCTGTGAAGAAAAAATGTTTAATTTTAGTATGTGGATTAAAATGACAAATAAGAGAGAACAATATCCTACATTTACCCTACTGCTCCACTTACTTGGAGTTAGAATAGTAAATCCTGCCCTTACACTATCCTCCACTTTCCCTAATGTTCCACCTCTTTGGAGTTAGAATAGTCAATCCTGCCCCTACACTAACCCACACTTTCCCTATTGCTTTACCTTTCTGGAGTTAGAATAGTAATTGTCACCCCTACAGTATCCCACACTTTCCCTGCTGCTGCACCTTCCTGGAGTTAGAATAGTAATTGATACTGGTACACCATCCTACACTTTCCCTAATGTTGCACCTTCCTGGAGTTAGAATAGTAATTGTTACCCCTACACTATCCCTCACATTCCCTACTGCTGCACCTTCCTGGAGTTAGAATAGTAATTGGTTTCCTCTACACCATCCCACACTTTCCCTGCTGCTGCACCTTCCTGGAGTTAGAATAGTAATTTATACCTCTATACCATCCTACACTTTCCCTACTGCTGCACCAACCTGGAGTTAGAATAGTAATTGTTACCCCTACACTATCCCACACTTTCTGTATTGTTGCAGCTTTCTTGAATATGTTTTTTGAAGTTTTGCCTATTGATTTGTTTCCTAGTTTGGAGTGTACATTTTAAATAACTTTTGATTTAGGTGTTTTCTTCTTGGTCTGGTATCTGGTCTGGTTTCTCGTTTTTTGCTGGTCTTTTTTGTTGTCTGGTCTTCTGGGATTCGACTTCTGATTTGGTGTTGAGAAGATTTATGTGATTATCTGAAAAAATGAGAAAGTAATGGAAATGAACTTTTTAATGTCAATGTTTCTGATACAGTCAAAAAAGTAAACGTTGCTGTGCATAAGTGACATTTTACTTTACTGTACCTACATACTATACTACACTTTCCCTGCCACTGCACCTTTTCTGGAGTTAGAATAGTAATTGTTACCTCTACACCATCCCACACTTTCCCTGCTGCTGCTCCTACCTGGAGTTACAATAGTAATTCTTACCCCTACAGTATCCTCAACTTGTCCTGCTGCTGCACCTTCCTGGAGTTAGAATAGTAATTGTTACCCCTACACCATCCTACACTTTCCCTACTGTTGCACCTTCCTGGAGTTAGAATAGTAATTGATACTCCTACACCATCCCACATTTTCACTACTGCTGCACCTTCATGGAGTTACTTGAATTATTTTAACCTCTACACTTTCTTACACTTTCACAATCTTTTTTTCATTAATGAGGACAGAAAAAAAAATGCTGTTATTTTATGTTGAAAATATTTACCTCCTTTAAAACTTGACGTTTGAATTTTCAAAGATGAAAGTATTTTTTTTTTTCGATATTGTATTTCTGTGTGAAAAACAGAATAAATATGTGTGGAATAGAAAATGTTTTTTCGACAAACTAATTTATAATTGTGTTTACATAAATTTAGAAAAATACCTTCAAATTATTATTGATGAGGAGTGTGGCTCGTTTTGCAAAACGCTATTTTTTTTCAGTTGTCTTTTTCGTCACACTTTATAGAAGTTCTATTTTAGAAAAAAAAAATCAATTTGTGATTTGTTAAAAATAATATATCTTCTTATTTATTTGACAATCCTTTTATTAAATAAACAATTTACTTTAGATCTTAGTCAGCTTAAAAAATGTTGTGTTTTTTTTAAAGTAATAGCTTGGTGCTATTTTTTTAAATAAAATTGGAAACTCAAACTTATTAGGTGCAGCGTTTTAACTGTTTCTATTAATCATTTCTGTTATTCGTTTTAGAAACTTACTTTTTTTTTCGAAAAATAGGCTTCTTAAATGGATTCGGGTCTTATTTCGGTGAAGAGGTAAGAGGGTCAGCTTCTGGCGTCTGCTCACTCTGGGAGTTGATATTCAACTGAGTTTAAAATGGTTTCTTGCTCGTATTTATAACTTTTAGTCAGTGTCATTGTTATTTTTAAGAAAGACAGCGTTGGTTATATTTTTTTTAAATCTTTTAATTACTGTGGAAACTTATAATTTAAAAAATCATCTTAAGATGTGTTGTTTTCACTTTGTAGTTCCGTTTTGGCATCCATTTTGAAAGTAGTGTTGTGGTATTACTTTTATGGAAAGAGTTGTAGGACAAAATTTTGATCTTAAATGTTTAAAATCGCGATTATGTGTATGTAAAATGTTTGTATTGTCGAATAAATATTTACTTAATTAGTAATATATTGTAAGTGTATATTTAATAATTTGTTGCCTGTTTTAAATTTTCAAAATTGAAAAATAATTGCGTATTTTTTGAATACTCGAGTATTAATTTTAATACTCGAGTATTAATTTTAATAAATGCTTTGCATTTCATTAAATTAACGTTCAGTTTTTCTCTACATTTTAAAACACTTCCCCACCCAAAAACCCCTAATTTCCCTGCATCCCGTGCCAGGTTTTATTTCATAAAAAAAAAAAATTATCATTATTTATGTGTTGTAAAGGTATGCGTTATAATTGAATTTGTTGTAATAGCACTTTACAACTAATAACACTATCTCGCGTTGTAACAGTATGCATTGTAAAAACATGCATTGTAAATGTATTTGCGTTGTTAGAAATGCGCTGTAAAGCCATGCGTTGTAATAGTATGCGTTGTAACGTCATACATCCGCTTCAGGAAAATCGGTGCCCATTAAATAGTGTAATCGTTACTACAGTTGCGTTCCTGCTCTTCTTTGAGTGTGGTGTTTGAAAATAAGTTTTAGAATTTTATGACTTTGGCTGCTGAGTAACCTTACTCTTTTTGACACTGATTTTACTCCTGACCATTAGTGTCTGTGCAATTGGTGCCATTTTTGGGGTCGTTAGTTTTTTATTGATCTATGATGTAGAATTCTTGCCGGGATCATTTCTATTCAGATTACTTTAAATGTGATCTAAAAACCGGTGCCACTATTAGTGCCATCACCAACACTGCCATTGCCCACAAAGACTGCCTCTTTGCCAGTCGTGTCACCTTCAACCTGCAGCCATAAATCACAATAATGGTGTCTTTGCACAAATCCCACTCCCAAGGACCACCGTGAGCATTAAGTCAATATCACTGGAGGTAGAAATATTGACAATAACTTGGCCGTAACTACTACAATGTATACCATTACCAGTAAAGAACAAGGACACAACCTTCATAACCCAAGCAACACAATGTGGGCCATTACCTTAATGATCCAGAGGCTGCCATCCCATTGCCACATTGCAGTGCAGAATTTCAAATTTTGCAAACTTTGTTCCATGCTAAAAATGAATTCGATTAGCATCTTTAGTTATCCTCTAGCAGTTTTTTTTGGCCTGGCCTAAACCAACATATCACTCTTTGTAAGGACAGAAGGATGACTTGTCACACTTGGCACTCAGACAGCAACAAGCGGAAGACCATCAAATAGGGATATCCCTGGGCCTCTACTGGATTTGTTGATTCATTAGACAAAAATATTGATTGGTCAGATGCTGCAAACCATTAGCAGCCCCAGCAAGTAATACTTAAACACTACTATATAGAGTGGCATCTGACATCTTCCCATTGTGAGTGATGCCCTTTGATGCTCTTTGATTTGGACTCCAACAAGGAAGGTGAATACCCTTAAGAAGAAATAAATGATAATGATTGTAACAAGGGATGGCTGAATGACTGTAGTACATCGGCAACAATCCTTCTCCTTAGAGACCTGCTTACAGATATGCTACGTTATGTTCCATTAGTTGTATTGTGTTGGATCTGCCCTTCTCTGTGGAGTCACCCCCAAACATTTTACTTGCACCCCTGCTGTGTTCAGAGACCATTTTTGTGGCCTTTAGCACTCTGTGCATTTTACCACTGGTAACCAGGGCTAAAGTGCTTGGGCTGTCTTCTTCAAACATCTTAAAATTGACGTACATCCAATTGTCACATTTAATTTACTTAAAAGTCCCTTGTAAAGTGGTATACCATATACCCAGGATTGGTAAATTAAATGGTACTATGGGCCCTGCGGCACTTTTTGTGCCACACACTTTAGTAACCTTTTGAAAACATGCCTCAGGCCTGCCATTGCACCTTGTGTGTGCAGTTTTAAACTGCCAATTCGACAGGGCAAAATTAACATTTTGCCAGGCCTAAACCACCCTTTTAAATATATATAAGTCACCCCCAGGGCAGGCCTTAAACAACCCATATGGCAGATTACATTGTACTTAAAAATCTGGACATATACTTTCAAGTTTTACATCCTCCTAGTGAAAAACTCTCAAATTTGTTTTTCACTATTGCAAGGCCTAGCTCTCCCATTGGATAACATTCCGTTACCTTATTACATTTATTAAGTGATAATTTTGATTGGGAGTAGGTAGGAATAAATAGTTTGGTCTCTAAAGAATTGACATTTAAGTCCCTCTTTTTTTCTTTTTTTTTATATGTTTTTATTGAGCATGGCATACAATAAAATATATATTTCTTTTTACAATCAGATGTTAAAATACAATTAGATGTTTGAAGTACAATTAACAATACAGAAAAAACAATGAAGAAGAGGGACTCTCAGTAGTATTCAATAACCTCTATACTGCCATATTCAAATTTCCTTTTTGACAAAAGTGTACAGAAATTTCAACTAAAGTGCAATAGCCATTGAAAGTGCAAGATGCTTATTAACTATTCATATCTAATGAATACTATTTCCACAAGTAAAGTGCAAATGCTTATAAATATGCTGACTGAGTCCATTTAAATAATCATATAAAACATTTTCGTTTTAATCCCCTTTATCCTTTTCTAAATTTTCAAAATATCTCCAATTCACTTCAAATTTTTTGAGAGCTTCTACTCTGCTAGCATATGCTTTTTCGAATTTGTAAATCCTTTTCATTTTATTATACCATTTCAATGGGGAGGGTACATCTCTAGACTTCCAGTCCTGCAATATTAATGATCGAGCTACAGCACAAGAGATATATAAAAATACTTCTTCAGCCTTGGTCATTAACATATTTTCCTTGGATATGCCAAACAAGGCTGATTCTCTTTCAGGCTGTAGTCTCTTTCCAATTGCCAAATTTATATCTAAAAAGACTGCCTCCCAGAAGGGTTGGATTTGGGAGCATGTATAAAATATATGATGCCAACCTCCCTGACCATTAATATGACACCTAAAGCAGCGATTTTTGAATTCCACATACCGTTTCCCCAAGCTTCTGGAGTCAGATAGGCCAGCGATCGAGATAAAAAGGCCATCTTTTTAAAATTAGCTGCACTCAGGGTTTTATTTCCAAGATGGCAGATTTTTTCCCACTCTCTGGTTGACAAAACACATTGTGTTTCATTAGCTATTTTGGCTAAATGTTTATCGATTAATTGTATATGACCTTGATTGTGCATTAGTTTATACCATTTTCCCATACCCTTCATTCCTGCCCCATACAGGGCTGCCACTCGATTTCTTACTGGGTTAATAAAGCCTTCCATCTTACTCAAAAAATGAACAATCTGCAAATATTCGAAGAAAATAGGTAGATTGGGACTTTTAGCTCTTGCTGTAACTTACTGCCATGAAACTAATCTATTTTGGGTAATAAAGTGTCTTAACTCCTTAAATCCATAGTTTGCCCAATTTATTAAATGATTGTATCTAATTCGAAGACCTAAGCATGAGCATTCCCCTATACTTAAATATTGCAGCCCGAGGAGCCCTCTTTTTTAAAAAAGGACTGAAGTCTAAATGAATAAGTTCCTATTGTCTTATATCTAACTTTCTTTGGACATTTAGAGGTTTTTAAAAATACACAAAGTTGAGAGCCGGCTTCCAACATCATTTTATCCCAAAAGAAAGTATCTCTATTGGATTTTGGTCTTATCAGTCCTGCCACTATATCTAGGAAGGCTGCCTCATAATATGTTTTTATATCCGGTAGGGCAAGCCCCCCCTGGGCGATTGGGAGTTGAACCACTGCTCGTTTAACCCTAGATACCTTATTTCCCCAGATAAAACTCCTAAACATCATCTCTATTTCTTTAAAACAAGATATATTAATTCTAATAGGAAGATTTCTGAATAAAAACACTAATAGCGGAACAATAGCCATTTTGATTAGTGAAACCCTGCCTATAATCGAAAGGGGGATTAGCAACCACTGATCTAATAGCTTCTTGATTTTATTTTTCATTTTAATATAATTTAGATGGAATAATTGATGATATTGAGTGGATACGAAGATCCCGAGATATCTAATTGGATCTGGTTTGGCTGCTTGTAGCCTCAAGCCTGGAGGAAGGGAAACAATATCTATATTCACAGCCAAAACTTCGGTCTTATTTGAGTTTATTTTATACCCCCCAATTTGCTCATATTTATTAAATTCTCTTAAAACCTTCTCTATATTTTCCTTATTGGGCTTCAGATATAAAACTATATCGTCTGCAAATAACTTCAGTTTAGTCATTTGAAGGATGGGGGTAAAATTGCAGTGTTATTTCTTATTTTGACTGCAAGAGGCTCGATGAAAAACGTAAAAAGTAATGGCGAGAGGGGACAGCGTTGTCTTGTCCCACGATTTATTGATATTGTTCCCGCTTGTTTTGCATTTATTAAGATCTGGGCCGTCGCCCCCTTATAAATATTTCGTAACATATTTATTATCTGGACTGGAAAGCCAAAATATCGAAGGACTAAAAACAAAGTGGACCAATTAACTAAATCAAATGCTTTTTCAGCATCTACCATTATGATACATGCTGGAGTTAGAGTAGTATTAAAATAATCCAGGGCTTGTATTAGGTATTCCGTATTGGCTGCCATAAGTCGTCCAGTTATAAATCCTGTCTGGTCTTCGTGAATTGTTTCCTGAGCAGCGAAGGAAAAACGCTCGGCCCATATTTTCATAAAAATCTTATAGTCCGAGTTTAAAAGACTTATTGGCCGATAGGAGATTACATCTTTGGGATTTTGTATCTTTTTTTACAAAAGACACAATTATTGATTCTTTAAAGTTTGTGGGTATTAACCCTCCCTGTTTAATAAAATTAAATAGCCTTTGCAGGGGTTTTAATAGTTCTGTTGAAAAACTTTTATAGAATTCGATAGGGAATCCATCATTCCCACATGCTTTTGCGCCCGCTGTTTTTTTTATCGATATTGAGATTTCATCTAGCTTTATATCCATTCTGAGTTGCTCTATCCGATTTTCTGTAAGTTTACAAAGATCTATGTTTGCAAAATATTCTCGGATTATCTCCTCCTCCACTAAATACTCTGTGGAATATATATCTTTAAAGTGTTGTAGAAAAATCTGTGAAATCTCATCTCTATCCTCTTCTACTCTGCCGTTGTGGGGATTCCAAATCTTCACTATTTTTGCTGCCTCCTGCTTATTCCTAGTAGCGTTAGCCAGAAGTTTTCCTACCAGCTGACTCTCTTCATATACCCTTTGCTGATACATATTTGAGCTGTTGATTTCCTCTAATTAAAAAAAAATCTCTAAGAGCAGCTCTCACCTGCTCAAATTTATTAGGAAGCTGTTGTAGATGTAGAGCATATTCCTGTTCAACTGCTTTTTCTAATGTATCTATCCTTAATCTCCGATTCCTTGCCTGAGCAGCTGTATAGGCAATAATCTGTCCACGTACAGCCGCCTTAAATCCACCCCATATAGAGAAAGGTTCCGCAGTTCCTTCGTTGATTTTAAAATAATCTACAATCCATTTCCTCAAACGTTCGACCCATTTTTGATCCTGGAGCAGAGTGCGGTCCGGTTGCCACCTGGGTCGCTCTCTGCTCCCGGTCTCCAACAGAATCTCAAGCTCGACCTTTGCATGGTCTGAAAAGGGATTACAGCCATTATCTACTTTAACTATTTGGAGGGATCTCGATATCAAAAAGAAATCAATCCGAGAAGCGGTTTGAAAACGATATGAATGACAGGTAAATTTTGTCTTTTCTGGATTTTTAGCACGCCAGGGGTCTATTAACTGATATTCTTGTTTCAAGGCTTCGATGATTTTCAACGTTTTTGGTTTTAGTTGTTTTTTGTTTTTGTTAGATGTAGCTATCTTTAAGTCTTGTATAAAATTAAAATCCCCTCCCAATATAAGCTGCCCCGAAGCTCCTCTTAAAAGCCCATTTATTTTGACCAGACTGATCGTATCGTCTGACACTGGTCCATAATAATTTACAAAATTAATAATCTGCCCTTGTATCTTAACTGAGACCTCTATCCATCTCCCCAGTATATCTCTTTGGACTTCTAATATTTCCCAGGGTAGTTTTCTTGAAAAATAGATTGCTACACCTCTCTGGGCCAAGCCAGCTGATGCAAAAAATGCATATGAGAAGTATCTGGGTATATATACTTTGGGAGAGTTTGATTTTAGATGGTTTCCTGAAAAAATATTACTTGAGGATTGCAGGATATCAACCACTTCATCAGGGCCCCATACTTTTGTTTGTTCAACATCCAGTTGATATTGACTGATAAGATTTGGAATTTATTAATTGCCATTGAAATTCTGTATTTCTATATTTATCTCAAACATCTGATTGTAATAAAAACTGCCACTTTGCACTTGCACTTGCTCTATTTTTCCTGTTTTATACCCCACACCCTTTAACCCTTCCCTTATAACCTCCTCTGAATGTGGAATCCTCCCCACCAACCACGCTGACCACATCCCCCACCCTCCTCTTCTCTGGGTGTCCTGTTGTTACACCCGAGTGATCACACATCCCGGCAATCCCAGCAAATTTATTTTTCATCATTTTCTTTTTTTTTCCCCTTCTTTCCTCCTTTCTTCCCTCCTATCCTTCTCCCTTCTTTCTTGAATCAAAGAGAAAGTCTTAATCTTAGACCGATCCTGCCTAAGATGCCGGACCTTCTGAGATTTCATTCAATAATTTCTGTGCTTCCCCCAAATCAGAGAACATATAAAACTTGCCCCTTATCAATACTCTCAATTTGGATTGCTGAGCAATGGTTGCTTGAGCTCCTCTGGCTTTAAACAAACACAGCATCTTAACAAATTCTTTCCTTCTCCGAGCCGCGGTCGCAATCATATCAGAAAAAATACGACATTTTACATTTTTGTTTACTGAAAACTGCCTCTGTTGTATTGCGTTAGTCAATATTTTTTCCTTGATTCGAAAATCAGCAAAATTTAGCAGTATTGTACGCGGCATCGTGGAATTGGGGAAAGCGCAAGCTGGGACTCGATGGGCTCTTGTAATAGTGAGGTCGCCCTCAAACTCTGGCACAACTTTTTGTTTTATAAATGCGTCAACCCACTGCAGAGTTTGAGAGCCCTCCATTCCTTCTGGAATCCCGACTAATCGTAGATTAGATCTCCGTGAATGGTTTTCTAATTCTTCCATTTTATTCTCGAGGAAGTTTTTGCTCTTCACTGCAGCGTTTGCTTCTTTCATTACAATCGTCATTTGATCTTCCAGTACCGAAATCCTTGCCTCTGCCTCTTGAAGTCTGATTGGAAAATCTAACATTGCTTCTTCAATTTTTTCCAGATGGGCATGGACGATATTTAACTCAGTTTTCTGTGATGTTTTCAGCTCGCGGAGTTCTTCTAATATCAAGTTTAGCATATCCTTAATATCCATCTTACCTTCTCCGATGAATTGCCATCTAGGACTATTACCAGTCAGAGGAGATAGGTCGTGGGCTACGGTATTATTCCTATTAACCTCAGAATTTGTTTGAGGACCTTGCCACAATGTTTCAGTGATGCTATCATCCGCTACGGTATCATTCCTATTAACCTCAGGGTTTGTTTGAGGATCATGCCACAGTGTTTCAGTGGTACTGTCATCCAGAAGAACTGGATTACCAAGAAAAACGGGGGTATTGGCGGTCTGATCCAGCGCTTCAAATACTTTTGCTGTTTCTTCTAGGGTTCCCCCCGAGCCTCTCTCATTTAGTCCCAGCGCAGAGGTTGTTGGGATCTTACATCCATCTACAGATGGTCTTTCCATTGGAGAAGAGTTCCCCCGCGGGGTGGCTTGTACATCTCTTTGCCCCCTTGAAATAGCTCCTACTGTCAATACTGGTGCTAAACTTGGTCCCTCCATACCATAAGATTTTTGTGGTGCTTTTGAACATACCAGGGAGGGCTGCAAGATGGTTTTTTTAGAGAACAGCGCGAACTGCTTTGGTTCTTTTGCTTCGCCTAGCGTTTTTGAGCTTTCTGGAGGTATCGCAATCTGCTGCGATACACCATTATTTACTGTCAATTTTGTCTCTTTAACTGTCTCTACCAGGGCTTCTGGTGTAGATGTTACATCAAGGAGTGACTCCTCATCAGAGCTTGAAATATCTGAGCCTGCCTGATTACAGCCTTTCTCCTTGTTGACCATTCGAGTCCCCTCTTTAGCCTCTTTAGCAAGAGCTCGACGTGTTTTGGCCTTTAAACGTGCATTTAGTAATTTTCCCATCTTGGCACTTAAAAATAGCAATAGTCCTGAGGCCAATGTCAAACAAAGTCAGTTTCCCCCCCCCCCCCAAAAAAAAGGGCTACCTTATATCAAGATGGGGGGGTGTCTTCCGTTGTGGCCAGAAATCCTCTAGATGTACTGCTCTCTACATCCTTGTAGCCTTCCCCTGGGTGATCTCCTGTCCAGCCACTCCAATCCCAGTCGCTGCTGCCAAAGGAACTTCGTCAAATGAGTTTGCTCGCAAAAACGCCCATTCTTTCCCAACAATCCGGCCACAGCTCTGCCGTTCTATCACTGCCACATCCACAGCGGTATACACGCCATTATTCAAGCCCCCGTGTATCTCCGCGGATCAAAGGAATCTCACCGCCAGTACCTCCAGTGTAGATTTCGCCGGAAAACGGCCGGAAAAACGCCGAAAATCCTGCTCGGCAGATCTGCCGAGAATCAAGCAGCTCCACTCCGCCCTCAGGGATCGCTAGAATTCGCCATTTTGGGGTCGTTAGTTTTTTATTGATCTTTGATGTAGAATTCTTGCCGGGATCATTTCTATTCAGATTACTTTAAACGTGATCTAAAAAACGGTGCCACTATTAGTGTCATCACCAACACTGCCATTGCCCACAAAGACTGCCTCTTTGCCAGTCGTGTCACCTTCAACCCGCAGCCATAAATCACAATAATGGTGTCCTTGCACAAATCCCACTCCCAAGGACCACCGTGAGCATTAAGTCAATATCACTGGAGGTAGAAATATTGACAGTAACTTGGCCGTTACTACTACAATGTATACCATTACCAGTAAAGAACAAGGACACAACCCATAACCCAAGCAACACAATGTCGGCCATTACCTTAATGATCCAGAGGCTGCCATCCCATTGCCACATTGCAGTGCAGAATTTCAAATTTTGCAAACTTTGTTCGGTGCTAAAAATGAATGCGATTAGCATCTTTAGTTACCCTCTAGCAGTTTTTTTTGGCCTGGCCTATACCAACATATCACTCTTTGTAAGGACAGAAGGATGACTTGTCACACTTGGCACTCAGACAGCAACAAGCGGAAGACCATCAAATAGGGATATCCCTGGGCCTCTACTGGATTTGTTGATTCATTAGACAAAAATATTGATTGGTCAGATGCTGCAAACCATTAGCAGCCCCAGCAAGTAATACTTAAACACTACTATATAGAGTGGCATCTGATATCTTCCCAGTGTGAGTGATGCCCTTTGATGCTCTTTGATTTGGACTCCAACAAGGAAGGTGAATACCCTTAAGAAGAAATAAATGATAATGATTGTAACAAGGGATGGCTGAATGACTGTAGTACATCAGCAACACTCCTTCTCCTTAGAGACCTGCTTACAGATATGCTACGTTATGTTGCATTAGTTGTATTGTATTGGATCTGCCCTTCTCTGTGGAGTCACCCCCAAACATTTTACTTGCACCCCTGCTGTGTTCAGAGACCATTTTTGTTGCCTTTAGCACTCTGTGCATTTTACCACTGGTAACCAGGGCTAAAGTGCTTGGGCTGTCTTCTTCAAACATCTTAAAATTGACGTACATCCAATTGTCACATTTAATTTACTTAAAAGTCCCTTGTAAAGTGGTATACCATATACCCAGGATTGGTAAATTAAATGGTACTATGGGCCCTGCGGCACTTTTTGTGCCACACACTTTAGTAACCTTTTGAAAACATGCCTCAGGCCTGCCATTGCACCTTGTGTGTGCAGTTTTAAACTGCCAATTCGACAGGGCAAAATTAACATTTTGCCAGGCCTAAACCACCCTTTTAAATATATATAAGTCACCCCGAGGGCAGGCCTTAAACAACCCATATGGCAGATTACATTGTACTTAAAAATCTGGACATATACTTTTAAGTTTTACATCCTCCTAGTGAAAAACTCTCAAATTAGTTTTTCACTATTGCAAGGCCTAGCTCTCCCATTGGATAACATTGTGTTACCTTATTACATTTATTAAGTGATAATTTTGATTGGGAGTAGGTAGGAATAAATAGTTTGGTCTCTAAAGAATTGACATTTAAGCCCCTCTTTAATGGTAAAGCCGGATTTTAAGTCACAATTCTGAAAATGCGACTTTAAAAAATGTATATAAACACCCTCCTCCGGGAGGTACCCCGGGTAGGGAACTAGATGCCCTGGGGTCTCAAGGGTGAGCTGGTCTCCCAACACAACATATGTACACAAAATAAGCTCCCTGAGAATTTTGCAATTTATAAAGATATGTGATGTATCCCCCCAACTCTACTCAGTGCTAGTGTTGGGCATACAAAAAAAAAAAAACAGATTTTCCTCACAAACCACCAGGTGTAATGCTACATTATAGGACAATCCTCACTCTCCGAAACCTCTGTTTGATGGAGAGTGGGCCTACACCTGGAGTCAGTGAAGCACTACTAATTTAGAATGGATCTGTGATATAAGTGTTTTAAAAACCAATGTGGCATCCGAAAGATTAAAATCAATTGTGGAGATAAGGAGAATTAGTACACCATCACCACTGTTACCTTGGTGATGTGTGGTAACCCTGTAGTCTGTACACCACAAACAAACATCATCACAATGCACCTCTTTAACCAGCAACAGACCTTATACTTCCCACACCACTTTTCACCATTCACCACCAATAAGGGGTGAACATGACCACTACAAACACACCAAGAGCTCATACCATTCGAGGAGTCTGGGCCTCTCAGAAAGAAGGTGAACTGCATTCCCAACCTCCCGCTCTTTCCACATGAAAGACAATAAATATTGAGAGCAAATAAGATAGTGAATGAGAGCAAGAAAAGGAGAAGGAGAGAGGTAAATAGCAAGGCAGACAGCAATGGAAAGAGGAGAAAGGGACAGCAAATGATAAATAGAGGGGGTAATTGGAAGAAAAGGGAGGATGAGACAGCATACATAAGGGGCATTATGATGCCCTCTTTCCAGTGTTCATCTCAGACACGTCTGTCTTCTAGTGTCAGGTAAATTATGTACATGTTGGCCTAAAGAAAATGAGTACTGAAAGACAGCCGAAAAGGTGAAGGGGAGAAATGATGTGAGTGAAACAAATCTAAGAAAGAGAGGGTGAGAGAGACAGCGGGGAGACAGCGAGGGAGAGAATGGCATTGAGAGTGGGAAAGAGAGAAGAGACATAGGAGAGGCAGCTCAGGGAGCAGGGGTGTAGCTTGGGGAGGGTGTTACCCCACCCCAATAAATGTATTTTCTGATAATTGGGTACAGGTGCTTTCAGTTGGGTATTTGTGATAGATGTTAGTCGGATTTCACCAAGGAAACTTACATACAGAGACAAAAACGCACACAAACTCACTCCCTCTCTGTTTAAACCGTTCTCAAAATACTGGTAATTTTACAAATTATTGTGTTTTCTCTCTTAATACTTCTACCAATCCCCATTCCTCTCCCTTTCTAGTTCCCCACCGGCCCCTCTCATGCACCCTGTTTGCTGTATTGAAACATTATGTGCCAGCCTGATTGTTGGAAAATCTGAAGCTCACCCCCCACCCCATTCTTACTGGCCAAGCTACGCCCCTGTCAATGACCGACAGTCACAGAAAAATACACATAATACTGTATATCTGACACACAATGTACAAGTACTATTCAAAGAAGCGTCTTTTCATAGTTAACATAAGAAAATATTCCAGAGGTTATGTATGTTTCTGAAACCATTCCATATGTTGTCAAATACAGCTGCTTGATCTTTGAGTTGATGGGACATTTTTTCCGGTTGAGCCAAATTTCATATCTCGAGGATCCTTCTTTCAGATTGTAGCTTGATATAATTTGCACTTGACAGTAAGTTGTTTTTGCTAGAGTAATAAAACCCTGAGAGATTCTCTAAAACCTATACAGGCTTTTCCAATCACTGATTTTGTTGAAAAAAGATATTTGGCAGACACAGATATTTTAATTCACATTGGCTTACAGTGCCTTTGTTCTGCTACCTTCTCTCACCAGTGTACTAGCAATAGATATTCATACATTTAAGCCAAAGCTGCATACGGTGCCTGCCAAACCCAGCAGCATCCACTTCCAAAAGATTTAATTTCTCAATTTTAGCAGGTGTGCAGTAAATCCTCAGGGGGGTCGTCCGCTGTGTTAGAACTGTTTGCAGCTGATCATTCGTATTTGAAACCCGTTCCGGATAACTTGACTAATCCTCAAGATAGAGATCACAGTTCACTTCTAAATCCCAGATCACCGCAATGTTATTTTAAAGCAAGGTGTTATAGGATTTGAATGGTTGATACAGTGAGGCGGATGGAATAGAGACCAATAGAATAAAAAAAATACTTTCAGGTTTTGAATCAAAAGCGCCAATGTTAGGGATTCCATCCAGTAGAAACCGCTGCCTATGAAGATAGCTTATCAATTCATCTTCAGGAAGTGAATGTTTTTTTTCTTAAAAGTTTACTGGAAAGCATTGCTCAGTACATTCTCTTCTCCTTACGCAAAACTTGTGCTGTTCTATGCATTTTTGCCAATAGAGCATTTTTACTTTTAGGGGGACTCTTACATTATTTCAAATTGGTATTCAAGACAACATTAAATAGTCCACATCAACGTTTTTCATCTGACGCTTAAAAGAAGACCATGCAAAAGTCCTGCTATCCAAGTCAAGGTAATATGGTTTTTAATTCACTCTAAAACACAGAAAAGTGTGTTATATCATTTACCAGAGAATACATTGACACACATTTAGGGTCTCATGCAAAATAGATGAATCTAATCCCTATTTTGTGAAAATGTGAACGCCAAATGATATTTGATAATTTGTTGTGAGATAAGGGCAAGGGGTGAACTTTGCAGAAGGACCACTGATGAGGGAAACTCTACTTAAAGATGCGCTGACAATGGCTGCTAGTGGACTGTTGCTTAACTGCCACTAGCTATAAATAATATCTGAAGCTGCCCTTTTGCTTAGTGAACATCTACTTTAGTTTAGGCCAAACCCACATGAACTCCGTTGTTGTGGTTCTTCCAGAATGTGCAGCTGAGTGATGATCATTCTTTCTTCACTGAGGCAAATAAGCCTAAACACCCTGTTGCTGCTCGGCTAGCCTACCCTACTAATGTTGATGACCATGCATGGATGTAAACAACCAACAAGCCTAGGGAGTCATGAGATGCAGTGACTGAATCTGTAAAACCTTTCTACCACTTGTCAGAAACTGGAGGAGGACTGACTCATGAATCTACTTCTACAAAAGCAAGTGAGATAAGAGATGAATCTGCTCGGGAAAGCACTCTCTGCTGGCACCATGTTTGATGTTTTCTTGATCCTGTTCCGGCAGGAACCCAGGTCCTTTTTCATACTGGTTTTTCTTTTAACCCTCATTTCTTCAATACTCACTTGATCCTCTGATGGATCTTGTTTTGTGCCAATGTTGGGCTGGCTACAGGGGATCCAATATTCCAGATATCCAATGAGGATCAGGAATTGGATAACCTACTTACAAACTAATAATTAGGTTCATGTATGTGACTCTCAAAATCAGACTATACAAGTAAAGTATTATCATTATTAGTACGAACCTCCTGAAGAAATTAAGCCTGACTAAAATCAAGCAAACCAATAATTCTGCTAGGGCAACACAAAACAATAACATTAGCACCTGATGCTCGGAAATTTCTCTAAGCTGATCTCTCCTTGACATTAATAAATTAATTTAGAATGCACAATCAACTCAAAGAGACGTCATTATAAACAATAGACTCAGACTTCTAGTTGAAACTTAATTTATCAAAGATTTCAAATACAGGTCATCACATTATCGGTAGACATTTCCTGCCTAAAGACTACAGGATAGTCTGGTTAAGTTGGGCTGACCATTAAGTGACAAAGGGTTCAGGAAAGTTCAGCCAGGACTTCAGCCACGCTAGCTCATAGGCAGTTTCCCATTGAGGAAAAGTGCAAGTATGGAGCACACAGCATATGCATCAGTCCAAAGGGAAGGAGCAAGTAGAGTGCACAAAATCAATGAGCATGAACGAAGTCAGCAAAACAGTTTCCTACGGAAAGATGCAGGAAAACCAAAAGAAGTCACGCATATTCACCAATCAAATCAAGGTCTAATATAGTCCTCTAGTTCGGAGGTGACACCTCCTTGGTCACCTCATCATGTCATCATCATCATGTCAGACCACACAGGCAATTGGCCAGTTCATATATTGTCATGAGGCATAAAGGAAGAAACACATTATAGCCAGAGACAATACTAATCACATAATTTGTATGGTTTTCCGGTACACGTAAACTTCCAAGCAATTATCACAGAAGGCACATGAGTGAGTGAGTTCAGGAGGACAGTTTTCCCATAGCAAATGTTCCCAATGTGTCAACTTTGTTGCAAACAGCCCTTCTAAGTGAGTGAGAACTCTCTAGGAAGCAACAGTTTTGCTTCACATTGTAAATTTAGGAAACTTCCCAGAAGTGTAAGAAAATGCTAAAAAGTTCAAATGCAGGCTTAGAATAAATTCAATTTAGGAATATACAGGATATAAAGGAGTGAAATATACATTTTATAAAGGTAAATCAATATTCTAATAGACCATTTCTACATAAGCATTCAAAGGTGTTAATAATCTGTTTGCGCAGATTGCATATAAATGTGTTATTTTACTACTATTTAAAAGTACCACCTAGTAAAATTATTTCTGTTGATAAAATATTAATCTCATTTCAGGTGCTCTATTTTAGCCCATATATTAAGTTTACTATCTGAAGGTTTCATCACATTTACACTCAATATGACTGTATAGCACCATTTTGGCTTTTCTCATTTGTTGCACAACTTAACATATGCAGATGATGGAAGTCAGAAAGAAACCCTGAATGTAACATGTAACCTAATCTAAATTAGATTAGATTTCATTATTTCTTCACACAAAGTATTATTCCCATGGAGATGGTTAAGAATTTTATAACACATGAGTACATCCTTTTAACATTCTATCACATGTTAAAATAATATGCTACGGATGGTTAATAAAATATGAACCTATATTATTTAAGTGAAAGTTATTTAATCTATCCTAAAATTATATGCATGCTTTTACGATGCAGTGACTAAGGTCTCTAACCTTTATTTCTCATGTCTCTTTAACATGTATTCGGTGCACGTTTATTCATGTATTACTTAAAATGTCTCAAAATCAGTTTGTGTCAAGTAAAGATTCTTACAGCTTGTCAGCTGCATTAATCCTATAACCCTGCCTGTTGGAGGGGGCACCTGTGCTCTAGGCGACTTGAGAAGGTTAACAGTTGTCCAATGTGTTCTGATCTGAGGTCTCCCAAAATGGCAAGTAAGTGTGGTTGACAAACAAAGACAGGAATGATTGGTGTGACGCTTGAAATGCGGTCACCACTGCGCTTCTGGTATAGAGAGCTTCCTGTAACCCGAAGGGCACAGCCTGATCTAGAGTGCTTGCATATTCCATATCAAACAAACCGGATTCCGGCCAGACCAGGGCACCGACACGGCCCTTCTGGCAGTCGTGGATGAAGCCAGAAGCATTTTGGATTCAGGAGGGTCAGTGGCAGTGATCCTCCTGGACCTCAGTGCGGCTTTCGACACTGTGAACCATCTGGTGTTGATTCAGCGACTGTCCGAGGTTGGTGTGTCAGGGGTCGCTCTGAAATGGCTTAGGTCATTTCTCAGCGGCCGGACATACCAGGTCTGGGAAGGGAGTGATCGGTCGACATCTATTCCCCTCCAGTGTGCGGTGCCACAGGGCTCCTCCCTCAGCCCTACATTGTTCAATGTATATATGGCCCCCCTGGAGGATGTTGTGGCCCCATTTGACATTAAAATCGTCAGTTATGCGGATGATACGCAGTTGGTGGTTGCTCTATCCCAACTGGTGGAGAACCCCGATCTACTGCACTCTTGCCTGTCGGAAGTCTACTCCTGGATGTGTGAGTCATCTCTTAAACTGAATGGCTCGAAGACAGAGATAATGCTGTTAGGGAGTAAGACCTCTTCGCTCCCTGTGACCAGCTGGCCCAGCTGTATGGGAGAGCTCCCCAGTTCGAAAGAGGAGATCAAGAGTTTGGGGGTCTGGCTAGAGCAAGACCTGTCGTTTAGGACCCAGGCGAAAAAAACGGCAGGAGTCTGTTTTGCCCTCCTCCGGTCAGCCCGCAAAATTCTCCCTCTCCTTCCTCTAACATCCAGGAAGTTGCTTATTCAGGGGCTGATTACATCGAGACTAGATTATAGTAATGCTATTTTTCTGGGCGCCCCTGAAGTAACATTTAATAAACTCCAGCAGGTTCAAAATGTGGCTGCAAGGCTGCTCATGGGCGTCCCTAGGATGCAGTCAGCTAAACCGGCCCTAAAGGCCCTGCATTGGCTTCCGGTGCGAGAAAGGGTCAAATTTAAGGCTCTCTGCACTGTGCACAAAATCCTTCAGGGGAAGGGCCCTCCCATTTTGAGGAACTTAGCGGTGCCTTATAAAGCCAATAGAACATTGCGCTCCGATCAGAAATTTCTTCTCCAAACCCTTAGAGTAAAAAGGGCCCGTACTGGTGGGAGAAGATTCTCGGTCAACACAGCTATGCTGTGGAACGCGCTCCCTTTTAAGCTGCGATCTGAGACCTGCATTTTGCGGTTTCGGAAATGCCTCAAAACTTATCTGTTTTCTGCTTGATTGCACTGAACTGGCCTTTGGTTAACTATTGGCGTCTGGACAAGCGCTGGGATGCCCGAGGGTAACTGTGCGCTATATAAAATTTAAAATAAATACATAAATCAAGCATTGTTTTAACTTTTTCAACCCCTTCTGCGGTCTCACTGGCCCATTTAGCCCCATGGGGACTTCTGAAGCTCTCGCCTGTGTTTTAGCTTCTTACAGCCCAGTAGGCCTCTCATTGTGTTCTTAACTTCCATTTAAAAATTGTGAAGGAATTGCATACTGGAAGGTATTGCACGACTTAAAGTATGTAATTACAGCTTCAAACGGGGGGCACTCTCAATTTCTTGCTTAGTCCCTGGGGTTTCACTAATCACATACATTTATTTTGCTAGTTCATTTAAAATATTTGAATAAGGCAATTAAATATATTAAGGGATTTCATGCTTCATACTGTGATGTTAGGCTTCGCAAATTTCAGATATTTAATTTATGCTATTAAACCGATATAGCTACTTTATTCTACTTGGAATAAAGTGTCACTCAACCTGATACTCATAAGCCAGCGAAATGTCGAACATAAGCACACTGAAAACATGGCAATGTGAACAGAAGCAAAAAAAAGAGAACTTGCAGCTACGGATCGGCCTCATGTCACCCTCCCTCCTTCCCCATCCGTTGAAATTCTTCAGCTGAAGTGTAAGGTGTGTTGGTCTCGGGGACACTATAAATAAGGTGAGACCTATTTCAGTTATAGGCTGGCCTAGCAGTAAATGGGATGCACACACACAGTTAGCTGATGCCGGGAGATGGCCCCCGAGTGGGCTCTCCCCTTTTAGTGAACCCTGCAGACCACACCTGGCCTGCGGATGACGTGGGTACAGTTCCGGCCAGCAGAACAGAAACACAGGAATGATAACCATTACATCCCTCTCCAACTTGGTTCTTGAAAACAAAACTTTTGAAAAGTCTAGTAAACATACATAGTTCGGTGGCCTCAGTCTCTACAGTCTTAACACGCAAAATCCTGGAGCCATTAGTTCGGGCGAGGATTGGGCCGTAGATTGTAACATTGTTGTTGGCTTCGTATGGGTGGTTCACTTGGCATTGGCTGGCTGGGAGGTGAACCGGGAGGCGGTGTGCTTGGGGGACAGGTTCTGGTGCGTTTTCCCCTTCTTCTTTTTCCTGGCTCTGGACGTTCCTGCTTGGGCTCAGCGGGGGCCGAAGGCTAGACCCTGAAGGCTCTGTTATAACCTCTTTGAACCAGGAGATGTTTTGCGATATCTCCTTACTCCCCTTCGAGCGTCACCATGGTTCCATTGCTGGTGATGATTGTCCAGGTGCCTGGTTCATGAACGGTCCGGAACTTCTCCCCTGGCCGGCGGTCTTTGAGTATGACTGTGGCACCAGGTCGGAGTGACCGGGGTGTGGCATTGTGCCGAACACTTGCTCAGTAGTTTGGTCGTTCCGTCTTGCTTGGGTTTCCTGGATGTTCAGAGGCGGAGGTGTCCACCCTGGACACATAGGGATCAGGTCTCTTCTGTGGACCTTTGAACATAAGGGACCATGGACTCCACAGTGTGGTGCAGTGTGCTTCGGTATTCCATGAGGAACTCATGGAGACACCGCTCAGGATCCGCTTGTTCCACACTGGCGATACGTAGCATTTTGTTCAAAGTCCTCATGAACCGCTCGATGTCTCCATTGGCCTGGGGCCATTGGGGCATGATGCGGCGGTGGCAGATCCCTCGCTGATGTAAGAAAGTGGCAAACTCAACCCCAGGGAACAGGGGCCGATTGTTGCTCCGTATCACAAGGGGAGACCCAAATGTGGCAAACACCTTCTCCAGGGTGGGGGGCCACATGGGCGAAGGCGGTCAACATGACTGGTTCCACCATGGGATATTTAGAGAATACATCCATGAGGATGAGCATGCGTTTCCCTCCTGGGAAGCTCCCGAAATCCCAAAATCTATGATCACTTTCAAACATGGGAGAGTGCAGGCTTCTTCTGTGATCAGCGGGTTGGTCTCTCAGGAGCGCTGTTTATTTGGCAGGCCAGGCACCGGCGTACTAGATCTTCAACAATTGCCTCAAGTTCTCCCTCATTTTGGGTACGCCTTGGTGGCCTCCGTGGACCAGTTGGGTTGCTCGGTGTCTCAGAGCCTGCGGTATCACTTGCCTCGAGCCTCTCAGTAGTATTCCATCTTCCGTGGCACTTAGCTCGCTCCTCACATGTGTCAACTCTTCTCCGTCTTTGAGTGTCCAAGTGTCAGTCTGTTGAAGGTAGTTCCTCCATGACCCTTCTTGAACCACCTGGAGAGTCTGGGTGTATATGGCGTCTTGCTCGGCGGCTTCCTTGATTTCCTCGAGCGTCATTGCCTGGGGGCATGCCGCTTCTGAGATCATGTTGATGTATTGTTCCGACCCCTCAAGGTCATCCACCTCTTCCTTTGGCGCTGGTTGTTGGGACAGAAAATCCGTGGGGTTCTTTGCCCCAGGTCTATACACTATGTCCATCTGGTATGGCTGAAGTTGCACAGCCTATCGCTCGATACAGGGTGGTGGATGAGGGGTTGACCTCTTGAAGAGGGGGACCTGAGGCTGGTGGACGGTTACCACAGTGAACAGCTGGCCCGTCAGGTACAGGTGGAAATGATTGCAGGCCCACTTTATATCGAGCGCCTCTCTGGGCATACCTTGCTTCAGTGGGGGTCAGCGACTTGCTGGCAAATGATAAGGCTGCCCATCGACCTGGCTCCTGTTCCTGGGCCAGCACCGCTACCAACCCCACTGAACTGGCATCTACCAGTAGTTCTGTCCGCTTCGCTGGATTGAAATATGCGAGGGTGGACTCTCCCAAGAGCGCATCTTTGATTTTTTTTTTTTTTATAAAACCGTTTTTATTGCAGAACAGTCTTATCAGCAGCATACATTCTTACTTTTCCTGCAAAGCTTTTGCCAGCGCCCTATTTCTCGTGGTCATTTAGACAGCCGTACACAGCTCATGAGCCCACATCCCGGAGGCCGGGCAGCGACATTCAGGGTACCATAATACTGAACTATATTGTGAACAGTACTTTTGCCGCTAACATAGTAGGGCGTCTGCGTTCCGCTTTAGAGTTTTCCTCCCCCTGTCCCCCACTTCAACACTGCCCCTCCCCATCCCTATCCCCCTATTCCCCCTCCCCGCCACCCGTGCCCCCGCCCGCGACTGCGACTGTTCCCGGCCTTAGGATTTTGTCTGGGGTACATTTCAGAAGTACTTAACCATTCACTGTGTTTGTGTGGGTAGAATGCTCCGGGGGGTCCCCCTTGGGCTCAGATGGCATCTCGTCCACCTCCATCACGTTATTGCGCAGGGCCTGCACCAACCCCTCCCATGCTGTGGCCGCCGCTAGCGCCCTGTCATCGGCCCTGCGAGTCGCTAGTTGGTATCTAAGCGTGCTTTCACTCGCCGCCCATTTCTGTAGCTCCTTGGCCCACCTCTCGTGTGTGGGACCCGCCTTCGACTTCCAGAGTCTCGTCACCTCCCTTTTGGCCAGCAGGAGACCCATGTCGATAAACTTACTGGTATTCTTGTTTTTGGGTGTGTGAGGAAACCAGTGTAGGACACAAACCGCCTTGGTGTATTGCAAGTCCCTGTCTGTCACCTCAGCCAGTGTTTCGCCTACCGCCCTCCAGTATTCTCGCAGGTGAGGACAGTCCCACAACATATGCCCGAGCTCCGCTCCCACCGTTCCACACCTAGGGCACGCCGCATCTGCCACCCCGAAATGCTTCCCAAGTTTACTCGGTGTAAGGTAGGCCCTGTGGAGGATATAAAAATGTATCAGCTGAAAGCGCGCGTTCCTGGTGCTTTTCCTAGCCCTCCGCATTAGTCCCGCCCACATAGTGTCAGGGATCTCAGTTTCTATTTCCAGCTCCCATTTTGCCTTTAGCGCCGCCAGCGGCCGCAGGGTTTCGCGCAACATCCTGGAGTACAAACACGTCACCGCCTTATAAGTGCCAGCAGACATCATGGTGTACTGGCAGGCTGCGGATGTAGCGGGTTCCGAGAGCCCCTCTCCCCAATGTGCCTGCATCGCCCTCGTCACCGCCGCATGCATCAGGTAGTCTCCTCTCGGGAGATCGAATTGCTCCTGCAGCGTTTGGTAAGGGATCAGCGCTCCCTCTTCATATAAGTCACCCAACATTTGGAGGCCCGCCTCCTCCCATACCTGCAATCCCGACCAGTCTCCGCCGTGCGGAAGCGCCGTTACCATTCCCAGCGGGATCTCCGGCGCATACGGTCGCCGCACCCCAGCCTGGCGCTGCGACCGATTCCAGCATTGCCGGAACGTCTGCTCCTCCAGGGATAAGTCTCTGATAACCAGCCTCTGCTGTAGCGTGATATATGCCAATACATGTCTGGGAGTGCCCCCCTCCCTGTCCTGCTCCGGCCCCCGGTACACCCTTGCCACTTCTTGCGTAAAGATCTGCAACTGCGCTGCCAGGTAATAAAGCTCAAAGTCGGGCACCGGCAGGCCCCCCACGTCTTTTGGCCGGGTCAGAGTCGCCATCGCAACTCTGCGCCGTTCTGTGCTCCATAAGAAAGAGACTAATAATGATCGCAGCTGACGAAAAACAGAGCCCGGTATCCACACTGGTAGCGTGCGGAAATAATACAGAAGGCGCGGCAATGCAATCATTTTCAGCAGCGAGATATGCCCCGTTACCGAGAGCGGGAGTGTGGACCAGAAGGACATACCGCCCTTCAGTGCTCGGATACAGCGCCCCACATTGCCTTCCAGCATATCCGCGGCAGTGTGGTATATATGTACTCCGAGGTATTTAAGGCAATCAGGTTCCCAATGAAGCAATGGCCGGTCCGCCGGCCGCGGCTCGCCTTGTCGCAACGGGAATAAACAGGTCTTGGCCCAGTTCACTCGCAGTCCAGATAGCCTGTCAAATCGCGCAAGAAGCCGCTCCGCTCCGTCCAGTGCCTCCGCCGCATTCTCCAAGAACAGGAGCAAATCGTCCGCGTATAATGAGATGAGTTGCGGGGCCCCTCTATAGTCCAACCCCCTGTAGTAACAGCCTGTTCTGGCCTCCGCCGCGAGGGGCTCCACTGCCAGTGCAAATAGAAGTGGGGAAAGCGAGCATCCCTGCCTGGTGCCCCGACCCACGCAGTACTGGCGCGATACCAGGGGTCCCACATGCACCCTCGCCACCGCCGAGGCGTATAGGACCTTCGTCCAACCGATGTATCCCTCCCCGAGGCCGAAATGCCGCATGGCTTTGTATAGGTAACCCCACTCCAGGCTATCGAAAGCCTTCTCTATATCTACAGATAAGACGAGTGGCGTTCGTGCGTTCTCCTGCGGGTCCCCCATCAGACGGACAAGGCGTCGGATGTTAGCAGTGGTGCTCCTCGCGGGGATGAACCCCGACTGGTCCCTGTGAACCAGTCTCGGCATGTGCCTCAGCAACCTGGTCGCCAGAATGGTGCTCAGTATTTTATAGTCCGTCGTCAGCATCGACAGCGGCCTATAAGAAGCGGGGTCCTTTCCTTCCCTTCCCGGCTTCAGTAGTGGGATCATCAGGGCCTCACACATAGAGTGGGGCAGCCAACCCCTCGTCTTGGCCTCCCTATACACCTCCTGAAGCCGCGGGGCCAGTTGGTCCAAGTATCTACCGTAAAATTCTATCAGCAGGCCGTCTAGGCCCGGGGTTTTATTCAAGAGCGCATCCTTGATGCTCTAAAAAGCATCCTCCTCCCGAAGTCCCCAGTGCCACTTGACGCCTGATTACATTAGGGCCCTCAACGGCTCAGCACGGGTTTCAAGATTGGGGATAAACCTCCCGCATTAGGTAGATATGCCCAGGAAATTCCTCCCTTCGATAGGAGTGGTTGGCTTTGGAGTGCTTCGGATGGCTTGCGACTTCGTCAGATCCACTTGAATGCCTTCCTGGTTGAACACGTACCCGAAGAATTCTAGAGAAGGTTGGAAGGATAGACACTTCTCTCTGATGTTCACTGAGGCGATGTAACATGCTTCTTATGTGCCTGTGATGGTCAGCAGCCATGGCAGAGTGGATCAGGATGTCATTGCTGATATTTATCACCCCAGCAACCCGGATAGCATCTCGCGGATAGTGTTCTGAAATACCGCTGCTACTGAGGATATCTGAAGTTCAGTCGCTTATAACGACGCAGCCCCAGGTGGGTACTAAATGTTGTGATGTAGAGGCTTTCTTCCGCTAGCAGCAGTTGATGGGACCCCGTGTTCAGGTCGATTTTCGAGAACCACATTGATCCATTGACATCCGCTATTATGTCATCCATAGTTGGCGTAAGGTGGCGCTCTCTTTTGACTGCCCGGTTGGGCAACTTCATATCGATGCAGAGGCGTATGGCACCTGGCTGTTTGGGCTTTTCCACAATAACCATCGGGGACACCCAGGGCATCGGTCCGAGACCTTTTCGATTACTCCTTGTTTTTCAAGGGTTTCCAGTTCTCTCTCCACCAAGGGCCTCAAGTGGAAAGTGACTCGCCGGTGTCGCAGCGCGATTGGGGTGACAGACTTGTCAATGTGCAGCTTGATGGGGTCACATTTGATGCGTCCATGTCCTTGGAAGAGTTCCGGGAATTGGTCAAGTATCTCTTCAACCTGATGGGCTTGGCACTCCAGGCAAAAGACACCAGGCCCAGGTCTTCCGCCGTGTGACTGCTGATTAGTGTGTCTGCTTCACGTTCTATGACGTGAATGATGGTTGTGACCCCTTGGTCACTTGACCTGATCGGGACGGATATTTTTCCTCTCAGTGTCAGAGGGGTTTGGCACCCATAGGTGAATAATTTGGTCTGGGACGGGGTGATCGGTGGTCGAGGTTGGAGGCCCCTATATTGCTGGGGGCCCATCACGTTTACAGACGCTCCTGTATCAATAATCACCTTTACTTCTGTTCCTGCGATTTTAACCGTACAGGCCGTTTGTGGCCATCGGCGACGCTTGAGCTTCCGTGCAAACGAGATCAGGTATGTTTCCACCTCATCCTCCTCTGTGGATGAATCTTCCAGTCTTTGATACCTTCGGCTTGTCCTTTGTGGATCTTACTTCTGTGCGGAGTCGGTTAGGGATAGTTGTCATACCGTCCGTGATGGTGGTTTTTGTCCTCGGGTGTCTCGGCCTTGGTTCCGTCTCCTGCACACTGCTGCAAAGTGGTTGGGGATCCCACAATTACCGCAGGTTTTGCTTTGCATGGGGCAGTCTTTCGCTGCATGTGGCTCATGCCCGCAGTACCCGCACCGCGTCTTGGACGCTTTGGGCTTTGCCTTCCTGGGTGTGCCATTTCGTGGTCTTGTTCGGAGGGCGTTTCCTCACTCTGTTTTGACAGTCACCGGTGATCCTTGCGGCTTTGTGAGGGCTTGGTCCATTTCGTTGGCTCTAGCCGCAGCTAGATCGTGGGTCCTTGCTAATATGAGTATGTCTTCCAAATCGATTTTTGGCTGGGGAGGATGAGACCTCTGACCATCTTGTCTCGGCACCCTTGGATGATCTGGGCCCTTATCTACATTGGTTGATCATCCTCCGTGCATGGGCTGGGCAGTTTGGTACAAAAGGGGGTGGTGATGGACGGAGCATAAGAACCAATCAAACACTCACACCCAGTCAACAGATCTGGGTTTGATCCATCACCGTTCTTTAGCCCACTCTGCCACCCCAGTTCAGACATGGCCATATGCAAGTCAGTCTGACCCTGTGCCTCATGGGAACAGTCCAGCCCGAACTGCCATGCCTTTCCTGGACCGAAAACAAGCTTCCTAGGACCGGTTTCTGGCATTTCAGCCGTCTTCAGCCAGGCTTGCTTGAATCCAGTGGCAAAGTGAGCAAGGGACTCACGTCTGAGCATACCCTGCCAACTTATGGCGAACAAAGCGGTACAAAAGGGGGTGGTGATGGACGGAGCATCAGAACCAATCAAACACTCACACCCAGTCAACAGATCTGGATTTGATCCATCACCGTTCTTTAGCCCACTCTGCCACCCCAGTTCAGACATGCCATATGCAAATCAGTCTGACCCTGTGCCTCATGGGAACAGTCCAGCCCGAACTGCCAAGCCATGCCTTTCCTGGACCGGAAACAAGCTTCCTAGGACCGGTTTCTGGCATTTCAGCCGTCTTCAGCCAGGCTTGCTTGAATCCAGTGGCAAAGTGAGCAAGGGACTCACGTCTGAGCATACCCTGCCAACTTATGGCGAACAAAGCTGTACAAAAGGGGATGGTGATGGACGGAGCATCAGAACCAATCAAACACTCACACCCAGTCAACAGATCTGGGTTTGATCCATCACCGTTCAGTTTGCACAGGTGGGAGTAGAATGCATCAATCGACTCCCCTTACCGCTGGCGGTCCTGGGGCAATTTGAATCGTTCAAAGTCTGGATTGAGTTGGGGGTTGAAATGCGCATCTAATGCCGCCACGCAGCATCATAGTCCGTGGCAATGCCCGTATTTGGCAAGTGTTTGAACAGCTTGAATATTTTTTCTCCAGCATAGTGGAGGGGTAGCGACCTTTTCACTGCCCGTCGGTCTCCTTGGTGGCTACGAAATAGAAATTCAGGCATTCTATCCAGATTTTCCACCTCGGTGATGCAGTGGCCGGATCTTCCAGTTCACTAAAGGGTGGCAGTACCCCTGTAAGTGCGTGTTGAACTGGGAATCTGGGTGGTGCCTGCGCTTGGTCGTCGTCACCCATATTTCCTATAGGTGGGTGCCTTTCTCACTCCCTTATGTGCTTTTCTGCTCTCGATGTGGTAGTGGCCTGAGTCTAGACTCTCTTCGCTGTTGTTTCTTTTCCCTGGTTGGCTGCTCTCTGGTCTTTCTTCCTGGTGTGCTGTGTCTCCACACTTCGCTGTTGTCTCTTTTCCCCGTGGTTCTACTGCCTGCACTTTTTTTTCCTTCTTTGCAGCCTTAGCATTAGGTAGTGCCTCTTCTGTCTGTGATTGTTAACTTGTTCTCCCCAACTTTTCTGCTAACGTTCCTTTGCAGTGCACCTTCCTTCGTGTGACCTCCTCACAGATCAATGGCTCTCTTGTCGGTAGCACCCCTTGCTTTCTGGGGCCTACGCGCTTTTACTGGGCTTCGCCGGGTACCAAAAACACGCTCCTAGTGCGTGCCCACCTGGCAGGGGCTCGTCTCCTGTTTCCCAGGCGGGGCAGCTTAAGAGCACCACCCCCACGGAGACCTCGCTCAATCTGCGAGCGATGCAGCGGTTGTGCGGAGCAGGACGACTCGCTGGAGGGTTGGAGCAGGTGCTGGGTTGCTGGGTGTTGTCGGGGCACCTCCTCCGAGCAACAGGATACTGGGAGCGTACAGCAAGGTCAGCACTCGCCCGCCAGGCTGACGTCACTCCTCCAACGTTCCTGGCGACGCAGCAGTCGCGGCTCCCCAGTGCGGTGATCGTCACGCACTTCGGCAGCGGAGCTTAATAGGGGCAGCGGCTGAAAACGAGGGTCACAGCCCCCCTCGTCGCCAATGTGCTGGTCTCGGGTACACTATAAATGAGGTGAGCCTATATCAGTTATAGAGTGGCCTAGCAGTAAATGAGACGCACACACACAGTTAGCTGATGGCGGGAGATAGCCCCGAGCGGACTCTCCCCTTTTATTGAAAACCGCAGGCCACGCCTGGCCTGTGAATGACGTGGGTACAGTTCCGTCCAGCAGAACAGAAACACAGGAATGCTAACCATTACATAAGGCATGTGTCTCCTGTTCTGTAAAACTGAGGGAGGGACTGACAGCTAAACAAGCCTTATGGCCAGCGTGCCTGATTCCGAGAGAGAAACGTAAATGAGCACAACTGGTCAATCTGCACATGTAAGCCCGTATTGGCTTTAATTTATGGAATCACGTGAATCTTCCTGATACACGTTTTTTATTTTTGAGAGGTACTGCAAGGGTGCTACCACCTATGATGTAAAGTGTGTGCTTTTAAAAGATAATGACCCAAAAGATTGCTTTCTGATGCCACACAGTTATTATTTTTGGGGGGTATTATAAGGGAGCTACCAGCTAAGCAGTTTGCTTTTAAAAGACAGTTATTAAAAAATTGCACTACTTACAGTCTGCAAAAAATCTATATTTTGGAAACACTTTTTATTATTGTGTCCAGTCTGAAAAATCTAAATAACTTGTGTTTCCTGAATAGATGTCATTTGTTTAAAGGTAAATCAATAAATAAGGAAATCTGTGTGGTACTTAACATTGTTATCTCAAATTCTGCTGTGATGTTCTGTGGCTATACTGAATAAGCAGCTACCTACATCATTATCATATGAAATCTCTTTTTTGATGTCATAACTACACTTTCACAACTGCCTTATTAACCTTCTTGCTTTTTCAAATTTGCTTGACAATGCACCATTTGCTCACTCTTTTTTTAAAAAAATCTCAGAATGAGAAACCTCCATTGTGACACTCAGATTCACTCGATCTACTCGCTTGCCACAGGTTACTCAGACCAAACTTTTACATCCCACTGCTTTCAAATGTCACCAGCCGCCACTGACACATGCTGCTCTCCTAATGTACCATAGTCGACTTTTAATGCTCAGTTTTTGTCTTGTGGTTTCTTTACTGTATTATTTGCACACCGCGTGCTGCTAGGCAGCCAGTAATCTATATAGCCGAAATCCCCACAGCACTCACTGCTGTAGTACAAGGTATCTAGCTTTTCCTGTTTTCTTCAAAGACATGTTCCAAATATAATGTGTATTTGTAAAGCGCACAAGCATAACAGGTGCTAATTGTTACCAAACTCAATGATACTCATTTTATCGACCTCAGATATTTGAACGGCTGAGTGGACTCACCGGGATTTGAACCTGTGACCATGAAGTCAATCACAGGCCTCTGAAGTTGCTCCCTGAAACATGAAGGGGCCCACAGGAGGACCATGAATAGGTATTCTTCTGTTTCTTAAAAGGCAGCGCAAACAATTAAAAAACTATGGTTTGTCTCCTGTGATTTTAACGAAAACATGACTGCTGGTGGCTAACGCTTACTAGACAGGCACAGGGTTCAAGGATTTAGGGCCTAATTATGATTTTGGCGGTCCAGAGGAATGCCAAACTCATGGTGGAGGTGCTGTGGTGGTCCGGGTCCGCCACACCAGTGGTCCGACTGTCGTATTACGAGTACAGCGGACGGACCATGAGAGGATTGCTGCAGCCGCCAGGGATCCGAGATCGGCAAGCATATTACAAGCTTCCTCACCGCGACCCTAACTATGGCGCTGAAACTGCATTGGAAAGGGTGGCAGTGAGGAAACAATGGTGCCTCAGGCCCATGGGATGAATGCAGGGGGGCACATGTTGTGCCCCCCCTGTGTGCATGCACCCCTTTCTTGTACGGACTTCACGGTCCATGCTGTGCAGGAACAGGCTTTGATGTTCCCATTGTGGTGCTTTTTTAAAAGGCATCTCCATGGGAAAGCCAAAGGACCGCCTGCCAGACTACGAGGAATCTCGTAATCTGGCGGGCGGCTGGCGGTCGAGGTTGGTGGCGCGATAGCAGGACGGTGGCGTGCCGCCGCGCTCCTATATCATCAAACTTGTAATCAGTCCCTTAGTTTGTACAAGGTGGTCTGGCTGCCTATGCACTGCCAGACCCTGTATGGTCTTGAGGATGCCTCCAAGAAACTTGCAACTCTTCTTACTCAAACCATGCTTGCACTTGGAATCCCCAAAGTTAGGAACCTTCATGGATCTTTTCTCACAGGCTCTACTTACTGTACTTGGGCAGTCTTGTCAGAAAGTTTTATGAAGCATAAAATGGGCATCTGGAAACTTCTTCCATGTTTGTTAGGTGCCAGAAGTACGTGTTTCTAGGTATTAAAAATGTACTCCAGGGAAAGAGAAAATATGGTACCTGGCGCCATCTAGCTTTATTGTCAGATAAGCCCAATGATGGTTACAGGCTTGGTTTCATTTAAAAAGCTATAAATACATTTTTCTGAAGCAATTCAAGGCCATGGAAGGCAGGGGCCTGGAAATAATACACACTTTGTCTCAGCTGTGGTTGGTGCAGGTGAGATCAGTGGGGCGGTGGGGACAGGTGAGGGGGATTTCGACTGAAGGCGACAAGGGAAAAATTATTTATTTCATTTTCCCTCGTCGTTGTCTTTCGAAATTCCCCCCACCTGGCCCCACCTCTCTTACCTGCACTGGCCGCGGCTACATTGTCTGTTTCCCACCCACTTATGGCAGCCCTGTGTCCATGGCATGGGCTGTCTTGTCTGCTGCTGATGTGCCTCCACTCATTACACAGTGCTTTTCAACTCTTACATTCAGGCCTGCACTCTTGAAGTGCATACTGCACATACACAAAGTCAATGGCAGTTATATTGTAACCAAATGCATTTGCTCTATACAGCTAGTTGCAATAGAATCAGAGACTTGTATTTCTAGTTTTATTTTTAAACTTCGCAGCCTTTTCCTCTTCTGTGTTAGTGTTAGAGTGGCATGATGGTTGTTAAAAACAAACAACACACAGCCTTTTCATTACCTTTCTAAACGACCAAAAGACCAATCAGAAGCAATTATCCTCTAACATGTTTTATAAAAAGAGACCTCTCCATCTGCGGAATCCTGCCAGCCTGATGTCTGAGTATTTATACTCCAGCGTAGGCGCAAATCTTGAGGGCGCAGGTGCTGAGATCTTTCACAGAAGAAGTCTGCAATGACCCTAAAATGTTATGCTTTTCGATATATACATAAGGAAAAAGCTATGTCTGCCTATATAGTTTACTCATAACTAACTGAAGAGCTATGCAGCAGCCTATGTGTGCATTCAAATTCACTGTTGGCATGCTAAGCCCTCAGCCTGTATGTTATGAACTGTGTTCCAACCATTACATTTGAAAGTCTGCTAAAGAAAACATTCGTGCGGTGCACTGGTGTTTTAATTGTAAGCTCTAACTAGAAAGTAAATATTCATTCATTCATTAATGGGGTACACAGGGGTAATCTAGATATCTTAAAAAACTACTTTTTAGAAGTATCAAGTTATGCTTTTTATTGCATTGCTTTTCAGCACAATTACCTTAAATAAAATATGCAGTCAGATATAAAATCACACTTTAAAATTTCGTTTAGTGCGAAACATACATTAATGTACATCATGGAAAATGATTTTAAAATGTAAATATTTCAAAATAAGTAGTTTGTTAAATTCATAAAAGTTCCAGATAAACAATGCATAGTCTGTTTGAAAATCAATCTAAAAAATCTCATCATTGTACTATTTACTTTTCTATCGATCATTTTGTGTTACAAAGAATAAGGCCATACCTCTCAATCCAATAAGTGCATTTTTAAAAATCGGATGTAAATTCAATTTTCTTTGACTTCTTAAAAAAAAGGATCTAATATCAGGTGAATGGTGTGGGGGGGGGGTGGCTAGGCCTGCCCAGATGGTGGGTGCAAACCCTTAGTGCTGCGGCAGCTTGTCCAACAATCGCTCTCCATCCTGACCAGTAGCACAACGGGGGAGCTGCTAACGTGCACAGAAGTCTCCTTGCACCTTGCTGCCAACTCACCGGTGTACTGAGGTCGATTTTGGTGATGCCCAGATGTGTAGGCCCCACGGTCCTCATGGCGGCTGGCATCATGGTGGTGGCCAGCTACCACTATAATGAGCTGCACCTGAATGACGAGCGACTGGGGGGGAGTCGGCTGTCTTGAACACTACCCCCCTGCTCAGACCTTGGGGCCCACCATTGCTGGGCAGATGTAAGAGCCCTGGGGGCCCATGCTGGGGGTTGCAGAAGGGCCCCTGCACCTGGGTTCCGAGAGAGCGCCCTTCATCGATGTGCTTGGGGATAAGATGTCTCTTGGTGGCCAGCAGTGATAGGAGGGAGCACCGGGACCCTCACCTGATAACGGCCCCTTGGTCTTCCACCATAGACCCAGAATAGTCCCGTGACCTCCGCTGAGGAGCCTCAGATCGAAGACTTGGTTGTGATGCTTGGAGGCCTGTGAGCTCTATGAAGGCCAATAAGGCGGCAGCAGCCGGCTGCAGCTAAAGCAGACTGCTGCTGGGTGACAGGCGACCAGCAGGGAGTCAGTGGTCATGGCCCCAGCCCCCCGCAGAGGCGCTGGGCACCACATAGCCAGCGGGACGGTAATGGTCCTGTGCTGGGTGGCCGTGGAGGAACCCTCAATTCATGGGAGGCTGCCTCAGCGCGACCATCATGGCGTGCTGGGATATGCTAACTCTCGGTGGCTGGACATGACCGGGCGGTGCACTGGATTAATTTCCTGGCCTCATCCTTTGGCCTACACCTGCAGATCCAGGACTGCACTAGGCTCTCTACTGGGACAGCGTGTGAGAGAGGCAGCACTGGTGAGTCTGGTGGCTGGCAGCTCCCTATGTTGCCCCAAGTCAGCTCCATAATCGAGGTGAGTGAGGGGGTCTGAGACCAGCGTAATTGAGAGGGCCCCTGTCGGGCACAGAGCCCTTCCTCCAGGGTTTGACTCTGCTACAGGCCCACAGCTCCTGGCTAATCAATGAGCAGGCTGAGGACCTCAGACAGCATGAGACACTGAGCTACCATGTGGGGTGACCCCTGGCCAGCTTCTGGGCTAGGTTATTTGGTGCAGTGGCCCGGGGGGGCCCTGGCCTTCTCACGCTGACTGGCCTAGGCACTATGCTGGCGCCATAACTGTGGAGCACCACCTGGGGGGGAACCCTTACATTGCTCTGCTCCCTGGCTCTCTTCAGACTCACTTCAGGCTGTGCATTTGTGTCATAACCGTGGCGCGCAAAGCACAGAGTGAGGAAAGACACTGATGAGAAGTGGTGCCCGACGACTGAAAGTTTATTTCCCTCCACTGGAGTTGACCCTGGTCACAATCGAGGCACATAAGGGACACGGCCGAAAATTAGTCAGCTTGGTAGAAGCTTCCCCCTATGCTGCTCCTCTCTACATGGCACCCTACACCATTGCAGAGTCCCTCAGATTCAATCTACTCACTCCTGGTTCACTTGATTGGGTGGGCCTTGGGCGACGTCTGGCTCTGGAATCCCTACCTCAGCATCTGCAAGGAATGCTGGAGATTTACTGACACATAAAAAACTAGTGCGACCTGCACCATCCCGCCTACTAACTGCCATACATCGGCATCACCATTGAGGCTCATGGCGAATCAACGGTGGCCTGGTCCTAGCTGTGCACCACCATCTGGGCCCACAACTGAATAGTGATAGCATTCCATCCATTTGGTTCTCACTTCGGCACAAGGGGATGTCCGTCTCATATCATTCCCCCCATGTGCCGTGGTGGCCCTTCCAACTTGGTGCAAACCATGATCCACTGCTACGGCCCAGTCATGGGCCTCCAAAAATCAACCCTCTATAATTCCAGACATCCTACAGGCAGGGGATATGCCAGCCCTCACCAAGTCAGACAAGCTGAGCAAAGTCCTGCCGGTAAATTGAATATTCCTGTGTCTTCATGGAGGTCAGATTTGGCTCCCTCGCGCAGACTTTAACTTTCTTTGGGATAACCATTGTAAGCTTGCAGACAGGGTCTCGGACATGAGAAGACCCTGTATGCCCTACAACTTCTCACAAAGGACAATCAGCCTGCAATCCGGGACCTGTAGGGTGGGTCACACACCTCAAAAACAGAGGGGAGGACTTGGAGAGGTGCTCCTGTAGGAGCAACATCTGTATCTTGAAGCTCCCAGAGGGAATCGAGGGAACTGACCACATTACCTACCTGGAGACCTGATTCAAAACCTTCACTCTGGCTTCGGACCTTACCTCCTTCTACTCCCTGGAGAGGGCATACTGAGTCCCGGCAAGTTGCCCACCTCTGGACTCCCTTCCGGTCCCATGCTGCCGAAACTATCAATGTCCTTACAAATGTGGAACATGGCTCTTTAAAATACCAAGACTAAGGCAAATGGTATTCATATGAATTGATATATACCAAAAATAAGCTGTTAAATGTCTTGATTCAAGATTCAATTCAATTTGATGATATGCCTAATATGACTCAATCAATCAATCAATCAGGGATTTAAAGCGCGCTACTCACCCATGAGGGTCTCAAGGTGCTGGGGGGTGGGAGGTGCAGCTCCGATTCAGCCAATCTCTGTGGGTTCGGAGAGGAAAGGCGGGAGTCTGATCCCTTTGGGTTCTGCCGGCTAGGAAGGAGCGGAGCCAGTCGAGGGCTGTTCCCTGTATTCCGGCGTCGTGAAGTCTGTCTGCAAGGGTGCATGGAGATGGTGTCGAAGTAGGATGTGGCCTTGGTCGAGGAGCGTGCAGATGTCATCTGTGGTAGCAAGGAGGTCGGTCTTGGCGCTGTGGTTGCTGCAGAATCTATATTGGGAGGGGTCGAGGATGGAGTTCTCTTCAATGAAGTTTGTCAGCTGGGCGTTGACAATCTTCTCGGTGACTTTGGCTACGAAGGGAAGGAGAGAGATGGGTCAGAAATTCTTCAGGTCCGTTGGGTCTGAAGAGGGTTTCTTGAGGAGGGGCTTGACTTTTGCACGTTTCCAGTCATCGGGGAAAGTGCTGGATTCGAAGGTGGCATTGATGGTGCATCATAGCTGGGGCACTATGGCGGCGGCTGCTCTGTGGAAGATGTGTGGAGGGCAGGGGTCCGTGGGGGCTCCTTAGTGGGTGCTCTTAATGGCCGTGGTGGTATCTTCAGTGGTGGGCGAGTTCCAGGCGGTGATGGTGGGCCAGCTGTCGTCGCTAGAGGAAAGGGTGGTTTCTGGAGTCTGCTCGCTGAAGTTGTGATAGAGGGCTTTGATTTGCAGGTGTAAGTAGGAGCCAAGCTTGTTGCAGAGGTCTTGGGAGGGAGTGACATCTGTGGCTTAGCTGTAGGGCTTGGTGAATCACTGGATGATGTTGAAGAGTTCCTTTGAGTTGCTGGAGTTGGTGAGGATTTTGTCCCGAATTAAGGACTTCTTTGTGTATCTTATGCGTTGGTGGTAGTCTGTCATGGCGTTCTTGTAGGTGGTCAGGCCTTCCATGGTTTTGCTGTTTCTCCACAATTTTTGGAGCTGTGTACAGGAGCGTCTGGCTTCTTGGAGGTCGGTGGTGAACCAGGTGGCATTCAAGTGGCATTGTCTGTCAGTGGTGCAGAGGGGTGAGAGCTTGTCTGCGCAGTTGGTGATCCAGTGGTGTAGTTCCTTGACTGCAGAGTTGGCATCAGTTGAGGTGGGGGTGTCGCGGCTGAGGGTGGAGTTGAGGTGCTCCTCTGTGATCTTCCTCCAGTTCCTTTGCAGAGGTCCAGGAGTGGGTTTGAGTGTGGTGGCGGTATTAAAAGAGAAGTGTACGCAGTGGTGGTACGTCCAGAGGGGCAGTGTGGTGTGGCTGAAGTGGATGTTGTTCCCACCTGCGAAGATGGAGTCGAAGGTGTGTCCTGCCTTGTGGGTGGGGGTGGTGACGAGTTGTTTGTCTGATAGTGGCGAGGATGTCCAGGAGGGTGGTGGCGTGGGGTGTGATGAAGTTAGCAATAGTAGTGATGAACGAAGCACAGGGTCCGGGGTGTCTGTAGGTAAGGGTGCCACGAAGCGTGGTTTTAGGGCTGGTCTGGATCTGGAAGTAAAGGTGTTCTGTGGTGGCAGAGGAGTCACTTGTGGTGGAGGTGGAGAGTCGGAGGGAGCTCTTGTGTGTGATGGCGAGTCCCCCTCCTGGGTGGTTGGGGTGGTCCTTCCTCTGGATCTTGTAGCCGTCGACAATGGCGGTGGCGATATAGGGGCAGAGGAGGCATTGGTCCAGGTTTCCATGAAGAAGGCGATGTCTGGTGAGAGTGTGTTGAGGAGGTTCCTGATCTCTATGGCATGTCTGTGCAGGAAGCGCACGTTGAGGAGGGTGCACTGCAGGGATTCTGTGGTGTTGGCATCTGGCGTGGGGGCGGTGGTCGTGGTGGTGTGGAGGGTGGTAATGTTCAGCTGCAGTGGCGGCAGGAGAACTGGCCGTGGGTGGTATTCGGTGTGGACAACTGGCAGTTGTTGTTCCTTCCCTAGTTGAGTGTGAGGAGGGCGGCTGAGTCGTAGCAGTGGGTGGTCGGAGATCTAGGGTTCTTGGCGCTGGTCACGGACGGGCGCAGGCGGGCTTGCCTTTGGTACGCCATCAGTGCGCCAGCGGTGCTGCTGTGCAGCAGCCGCCATTAAATAGGGAAGGGGGAGGGAAGCGCAGCTGGGAGCTGGGAGCAGGAACTACCAGGGAAGAGGGGGCCCAGGGCAGCAGCAGCAGGGAAGAAGGACATGAAAATGGGCACAGAACAAGGGTACAAGTGACAGGAAGACTGAAAACAAAGAAAACTGAACAAGGACAAAAGTACAAAATAAAAGACAGACAAAGACCGACAAAGACAGACAAAGACAGACAAAGACAGACAAAGACAGACAAAGACAGACAAAGACAGACAAAGACAGACAAAGACAGACAAAGACAGAAAGCGGGCACAAACACAAGAACTGACAGACAGCAGCGGACCAGCAGAAGAGCAAGGCTCTCCCACTGGACCACCAGGAATGAGGCACAGGCAGGAGCCTGCGGGTGGAGGAGGGCCTCAAACACCTACCAGCAACAGGTGAATGGGGTCAGCAGCAGGCAGCACAACAAATCGGAGAGAGCAGGTCTCTGACCAGGAGGTAGAAAAAATACTTGGTCCCAATCACTGTAGAAATCCATTCATTGATACTAGGGAGAGGATGATAGTCAATACCAATATTAGGATGTAATGCTTTTAGGTCCACATATAACATTAATTTGGTATCCTGATTTTCTAGCCAACATAATAGGGTATAGCCATTCTGATAAATTTACTTCTTCAGTCACCCCATCCATAATTAAGTCATCCAGATAGTTCTTAAACTCATTGCGTGCACTCAGATTCATTCCTCTTTTTTTTTTACAGGACTGAAGTTCTTTTTCAACTTTATGTTTTGAGAAAACACCTTCAATAATACTAATTTTTCAGCGAAAACATCTGGAAATTGTTCAATTAAACAATTGCTACTGTCAGACACCCTAATAAACTTGATCCTTGACCTCAGGATTTAGTATAATTCCTAACTTCCACAAATCCTTCTATTCCAGTACATTAATTCCTTTGGCAGCTACATACAGTTTTATTTCTTCAGATTTCCCCTTAAATCTAGGTTCACTCTGGTAAAACCCACCATGTCGACTCTAGTACCATCAATGCTTCTGCTCTAATGTCTGTTGGTTGGAGCAAGTTTTCCTGGAAGAAATCCAAAATGTATCTTTGAATACTTCTTTAATAATGATTGATCATGGAGATCGTGAATCTGCAAGTAGCACTAAATACCTACCTAAAATCTCAACCTAACACATTGGTGAAGATCAATTTTGCAACCCACAGTCTTTATTTTCTTCAGATCTTTTAAGTATCAATTCCACCCCATATTCATTCTTAGTGTAACCTCGTTCATATTTCTCTTCTCCTGTTCTTATTTCCTCATGTTCACATGTCGAGGAAATGTAATCTCTCTTCATCTAAATTCTCCTTTTATTTCTGCGCACTTTAGTAAAGTGGCCCACTCTGCCACATAATTTGCATTTTTTCCTATTGCAGGAAACAATTTTCAGTTTGCTAACTGATTATTATTTCCACATTTAAAACATACTCTCTAATCTTTGATTCTCTTACCCTCTGCCAAGTTTCGAGCCTCATTGAAATTGCAAACTTCTGTCTTTGTAGATTCCCTCTTCATAAACTCTCGGGATCCATTTCTTGCACTGCTCTATGGCTTTAGCTGTAGCTATTGTATCTTGTAAGCTGGGATCAACTAATAACCATAATTGTTCTTAAATGTTCTTACTCTTAATACACTATAATCTGATCTCTTATCGTTTCATCTCCCATAATATCAAATTTGCATGATGTGGAAAAAACGCTTAATCCTAATCAAAATTGTTACTTTCTTGTTGTCCTCTGGTATTTAATTTATAACTGTCTAATGCTAGGGTAACATTAGGCTCAAACTTTATTTCAATTCTACACACTGCTTCCTGAAAATGATCTACATTCCCACTACCAGCAGGTTCTGTTATTCTTGTTAATGTGTGAAAAACTACTTGGCCTTCTGAACCTAAAGCCTGTAAGAATATGCTCTTCATTGGACATTTTATCTGTTCTGATTGCTCTCATAAAGGTTAATATTCTACCCTCCATCTACTACACGGTATCAGAGGTTCCCCTTTACTGTGAAGAAATTTGGCTGGTGGGTAGAACTGCTTTGTTTTAACACTGTTTGCACGCAACTTTATATTTACCAAGAAGAACCATAAAATAATATATATTTGCATGAAATGGGCAGTAATCATATAGATTACACTTATTTCTCAGAATATGTATACTTGTGTGTAACTCACAAACGGTTTTTCACATAAATGTGTGTACTCTGCAGATGTAGGTGTGCATCAAACCCAAACTAATGTGTACACATCAAAGTGACTCAAACAAGGTGTACCTATCACAGTTTTTTAAAAATATATGGATGTCAGTTGTGCACAGATGTAACATAAAGGAGTAAACGTAGACAGATATGGCATAAACTTTAGTTCTGAAAGTGCCTAACATGTGTGCACATCACAAAAGGTGGCTTTGATCACTGCTACTAAATTACTTGTGAGCAGCTTCCCATTAAATCACACTGGCTATGTGTCTCTACAGGTCCTTGGAACAATAGTATGTTTGTTTAGATTTTCCTTGTAATATTGAAACATGATTGTATGTAGGAATTACGCATGCATTTAGAACGCATGCCTTTCTAATGCTGCCATTAGTAAAAATGCATCGTAACAACACGTTTCTTTTGCACGCAAGTCGTTACAACGACTTGCCCTAGGGTGGGCTCTAGAGGTTGGATTAGTATAATTTACTGGTCCAACTCTAGTCTGCTTATCAGTAGAGAAGGTGTTGGATTTTGAATCCAAGACCTCTGCACCAATGCACCCCTCTAAAGCAAGTCGCTGTAATGACTTGTATGCTAAACGAATGTGTGTTAATGACATGTTTGTTTAATTGCCGGCACTGTACAGGCACAGCATTATTACGGCGTTGTGCTAAAGGCTGTTTCCTTTAAAACATACAAGTGATCTATAGAATCGTGTACTCATCCAATTATTGCTTCCACCAAGTGAAATGCTAATATTTTATAAAATATACTTACATCACCATGAAATGCATAAATATTCCAATCTCTGTAGCTCTCAATTGGTTTGTGCTATACCCTAAAAAGCTGCGGCGGAATTATAATATGGCAAGGATGGCACTCTTTGTCTACAGAACATTTTTGCTATGCCAGCTCATACATCTCTAACATATACAAGTGTCTGTTTCGTAACATACTGCAAAACATTGAGGGGCTTATTTATGACCCCCTTGCTACAGTTTTATGCTGCCATTGTGTCACTTTTTGTGATGCGGTACAAAAGGGGGTGATGATGGACGGAGCATCAGAACCAATCAAACACTCACACCCAGTCAACAGATCTGGGTTTGATCCATCACCGTTCTTTAGCCCACTCTGCCACCCCAGTTCAGACATGGCCATATGCAAATCAGTCTGACCCTGTGCCTCATGGGAACAGTCCAGCCCGAACTGCCAAGCCATGCCTTCCCTGGACCGGACACAAGCTTCCTAGGACCAGTTTCTGGCATTTCAGCCATCTTCAGCCAGGCTTGCTTGAATCCAGTGGCAAAGTGAGCAAGGGACTCACGTCTGAGCATACCCTGCCAACTATTGGCGAACCGAGCGGTACAAAAGGGGGTGGTGATGGACGGAGCATCAGAACCAATCAAACACTCACACCCAGTCAACAGATCTGGGTTTGATCCATCACCGTTCTTTAGCCCACTCTGCCACCCCAGTTCAGACATGGCCATATGCAAATCAGTCTGACCCTGTGCCTCATGGGAACAGTCCAGCCTGAACTGCCAAGCCATGCCTTCCCTGGACCGGAAACAAGCTTCCTAGGACCGGTTTCTGGCATTTCAGCCGTCTTCAGCCAGGTTTGCTTGAATCCAGTGGCAAAGTGAGCAAGGGACTCTGGATTCAAGCAAGCCTAGCTGAAGACGACTGAAATGCCAGAAACCGGTCCTAGGAAGCTTGTTTCTGGTCCAGGGAAGGCATGGCTTGGCAGTTCGGGCTGGACTGTTCCCATGAGGCACAGGGTCAGACTGATTTGCATATGGCCATGTCTGAACTGGGGTGGCAGAGTGTGCTAAAGAACGGTGATGGATCAAACCCGGATCTGTTGACTGGGTGTGAGTGTTTGATTGGTTCTGATGCTCCGTCCATCACCACCCCCTTTTGTACCGCTTTGTTCGCCATAAGTTGGCAGGGCATGCTCAGACATGAGTCCCTTGCTCACTTTGCCACTGGATTCAAGCAAGCCTGGCTGAAGACGACTGAAATGCCAGAAACCGGTCCTAGGAAGCTTGTTTCTGGTCCAGGGAAGGCATGGCTTGGCAGTTCGGGCTGGACTGTTCCCATGCGGCACAGGGTCAGACTGATTTGCATATGGCCATGTCTGAACTGGGGTGGCAGAGTGTGCTAAAGAACGGTGATGGATCAAACCCGGATCTGTTGACTGGGTGTGAGTGTTTGATTGGTTCTGATGCTCCGTCCATCACCACCCCCTTTTGTACCGCTTTGTTCGCCATAAGTTGACAGGGTATGCTCAGACGTGAGTCCCTTGCTAACTTTGCCACTGGATTCAAGCAAGCCTGGCTGAAGACGACTGAAATGCCAGAAACCGGTCCTAGGAAGCTTGTTTCTGGTCCAGGGAAGACATGGCTTGGCAGTTCGGGCTGGACTGTTCCCATGAGGCACAGGGTCAGACTGATTTGCATATGGCCATGTCTGAACTGGGGTGGCAGAGTGTGCTAAAGAACGGTGATGGATCAAACCCGGATCTGTTGACTGGGTGTGAGTGTCTGATTGGTTCTGATGCTCCGTCCATCACCACCCCCTTTTGTACCGCTTTGTTCGCCATAAGTTGGCAGGGTATGCTCAGACGTGAGTCCCTTGCTGACAATGCCACTGGATTCAAGCAAGCCTGGCTGAAGACGACTGAAATGCCAGAAACCGGTCCTAGGAAGCTTGTTTCTGGTCCAGGGAAGGCATGGCTTGGCAGTTCGGGCTGGACTGTTCCCATGAGGCGCAGGGTCAGACTGATTTGCATATGGCCATGTCTGAACTGGGGTGGCAGAGTGTGCTAAAGAACGGTGATGGATCAAACCCGGATCTGTTGACTGGGTGTGAGTGTTTGATTGGTTCTGATGCTCCGTCCATCACCACCCCCTTTTGTACCGCTTTGTTCGCCATAAGTTGGCAGGGTATGCTCAGACGTGAGTCCCTTGCTCACTTTGCCACTGGATTCAAGCAAGCCTGGCTGAAGACGACTGAAATGCCAGAAACCGGTCCTAGGAAGCTTGTTTCTGGTCCAGGGAAGGCATGGCTTGGCAGTTCGGGCTGGACTGTTCCCATGAGGCACAGGGTCAGACTGATTTGCATATGGCCATGTCTGAACTGGGGTGGCAGAGTGTGCTAAAGAACGGTGATGGATCAAACCCGGATCTGTTGACTGGGTGTGAGTGTTTAATTGGTTCTGATGCTCCGTCCATCACCACCCCCCTTTTGTACCACTTTTTGTGATGCAGCAGCGGTGAGAACAATGTGTCACATTGCGCCATATTTCCAAGGTGACACATCTAGGCAGATGCGTCTCCTTGTACAGCCATGCACCACATTATACCTGCCTCAGGTGTAATGTATGTAGGGTGGGCATTCCACACAACAAAGCCTTATACGAGTGACGCAGTGAAATCTATCAGATTTCTCTGAGCCACTTCTAGGATGCCTGTGAGTCAAAACCTTACTCCTGCATCATAGCAGGCGTAAGGGTGACGGAGTGCTATGTGTGTGGGTCTGCCTCATGCATTGCTGGAGTTGCGTCATGCTTGCGACACAACTCTAACAATGCGTGACTTTTGTGCCAACAGATACATACGGATTCCTGACGCATCTGTCACTCCTTGTGACATGTAGTGATACACAATAAATATATGGTGCATCCATCGTGACGCAAGGAGTGCGCAGTGAAAACTGTTGCATCACTGTTTTCACACAGCGATGCAAAAGTTTTCATAAATAAGCTCCTGAATGGTGTGTAATAATTGTTAATCAGGTAAGTAGACATAGTGTATTTATGATTAAAAATCATACATATGTTAAAGATGTAGGGATTTCATTACAAAACTGGAGGCAACCATTGTACAAATACTTTTATTTGCTGCCCAAACATGCAGCCTTTTAAAGAATGTAACTACATCACAATAAGTAGAACCTTAGCAACATAACAAGGAGACAGTGCACGCTCAAATCTTCCTCTCTTGTTCGCTGCTCTGACACAGCTAAGTAATTTTTTTTCATTTGTGGCATGACTTTTACTTAATTGTCCTTATTTGGTAATTATTTGATTGATATCTTTTAGTTTTACGTTTCTAGGAATGTACTGTTTGATATATGTATTGGACTTGTGTCCCTTATCCTGCACTCCCCTGTCCAATTTATGGCCAGGAATGGTCTCTTATTTAATTTTATGCCTTCCGATCGCTTTGAGATCATTTTTCCTTATCCAGGTAAGTGTGTCTTGTCTGCTTAATCAAATGCCTCCGCTTGTAATACTCATGCAAGCAGTTGCGGGCACTCAGGCTTCTCTACCGCTTTAAGCCCATTTAGTTGTTTCTGTTGTTTTTCTGCCTTTTATTCACTTCAGGTTCCGAGCGTCAGCAAAAAAATAAAAAAATAAAAAGGGGGAACGAACCGGAGCTTGAGCATTTTGACTCCTGCGTCTTCTAGCAATCTGCTGGGAGATGCGAGAGTGTGCCTTTATGGCTTCAATTGATGCGCACCACGTAATGCTCCCCTCCAGCTCAGTGTCGTGTTACCTTGGTTGCGCCTCCTCGTCTCGAGAGTGTAACGGTGCCTGACTGAGCCGGAGCCTCCTTCTTTCCCCTTCTTTTTCACGCTGCACTCGAATTTCTCATACTGCCAGAGGAATCTGCCTTGCAAACAAGCTTGACACTGATCTTGAGTGCTTTACTGGCACTTCTGTGAGTAAGCCTTATAAAGGCCTTTTACTGATTAAGATATATATACTGTACCACAACTGATCTTGAGTGCTTACCTGCACTACTGTGACTATTACTGTACCTCATTTTAACCTACTCTAAAATGGACCCTGACGCAAACATCCCTCAACAGCCCCCTAAGGAGATTTTGGGAGATAGCCTAAAAAGGCTTATTGGGGAAGAGCTTAAATCTTCCATCAGGGAAGCAGTTGACGCTGCTCTGTCTAAGAGGAAGAGGGTGTCCCCTGTCGAGGGGATTTATTTTTCGCTCTCGGACAGAGACTCCCTCTGTACCTCTGGTCCCCCAAAAAGGGGTAAGGTACGCCAAAAAACAAAACACACGAAAGAGGCATTCACCCATGCAATAGAGATTGGTAGCCCTCGCGCTACAAAAGATGTTGATGCTCATGGCAGCACAATAGAGAGATCCCAGTTCCTTGGGACAGAGAGAGGAGGTGCCCGTAGCGGCATTATAGAACCCGGTTCCCTTTAGGGGACAAATGATTTCACTGACGATTCCTTACTATTTAATCAGCAAAGTACAGACTATGAGGACATGGATGAGTTTATTTTCGATCGAAATATCCCTGAAGATCTTGATGAGGACTTAGACCATCCTTCCACCTCATCTTTTACCGTCAAAGACCCCCTCGGCGGGGAAATGTTTAATCCGACTGCCATCCGCCACCCTCGCAGCACCGAATGGTGGCCCATGGATCATGTGGGTAAATACATATCCCAGTGGGTGAGGAAACCACTGGATAGGGAGACACGTAACCTTCTGCGGAACAAGTGCCCTTGCCCCTCTTCGGAGGACAAGATTTGCAGCACCCCCAATCTTGATCCCGAGATTATCACATTCCTTTTCAAATCCGGGCGGGACCCTAGGTAGGGAATTGAAAAATACCTGAAACAAGGACAAGCTTCTTGACGTTCTTGGACCCCTGTCCAAAATCCTCGGCATGACCGAAGAGGCTAGATCCAACAATACCCCGGTCAATACCGAACTTCTATGATGGTCCCAATGGGCAATTTGTTTAGTTGGTAATGCCAATGCCAATTTGATCACCGAACGGAGGAAGGCGGTCCCCCTCAGAATGAATCCCAAGCTTGCAGATCTATCTGCCAAGAAAGACATGTGCGACGCAATAGGGCTTTTATTCAGTGATAACTTTGTTAAATCCTTGGGCAAGTACGTGTCCACCTTCAATGTCTTTAGCAAGGCACAATCTAATATGCGCAGAGATTTTGGGGGACAACCACTTTTTGGAAGGGCTGACAGGAGGGGACAACCTGTCAGCTGTGGCTCCTTCAGGTCCCAGTTTTACACACAAGACGAAAGAGGCTCACGCTCCTATAGAGGCTACCGTTCAAACTCCAACTTCTACCCCCAGAGAGGAAGGGGTTCAAGAGCCCGTGGAGGCAGATCAAGATGCTCCAACCTATCCTATCAAGGTAAGCCCAAAGTCCCCCTTCCCCTTCAAGGTGGCAGGGAGACTGAAGCATTTGGCTCACAACTGGTTACAAATTACTCGTGGGTCTTGGAAACTGTAGTGGGGTTCAAGATAGATTTTTGGGAAGAGCAGTACCAAGCAAAAATCCCAAGGAGGATGACTCTAGACAAGAAAAATTTGAAACTGATAGAGCTGGAAATATCTCAAATACTAGACAAAGGGGCCATTATATAAGTCCCCTTATCAGAAATGTCAAAAGGTTTTTTAAGTACCATCTTTCTAGTCCAAAAAAAGGACAAGGGTTGGTGACCCGTCATAAATCTGAAATGTTTAAACAAGTTCCTAACATACAGACACTTCAAGATGGAGGGTATCCATCTTTTGAGGGACATTTTGCAAGCCAAGGATTGGCTGGTAAAACTGGACCTCAAGGATGCCTATTTTACAATACCCATGGATGAGGACTTCCGAAAGCATCTTCGGTTCGCATGGAAAGGAACTCTTTATCAGTTCCAGTGTCTCCCCTTTGGCCTGTCCTCAGCACAGTGGTGCTTCACCAAGATCCTGCAGCCAGAAGTCAGCTACCTCAGGGAGAGAGGGGTTCGCCTAATAATCTACCTAGACGAAATCCTCATTTTATCCCTGGACGAGTTAGAACTACAGAAACATCGACAAATGACCATAGACCTCCTTTGGGACCTAGGCTTCATCATAAATTTGGAAAAACCTATTATGGTTCCGACACAAGAGTTGGAATTCCTCGGTTTTAAGGCAAATACTATTCTTTCCAACCTAATCCTTCCCCACAAGGTTACCAAGATAAAAAAACACGTCTCACTTGTTCTTTCAAAAGATTCTATCAGTCTAAAAGACCTAGCCAGGATCTTGGGTCTCCTCTCATCCTCTATCCAGGCCATTTCTCCCGGCCCCCTTCATTACAGGGGCCTTCAAAGACTGAAAGCTTTGGGTCTGAGGAAAGGCCTGTGGTACGAAGACTCACTGTCCCTCTCGGAGGACGCCCAAGAAGATCTTCACTGGTGGCTGAAAAACCTTCAAGCATCGAATAGGAAAGCTGTTTTCGGAAACGTCCCAGATTTTACCCTAGAATCGGATGCGATCCACCATGGTTGGGGTGCTCAATTAAATAATTTAGAGACCGGAGGGAGGTGGTCCTTAGAGGAGCAATCCCTTCACATGAACTCTCTGGAGATGCTAGCAGCCTTGAACGTGCTTATGAGCTTCAAAGAGCTACTAAAGAACTCAAATACCCTAATCCGCTTAGACAATTTCTCGGCTGTCTCTTATATAAATCACCTACGGGATGCAAGATCCAAGAATCCTCCGGATATTGCCAAGCGAATATGGTATTTTTGTTGGGATCAAAAGATCTCTCTCAGGGCAGAATTCATTCCAGGAACTAAGAATCTGAGAGCAGATTGGAATTCTCGTTTTCTCCACGATTCCAGCGACTGGAAATTAAATCCCGAAGTCTTTTCCCTGATCCAAGAGCTTTGGGGCCCAATACATGTAGACCTGTTTGCCAGCAGACTACCTCACCAAGTCCAGCGATACTTCAGTTGGAGGCCAGACCCGAATGCGTCAGGGGTAGATGTCTTTCTCCAATTTGGGGAGGGGATCAAGGGTTACGCCTTCCCCCCCTTCTCAATGATTCAGAGATTACTGTGGAAAGTGAGACTAGAGTTGTGCTCCATCATTAATGTAACTCCCTTTTGGAAATTCCAGGTTTGGTTTCCTGGGGAAATGGAATTAGCGACGGATTTCCCACGGCTGATCCCATCATCCTTAGGGCTACTCCAGGGTCCGGACGGAGAAGAACACCCTTTGGTCCTAGAAGGGAGGATGAACCTTTTTGTTTGGAGGATATCAGGGATTCAGGCAGATATTCTGACCTTCGGGAGAGGCTAAGAGCCTACTGGAAGATTCATGGGCAACAGGAACCAGAAAAAGATACAAGGGTGTTTGGAGAAAGTGGTCTTGTTGGTGCCTGGAAAGGGATTTGGATCCCGTTCAGTGCCCTCTACAACAGGTAGCTAATTATCTTGTCCATCTCTTCAATTCAGGTCTTTCTTTCAGAACCATCAACTGCTACAGATCAGCAATCTCTTCTGGTCATTTCCTGATTAATAACCTTGCGATTAGAAGCAACCCCCTAATCAAAAGAGTGATGAAGGGTATTAGGTTGGGGAGATCACCCAAGGCTTGTTACGAATCCCTCTGGGATGTTAACCTTATCTTTAATCTCTTCCTTTCTTGGCCTATTGATGACTTACTCTCCCTTAAAAGAATCTCCATGAAATTGGTGACTCTTTTGTGTTTAATTTCCTTTAGAAGGGTCTCTGGCATAAAAGCCCTGGAACTTTCTAATAGGTTTTACTCCTCTGATGGCGTTCATTTCGATATTTGTAAAGGAACCAAAACAATGTCAGAGTCTATCTTCTACCCTTTTTTTCATGAGTGCGAAAAACTGTGTGTTGTGAACTGCATGAAGTGTTATGAAAATAAGATTTCAACGCTTAGACCTGTTTGCACTGATCAACTTCTCTTATCATATGTTAGTCCTTTTAGACCTGTTTCCTCTGCAACCTTGGCCAGTTGGGTCCGTTTGATTATGCATGAGGCTGACGTGGATCTCTCTAGGTTTGGAGTTCACTCCTCTAGGGGTGCAATGGCTAGCAAAGTATTTTGGGCTGGGGGAACCCTGCCCAAAATACTTAAAGCTGCAGATTGGTCTAACGCTGGTACTTTCTCAAAGTTTTACTTGGGACCAATAGAGCATGTTAGCAGTGTAGCTCTACATGGCTTTAAACATGCTTAATGGTAGCCTACGGTCTTGTAATCAAATGACGATTCTCCAATTATTATGCAGAGAGAATCTTGATTTCATTAAAGACAAACAAAGGCTAACATTATCCCACCCTCCTCTCCCTGAGCGGTTTGGGTTCCGTAATGCTTATCTCTAATAAGTTGTTTTTAATCCGTCTCTATACCTTTCACTATACAGTGTCTTTTGTTTTTTTCTCAGATAACAATGTTAAGGATTAATTGGATCATCACGTCGTACAGCTGTGTCATCGCAGCCCAAGAGGAAGATTGGAGCGTGCACTGTCTCCTTGTTATATTGCTAATGTTCTACTTATTGTGAGGTCGTTACATTCTTTAAAGGGCTGCTAGTTTGGGCAGCAAATAAAAGTATTTGCATAATGTTAGCCTCCGTTTGTCTTGAATGAAATCAAGATTCTCTCTGCATAATAATTGGAGAATCGTTATTCTACCGTACAGTACATACTCTTAACACCCTTAAGACAAACAGAGCAATATGCCTACGTAAAGATGTGATATATATAACACTGATTCCTGTATTCATCGTTAAGTACACATAGATCAATGAGAATGCTAAACAAATTCAACAGATTTGGCAGCACACCAAATGTAAAGGTGCAAATTAAAAAGTGCAAAGTGGCAAAAAAAGACCATGTGAATATCACAGGAATCACTCAAATGCAAAGTTGCATGGATGTAGTCAGAGACGCAAACACCAACAGTTAATGTATGTGCGCTAAGGTATGGTATATCTTAGAGTTTTCTTTTCTATTAGCCTTGCCAGCTAGGCAATTTCACAAAGAAGCCTAACTATAACTGCTTATTCTTACAGATTATCTAATATTTTAAGTCCAATATATTCACCGTAGATAACTCTAAATTGTTTGGCAAGTAGTGACCCTCCTAAAAGATTACTCCCATTGATGCTTCGGAAACACTCAAAAGTACATGTGTCAGAAATTAGCTACAAACAGACCCTAATAGAGGACCGAAAAACACCTGCTTGTGTTTTGGGTCCTAAACTAGGGTCTGATTCACAAAACGTGCTGTTGAAGACTCTGCCTGAGTACTTGAAGAAAAAGACCCGCTGGTACGAAGCAAGCAGATACTAGATAAAAACATCACGCCAGGCAAACAGTGGAAAACAAGTACAGATAAAATGTCCGTTTCGTTAAAACAATGAATGCGGCTGCTTAGGCGTGTACCTCGTCAAGCACAAAACATGTTTATACAGTCAAATGAATGCTGACAACAAACCCCTAGAAATTAGCTCATTTCCCAGCTTCATAAAGCATGTAGAAAGTGTTCACGTGGTCAGGTGATTGTTTACAGCACTCAAATAAAACGTAATACCGCCATCATCGAAACAAAACGTAAAATGCGCCTGCCTTGCAAGACAATTGACAGGCTTCTCGGTTATTTCACTGGGCCTGCGCTTCATGGGCCATAAACCTGCACAGCTGACTGCAAATCTCATTTTTACGTCGATAAAAAGGAGTGCTGTTGCATTTCACGCGTTGATTTTAAACGTTCAATACATTGCTAAGAATTTTTCTCCTGCTCAAGACGGGGGAAGGCCTTCGGAGTAGAAAAAAAACTCTTATTCGGGACCAAAAGAAATTTCACGTGTTGGTTAGTAGAAATTTCTCACTGCTCAGTGTGTGCTTGTTGTTGTTTAATAAAGAACAACAAATAGTCTCAACTGGTGTCATTCAATCTAGACAAATAAAAGGCATGTGTAAGACATTACAATTGAGATAAGGAAGACTCTGAGAAGGAAAGTTTAGAAAAAAAGTATATTGTATTATATTAAATAAATACAAAGGAACGCACAAACACTTAATTGAGCAGGATAATGGGACAGTTGTATCAGCACTGTACGCAAAATTCCATATTACAAAAGGACAACCCGAACTTGTACTTGGTGCTTAAGGTGTACGTGACACGGAAACGGCGACGCAAGTGACAAGGTGAGAACAGCAGGGGACGGCGCAAGGTGAAGTGACAGTGAATAGTTGAAAAATAAACACACAGGTTCTGAATTCAATTAGTTACAATAAAAATGATTGCACATTCATTTAAAGGAACCATAAGGCCATCAATTAAGCTGAGATGTCGACGGCGTTTCGATTCGGTTGAATTGGGATCGTCATCAGGACTGGGTTGCAATATTCAAGCGGTGATGTACAAGGAAATTAGAGGAGTGTAAGAGAGGAGAAAGGACAAAGTTTAAGAAAAAAGAGGGAGAAGAACTAGTTAAAGTACCAGAACCCGGGTATGGGAATCAATTTGGAAGAAAACAAAACAAAATCAGGCGCAAATTGGAGGTAAGGGTATAGGCCCGTCATTAAATATACAGTTAAATACACAAGGACAAAGGGAGGGGAAAGTGTAGGGAGGGAGGGGGGGAGGGGAGAGGGGGGGGTTGAGATGGGAGGTGGGTAACAGGGGGAAAAAAAAAAAGGGGGTTTGAATTGCCAAGGAACTAGTTAAAGGATCCGGGCCATAGACAAAACGGAAAGTGATTATTTAGTCAAAAGTCTGGGGGGAGGAGGACGAATTACCTAATGAGTGTGAGGTACGCAAAAGGCACTTACAAAGACAGAGGGGCCAGGAAAGGCGAGATCGATTCAGTGTAATTACCTAGAAGTAGGGAGTTGTAATCAGGTTACAGGGGAGGACAGAGCGTGATGATAGAAGATTTCTACGTAAACAGGGAAAACACAAATACAAAAGGGGAAAGGAATTAGTTAAAAGGCACAGGAAGAGTAAGGTCAACTGAATGGCAAGGAAAATCGAGTTTAATATTTACACGAAACTCACAATCAGGAATAAAAATATACCTGAAGGCACCGAGGGAAAGAATCGTGATCTCGAGGGAAACCAAGGCGCAATGATAGTGGGAATCTGGAGGAGGGACACAAGAGAAACATCAAGTAACCGAGGTCACGGTGTGTTTATGATCGGAGGGAAAAGAAGGGTATGGTCGGGAAACAATTGAGGATGGCATACCTAATGAATAGAACGTCAGCGGTGGGCTAACTCCGTCACCGGGGGTCCAGCGTTATCGAAACCAACGGCAGGAATGAATCAGCAATACCATAGTTTAAGTTAATGGTAAATTGGGCGAATAAAGCGCCAAGGGCACGACAATCTGAAAAAGAAATCCCAGTGTAAGAAGGGAAGTTTGCAAAAAACGGGAATGACCGGGCAACAGGTTACGGGCAGATTACCTAATGGATCGAACGTCGGGAGAAGGGCGTCTCAGTCGCCGCAGGACCAGCGTCGTGTATCACTGGACGAGACTGTTACAGGAAATCAACAGGAAAAGGGGGGGGGCGTGACTGAACGTAAATACGTCCAAGTGAGAGGTCACTGAGTGAACATAGACAACAGACCACAACGTGGGAGCAGTGAGACGGAAAGGAGAGGAAAAGGATTAAAATTGTCAAACATATTTAATTTAATTTGAGGCGAAAGTACTAACTAAATTAATAAAATATATCACACAAGTGGCAATAATTAATTATTTTAACAAGCAGCTCTGTAGTAACATAATCACAGATAGAATCTGCAGTTGCAATCAGAGAGGCAGGAAGACATATATAAAGTCCTCTCTGGTAATTGGGTAACAGGAGCATACACTTTCCACGAAGGGGCAAGTAATAAGTAGGGGTGGGCGTTCCGCCAGCGTATAATAAAAAAGCAAGCCACCCCGGCTCACGGGCCCGGTCCTTGCTTCTGAAAGCAGCCAGGCCGGGGAGCCTCCTCCGGGCACACGGAGCCTAGCAAGGCCCGGGGAGAGCCTCACCGGGCCCCGGTGGACCCCCGTCCCCAGCGCCCGGACCCTCCGCTGGCTTGCGGGACAGGGGGCTCCCGCACCCCGGGACGGAGCTCCAGCACCGGGCCCAGCTTCCTGGACCCCCAGCCAGGCTGGGGAGAGCCTCCCCGGGCCCCGGTGGACACCCTGTCCCCAGCGCCCGGACCCTCAGCTGGCTTGCGGGACAGGGGGCTCCCGCACCCCGGGACGGAGCTCCAGCACCGGGCCCAGCTCCCGGACCTCCAGCCAGGCCGGGGAGAGACTCCCCGGGCCCCGGTGGACACCCTGTCCCCAGCTCCCAGACCCTCGGCTGGCTTGCGGGACAGGGGGCTCCCGCAACCCCGGGACGGAGCCGCACCCTGGGACGGAGCTCCAGCACCGGGCCCAGCTTCCTGGACCCCCAGCCAGGCCGGGGAGAGCCTCCCCGGGCCCCGGTGGACACCCTGTCCCCAGCGCCCGGACCCTCGGCTGGCTTGCGGGACAGGGGGCTCCCGCAACCCCGGGACGGAGCTCCAGCACCGGGCCCAGCTCCCGGACCTCCAGCCAGGCCGGGGAGAGACTCCCCGGGCCCCGGTGGACACCCTGTCCCCAGCTCCCGGGCCCTCAGCTGGCTTGCGGGACAGGGGGCTCCCGCAACCCCGTGACGGAGCTCCAGCACCGGGCCCAGCTTCCGGACCCCCAGCCAGGCCCGGGAAGAGACTCTCCCCGGGCCCCGGTGGACACCCGACCCCAGCGCCCGGACCCTCGGCTGGCTTGCGGGACAGGGGTCTCCCGCACCCCGGGACGGAGCTCCAGCACCTGGCCCAGCTCCCGGACCTCCAGCCAGGCCGGGGAGAGCCTCCCCGGGCCCCGGTGGACACCCTGTCCCCAGCTCCCGGGCCCTCGGCTGGCTTGCGGGACAGGGGGCGCCCGCAACCCCGGGACGGAGCTCCAGCACCGGGCCCAGCTTCCGGACCCCCAGCCAGGCCCGGGAAGAGACTCTCCCCGGGCCCCGGTGGACACCCGACCCCAGCGCCCGGACCCTCGGCTGGCTTGCGGGACAGGGGGCTCCCGCACCCCGGGACGGAGCTCCAGCACCCGGCCCAGCTCCCGGACCTCCAGCCAGGCCGGGGAGAGCCTCCCCGGGCCCCGGTGGACACCCTGTCCCCAGCGCCCGGACCCTCGGCTGGCTTGCGGGACAGGGGGCTCCCGCACCCCGGGACGGAGCTCCAGCACCGGGCCCAGCTCCTGGACCTCCAGCCAGGCCGGGGAGAGACTCCCCGGGCCCTGGTGGACACCCTGTCCCCAGCTCCCGGACCCTCGGCTGGCTTGCGGGACAGGGGGCTCCCGCAACCCCGGGACGGAGCCGCACCCAGGGACGGAGCTCCAGCACCGGGCCCAGCTTCCTGGACCCCCAGCCAGGCTGGGGAGAGCCTCCCCGGGCCCCGGTGGACACCCTGTCCCCAGCGCCCGGACCCTCGGCTGGCTTGCGGGACAGGGGGCTCCCGCACCCCGGGACGGAGCTCCAGCACCGGGCCCAGCTCCTGGACCTCCAGCCAGGCCGGGGAGAGCCTCCCCGGGCCCCGGTGGACACCCTGTCCCCAGCTCCCGGACCCTCGGCTGGCTTGCGGGACAGGGGGCTCCCGCAACCCCGGGACGGAGCCGCACCCTGGGACGGAGCTCCAGCACCGGGCCCAGCTTCCTGGACCCCCAGCCAGGCCGGGGAGAGCCTCCCCGGGCCCCGGTGGACACCCTGTCCCCAGCGCCCGGACCCTCGGCTGGCTTGCGGGACAGGGGGCTCCCGCACCCCGG